>NW_026575042.1:45552409-46861159 GCF_905146905.1 Nyctereutes procyonoides | reverse complement strand
AATTTTCTGGGTATCAGAGTCCAAATAAGATGATGTTTGTCGTTGAATGTGTTTTTAGTGTGTGGATTACAATTCTACAAATTGGTGAAGTAAGCTGATCCTTTAAGGGAAATTCTCAATTAAAGGAAAAGTCCCTCATGAAAAATTAAAACTCTCTCTTCCACTTTCTAGTCGTTGTATGTTCAATTTTCAGGAAATAGAAATCATGATAAATAGGTTATAGCTATTTGGGATGAATTATTTTTAACTGTTCTTAAGCTATCAGTAATTAAAGTGAAGTCTTTAATTACATATCCAAATATATATCTAAACCTGTTAGAATTATTAAGTTACAAGCAATATTCAATTTACTGACAGAAGCAGATCAGTAGTATTCATTTTTAATTTGGAATAATGTTTCTTTCACTTCAGCTGAATTCAGCCTTTTAAAAACGTACAGTTTTGAAGCTTAGATTTAAAAACATATTTGATAGCTTGCTAGCTTTTCAATTATTTCTTTTTCTTTTTTAAAAAGATTTTATTTATTTATTTATTTATTTGTTTGTTTGTTTGTTTATTTGACAGAGAGAGAGCACAAGAGCAAGAGAGAGAGCAGGAGCAGGGTGGAGGGGCAGAGGGAGAGGGAGAAGCAGGCTCCCCACTGAGCAGGGAGCCAGGTGCAGGGGCTCCATCCCAGAACCCTGAGATCATGACCTGAGCTGAATGCAGATTCCTAACTGTCTGAGCCACCCAGGCCCCCCTAAATTGTTTTTTCTTACGAATATCACGATTAAACAAAGATCATCTGTGCATTTTAACCCTGACCCGGTTCAAGACACACTTACAGTATTAATTCATTATTACATATGAGCATTTTTAAATCCATTGCTATTTTCAGTAATAAACAATTCGAATGGACAAATAGAAATGCATACTGAAAAGAGACAATCATGTAATATTGATAACTACATTTTTTATATATTCCAGAACTTACAGTGTAAATCAATACATTAAAAAGTGATAGTAAGATATCAAACTATACGTTTATGAATTAAAAAGAATAACTCACCAATTATAAAAAGTTCTGGAAGGTATGCCAGCAATAGTTTTTGCAATTCCCCATTTTGAATAATTGCAATTTTTACAAACATAATTATAATTTTTATAAACTAAGTGCTAAATTCAATTTTTAGAATGCCTTGAGATTTCCTCTCACATAGTATTTTCTAAACATAAACTATTATATATATATATTCATTGTTTCATTGGATTTAGGAACTTGGAATTTTTTTAAGTAGTTATAGTTAACTAAACCTGATTACTCTTTTTGTTGAAATGTTACCAATATGTTGTCCCACTTAGCAAACATAATAAACCTCTGTAAAATAAATTTAGTATTTGACAATTTAAAAAGGTATTAGTTTTAATAAAAAAATAAACACAGGAGAAAAATTATGACTTCCTCTTAGTTTTTTTTTATTGTTCTATGTGTTATGAATAATAGTTCATTTACACATCTTAACTGTTCACAGGCCACTTTTAAAAGAAACCCCTAATGGGAAGTCCAGCCTTACTTTGTATACCTGTGTGACATGAGTTGCATTATAACTTACCATTCCGTTGGAAGGCCCTGATCCCTTGACAGATATTCTTTGCCAGCAACTTGACACAGCTTCTAACCCAAAGCTGTGTCACTGGACATAGTGAAGTCTAATTTGCATATCATGCAGACAAGATTAATAATTCAAAAGTCCAGGAATAATTTATTCAGTCGAACTTCCAAGTACAGTTCAAGAGGAATTTCCTGTGAGGTCAAGACACAAACAAATTATGCATTTCACAAGTAGTTTATAAGGACTGCCGTCGAAATCATTTCATTCACTGTCAAAACAGTGACATTCAGAGAAGCATTTGGTATTTTCATGTTGATTTGCATAGTCAAAGTTAGCATAGTTCCTATTGGATATACAATTGCTTCTGTGTTTTAGACTTTTTCTTTATTTCTCAAATTGACAATTTTTAGTGAATTCCACACCGGGCATATAACTAAGCAACCGTTATCAACAATTTTGTAGGAGCTGTAAAACTGAAATTTTTAAAACTACTCTGGTTATGTGCTCTGTCAGTGTTCCAGCAAAAGGGACACTAGAGCTTCAGGTATTTCCTGTTTTATTTTCTTGATTAAAATCAACAGACACATTAAAACACACACACACACACACACACACACATCAGATGGCTGAGGATTAGGGAGGTAAAATAACCTCAATACTTGGCAATTCATACATCCCAATCAATGTTTGCCAGAGCACCTGAAAGCACATCACCACGATTTCAGACAGGAAGCACACCTGGCTTTTTCTGAGGATTATATTAGATTTATATTCAAGTAAACACTCAGTGTGCTTAATTTGAAGCATAGGGTTTATACTGAGGAAGTCTCTTGTCGTGTAGGCAGTAGTCATTTCATTTGAACACTATAAAGTCGAATATTGAGTTAGCAGTGACAAGCAGAAGTTCCCAGAGAAACTCTATTATTACACCCAGTTCTTCTAGCCAAGCCTTTCCCCTTCTGAGAGCCCAAAAGTTAGAAACTTAAAAAAACATACCTTATATATAGAGACACACATATATATGGTTACATACTTAAAAGAATTTACACATGCATAAAATGTAAATGGATTTATATAGGAAATGCATGTGTATTTATATCAAATGATGTCTCTATAATTTGTTGGGTTCTTATGATATTCTAGGTTTTGCACTAAGAACCTTTATACACTGAATGCTTACAAAAACTCTCCAAGGTTATCATTTTTTAAATATTTTCCCATTTTATGGATTCAAAAACAGAGGCTCAGAGAGATGCATTAATTTACTTTTCCAAGATCACAGAATCTGTAAGAGGGACCTGAATCTATATATTTTGATTCTAAAATCACCTGCTCTGATTCTTGAATCAGATCTTTGAATCTAAATCTATATATTTTGATTCTTTTTTTAAAGATTTTATTTATTTATTCATGAGAGACACAGAGAGAGAGAGATAGAGGCAGAGACACAGGCAGAGGGAGAAGCAGGCTCCCACTTCAGAGTGGGACTCGATCCCAGGTCTCCAGGATCACACCCTGGGCCGAAGGCAAGCGCTAAACCGCTGAGCCACCCGGGGATCCCTATATTTTGATTCTAAAATCACCTGCTCTGATTCTTGATTGTCTACAAAATTGAATAACAATACCTTTAATGTACACGACAGATTGAATTAATGAAAACTGTTTTTCAGAAATGCAGCATTTTTCTATTTTTAAAAGGAAAAAAAGGGCTAAAAACATCATTTTTGTCTATGATTTTTAAAAGGGCAAAAAGCAAAGAATTGGGATGACCAGTGCCAGGCTTATTAACTTAAATAAAAATTAATACAGCTTCCCTCCAAACAACCAGGGCACATGGATATATGTCACAAGTTCCTGTGCTATTCTGATGAAAAGCCAAGTTCTATTCCCTCTTTGTGGGGTGTTGTGAGTTCCCCAGAACTTCCCCTTTGGTCTCCCCACATCCTGACGTTAGACTTCTAAGATGAAAAGTGGCTTCTACTTCTCCTTTCTCCTTTTATGTGATCAGACTTGCTGCCTGGTAGCCTCACTTCCCTACTATGTCTCACTTCACTAAAGCTCCCCTTGCCTCAGGGTGATTGATTGATTTATTGATTGATTTTACAGATTTTATTTAGTTATTCATGGGAGACACAGGCAGAGGGAGAAGCAGGCTCCATGCAGGGAGACCGATGTGGGACTCAATCCCAGGACCCTGTGGTCACGCCCTGAGCCCAAGGTAGATGCTCAACCTGTGAGCCACCCAGGTGTCCCTCCTCAGAATGCTTTTAATGGAGAAGCTAGAGTGACTCTAGGACAGACTTAATAAAAGGTCTCCAGCACTTCTGTTCTATTCATGTTATGAGTCTTTATTCAGGTCTGCAGGACCTTACTGAGCAGTCAGGGCCGGAGTCAGGGTTATAGGCTCTGAGCAGGGCTCATGGCCTGGGCTTGTGCTACCTTTTCGCCATACGGGACCTTACGCTGTAAAGGACCACATACTGGATTTAATGCTCTACTGTCTCATTCCAACTGAAATTTTTTAATGACTTTTTCACTAGGGGCCTGTCTTTTCATTTGGCACTGGGCTGTGCAAATCGTGTAGCGGTCTTAACTGTGAGAGTCCCCATCTAGAAAATCACTTCTAGTCAGCATATAAAATTTCACACGGGCAACGTTTTTGGTTTGGGGATTTTTGTTTTGTTAGAAACAGTGTGACCTGTTGAAACTTACTGCTGGAGGAGCAATTTAAATTTCAAAGGCAATGGAAGTTTGCTGTATAATTTACTGTCTAAGAGGTAACATACTGTTTAAGAGCAGATGCCCTGGAGGCACACTGCCCCCTTTCAAATCTTGCTCTTTTCTTATCTGAAAATGAGGGATAATACAATTTATACATATAATAAATGATATGGGTATTTATTAATTTCTATAAAAATGCTGGTTATTCTAGAAGTTTATGACAAATGAGAAGAAGACCTCTTCAAAATGATCATGTCAATCCGATACTATCAATGTTAGAATATTTGCTGCCCAGGAATGTCCATTTAAAATGATGTTATTAAGAAAGAAAGAAAGAAAGAAAGAAAGAAAGAAAGAAAGAAAGAAAGAAAGAAAGAAAGAAAGAGAAAGAAAGAGAGAGAGAAAGAAAGAAAGAAAGAAAGAAAGAAAGAAAGAAAGAAAGAAAGAAAGAAAGAAAGAAAGAAAATGACGCTATTAAAACCGGTATGGTTAAAAAAAAAAAATCTAATTCTGGCCTTGCTTTTTACTCTCTGTGTGGTCTTTGAAAAGGCAACGTAACTTGGTTTCCTCATTTGGAAAAGGGGAATAATAATCCCTACCCCATAAACCTCATAGTGTTCCTCACATCAAGTAAGATATTATATGAAAAATGCTATCAACCAGGAATGCAAAGGGCAGTTCATGTAAACCAGGAGCACTCAGCAGGAAATTCAAGAGGGAGAATAAAAGGGTGGAAGGACAATCAAAATACCAATTAAATCCAATGTTAATAATCAGTCCAGCATTTTCTGAGGACTCACTCTGTAACAACACTGTGTGCATTAGTTCCTTTAATATTTACTAGGATTCAATGCAATGTATACTGTTAATATCCCTAATTTCAGATGAAGAAACTGAAGAGGAACAAAGATTAAATAATTAGCTATAATCACACAGCTCATAAGTGCTTGGGTTATAATTTTAAGTCTTATCTGTTTGACTCCTGACTAAGCCTCTGACTATTATTTTGTCCCTCTCATGGAAATGTGAGGTCAAAACATAAAATGACTATTGTTGGATATTTTTTGACTCCTACATATGGCACTCTTGTGTGTTTTGGCCTAATAAAAGTAAGTTTAAAACTTACACTGTTTAATTATTACCTATTAGATTTACTGGTTATCAAATTTAATTATCTACCATCTAGGTAGAATAAAACATTTTAGATAAGAAACCAGAAATGTTGAAAATGAGTAAGCAAAGTGTTTACAGGAAGGTTCTACTAGTGACATCCTCGCCCACGTTTGGAAGATGCACTTCTTGCAACAGCGTAAACAAGTCTGTGTGGAAAACAAGCCGGCCTAAGGGTCACAGACATCTTCAAGGAATCAGAAGCAGAGAATGAAAAGGACAATTAATTCAATTCGAGGAATTTCTCCTAAACCTGTAGGAGTGGTAACAATATTATTGCTTTACTACTAAGATCACAACTCTAGAGAGATTGAAACAAATCAAGATTTTTGAGGAGGATACTTTGGTGTTGCTGTATAGGGTGGACATACTCGGGGCTACATGATTATTTTCCCATCCAATTATGGTTCTACATAAGAAATTAATAAGAGAACAGCAAGACAGAAAACATAATAGAGGGTATACATGGATTGCCTGTAAACCCTTCCAGATTCTAGAAGCCAAACAATCTATTGACCAAAAATGCTTTACCAGTAAAGTTGTCCATTCAAGATAGGCATGCAAGCTGAAGCAAAGCAATCTGTTTCCTCTTTACATAAAAGTTCTTGTCACGTAAGAGTCACATTAGTAATGCAGATTTGTACAACATTGTTGCCAGTATTTTTTCTTGTATCATGCAATTTAGAAGAATGTGACATGTTTATTATTTTGGGGCATAATTCAAAGAAATTGTTTTCTGCTGATTTAAATAAAATATGTTACTTGTTAAAAGTATCTGGCTACAGCTGAAAAAGTTCTAAGTTCTTTGAACTAATAATAGTTTATTGGGAAACACGGCAAAGTCACCTTTTAATTTTCAGCTTATATTCAAATTCCAGCAGATAAATGATTTTTTACTGATAGACGGCGAACTTAATCACAGGTGTTTCCCAACAAAAATAATGTTGTCTTGTTTCTTTGATATGAAATTTAAACATTTAAACATTTGTGTGAAATATGGCGACAATTTTCATTCTTAACAGTCACTAAGGCATAGCCTTTTTGATTAAAAGAAGAGTTTGCCTGAAATATTGAAATAATTTATCCAATTGTTAATTGGCTATTGAACTAGTAAGTCTTTTTTCCAGTCACATTTATTGTATTTTGTATGAATTCACTTAATTCTTGGAATATTTTGCATTATTTATGAAAACAAAACAAAAAACAGCTAGTTCATTGTTTTGATGTACATACAAGTGCTTTCAGTCGGGTACTAATCAACCATTCCCCATCTCGCATTCCTTGTTTGCTCTAATTCATCATTTACCTTTGGAACAAGGAACGAGAAGTCAGTTTGATTGAGTCTCACTGCGCACCTTAATAATTGAGTTGAGAAGTTTTCAAAAGTCCCTAGAGTATGGGAAATATGTTCATTTAGAGAGCTAAGTGCTTTGTGAGTGCATTATAGGTTAAATTAAGGAAATTTCCTGCTCCATTAATAAAACATTTAGTGGCGTAATTCTTCTGTTTTAGTATCTTTACCTCTGCAACATACTCATTGATACAACTATTAATTTTGAAGTATGTCTTATGCTTACTATACTACAAAACTAATAAAATTTGATTTCACCTTAGGCCAGTATTGTAATAGACATAATGTGATGAAGAATTTTCAGACTGTAGTAGTTCTGACAATAGCAATTAAACATAAAATGTTAAGAAAATATTTCAAACACTGCCTTTTCAAAATATCTCCCACCCTGTCTGTATTCTTTGTGTCTATAAGTAGTATTTTTTTCATGTTAACCTAACTTTAAAACCCAACACCGCTTGTATGATTTAAAAGAAGAGAATACATACCTAGAGGAGCACTGAGTAATGTACAGAATTGTCGAATCATTATATTGCAAACCTGAAACTCACATAACACTTTATGTTAATTATACTTCAATTAAAAAGCAAGTAAAAGAGTTATTATTGCTGACCAAAACTCTAGTACAGACTGTTGGATCAGGAAAATGCTTAGAAACCATTGTGTAGAGCTGCCTCACCCTGAGCACAAGGACATCAGGCTCAACGGTTAGGAAGGACACGGAGAAGGTTGACTCTGGGAACACGGAGGGATGTTCTGTGCACAACAGAGATGCCAGGATCCGTATTGAGGGAGGAAAGGGTGATATTTATCTATGGATCGATCGATCTATTCTATCTTTTGCTTCCTATTGAAAGAAGAGAAAACCGCTCTTGATCCATCCCCAGATTAGTGCCCAAAGTTGTCTCTTTTATTTAACAAAAAAGAAGGAAAGAAAAAATAACAGCAAATTTGAGAAAAAGCCTCCAACAATTTGACCCACCATGATGCCTCTGTCTTCAGGAGAAGGGTATAACAAACCAGCAGCTTCTCACTGCCAAAGGAACTCAAAACACAAGAGCTTATGTCAAAGACGATGAACTCCAAACAAAATCCTACTTTGTTTGTACACTGTGACCATAGTGAAATGCCCCAGCTGCATCAATTTGTTTTTGCCACTGATAAAGCCTGCAACTCGCAAACTCCAAGCAAACTTTTTGAATGATAGAGGCCCAATCTCTTTATTCTATCATTTCTTTCTCCTTCCTCAACATCTTTTAAAGACCTCTATGTATATCCATCAAGAACTGGAAATGGTGAGATGCTCATTTATAGCAGAGCTTAGGATATAGGGAAAATAAAATATGAATTTTTCAATGATACTAGATTCTTGAATGTTAAATACCAAGCTTTGTGAGAGGCGAAAAAGCAGAGATTAAGAAAGACTTTCACAAGCAATATCTGATATTTCTCTTCTCTCCTTATTTCCATTCCTTCCTCATTAGTCAGACACTAATGTTTCATTGCCTAGCTCATGTCCTGCCTTCATTTTACCAAAGAATTCAACAAAAATGTATTGATCACCTACTATGTTCAAAGTGATACAGGAAATAAAAGGATGAATAGTTACAAAACCTAACCTCAAGGAATTAGTGGCCTTCTTACACTCAGATCCTTTAAGAATTCTCAATAAAGTCTAATCCCCCGTGGAACTTTTCTTGCTCGCATCACATCAACTAGTCTATAAGATATGCTTGTTATTGTTTGAATTCTTAGAAGAAAAAAATTTTTTACATACTCTAGGTCTTCCATAGTCCCTGAAAAACTCTTCTTGATTGGCTAAGACAAATATTTCATATGTGATCTTGAAAATTTTACATCGTTACCCAAGCCTTGATTTTCTCACAGATGGAACAAATTGGTGGGCTGAGTTACAAATGGCAAATAAGAGATACAAGGGCTGCCCCTCCCCATGCTTGAGTTCCTGGTAAACATTATTTATCAATCACACTATTGCTGCTTCTGTATACAAACTTATGCCCAGAATATTTCTTAACAGCAACTCCATACAAATTAAAGATAACATTCTTGATACATTTTGGTTGAATATAGGCGTTCTCATTTAACTATAATTTACTTGGTTCTGTCATCTGATAACTTCCTCTCAAAGATCTAGTAGCAACTGAGAATTTGTTTTCTTTTATTTTTATTTTCTATTCATTTGTTTTTATTGAGGTAAAATTGGTATGTAACATTATATAAGTTTCAGGCATACAACATTATAATTTGATGTTTGTACACACTACAAATAAACACCACTGTAAGTCTAGTCACCATCCATCAACACACAACTGATCGTCTTCATCCATTTTGCCCATCACCACCACCTTCCCTCTGGTAACCATCCATCCATTCTCTATAGCTATGAGTTTGTTTTGGGGTTGTTTCATTTTCTCATTTGTTTCATTTTTTTTTAGACCATACAACTAAGTAAAATAACATGGTTTGTCTCTCTCTGACTTTTTTCATGTAGCATTATACTGTCAAGGTCCATCCATGTTGTCACAAATGGCTGAGCAGTATTCTATTGTATATATAGACCCTATCTTCTTTATTAATCCATTTACTGATGTGCACTTACAATATCTTGGCTATTGTAAATAATGCTGCAGCGAGTGTAGGGGGACATATAAGCCTTTTGAATTAGTGTCTTCATATTCTTTGGATAAATACCTCGCATTTAGATGAATACCTGGTGGAATAATTGGATCATATGGCAGTTTTATTTTCCCCAATTTTTCCTACACTTTCATGTTTCCTTATTGTCCAGGTTTCTAGAAAACTCCTGGTTGTGAGTTTGACCACAGTTGACACATTAGCTAGATTTGTTTATCCTGGATTTAATGGTTTTATTATGTCTGAAAATTATTATAAGCTGCTTCAACTACTTTTTGAAAAATGTCAGCTTCTAAAAAATAATAAGTGAATTATTGTTTCAGTGATTATTCTTTGTATGACCTTTATACCCTCACTCAAGGTTTATAGGGTAACAGTTTCACCTTAAAGTAATCCAGACAATGTGCCAACATACAGTGCTTGAAATCTTCACAATTCATTTTTGTAATATGTAGACTTGTGACTAATGCAAGGGCCTTGTCTACCTTTGGTTGCTCCCTAAGCGTCCTTTTAAATAGCAGAAAGAATTATGTATACAGAACAGGGACAAAAAGTTTCCAAATATTATTCCCTAGAGAAATGAAATCCCAGCCTCTTAGATAATCTGTGGGAGGAGGGAATGCAGGAAAAACAATTCTAGAACTCAAGAAGAGAATGAAGAAGAAAATAAATCATAGAAATGGGGGAAAATCCTCTGAGAATCCAGGACATCAAAGACAGTGCTGACATAGAGGAATGTTTGGAAGCATAGATACATGCATGCCAAGGTCAAAGAACAGAAATTAATGGGAAGAACAAGTACTTCATCAACAATAAGCAATAAATACACTGTTGATGATAAAAATTAGCAAAATTTAAGGAATCTGATTTACCTTTCTCTTTAACTGGGTCTGTTGCATATTTATTTTAATTAAGACAGTCCGTTGCCTCCATTAACTTTATAACTATCCAGTTTTATTTACACAGATGGGAAAGATTTTGCCAGAACTGATATGTTTTTGTTAATTTTAGTTTGCATTCTATGCTTTGACAAAGTTGGAAATACTCGCCAATCATAATTTTTAAAGTTTATTTATAGGTATTCAGCAATACAAAGTTCTAAATTTGCAGGTGAAGTTTTATTATGTTTAGCTCTAGGGAAATTAAAAAATAATATGATCATATTTTTTAGAAAGAAACCTGTACTGTTAAACCGAGAAATAAAGGAAAAAGAACAAAGATTTGATTGTCTGGCATGAAGGGGAGGTGGGAAAATGTTATTTGTGCAGATGAAAAGTTAACATGAGCCAATAGGAGTTTCCATCACAGTCAGGGCACTAAAAAGCAAGGACTATGAATATGACTATGCCTACAAATACGTTTGAATTCGTGTAAGAGTATCTGCATTTCACACTTTCTGGTTCAGTCATAGTGCAATATTTAAGAATTTTATTTAAGAGACCGTAGAGATACATGCTTATCGTAAGGGGTAACACAGAGGGATCTCCTGCATTATTGACTCAGTTTCCCCCCACAGCAAAATCTTATAAAACTGTAGTACGGTCTCAGAACCAGGACACTGACAGAGATACAAAGCATTTCTAGCATCACAAGGATCCCCCATGATGCCCTCTAATACCCATTCTCACTTTCTACCCACTTCCACTTCCTTGAACCCTAGTAAGCACTACTGTGTTCTCTTTTTCTACAAGTCTGTCATTTCAAAAATGTTATGTAAGTGAAATCAGGTGGAATGTAACCCTCTAAAATTGATTTTTTTCTTTTTCACTCAACCTAAGTCTCTGGAGAATCAACCACGTTGTCGTGTGTATCCATTGTGCATCCCTTCTTACTGCTGAGTAGTCGTCTATCGGATGTGTGTACCATGGTTGGTTTAATGATTCAACTGTTGAAAGAGGTCTGGGTTCTCTCCAGGTTTGAGCTACTAGGAATCAGGCTGCCATGAACATCTGTGTACAGATTTTGGTGTAAACGTCAAGTTTTCATTTCTTTAGGATGAATGCCCAGGAATAAAACTGCTGAGTTACGTAGTAGTTGCCTATTTCGTTTCTTAGGAGACTGCTAATCTGTTTTCCTCACCTAGCTTTGCCATTTTCCACTTCCACTAGCACCATATGCGTGATTCAAGTTTTTCTGCATCCTCATCAGTTTTTTGTGTTGCTATTCCCTATGGGGCTTCTGCTGACATTGCTGTGTTGGTGATCACTACCACCGGGAAGTTGGTGACGGTCCTGACCTTCCACTTGACCTCCTCTGACCCCACTCCAGCTGGAATAGCTGTGAGGGTGGTGCCCTATTAGTGCCCGATGGGGTTGAAAGTCTTGCCTCCCCAGAGGAGAGTATGCAGCCACAAGGTACCCGCAAGGACAGAAGTCTACCCTTAACAGCCTGGCAAGGGTAGGATCCTAGACTCCTCGCTCAGCCTTTCCTGCAGTGGCTGGTGGTGCACCAGTTTTCTCTCTGGTGTTTGATTTCATTAGTGTTTTTTGTCTGAAAGGTTTCTATCCTTTCTATCCTTTTGCCTTTTTTTCTATCCCTTTGGTTAGAAAGGACAGACTTTTGGAGCTCTTTTTTTTTTTTTTCTGCCTATGCTCTTTGGCATTTTTAGATTGTGCTTCTTTAGCTCCAGGTCTGGCATATATGAGGCAAACAAACAAACAAAAAAACAAAACAAAACAAAACAAAAAAAAACAATAAAAGGAGTCACCACTGTCACCACTGTGTTATTCTTTGGATACCAAAGTTTCCAGCTGGTCTGCCTTCCTTTCTCCCAAATTCGCTGTCTTATGTTTTTTAGTTGCATTTAACAAGGAGATTAGGAAAAACTATATCTCTTCCATCTTCCTGGAAGCAGAGGTCCTCTAACATGGTAATTTAAATTAAACAACATAAATTAATCATTTTTTCCTTTAAGATAACAGAAATAAGTCACAGTGTTGATATGTACACTCTTATATTTCCCTCTTGCAGTTATGTGTCGTGGCTGCTTCAATGTTAAAAGAAAACCGCCACGATTGGCTTCTGTAAGTGTTCTTACACAAAAATTAGCTGGATAAGTGATAACTGCAATGACTTCAGTTACTTAGAAGAACTTCAAGGCTCAGATTAACTAATTTTTAGTCCCCCAATTAAGTTTTAAATCTGTCTAAAAGGTACTTCAAGAAGTTTCAAAGAGGTGCCAGCATAACACAAGAATTATTCTGGACATTAGAAAGTTCAAAGATATTAAACTGATTTTTCTTTTTCTTTTTCTTTTCAATTTTAATTACAAAGGTTATTCTTGCCAGAGGTCATCTGAAAAGAAAATAGGAAGTGAGTTAGAAAGTGAGTTTTTGAAGATAAATGCTAAGAAGAAATGAGAATAGCTGTTATATTTTACATTAAACTTTTGTATCACTAAAATAGCAGTTTCTTTCATGTAATGAAACATTTAATTTCTTCCATTGTCTATGTATCACAGAAATTTCAGAACCAAATACATGTGTATACTATAGATGTATGCCAGTTAAAATTTTTATTTTTATTTTGTTAAAATTTTTAAAAATAATTTATGCATTCTTGCCTGCAGATCAGTTGTGCTCAATCTATTGTATCCAACTACCTAAGGACACAGATAGACTGTCCATGGTTGATACAATTAAAATTTGATTTACTGTATTGCAACACAAGTCACAGAAAGCCAATGGCAATATAGAATGAGAATGTCTAGAGGAATATGACACAAAAAAGTCACTTCCTGGAAGATTCAGGGAATACTGTTACATAAGTTGATACCTTTTATTCTGACTACCTACATATACAAGCAGATACATACATCCATAGTCAATGGAGTGCTGAATCCCACTCAGACCAGCTCCTAAGATCCTATTGTCAAATTTTCAGCAATTTTTTGAGCTAGTTGGGGACAAGGTAGTGTTTGAACTGGACATAGGAGAAAATTTACACCATGGAAACTGGCAAAGCAATTAAATCAGCACCATCTTCCCCTCAACACCCGCTTTTTGAAGAGATAGTTGTTAAACATTTGCCAGCACACCTCTCCATAAATTTTTACAGTTGCCATCATTACTAACTAGCACTTAAATATATATTAAATAAATAGATAAATACGGCCAATGTGTATAGCTAACATTATATACATATTATTTATTATACAATTATAAACACACATAGGATTATATATAAACATATACACACATACTCCAAGATCACTTTTCCAACCAGGGTGTGTTTTAAACACTGTCCTGCGGTAGAACCTGTATGAGGGAACACAAGAGCGACTTCAAGAAGACCCCACCTTAGTTTTAGGAAAAACGGTAATTTGAAACAAGAAATAATATTGTGACATTTTCTTACCTTTGCCTCATTTTCCTCTTGGAGTCGTGAAATAAATATTTCTTACAGACAGCTGATAGTTAAATATTTACAGATATGACTGCTTGAAAATTCCTTAGCACTTTTGGGGAACACGCACAGATTCTCTGCCTAAAGGAAGTTACAAATAATAGTGACATAAAGCACTGTAGGATACATTCCAGGAGTGTCTAGAAATCCTCCCGTTGTCACCAGGTATCCATCACAAGCACGGAAAGGCAGGTCTCTCCTGCTTGGATGTAGCAGATAGGCAGGGGTAGCTGTGTGACTACAGCTGGGCACGGAAGGAGGACTCACCACAAGGATTCAGGGTCTTTGAGAACTTTGCTTCCTTCTCTTGCTGGCCCCAGCTTAGCCCTCCCCAACTTGCTTCATGGCTTCACATTTAAGACAGAGAAAATTAGGGGACATGTGGGTGGCTCAGCAGTTGAGCATCTACCTTGGACTAAGGTCATGATCACAGGGTCCTGAGATCAAGTCCCGCATCAGTCCTGCTTCTCTCTCTGCCTCCCTCTGTCTCCCATGAATAGATAAATAAAATATTAAAAAACAAAAACAAACCCTCTATGGCCAGCTAATATTCAACAGAGCAGGAAAGAATATTCACTGGAAAAAGGACAGTCTCTTCAATAAATGGTGCTGGGAAAAGTGGACAGCCACGTGCAACAGAATAAAACTAGACCATTCTCTTACACCAGACACAAAGATAAACTCAAAATGGATGAAAGATCTAAATGTGAGACAAGAATCCATCAAAATCCTGGAGAACACAGGCAACACCCTCTTTGAACTTGGTCACAGCAACTTCTTGCAAGATGCACCCATGAAGGCAAAGGAAACAAAAATAAAAATTAACTATTGGGACTTATGATAAAAAGCTCAGCACAGCAAAGGAAACAGTCAACAAAACTAAAAGACAACCTACAGAATGGGAAAAGATATTTGCAAATGACCTATCAGATAAAGGGCTAGCATCCAAGATCTATAAAGAACTTATTAAACTCAACACCCAAGAAACAAACAATCCAATCATGACATGGGCAAAAGACATGAACAGACATTTCTCCAAAGAAGACAGAGACATGGCCAACAAGCACATGAGAAAATGCTCTACATCACTTGCCATCAGGGAAATACAAATCAAAACCACAATGAGATCCCACCTCACACCAGTGACAATGGTGAAAATTAACAAGACAGGAAACAACAAATGTTGGAGAGAATGTGAAGAAAGGTGAAACTCTTGCACTGTTGGTGGAAATGTGAACTGGTGCAGCCATTCTGGAAAACCCTGTGGAGGTTCCTCAAAGAGTTAAAAATAGAGCTACCCTACGACCCAGCAATTGCACTGCTGGGGATTTACCCCAAAGATACAGATGCAGTAAAACTATGGGACACCTGCACCCTGATGTTTCTAGCAGCCATGTCCACAATAGCCAAACTGTGGAAGGAGCCATGATGTCCTTCGACACATGAGTGGGTAAAGAAGATGCGGTCTATATATACAATGGGATATCACTCAGCCATCAGAAAGGATGAATACCCCCCATTTGCTTCGACATGGATGGAACTGGAGGGTATTATGTTGAGTGAAGTAAGTCAGTCAGAGAAGGACAAACATTACATGGTTTCATTCATACAGGGAATATAAGAAATAGTGAAAGGGATTATAGGGGAAAGGAGAGAAAATGAGTGGGAAATATCAGAGAGGGAGACAAACCATGAGAGACTCCTAACTCTGGGAAACTAACAAGGGGTAATGGAAGGGGAGGTGGGCAGGGGGATGGGGTGACTGGGTGACGGGCACTGAAGGGGGCACTTGACAGGATGAGCACTGGGTGTTATACTCTATGTTGGCAAATTGAACTTCAATAAATATATATATATTTATTTATTAAAAAAAGACTGAGAAAATCATACTCCTTAACCTCAACCTGTTCCCTTTTTAATTTTTTTTAAATTTATTCATGAGAGACACAGAGAGAGGCAGAGACACAGGCAGACAAAGAAGCAGACTCCCCACAGGGAGTCCCATGTGGGACTTAATCCTGTGACTCCAGGATCACACTTGATCCAGAGGCAGATGCTCAACCACTGAGGCACCCAGGATCCCTCATTCAAATCTTTCAATAAGATGCCTGCCCTTCCTCTCACTCCCAACTACAAATTTATTTTTAAATTTCCTAATATAGAAACACTTAAAGTGCCTGTTTAGGCCCGAAGGGAGAGAAAGCTGTATAATATAAATGTTGAGTGTCGATTTATTTTATTTTGGTCTCCTTCAGTCATTTATCAGTTAAATAGAGAAGAATAAAATATCTGTACAATGAGAAAATATAATTCATGATTAAGATCATTAAGTTTGAACTGATAATGATTCTGTTTTAATGTCTTGTTATTGCTTTTAAAGAGCTAAATGATAAATGGCTTGAAATTGTGTAGCTTGCTCAAATTATGAAATTTAAGACTATTATTTCTGTCATCACATAAATAATTGCCACACAGTCCTCAGAGGGAAAATTATGTGCATCTAGATTTGCACCTGTCTTAGTTTAATTTAAAGTTACATACTGTATTAGCTGTAATCATAACAGCAAATGAAATATTCCCTTGGTAGCATTTATGGTACTGACTATCATTTGTATGGTTTTGTTCTCAAATTTCTGCTAGTTTAATGTATCCCATTTCAAACTCTGCAAGTATCATAAAGAAAAAAAATTTAACATAAAATAAGTTGTCTTAACTCTGGCAATAAAGGCTTTATAACTTCCATATAGAATTGATTAAAATGAACTAGAAAAAAATATGATTCATTGTCGTCCTTACAAAAGTTCTCATCTAAAGGAGAAAAATGCCCCTTAAAAATCTTTCCCTGACCTTGTATATCCAGAAACCTAAAGTGGCATAATCTTAGGAAGTCAGATTGGGGCCTTATCAGGGTCAAGAGATATGAGTGTTCTGTTGTGAAGAATTGGCACTCTTCATCTTGTAGGGAGAAATGAAGCCCATGCTTAATCCCAAAAGTGTTCCCAGAATAGAGCAATTCCACTCTCCTCTGTCCTTTGTTGCAGACAAAGGGGATAAATGCTTGGGATTTTGTAATCCTAATGAATGAGTCTTCCCTACCTCCATGATGGCTCGGCCAGTAATGTGATAACTGATTACAAGAATATGAGTCATGTGTCCACACCACCTCTCAATGGCCTTTTTCTTTACAAACATGACATTGGGTCATATTTAGTTGTAAAACAGAGGAAATTTCAGATTTATAATAAGTCAGCAAGGTAATTCAAACTAGCAAATTGTCATGTCTCTGAGACAATGTCTATACACAGAGGATGTAACGGAGTTCCCACCTACCAGAGGCCAAGCCTTAAAGAAAGGAACTTTTCAGATTCTGGATGAGAGAGAACTATACTAAAGAGAATGCACCTAATTATAGTGTTTCTTTTTTAGACTTGCATTTTTTTCTCTGAGATTTAAAGGTCCCTGAGATACAAAGCTTACAGGGTAAAAATTGCAGCTCGGATAATGTTCATGAGAAAGACCCAATGAGGACTATAATTTTGAACAGGCAACATTTTATTGTTACCGATAGAATACTATTGAGTTCTTCTCCATACTAGCACTCACATACCACAATTATTCATCAATAGTTAAAATTTTGCATGATGGTTTCAAAGATCTTTTACTTGCATTTTTATGTTCCCTTGATCTTCTTTCACAAAGCGTATTTTCTTGTGTTTCATAGTTGTTGTGTGGCCATGTCCTGTGACGGTCAGTTCCCTGACCTCTTATATCTTTCAATTCCCACAGCTCATAATTCAATGATACTCCCTTTCCAAGGCCATGGACTCTGGGTCTCGTATTACCCTCTTGATTCCTCAGACCAGAGTTCCATGGAAGGCAAGCTAAGTAGCAGTTTGCTTGAATTAGTGAACCAATGATGTCTATTGCAGACTATTTGTAGTTGGGCAAATCTTTAGGAGTAAGTGTAACTTAAAAAACACATTAATTTTTCTGTGCTACATTGCATCGTATTACTCACAACATTCCATAAATAAAAAAGTGCCACCTTTTCACATAGATTTGTTAATAAATATACTAATGATATGTTTTAATTTTGCCTGTTATGGTTAAATATTACATTAGTTGTCTCCAGGTAAAGAGACATGAATCAAATAAAGCCCCAACCTTTAAAAACAACTTAATAATGTATTTGGAACTATCAGTTACCTCCCAGGAACCACAGAAGTATGAGAGTGAGGATTGAGCTAGACTCTTAATGCGAGGCTTCACCTTTCCCTTCTTTCTTCAAAGACTCATTGGCATGCGGAATACTAAATATGGGACTTAGAAAAATATGAAATTATGTGACTCTTGGTTTCTTACCACACTGCATCTTATGCCTTTTGCTATGTTTCTTTATTAAACTTTATGTGACATCATGTCAGAAGGGCTTGCAACAAAACTGTCTGCTTAGTGATGATTTTTCTTGGGTTTCTGGGAGGAGGATTAGATTAAGTAGCTTGAAATAAACATAGCCCTTCATGTCAGGCCAACTCTGAAATGAGGAATACACATATGTGAGTTCAAAGTACATGCGTATGATACGAACTTCTCAGTAATATCATCACCCTAATCTTTTAAAAATAGAATCTATCATTTTTTGTATTGAGCAAATGTGGTAATGATATAGAGCCCTTTGGGGAATTACAGAAAACAGAGAACACCAGTAGATGGATGGCTTCACCCACACTAGTCAGGGTACATCTGGTTGCAAAGGGGGCATATTTTCAGGAAGCAATCACAGATAAGAATATAAATGCAAGTACAGTTAAGCCTCACTAAGAACATGGAATTTTAAAAGCCAGCAATTTTAAAAATCAAAGCTAGTTTCTCTTTCTACGTATCTATATTTGTCTATCTGTCCATCTATCATCTCTCGATACCTGCTGAATGTAGTTTTCCCCAGAAAGGGATATTGATGGAAAGTGGTGAATGGCACCTCGTATAAGCTTTAACTGTAATATGCCTAAAACTAGAATCCTCTTTCTTTTCTCCACATCTTTCCAACCCATATCCACACCGTATCTGTCTTCTTTGTATTCCTATCTTCATGAACAGCATCACCACTCATCTAGTTATCTAATCCAAAAAGATAGGAGAGGGGCACTTGGGTGGTATAGTTGGTTAGGCGGCCAACTCTTGGTACTGGCTCAGATCGTGATCTCAGGGTCGTGAGATCAAACCGTGCGTCAGGCTTCATGCTTAGCCCAGAGTATACACTTAGGTTTCTCTCTCCCTTTCCCCTGCTCTCTCTTTCCCTCTCTCAAATAAATAAATCTTTAAAGAAAAAAAAAGGTGAGAGATACAGTTGGCTTTCCTTCTTTATCTCCACATAACCAATTTGTTCTTAACAGCTGATAATACACTGATTATATGATTCAAGTGCCATTCACTTGATGGACCTTTATGTATATTATTATCATTCAATTTCAGAAAAACTACAAATTTAATATAGTATCCATATTCTATAGATGAAGAAATGGAGACTTAGAGCAGTTAAGTAACTTATTCAAAATGACCTACATAGTAAAAGAACCGGGTCTTTAGCATAGGCACTCTGACATCATCTTGGCCTCATCTAACAGGAGATTTGAGTATTTGTAACCAGGAAAGTCAAGGAACCTTGGATTTGCTGCAGTTATTTTGCCCCTACTGTTAATCCTTGAATAGGTAAATTACTTATTAATTCCTACCTTAATCAACAGCAAGGGAGCTAACTGGATAGTGATAAAATAATGACTATTCACTTCTTATGTCTGAATTATTTCTTGATTCCATTCCCATTTCCAGCCAGGATTCCTTACCATCCCTGGTACCCAGAATACCTGGCTCAGTTGAGCGCTTGGGCCTCTGCATTATGGGGTTTGAAATGACAAGTTTAAATACATCTAGCCTCACTTCAGCAAACTCATGAGTAGCACTACCTAGAAATAAAAGATAAAGAAAGAGGCACAATTTAGTACTCTTTCCCATATTTTAAAGAAATTTTGGGTGTAAGGGCAATTCTGCATTTTGGTTTTATTCTTATAATTTTTTTTCTTTATCCATCTTAGGCCCTGTTTCATTTGATTAATTGCAGTGATATTTCCCTCAATATTTAGAATAGAACAGTCTTTATTCTTTACAAATATTTGCTCATGAGAATTGTGTGCCCCAATGTCTTCATGCATATGTTTGTACAAGAAAGAGTGTAAATTGTTAACTTAACTTGAATAATAAGCATCTAATTATTGCATATCTGTTCTTATGACTTTGATGACCAAAGCTGTAATTTATGTGATGTTGATTCTTGGTCAGATTTATATAGAAATCTATAAACTGTTTTACAGTGTCCCACTTTCTGATTCACTTTGCAACAATATATTTACAGAGGATTGGGAGTGTATGTACAAAATGTCTTCCAGTCAAAATTATAGGACCTTGATTTATGATCTCTATTACTTATTTTCTAGAAAAAAAATGTAATTGCATTAATGGCCACCATTTTGTGCTGTGCTCTTAATCCTCCTTACTTTTAATCAATTCAAAACTTAGCCTTCCCTAGTATTTTTTTAATATAATTTTGTTAGGGCAAATAACACATTCTGATGTATAATTATATTCAGTTTATTGTTTTCATTGTTAAGGTTCTAGAGCACTTCTCATAGGAAAAGCACATACTTGGAGTTTAATAAATGTTACATGAATTAAAGGGAAGCACTATTACACTGATTGAATCTTATGCTTATATTCCTTTTTCATATTTTTAAAAATATTGTCCTTTGTTCTTAAACATTTTTAGAATTAAACTCGAGGGTATATTCATTAGGAGTTCCAAGGGACATATGATACATGCAACAAATCTTATTGATTTTAAAGCATTCCACATTTTTGTTTATTGATTCTTTAAAAAAAGGAGGGGGGGCTTTGACCCAAACATTTTGTATGAACTATAACAGCATTCTAAGCAACCTCTGTACTGGGCTTTCATTTCTGTGGTAAAACAAACAAACAAACAAACAAACACACAAAAAACCATATTTAAATTATTTGGTAAATATCCTACTTAATCCTTAATTAAAAACAAATTTGTTTCTGTTGGTCATGTTTTATAGTGGGTGACTATAAGAAATAACAAATTATGTTTTAAAATACCAGTTTTTAATTCAATCCCCAAAGTATAGCAGTTTATCAGAGTTTATTTCAATGAGGATAATGGTGGCTTCTACTAGATTAGTAGTGACAGCAATTATGAGAAATATATTTGGGATTACTGGGATAATTTTGAAAGTGGAGCCAACTGATTTACTGATGAAATAGATGTGAGATGTAAGGGAAGGACAAAGAAAAGACTATTATGAGATTACTGAAGGAAAAATTCCATATAGTTTGGAAGACTATAGGAACAGCTGTTTTTTATCTTGTGATATTTGATTGTCTGCTAGATATGTCAAATCTCCAATAGTACATGTTTCTGGGGCTCAGGAGAGAGAAATAGGTGGGAAATATAGAGATAAATGGGAGATACAAATCTGAAGCCCTCTTAGGTGGTAAGTAAAGCCATCTTAAAAGATCATCTAAGTGAACTACCATGTGATCCAGCAATTCCACTTCTGGATATATATCTAAAGCAAATGAAATGCCTATCTTGAAAGGATATGTGCACTCCTATGTTTATTGCAGCATTATTTATAATAGCCAAGACATGGAAACAACCTAAGTGCCCAGTAAATAGATAAATAAAGAAAAAGGGATATATGTATATATATACACACATAGATAGATAATTCAGCCATAAAAAAAGAAGGAAATCCTACCATTAACAACAACATGGATAAACCTTGAGGGCATTAGGCTAAGTGAAATAAGTCAGGCAGAGAAAAACAAATACTGTATGGTATCACTTACATGTAGAATCTAAAAAAACCTGAACTCCTAGAAATGAAGAGCAGATTGGTGGTTAGCAGGGGCAGGGAGCGAGGAGTGGGGGAAATGAGTGAAAGTGGTCAAATATTCAAACTTTCAGTTATAAGATGAATCAATTCTCGGGATGTAATGTTGACTATAGTTAACAATATTGTATTGCATGTTTAAAGTTTCTGAGAGTAGATTTTAAAAGTCCTTATCATACACACGCAAAATTATAACTACGTGAGGTGATATAAATATATCAATCATATTGCATTTTGCAATATATACATATAGAAAATCATTATGTCATATACCTCAAACTTACACAATGTTGAACGTCAATCATGTCTCAATATAGCTAGGGGGAATAAAAGATCATCCAAAGAGAGAAAAAAAAAACCCACAGATCATGGATTGAACATTGAGGTGTGCCAACACTCGAAAATTGAAGAATGGAGAAATGACTAACAAAGGAGACTGAGAAAGCCAAAATATCAAGACTGGGTGTCAAGTTCCATATTCTAAAATCAGATCATCAACTGGTAGGATTCCTAACCAATAAGACAAGTTGGCTGAATTCATGGCTACAGTTAGCAGTATGGAGCCATTGGTGACACATTCAAAACTATTTTGATGGATTTATGGAGTAAAACAAATTGCAGTGGATATGAGAGGATAAATGGCGAGGAATAGGAGTCTAGTATTAACACTGTTTTGGAGCAATGACTTTGTCAGGCAAGAGGGGATAGAGTCTATAGATTTACCCCCAAGATACAGATGCAGTGAAAAGCTGAGACACTTGCACCCCAATGTTTATAGCAGGAATGTCTACAGCAGCCAAACTGTGGAAGGAGCCTCTGTGTCCATCAACAGATGAATGGATAAAGAAGCTGTGGTCTACATATGGAATCAGAAAGGACACTCACCATTTGCTTCAGTGTGGATGGAACTGGAGGGTATTATGCTGAGTGAAGTCAGTCAATTGGAGAAGGACAAACATTATATGGTTTCACTCATACGGGGAATATAAAAAATAGTGAAAGGGATCATAGGGGAAAGAAGAGAAAATGGGAAAAATCAGAGAGGGTAACAAAACATAAGAGACTCCTAACTCTGGAAAAGTACAAGGGGTAGTGGAAGGGGAGGTGGGCAGGGGGATGAGGTGACTGGGTGATGGGCACTGAGGGGGGCACTGGATGGGATGAGCACTGGGCGTTATACTATATGTTGGCAAATCAAACTCCAAAAATATATATACAAAAAAAAAGAATCTATAGATGGCTGAGTTTTATTTAAGAACACATAGTTACAAAGTGAAAGAGTGTTTGCAAATAATGTAGATATGCTGGTAGACAGTGTAGTGGGGAATGTTGAGAAGTCCTCTTTCATTCATTTGCTTCAGTTAAGTAGGTGGTCTACTATAGTAAAGAGAAGTATGTGTCAGAGGTCTGGGGAGAAAAGAAAGGTAGGTGTTTATGTATTAGACAGTGCCAATGCAATAGGAAAAAGTGTGGGATTTCTGGGTAGTTTTAAGGGTCCACTTGGTTTTAGTTGCTATGAGTCTGCATAATTGTTTGTTTTTCTCCAGGCTCATTTGGCTGTGAGTATGGAGGCAGAGTTGGATTTAACTACAATTAAGATTGTGCCAGATAAGTGTGGGAGTGACAGGGAGGGGCAGGCAATTCAGCGTTTGTAAAATGGTTGGATGAAAATGATAGACCATGGAATCTAAGCTGGGAAAGCAAAGATGTAAGAGCATTAATTTAGTGAGAGAGAAAAAAATAAGCAATACTTGTAATAGATTCTCATGGCTTAATATCCTTGTAAGTTTGAAAAATCATTGAAGCTGGGATATCAACAGAAAATCATCTGAAAGATGGGAGAGAGCAGTCAGGGAGTGGAGTATCAGAAGTTGAATTTATGAAGGAAAAGCAATTACTGGTAATGATAAAATCTAGGGAGCTATGAGTGGCTATGAGTGGCTGAGACCTGGACATCCCAAGTGAGGAGGACCAAAAGCCTGAGTTGAAAGGGTACTGGAAGGATCATCTAGGTGAATGTTGGAATCCCAATTCTGAATGAAGAGAGTGGATAGAATTATCAGTAATCCAGGAGCTGAAATCTGCAAGGAAAAATGGGAGTGGCTCAGAAGTCTATATATGACAGCAATAAGGAGGGCTAGAAGGTGGTTATAGTCTGGAAGCGGGGGCTTCAATTCTGGGGGTTTTAAAGAAGAGAGAGGAGAATGGGCTGGAAGAGGCAGTGAAGAATCACATAGGTGCATTAGTATAAGGGAGGCACTGACTTCAAGGGCTACAGGAGAATGAAAGATAGATTTTAGTTAGAGTGGGAAGATAAAAAATTTTCAGAGAAGAGTTTGAGGTTTGAAGTAAAGGAAATCTTACTATTAATGGCTAATTAATGGCTGCATGACCACTGGAGGGAACAATAGAACGATTCAAGAAGGAGAAAGTGCAAGATGAGGTAAGTTAGGAAGATAACATTCAGAGCCCCGAGTAGCTGAAACCTGAATAGTACTGGCAGGCCCAGGTTTCTCATCGTGTTGGGTGAAGATTGCAATATGTGTCAGCCAGTAAACTGTGGGTGAGGATTGCAAGGAACCTGGGCTTTGTGTCGAGGGGGAACATCATGGAAGTGAGAGGAGGCCAGTGAAACTGGAACAGAAAAAAAATGAAATATGCTGGGCTACCTCGGGCAGCAAAACCACGTGGGCCAGCTTAAGGTTGGTGATAATATATATCACGAAGGCAGAGGGAATAATTGAAGTGTTAGAAATAACAGGATCATAATCACATTTGAATTTTGAAAGAATCTCTCTCACACACATGTGCACATGTGTGCACATACACACACACACACTTTCTTTCTCTACTTTTCTAATTTTGACTTTTTTTGTCTCATGGTTGAATCATTAGAATAATTTCACAAGATTCTTATTTCTAGCTCAATTAATTCCTCAAAATATCTGAGTGGTAAGCAATTTTTTTAATCAAAATGTTCCTCCACTCAAAAACTTTCAGCAGCTGCCTACCCTATGGGTTCAACACTAAACTCCCCAATTTCCAATGCAAGGAGCGTAGCCAGTACATCCTACTCTATCCTTCTAGTCCACGGTGTTACTCTTTTGCATACTGCCTCTTACACACGTTGGATGACACACTCTTTTTTTCTTTAATTCATGATACTCCTCCTCTTGGAATGCTCCCTCCAATACCTCCTGTCAAACATTCTACCTATTGCTTTTCCGCAATGGGTTTGCCACTAGAACACAGGTGTCGTGAAAACCACCACTAAACCTAAACCAAAATGGGAAAGGAAAAGACTCACATCAACATCATCGTCATTGGACATGTAAATTCAGGCAAGTCAGATGACTCTACTGGTCATCTGATCGACAAATGTGGTGGGATCGACCAAAGAACTATCGAAATATTTGAGAAGGAGGTTGCTGAGATGAGAAAGGGCTCTTTCAAGTGTGCCTGGGTCTTGGATAAACTGACAGCTGAACATGAACGTGGTATCAACATTCACATCTCCCTATGGAAATTTGAAACCAGCCAGTAATATGTGACCATCACTGGTGCCCCACGACAGAGACACTGTATCAAAAACAGGATTACAGGCACATCCCAGGCTGACTACGCTGTCCTGATTGTTGCTGCTGGCGTTGGTGAATTTGAAGCACTTATCTCCAAGAATGAGCAGACCTGTGCGTAGGCCCTCTGGCTTACACACTGGGTGTAAAACAACTGATTATTGCTGTTAACAAGATGGATTAACAGCACTGAGCCACCCTACAGCCAGAAGAGATACAAAGAAATCATTAAGGAAATCAGCACCTACATTAAGGAAATTGGCTACAACCCTGACACAGTAGCATGTGTACCAATGTTTGGCTGGAGTGATGACAACATGCTGGAGCCAAGTGCTAACATGTCTTAGTTCAAGGGATGGAAAGCCACTCATAAAGATGGGAATACCCGTGGAACCACACTGCTTGAAGCTCTGGATTGCACTCTGCCACCAGCTCGTCCAACTGATAAGCCCTCATGTCTGCCTCTCCAGGATGCCTACAAAATTGGTGGTATTGGGACTGTCCCTGTGGGCTAGTGAAGACTGGTGTTCTTAAACCTGGCATGGTGGTCACCTGTGCTCCAGTCAATGTTACAACTGAAGTTGAAATGCGCCATGAAGCTTTGAGTGAAGCTCTTCCTGGGGACGATGTGGGCTTCAATGTCAAGGACATATCTGTCAATGATGTTCGTCGTGGCAATGGTGACAGCAAAAGTGACCTACCAATGGAAGCAGCTGGCTTCATGGCTCTGGTGATTATCCTGAACCATCCAGGCCAAATCAGTGCTGGATATGCACCTGTGCTGTATTGTCACATGACTCACATTGCTTGAAAGTTTGCTGAGTTGAAGGAGAAGATAGATTGTCGTTCTGGAAAAAAAGCTGGAAGAGGTCCCAAGGTCTTGAAATCTGGGCTGCTGCCATTGTTGATATGGTTTCTGGCAAACCTATGTGTGTTGAGAGCTTCTCTGACTATCCTCCCCTGGGCTGTTTTGCTGTTCATGACATAAGACAGTTGCTGTGTGTGTCATCAAAGCAGTGGACAAGATGGCAGCTGGAGCTGGCAAGGTCACCAAGTCTGCCCAGAAAGCTCAGAAGGCTAAATGAATATTCTCCCCAATACTTGCCAGTGTAATCAGTGTTGGAAGAACAGTCTCACAACTGTTTCTGTCAACTGGCCCTTTAGGTTTAATAGTAAAAGACTGGTTAATGATAATAGTGAATCATAAAACCTTCAGAAGGAAAGAAGAATGTTTTGTGGACCATTTGGTTTTGGGGGAGGGGAAGTTTTAAGATATTAGCTTTTAAAATCAGTACTTTTTAATGGAAACAACTTGACCAAAAATCTGTAACAGAATTTTGAGACCCATTAAAACAAAAGTTTGATGAAAAAAAAATTCTGTCGGTATTTCAAGGTCCAAATCAAATCCTACTTATTTAAAACAAAAAGAATTTTTTTTTATGTTAAGTGTTGGAAAAGAAAGGACAAAAAACTAAAAATAACAACATAATCTTTTACAAAAGGCATGTCACCAGATCTTCCTTAAGGGTAATGTATTGACCTGTCTACATTCATAAAACAACCAAAATGCAACTACTACCACTAAGTCTCCACTTACAGAGCCAAAACAGAACCCAGAAGGGGAAATTTTGAAAAGAGTGGAAGTAAATAAAATTGAAAGCTAAGTGATAACAATTATCTGAATTTCCAAATGGTCAAAGTATCAACTTAATTCATGAAAGACCGATATGATGTGCCATTAAATAAAATTAGAACTAGAGAAAGATTATCCATTAAAAAGTTTAAATACTATATTTAAATAACATGAATTTTTATTCCCAACTGGAAATGGAAAACTTCTTAGAAACACAAAATAGCAAAAAATAACAGTATCAAGTAGGTAACGTAAAGGGAACAATAAAAGAGGAATTAATGGTAAAAAGGAAACAACCTCAAAAATAAACTGCACAGAATTTAAATAAAATTGTTTTAGTGTTGAATAATTTTTATGGTATCCGCTTTACAAACACTTCTCTAAGATATAAAAAGCATGATTTATTTCTGATTTCTCTTAGCAAGGATAAAAAATGTGACTTTTTTCCCAGTTTTGACCAGAGCAAAACCAAAAGGCAAATATTAATACCAGCATATTATGAAAATATACACGGAGCTGAAATAAAATCTTAGGAAATTGTTTTAAGGGTTTTTAATTAGAGTGTTGAAAAATATCTCAGAAAGTAGAATTAAGCCTGTAACCTGCTAAGATTTTACTTGGAAAGTGACATAGAAAAGTGCTATTATTACATCAACATATTATTTGAAAAATGAATGGGTGAAATTAGATTTTACCTCCAAATATGCAAAGAAGGCTTGGGATGATATGCTTGCCTACCTTAACAAAATCATAAGCTTTTGGAGGGAAATGGATGAGAAAGCCCACTCGCACTTAGAAGATCCTGCTCACCCCCAGGCCCTGCTGAACAAGTGAGTCCTTCTTCTGTGGGAAAATGGGTAGCAGGTCTTGACCTGACTTATCACTCAAATGGCCTGGTTTGGGAAAGTATGCCTAACAATCAGATTTCTCTTTGAAAAGCTCAGGTCAGGGGTGCCTGGGTAGCTAAATCATTTAAGTATCCGCCTTTGACTCAGGTCATGATCCTGGGGTTCTGGGGCCATGAGCTCCATCCAGGTTGGGCTCCCTGCTTAGCAGAGAGCCTCCTTCTTCCTCTCCCTATGCCCCTCTCACCCGCTCATGCTCTCTCTTTCTCTCCGTTTCTCAAATAAATAAATAAAATCTTTAAAAAAATAAAAATATATAAAAAGCTTGGGTTACTGAGGAAATAAGGCAGTATCAAGAGCAGAAGTCACAATACATATATCAAGGTTTCATATGAAGTGAAGAGTGTGGTTGTGTCATTTATTCCATTTTAAATCAGAATTCTGAGGCAAGGAAGAGGAACCCCCATCCTGGGATTAAGAATCTGAGGTTCCCAGGGCTTGTTATCCTCTATTCCCTTGAACTTTTGCTCTATGTGATCCTGCCCTTGGCTTTCTATGAGCCATTCTTCATAGCTTAATAATTTCACTCTCACATTCTTTCCCTACTAACTGCTCTATTCTGTAGCCAGCTGTAATGTGTTTCTTTAACTTGAACCCAAAGAGCCCCAAATAAACAGAACGGACAAAAACTGATTAATCATGATATACTTGAAGTGCCTAACACGTAAGAGCAGATTAATTATTAGCTAAATAATTTATAAAATATAACATGTGTAATTGATTAAAATTCCAATGAGAAAATAATTCACCATTTCAGACACATTCTTAAAACAATACAAATATGGAGAATGCTTAACTTTGACTCATCTTATTCAGTAATAAATTATAGTTAGGTAAAAAAAAATAAACATTTTAAAAGAGTCTGCTGGTTCTGTTTTTGTGAAACAACTCTAAAAGCTTTAGCCTCTACATCTGAATTTAAGTTGTTATTCTGTGTCATAGTTGTAGTAGTTTTGGTTTATAAAAAATAAACCTTCGGTGAAATAAATTTTCTGAGGGCTGATATACATTTCTATTAAATTAAATAAGGGTAAAAGTATGACTTTATCCATTCTTGGGGAAGAAGGGAGTACCTTTGTATGCTGAACTTTGTCATGCATGGCAAAATTCTACATGTTGGATTTTAAAATACAAAGTTAATGTGCTAAATATTATATTTCAAAGCTCATTTTTATTAGATTCAATATATTGTTATGCCAGAAGTAACAGATATCTTCTTTACAAAATCAACATATTATTTGTGAAGACTGGAATAGGGATTACGTGAATATCATCACTTCCTACTTATTCCTTCCCTAAACTGATTCAGGAAAGACTTATTTGGTTTTTAAATACAAACACTATGATAGGCACCAGAGGGGAACACAGAAATGAAAAGCAAATGCACTACTAGTAACAAAAAAGAGGATGAAATTAATTAACACTAAAATTAAAGAAGTAAAGTTTTTATCAGGGAACTAAAGGAAGAGGATATGCTTTTGATTTGAATCTCGGAGATTTAAGTGTTCACCTAAGTGATGTTAATTGACCAAAGTCCTAATGTGATTTGGCATAATTTATTTTGTCAAGTTTTATCATTTGTTCCTAGAAATGGAATTATAGGTTGATCAGTGGCAGATTTTGGAGGCAAACAAAAAATGGATTTTAAACATTCAATGATTGATAAATGTGAGAAAACAAAAACATAACTCTGACCTCGACCTAGCACTTGGAGGTAAGTGAACTTGGAAACAACAACATACTCCAGACTTCACATTTCTGCCAAATCTTTTTAAATTGTGTTTAATTTACACCCCTTAGTTGCTCTGAGTCTCATACAATAGCTAGTGTATGTCAATGACCAATTGCTTTGGAGCTAACATGGTGAAAGAACAGCCTATCAAGAGAGAGAAATGGCAAGGACAAATGCAAAGCAGAGTCTTTGCATTTATGTTATGCCTCTTGCAGTAAGTTCTGTTATGCCTCTTGCAGTAAGTTCTGAACAGACTCCACCTCTACTTGAGGAGACCTGATAGGCTAAGCCAAGTCATATCAGAACTTGATGAGAAATTCATATTTTTCTGTATAATGTGCCTAGAAAGTTAAGGATCTGGACTATCATCAATCTTGGACTTGCTATACCTGGATCCCACTTGTACTTTCAGAAAGTCATCCTCTTATTGATGGCAAGACATCAGATGACTCTAGGAGATACCATGACATTCACTCATATCATAAGAAAAATATTTACCTCCTTCTCAATTGCCTTTCAAGAAGAGAGTCTGATTTAGATTATCTCACGTTTTTAATATTCTTTAGCACTTGCTATTACTCTTTTTTAAAAGGGGGTATGCAGTCTCCTCAGGCTCAGAGGAGAAGACTCAGATAGTATGTATTTATTAGTATTCTATATTCATTACATTCATGAGAGGTGACACTGGTTTCCTGCTGATGGTATAATATGAAGTTCACTTTTTAAGAATAAATATATTTGATTTACAATAGTTAATTACTCAAAAAAATAGAGAACTGATAGTCTAGGAGGCACATGGATATAGCAAAATCAGGAGGCTCTTACACAAATTAGTGAAGTGTTGAGACATTGTTCTGAGCTGAGGGAGAACATGAGAGGGTGTGCTGTAGATTTAACAGGCTCAGTCATCTAGAAGTCTCAGGAGAGAAATGATAGGCTCCTTCTCTCCATATACCTTCAATTAATTTGAAACTGGGTTCTCTGTAAGTAAGTGTTAGGCAATTGCGTTCATGATAGATGGCTTTAGGAAGGATAAGCCAGCTGTTGCTTTTAATTCTGTATTATGAAAGCAGGGAGAGATGTTTGCTCTCTCTTTTATTTGTGTTAACATCATAATAAAATATGGCCTGTTCTGCTGTTTGTCTTTGACCTCTAGGTCAGTTGCATCTCTCCTACAAAGTTGTTCAAGCTGGTTATTTTTTCACTATTGGTACGAAAGGAAGGGGCAGAGCCAACATAGATGTCTAGTTTTGTTATTATGTGAGTTTTTGTATTTATTTTGGCTGTGTTTAATCAGGAATGACTATATGGGGCCATAAGGAGTCTTCTTTATGATAAAAAAAATCCTCTTTATAAAAGAAGTAATCTTAGATTTTAAAAAGTAGTCATAATACCATAATAAATTCTCCTATTCTATTTACCAAAATAAAACATATGTGTAAGTGAGAGATATGATATGTTGTATAAAAATTTTTTATTTAGTTATGAATTTTTAGTTATAATGCTTTAATGAAATTTTAATGAAAAATTTTAACCACTAAATATTTTCGTAACAGACTCATAATTGTGTTATAATCAAATTATCAGACTAAATCAAATAAAATTCAAATAATCAAATCAGGAAAGTATCATCAATATATTAACTAGTTAGCTAATTATATTGTCTCTTAAAAGCAAGAAATACTATATTTGACAATTTTTGAATATTGCCCTATTTATTGGTCCTAACAAATTTGTGGATCTTAAACTATTTGTTAATGGTAATGGAGTTTGACTCTATCATTTTTGTTGGTCCTATGATCTTAGTTATAAACAAACAAGTGTAAGAAGTCCAATAAATAAATATTAGTCTATATATCACCTATTTCCTTCTGTCTGGAGTTATTCCAGCTGCCTAGTATAAATATTCTGAACCATCTTCCCCTTTGGAGTATGTTTAGTCTGAACCTGATCAGCAACCAATCTGCCTTTTGATCGATTGCTCTTATTATTCTTCAGTCCATTTGTTCATAACCTCACCTCTGTATAAGCTCAATTATTTTGAAGACTTACTGGACAGACTTGTGTGCTTGTGGATATATTTCCTTAAAACTCTTAACGTTCTTTGCTTCAGTATGATTGATTTTACAAATATGGGGGGTTTTTTTCCTTTCATTTTCCCTCAGATCCCATGATATCCCTTCTGCACACTCTGCCAAGAAGCACTCCAGATTACCATCATTATGCTAGATATTTCAGCAAACACTTCCAGGAGGTTGTCAGTTTTCTTTCACAACACTATTGCAGTTTTGCTTTAGCTATCACATGCCTAACAGTCTTCTAAATCAGTTTGCTTCTTTTGAAATGCTTGTAAAACCTGAACACTCAAAATTAACAGAGAAAAATCAATTTGTCTTTCTTCTGTGGTGTGCTGCCTTCTGCTGGTAGCTCACTTAAAGGAAGTGAGTATCATATTTTAAAATAAATATCAAATGCTGAAAAGAATTTAATAAATGCTTCTCACATTTAAGCACTTGTGGACTATCAAGAAATTCTTTGAAGATGACAAAGGTTCTTGGACTATGTATTGAAAAACTATTACAAATTCAAAGGCTTTCCTTTAGGTTTTGGCTTCATGAACATGCCCAATTTTAAGGTGTTCATCTAAATGATATACAAGTTATATGTATAATTAGATGATCATAATCATGAAAACAAAATACTTGTAAATTTTTTCTGGAAGGCTGGTGGACACTAAGATCTGTAGACCTCCATTTGAAAAATAGTAACCACCTCCCACACTAGCATTTTGTAAGTAATAAATGTAAATCCAAAGAGGTGAAAGTCTTGATGAGAAAATTTTGTGTGTGTCTGTGTGTGCATGTGTACATATGTGAGTATATGTTTGTGCTCACCTGGCTTTCTTTCATTTCCAATCAGAAACAATATACTGTACTGTACTTAGAGATTATGGTCATATCAAAACACTACTCAAGAAAATGACATTGTGATTGATTATAATATTTGCATTTATTCTTTATACATTTCATTTGAGAATACTGTACATTTCAAATACGGATAGCTAAAAACAAATTACCCCACCAAAAATAAAACAAAAACAAACCCTCTAATGCATGAAAAAACTGCAAGTAATATAAAACATAAAACAAAAGATATGGATTAAGTAATATAAAGCTAAGTCAAGTATAATATTGATTAATAATATTATAGTTTAGAAAATTCCTGTTTAAATGCTAAAAATTTAATGACTTATCATACAAAATCAATATTGACATTTTAGTTGTCAAAGTAAGCCAGTGGAGAGTTATCACTGGACACATTTTACAACCTTCAAATGCTGGCATTTAAAGTCTAAGCAAATCTAGTGTGATATATTCAAAGTGCTGAACGGTAAAAGTCTGTGATCAAGAATATTCTATCTCCCAAGGCTATCATTCAGAATAGAAGGAGAGATAAAGAATTTCCCAGACAAACAAAAATGAATGGAGTTTGTGACTAAACCAGTTCTGAAAGAAATATTAAAGGGGATTCTTTGAGTGGAATGGAGAGACTAAAAGTGATAGTATTAAGGCAGGAAATACAAAAGCAGTAAAAATGAATATTTCTGTAAAAATCAGTCAAGGGGGAACCCTGGGTGGCGCAGCGGTTTAGCGCCTGCCTTTGGCCCAGGGCGCGATCCTGGAGACCCGGGATCGAATCCCACATCGGGCTCCCGGTGCATGGAGCCTGCTTCTCCCTCTGCCTGTGTCTCTGCCTCTCTCTCTCTCTCTGTGACTATCATAAATAAATAAAAATTTAAAAAAAATAAAAAAAAATCAGTCAAGGAACTCACACACAAAACAAGGAAATGAAATATAACATATACCTAAAACATGGGGAGGAGAGAAGAATGAGTTCAAATGTGAATGACCATCAACTTAACATAGGTTGCTATTTTCAGAAGAGGTTATATACAAACCTAGTGGTAACCACATATCAAAAACCACTACCAAACAGGCAAAGAATAGAGAAATATATATATATATATATATATATATATATATATCACTAAAGAAAATCAGCAAGATATGAGGGAAAGAAAGAAAAGAAAGGATCAGAGAAAATCTCCAGAAATAACCACAAAACAAGTAATAAAATGACAAAAAATACATATCTATCAATAATTACTTTGAATATAAATGGACTTAATGCTTCATCAAAAGACATTTCAGAATGAATAAAAAAAAAAACAAAACACATCTATATTCCTCCCACAAGAGACTCATTTGAGATCTAAAGATACTTGCAGATTGAAAATGAGGGGATGAAGAAACATTTATCATGTAAACCCATGTCTAAAGAAAGCTAGAGTAGCAATATTTATGTCTGACAAACTAGACTTCAAAACAGATTGAAGTCATATCATGCATCTTTTCTGGCCACAACACTATGAAACTGGGAGTCAACCACAAGACAAATTCTGGAAAGACCATAAATACATGGAGGTTAAACAGCATGTTAATAACAATGAATGGGCCAACCAGGAAATCAAAGAAGAAGTTAAAAAAAAACTACAGGGAGACAAATAAAAATGAAAACACAATGTCTCAAAAGCTTTGGAGTGCAGCAAAACCAGTCGAAAGAAAGAAAGAAAGAAAGAAAGAAAGAAAGAAAGAAAGAAAGAAAGAAAGAAAGAAAGAAAGAAAGAAAAGAAAGAAAGAAAAGAAAGAAAGAAAGAAAGAAAGAAAGAAAGAAAGAAAGAAAGAAAGAAAAGAAAGAAAGAAAAGAAAGAAAGAAAAGAAAGAAAGAAAGAAAGAAAGAAAGAAAGAAAGAAAGAAAGAAAGAAAGTCCTAAGAGGGAAGTATACAGCAATACAGGCCTACCTCAATAAGCAAGAGAAATCTCAAACAATCTAACTTTACACCTAATGAAGCTAGACAAAGAACAAACAAAACCCAAAACCAGTAGAAAGAAGGAAATAATAAGGCTTAGAGTAAGGGACACCCAGGTGGCTCAGCGGTTAAGCCCAGGGCATGATCCTGGAGTTCTGGGATCAAGTCTCACATTAGGCTCTCTGCATGGAGGCTGCTTCTCTCTCTGTCTGTGTCTCTGCCTCTCTCTTTGTGCATCTCTCATGAATAAATAAATAAACTCTTTAAAAAACAAACAAACAAACAAACAGATAATCAGCAAAGAAATTGAATCAGTAATCCAAACACTCCCAACAAACAGAGAAGTCCAGGACCAGATGACTTTACAGGCAAATTCTACCAAACATTTAAAGAAGAGTTAACGCCTATTCTTCTCAAACTATTCCAAGAAACTTAAAAGAAAGTGAAACTTTCAAATTCATCCTATGAGGCCAGCATTACCCTGTTACTAAAAACACATAAAAATACCACTAAAAAAAGAGAACTACAGTCCAATCTCTCTGATGAACATAGATGCAAAAACTCTCAATAAAATATTAGCAAACTGAATGCAGTAACACATTAAAAAAAATCATTCCCCATGATCAAGTGGGATTTATTCCTGGGTTATAAGAGAGGTTCCATATTCACAAACCAACGTGATACATCACATCAGTAAAAGAACGAATAAGAACCGTATGATAATTTCACTAGACATAGAAAAAGCATTTCACAAAGTATAACATCCATTCATAATAAAATCCCTCAACAAAGTAGGTTTAGAGGGAATATACCTTAACATAATAAAAGCCATATATAGAAAACTCACATGTAATATCATTCTCAATAGGGAAAAACAGAGCTTTTCCTCTAAAGTCAGAAACTAGACAGGGATATCCACACTCACCACTTCCAATCATCATAGTATTGGAAGTCCTAGTCTCAACCATCAGACAACATAAAGAAATAAAAGGCATCCAAATTGCTAAGGAAGAAGTAAAACTTATAGTATTTACCCCATGTCGAACCCCATGTTGGGCTTCCTGTTCAGTGGGGAGCCTGCTTCTCCCTCTCCCTCTGCCATGCCCCTGCTTGTGCTTTCTCTCTGTGTGTCAAATAAATAAAATATTTATAAATAAATAAACAACAAATAAATAAATAACCAATAAAAGAAATGGAATATACATAAAGAAATGGAAAGACATTCTGTGCTTATGGATTGGAAGAACAAATATTGTTAAAATGTCTACACTACTCAAATCCATCTACACATTAGTACAACCCCTATCAAAATACCAACAGCATTTTTCACAGAGCTAGAAAAAAAGAATCCTTAAATTTACTTAGAACTGCAAAAGATCCCAAAGAGATAAAGCAACGTTGAAAGAGAAAGGCAAAGCTAGAGGCCTCACTTATATAACTTCAAGTTATATCACAAAACTAGAGTAAGTGAAATGGTTTGGTATTGGCACAAAAAATAGACACATAGATCAATAGAACAGAATAGAAAACCCATAAATGAACCCACAATTATATGGTGAATTAATCTTCAACAAAGCAAGATAGACTATCCAATGGCAAAAAGAATGTCTCTTCAACGAATGTTGGGAAAACTGGACAGCTACATACAAATAAATGAAACTGGACTCCTTTCCTACACCATATACAAAAATAAACAAAATAGATTCAGGGCCTAAGGTGAGACTTGAAACCATAAAAACTCTAAAAGAGAACTCAGACAGTAATTTCTCAGACATTGACCATAACAACTTCTTTCTAGATATGTCTCCTGGGGCAAGGGAAACAAAAGCAAAAATAAAATATTGGGGCTACATCAAAATTAAAAGCTTCTGCACAGCGAATGAAACAAACAACAAAACTAAAAGGCAACCTACAGGATGGGAGGAGATATTTGCAACTAAGATCTCTGATAAAGGGTTAATTGCTAAAATATAAAAAAGAACTTCTCAAACTCAACACCCCCCAAATGAATAATCCAATTAAAAAATGGGCAGGAGACATGAATAGACGTTGTTTCCAAAGAAGACATCCAGATGGTCAACAGACACATGGAAAGATGCTCAACATCACTCATCATATGTCATTTGCCTCAAGTCTGTCTCCTATCCATCTTGGCAAGTCATAGGTATTAACAGATGAAATAAAAGAAAAAAGAATACTGAAATCACTGTGATGATTTTCTATTTCTTCCATTTAACTCAACTATGACGTAAAGAAAAAAACTAAATACTAGGTTCATATTAATCAATGCTCATACTCACATCTCAATAGAATGTGAATTATTCTTCTCAGTGACCCTTTCACTTGCCATTGATGAGCCTTCCTTTCCATTTGCCAAATCTCCAAATAGTCTATTCCAAACTAGCTTGCTTTGGTGGCCTATTATGTGATTGGCATGTAGTTAGAGGCTGGGCATACACATTTGAAGAGACATGTTCTCTAACTTTTAAGGATGTCACATCTAAAAGAGAGAGGCCAAAAACAGAAACACAAAAAATAGCTTCCTTAATGGAGGTGATGAGAGAACAGTGTTGACATATAGGACAGATCCTTCATTAATCAGTCAGGAGGTGTTGAAAATAATTTAAAAAGCATTTGGGTAGACTAGAGACAACAGGGTTGGAGGGGTGTTTCTGAGAAAAGTGTGTGTGTGTGTGTGTGTGTGTGTGTGTGTGGAGGGTTGGCACTCAGAGAGGGACAGCTTTAGCAAAATAGTTTGAAGAGCAAGAACTTTGAGAATTTGGACCCATTTAAAAGACAAACTCATTCACACATGTCACTGAGCTGCACTCTCTCAACTACCTTTCACATTCCTGCTGCCAGCATACAATCGTTCAACTGAAGCCTTCTTTGCCTTCCCCCTCATAGGAAGACTTGTTCCTCCTGTGTGTTGGCAATTCTTTGCCCTCAGATCTCACCCTGGTTCCCTACCATTGCATCTGGGACTATGCTGCCCCAGTCATCATCCCCGTTCCTTCAACATATTGCTATTCAACTATTTTTAAACCAAATCTTATGTAATTTTTTACATTTCTCCTCTACTGAAATGTAAAAACTCTCATGTCTGTATTTCCTTTTTTGTCTCTTTCTTTCTCATTTTCCCTCCTTGATGAAGCTCCTTGAAATACTATATATAATCACTGCTTAAGTTTCCTCAACTCTCCTTTACTCTTCACTCATCATGAGTTAATGTCCTATCATTCTATAACTTCTGCCCTCACCCAAATTGGATAAATGTCCGAGTCCATGAAGCATTCTTTCAATAGTTCAGGATTCCTGCATCATTTGGTACTGCCAACTCCATCCTCTTTCTAGATATCCTCTTCTCTCATAGTTTCCCTCATATCTCTGACCATTCTCAATCATTTGAAATGATAGACTCACCCATTTCTTCACCATTTTAAAATAGTTTCATGCCAGCACTCTCTGAGTCACCCAACTTAGAACACTGACTATCAGAACCCCCTTGGACCTAAGCATCTGGGCCCCTGTCCAGGCCCCACACTTATAAGGACTATTTGGACTTCCTCTGTGCTGTCAGAGAGCACAGAGCCACCAGAACCATGGCATGTCTTTCCTTATAGACCACACTCCCTACTCCCTACTCTGGATTTGGAGCCTTGAAAGCAGTCTTTCTACCTTTAGTCTATTTTCCTTTTTATTGTAATACCCCAAAGGAGAGAAATCTCTAATTTTTTGGAGTTTATTTTGATCTGAAGTATTTTTTTTGGGGGGGGAGTTCATTTTGATCTGAGAAAGGGATAAGCATATTGGAGGAAAAAACCTGAAAAAGAAAAGAACTCCTATTTAGTTCTATACTGTTAGCAAGAGACAATTTGAAAAAAGCAGACCCTAACATTTCAGTAAAGAGAAACTTTATAGTCTTTCCACCTTCATCTGGGGACATTAAGAAAGCATACTTGGAAAAGAATTATTTGAGTCTTGAAGGAAAAATAAAACATTCCCAGCTATGTGTTGGCAAGTTCAAAACACAAAAAGCCTTATATATTTGCTAGGGAGCTTAATCATCATCCTGTAAAATTTCTAAGTTCTGTCACAGTGGTAAGGTCAGAAACTCTTATAATTTTGGTAACAAAAATATTTTAAATTTTTATTTAAATAGAGATTTCAAAAACTCCATTAATTCATGTCGCTTAATGAAACTAATTCCAGAATCAGGAACATAATATTTAATTTATAGATCATGAACTGAAAAATAGCTAATTATAGCAATAAAGTGAGTTTTCTAACATATCACACTTATCATTACTACCCAAATGCCAACCACCACTATGGATATAAAATAAACCTCTTAATGATTCTGGCTTCTGTTTTGGTTCATATATATGGACAGAAGTATTGTTAAATGTTGTACCTCTCACAGTCACATTTTCCTCTGATGTTGGTGGAACATACTAAAAGCTTGAAGAGAACATCATGGATTCCCTGAAGTAGTTTAGTACCAACATTTCAACAAGCTGGACCTAAAATAAAACATGCACACAGTGTCAAAATGTTTTGAACAAAGAAGTGCACATTAATATTTGATGTGACTCAAAGAATCTTAATTATATTTTCTCAGAAAAACTGGCCATGGCAGCACCAGAAGATATAGAAATCCAGATGCTATATTACCATATGATGAATTACCATATGTGAAATTAATCCTTATTTATGCATTCACCCATAGGAATACTATTACGGAATATATAATTCTGTGCTAAATGTTCCTCATCGTCAAAAAAATCAGAGCCAAATGAAAGACATAAGTTATGAGATAATATCTTATTATAAGTAAGGGCAATGTTCTTCAGGATTGCTGTAAAGATATTGGGAAATAAAAAGGGTTTTTAACCTGTAACTGAACTGAGACTTGGAGGGAAGATAAATTTGTATGATTAACTGAGCAGAAGGCCTTTCAGGCAGGTTAAAGTTACCTGAAGAAAACCAAATATGTGATGATAGAGAACTTCAGGTCATTTGCTTTCCCTATACTTCCAGAGTCCATGAGGATAAAGGAGAGCAAAGAATGCTTCAGAAGAATTTAATAAAATATACATACATAGCCCCCCCCAAAAAAAAAAACAGAAATTATGACATAAATATTGATAAATTCAGTTTGGCTAAGGTCAAGAATTTATATTACTCAAAATATTTTATAAAGCTATTGAAAAAAAAGCCACAATATGGATAATGATACTTCCAATACATTTAAATAAGAAAATATTAGTACCTAGAATACATAACTTATAGAAATAAATAGTCCAACTAGTCAATAGACAAAGTGAGCAGAAGGTTTTGTGATTTCAAGATTTCAGTTGTTTCATGAAAGGCTTAGAATGATTGGGGCTCTAAGAAACAAAAAAAAATGTTCATATTTCAAATGTGTAATTCAAAAGTAGTGCCTTATAGAACAAGATGGTGAAATAAGCATTATTTTAACTTTTCCTCATTTCTCCAAATTTTATTAAAATGATGGCAAAAGAGAAATCTTATTATGATGACATTAAAAAAGATAAATATATTCATACAAGCTTCTGGAAAAAGGCATATACCCAGGAATAATTACAGACATTTCATAATGAAATAAAAGGTCAGTTCTCCAAGAAGACACAGCAATCCTAACTGTGCATGCAAACAGTAAAAGAGCTTCATAATTGAAAGCAAGAACTGGGAAGACTGAAAAGAGAAATAGAAATATCCAAAAGTATTAGTTTCACTAATAATTTAGAGAAGATCGATACACTCATCTCATTAACTGATAGAGCAAGAAAACAGAAAAACAGTAGGCACAAAGAAAGTTTGAAACACACTATGAACCCAACAGAATCCACTGACAGATTGAAAACATTCCACCCAACCATAGCAATACACATTCTATTCTAATATATTTTGATATATAATGTCGGAGGCATTTCCTTTTGGCTATTTCTTAGAAGTCTGTATGAATCTTTTATATTATCTCAAATCACTAAGGGACTTTAAAAGAAATTCTACTGGGATAACAAGCTGAAAAAAGTAAAGTTCAATCTATATCACTCATCATTTATTAACATAAATTCTAATTGGAACTAAGGTGTAAGTGTAAAAAAGGCCATGAAAGTACTGGAAGAAACTGAGCGAATTCTCCTGTAGTCATGGAAAAAGCCTTTCTAACTATCAAAGTCCAGGAGATATAATTTAAACACAGATAAATTATAAAATTTGTTTGAAGATTTTATGTATTCCTTCATGAGAGACACAGAGAGAGAGACAGACAGAGACATAAGGCAGAGGGAGAAGCAGGATCCATGCAGGGAGCCTGATGTGGAACTCGATCCCTGGTCTCCAGGATCACACCCTGGGCTGAAGGTGGCGCTAAACCGCTAAGCCACCAGGGCTGCCCTAAATTTTTTTTTTTTTTTTTTTTTTTATAAATTAATTTTTATTGGTGTTCAATTTACCAACATACAGAATAACACCCAGTGCTCATCCCGTCAAGTGTACCCCCAGTGCCCGTCACCCATTCACCCCCACCCCCCACCCTCCTCCCCCTCCACCACCCCTAGTTCATTTCCCAGAGTTAGAAGTCTTTATGTTCTGTCTCCCTTTCTGATATTTCTCACACATTTCTTCTCCCTTCCCTTATATTCCCTTTCACTATTATTCATATTCCCCAAATGAATGAGAACATACACTGTTTGTCCTTCTCCGGTTACTGTGGCCAAGTTCAAAAAGGGTGTTGCCTGAGTTCTCCTCTGGGATTTTGATGGAATCTTGTCTCACATTTAGATCTTTCATCTATTTTGAGTTTATCTTTGTGTATGGTGCAAGAGAGTGGTCCAGTTTCATTCTTCTGCATGTGGATGTCCAATTTTCCCAGCACCATTTATTGAAGAGACTGTCTTTCTTCCAGTGGATCGTCTTTCCTCCTTTATCGCATATTAGTTGAGCATAAAGTTCAGGGTCCACTTCTGGGTTCTCTGTTCTGTTCCATTGATCTATATGTCTGTTTTTGTGCCAGTACCACACTGCCTTGATGAACACAGCTTTGTAGTACAACCTGAAATCTGGCATTGCGATGCCCCCAGATATGGTTTTCTTTTTTTAAAATTCCCCTGGCTGTTTGGGGTCTTTTCTGATTCCACACAAATCTTAAAATAATTTGTTCTAAGTCTCTGAAGAAAGTCCATGGTATTTTGATAGGGATTGCATTATACGTGTAAATTGCCCTGGGTAACATTGACATTTTCACAATATTAATTCTGCCAATCCATGAGCATGGAATATTTTTCCATCTCTTTGTGTCTTCCTCAATTTCTTTCAGAAGTGTTCTGTAGTTTTTAGGGTATATTTTGAGAACCATTTGAATGGTAAATGGTTCTCCAACCTTTTATTTTCAGGTTGTAGGTGTCCTTCTGTCTAAAATGAGTCTCTTGTAGACAGCAAATAGATGGGTCCTGTTTTTTTTATAAAATTTTTTAAATGAAGAAAAGTGTTTTTTTTAAAACCACTTCATTATGGCCAATTTATTGTATTAAAGACAAAGAGAAATGCGGAACAAAATTTACACTTCCTTCTACCAAGGCCTAATCTCCCTAGTACAATAAAAAAAAAAAAGAAAGAAAATCCAATTGAAAACTGGGCACAAAGGAGTTTTTCTGATTCTAAAACTTACTCTTATTAAGAAGAACACACTCACTGTATACCTTTTTCATGTTGATTACATTATTTTTAAACTATATGAATGCATTACTATTCAAAAAATAAAATTTTAAATTATTTTGAAAAAATGGGGTGGGCTACCTTAAAAAAAAAAGTAATGAGTTTTCCATTCCTGGAAATGTGCATATGAAGATCAAGGATTTCTCCCTATCAGAGCTTTAGCAGTTTCCAATCTCTACCACCAAAAAAATCTTTCCTGATTAAAGTAAAAAGTTAAAAGAAAGGGAAGGAGAGAAGGTTAATTTGGTAGTGGGAGGATCAGAGAAAATAAACTAGGTCAGGCTCCCAGAGAAGTAGCCCTAATAGAGATAATAATAGACATTCTTCCACTGCCACTAACCAGACCTCTCATGGTTTTTTAAAGGCATTCTTTTCAGTCAGACAATCTATAGTATATTTTCATAAGAACCTACTTTCATGTCCATAGTATATAATCCAGATCCAGTATTAATGCTTACATGTCATGGATAACTACAGAGTAATTTAAACATCTGACTTCTGAGTTTTGTATAAAATTTTAAAATCACATGTAAGTAAAAAAATTGAAAGAAAAAATTGTCACTTAAAAAAAATTCACTGCTACTTTAAAATGGATCATTTTAGAAATATAAATTGATTGCTTCCTTGCTCATCTGGTTATCAAGATCAATTCTGAGGTCACTCAGAGATATAATAAAGGAATCAGGAGACTTTGACAATAGGAAGCCAGAGACATGTAGAATTTAAAACAAAAACAAAAACAAAAACCCTTAGAATCCTAGAAAACTTGTCTCTCTCAATTAGTAAATAATTTGATTTTGGGATCCCTGGGTGGCACAGCGGTTTGGCCCAGGGTGTGATCCTGGAGACCCCGGATCGAATCCCACGTCGGGCTCCCGGTGCATGGAGCCTGCTTCTCCCTCTGCCTGTGTCTCTGCCTCTCTCTCTCTCTCTCTCTCTCTCTGTGTGTGTGTGTGACTATCATAAATAAATAAAAATTTAAAAAAAATAATTTGATTTAACAAATATGATGCCATTTTTGTAACAGCATTAAACACCATTTTCCACGGTTCCTTGACATTATCTGAGAGGCATGTATGAATATAATATGCTAGCTATGAAGACTCCCAAGATGAGAAAGTAAAAAGATATTTCCACCATCCTGTAACTCAGGTTCTGTTTCTTCAGCAAGATAGTATTATACTTTATTTCAATGCCTAAAACAAAGTAAACATGAGGCAAGCTCTACCCAGAACTATTACCTAACTTCTTAGCCACAGAGTTCCCTGAATTAGCACAAAAGTTTTTATCATGTGATATCACATGTTGCTAATAAGAGCTCAAGTTCCAGTGTACATGGTGTAAAAGCAAATATTCAACATTCTGGCAAGTCCTGTCCAATCTACCAGTATTGTGTTACCTTCAGATAGTCACAGCGCAAATAATTGTGGAACATCCCCTGGGAGAAGAGTATGTTAATTCTCAAAGATGCTGGAAAATATAGTAGAAGCAGATTCCCCCCAGAAGAGAAGGAAAGCAAAGGGAGTCATAATATAACATAACAATAAAACAATAAATTAAAAGTTTTGTTATATTTTACTGTTAATTTTACTAATTTTTATTATATCCTTCATGAATTCCAAATTATTACATGTGAATTGAATATATTAAGTGCTATGTAGTATTGGAATAGTTTGGAGGAATGATGAAAACTTAGACAAGTCTTAGAAAGGTCCATTGTTTGGTATGCTGGAGAAAGATAAAGGACCTTTTAAAACAAAAGGCACTGATGTAGAGTTTCTAAGCCCAATTTTTAATGTGCATTTCTCAGCTTAATATGTCATTTCTTGCTCCTGCAAATTCTATCTTAGCTAATACATAATTTCAGTTGATATGTTGTTAATAACCCCACAGAATCATATCAGAAACAAAGGCACCTTAGGGGTATTGTTAAGCTACTCTGTTGACTTTAATGTAAGATTATTAATCTTTTCTTTGTCATTGTTCTACTTTCTAGAAAAGCAAGAAAAATAGTTTGTATCACTACCCTTTTTCTGTTGTCAAGCGAATTCTGCGTGGAAGGTGGGTGGTAAAAAGAAAGAAGTAAATTTCCAGGAGTACTTGCCCGGCTGAAAATCAAACCTAACATTGTGTGTCAGTACAACTGCTCTGACCTTAATGCTCTTAAAGAACCATGAACTTCAAGAAACCCTTACCTGAATCTAACTGAAGATTCTTTCCTGGCTCGTCACCAGTGGAACTTGTTTTGAACCCATTGAGCACAGACATGACTCATCTCTACTACATGGCTAGTTCTCAGTTCTTACTTATCACAACCAATGTGGACCATGCCCTTTCACTTGTTAGTACTTACCAAAAAAAGTCTGCTTTTCCTCCTTAGGAAATGACTCCATGAATTTCTTGTCTGGTGTATGTACTCTGCGTGGCAATTTACTCAATATTAACAACCAAATAAACAAGCAAAAAAGCATAACCTTTGTTGTATTCCTTGACAGTGGATAAAGGTAGTGGGCAGGCATAAATGGCAGCTTAAGGCTCAGAGGGAAAGATCATTGAAGATCACCTACCACATTTCTATTCTCCATCCCTTTATTCCTTTGTTTCTTGCCTTGTTCAACACTATTTCCTTTTTAAAATATACTTTAAAGAAATTAAAGATTAGTAATAAGTTGGTACAATAAATACAAGCAATAGAAATTGTGAGTGATAACTTTCCTATCAAAAAGCAAACCCTTCTCGAGATTATTTTCTTTTTACGTTTCTTGAGGAACCGCCATACTGTTTTCCATAGTGGTTGTACCAGTTAACATTCCCACCAGGATCACATCCTTTTTCTCCACGTTCTTGTCAGCATTCATTATTCTCTCATCTTTTGTAAATAGCCGTCCTAACAAGTAACAAGGTGCTATCTCATTGTGGTTTTCATTTTCACTTCCCTGATAATTAGTGATGCTGAGCACTTACTTCTTCATGTACTTCTTAGCCATTTGCACATCTTCTTTGGGAAAAAAAATGTCTATTCAGATCCTTGGCCCAATTTTTAAGACAGCAATTTATTTTTTTGCTATTGAGATGTATAAGTCCCTTGTATATTTTGTATAGTAACTCTTTGGGTATGTGGTTTACAAATATTTTCTCCCATTTCACTGGTTACATTTTTCATTTTGTTGATGGTTTCCTTTGCTGTGCAGAACTTTTTTAGTTTTATGTAGTCCCACTTATTATTGTTTTTGGATTGCTTGTGGTATCAAATACAAAAAATCATGGCCAAGACCAAAGCCAAGATAATCTGTATTCCATTTTTATTGTAGTATTATTTACAGTAGCACAATATTTACAATTCACTGGCTGTCTATCATCTATCTATCATCTATCACTCTATGTTATCATTGAATATTACTCAGCCTTAAAAAAAGAAGGAAATCTTGCCATTTGCAACAACATTGGATGAATAAACTGGAAGGCCTTATGCTGAGTGAAAAAGACAAAAAAGACAGAAACTGCATGGTATCACTTATATGAGGAATATTAAAAAAAAATAAAACTCATGGGGGCATGCTTGGGTGGCTCAGTTGGTTAGGTGTCCTACTGGATTTTGACTCAAGTCATGATCTCATGGGTCATGATCAAGCTCCAATTATGGCTTCATGTTCAGCAGGAAGTCTGCTTAAAGATTCTCTCCCTCTGCTCTCTCCTGGCTCGTGCTCTCTCTCAAGTCAACAGGTCTTTAAAAATCAAACTCCTGGAAACAGAGAGTAGAAAAGTGGTTGCCAGGAGTTGGAGAAAATAGGGAGAGGATGATAAAAGAGTACCAACTTTGAGGTATAGATGAATAAAGTCTGAGAGTCTGAGGATCCAAAGTATAATATGGTGACTATAGCTGATAATGCTGTCTTGTACAACTGAAATTTGCTAAAAGAACAGAACATAAATACTCTCTTGGCAACAACACCAAAGGGAAATATGTGAGGTAATGGATGTGTTAATTAACCTGTTGGGAGAAATCCTTTCACAATTTATATATATATATATATATATATATATATATATATATACACACACACACAATTTATATATATAATATATACATACACAATTTATATATATATAATATATATATATAATCATCACATTGTATACTTTAAATATATGACAGTTTTGTGAATTATGCCTCAATGAAGTGAAAAAAAAAAACTATTTCCTTAACTAGTAGTCTCACTTTAAATACTGCTCCTGCCCAGATCCTAGAAGGTCTTTGTTATTGTTGTTGCCATTTTTGTTCCCTTTTGACAGCTGTAATAGGTTTTCATCAATGCTCTGAAAGACAACCCTTTCGTGTCCTTGTCTCCTGCTCATTAAGATTTTACTTCATAAAGGAGAGAGAAAGAGTAAGGGTGTTGGTCAACTTATGTCATTCATCTGCAACAGCTGCTCTTCTCCTCCCAAGATTACACCATCTGGGAAGCATTTGCAGGAATCTCCCTAAATATGTGTGTGTGTGTATGTGTGTGTGTTGTGTGTGTGTGTGTGTCTTCAAACATTACTGTTTTAAGCAGGTTGTCTTTGAGATAACTTTCACAGCATGACCTAGAAGCCCTAGTGAAGAATTCTATCTAACTGGTCCTATGTTTCATTTACACTATACCGAGAAGAATTCAAAAGAAATGAAGAAAGAATGCTAAGGTCAATAAACTTCAGCTGGAATTCCAGCAGGGTGTATTCTTGTATTCATCGCTTTGAGTCCAATTCAATTCCAGGGTAATCAAAAGTTTGCCATGTGCCAGAGATCAAGAAGCTAGAGCTCTGAGTAGGATCAAGGTGAAGAAAGCTAAATAAACTCTCTTCTGTTCAATCATAATTTATGTAATAAAAGTATTTATTGTTTAAAAAATATGTTTGTATTATGCTTACAATTTTATCTTTTTAAAAATTTTATTTATTTCAGAGAGAGAGCACCCAAGCATGACTTGGGGGGCGGGGGCAGGGAGAGAGGAGAAGCAGACTTCCTGTTCAGCCAGGAGCCCGATGCAGGTCTCCATGTTCCAGGACCCTGGAATCCTGACCTGAGCTGAAGGCAGACGCTTAACCGACTGAACCACCCAGGTGCCCCAATTTTAAAGGTAGAGTAATTGAAACATAAAATTACTAGCTGTATGATCAAAGGGAAAGTTCTTAGACTATTCTGGAGGCAATAATTTCATTTATGATAAAGGTATGTTAATACATACCTATTAGGATTGTTGTTTGAATTAAACTTCTAATGAATATAAATAACTAATAATAACTCTAGGCATCTAGGAGGTCATCAACAAATGGTAATGTTATAATTGTACATATTATTATTAACATTACAGCAAGAAAGAAACACAATCAAAATTCATGCCCATATGGATCTGACTTAAGTATCCTCCATTTAAAAAAAAATTTACCCCCTGATGCTGCCTGAACTGGTGGATTGAAATGTGAAGTGTAGCAAATTATTGAACGAGCCCTAAGAACTGCTCCAGTAAACTGGGTGGCAACATAGAAAAAGCCAAGATTGTGCAGTGCAGAAGATATAGATAGAAGATATATAGAAAATATAGTAGAATAAAAGTGTGATGACCATTGAGAATCAAATTGTTTACTAATGATCATTTTAAAAATGTAGAAAAGAGATAATGCGTTCTGAGTGGAATTCTGTAAATTAGAGAAGTATAGCTTTACGAAGGTATGAAAATGTTTTTGTTGATTATTTTCCCACTGTCCACCGAGACCACACTCTGTCTTTTAGATAATGCACACTATGTAAGAATCAAGGCAGTCAGGCTTCCAAAAGCAAGCTGATAGGAAAAGTCACCTCTTCATCTGTGAGCAAATATCAAATACAGAGAAGCATGCTGTGTAGGGCAAATAGGTTAGAAAAGGACATTTTTCCCTTACATGGATCTAGAGAACTAAAACAGGAAATAAAAATAATAGCACATCAAAACATCATACACAACAGCATTGTAAAAATACGACATAAGAGCTTGCCTCTTATGTACTGGGTGATTTTTTTCTGATAATTTCACTCATATTCAAACAAATTTCACCCAGGCAGGAGACATGTATGACTTCCAATGTTGCAGCTATGAATAAGTTTCCAAAACAGTAATGGAAATGCTTCTAAAATTTAAATAATAACTAAGATCTAAGATCTTATTTTCTGTGACCCAAATAAGTGTTAATATTTAGCTCTGTTTCTAATAGCAAAATTAAGGCTTTTCTCACATGGTTAGTAAATGGTTGCAATTTGAGAGCTTATGATTCTCACCAATTCACTTCATATTACATATTTATTCAGCTTTTTAATTAATAGCTATCTTTCTTTCCAAGGATTCAAGAATCTGCTCAGGCACTTGAAATGTTATTGTGGATATTGTAAAAGATCTTAGAGAGAGGAAAACATAATGCAAATGGTTGCATTCACTCCCCTCAGTTTTCAACCCCATCTAGGAAAAACAGCTGATTCCGCGCAATCTGTTTATTCAGTTGCTCTCATTAGTTGTTGATGGACTAAAGGGATTTAATTTAATGAAGGCAATTTATTGCTGTAGAAAGACACAAAGCCAACCCTGACATAAATCTTGAATCATGCACATAAGCCATTCAAAATAAAGCAATTGTTAATATTGCAATGCAGTGCCTCAAACTGGCAGGGTCACTAGTTGCATGATGGGAAGCAGGAGAGAATCGGACTTGGAAGTGGACACATTGGCTACTTCCTTTATGGCCTGACCCACTTAACTGTAGGTCGGGAGCACAAAATAATGTTGGGGAACATAGACCCCACAGTTCTATCACGCCGCAACCTCCGAGTGCTGAGATTTTGAATGCTTGCACAAGGCTAATGAAATGGCTGATGTCATTACTTTTTTTTGTGATTTCCTCAGTATGACATTTTTAGTTTTGTGGTTTAGGAAACATTAGAAGTACCATAGGATTTAGGATATGAGTTAGCATCTATGCCTCACTGAAGAGAGCGTCAAAACAGGCTGAACTGTGATCCATGCACCCATACATTTACAGGAACCTCTATCATCTCTTACAAAGTACATGTCCTGTCATCCCTTTACAGCATACGTTGGTGTTCCATCATATACATATATCAAAATTTATTCACCAGGTGATGAATAGTTGTTTGGGTTTTGACCATAATGACTAAAACTCTTTTGAACACAAAAACAAGTATTTATGAGGATATATATTTTCATATTTTTTTGGAAATGGAATTTCTGGGTCATATAATAGGTTCTGTTTAACTTTATAAGAGATGGATAAACTGTACTAATGATTAACACTGCCAAATTTTTGTTCATGTGCTCATTGACCAATCGTGTATTTTCTTCAGTGAAGCAGCTGCTTGAATATTCCACCCATTTTTTCCTTGTATATTTTGCTTCTTGTTACAGAATTATAGAAGTCCTTTTTGTACTCTGGACTCAAGTTTATTATTACATATATATTTCTCAGATATGTTCTCTGAGTCTGTGGTTTGTCTTTTTATTCTCTATATCATGCCTTTCAAGAAGTAAAGGGTTTGAACTTTGATGAAGTCCAATGTATCTTTTTCTTATTTTTACTTTTTAGTTATTTATTTTTTAAAAGATTTTATTTATTTATGTGAGAGCGAGCACACAAGCAGGGGGAGCTGCAGGCAGAGGCAGAGGGAGAAGCAAGGAGCCTGACACAGAGCTCAATCCCAGGACCCTGGGATCATGACCTGGGTAAAAGGCAGATGCTTAACCGACTGAGCCACCCAGGTGCCCCACCCCCTGCTGTTTTAAATCTCTGGGGCCTTTTTTCTGTCCCAAGTCTCATCAAGGAAATCTTTGCCTAAAAATAGTTAACAAAAAATTTTTTCTTGTGTTTTCTTCTAAGAGTTTTAAAGCTTTAAGTTTTTGCATTTAGATGTGAATTACAAAGAAGAGATGAAAAAATGAAGTGCCTTAGACTGAGGAAAAAATCTCTCCTCCCACCTCCAAATGAGAAAATACACCCAAGAGGTGAACATTCTGTACATGAGTCATAGTGGATCATAGAATTTACTAAAATGAAGAGACTTAATAAAATGTGGACACTGCTCATTGGGAGGGTATGGTAAAGGGAAAAGAGAGAAGCCCTACAGAGACAAGGGAACAAAGTGAAACAGAAAAGAGAAAATTTGTAAATAGGTTCTAACTTTTCTTCTAACTAGTTGTTTTTTGTGCAAAATATAACAATTTTTACTTACTAATTTGCTAAACTGTCACCTTTCTGAATATCTATTATAATGGCTTGATTACCTTAAATTATCCAAGTCATTTGAAATAGTGATCATTTAAGTCCTTTCCAATTTTTTAGCTTTTAAATTTTATTTTCTTGCCTAATTGAGATAGATAGTATCTATCTAAAACAATGAAATATAGTAAAGGTGATAATGGATATTCATAATTTCTATATAATTTTAATAGAGATTAGCATGGGGCAAAATTTTATACGGCAAATATTTATCCATATAGATATCCTTCTATTACTCTATTATTACTCTATTAATAGAGTATTATTACTCTATTACTCTATTATTCTATTACTATCACATAAGGATTATTTAAATTTAAAAAGTGAATATTAATTTTATCTCTTTATGATGTTTAGAAATAAACATATGATTTTTCTCATTATTGCTAACAAAAATGTTGAATGATCCTTTCATTCCTGACATAAACACTTCTTAGTCATGAGGAATTTTTAAATGCTGGTATAATCCAAGTATTATAGAAATCATAAGTATCGATGGGAATGACCTAAAAAGACAGCATATTACAGTCAGTAGCCTACTTAACATTGAGATTATTGGAGTGGAATTTTTGTTTGTAAGAAAGTCCAAGACATGATAATAAGGGCAAATAGTTTATGCAGAATGGAGGACAAGATCACTAGGGGAAGCACAGTCAAGTAAGTCCATGTTGCTGGTTGTGTTACCCACATAGATTCTGAAATCCCCAATAGTAATATTGAAGTATTGACAATGAGCTGAAAGGTGAAATTTTTGAAGCATGAGAGCCAGTGACTCAGGGGTCAACAGTTGACTACAAAATGGAAGGGTAATTGGTGATACAGTCTGTTACTATAATTCAGGAAGCCAGAAGGAGACAGAACTGTCTGGCAGCAGCAATAATCAAGGAAGACATTTAGCACATGTTCAGCTACTAAGGTATGATGAATGTGGGAAGAATAGAGGAAGCATGGTCCTAAGTACTGCATCTCAGATGGAAGTTAATGCAAGATAAAAGCTTCAGGATGCTGCTCATGATGATCCATGAGTTCCAGAAAACAGAGTGGAAAAAGATGATAGAAATTGGGAAGAGACTGGGGAAAGGACAGAATCAGAGACAAGGAACGTCTTACAGAAATTAAGGTGTGGAATGAGGGTGATTGGAAGTGATGGCCAATGTAGAGAGGGGTAAAGAGCAATTAAAATAGCCAGTCCTGGCAACTTTGGATCCAAGAAACCACATGGTAAGGTAGGAACACCTATAATTATTTACCTTATTTTACAGCATAAAAAACAAAGTAGGTAGCTTTAATAATGTATATTGTGTCATAACTCATGTCCATGTTTAAATGAATCTTACAATTCCAAATTAAGACTATGTCCCCACCTAGTTATTAACATAGATTATTTTTATTGATCGGCAGGTGGTTTGAAAAAGGTAAAAGAATGAGACATAGAGATCCAAAAAAGAAAGAAAGAAAGAAAGAAAGAAAGAAAGAAAGAAAGAAAGAAAGAAAGAAAGAAAGAAAAGAAAGAAAAGAAAGAAAGAAAAGAAAAGAAAAGAAAGATGAAAAGGAAAGAAAAGAAAAGAAAGAAAAGAAAAGAAAGAAAAGAAAAAAGAAAAGAAAAGAAAGAAAAGAAAAAAGTCCTCTCCAACTGAGTATACAAATGACCCTATGATGCTCCACTGGAAATCATAGGTATGATTGATTTGTACACATATCTCACGTAATATATGACCCTAAACATGTCTGTTTTTCCACTTTACTTAAACCATTTGTTCCCATAGAATTTGTGGCTTGCCAATTGCCTATCCACTTCTCAGTTATGGTTTTACTTGAAAGAATACTAATTTTGTTCAGGAGGATGTGCCCAGGTTAAAAAATGACTCCTCAAGCAACCTTGACAGTGTCTACAAGAAATGTAGTTCTATAAAATGAGACATAAAATGAGAAATATATTGGCCAGGCTTCCAGGACTACTCTATAATTTTTCTTGATAGAAACAGAAATGAAAGTTTGTGGTTCTCCCATCCCACAACCAAAACCTCTTTCTGCCTGATAATAGTTGAGCAGAAAGGTAAAGACTTGATTTCTGGTGGCTTTGAGAAACCACCATATTACTCCTAGGCTGAATTCTTCAATGCTTCCACAAGATCATCAAGATTGATAATTACAGTCACTACAATTTATTCTTCATGGTCTAGAGTGTAGACTAAATGTTTGTGTCCTTCTAAATGTCATAGTTGAACAGAAAGGTGTAGGGTATAGACTAAATGTTTGTGTTCTCCTAAGTTTCTTTTATTTCTTTTATTTGTTTTTATTATCCTCCTAAGTTTCATAGTTGGTCATAGTATATACTATAGTTCATGGTCTAGGGTATAGACTAAATGTTTGTATCCTCCTAAATCTCTTACATTAAAACCTACCCTCCCGTGTGGTGCCTCTGAGAGATAATTAGGAATAGGTGAACCCATAAGGAGTCAGTGCTTTTATATGAATCATGAGAAAGCTTGCTTCCCCTCTCTGCTTTCTGCCAAGTGAGGATACAGTGAGAAGCTAACATCTGCAATCCAGAAGACTCACACCAAAACCTGACCATGCTGACAACCATGCTGAGCATCCAGAATATTAAGAATACATTTCTATCGTTTATAAGCCACCCATTCTATGGTATTATGTTACAGCGATCCACACTAAGACAGCTCAAGAACACAACTTAATTTCAGGTTGCCTTCTACTATGCCCACATGGACATAAGAACTTTTAGAAATTCAAATTTTTCTATTTGGTTTTATTATTTCTCCCATATTTCAAGCTTCGTTAACCACTACTACCTTGTGGAGCTATTGTCTCCTACCTCAGTGTCCCTAATTTTTATAAGTATGGAGATGCTTTTCCCCAAAGTGCCTAAAAGATCATTGGCATTAAATTTGGTAACTAGCACAGGAAAAGGCTTGTATTAAGAAATGATTTTTGTAGTGATAGACAAATGGCATCATATTGAGGCAAATACTTTGAAAGACAATTGGCACATAATTCATATTAATGCCTACAAAACAGCATTGCAAGCCTCTAAATCCATGCCAGGTGAAGCTCTGGAATTTCACGAGCTAAATGTGTTTAAAACTTTCTTCTCAATAGTAATACTGTAGGCAATTTAAAAACCAGGGCTGTGAATTACAGCTATAAGAAATGAATAACAGAAGCAGAAAAAAATATACAGGAAAGTAGATATTTTCTAAAGTACAGAAGTGAGTAAACAGCATTTGGGACAAGAAATAAAGAATCCTCTGATTTAAAAAACTAAACCACATGATGGCTATGAAGACTTAGAAAAGTCACAGATGATAAAAATCAACCCAAACATAACCCTTTGATTCTCACTAGTTTGTTTCCTATTTGAAGTTTACATACTTTTATGAACCCCTTCCTCAGATTTTTACTATAGATTTTCACTTAGCCAGTTCATATACTGATTTTCTAGTCTATCCGCAATTTTAAATCCAGAAAAGGAAAATGCTCCATGGAATCCATCTTCAATATGGTTATGGGTCACCTGAACCCCGGCATTCTGAAGTCGGGTGACATACATAATTCCATCATCTCTTAAGACATCATATTGACAGGTGATGACATAGGTCAAGGGTAAACTTCGCAGTTTGTTGTCATCAGCCAACAAGGGGGCTGCTCTCACATCTAGAAACCCCGGATATTTTTTAGCCAGCTCAGAACTACCATAAGTAGGACTTTTATAAAAGTATCCTTTCTTAAACTTCTCAGGGAGCAAGGAACTCCAATTAATAAATTTGTACAGATGGCTTGATTCCACTGGTACATGTTGATTGGAGAACATAGCTTTTACAAGAGATTCGTCCACGGTAAAGTATTCACTCCAGAACCTGACCATCAATGATTTGGGCAGAGTTGGAAAATGTGAATTTTCCCGATATGATGGTAAATCCATATCAAGAGTCTGAAGGGCAGGATAAATTAAACACTGGGTCTTGAGGTTGATCTCCACATCTGGGTCGTCTATGAGCTGAAAATAATTTAAATGAGTTGCTCAAATAGTAGTTTTCATTTAAAAAATATTTTTATTTAAAAACAATAGATTGATATAAGTCCAAAATCTCAAAAAGATAATCAGAAACAACAAAAATATATCTCAAAGAACTTTCTAATTTTCAGTATTATATTGAATATTAGATATGTGTCTATACTTAAATCCTATGAATATAAACAAACTGATTTGTACGATTTTCCCCATAGATGGAGAAAGAGACCATCTAATGTGTGATTAAAATGCAAAATATCTACTCTGACAACTAGGAATGGCAATCAGAGGAAACATTTTTTGTAAGTAAAAAAAAAATATGTACATATATTATTATATCAACAGGCATTAACACTTAAAGGAAAAATCACATAATTAGGAACTCCAATTTGGCTCTGATACTAAACAGATAAATCCTGGGCAAAAGTCTAATTCATTTTAATATTTATGTCTTTAAATATTCAAACTACATTAGTGAATTAACATATTTATCTATAATATGCATATATTTGGGGAAACTAGAAGTTTTTTATTAATAGGATACATGACCAAAAATATCTGGAGATCAGTAATCTTGAGGATTACAGTCTAGCAGATGTTTTTATGTACATTATTTGGTCTTACAACATTGGAATGGCCCATTGTGTCTCATAGGTTAACTAATTCCTCAAGTGTGACCCCTGGACCACTAGCATCTGCATCACCTGAGGATTTATTAGAAATTCAAATTCTTGGGTCCTCAACCAGATTTACTAAGTCAGATAGGGAGGAACCAGCAATTTGTGTTTTAACAAGTCTTTCATGTTATTCTCATGCTTGCAAAAACTTGAGATCTGCTAGCATAGGTCACGAATAGTAATTATCAAAGCTGTAGGTACTCTGATGCTTCTCAGAGTAAAGTATAATGTCCAAATTGAAGTCTATTTCTAAAAACTTAATGTAGAGTTCAAGAAGGAGAGCATTCTGACATTTTTTTCCTTTGGTATACATTGTACACACACACACATACACACACACTAGCAAAAGCAAATGGCAGCTCTGCGTATTTATTTTATTGCATTTAAAGCACAGCTAGTAATTAGATCTAGTTACTAAAATAAAATATGTATAAATCCATTACCAGATTGTTTTATGTAAAAATAACCATTTTATGTTGAAGAAAAAGTAAGGAATTTAAATCATTTCAGTGTTTTGTCTCATGTAAGACTACCACATTCCATTTAGCTCAATATCTTTTTTTTTAATATCTAGTATGAAGAACACTGTTTACATTAGTAGAAGTGTGGTAATAAATAAGGGGGCTGATTTTAGATTGAGTTAAGAAGAAATACAAAAATATTTTATATTTGACCAATAAATTCAACTCAACAGGTAGCTAAAATCTTTGAACATATAGATTTTAAAACACTATCTTTATAGCTAATACACATAAAATCAAGTATAGAACTTCATAATAAATATAAATGTAACTATGTTTAAGGGTCAAGAGTTTCCCATACACCCCGAACTGACCACACATCCTTCTTCCTCCCCATCCTTCATTCTTTGGAATTCAACATTGTATACTTCTTTAAAATTATATCATTTAATCAAAGTAGTTTATCTGATTAAGGACATTCCATCGATTCTTAGTGAACCAATGATTATTATTGCGAATTTTACTAAATCTTTTTCTGCAAGATGATCTATGATTCTGCTTCCTTTATCTATTAATGTGATAAAATTCACTTATTATTGTGTCTGTTTTGCAAGTTATATTTTTATAACTTGTTATATTTTTCTCAGAATTTTTCAATTGAATTTAAATATTATTAGATATTTTTTAACTTCAAGAAGTTTTTCAAAATGTCTTTCAAAGACTACAATGTTCACTCATCAAAGACAAATTATTTTTCATATTGAAGGCTCTGCAGTATTGTCCCTTTATCAATCCTGATATTAATTACTTATGCCTGATTTTGCTTTTCCTTTTTTGTCTTTCCAGAGATTTAGAAATTTTATTAGTCCTTTTAAAGAATTAACTTTTTGCTTTTTGTTCATATTTCTTATAAGCCTTGGTTTTGAATATCATAATTTCTGTTCTTGCCATTATTATTATCTTCCTTCTATTTTTTTTTCTTGAGTCAGATGCTTATTTCAGCCTTCCTTTCCAATATATGCTTTTGAGGAAATACAATTTCCTAAAAGTATTGTTCTAAATGTGGGGAGCATATACAAGATATATATTCTATTAAATAGTGACCCATAAGTACTTAATGTATTTTTTAAATTTCCATACAAAGAAGGGTATTTTCTTATTTGCTTTTTCTTGTTGATTTCCCAATCATTGCATTGTGGTTAAGAGTCCAAATGTGTGATTTAAATTCTGTGATTTTTTTTTTGAGACTTGCTTTATGGACCAGTATTTGGCCAATTTTTTAATATGATCACATGTACTTGCTTGTTTCCCTATTTTTTACAGACCCATCAAATTAAATGTACTGATCACTATTCGAGTCCTGTATACCCTTATTATTATTTTTGCCTGCTGTCTTAATTACTGAAAGAGGTAATTTAAAACCTCTCATTGTGATTTTGAACATTTGTGTTTTTCCCTGTAGCTCTAGTATTTTCTTCATACATTTAAGGCCATATTATTAAATCCATACAGATTTAGAGTTGTCATACTTTCTTGGTGTTTTAACCTTTTCTTTAATGATATGATCTTATTAATATAGTAGTAATTCTTTTAGATGTTACTTTAGGTAACATCCATATATTTTCCATACATTTACTTTCAAATTTTCTGCTTACTCATATTTCTAATCTGACAAACTTGATCTTACAACCAGATTATTTAGACTACTAATATTTACTCTAATTACTAAAACAGTTGATTTTGTTCTACCTTATTTTGTGAATTTTCCTTCTTTTCTCTTTTCTCTAGTTTTAACTTAGATGAGTTGACATTTAAATTATTCTATTTTTTTCCTTTTATAGTTTATAAGTTTTACCCTATTTCTATTCTTTAAATGATTACCCTAAGAATTATATTGTGTATTTGTAACCTCTCAAAAACAAATGAAATTATTAAAGGACAATCTAAATCTTTACTTCTTCTTAGATAATAAAAGGAGCTGGTAAGACTTAAAATCTGCCCTCCCCTCCACTCTTGAACTGATTATTTGTCTTTCTTATATCTTACTATTTTAAACTCTCCAGGTTTAAGATTTATCCACATTGTAAGGGATCCCTGGGTGGCGCAGTGGTTTAGCGCCTGCCTTTGGCCCAGGGCGCGATCCTGGAAACCCGGAATCGAGTCCCACATCGGGCTCCCGGTGCATGGAGCCTGCTTCTTCCTCTGCCTGTGTCTCTGCCTCTCTCTCTCTCTCTCTGTGTGACTATCATAAATAAATAAAAAAAAAATACTATCCACATTGTAACCACATTCTTGCTCTTTGTTCCTTCCTCTATTGTTAACTTTTATCTGCATTTTCATTTTGTCTGAAGTTATTTAAACCACCTTTTAGTGTGTTCCATTTATAGCAGGTCTCTTAGTCTTGGTTTACCTGAATATGCCTTTTCTCTTTATTTGTATGTAATATTTTTGTGCATCAAAGGATTTGGTTGCCAGTAATTTTTGTGCTCTTCTTTGATAACATTCCACTGACTTAAAAATTACATTCTCACTACTGAGAAGTAAGCTGCCAGTATGACTTGCACTGCTGTGAAGGTACTCTTTCTTCTCTAAGATTTTCTCTATTTCATTTTTTCCCCAGATTTAAAACAATTTTTAAAGTAATCTCTACACCCAACATACAACACCAAGATCAAGAGTTGCATGCCTTACCAACTGAGCCAGTCAGGCACCCCTCTATTTCTTTCTGTTTTATTTTGTGTTGGTGGTTATCTAAACTTTTACTTTGCAGTATCTATATATAGATTTCTCTCTAGCTACTTATTTATTTTTAATCTTTTAAAAAATGTGTCTAAGGTTCATGAGCTTCTTTTATCTGTATCTTGATATCTTTCATCAGCTCTGCAAAATGCCCTATTATATTTTCAAATATTCCTTTCTCCCATTCTTTCCCCTCTCTTCTAGCATGATATTTAAAAGTCTATTGGATTTTCATACTGTGTCTGCTATATTTCTTCTCTTTTCTGTATTTTCTTTATTTTTGGGGTTTCCATGCTTCATTTTGCATAGTCACCTATGAGTCATATGACCCATCTTTCAGCTTATAAATGATTTCTTCAGCTATGTAAAATCACTTAAACAATTCATAAAGTGTTTATTTTGATAATTTTATTTTTTAGTTTTGGCATTTTTATTTGTTTTTCAAAACTACTTTTCTGCTGAAATTTGCAATTATGGTTGTGAATTAATTGAAGAAACTAGGATAATTATTTATATTCTGTGGCTGATAACTGCAGTATCTGAATTTTCTAAAATGTCTATCTGTTGTCTGTTAATTCTGCATGCTTTCCTTCATGGTTTCTTGTTTACTTGTTTTCCTCGATATGTTTTATTCTGTGTGGGATACTGAATTCCAAAAATATTTGCAGGAATAATTTGAAGTCCATAACGAAACCATATTTCTCCAGTGAGAAGTTTTATACATTTCTGTCAAGTATACTTGAATATTAACTTTTCACACCAACTTAAGTTCAAGGATTGAGATTTCTCCAAACCATCCAGGTGATGTGAAGCAAGGTTTCAAATGAGTATGGGGCTTGTTTTACATCACATTCACCCCAACAGTGAGACTGTATCTCTTCAGGACCTCACTTAAAGTCAGGAGTACTTCATAATTGTCCCCATTTTTTGGAAGCCCAGGAACTTGACTTCAATCTCTAGCTAATCTTAGTCAAACAGTTTTTGTTTTTTTGATAGATATATCCCATTAGAGCAGAGAGGACATCATGTACTAGAGTTATCTTTGTGTGTGTGTTTTTTTGTGTGTGTGTCTTTAAAAAACTTTTTGGCCTAGAACCTTATTAGCAGTTTAATGCTTCTCAGATTAGCACAAGATATTTTAACTAGATTTTTCATAATTATGGGTCAGAATTCATTGGTTCACCACTATAGAAGCCTGAACTCCACAAGAGGAAGGGATTACTATGCAACGCAATAAAAAGGAACTGATGCTTGAAAAGATTAGGTAGCTTGTCCAAGGTCACAGAGCTAGACATTTCTTTAGCTCCAAAACTACATGTCTCCTTGTGTTTCCCTTGTGCTGCATCAAGATGCCTCTCAGGGTGACAATCATAGACAATATAGAAGTAGCAGATATCTGTTCTGTAGTATATTTATAACAAAACACAAAATTTATATCTTTTCTTTGGCTATAAATCATGAGAAGGTATTTCTGAAGGTATCAATAGCCAAAATTTATATGCTTTAAAATACGTGTAAAAAAATGAATAATACAATCAACAAAATAAACAGCAAGGTTTGTTTGCAAAATAAATTAATATGCAATATTTATGATTAGAGTTAGTTATTAAATTGCAGACATTCATTTATAAATCTACAAGGAATTCTTTTTTCAGACAAGAACATTGCTTCTAAGCCATCAGAGCCTGGTTTATTTCTTAGGTCAGATAACCAGCATCAAAAACACTCTCACTCATTACTAAACTAATCATGATCATATATCACTTTAAATTGATAGCTAATTCTCCAGTTTTAGCTAAATGTCTTAATAATAGTGTAATGGTTGATATCTGAAAGTTATAATTCCTTCTGCAAGGAAAGTATCTATAAACCCACTATCATTTTTTGCTTATAGGCAAATTGAGTATTCTGATAATAATAGTTTTCATGTAAATTTTAGTATATTCCATGAAAGATACTGGAATAATCTGATTCTGTAGCTATGGCGACTGGTATCATTGATTGATTTCAGAAATACCAGCCCTAATAAAACTAAATAGTGTAGCACTTAGCTGACCATATTAATTATGTTTAAACCAATGATCTAGGAAGAGTACTTTATCATCTTATTTTTAAAAATCTGGCAGAAGGTATGGGCACCTGGGTGGCACTGTCATTTAAGCATCCAACTCTTGGTTTTGGCTCAGATTGTGATCTCAGGGTCGGAATCCTAGGGTCATGAGATTGAGTGTCACATCAGGCCCTACACTCAGTGCAGAGTCAGCTTAACACTCTCTCTCCCTTGAGATGCCTGGGTGGCTCAGTGGTTGAGCATCTGCCATAGGCTCAGGTCCTGATCATAGGGCCCTGGCTGGGATCGAGTCCCCCACCGGGCTCCCTGCATGGAGCCTGCTTCTCCCTCTGCCTGTATCTCTGCCTCTCTCTCTCTCTCTCTCTCTGTCTCTCATGAATAAATAAATAAAATCTAAAAAAAAAAAAAAGACTCTGTCTCCCTCTCCCTCTGTTCCTACTTCACACACACCCCCAACAAATGCCCTCTCTCAAATAAATAAATCAATCTTAAAAAAGAAATCTGCAGAAAGTAGAAATAGAAGCACTCAGGATATAAATGTTCTTTAATACTTATCTTTATGTATCTCTGATTTCTAACATATGAATATAACATAAGTGCTTTGATATTTTAATGTTTGAAATAAATATTTAAGTGTAAAATATTTTTTAAAAGGAGCAAATCTAAGCAACGTACCTGTTGAGCCACTGCTGCCGCCAAATTCCCTCCAGCACTGTCTCCAGAAATACCAATTCTTTCAGGATCCACACCATATTTATCAAGAACATCTTGGCGCAAGAACCACTTTAATGCATTATATACATCTTCAAACTGATTTGGGAAGTGATATTTAGGTGCTAGTCTGTAGCTGTAAGCAGAATAACAATATTCTTTAGCAATTTCTTTATTGCTAAAAAATAGTCAATTATTTTTCATTGAAAAATGTGCATCTGTGTGTAGGAGGGGGCATACTCTAACCATAAAACCTAAAGTAAAATAATTTTCTTTAGCAAACCTGATATTTACGGTCATTTTGAATCCAAAGACAAACTTCATTCTTATGATAATGCTTGATATGAAAGCTTTTACAACTTTTTACATATTGATACAAGTAATGGTTTGAATCTAAAACTTGGATTAGATTTAAGAAAAAAAAAAGTGATCACTTCTCTTAAGCTTTTACCAGAATGGTAAAAGCTTTGTAATCATTATGCTTTATTACTAACCAATAAATAGCAAACAAAGCTTAGGAATTATTCTATTTCAACTTAATCTAATAATCAAGTTGACATGCAGTCACTCTTATGGGATTTTTTTTCATAGTTTCTTCATTTTTCTATTTATTCCATTGGGTTTGTTTTCTATTATTAATTATTGATCTAAAATGTTTCTTGAGGGCAGTCTGGGTGCTCAGCAGTTTAGCGCCACCTTCAGCCCAGGGCCTGATCCTGGAGTCCTGGGATCGAGTCCCACATTGGGATCCCTGCATGGAACCTGCTTCTCCCTCTGCCTGTGTCTCTGCCTCTCTCTCTCTCTCTCTCTGTGTCTCTCATGAATAAATATTTAAAAAATAATAATAATAATAAATAAAATGTTTCTTGAGAATAGATTTGCTTGTATTCCTGTATGTTATTTGCTGACTAACTTCATTTAATGGAGGATTATATCATGAAATACACTATGTTAATTGTTTTAAACGCATTTTATCACCTAATTTTTAAAATAACTCTATGATATAGAAAATATTATACGACTCCCAGTTTACATCTGAGAAAACTAAGCTAAAACGATATTTAGCGGCCACAGTCATCCAATTAATTCTAGAACCAGGCTTTGAACCTGATTCTCTGACTCCAAAGCTCCCATCTTACTCACTTTGCTAGTTAAGAGTAGGCTAGGGGTGCCTGGCTGGTTCTGTCAGTGAAGCCTCTGACTCTTGATCTCAGGGTTGTGAGTTCAAGCCCCATGTGGAGCCTCTTAAAAAAAAAAAAAGAGTAGGCTAGAAGTCCAACAGAGGTCAACAGAGGTTAATTTTATTGTAACAATTTTTTGACTTCCTGTTTTTGAGCCCTGTTTGACCGAACTATGTAACTCTTTTCTCTCTTACTCGTTTCTGGTCATGCCAAGATCACTTTAGCCTCATCTTCTCAATTTCTTTGTAACACTCCCAGCATAACCAAAGAACAACCAAGACAGCTGAGAGCATCTCACTATATAAGGTATCTGGCTCAAACTCAAACAAATCAACAGTGCTCCTTACTTGGTTGAAATGACAACAGCATCAAGTCTATCAGCTGTCCGTCTTGACAGAGAGTCATAACCAAAAGAAGCTGAAATAAAGGAGAATAAAATGAGAATATGACAAATGAATTGGTGAGTGTTTCCATCAACAGAAAGCTTATCACTATACCTTATTTCTCACTGAAATGTTCTGGGAAAATTTTTTTAAGATTTCATCATAGCTATAGAACATGAATTCTTCTGCTCAGGGATCCTTTTACTCTGTCGTCAGCTTTCTTGTCCTTCCCCACACATTAGGTGTTGAAAGAATAAACACATGCATATTAAAGCCCTGACTTCCAGTAAGTCACAATCTACTAGGGACAGGGGTAGGGAGGGGCAAGCATATAAACAAAAAGCAACCATGCAAAATTTTAGTGTTTTTTTTTTTTTAATTCGATTTGCCAACATATTGGCAGTGCTCATCCCATCAATTTTAGTGTTTTAATGGAGAGGTACACAAAGGGTTGTGTGGAAATAGCACTAGACTTTATTAAAACTGCTCCCAAGAGGGGCACCTGGGTGGCTCAGTCAGTTAACTCCCTGTCTTCAGCTAAGGTCAGGCTCCCTGCATCAGGCTCCCTGCTGAGCCTGCTTACTCTGCTCCCCCTGCTTGTGCTCTCTGGCTCTCTTTCTTTCTCTGTCAAATAAATAAATAAAATCTTAAAAAAAAATTAAGAAACTGCCAGAGAAAGATAAAGAAAAGACGAAGTAGGGAAAGCTAAAACCTGATTTATATATTCATATGTTCTAGGCAGACAAAAAGAAAAATGTGTTTTCTGGGTTTTTTTTTTTTTTTTTTTTTTTTTTTTTTTGGCCATGTGTATAGAGTCGGGATGAGTCACACATGTTTGCTATTGGGCTTGGGCAAGTGCTTCCTTTCGCAGATAAGAAAATTGTAAGAAGACAAAATGGAATTTGCCAGTAATGGCAGGAGGGCCAAATCGTAAAGTGTTATGGGGGAAATCTCAGAATATATAGTTGTCACAAGCATTAAATCATGTGGACCATGAAGAGTAGATACTATCTTGAAATGATTTCTGAAGTCAGGTGCTGAATATTCCTAAAATATCACATACATACTAAGTTGTAAGCTTTTATTTAACATTTGCTGTAAAAAGTCATTCTTCTATTTGGGATTAGAATATACATTTTCATGTCTTTTTAATAAACATATAAAAATCAGGAAAATACCATTTTGTTTCAGAGCTCATTCTTATTTAGTTCCTTTATCCTGATAAGCTTATTCCCATTCTTCAGTAATACTTTGATGAAGAGATTTTTAAGGAAGTGCTTTGGGCAGCAGGGACTCATGGAAACCAGCTGAGGCAAAGCATAGTCAAATTTTGCCTTAGAAACCTCACTTCATCGCCAGCTAATGACTTCACTGCCTGTATTTATAGAAAGTGACAGACAGGATCACACCCCTTACTACTCTGATTTACATTTCCAGTCTACATCAATACCATCAACATCTCTTTTCCTCCTGTCACAGAGAAAGTGCTCCTCCTTCTATGTTTTGTTAGTACTTCTCCTCCGAACAAAGTCCAGTTTCTTCTCATATCCCCAAGATCATGCAAACCTCATTCCGTCCCCCAGCTAACTCCCATTCTTCCAACATACTTCTATTAACTGCCATCTTTACCTTCAGCTTATAGCCTCGGTGTCCATCCAAAGATGAATGGATAAAGAAGATGTGGTTTATGTATACAATGGAATATTACTCAGCCATTAGAAATGACAAATACCCACCATTTGCTTCGACGTGGATGGAACTGGAGGGTATTAAGCTGAGTGAAATGAGTCAATCGGAGGAGGACAAACATTATATGTTCTCATTCATTTGGGGAATATAAATAATAGTGAAAGGGAATAGAAGGGAAGGTAGAAAAAATGGGTAGGAAATATCAGAAAGGGAGACAGAACATGAAAGACTCCTAACTCTGGGAAACGAACTAGGGGTGGTGGAAGGGGAGGAGGACGGGGGGTGGGGGTGAATGGGTGACGGGCACTGAGGGGGCACTTGACAGGATGAGCACTGGATGTTATTCTGTATGTTGGCAAGTTGAATACCAATAAAAAATAAATTTATTATAAAAAATATAAAATAAATCTGCTCATAGATCTTTCATATGTAAATATAAAATGCATATAATATAAAAATGTACTTACACATAAAATAAGGTATAAACTTTTATATAAAGGAACATTATATACACTAAAATATATATTTCATGGATTTATGTAAACATTAAAATGCATAAAATAAACTAAAATATCAATTTCTTTATATCAAATAAAGATAAAATACCCTTACTCAAGGGTATTTTGGCTGCTTTTCCATCTAGCACCTTTTTCATTTCTTTCTTGTCTAAGCTGAATGAAAGACTAGAATCATCATCTCCATTTCCTCATTTCATATCCACTAATCCATGTACTTCATTTTTGTTTTCATCATAACATTCCATCATTTCTGCAATTAACAAGTTAAATAATAAATGCTTAAGAGACACTTTTCCTTCTGGCCCGAGATTTGCTATAGCAAATCGTTATTCTCTTTCAGAAAGAGATCTGAAATAATTCCTTTAAACTAACATAGATCCAAAGAAAGGAATTTCAGACAGCCTAAGTGTTATATTATCTAGGATGTTTAACAAATATACCTTCCTGATATGCTGAAGTCAACATCTTAATAAAATATATGCTATATGGGGATGCCTGGGTGGCTCAGCAGTTGAGTCCCTGCCTTTGGCCCAGGGCATGATCCTGGAATCCCAGGATCAAGTCCCACATCAGGCTCCCTGCATGGAGCCTGCTTCTCCCTCTGCCTGTGTGTCTGCTTCTCTCTCTAGGTCTCTCATGAATAAACAAACAAAATCTTTATACATATGTATATATACATATACATATATATATATATATACACACATATACATATACATATATATACACACACACACACTATACAATAAATTAAGATTTTCAACAAAGGGCACATACCAGCACTCCCCAGACACCAACCACCACCATGAACATAAAATAAACCCCTTCTTAGTCTCTCTGGCTTTCGTTTTGGTACGTATACACGGACAGGAACATTGTTGAAAGTTGTCTCCATCACAGTGACATTTTCATCAGATGTGGGTGGAGCTTCTTGAAGGTTCATAAAGAACATAAAAATGTTCGTGAAATGGTTGACTCCCAGTAGTTCAGCAAACAGACTCTAAAGAGGTGGGGGGGGGACACCAGGTTACAAACATCAAAGGTCAATGTTGTTTACAGACATAGAAGTATGTTGCATGCTCCCAATGGTCCTGTGTCAGATTGTCACAGGTGAATCTGCATGACACAATTAGAAATACTGGAGATTCAGACTTTTTACCACAATAGTTGCCTCAGATTAAAAAAAAAAAAGTAAAGAATTATTGAGGTATTACAACTTGGAAGGTTCTATGCTTCCTACTTTGAGTGCAAAGACAAACAGGGTATGTTCCCTACTCTAAATAAGCTCAGCCAAGTGGGAGAAATGATATATAAGCAGTCACGAAGTAACATAACTGCACGTATCATAAACATGTACAATGAACTTTGGCAAAGGTCAATAGGAAGATAAACTAGTTGCCTGGACATGAGACCTGGGGAGAAGTTTTCAAATAGTAGGTGAACTCTGATATGCAAGAGTTTGGCCAAATAAAGGAGGAAATCTCACTTTGGGCCAAATTTAAAGATTCCTACTGAAATTGGAGAAATGCAGGTAGCTTAGTAAAGCTATTAAGTCAGGTCCACCCAAGGATGCATAAAAGACAAGGGACCCCAAGAGGTGAGTGTGAGCCAAACCATGAAGAATCTATCATGTTGGAATTCCAAGAATCAAAAGATTTGTTTTCCAATCCTAAAGTGGAAACATGTGGACTATGGTCCTAGGAGATCGATTAAAGAGTTGGGTCAACCCCTTTCCCATCATATGAAGATAAAATAGGTACAAAAGGAATAAGCAAAATTATCTGTTTTCAACACTGAACCATCTCCACCTTGTCTGTAAAAGGCATGTCAGGGAAATACATTTCCCAGACCTCCATGTCAGGTGAAATTATGCCACGAAGAGGCACTCCTACGAGACTATGAGAGCAGAAATAAAGAAAAAGCCATTATTTTCTCTGAGCCCCTGTGGGTATTTATATGCATACTGACAATTACGTGGCTTTCCATGCCTCTGGTTGTTCTGAAAATTACCAGTTCAGTGCTGCAAGGTTGTATATCTCACATTCCATAATCTCAATCTATTTCTACTGATTATATATATATATATATATATATATATATATATATATATATTCTAACACAATGATAATTGGTAGAGAATATAGTCTAGAAGGAGAGTTCTCAGAAAGGAGAACATTTAAGACATGTGCTGTAATTAGATAAGGACCTGGTTAGCTTTAAAGATACTAAATGGGGACTCCTGGGTGGCTCAGTCGTTGAGCTTCTGCCTTCGGCTCAGGTTGTGATCCTGGGGTCCCAGATCCAGTTCTGCATCAGGCTCCCTCCAAGGACCCTGCTTCTCCCTATGTATCTGCCTCTCTCTCTCTGGATCTCTCATGAATAAATAAACAAATAAAATCTTTTAAAGATACTAAATGGTCTCATTGCCAATGTAAAATAGGACCAGTTAATGAACAAAATGTAGTAGCAAAATAGTTATTAAATGAATATCTGTAACAGTTCCTATTAAAGGAGAGTTTTGAGAGACCAAGTAGCTGTTGCAATAAAATGTTGTAAAGAAAATAAGTCAGGGATCCCTGGGTGGCGCAGCGGTTTGGCGCCTGCCTTTGGCTCAGGGCTCGATCCTGGAGACCCGGGATCAAATCCCACATCGGGCTCCCGGTGCATGGAGCCTGCTTCTCCCTCTGCCTGTGTCTCTGCCTCCCTCTCTCTCTCTCTCTCTCTCTCTCTGTGTGACTATCATAAATAAATAATTTAAAAAAAAAGAAAATAAGTCAATTGGAGAAGGACAAACATTATATGGTCTCATTCATTTGGAGAATATAAAAAAAAATAGTGAAAGGGAATAAAGGGGAAAGGAGAGAAAATGAGTGGGAAATATCAGAAAGGGAGACAGAACATGAGAGACTCCTAACTCTGGGAAACGAACTAGGGGTGGTGGAAGGGGAGGGGGTGGGGGGTGGAGGTGACTGGGTGGCGGGCACTGAGGGGGGCACTTGACAGGATGAGCACTGGGTGTTATTCTATATGTTGGCAAATTGAGCACCAATAAAAAATAAATTTATAAATAAAAAAAGAAAATAATGAGTTCAAGCACTGACTGAACAACAAAATATCATATATCATTAAATATAATGACCAAAGAAATTATTAAAATTAAAAAAAATTTAAATTATAGGCATTGTGAAATAGCTGTGAATTACACTGATAATAATCCATTTCTAATTTTCTAATTCATGTATTGAAGGTCATTTCCAGTAATTATCCTGTTTTATTTAGTCTAATGTTGCAGTAGAATTTGATCCAAAATCAATAATGTTATGATATTGTGGAATTGTTATTAGATTTTCCTGAAGTTAAAAAGTTAGTTTTAAAAAAGTCAGTTATGGGATCTCTGGGTGGGGCAGCGGTTTGGCGCCTGCCTTTGGCCCAGGGCGCAATCCTGGAGATCCGGGATCGAATCCCATGTCGGGCTCCTGGTGCATGGAGCCTGCTTCTCCCTCTGCCTATGTCTCTGCGCCTCTCTCTCTCTATCATAAATAAATAAAAATTAAAAAAATTAAAAAAAATAAAAAAGTCAGTTATAATCAAAAGAAAGGATAAAAGACATCATGCAATCAACTAACAGATTGATGATAGATTGATAAATACTAACAGCTTCATAATACATATATTCACATGTATATAAGGTATTATATGTATTTATATAGATCTTATTAATATCTATGTGTAATCCAAGTCCAAATCTATATTCATGTGCATATCCCTAGCTCTATCTGTATCTATCTCTATAAAACTAACAGGTATTTTTACAGAAATTCGACTTGAACATGATTCGCAATATTTATTTTATTCAGTATTGCCAACGTTCAGCTGGAAACTTTTTTCATGCAATTGTATCCAGCTGTAAAATTGCAAACATCCAGTGATACCAAAGGCAATTGAATGGAGATAGATATAAATGACACTATACTTATTGTTTTTTAATTTTTGCCAGATTTGTGCTTGTACCCATTCGATTCTTACTAAGACCTGGTATGTAGTACTATATCCCCAGATATTCAGTTGAGTACACTGAGGTAGGGGAGGTTAAAAGATCTGTTCACGTCCACCCAGGCAATAAGTGCTGGATATGGGACTCAAGCCCAAGTCTGACTCTGGAGTCGGGTGTCACTCATGATTAGCTAATATTCTGTCCCTTAGTGAGCATCATTACAAAAGGGCCATTGAAGACAGAGGGTGACAGCAGATGTAGCCCTCCAAGATCCCTCAGTATTCATGGAACTTTTCATGGTATAAGAAACTGGGCAGAAACTTAACTCTCTGGTCACCTTGGGTCTGGCCCATCACAAAACATATACACTTCCAACAAACGACTGCCCTCATGTTACAATTGCAGCCAGGAGGGTAGTATTTCATGCAGAATGAACTGCAAATGCCTAGTCCATGTTTATTTTTTTAATATTTTATTTATTTATTCATGAGAGACAGAGAGAGAGAGAGAGAGAGAGAGGCAGAGACACAGGGAGAGGAAGAAACAGGGTCCATGCAAGGAGCTCGAGTGGGACTTGAACCCAGGAATCCAGGATCACACCCTGAGCCAGAGGCAGGTGCTCAACTGCTGAGCCACCCGGGCATCCCGCCTAGTCCATGTTTAAAAGGCTATGGGAGACCAATCATTCTTGCTACAAGTATGCTCAAGCCTTGTCCATATTCTGCATATACTTCCCACACAGACAGCGTCACATATGCTGACCATGTGCCCCAACACTTCGCTGTCTCTTACCTGCTCCTCCCTACAACTACGCAAGGGATGGAGACTCCTGCCTCCAGTGTACCATCTTCTGTCTTCTTTATTTCTACATTATTTGCACAGAGCTTTGAATAATATCCTCCATGTTTCTGCTGGGTATGATTTTTGGACAGCATTCCAACCAATTAACAAAAATGTTTGAAGGAATCCCATAAACATTAGGGCTGCTGACTTTAAATGTCAACATAGAAAAGTAATAGATTATATGCATATATTTATTTTTTACAAATTAGAACTTAAAACTTTGTACAACCTATGACACAAAGTAGTTGTCACAAAAGTAAACGATGCTAATTTAGTTGGCCCTCTGGCTTTAAATCAAAGTCAAATAGAGAAAATATAAGGCCCAATTTTAAAACATAAGTCACCAGACCCAAGTACTTTATCTGCTAAGAATGAGACTGGTTAGTTCAAATAAATATTTTTAAAATGATAGAAATGATCTATTTTATACAAGATGAGAATTGTTACAAAAATAATAATTATACCATGCTGTGTAAGACAGTACTAAGTATAAAATTTTGTAAGATGAGACTTTATAATCTTACAAGCTTTTGGATCCTTACTAGGAAGTGTAATAAATATATAACAAAAGACTAAGAAGTGGGGCTCCTGGAGGGCTCAGTGATTGAGTATTGGCCTTCAGCTCAGGTCGTGATCCTGGGGTCTTGGGATCGGATCCCACATCTGGTTCCCCTCAGGGAGCCTGCTTCTCCCTCTGCCTGTGTCTCTGCCTCTCTCTATCTCTCATGAATAAATAAATATTTTTTAAAAAATGAAAAGGACTAAGAAGTTACCAATGTGTTAAAAATAATGTACAGTGTCCCTGGAGTCTGAATTGAATCACAAAGGTTTTATAGTTTCTTTAATTGTCTTTCCTTTAGTGAACTGTGATGAATCAGAGCAGTAGCTTAACGGACATATCTTCTCAGATCACTTACTCTCTTTATATAACTCTATACCCTAAAAAGGATTTTTTTATGTAAATTTGAAATATCAGATAATAAAGAAGGAAAATTCTGACCAACTCTAGAATTTATATCCTTCAATTTATGGACAAAATTATTTCTTGTATCTTAATCTGTCATACAGAGATAGATCTAGCTCCTGAAGGAAAAATAATAAAATTGAATTTCTGATCATTCAAAGTTAAGAAACAGCACCTATGTCATGCACCCAAGTTAGGGTTTTGCATAGGAAGGATAGGTATTTGGCAACTTGGAAACTGAAATGACCATTGGTCCTCAAAATGGTCACCCACTAAAGGCCAACCAGGGTTATCTTTGAGGCCACAGTAGCAAAAAGAAGTCAGCAGGGCTAGAGGAATCAATGCCAAATATAGACAAAGAACAGAGATGATAAACCTGGTATTTTTAAAAATGGCCTCAAACCTAGGAAGCTTCCAGTTGTCTCAGTGCAGCTAAGGAAAACCTTACATTCTGGTATAATCGTGGAAAACATTTTTCACAAATGTTTGTAATCCCTCACCCAGGTGGGTCTGACAGTATTATGTTATTTGACAATAATGTTATTTATTACCAAGACTCAATGCGATCTCCTAGTCCTTTCAAGGTAATGCTGAGCAATCTATTAGAGTTGGCATATTAGTTAACTATATTTGATATTTCTATTCCAGGACATAATGCTGCACCACAAACAAGTTGACAGTTGATTGCATTCAATGACTTCCATTTATCTTCATCTCCGAATTATCAAAAGTTTGAATTACTACTCTTTATCTTAAGTTCAAATTGATTGGCGAAGCACAAAATATGACCCCATGGCATTAAATTCAACTGAGAAACTGTTGGGTTTTTTTCTTTTTGGTGGAGGAAAAGAGGATTGGCAAAAAACTGGCTACTTCATCAATGTGTGATGGACTTCACAGAGGTTTGGAAAGATGTCACATTCTATGGTAATCTGATGTATTTAATAAATAAACTCATTTTTTTCTTAAAAAAAAAGGAGCGAAGGCTTTAAGGTAAATCTACATTTTTCTTCTGTAGAAAACCACATAGAACAAGAGAGAAAACAACAAATCAATAATGACAAAGATACCGGTTACCTCTAAACCTTCCTGGGTAATTTCTGACTTTCTTTACTTCTCCCACTGTCAAGCCTTATAATGTTTTAATCCTGCTTGTGGGAATCTCTGATTTGGTGAGACTCTTTCATTCTTAAGAGAATAAATATATATGTATAAACTTAGCAATTTTGTGTCATAGCACAAAAACTGAAAGAAAAAAAAAATATATTGACCCTACCTCTGTTCTCCAGGACATTCCTGTAATAGTTTGTCCAATAAAAGCCATCTCAGTCAAATAGAAATAATGCAAAAGTTGTATATATATGATATTCATGCAAGGTATAGGTACTATAAGAAAAATAACAGTTTCCAACACATGAAGAAAACAAATTAGAAACAAGTTGCTTCAAAGTGGATGAAATACATTACACAATATTGCAGAGTGGATTTTTGAAATTATGTAAGAAGAAATATCACAAAGGAGAAATACACATATTCATGGAAGATATAGAAGATATTTGGAGGTGATCATTTGTCAAAAGGAAGGGTGACTAAAATCTGGTACTGGTAGAAATTAGAAAAGGAATATAAGAAAGAAAATAATTTCAGAAGTAAATATCAAATTAAAAGAAGCCCAAGGTATTATATATGATAGAAATGAGAAAAACAAAAGGAGGGGAAAATGTAGAAAAAGATGAAAAAGTACTAGGAGAAAAAAATGACATCGTTTTAGAAATATACAAAGACGACCATATATGTATTTGTATATGTAAGTATATATGTACATATAATTAATCTAAATAATAAAAGAAAACATAACTATGAATGAAAATATTGTATTTTTTAAAATTCTTTTCCAAACAAAATATTTTAAATATAATTCAAGAATAACTTAGAAAAAATAAGACTTGAAACTCTATTCCAGTGAAACTGTCCCAAATCTAACAATATAAGTGCTAGCAAAATTATTACAAGTGATCAAATCACTAAAAAGAAAATGAAAGTAAGACATGCCTTGCACTTATTCAGAGCTACACTCAATTCCAGAAGAGAGCTTAAAAAAAAAAAAAAGAAAAACAAAACAAACAAAAAAAAAACCTTAAAAAAAATATGCAGGGAAAGAAATAATGAGCCAGAGGTTGAATACCCAGGCTAACTGTCCTTGACTTACTTTTATTTCATTTTGTGTTTTATTTTGCTTTGCTTTTTGCCACAGAAAGCAATTTACTACAGAGATGTCTAAAGGAGAGTTTAAAGAATGGTTTCAATTTTACAGAATGAGCATTGTTAGAAAAGAACCACAGATCTTAGAGGGGCAGCTTGGATGCCATGGGCAGTCAGCCAACCAGCTACCCTGTTACCTTAGTAGCTCACACTTTAACAACTGGAAATTGTGTGCATCAAGTTTCCCTTGGCTTTTTACCAGCTGACTTGTTTACGAATATTTCAATACAAATGCATTTTCATGTCTGAATACAAGATTATTGCATAGAATTCTATAGCTAATCACACTGTTCAATCCTTTTATTTCTGAAGTTCATACTTAAAAAAAAACACTGCATTGTGGCTCAGAATAAGATTTTTTTGTCTTCCTGTCTTTTAATATTTAAATAATTATGTTTCATCTTTTAATATTTTAAATGAAAGCTACTTGACTACTTCCTCCATACTCATTCGGTTAGGGATCTGCATTAAATAGTTAAAATTAAAAAAAAAAGGTGTTAGCATCAACAAGCAAGCAATAAGAACAAAATTCCCAAAACAGTAGAAATTTTTATAAAAACGATAATGCAAATAATTATTTTCTCCTGATTAAAATGTTAAATATTCAGAGCCAATAAAACTCTATACTTACCAAATCTGTTAGAATTTTCAAATACGTGGTCATGCACAGTAGTTTCCATGACTCTTCAATATTATCTGGGAGAGGAATATATATATAATATGCCCAGAAGACCCCCATGATCAGAAGCAAAATAGTCTTTCTTCCCATGATGGCTCCCTTCTGCTCTGACTTGGCAACACACTAGATATACTTGAAACATTCAGCTCCTGAAATTTACACCCACGTTTGGCACCATGGTAAGGTGTTATCTAACTTCCCAAACACATATTTTACTGCTCAGGCTATCACTTCATTGGCTGGCCAGATACGATTATACTTAGTAAAAGTACAAAGAACTGTATTGTCTGCAAATGTTGTCATATCCAACAGCCTTCTTATGCTGCCAGGCAGTCAGTGAACAGACACTTTTTGCACAGTTAGTAGGTGAAGAATACTTTAACTATTAAAGAAAAGGCCATAATAAATTACAAGAATTTCATTATATGCTTCAAATAACAAAGCTCAGAGTGGGGGAGAATCAACAAATATTTTGAAGGTATTGAGAGCTTTTACAAAGTAAGATAGATATGGTCATGTGTATTTTATATTGCTTTTATTATCTTGCTACAACTGAACTTATCCATGAATAATGCCAATTATGTTAAAATTATACAATAATCACGGAGAGAGCTAATAGTTTTTGAGCACTTACTCTGTGATTGAAGCAAGTGGACTAAAAAAAAAAATTAAATCTTATTTAATTCCAAAGTATTATTGTCACACGAGAGAGAAAAACTGAGGCAGGGGAAAGTTCAGAAACTTGTACAAGTTCATTCAATAGGATGGAGTGAAGCCAGTAGTCCTCCTCCATAAGTACATGTTAAATACTCACTTATCCCTGTCTTCAGGTTACAGGTAAATAATTAGGATTAAAAAGATTAAGTAACTTGCTACGGTCATACAAAATCAAAAAGCAGTGTCAAGAGACATTCACTGTTCACTAGGCATGTGCGCTTGCAATTTTTAGATCCTTTCTCTTGAGGTTAAGCGAGGTTATGGACCTAGTGCTGGCAAAAGGACTCTGATAGAAAGTCATGTGTTATTACCACACAGAAGTAGTTAAGATCCACGAGACCTACAAACTATCTTTTAAAATGAGAGTATCATAACATGTAAGTTGTTTGGATTGCTAAGGGACCCAAGGTTTTAATTGGTCGAAGTCCCATAAGAGTCTACTTCTGGAGCAAGAAAATTTCATGCCGAATTTAAAATGTGTGACTTCATCATCATATCACTTTAAATACATTGCCTCACTTGGTTCTCATATTGACACTAGAACATAGGAACTAATATTATGAAAGGTTTCTTTCTTTCCCAAGGTCACATGGTTATATATTTCCAAAATTTCCAAAGCTATCTGTTAGCCTTGATTCTTTGGCTCTGAGGTCTTTTTTTTATATATATATAAATTTATTTTTTATTGGCGTTCAATTTGCCAACATATAGAATAACACCCAGTGCTCATCCTGTCAAGTGCCCCCCTCAGTGCCCGTCACCCAGACACCCCCACCCCCCGCCCACCTCCCCTTCCACCACCCCTAGTTCGTTTCCCAGAGTTAGGAGTCTTTCATGTTCTGTCTCCCTTTCTGATATTTCCCACTCATTTTTTTCTCCTTTCCCCTTTAAAGGGGAATGGCTCTGAGGTCTTCATTCTTAAGTCGGCAAATCAATGAGAAGTAGGAATCCATAGGAGCTGGTTACATCCATAGAGTGTCACCATTGATTTTATTCAAAAAAAATCTCTTGAACTTCCAGGACTTGCCTCTCTTTTTACCCACCTGTATCTGTCCTTTTCTAACTATTCTCAGGGAACGTACTGACATCAGCTTGTCTTTCCATACTTAGTTCCATCTGGGACACAGATTTACTTTGGGCATAATAAATCATTCAAGAAAGCTGAGAGGACTTTGATAAATAGTGCATTTGGGTTAAAGTATAATCAACACTTCAATTACTTGATAGTGCATCAAGTCTGTCTATTGTCCATCTCGACAGGAAATCATATCTGAAGAGTTAAAAGAAAAACCACGACAAAATCAAAATATTAATCAGAATTAACAAATCGTGTGATTTTTTTCTTCATGAAATCCCCCCATGATAATTTTATTTTTCTATAATTTACATAGAATTCCCAGGGAGAAAATAAGAGTGGTCTCAAACTTCCACTAATACTGCTCAGTAACTTGCTCCCGATTAACTTTCCTTTCCATTTCCACATTGGTTATTCCAAACAAGTTCCATTCTCTCAAGACCCAACCAAATCCTCTACCAGCATTCAACATCAGGGTAGCTGCCTTCATTCAATGTGAATGACATGGTGTTAGGTGCTGGGAATGCAAAGATGAAAATGTTTTCTGATTTCAAAGAGCTCATCTCCCTGGGGGCCATATGTTCAAGTCAACACTCCCCCTTGAGGAGGGGAGGAGACTAAAGGAATTCTGTAAGTTTTGAAATATTTATGAAGGAAGATAAATATAAGAGTTACATAATATGCAAATCATAAAGGCTTGTGGCAAAGATTACACTGAGTCACTTGTTTGGGAAAGAGTGATGTGTTGGTGTGTCAGAGAAAGTAACACTTTCCAGCCCAAATTCTTTTCAAATAAGGAGCCCTGAAGAAGAGTTAGTAAATACACTTTTTTAGAGAAACTTCTGTTTAATATGTAACTATTCTTTCATACTGGTTTTGCCTTAGTTAATATACAACTTTAGCTAATGGAATTTTGTCCTATTTGTTGATGATTAATTAAACTGATTCACAGCCGCTGGACTTTGAGTGTTTGTGTTGGATAAGCACGTCCTTCTGCATTACTGAAGGGATTCCTGCATAGATAGAGGGGGAATGTAAAATGAACACTTTGGATTTATAATATCATTAGTATCGGTTGCTGAACGTTGTACTTCACATCAACTGTTCTAACACTAATGCTCTGAAGAACCATGATCTTAGTAATTGTGCTAAGTCAGATAGTTACTGAATGTAAGTGAAGATTTTTTTTTCTAGGCCAAAGAACAATGAGACTTGTTTAACCAATCATGTACAGACCTATAGATTCGTTTGCCCTACACTTTGAGCTCATTTTCAGTCATTATCTAATCATCAGTTGCCATTACCTCCATGAACAATTCTCCTCTTCCTTTCTAGCTCTTAAAATTTTTGACTTTGACTTTTTCCCCTCAGGAAACTACTCAGTGCAAATCTTTTCTAGCATGTGTAATGTTGCATGGCAATAAAGTGATCTTTTGAAAAATTCTCTGTTTATGTGTGTTCACTTGGGAAGACGAGTCAACAGGATGAAGTGACTATCTTGAGACCCAGCTCAAACAGAAGTCATGTTGAGTGCCTATCCATGCTGGCAAATTGAACTCAAAAAAAAAAAAAAAAAAAAAAGAGTGCCTATCCATGCTCTTCCAGGTTCTGAGCTAGGAGTTTCTAAAAAACTGTTTTCATTCAGTTTTTACAACTATTTTATGAGCTGTGTATTATTTTACCAATTCTTACTAACAAGGAAACTGAAGATCAGGGAAGAATAAGGACTTTGCCCATCATCACATAGTGAGAAGTTTGTTAAACAAACATGGTGCTTCCTAGGTCTTGACTTTCCTACCAAGAGCCGAGGTCTAAAATTAGATATGTTTGACTAGAAGACTTCTGCTCTTTCTTTTACTTTGGTGATTTCCTACCCTCCTCCAGCCTCAACAGAGTTAAGGAACATATTCCTTAACTAACTTCGTTAGTAAGGATGACTCACAGTGGGAGTTATATTGATCTGAGATGTTCAAGTGCCCCTTGAGCAAAGCATCAAATCCTTAAGAGGGCAGGCAGTGTATGTGGGGAGGGGAGGTATGTGGTATAAGGAGTACTATAAAGATTAAAAAAAAAAAAACTCTTAAATTATTCTGACATGGTCTTCCTCCCTTAGTATTAAGAATCCATGAAATATTATATTGTCCTGCCGCTATGAAAATGTTTAAAGTAACATATATGTTAAAAAGGAGGAGGATGGTAAAATACTCCAGTTGATAAAAGTGATAATCTAGATAAGTGATTGGGAAATGGGAGGTTGTATTTATATTTACATCTGAGTCATATGTTTATATGGGTCAAATGTTTTTAAGTGAGAATATATTATTGCAGACAAAAAAAAAAAGCTTTAAAAATCTTCCTTAAACTTGCCAAAGGAGTTTGAACACCAAGAAAATAGAAGCTCCCAAGCTTGGACAGTGGCTTGGACAATCTCTTGTTTCCTAATCACCTAAAGTACCATGAATGTATCTTATTTTGTTTCTACGTGTTTCTACAAATGAAAAAAAAATGTAGGATACAGTTTTGGAAGAAACGAAATAAATATTAAAAATGTGAAAAAAATGTAGGATACAGTTTTGGAAGAAACAATAAATATTACTCAGATATAAAAAACATAAAAGTAGAATACAATGCAAACCACCTTTTCTCTTCTATCCTCTTTATGACTGATTTTAAGTATATCGTAAACAAAATTCAAAAGAAACCAAAATAAAATATCCATAATGTACTACAATTACCAAAAATCCCTTGTTAGCTATGAGTTTAATTCTATCAAGAATACCTTGTTTAGTGAAAATGGATACGTGAAAATTTAGCCCTTCATCTTTAAGGTCTATTTTTTGTTTGTTTTTGCTACAGCATTACTAACTTAGAAACATAAGGAGAGGAAGGTTTTTCACCCAAATCTGTGAAGATAAATTCAGAAGCAATATGAAGAAAGAACTCTAAGATCGGCAACCTCCTACAAAGCAGCTCCAGAAAGCAAGCTCGTCATAAATATCACGTTGTGGCCAGGCCAATGCAAAGTAGCAGTTGAATTATGTTAGAAAGCAGGGATCTTGAGTTTTATCTAAGGAAAACCAAAACTCAAAGAACCAAATAAAACTTCCATTCCATCTCATTCTGTGTAATACATGTGCTTGGCATGCTAATCCAAAACTCCACCATAGGATACGTACTGTCATATTATGTTGAGCATTTTATGGATGAGGTAACGGACACTTACATAACTGCTACCTATGTGATATAATGAAGATTCCTGATGCAAGACTCTATTCATCTAGAACACAGGCATGCTAATACTTAACCTTCACTGGCTAGGTTCAAATTAGGTAATGAACTTGGGGAACTTAGCATAGGTTTTGACACACAGTCAACAATAAATGGTAACACCACAGTTAACCGTTATTACTGTTGTTCATTTAATGACTATTATTGTTGTTATTACAGTGAGAAAAGGACACAGTCAAGATTCAAGCCCAGATGCGTCTGCATCCATATCATGTATTTCCTTCCCTCATACTGCTGCCCAGACTCAAGGACTGGAGTAAATGGAAATTCAGCATTTTAACATAAGTCATTTATGGATCTCTCAGGGCTCAGAAGTCATTATAAGAAGAGGGAAAACCATGTCTGCACAGCAAAGAAAGAGAGGAGGGATAGAGGTATATTGACTAAAAGGTGTCAAAACCTTATTTTCTTTGTTTCTTATGAAGCAATCTTTTTTTTTTCAATAATTTTTGCCAATGGATAAAAGAGACCATGCACAAATTAGTTCTTCTAAGCAGAATTTTAAGATTTAAAGAAGTGCAGCTTGCATATAAACATGGAGAGTTGTGTGGCTAAGCTTTCCCAGCATCCATCAGGGTCATATTCTTTCTTCTAGAAAACAGACGATATAAAAGACAAAGTAAGCCAGGCCTCCCAAAGGTGCTGAAGGGAAGTACCTTCTTACTCTCTGATGGGAAATACTGAGTAGAGATGGTACAGTGGGGAGTACAAGTACCTGAGGGAAAGAACGGTGCATTCCATGGCAAAGTAGCACACGTCTTTTCTAGGGGTCGGTTTCATGCTTTGTGTCTGTTTGCAAGATGGCCCCATCCCCATTGCCCCCACCCTCCTGGAGGTACCTGTCCAGGAGTCTGAGACATCCTTTCCCAGAGTTCCAGAATGGAGACGGAAGGGTACCTAGAGAGACATAAAGAAATAAAGAAGTCCAGAATGATAAAATAGGGTCACCTTCAAATGAGATGAAGCTGAGGACCTAGAAGTTGTCCTAATATCAGCTTCCCAGGTCCAGGCCCCATGAGAGCCTTCCGGCTTCCACCAGAGAGCCTCAATGAAGACTCTGTACTCCTCACCATAGGGTCGGTCACAAATTGTGCAAAGGAAAGCAGGGAAATTTGCAGACTAGGAGGGAGACAATTTGCCTGCTGGTTTCATGGACTATCCCCTAGATGTGAGCATTGAATAGACTGGAATCTGGCCTATGTATCCAACACGGACAGATAGATTTCTATTAAAGCTATCAAAACACGCATGATGTTTCATCATAATTATTCCTCTGTCTCCACGTGTTTATGTCTCTGTGTCTAAACTGTCTCAGATTTAACACTAAAAGTCTTGCATCCCGAGGAACTCCTCAACCTTCAGAAAACCAGGATGGCTGGCACCCTAATAATGACTTTTCACAAGAGCTTCTTTCATCGTTATTTGCCTAATCCCTAACCTAGACATTTGGTACTTGTTTTCTGAATAAATTTGTATTTAAGGGTGAGAACATTTTGATGCCCTTTTCACTGAGAAAGATTTTAATGCTCTTTGTCTGTGTTACTGAGTGGTTACTTTCTAGCAGCTCTTCCAAAGAGTTTTAACTGCATAGAAGAGATTTCTAATCATGCAAGATAATATTTTAAACATATTCTCCAAAGGCCTCTCCCTTGCCAGGGGTAAATAATTTACTAGAAATCCCCCATGTACCTGACAACAAAATATATACTCATTATTTATAACCAGTTGAATAATAAAAATAAAATAGGCTTAAAGAAACTTTCTAATGAATTACAATAAATAAAAGAGACATCTAGTTCATTTTCTAAGGCCACCTCTATCAAAAATTTTCATTTAAAATTTGCTGCAATGTTTGATAAAATGCTATTTTTAAAAAGATTAAGTTAATGAAAGTATGTTGCCAAATAGGGACTGCAAGATATTGACAAAATCTGGAAATTAAATGGTCTAGTGACTTTATTTCCATATGATCATTATCATAAAGGATATTATTTCAATTAAGAATAAATGCTTTGGGTCTTCAATTAGATAAAGTCTAATTAAGTGGTTAAAATAGTCTATTATTTTGATTGTTGGGACCTGCAAACCCAAAGCATTAATGAGTTTGGTGCTTAGGATTTTGCACCAGTCTAACACTTTGCTTCCCTCTGTTCATGTCTCCTCCAAGGTGGTGCATCCTCACTTCCTTTTGCCCTTCCCAATTCTCCCTCTTGTAAATCAGTTGAATTGAGGTAAATTTTATGTCAGATAAAATTCACATATTTTAAGTGTATAGTCTGAGGAGTTTGGCCAAACATATACAGTCCTGTTACCAACACCATGGTTGCTATCATCTCCCCTTTGCTCGAGGTATCAGTAGGCACCGAACTGCTTTTTGTCACTATAAGTGTTACCTTTCCAAGAATTTTACATCAGTGAAAATCTACAACTGGTATGTATTCTTTTGTGTCTGGCTTCTTTCATCTAGTAAAATGTTTTTGAGTTTCATCCATGATATTTCACGTATCAGCATTTTGGGTTTTTTATTGTTGAATATTGTTTTACTGTTCAAACATACACAATTTGCTTATACATCCTTCAGATGATGGGCATTTGGGTTTTCTCTAGTTCGTAACTTTTATGAATAAGACTTACGTGAACATCTATCTACAAAGTTGTTTTTGTTTTCAGAAAGAGGATGCAATCTGGCAGCAGAAGGAGGTGTTGTAGAAAGAGGAGGAGGAGAGAGAGAGAATCTTAAGCAGGCTTCACACTCAGCATGAGCTCAATGCAGGGCTCAATCTCACAACCCTGAAATCATGACCTGAACCAAAATCACAAGTCAGATGCTTTGCTGACTAACCCACCCAGGTGCTCATGTCTACAAAGTAGTTTTGAGGACATACTTTCTCATTTCTCTTGAGTAATTTCTAGGATGTTACTCCTGGGCCATACGTTAAACTTTATAAGAAATCTCTAAAGTGTTTCCCAATATGACTGTACTTTTTTCCAAAAAGTTTTAACTGCATAGAAGAGATTTCTAATCATGCAAGATAATATTTTAAACATATTCCCCAAATGTACAATTTGCATTCCCAGTAACAACATATGACAGTTTGAGTTGCTTGCTCCATTATCCTTTTTGACACTTGATATTGTCAGTATTCTTTTAATTTTAGCCAATCTAATGCACATGTAGATAGACCTCATTGTGGTTTGAGCGTGCATTTCCTTAATGACAAATGACAATAAATAATTTTCCTGTATTGTTTTGTCATTCGTATGTTTATTTAGTGAAGAGTCTCTTCAAAAATTTTTCTCATTACTTTATCTTTTACTGAATTGAAGAATTTTTCACATAGTCTAAATACAGCTCTTTCTCAAATATGTGTTTATCAAGTATTTTTTCTCTGTAGCTTATCTATTTTTTAACACTGGCTCTTGAAGATAAAAATTTTAATAAAATATTTTTTCCTCTTTAGTTCATGCTTTTGTGTCCTATTTAAGAAGTTTTGTCAGGAAAAAAAAAGAAAAGTTTTGTCGGGATGCCTGAGTGGCTCAGCGGTTGAACATCTGCCTTTGGCTCAGGTCATGATCCCGGGTCCTGGGATCAAGTCCCACATCGGGCTGCCTGAAGGGAGCCTGCTTCTCCCTCTGCCCATGTCTCTGCCTCTGTCTCTCATGAATAAATAAAAATTTTAAAAACCTTTGTCAGAATTCAATTGGCCATGTATGTGTGGCATCTATTTCTGGACTCCCTTTTTAGTTATATTAATGTGGCAAAACTAGCATTTTTGTCCTGAAACCTCTAGCTGTTTTGTTCTCGGTTTCTCATATCAGGAAGATGATTAGCATCCACCTGGGTTTCCCTTCCTTATACCAAAGCTGTGTACCCCTCACAAGGGAATAAGAACACATACAGGGTTCACCTCCTTTGTTTATGGCCACTCAGAGATCACCGTCCTTCATTTTCTGACCTCCAGTTTCTTGAAAACCATGGTTTCCTATGTTGGGTCAAGTTGTTGTTTAAGCTATTTCAGGCACTGGTATGAATCCAGTCTCTGTTACTGCCATCTCAATAATCTACACAACTTATTTTATAGCTAAAAACATGGTCTACAGTGGCAAATTACCTATACATACTTGAAAGGAACGAGTATTCTGGTAATATCAGCTGGAGTCTTTCCTAAATGTGAGAAAGTCAAAATGGTTGACAATATTCAAATCTTCTATATCATTACTTATTTTCTGTTTAATTTTCCAGCCAATTACTTTTTAAAAAGTGTTGAAATTTCCAACTATAATTATTTTTTTGAACTATAACTGACAAATAGCATTTTAGCTTCAGGTATACAAAATAATGATTCAATATTTGTATTATTCTTAAATGTCTTGTTAACATCGTGACCATATATAGCTATACTTTTTTAGTGCTTTTAAAAAAGTAAGTTCCACACCCATCATGAGCCCAATGTGGGCCTCAAACCCACAACCCTGAGATCAAGACCTGAGCTGAGATCAAAACTCAGATGCGTAACCGACTGAGCCACCCAGGCACCCCACAAATTTTTTTTTGTCTCATGATAAGAACTTTCAAGATTTATTCTCTTAGCAATTTTCAAATATGTGATACAGTATTGTTAACTATAATTCAACTATAATTTTGGATTTGTCTGTTCAGTGTTTAGTTTTTTTTTAATAATAAATTTATTTTTTATTGGTGTTCACTTTGCCAACATACAGAATAACACCCAGTGCTCATCCCATCAAGTGCCACCCTCAGTGCCCATCACCCATTGACCCCCACCCCCCGCCCTTCTCCCCTTCCACCACCCCTAGTTCATTTCCCAGAGTTAGGAGTCTTCATGTTCTGTCTCCCTTTATGATATTTCCTAGTTGTATTATTTTTCCTTTCCTCCATTTGGAAGCTCTCTTAAGTGAAAAAAATATTTATGATTGTCATGCCCTCTTAAAGGATTAATCCTTTTAGCATCATAAAATGTCTTTCTGTATTTCTGGTAATTTTTTAAATGTGAAATCGACATTGTCTGATACTAATAAAACCAATCTAGTGTTTTAAATTTATGCTTCATTAGTGTTCCCACTAGTCACTGATGTGATTGAGTTCAAATCTGTTATCTTGCTAAATATTTCCAATTGTCATCTCTCTCAGATTACAGGAGTTTTTTTTCAATGACTCCATTTTTACCTCCATTAATAGCTATATCTCTGTTCTATATTTTACTGTATGCTGTAGGCATACTTACCTTTCAAACAATATTACACCACCTCAGATGCTGTGTAAGAACAACACAATAACCTGCTTCCATTATTCCCCATCATACACTGTGCCAAACTTGCCATATATCTTTACTTCTAAATATGCTTTAAATCCAATTTGCTTTTATAGTCAATTGCCTTTTTGTTGGATTATAAATAGGAATAAATATTTTTAATTTATACACATATTTTCCATTTCCAGGAGTCTTCGGTCCTTCATGTAGATACAAATTTCCATTTGCTAGGACATTTCTTCTATCTGAAGAACTGCCTTTAACAATTTTTATAGTGCATATCTGTTGGCTATAAATTCTCTCTCCTTTTATTTGGAAAATATCTATACTTTGATATTTTGTCTTAATTTTAAAATAATTGTTTTCCTCTGTAACGAAGTCTATGTCGACAGTTTTTGTTCCCATTCAGTTTTTTAGTAATGCTATTACATCATCTTTTCCTTTCATATGTTCAGATGACCAGTCTGCATTCACTCTTATCTTTGTATCTCCATCATGAGCCCTTTTCTCTGTGTTTTAAAGATTTACTCTGTTCTGCTGGTTTCCTGGAAGTGATCTTGATGTAGCTTGCTGCAATGTTCTTTATATTCAAATTTGACTCTGTGAGCTTTTTGGATCTGTGAGGTTTTATTTTTCACATTTGGGAAGATTTTCAACATTTTTTCTCTAAATATTTTCTTCTGATCCCTCTTTCCACTTCTACTTTTGGGAATTCAATTATATTTACATAAACAGTTTTATATTACTCCTGAGGTCACTAACACTTTCTTCATTTTTCCTATTAATTTTTTCTGTTTCATTTTGGATATGTACGTTTCCATATTTTCAAGGTTATGGATCTTCTCTTAATCTGCTGTTAATCTTATCTATATATTTTAAATTATAGATGCTATAATTTTCAACGTGAGACCTTCCACTTGAGTTTTTAAATATATTTTTGTATGCTTTTTCCACCTCATTTTTGGCATGCTCATATTTTTCTCTAACTTCTTGAACATATGGGACATATTTATGATAGCTGTTTTAAAGTCCTTGTCTATTAGTTATACCATCTGTCATGATATCCAATAGGTCAATTATATAATTTTTCTTCTGATTTGAGTCATTTTTCTGCTTTAAATACCTGTTCATTTTTTATTAAATGACAGGCATTATAAATTTTATACTGTTAGTTGTAAAATATAGTTTATGCCTTAAATAGTGTGGGGATTTTTGACATGTAGTTAAATTAGACCGCCTTCTTATACTTAGCATAATCCCTCTGAGATTTTTGTAAGTGTCGTCTGTATCTAACAGGCTTTTTTAGATAACAAATTATCTAAACAAAGTTTTTATTGTGTTTCATTAGTGTGACAACTTCCTCAGAGTAGAATGAAAGGACTGTTTTTACAACAAATACTATATAAAAAATAGTTGAACAGTAAAGGTATAGGAGAATGCTTATTTCTTCAGCAAATTCTAGCAAACAAGTTGTTTTTACTTTAAATAAAATTGGTTACTAGTATGAACACCATATAGTATTCGTATCTGCAAAATATAGTACCAAGAATTTCTTTGTCAAATTCCCATTTAATAAACAGTTTTCACTGCTTTGTCTCATTTGAATTATTGTCCAAGCTTGTGTCAAAGCCATTGCCATTATTCATACATCATGTATTTTTCCCTAACTAAAGACTGATGATCCTTCTATCTTTCTAATGAAGGTCAGTAGTATTGTTACCTTACGTTGTGCTACAATTATTTTTTGTACAGGAAACTGAAAGATGTTAACATTATACTCTTGTAATTATTAAATCACTTCTATATTCATCATGAGATCTATAAATCACTTGGCAAAGAAACAAAATCTATTATCATGAAAGAATTCCTCATTAATCCACATTGCTGTCAAACTTTAAAAGGTTGAAAAGTTGTTTAGTTGATTCTGCACATCTAAATGTATGATATATGTTTAAAGTGTTCCTTTGCTAGTATCACTCAAGATGAAAATCAATGATCCAATCACCCATTTCAAGAAATTATAAATAGTAAATAAAACTTAAAGTGTGCAGAGAAAATTATTAATAAAGAGCATTAATTAATAAAATAAATATGAAATAAAGATCAACAAAAAGTCCTAACATCTTTGCAAATGCCATAAATTGGTAAATCCTTCAATGGCCCATAAAGAAAAGATAACAGAAATAAGAAAGGAGGCATCACTACAAATTCTACTGGCATTTGAAAAGATAAAATATTATAAACAACATTATGTCAATAAATTTAAAATCTCGGATGATATGGATAAATTCCTTGAAAAAAACTTAAGAAAGTCATCCAAGAATAAATTCAAATCTGGATGTCAATATAACTATAAAAGAAATTTAATCTCTATTTAAAAAAAAAAAACACTACCAACAATGAAAACCATAGGCAAGATAGGTTCACTGTTGAAGTCTTCAAAACATTCTAAGAAGAAAGAATATCAGTCTTACACAAACTTTCCAGAGAAGAGAAAAAATATAGAGTACATCACAAATCTTTTTTAAAAAATATTTTTATTTATTTATTTATTTATTTATTTATTTATTTATTTATTTATTTATTTATTTGAGAGAGAGAGAGAGAGAGCACACACATCAGCAGTGGTGAGGCGGGCAGAGGGAGAAAGAGAAGCAGACTTCTCACTGAGTAGGGAACCAGATGCAGGGCTCAATCCCAGGCCCCTGGGACCATGAATTGAGCTGAAGGCAGATGCTTAACTGATTGATCCACAAACCATTTTTATGAAGCCAGGTAAATTGGTCTCAATGCCAGGTGCAGGTGGAAAAAAAAAAAAGAAAGGGAAGTAAAAGAAAAGAGAAAAGAAAGAAGAGAAAGGAAGTGAAGAAGGAAAATTTCTCATGAGTGAATACTGCAATTCCAAACACAATGTTAGCAAATAGGACAAACTACTATGTGTGTGTATGTATGTGTGTGAGAGTGAGAGAGAGAGATCACAAATGGGATTCATTTTGGTTATACATGTTGGCTTAGCATTTGAAAACCATACTAATGGAGGAAAATATAATAATAATAAATTACAGAAAAAGCAGTTGAAATAATTCAACATGCAGTAATGATGATAATCATAGTAATAATAATGAATCTCACCAAACAAGCAATAGAAAATAACTTCCTCAAGGGTATCTCTGAAAGGCACTTGGATGGCTCTGTCAGTTAAGCATTTGCCTTCAGGTCAGGTCATGATCTCGGGGTCCTAGGATCAAGCATCCACATTGGGCTCCCTGCTCAGTGGGAAGCCTGCCTCTCTCTCAGCAGCTCACCCTGCTTGTGCTCTCTCAAATATATACTTTTTTAAAAAAATGTCTTTTTAAAAAAGAGTATCTATGCAAAACTCAGACATAATATATTATCATATTTAATAGTGAAATGAGAAATACTTTATTCCTAAAATCAGGGGAATAAATAAGATATTCACTCTCACCACCTTAACATTGGAGGTCTTAGCCAAAGCAGTAAGGCAGGAGAAAAATCAAAATCATACATATTGAAAAGGAAGGAATAAACTGCCTTTCTTGGAAGATGACATGACCATGTGAGAAGAAATTGCTAAGGAATTTACAAAGTCACAGTTTAATAAGTAAATTTAATGAAGTCTTAATATACGGATATTAAAATATCAAACATCGTCCCATACACTATGACAAAAATGGGAAATAAAACATCAAGACCATTCATAATAGCAATGTAAAACATCAAAACCATAATTAAATTGACAAAAGATTTGTAAGATTACAACACTGAAAACATTGTCAAGACAAATTAGAAAAGACTTAAAATCAGCTGAAAGACTTAAAATCATACTACATGCATGGATTGAGAAATGTACTAATTTTAATTTATCAGTTCTTCCAAAATTGATCTACAGATTCAACAAAATCTGACTTAAAATCTCAAGTTTTTTTGGAGGAAAAATTGACAGGCTTATTATAAAATTTGTAAAACTAGATCAACATCTTTCTGAAGAAAAATTACATTATAATCCTATTCAAAGCAAAACTATATTCAAGAAAGAAAAACCGAGAGAAATCATTGCAGGCAAACATGCACTACAGAAAATAATAAAAAAACAGGTCTCCAGAAAGAGAAAAGTAAGATAATTTTGACCTATATGAAAGAATGAAGAGTTACAGAAAGATAATCATTTGGGTCAACATAGATGTTTTTTCTCATCTTCAAAATGCTTGAAAAGATAATCAACAATTAAAAATGATTACTATACGGTTGCATTCATGACATATAGCATTGATATATATGGTAACAATAACCAAAAAAGATAGGAGAGGAGATGGCGGCATACAGTTGGGAAGTTCTTCCTACGTACATGAAGTAGTACATTATTTGAAGTTAGATGTGATAACAAAGATGCATATTGTAAATTCTAAAGCAACTACTAACAAACAATAAAACCCAGAGGTATATCTCATAACCCAATAGTAAAGAAAACAATTAAATTAAAAAAAACCTGAAATAGTTTTTAAAAAAAGAAGGCAAAGGGTGGGGAAAAAAATCAAATGTAACAAACAGGAAACAACTAGCAAGATGATTTCATCCCATCCCTCTATGTAACCAGATATTGTCCTATATATGTAATTTCCATGTTATCAAAAAGGATGTCTCTCTGACACCTCATATTATAGAAAGGGTGTCTCAGCTCTTAAGATTAGCTACTGGAGTTCTGTAACAGATGTTTGCATCGGGGCCCAATAATAGCCTAGCAATTGTTCACAAAAGTAATACTTTGCTACCACTTCACGTAGATTTTGAACCCAGAATCCCAAAAGACACCACTGGGTGGCAGTGCTTGACTTTACCTGCAAGTGTTAGGGACCATCTTCAAAGTCAGATACATCATTGGGTCAGGAGAAGAGAGGATAAATTACTTGAAGGTAAAAGAGTCACATTTTTTTCCAAATTGAAAGAGAACTGTGAACTCAATAATCAAAGAAACTGAATAAATTCCAAGAAAATAAAAATATAGATGACAGCATCACATTTTAATCAAAATGCTAAAAAAGGTTTTTTTTAAAAGAAAGTCCTCAAACTATCCAGAGATAAAAAGAAATATTGACTACAAAAGGACATAAATAAGAATGACCACATGTCATGTCTGCAAGCTAGTTTTTGTTCTACACTCTGGCCAAATTCATTAATCTAATGTACAGGAATTAGCAGGGTGCCTATGTTGGTATATACATCTAGCCATATCCAAACAGTCTGCAGGGACTGTGTTTATGTCCTAGTGTTCATCCAGCAGACACTATTCTGTGCCATGTATCTCGAGATTCTGCATAAAGTTATTCTTAGAAAATTTACTGATTAGGTAAGTTCCTGTATTTTATCTATTTTTGATTAACCATCTTCAGCTAATCATGTGCATCAGTAGAGTCTTTGGCTTTCTCCCCAGAGAGAAATGATCCTGATACACTACTAAAATGAAATACCTTTCTTTTAATATTCACTAGGCTAAAATTGCCCCTAACATAGTAGTGACAGTATTTGAGAGAGGTCAGACATCCCTGAGGGGAGATGATAAACATATAGAGGAGTCCCATCCAAGCGAAGGCAAATTGTGCCTGTATTTCTTCTCAAGCTGGTATACACAAGTACTAGGCCTTCCGCCTGGATGAACCACAGCTACTCCAGACACTACCTGAGCAAAGGTACCTCTTACACCTTATCAAAAGAAATTCATAATTTGGGCAGGCCAGGTGGCCCAGCAGTTTAGCGCTGCCTTCAGCCCAGGGCATGATCCTGGGGACCCGGAATCGAGTCCCACATCAGGCTCCTTGCATGGAGCCTGCTTCTCCCTCTGCCTGTGTCTCTGCTCCCCCCCTCTCTGTGTCTCTCATGAATAAATAAAATCTTTTTTAAAAGATTCAGAATTCTATATATGCATATGCCTCTGTATAAAGATATATGTGCATTGCACAATTAGAAAAAAATAAGCAATGAAAAAACAAGGAAAACACTTGAATACATACCTCACGAAAGAGAAACACTTCAGACCATTAAAGCACAGAAAGATAACCAAACTCATTAGTATTTAGAGAAATGCATTTAAAACCACAATAAAATACTATGTTACACAAATTTAATTGGCAAAAATGAAGAAGCTTAAACCAAATTACTAGAAAAGATGCAAATCAATGGGAATAGTCATACTCTGCTTTTGAGAATGTAAACTGGTACTGCTATTTTGAAAATAATGCAGCACTAAATTTTCCACGAGTCAGCAATTCTGTGTGTGTGTGTGTGTGTGTGTGTGTGTGTGTGTCTGAGAAAAACTTATATATGTGCACCTGGAGGCCTAGAAAAGCATATTTATAACAGCGTATTTTGTAATAGCAAAATAACACCCAAAAAAAAAAAACCTCCCAAAATCTGGGGAAAAAAACTAAATACTCCAAAACAAGAGAATGGTTAAATAAACTGTGGCATATTCTCATTATAGAATATTTTATACATTGGTGAAACTGAATAAGCTTACATTTCATGCAACATCGATGGTTACTATACATACGATTAAGGGAAAATCATGTCTTGAAAGACTACATAATTCCATATTCTGCCCCTATAACAAGCAAAACTAAACATATTGTTTAGGACTGCTTATACACATCTTTAAAATATTTTTAATTCAAAAAAAGAGAGAGAATTTCACACCCCCAAATCAGAATTTTACTTGTATTTTAAGAGAAACAGAGACTGGATGGGAGAAACATACAGGTAGATAAAACACATTGGTAATATTCAGTTGAAGTGATCATAATAGTGACTTCATGGTGTTCTATTATTAAGAGTTTCAAAAGAGAGAAGATAAAGAAGTTAATTCACTCTTGAAGGGCCTGGGTAACCTCTAATACATGTAAGCCAGATAGAGAGTCCATTTAAGGCCGTTCACACTTTCATAGGCTCTACCCTGCCCCAAAACCCCTGTGCTGCTCAGCAGATGATTGCCCTAGCTCCTAAGGAAAAAGAAAAAGGAATTTTTTTAAATATAACTTCTTAAATGAGATTCATGTTCTCTACACAAACAATTAAAGTGTTACAGTTACCGATCGAAGTCTACAAAGCAAAAATGGAGGCTGGACACAAGTAATGGCCAGGATGGTCTTCTAAGGAGAGGGGTATATATGAGCCCAAGTCCACAGCTGTGAGAGCCTGACGTAATCATAGGGTTGTAAGGTATTTTGATGATTAGACTGTGAAAGGCAGAAGGGACTCTGTGAAATACAAGCCGAAGGCTTCATTAGATTGATCATTTAGCTAATTGATAATGGACTTTGCTTCTTTTCTAATGTATGCACTAGAAATTATGTGTTATTAATTCCCTTCTGAGACCAGCTTTACCTGCATCCCACAAGCCAGGATATGTATGTGTTTTCATTATCTTTCAATGCAAAATACGTTCTAATTTCTATGAGTTTTTAACTCTAAGTTATTTAGAAATACATTTATTACTTTCAAACTGATGGGGATTTTCAAATTATCATGTTGTTATTAACTTTTTGCCCAATTCCAGGACACCTGGGTGGCTCAGCGGTTGAGTGTCTGACTTTGGCTCAGGGCATGATTCTGGAGGCTTGGGATGGAGTCCCTCATTGGCCTCCCTGCATGGAGCCTGCTTCTCCTTCTACCTGTGTCTCTGCCTCTTGCTCTGTCTCTCAGGAATAAATACATTTTTAAAAAAATCCTTAAAAAAAATTCTAGCCCAATTCCATTATAGTCAGAGAATATGCTGTACATGGTTTCCATCATTTTAAATTTGGCAATTGCTTAATGGCTAAGAAGATTTTTTAATGTTCATTGTGTACTGGAATGTGTATTATGACATTATTTGCTACTCAGTTCCATATGTGTAAATTATAAACCACTTTTATTTATTATGTTGCTGAAATCTTGTCTACTTCATAATTTTATGAAGGTAGTGGGTTTTTTTTTCTATCATTTATTGAAAAAGAACAAGTTCAAGTCTTCCACTATAGGTCCTTAATTTTTGAAAATCCCCAAATCTCCCTTATGAGACCAAGTCTTATATATATATATGATTTTTTAATCCAGTCAAAATTAATTTCAAATACAAAGATTGAATCTTACCTCTCAGAAAAAATATGTTGGGGTCCCAAACTCCACTGCCTGAGATTCTGACTTTTTTTTGGAGATAGGGTCTTTATAGAGGCAGTCAAGTTAAAACAAGGTCATTAGGGTGGGTCCTCATCCAATAGGATTGGTGTTCTTATAAAAAGGAGAAAATTTTAAAAAAAATTGAAGAGAGAAACACACAAAAAGGCCATGATGACAGGAGTTGTGCTGCCACAAGCCAGGGAATTCCCAAAGGCTAGGAGAGAGGGCTGGAACACATTCTGGAATGTAAGGCTTTTCTGGAATTAAACTCCTTGAACTTTTCTCTAGCTGTGAGCTAGCCTTCCTGTGCAAGGATATGAAATTGCATGCTAATGAGACTACACACTCATGCTCACAAAAGCTTAAAAGAGGCTTTCAGCTAGAATCACTATGAAGAATATTCAGACAGTGGACAATCAACAAAATGAGCTTTCTGGAGAGCTGCACCTTCTATGGTTTGCTTGCATATCAGTTCTTTTGGTTGAATGCGCTGTGACAGTAAAGAGTTTTCCAAGAGCCCCCCCCCCCCTTAGAACTGGTGGCCAGTATAGTAAATGGTGAAAAAGAATTGGAATCAGATTCACTGTTATAATTTTTTACAATAACTTAAAAAATATTTTAAAAGAATTGAAAGGAAATTAAATCAGAACTATGACAATATAATTTGTCATAGGATCAGCTTTCCATATAGATTTTATAAACCTCAAAGAAGAAATATAATGGACTCCAATGAAATTCACTTTGTCCTCATTTTTGATAGTCATAGAAGTTTTCCTATCCTTTGGGTGCTGAAAGTGAACTGAGGACAAACTGCTCTTTGCACATACTTCTTTCTACATTAAAAAAAAAGTATGGAAAATATGTATGAGTTTATGGACTGCTGAAATTGTCATTGTTAATTGCCTGCTGAAAAAAAAATGTAGGTTTGACATAATGTCTGGTCTCAACTGAACAAGTCAGATATCTCTGTTGCTCTTGGGTCAACTGGCTGGTAAATTCGCACCATACACACAGACGTACACACAAATTTCTATATTTTTAACTTTTTTTCATATATTTTTATTGGAGTTTGATTTGCCAACATATAGTATAACACCCAGTGCTCATCCCATCAAGAGCCCCCTCAGTGCTCGTCACCCAGTCACCCCAACCCCCCGCGCACCTCCCCTTCTACTACTCCTTGTTCGTTTCCCAGAGTTAGGAGTCTCTCTCCTCACTGATATTTCCCACTCATTTTCTCTCCTTTCCCCTTCAATCCCTTTCACTATTTTTTATATTCCCTGACTGAATGAAACCATATAATGTTTGTCTTTCTCCAACTGACTTACTTCACTCAGCATAATACCCCCCCCCAGTTCCATCCACATAAAGCAAATGGTGGGTATTCATTGTTTCTGATGGCTGAGTAATATTCCATTGTCTATAGAGACCACATCTTCCTTTTCCAGTCACCTGTCAATGGGCACTGAGGCTCCTTCCACAGTTTGGCTATTGTGGACTTTGCTGCTATAAACATCGGGGTGCAGGTGTCCTGCCATTTCACTGCATCTGTATCTTTGGGGTAAATCCCCAGCAGTGCAATGTTTACATTTTCCTCTGAAATGTCTGTTCATGTCTTTTGCCCATTTCATGATTGGATTGTTTCTTTGCTGTTGAGTTTAATACGTTCTTTATAGATCTTGGTTGCTAGCCCTTTATCTGATATGTCAGTTGCAAATATCTTCTCCCATTCTGTAGGTTTTCTTTTAGTTTTGTTGACTGTTTCTTTTGCTGTGCAGAAGCTTTTTATCTTAATGAAATCCCAATAATTCATTTTTGCTTTTGTTTCCCTTGCCTTCATAGATGTGTCTTGCAAGAAGTTGCTGGGGCCAAGTTCAAAGAGGCTGTTGCCCAAGTTCTCCTCTAGGATTTTGATGGATTCTTGTCTCACATTTAGATCTTTCATCCATTTTGAGTTTATCTTTGTGTCTGGTGTAAGAGAATGGTCTAGTTCATTCTTCTGCATGTGACTGTCCAATTTTCCCAGCACCATTTATTGAAGAGACTGTCCCTTTTCCAGTGGATAGTCTTTCCTGCTTTGTTGATGATTAGTTGACCATAGAGTTGAGGGCCCCTTTCTGGGTTCTCTATTCTGCTCCACTGATCTATGTGTCTGGTTTTGTGCCAATACCATACTGTCTTGATGGTCACAGGTTTGTAGTACAATTTGAAATCTGGCATTATGATGCCCCCAGCTCTGGTTCTCTTTTTCAACTTTCCCCTGGCTATTTGGGGTCTTTTCTGATTCCACACAAATCTTAAGATGATTTGTTCCAACTCTCTGAAGAAAGTCCATGGTATTTTACTAGGGATTGCATTGAAGGTGTAAGTTGCCCTGGGGAGCACTGACATTTTCACAATATTAATTCTTCCAATCCATGAGCATGGAACCTTTTTCCATCTCATTGTGTCTTCCTCAATTTCTTTCAGAAGTGTTCTGTAGTTTTTAGGGTATAGATCCTTTACCTCTTTGGTTAGGTTTATTCCTAGGTATCTTATGCTTTGGGGGCAATTGTAAATGGGATTGACTCCTTAATTTCTCTTTCTTCAGTCTCATTGTTAGTGTATAGAAATGCCACTGATTTATGGGCATTGATTTTGTATCCTGTCACACTGCCAAATTGCTGTATGAGTTCTAGCAATCTTGGGGTGGAGGCTTTGGGTTTTCTATGTACAGTTTCATGTCATCTGCAAAGAGGGAGAATTCGAACTCGTCTTTGCCATTTTGAATGCCTTTTATTTCTTTTTGTTGTCTGATTGCTGAGGCTAGGACTTCTAGCACTATGTTGAATAGCAGTGGTGAGAGTGGACATCTCGGTCATGTTCCTGATCTTAGGGGAAAGGCTCTCAGTGTTTCCTGATTGAGAATGCTATTTGCTGTGGGCTTTTTGTAGATGGCTTTTAAGATGCTGAGGAATGTTACCTCTATCCCTACACTCTGAAGAGTTTTGATCAGGAATGGATGCTGTATTTTGTCAAATGCTTTCTCTGCATCTCTTGAGAGGATCATATGGTTGTTTTTTCTCTTGTTGATATGATCTATCACTTTGATTGTTTTACGAGTGTTGAACCAGACTTGCATCCTGGGAATAAATCCCACTTGGTCATGGTGAATAATCTTCTTAGTGTACTGTTGGATACTATTGGCTAGTACCTTATTGAGAATGTTTGCATCTGTATTCATCTGGGATATTAGTCTATAATTCTCCTTTTTGGTGGGGTCTTTGTCTGGTTTTGGAATTAAGGTAATTCTGGCCTCATAAAACGAGTTTGGAAGTATTCTGTCCCTTTCTATCTTCCGTAGAACAGCTTTAGTAGAATAGGTATTGTTTCTTTTTTAAACGTTTGATAGAATTCCCCTGGGAAGCCATCTGGCCCTGGACTTTTGTGTCTTGGGTGGTTTTGATGGCTGCTTCAATTTCTTCCCTGGTTATTGGCTTGCTCAGGTTTTCTATTTCTTCCTTTTCCAGTTTTGGTAGTTGTGATTTTCTAGAAAGGCGTCCATTTCTTCTAGGTTGCCTAATCTATTGGCATATAGCTGCCATGATATGTTTTAAATCATTTGTGTTTCTTTGGTATTGGTTGTAATCTCTCCTCTTTCATTTGTGATTTTAATTTGAATCTTTTCTCTTTTGTTTTTAATAAGGCTGGCTAATGGTTTATCTATCTTATTAATTCTTTCAAAGAACCAACTCCTGGTTGATCTGTTCTACAGTTCTTCGGGTCTCTATTTCATTGAATTCTGAATCTTTAGTAACTCTCTTCTTCTGCTTGATACAGGTTTTTGTTGTTCTTTCTCCAGTTCCTTTAGGTGCAATGTTAGCTTGTGTATTTGAGCTTTTTCCAATTTTTTGAGGGATGTTTGTATTGCAATGTATTTCCCTCTTAGGACTGCTTTTTCTGTATCCCAAAGTCTTTGAACAGTTGTATCTTCATTTTCATTAGTTTCCATGAATGTTTTTAATTCTTCTCTAATTTCCTGGTTGATCCTCTCATCTTTTAGCAGGATGCTCTTTAACCTCCATGTGTTTGGGTTTCTTCCAAATTTCTTCTTGTGACTGAGTTCAAGTTTCAAAGCATTATGGTCTGAAATTATGCAGAGGACAATACCAATCTTTTGGTATCAGTTGAGACCTGATTTGTGACCCAGTATGTGGTCTATTCTGGAGAAAGTTCCATATGCACTTGAGAAGAATGTGTATTCAGTTGTGTTTGGATGTAAAGTTCTGTAAGTATCTGTGAAATCCATCTGGTCCAGTGTATCATTTAAAGCTCTTGTTTCTTTGGAGATGTTGTGCTTAGAATATCTGTCATTTGCAGAAAGTGCCATGTTGAAGTCTTCCAGTATAAGTGTATTATTATTTAAGTATGTCTTAACTTTGGTTATTAAGTGATTGATATACTTGGCAGCTCCCACATTAGTGGCATAAATATTCATGATTGTTACTTCTTGTTGGATAGACCCTTTAAGTATGATATAGTGTCCCTTTTCATCTCTTACTACAGTCTTTGGGGTAAACTTTAATTTATCTGATATGAGGATTGCTACTCTTGCCTTCTTTTGAGGACCATCTGAATGATAAATAGTTCTCCAACCTTTCATTTTCAGGCTGTAGGTGTCCTTAGGTCTAAAATGAGTCTCTTATAGACAGCAAATTGATGGGTCTTGCTTTTTGGGGGATCATTAAGCCCATTTACATTCGGAGTTACTATTGAAAGATATGAATTTAGTGTCATTGTAACATCTATTCAGTCCCTATTTTAGTGGATTATTTCTTGGGGCATCCTCCTTCTATTACAGGGTCCTCCTTAATATTTCTTGCAGAGCTGGTTCGGTGGTCACATGTTATTTCAGTTTCTGCCTATCTTGGAAGCTATTCTATCCTTCTATTCTGAATGAGAGCCTTGCTAGATAAAGTATTCTTGGCTGCAGGTTCTTCTCAATTAGGACCCTGAATATATCCTGCCAGCCCTTTCTGGCCTGCCAGGTCTCTGTGGAGAGGTCTGTTGTTAATCTAATCATTCTCCCCATAAAGGTTAGGGATCTCTTGTCTCTTGCTGCTTTAAGGATTTTCTCTTTATCTTTGGAACTTGCAAGTTTCACTATTAAATGTCAAGCTGTTGAATGGTTTTTATTGATTTTGAGGGGGGGGGGGACCTCTCTATCTCCTGGATCTGAATGCCTGTTTCCCTCCCCAAATTAGGGAAGTTCTCAGCAATGATTTGTTCAAATATGCTTTCTGGCCCTCTGGCCCTCTTGGTGCCTTCTGGAACTCCAATTATACACAGATTGTTCCCCTGAGGCTGTCATTTGTTTCTCTTAACCTTTCCTCACGGTCTTTTGTTTTTCTCTTTTTTCCTCAGCTTCCTCCCTTGCCATCAACTTGTCTTCTATGTCACTCACTCTTTCTTCTACCTCATTAACCCTTGTCGTTAGGATCTCCAGTTTGGATTGCATTTCATTTAACTGATATTTAATTTTGGCCTGATTAGATCTAAATTCTGCAATCATGAAGTCTCTTGACTCCTTTATGCTTTTTTTCCTAAAGCCACCAGTAGCTTTATAATTGTGCTTCTGAATTGGCTTTCTGACATCGAATTGTAATCCAAATTCTTTAACTCTGTGGCACAGAGTACTGTTTCTGATTCTTTCTTTTGTGGTGAGTTCTTCTTTCTAGTCATTTTTCTCAGTGCAGAGTGGCTGTATGAACAGGCTATATCAGGAATATCAACCATGACCTAGGTAAATTTCACCCTACATGATTCTGCTGAGGTCAGAAACCAGAAATTGAAAACAAAGATCAGAATGCAATAAACCAAAAGGACAACTAAAATGAAAAACAAATTTTAAAACAAAGTAGTAAAAAATAAAAAGCCAGGAATCCTAAAGAAGAGAGGGGAAAAAAAAGGAAAAAAAAGAAGAAAAAAATTGGGGGTACTGGGAGATGGTGGTGGTGACGAAGTTGTAGTGGAGGGAGAATGTAGTCTACCTGAGGGGTCCTAAAGGGTTATCCTCTAGTTTCTGAGTATATTAAGTTCTGTATGTTAAAAGATGCTCAGTCCCAAATTTATATAAACCAGAAATACTTGTAGAAGGCCCCAGCATTGACCACCAAAACATAAATGAGATAAATGAGGGGGGCAGAATGGGAATGGGGAATCTCACAGAATGAACCAGCATGGTATACTACTTGGTTCTGGGTGCATGCTGGTCATGTTTTACCTTCTGCCATTGTGGAACAAAATGAGGCAGAGAAAACAAAACACACACACACACACACACACACAACATATCTTGTATATCTCCCAAAATTGAGTATGTTGAAGGGAATCTAGAAGTGGAAAATAAATCTACGACCTGTAATTGTAGAAATAGGAAAGTCAAAAAGGGAGCATCTTAAAAATGAAGAGATGGTAAAATATTGTAGTTAAGGTGGGAAAAGAGAAAAAAATGGAAATTTGCAGTCTGATATCAAAATGAGTTGTACGGAAAAAGGAAGAGAAAAAAAAAACGAGGGGTACCCTCTGGTTCCATATACTGTAAATTCCTCGACTTCCCCTGGAGCTTTCCAGTGCTGCTCAGTCCAGAACTTGCTCTTCCCCCGTCCTTCCAGCTGGTCTTCTGGGGGAGGGGTTGCTGGGCTCTCCCTGGGGTGCCCCTCCTCTCCTAGTGACCCTGGGGGACTGGAGGCCCCACTGCCCCTCCTGGGATCCTGCCCAAGTTCCCTGATGAGCACCTTTCCCTCTGGGAAGAATCCGGGGCGGGTTTTTTAAAGTTCCTGTTTCTCCAGAGCTGGGCTCTCCTGTCGGGGGCTCCTCATGCCCCCCCCCACCACTGGATTATTTTTATTTTTTCCCCCTTCCTGCCTTGTCAGAAGTGAAAACTCTTCTCCCTGTAGGGTTCCAGCTGTTCTCTCTTTAAATCTCAGGTTGAATTCATAGGTTTTCAGGAAGGTTTGAAAGTCATCCAGGTAAGTTGGTGGGGCCAGGTGACTTGGGGACCCTACTTCTCCGCCCTCTTCTCCAACACCTATTTTTAACTTAACCTGATTCAATTGGTTATATTTCATATCCAAGATTCATACTACTGTACTACAGATTGTTTTCACAGCAATAAATCTTTAGTTTTAATTTATGGTTTCACTCAACAAATGGCTTGTAGAAGTGATTTCTTATTTTGGTATTTTGAAATGACATATTTGACAGTTTAAAAAAAAACGTTCACTCTATACTGAGCTGGGCTACACTGTTGAGTACATATTTAGATTAGAATGAATTATAGTGTTGATCTGTTGCCTTTTTAAAAAGTAACATTTGACAGAAAATGTGAAAAAAAATGGTCTTCCAAAAGATATCTAAATTCTAGTTCCTATAAATGTTACTTTACATGGGGAAAAAGACAGGTATTTGCAAATGTAATTAAATAAGGATCTTGAGATGGGGATGTTACGTTGGATTACTTTGGTGGACCCTAAATGCAAACACATGTATCTTTCTAAAAGGGAGGCAGAGGAGGCCATGTAAAGATGGAGCAGAGAAAGATTTGAAGATGCTAACTTTCAAGATAAAATAATCTGGCTACACCAAGGAATACTGGCAGATGAAAGAGGCAAACAGCCTCATCTACAGTCTCCAGAGGGAGTGTAGCTCTTGGTGGCAGCTTGATTTTGTGACACCCCCCCGCCCCCCCCACCCTTAAGACACTTAAGAGAAAATACTTCTGTTGTGTTAAGCCATTAGATTTGTAGTAATATGTTTCAACACAGAAAAGTAATCAAATTACTTCCCCCCCGCCCCCCCCACCCTTAAGACACTTAAGAGAAAATACTTCTGTTGTGTTAAGCCATTAGATTTGTAGTAATATGTTACAACACAGAAAAGTAATCAAATTACACCCCCCCCGCCCCCCCCACCCTTAAGACACTTAAGAGAAAATACTTCTGTTGTGTTAAGCCATTAGATTTGTAGTAATATGTTACAACACAGAAAAGTAATCAAATTACTTCATACTTTGTTTTTTTTAAATTTTTCCTCTTCCCACTCACTATTGCATTTTCTGCATCTGCCTGGAAACAATCTTATCTAACTTGCCAGTAACCATTCTTATTTCTCAACTTTAATAGGTGCGGTCCCTACTGGGATCAACATAATCATAATCAATAATAAATGAAGGGATTAAATGCATTTTACACGTGCAGATTCTGTGAATCAGAAAAATCAAACAGTTCAAGGACATACAGTAACTGTTATAACTAACTTAAATCTAGATTCAGATAACACAAATGACATTCTTCTTGACACAACTACAAAAAAATCACAGATTACAATCTGTTACCTGATGGCCAAGTATATAAATATTTATAAATATGTATATGTCATGCATATTTATAAATTCTTATCTAGCCAACTAATATACATATCTCTTATCCTGAGACCTACATGTAAATACAGTGGTGGTGTCATAAATGATAAAGCTGCATGGATTCCATTCTCAATATGGTCATGAGTAACTTGAACTCCAACATTTTGAAGTCTTGAAACATACATAAGTCCATCATCCCTCACAATATCATATTGACAGGTAAGAATATAGGTTGGTGGCAAATTCTGTAACAGGGAATCATTGGCTAGCAAGGGTGATATTCTAATATCCATAAGTCCTGGAAATGAAAAATTATGTTTTCCAAGAATTGGTTCAGTATAAACATAACCCTTCCTATACTTCTCGGGTAAAAGAGTGCTCCAATTAACAAACTGAAACAGATGTCTTGATTCCTGAGGCATATGTTCATTTCTTCTCATCGCCTCGACAAATGTTTCATCCTTGGTGAGATATAAACTCGCAAGTTTTATGGCCAAGTCCCTTGATAGAATTATACCATGCTCATTTTCTTGGTGAGATGGTAGATAAGAATCAATTATCTGTAAGGCCGGGTAAAGTAAAGCTTGTATCTTGATTTTATGTTTAAATCCAGTGTCAGTCTGGACCTGAAAAAACATAATGATGTCCTATAAGCAAAGACCTCTGAAACACCACGAGGAAGGAATTTAATAATTTAAGCAATCTCGTGATAAATCTATACAAATTGATGTGCTATTATAGCTATTTTCACAATATTTATAATGTCTTTCAGTGGCATGAAAAAATGTCAAACTCATTTCAACAGTAAAGTCTTAAAAATGTTGGTTACGTGTGCGAGAAAGGGAGAAGATACAAACTCTCAGTTACAAAATGAGTAAGTCCTGGGGATGTAATGTATAACATGGTGACTAGAGTCAATTATCCAAAGTTTGTATATTTGAATGCTGTGAAGATAGTAAACCTTAAAAGTTCTTATCACAAGAAATACAATTTGTAGTCATACATGATAGTAGATGTTAACTAGATTTACTGTGCTGCCAGTTTGCAATATGTACAAATATCTAGTTATCGTGCTGTACATCTGAAACTAATATGTTATATATAAATTATATATCTACAAATTAAAAAAAATAGACATATGGGCTGTACCCAAGAGCAATTTGAGAGACTGGGAACAATGGACACAGTGAGCTCCTCAATCTGAGGTAGTGGCAGAGGTAGTAGTTGTGACAGTAGTGGCTTCATAACCACTAACAGCATAAACCCTCCTAGATTTGCTTTAGCAAATTGATGGTTTATTGTCAATTGGGTTGGTACATAAAAGGAGTTCAGTACAGTGGGCAAAGGAGAAAAAAATAGAGGGATGGGGGAGAGGGAGATATATACATATAATGATGTTTTTGTCAAAAATCACCAATACAAATAACCCAAGTAGTGTCTTCCTGGGGAAATTGACAGTATATATAAGTTTGTAAAAATTCCTGACTCAAAAAAACCACAGTGAATAGAAGAAATAGATGTAGTTACTAAATAATATTTTATCTTTATCTTAAAGTTTAAAAATTAATATTAAAATGAAAATATTTTAAAACTTTTTAAAGTTTAAAATAATATTATTTGGCTATTAACTATGTTCCCAACTGTACATTTTAAGAAATATATTTAAGTGCAAAAGTACACAGACAAAAAGAAAAAGAAAAAAGAAGCCAGTTAATAGGTAACTTACCTTCTGAAAAAATGGTAATACTTAGAAAACAAAGGGATAAAATTGATTTTTTTAAAAAAAACTTGTTGATATTTACAGTTTGACATGCAAGGAGAAAATGTGTAATATTTGACAAGGAGCCCTTTTTTTCTTTTGCTTTCTTCCTAAGATTTTATTTACTCATGAGAAACACACAGAAAGAGGCAGAGACATAGGCAGAGGGAGAGGCAGGCTCCCTGTGTGGAGCCTGATGCAGGACTTCACATTCTGGGACCCTGGGATCACAACCTAAGCTGAAGGTAGATTCTCAATCACTGAGCCACCCAGGTGTCCCAGGAGCCTTTTCGAGAGGTGAAGGGTCTCCTGAGGTTCACCTATGACCCTGTGGACCATAGGAAAAACTTTGAAATAACCTCCAGGGAGCAAGTGTCTCAGCTAGAGCATGGCATCTGAGACAATGGCATCTGGACAAATGAAAAAACCTGCTGCTGCCCTAAGTGCAACACACTTCAGGATCCAGTCCTATGTACCTACAAGTCAATCTTCCACCACAGCAGCCAGCTAAACCCAAAAGAGTGAAAAAACTGAACTCCGAGAGGTACCTCAGAAAGGGATATTGTATCCTATCGCCTCCAGGATGCTTTCCCAAAGTGCTAGAGGCTTCACAAGTTTAGAATGAAAATGAGCCAAAACAGTGTTTTCTGAATGAAACTTCTAAGTCTCTCCCAAGTGCCCTCAGGTCGATGATTTACTGAGCAAAAGTCCACCATTAACATCCCACTGCCAAAATCCCAAACCTAGACAAAGAAACAAACAGCACCACATACACAGGGAGAGGGCAAAAAGGAACCTACCAACACCCTTATCTGGCTCTCACTGCCGTCTCTGGAATGTGAGATGAAATAAGTTTTCCCACAAAAGTGACACCACTTACCACCTCTATGTCCCCATTACATCATTTGTTGCTTGGGCCATTCACTGCCACTTCCCATCTCTCTGTCATCCTTTGAAGCTCATTTCAAAGTTAACCCCCTTCATTATATTGAAAGAGCACCTGCTGGTCAGATTCTCCAACTTTGGCAATTTTTCCCTGTTATCAGTCTGGTATGAATCTTCTCAGATGTTTTCTACACATTTTATGTACATTTATAGTCACATATGTATGATTATGCCTGTGAGTACCTGACCAAAGTTCACTTCTCTTTCTCCAATCTCCTCTCAACTTCCGAAAAGCTCTCTACCTCTTTCAGGTCAATGATCATTTTCCCCTTATATTACAAAAATATACATAATGGATCTTTCTGCTGGATTTTGAGTTCCACAAGCGCTGATAATATCTAACTTATCATTGTATCTCTTACTGAGTCTAAAATACTGAAATGTTCAATATAGTATAGAAAAGGCAGAGAAATGAATAAATCAATATCACTGCTCAGTTTATAATGCTCTGAAGAGGACACTATCCTTAGAATCAGAAATCAGAGGCTGTAAGAAGCAGTAAGAGACATATAACAAATCGGTCCCAACAATAACACTGAATTATTGAGTTATCTATGGTTCTGTTCTTTCCTTCTTAGACCCATATGGACTCAAAGACAACTAGCTAATCAGAGTGCAAAAGTGCAAACGAGCATTGATACTGATCCATGAACATTACCACCAAAAGCCCTGAGTGGACCGTCCTTTAACAGAAAAGTGGTTCTTACATGAATGGATATGAATTTCTCATTTCATATGGACCTAACTGCAACTCATATGTACCTGACTGCAGAAAATGTATAAGACATTTATCTCAGGACACTATTATTACTTTGAAAAGAACAAGAATGAAAATACAAAGTCAAAAAAAAATTGAGAGAACATGTCTTGCTTGTTGAGGTTTAAACACTGGTAATGTTTCTTGAATTGTCTGTTTAAATTTTTATTTTTCAGTATAAGAAAGACCTTTGGTAACTCAGTAAAAGGCTATGGAATGTGCTCAACAAAGCCCATCCTTATTCTTAATCCTTTTCAATAATTAACAGTATTTCAAGGAGAACACAATGGATAGGATGCATTTGAACTTCCCTTTTATACCATTAATCCTAAATTCATGAAAACTAAAATAGAATTCTCCCACATATAAACTATTCCCTCTGCCCTTCTTTTACTAAACCATGTAATTTGAATCTCTAACTGGTTTTTCAAGTTACAGTTCATGCCACTGATAGGACTATCATGAGAGTAGTTTATTACCACCATGGTAAAGACTGATCTCCTAAGTCTGCATATTTGGGAACAAAATTTGGAACCAGTTCATAAAAGACTTCTCATCATGCTAAAAAGCTTGGAGTGACATGTGGGTCAGAGCTATTTTCACTCCTACATGAAACCTACTTGTTTTATGTCTCTTACTGCTTCTTACATCCTGTGATTTCTGGTTCTAAGGATAGTGTCCTCTTAAGAGCATTATTGATTTATTCATTTCTCTGCTTTTTTAATACTACACGTTGAACATTTCACTACAACCAACCCCTATGAGTTGGGAGTGGTGGCTGAGTGGTAGCTGATAGCAAAGTCAGAGAAAAGATGCTTCATGACTTTGTGCCCTGTGCACAGAGGCCAGTATCAGTCTACGGACTCAATGGCTTTGAAGCCCATTCAGAGCAGTTGTCCGTCAGATACTTATATCTGACAAAAGGCCTGCTCCAGATAGGGTGAAGCATTACTGAATTCTCTCCCTTTCCCCAGACACCCAAAGACCATCTATTAAGGCATGGTGCTTTCCTAGAAAAATAGTAGGTTCTTCCTGCCAAGGGCACATACAAGAGTTCCTGACTGAGTCCCTCATTATCCACTGCCCTTTTCAAACCAGTCACTGGTTTTGCAAGGGTCCTTACTATCTCCTCCCTGGTCTGGATGTGTGTTATTCAAAGTCCTGCATGTCCACAGCAACCTATCCATTGCCTGTCATCCACAGAAGGAGAGATGTGTGCAAAATATTAACTTATATGTAGAATTCCTACATCACTAGTACTAAGTCTTATTCACCAAACTTAGCAGATCTACTATTTTCAACCAGGTAAACCCAGTTCCACAGCAACTGTGATTGTTCCTCCCACTAATTTTCCTTTTTCTTGACCACCCCCCACCCTACCTCACACCCAATTTCACCAATACACAGACAGCCAGTGAGTATTTGTGGGAACAATGAACCATTATGAAGGAATTCTGATATGAGAGGCCTTTTGGTCTCATTCTAGGGCGCATGTTCCAACAACACTGGGAGCTGGAGAACTCCCACGTGGAGCCTGCTATAGTCCGAATGTTTATGTTCCTCCAAGTTCATATTTTGAAAAATCTAATGACCAAGGCGATGGTATTAGTCAGTGGGGTGTCTGGAAGGTATTTAGGTCACTGGAGTGTAACCTTCCTGAATGGGATGAACATACTTATAAAAGAAGGCTCAGAGAGTTAGCTTGCCCTTTCCACCACATGAGGATATAATGAGAAGCTTGCAACCTGGAAGAGGGCCCTCATCAGACCATCCTGGTGCCCTGATGTCAGACTTCCAGCCTCCAGAACTGTGAGAGATAAATTTCTATGGTTTATAAGTAACACAGTATCTGCTATTATTTTTGAGCAGCCCAAATGGATTAATACAGAATCCTTCAAAAAGCCCAAAAGAATCAACTTGCTTTCCTCCTTAAGGATTCATCCATATTATTTTCTCAAATTAAGAAGATGTTTATGACTCGAATAAATAAAAATAAGGCATAAGTTACTTTAAAATTAAGTTGGATGAGATGGTGATGAAATTGCATTTAAATGCTATGATTAAATTTTTAATATTTGCTCCTTTAAATTAAAAATCACGGGACTATGTCCAGAAAAGTTTCCTTGATTGTAGTGATTATTCAGATCCTTGTGACTGGCCACCAACTTTAGTGATTTTAGGACACATTATGTGATATTGCCAGAAAGTCTTCAGGAGAAATGTCTTCATTTCCTTTTCAATAATTAAAACATAATTGAAAAATAGACAAAGTCCACAAAACAAAATTATAGAAGAATCTATTTGACTTCTTAATCCATGAGACCAGCTTTTTATATTGTGAATTCTGTATGTTTTTTTTTTCTTTTTTGGTATACTGGAAAAACAAGTTGAATATATCCTCTTGAAGTTTTCTCAGAGTACAGAACAATATTGATCTCTCAGTGATAGATTCTTATTGAAACTGAGTTTTTCAGGCCATAAATCTTTAACATATTATTAAGCACAAGGTCATGAGACTTTGGGGGGAAAAAGGTTTATAATATTTACAAAGTAAAAGTTGATTTTGATGACCCAGATAAAGAACCAACCTAGTATGGGGAATAAAACTTTTGGATTAAAATATAACTCACAGAGGAAGTTTAGCAGACTGTGAATAAGTAGCTTAAAGTATGATCATAAAAATAAACAAGAAAGCGTAAAGGAAGTCACCTTTTTTATGTCATTTAATTATTGAGTTCTGACACAGCATTTTCAGTTGTAATAATCTCTTTGATCAGATATATCAGCAAGTTAAACAGATACTATATTCTTGTATAATTATCTAATTCAAAGAAAGGAATAATGTCAAATTTTAATTCACTGTAAGACAACTTGTCCTGCCCACAAATTTTACTGAGAATTGCATCTGGTTTTGGTGGCTATGTTAATATTTAGGATCGCCCTGCTGGAAAGCAATGAGAGGTCTTCACATCTTGAATCTCTAGGACTATACCTGTCTTCATTTCAAAAGCTTTCCTCATTTACTAAGCCTGGGAAATATTACAATATGTAAACAGAAATTAGAGGTGTAGCAAGGTGCTTCTTGATTTGGTAATTACTGGATAGCTTTCAGAATTTCTAAATCCATAAAACCAGTTTTAGGTGAAATTCAAGATTAGATTGCTAGGAGCACCTGGGGAGCTCAGCTGGTTAAGCGCCTACCTTCAGCTCAGGCCTTGATCCCGGAGTCCTGGGATTGAGCCCTGCGTCAGGCTCCCTGTTCAGCAAGAAACCTGCTTCTCCCTCTGCCTGATGCTCCCCTGCTTGTGCTCTCTCTCTCTCTCTCTCTCTCTCTCTCTCTCTCTCTGTCAAATAAATAAATAAAATCTTAAAAAAAGATTACATTTCTATATGATGTGGCATAGCAATTAATAATGTAAAAAAGGGGATAGTCTGCAATTTTCATTCCCCACCACACTTCCCACCCTATCCCAGCAAGATCTTTCAAATAAGTGATATATTATTTAAAATACACAGAAAATTAGTTCAGGTCAAAAGAGGCCTCAGGAATCAACAAGTCTAATGGTCTGCAACTTTTCTTTTTGGTAATGAAATTCTATTTTTTTCCCCTAAGAAAATGTATATAGAACTCTAAACATGAAGGGGATTAAAGTGAAACATCTTGGGCTGAAGGGAAGCCCAGAGTGCAGATTAAAGGTGAAGCCTTGCTAACAATTGCTATTCTGGCTCTACAGTAGGGCTTTGTAAATGTATGTGGTAATACAGAGAAGTATATATGCATAGGTATATGTACATGCTCATATGTATGTACATAAATATTTGTATATGTGTATATATAAAATATTAATATGTGTGTGAATATAATTTTCCTGTAAGTAGTCTAACTTGAGTATTTTATTTTTATTCTTAAAAGGAAATAATTTTTTTAAAAAAGAGGGATATTGCAGGTTTCATGGAAATTTGGGAAGATAATCTATTCCCTGCTTGTGTTAAATCTAACTTTTATCAACCTACCCAGAGTAACTAAAGTGCTCACAGGAGATCAGTCACCAGATAGTGAGTATCCAATCAGAGAAATAATTAAGCAGTTCATCATTCAGGAGAGCTGACTTTGGCTGTTGCCCTAGCCAATATTAACCTTACAAACTCAAATCACTGAAGCTAGCTAAAGATGTTGATCCTCAAGGTCTGAGAACCCCTGGAATCATCACCAAACTAGACCTTACAGATGAAGAAAGAGATGCCAGGGGTGTCCTAGAAAATAAGATACTGCCTCTTCACAGGGGTTACGTGAGAGGGTAAACAGAAGCTAAAAGAACATCATATGGTTTCACTCATACGGGGAATATAAGAAATAGTGAGAGGCAAAGGAGGGGAACTGAAGGGGAAAAATTAGAGAAGGTGACAAATCATGAGAGACTCCTAACTCTGGGAAACAAAGGGTTGCGGAGGGGAATGTGAGTGGGGGAGATGCGGTGACTGGGTGACGGGCACTGAGGGGGGCACCTGATGGGATGAGCACTGGGTGTTATACTACTGTATGCTGGCAAATCAAATTTCAATTAAAAAAAAGAACACAGGTAGAAAGAAGGACATAAAGGCTGCCATATTGACAGACAAGAATTTGCTTCTCTCGCACCCATCTCACAAACATATTGCTGATCAGATGGAGACCCCATACCTGCAGAAGCCCCTTAATCAGCAAAATACCAACCACTTTTGAGATACTTTGCCAAACTTCAGAAAGAAATGATAAGGGCAGTTGATTTCCACACAACACAAAGTAGAAACCTAAAAAATACCTTTGAGCCAGAAAACTATCAGGAAGACCAAAGCATTGCTACGGGTAGATCAACAATTTGCTGCAGACTCTGAGAAGAGAATCAAAGGGTTAGGGGATCAAGTAGATACTCTGGAACTCTCAAGAAGTGCTAAAATCAATTGTATTTTTATGAAGGCTTTTCTTCGAAGATTGTAAAGATGGAGTTCAATGAGAAAGAATTGTGAAGAGGAATATCCTATGCAACCAAAAACATACACTGTATCAGGACAGGGTTGTTTTCTACAGACATGGCAGTCCAAGAAATAGTCAAAAGATGAATTGCAAAGCTGAGAGGGCCTTCCTTGAAAAGTGTAGATCTGGTAACACAAAAATTAATCAACACTGTCAAGAATACCCCTCAAAATGGCAAACTTTCCCAGACCCTGAGAGGAAATGGAAAGGCTTGTTGCTAACCACATTTGACAGCAAGAAGTCAAGACAAAGCATCAGGTACTGCTATTGATTGACACCCAAGTCTCCTACATCAACGCCAAACAGGAAGATTTTATTAACTTTGCAAATGCTCAGCTCAGCAGAGGAGCAGTCAAGTTAGCAAGAAAAATACAAATGGAAATTAGGGTAATTTGCAGGGAGTAGCTAGCCACCAGCATCACTGGCATCATGAAGGGAGGCTCTAAAGGATATTGGTTTGTCCTTATCACTGAGTTTGTCCTCATACAAAGATGACAAGGAAAAAGAAAATAAGTATACACTTCTCCTGGGAAACCTGGAAGTTTGGGGTGTGGACTTTTTGTCTAGCAAATACATGTTTCAATTCTTTAATAAAGAACAAAAGAATGTATACAAAGATTGTTGCTCTCTTGAGCTGGCCTGTGATTCACTGGAGGATGTAGGCAGCTGGAAGACCTCCCTACTAAGAACTGAAGTTTGTGCTTATGAATCTTCAACTGCAAATAATGAGGCTAGCCAAGCAGAAATCCTTTCCATGGATGCACAAGTGGAGAGACAAGTGAGGACCTTTCATAACCTAGTAGACTTCTACATATCTGCCATCCCAACGTGTGACGACATCAAATTCCAAAAGTGAAAATATACCTTATAGTCAATAGTGTTAAAGCATTTATAACTTCAGAGCTCTTAGCGCAGTTATATTCTTCAGAGGACCAAAATACTCTGATGGAGGAACCTGCTGAGCAGGCTCAGCACTGAGATGAGATGTTTCAAATGCACCAAACCCTTAAAGAAGCCTTTGTGAGCATTGATGACATCAACATAGCACTCCCTGCCCCCCACCTCTGCTTCCTGTGGATGACTTCTGGAAACAGCAGTCCTGCAGTTCACCACCTCCAAGCCTCACAGCCCAAAGGAGGCAGACATCAAGTGCTCCCCTCACGTGGCCTACATGGCCCAATCCAACGAAAGGTCTGCTCCTGTCATTCTGTTCCTAGACCCTGGCCCCACTGGGGAGCTCTTCCAGTTCCATTCCAGTGGGCCCCTCACCTCTTTTTCCCAATAGCAGCAACTCATTGGAACATCTCTGCAAATTCCCTCTCAGCTCACAGGGGCCCCTCCCAGTGTCCTGAATTAGTCCCCCAAATTTTGAGTGAGGACAAACGCACACACAATTCTTATGAGTGTCTCTGTGTACCTAACATCAAGCTTTGGTGTCATGAATGAAGAAGCTGCCAATCCTTGGAGACTTGGGCTCAAGAAACATAGATGACTAATTGACTTGTATAACTAACCTGTGTCTGAATTCTCTACGATCACATCCTGGAAATGACCTGACTTATTCCCTTCTTCAAAGCCCTCTAAAAGTTTGACTTTAAGCAACTGTCATTTGAACAAATGATGAATTTATGTTGTGATTTCTGATTTCAGCTGTGAGCTTTCTGCTTTCCTCACCATTCTTCTCCTCTAAAGAATAAATTTATGATTAGGTATTCTGAAAAAAAACAAAACAAAACAGAGAAGTTGGAATGCTTCCCAAATGATTGAATGAGGCTGTGACAAAGAACTTTAAAAAAAAATAGATATCAATCCCTCAAATCTTTAATTTTAGCAAATGGAAACCAGTAATATACAAAAATTTGTCATCATGACCAAGTGAGGCTCATGTCTGGAATGTAAGCATAATTTTACATCTGAAAGTCAATTCACATAACTTACCATGTTAAAAGAATAAAGGAAAGAAATCACACAGTCATGTGTGTTTCACAGTCATGCATCAATAGATGCATTAAAAACATTAAGCAAATTGGGAGTACCTGGGTGGCTTAGTCAGTTAAGCATCCAACTCCTGGTTTCAGCTCAGGTCCTGGACTCAGGGTGCTTAATGCTCAGCATGGAGTCTGCTTGTCCTGTCTCTTTCCCTCCCATTCTGCTCCTCCCCAGCCTGTTTACTCCCTGGAGATATCTCTCTCTCTCTCTCTCTCTCTCAAATAAATAAATAAATAAATAAATAAATAAACAATAAATAAATAATAAATAAATAAAATCTTTAAAAAATTAGCAAATTTAATACCTATTTGTGCAAACACCATCTGCAAACTAGGAATAGAAAGGACTTCTTCAATCAACAAAAGCCAACTATGAAAAGCCTTCAGTTAACATCATATTTATTAGTGAAATACTGAGTGATTTCCTCCTCAGATTTCCTCCTAAGCTGTCAGAGCAAGACAACTGTATTCAATATCATCCTGAAAGCCCTAGCCAGGAAAGAAGGAATTAAAACTATCTCTAGTAGTGGAAGATAAGATTATGTAGAAAATTCTGGAAAATGTTTTAAAAAATACTGTAATTTATAAGTGGAACTTATAAAGATATGATTGTAAAAGGCCAATGTAAAAATCAAATGTATTTCTATATACTGTCAAAGAAATGTTTGAAAAATACTATTTTACGTGAAAATTTTCCAAAATAACTCAGGAATAAATTGAAAAAAGATTTCTAAGATATCTACACTGAAAAAGTGAAATAGTATTGAGGAAATTGAAGAGGACCTAAATAAAATATGAGCTATACCATGTGCTTTAATTGGAAGTATTAATATTATATTATTATATCAGTATCAATATTATCCTCAAATCTATAGATTCAACGCAATACCAATCAAAATACAATTAGCCTTTCTATTTTAGAAATTGGCAAGATATCCCAACATTTTGGTGGAAAAGATATAGAGTAGTCAAAATAATTTTGAAGACAGAAAAAAGCTGAAGTCAAAGTAGTACCAATGGAACAGAAGAGAGGGTTCGGAAATAGTCATATTATGGCCAATTGATTTTAAACTCAAGCATCACTGTAATCCAATGAGAAAGGATGGTCTTTTCAACAAATGTTGCTGGAAGAACTGGTTATCTGTATAAGAAAAAAAAATGAGTTTTAAACTCAACCTCTCAGAATAAAGATAAATAAAACATACCTGTTGAGTCACTCCTGTTGCCAAACCGGCCCCAGAACTGTCTCCTGAAATACAGATTCGTGTAGGATCTACTCCGTATTTTGCAAGAATTTCATCTTGGAGAAAAAACTTGACTGCAGTGAGGCAATCTTCAAACTGAACTGGAAAGTGGTGTTGAGGAGCTAATCTATAACTTTAAAAAAATTCATTTTAAAAGTACCATTTATGGTTAGATCTTTCCAAGTAGCTTTTAAATACCAAATAAATGCAATTTAACACCAGTCTCTGTTGTTTAATCTTCCAAATATTAAACCTGAATTTTTCCACTGGCTCCTTATTCTTTGGAAAAAATGAGAATTGGTATAAAGCTTTTCAACTTTGTGTCTAAGGTCCCTGGATAGCATTGTATGTGAGGAGTAGGGGATATTATGAACTCTCTAAACTGTAAGCATAATTTTTAGTCCGAGCACATTTTGGATTGGAGATACTCTACAACTTATATCATCTTCTCAATGTAACTGATGATCCAAACATTAAAAAAGCACCACGGAGTTTTGAAGGCAGCAGATCTAAGAGAATATTCTAGGCAAAATGTTATATTTTTTCAAGGTCACTTAGGTAAAAATTCTACATGCTTACAATGTACACACCTCACTATGGATAATGCCCAGGGTTGATTTTAGATGAAAATTTTGAAGTATAAATAATATTTTAAATATGCCAGGGAGGTTGCTTGTTTCTGATAAATACATTCACAAAGCACACTACCACACCATTCTTTTGATGGATATAAGTGGCTTTTTCCCCCTCTATATGTGGAGCAGTAAAAATAGAATAATTCTATTAGCTATTATCTATCAGGACTTTTTTTGCTCTTCAGAATAAAAAAATTTGTATTTAATATTAAATGTTGATGAGATAATACTTAAAATTTTATCATAAATATATTTAGAAAGTCCTAAACAAAGTATAGGTTAAACACATCCCAAAGATGTTGGTATCTATTACTTTCAATGCAGTAGATTTAGACTTTTTTAGGGCAAAGAACAACACAAATTATAAGGATTTAATAGGATATATATGCCAGACACAAACATATTACTATATTAAAATAGATTTAAAGTGAGAAGATTTAGATTACTTCAAAAGCTATGAAGGTAAGGGGTGTCTGGGTGGCTCAGTTGGTTAAGAGTCTGGCCTTGGATCAGGTCATGATCTCAGGGTTCCAGAATCAAGCCCCATATTAGGCTCCCTGTTCAGTGCAGAGTCTGTCTCTGCCTCCCCCACCCAGCTCATGCTCCCTCTCTAATAAATAAAATCTTAAAAAAAAAAAAGAGCTATAGAGGTAAAAAAAAGAAAAAAAATGTAATGTCCTTGTATTATAAATTAGAAGTACCCTTGAAAATAGGAAGTGTTGGAATGCCTGGGTGGCTCAGCAGTTGAGTGTTTGCCTTTGGCCAAGGGCCTGATCCTAGAGACCCAGGAACGAGTCCTACATCAGGCTCCCTGCATGGAGGGAGCCTGCTTCTCCCTCTGCCTGTGCCTCTGCCTCTCTCTCAGGAATAAATAAATTAAATCTTAAAAAAAAAAAAAAAAAAAAGAAAATAGGAACTGTAGGTACTGAAAGTGGCCAAAATGACAACATTGATGATCACTCCTTTGGTGATCAAATTGTCACTTTAGTTGTCTCTCTGAACATTCATAGCTTCCTAGCTACAAAAACAAAACAAAGCAAAAAACCTATGTCACTATAGCCTCTAAGAACTATTAGATTGGAATTCTCTAAGTATGTTTTTGTTACTAGGAACTAGGGGAGAGGGGTAAGAAAAAAATTACTCTTGGGGATGTCAGCTTCAGAAATTTATACTGTACCATTCTAAGAAAGTAATGAACGTCCTGAGACATTCTGATATTTTCTAGCAAAATCCAGAACGTAAGATCATTTTTCCTGAGAGTGGCTCAAGATTCTTAGCTGATCCCAATCTTTATCCCCCACATTACTCCAAATAAGAATTATAAAAAAAATTTTTTTTTTGCCAACCCAAACACAAGCTACCATCCCAAATGTGTAAAAATTCATTTATTTCTATCTAACTGTTACCTGAGATACAAATTGGGACCTGAATTCTACACATCTAAAGCAACAGTGTTTCCAAAAATGCTCACTCAAGAATGTCACTCAGAGATTCACATAATCCAAGAAGAATATGAGATACTGGATTCTTTTGGGGGAATGGTCTATGTTGCAATGGTGATAAATAAAATAGATTAATTTTTTAAAAATTATATCTGAGTATAGTTGACTTGATTTGGAAATCAAAACTCTACTTGATAAAGGCAAAAAATCATAGTAACCAAAGAAAATCAGTCTCTTACTCCACTCCTACAACAACAGAATCGAGTTTGTTTGCAGTCCATCTGTTCAGGGAGTCAAAACCCGCATTTTCTGAAATGAAAAAATAAATGTCAAAGTACTCTCTGTAATTAAACAGCAACAGAAATGCTTATAGCTGTGAACTTGGGAAGAAATGCGATTTGGGTGTGTTATATAGGAACTTATATTTCCCACCCCATTTCTATGCAGAGGGACCAGAATCAGCATGAAACACTCTGCAGGAGTTTCTTCTCAGGCACTGTCTCCAGAGATGGAAGGATGTCTAGGCAGAGTGGTGGTTTTGAGGAAGAGAAACTAGGCTAAGCCCATTCTAATTTTTCTCTTTTCATCTGGTACCTATACATAAGGAGCCTGACCCCTGAGAACCTTCTGTGGCTTGTTGCATTTTATTCTGCTTGTTCCTTCAGGCAGCAAGTTTCATAAGGAGGAGGTGCGTGATTGATCAACAGGGCCAGCCACTACAGATGAGTTAATCTAACTCAAGAGTGTCATAATACCTAAATACACATTCTCCAAAACCTTCTTTGGAAATAATGGTTATGCTTTGACTGTCACTCACTCGAATCTTGTGTATGATCTTCAAGTGGCTCAGAATTCAGGGGAGAAATAATAGATGTACTGATTCTCTAAAACCACAGCACTCAGTAATATGGTTCTTTGAATCTCCAAATTCTTTTAGTATGCCACATTATAAAATGTTGCAATAACCTTAGTAGCTGAGACAGAGTCTTAAGGAAAAACAACTAAATTTTGGGAGAGCCTCTGGCAAGTCAGTATGTGGACTTAAATGTACATATCCATTTTGGCACACATGGCACACAAACCATCATTCATCTCCCCAGTACACACGCATATCTCATCCCAGGTACTTCCAAATCCAATTTCCCAATGCCCTGGCCACAAAACATTGTCAACTCTATGACATCTGCTACATCTGCTATTACTTTAGTTGCTACAAGACCCTAGAAGTTCAGAAAACTCTAGAGCTGTGATCAAATTCCAGACTTTTCCAAGATGCTTCCTGCACATTAACAAAACTTCAAATTAAAAACTAATTAAATACTGGGAGTGAATGCCATGAAAACAGAAAAGTAAGTCAGCGAGTCTTGTAGGTAGAAAAATAATGTTTTCATTAAAGATTTAGTTGATGATTTGCAAGATGAAGCCATGGGTAGATGAACACCAAAATGTACAAGAACCCTCTGAAAGCCCCTCAATGATTTATTTCAAACCTGTCTTTATTTTTTATTTCCCAATACTTTTCACTTATCTTGCAACAAAGTCAGTTTAAGTGTTTTGTTTCCCATTCTTTATCTCCAGCTGTCTTAACTCACTATATTTCCTGATAAAATTTGTTGGTTCATGTTTTTCTTTCTTCTATGTCCAACTATTGAATTTATATCACTTGAAGAACCCAGGTAGAAACAAAAAGATATTAGGATAGATGTCAAAAACAACAACCACAGTTCTATGTAAAAAAAAAAAAAAAAAAAAGAAATATCTTCTTATGCTTCTTAGTTTTCAGCAAGTCTAATGGAGGAAAAAAAAATAGGAAGCCTGGGAAACAAAGAAAGGAAATTGAAATTTATAAATACCAGACAATATTAAAATGTCTAGTCCTGACCTGTCACAAAATAGAAAGTTTCTCAATCTACAAACAAATAATGTGCAAATATAAAGCCAAGACCAGAAAAAATACACAACTGAAATTCAGCTGAGCAAGAAATTGGAATGTGTGTCCTGAATAATAATTCACATATTTTTAGGAATTATGTATCACAATCATTGCATTTGTCAATGAAGGGGTAATCAATCTGATATTCAGAAGCACTACTAAGTATGTTTCCAACAAAGTATTTTTCCCATCTGTGAGCATTTCTCTTGTGCTCATTGAAGTTCCAGGTAAAATATATATATATGGATACATGGATATTTCATAGACTTTATAAAAGCTCTAATGGCACTAATACATCTCTTTAGAGAAAAATGAGGTCAAATTGATATTTAATTTATCTTCTTATCTATCTTATAATATCTTATAATGTATTTTATAAAGGAAGCAAAGTATTCCAACCACCCTAATGTCTGATATAAATTAAATTACAAGTGAAATCTAATTTGTTGAAAAGATTAAGGAGGTGAAAAAGATATAAAAGTATTGGGAAAACATTTTGATTAATAATCCCTCTAGAGAACAACCACAGAATTTCCTTTTAGTCATTTAGTATATTTTTTCTCAAGACATTTATTTTTTGAACATTCATTGTATGGAAAATGCTTTGGTAGATGCAAAGAGGTGATTCTACTTCCTGGAGAGATGCTAACCGAGCATGCAACACAATTATATATAAAAAAAAAAAAAGAAAGAAGAAGATTGTTGCCATCAGGTAAACACAGGCTGCAATGGGCCCCATAGCAACATTACTAAAACCTTTTAAAGCCAGGGAAGACTAGGGGCACCTGGATGACTCAGTCAGTTTAGCATCTGCCTTGGGCTCGGGTCATGATCTCAGGGTCCATGATCAAGGCCCTGTCAGGCTCCATGCTCAGAGGGAAGTCTGCTGCTTCTCCTGCTCCTTCGCCTACTCGTGCTCTCTCTCTCTCAAGTAAATAGATAAAATCTTTAAGGAAAAAAAAAAAAAGCCAGAGAGACTACATACACACATACACGCACCCTTACCTACCAAATGATACTTTATCTGAACATAAAAGGGTAAGCAGAAGTTTTCTTAAAATAAGATAGGAAGGACATTCTAGAAAAAGCATACCAGAGATCAAAATAAGAATTCACAGAGAGTTTGGGAACTAAATATAGCTTAGTATGGTTGAAACAAAATTATGAAGGGTAGCGTTAGTAAGAAAAGTTAAAAATGTAAGAACCTGGAAACCTGAACAATATGCTAATGGTCTAGATATATGATGAAAGTCACTGAAGAGTTTAGTAAAATAACTCATATAACCATATTTGCACGTTAGAAAGATCCAGCACACTAAGTGTAGAAAATGAACTAAGATTGAGCAGGAAAGAGAGACATCAAAAGGAATATATGTAAAAGATCATGAGGTACTAAGTCGTGTTAAGGAAGTCAAAATGGAAGTTCAGAAGTGGAATAAATAGGATATGGTAATTTGATGTGAGTATCAAAGAACTGTAAATAATTAACCGTAACTGCTATTTACTGAGAGCTTTCAGGTATTGGTTTAGATGGTGTTTTTTTTTTTTTCTGAAGCCATTTGGACATAAGACAATAAATTGTGTATGGTCCTATTGAACTGAAATGTCTGTGATTTGTCCAGTATGTAAATGTCTAAGTGATATTTGTATATATGGGTCCAGGACTCAGGAATACTATCAGACAAGCAGATTCAGGACTGGATATCAGCAGAGGAAGAGAAGGGATTAGAAAAGAGTGTGTAGAATCGAAACCCAAAGGTAGGGAGACAATTCTGGGAGATAAGAATATTTATGAAGAGTAAATATGGAAAATCTCTTATTTTCTTTGGTTTGTTTTTAAAGATTGTATGTATGTATGTATGTATGTATGTATGTATGTATTTGTGAGAGAGAGAAAAAAAGCATAAGCAGAGGGAGGAAGAGGGACAAGCACACTCCAAGATGAGCACAGAGCCCAATGTGGGTCTTGATCTCATGACTCTGAGATCAGGACCTGAGCTGAAACCAAGAGTTGGAAGCCTAACCAACTGAGCCACCTGGGCACCCCTGCCTTGTTTTGAGATGAGAGACGAGAGAGAAAGATGAGAAAACAAGGTATGGCAGAGGAAATCTAGGAGATACTTTGTCAGAGAAAAAGGGAGGACCACTGCATGTCAAAGGTAAAAGACAAGAATTCAGCAAATGTAGTGGATTGTAGAGATCAAAGAATTAATTAAAGGTGGGAAAATAAGAGGATAGGGAAGGACTAGAGCCTATAGGGCATAGAAATGGGAAGCGAAAATGAAAGAGACTGATAAATTACACTGAAGAGCATGTTCTGGGACATCTGGGTTGTTAAGCGTCTGCCTTTGGCTCAGGTCATGATCCTGGGGTCCTGGGATCAAACCCCTTGTCGGGCTCCCTGCTCAGCGGAGAGTCTGCTTCTCCCTCTCTCTCTGCCTCTGCTCATGTGCCCGCTCTCTCTGACTCAAGTGAATAAATAAAATCTTTAAAAAAAAAAAAAGAGAGAACCAAATGAGGCTTAGAGAAAGGCAAAAGATTAAAACAATTATTTATTACCTGTTTATCTTTTCCTCAATTCTATTCAGTTTTTAATTAAATAGAATAGTGACTCCTTATGTATGAGCACCATTGTATCACAGAGTTTTCCAAAGTTCCGTAAAAGAAAATACATTTCTGTTTTCTGTTTTGGACCTGCTATATATGCCTCTTAGAATGATCACCAAAGGTAAATAGGGAAACTAGACTTCACCAGGAGAATTTATTATACCATAGGTCTATTTTGTGTTTTCCTTTAAGAATCAAGACTAGCTACCATTCTAAGCTTCATCACTGTTGGCATTACTGTTATCAGCAACTGCAAATTCAACCTTGTAGCAACCAACAATGTATGACTCCGATTTATCATTTAAAACATCTGCATTCTTTCAATGTTTCTGCTCCCAAATATATTCTTATCCCAAAGAAAACCAGTTGAATTAATTGACTCATTCATATCCTACTTTCATCTGATATGAGCTATGCAATATAAAAGCTGATAAGAAAATGCTTAGCAAAACCAAACCAAAGCAAAACTGAAATAACCATCTCCATGTCTTTTTTTTTTTTTTTTTTGCCAAACATATGTCTGTGTCTATCTCTCTACGGGATATCTGATACTTACAGCTACACTTATAACTATTGTACATATAAGTATTCATATATGAAACAGTTCTTATATCAAAAATACACAGCCAGTTGTAGTTTTTCCTCATATGATTAACTTACTGAAGCTTCCAAAACAAAATGCACCACCGTGAATATAGATTACAGCTCGTCTTGGGGCGTCTGACTTTCTCTTTGGCAAGTACACACGCACTGGAACACCAGCAAATTCTGTATCCATCACTGTGACATTCTCATCTGAAACTGGTTGGGTTTCATCCAGTCTGAATAACATGGAAACAAGCTCTTCATATTTTATAATACCCATACGTTCAATACACATACCCTGTAAAGCAAAACAACATTGAACATTTTCATCCTTAAGTAACATCAAAAGCACGTGAAGAGAAAAGAGAAAAGAAACAAAAAAAATAAGCAAATAGAATGTAACAATTATTTCCAAATAATACTGCATGGATCTTATTCCATAACCCTGTTGAAAATCCCACATATTCTATATTTTAGATTAGTAACTGGTCATTCAAAAGCTTTCAGTTTACTGGCATTTTTTTTAATGCCAGTTGTAATGATATCCTAATTGTAAAAATTCTTGTCTGAAAAATGTCCAGGTCTTGTACCACCTTTTCTTTTCTTTTTGTTTTGTAGGCATGCTGTTGCATTTTTCTTCTTTATGGTTCATTTTGTTTAATCTGAAATTTTAAATGTTGTCTTATGACCACACTACTAATTATTTAAATGCCCTGGTTTTCAACTCCAAATAGATTTGTGTCCTTTACCCCCACTCCCTGTCCCTCAAATCTCATATTTGAGATCACTGAAGAAAGCTCTTCCGGTATTTCTGACAGCTTTTCTAGGATCTTTGTGATGTGTCAATGGACAGTTTATTCAAAAGAAGAACCTTAACAATTACATGGTCAATAAATAGTGCATTAAAGAGCCTTTATTCCTACAATTATTTCCCAGAGTTTAAGGTATGACAGGGTCTCAGAGAACACCTAATGCCTATACTTTGGTGATGAGAAAGTATACAGAAGCTCTTAAATTGCAGCCAAGAAATGTCAAAGCCAAATCTGCACCCATTTTTCTAGACCAGCCTCTTAGACTATCACTTACTGACTATACAACGGGGAGCAAATTGCTCTCTACTTCAATTTTTCTAATCTCTACAATAATAAAAATAACAACAACAAATTCCTCAGTGGGTTGTAGGATTTAAGTGAATTAATGTACACAGAGGAGGGCCTAGCACATGTGTGCATTCAATAAGTGTGTCTTACTTAAGTATTCTTCACTAATAAAAATTATTTTTTTTAAGATTTTATTTATTTATTCATGAAAGACACAGAGAGGCAGAGACACAGGCAGAGGGAGAAGCAGGCTCCATGCAGGGAGCCCGATGTGTGACTCCATCCCGGGTCTCCAGGATCACACTCCAGGCTGCAGGCAGCGCCAAACTGCTCGCCACCAGGGTTGCCCAGTATCCCCATTTTATAAGTGTATTTTAAAAAGGAAGTTTAAAAAAATAAAAATAAAAAATAAAAATAATAATAAAAAAGGAAGTTTTTCAAGGTTGGACATGCTTTCTTCAACCAAACTCAGCCTTCCAATTTAGCATATGAGGGACATAGCAATGCATTTTATTTATCAAGGTTACTTTCTCAAAAACTTTAATTTTCACTTCCCTTTTACACATTAAAGAATTCATTTTTCTTCCTGGTATCCCAACTTTGATTTATGAAATTCGATACTGAGAAGAACAGAACTCTTTTCTCTAGAACAGCCAATGACTGTTAATTTTACTAGAATGGTCTTTAAATACACGGATGATTTTCTTGGTATCTTATGAAAAAATAAAGAACCACCCATATACAATATAAAATCTTTAAAGTGCTTAATTTTATTGTAGATGGGAAATGGTGAGAAGAATCTGTAGCTGAAAAAGGAAAAGCCTTTATGGAGCTGTTACTTGCTTACCCACACCTACTTTCATGTTACATTAAGTCCAGGGGGAAGAGCATTGGAGGAAGAGACGGTTATGGCAAAGTTCTGTGCTGCTACAAGTGATCGGAGAGGTACATATCAGGGCTTAGCAGACACAGGCAGGAGCTGGCCATGTTTTCATAGATCTGCTTGTCTGCTATAGGAAGTACCAGGGGATGGCTTCTCCCTCTGTTATCATCGATGGCTCTCTCTTCTCTAATCATTCACTGCTGCTAGGTTCTCCTTTCAGCTTCTTATTGTTTCTGTCATCAAAGAACCTTTTTGGGAGCCTTTTCGTTCTGCAGAAAGAGTGTGAGCTTTGAAATGAGGCTTTTGTGGGTTCAAATTCTGAAGGTGTCCCTTTCTAGCTGCAGGAGCTCCTCTGAACTTTTTCTTCCTCCGTGAATGGGTATAAATAATCAGAAGATGGGATGGGGGATGCACAGAGGTATATATTATAGAAACCCTATATATTCTAAAAACTCAAAAATGCTAGCTTCTAACCATATCTCTCCTTTACCAAGGAACTATTTTGGCTCAAATTCATAATCAACCTCATATATTTCAAGTCAGACAATCTCTGAAACCTAGCAATTTAGAATTAAAAATAGGCAATGGAAACATTGAAATAGAGCCCTAAATTAACATCAGGTATCTACAAACACCTATACTATTTATCAGTATAATATATATAAGTAAAACCACCAGAATCTCAAATGTGTCAAATATAACTCAAACACAAGTTATCAAGTAAACTTCAAAGCTTTTCCCTTTAACAATACTACTTACGCATAACACAATATACACAATCTTTACAGTTAGATATAAACTCCTCAGAAGCAAGAATTCTATCTCTGTTTGCTCGGATGTAGATGTAGCAAGTTTTGTTTAAATTTATGTAATTGATGTCTTCTAACAAAGAAGCGATGGTTATTTAAAAAACAGCAATTACTAAAAAGTTCACAAGCACAGATTTTTAGTCAACAGGGCATTACAATATCCAGAAAGAAAAAAAAATGTTAATCTTACCGTAAATGTGAAGGTTTTAGCAATTGTAGCTAAGGCCACTACTTTCCAGTACTCTTCAATGTCATCTGGTAGGGAGATATACAAATGAGAGGCAAAGAGAGCACAAAATACCCCCAAACAGAGAGCTTTGAATCCCATGCTAGTCCTTTCTCCAATCTCCTGACAATGCTGAGATAGATTGGAAACCCCTTTGGGTATATGTGATCACCTCAACAGCATGTATTTTTAACTCGAAAGTTATTGCATCAGTGGTGACTTGTTTTTGAAATAAACAGATTCTGAGACAGATATTGTATTATAGTAGTCTGTGCTTATTTTGTTACCAAACAATTAACAACTCCCACGGTGTTTCTTCATCCTGCCATAACGTCATCATTATCAAGCAACTTAGTTGTGAAATCAGAACCTATATGAGAGCTCTTAATACACCATAAAGTGAAATTTTGTGAATGGTTGCATCATTTTGTAGGAAGAGGCTTTAAAAAAAAATTAGTGAACACTTAGTCAAAGTTCAGGTTTGTTCAACTAGCATGGATTACCACATCAATAGACCCTGTGTGCTATGGTAGATCGAAATTTGAGCCAAAAGATAAGTCATGTGAAGGCATGTCCATATGCCATTGTTCATCAGGTTGGAACTGTATAGTCTTAGGTAACACAAAGCTCAGTATAAACATCTAGGAAACACTTCTTTTTTCTTTTTTTAAATGATTGTTCAGTGACTTTGTTCTTATGGTGGTAAATTTTTAAAATCAATCTAGACCAAGTAGCCTAGTGTAGCAGGCAATATCGAGTGCAGATATTGGACTTCTGCTTGCTGCAACCAGAGAGAGACCCTACCCACAAAGCTGATCATTTTGACATTCTTTAGAGATGCAAGTAATTGGATATTTTTTGTCCATTATGTCAGGACTTAGGAAATAAAAGAATAGCCACAAATCAATAAACCTGCAATTCCCAAACTCATTACCAAAGATTGGTACTTAAAGAAAGTGATTTTTAGTAGAAGAATAATCAGGGGTCTAATATTAGTATATATTGGGCCTCTTGAAAGCATAAGTATTAACTCCAAAGTCTATCCTAAATTTCTCTATTAAAAATTTTATTTAAAAAATAATAAAAAAGGGATCCCTGGGTGGCGCAGCAGTTTGGCGCCTGCCTTTGGCTCAGGGCACGATCCTGGAGACCCGGGATCGAATCCCACGTCGGGCTCCCTGAGTGGAGCCTGCTTCTCCCTCTGCCTGTGTCTCTGCCTCTCTCTCTCTCTCTGTCTGTGTGTGTGTGACTATCAGAAATAAATAAAAATTAAAAAATAATTAAAAAATAATAAAAAATAAATTTTTCATCTTTATTCACTTACATTGAAGTCTTCCCTGAATCCTCTGGGCATAGCTTAGTAATACTATTTACTATTCAACCTGCAACACTATTACAAGTGAAAGAGAAACTATTAATAACGTACATAAACTCAAACTGTCCTGGATAAACTAATATTAATAGACTTACCCTAATTATATAACTCTTGTATCAAGTTGAATTTAATTTGTGTGCCTGCATTTCCGAGTAGACTGTAAGTGATCATACTTTTTTTTTTTTTTGTCTTTGCAACCTGTAAGTGCTCAGTGCTTTGCAGGTAGAGGTGCTAAATACATATTTTGATTAAATTAATGGATAACCAAGTTGATTGATTAATTAATGCCTAAGGATATTAGGAAGGGGAAAATCTCAAATCCACCAGCAACAATGAAGTTTGAATACTAAAATCTAGAGTGGTCATTGATGACAAAGACTGAGAGAAAAATAGAGTTAAGGTTAACAAAGTTTCTGCCCTCACACTATACCTCTCTCTCTCTCTCTCTCTCTCTCTCTCTCTCTCTCTCTTTCTCACACACACACACACACACACACACACACAGAAAGGGGAAAGGGATGGGGAAGAAAGAGAAATAACGTTATCAGGCTGCAGCTGTGTAAAGATGAAGGCCCTAATCAGAAGTTTTTAGGAGAAATAGTCAAGGTAACATATACGAAGAAGCTTAGAGAAGGTATCTGGAACCTTTCAAAAGCCAGATACCATGTGTCTGACATGGTTTTTTTTTCATATTTGGAAAGATAAGCAGAAGTATCTGATATAATGACTGAATTTCTTTAATCAGATCATAGCAATTTGCCTAACACATGGTAAGCAAACATGAAACATTCCCTGTTGCAGTTGTCATTCTTAGTATTATTATCAACATTATTGCCGGGATCAAAGAAAAGAGGCAACTTTAGAGTATGGAATATTTCAAAAAAGATCCAGGTCTATGTAGTGAGGCTACAGGGGGACTTTAGATCTCTGACTGGAGTCAAAGGTTAAAACATCTGAAGAGCTAGAGAGAGGGGTACAGACAGAGAAAATATCCTCAAAATTTGTCCCATGTTGTAGTTCTAGAGGTACGGGCCTTGGTTTCTGAAGATCTCCAACTTTCACAATTTTCCATGTCCTTTGGGTCATCATTGTTAAGCATGGAAGGAAAACAGATCAGATGCATGACATGAAGGAATAAAACTGGTAGCATCTTCTCCCAGACTCAATGGCTGTGGGTCTTTTTCTACTTTATAGAGCTGTCAACAGCACCGCTTTAAGTCTGTCTTTAACCTTTATTTTGTTTGACTCACTACATGAAAGAAAGGTAAGACTTATATTCACGTCATAGTTTGGTTTGGCAGTTTTGGGCCTTTGGCTTGTGAAGTTAGAAAACACCATGCAGGGACACCTGGATGGTTCAGTGGTTGAGCAGCTGCCTTTGGCTCAGGTCGTGATCCCTGGGATAGAGTTTCACATCAGGCTCCTGCACCGGGAGGAGGAGGAGCCTCTGCCTATGTCTCTGCCTCTTTTTGTGTGTCTCAAGAATAAATTAATAAAATCTTTAAAAAAGAAGAAAGAAAGAAAGAAAGAAAGAAAGAAAGAAAGAAAGAAAGAAAGAAAGAAAGAAAGAAAGAAAACACTGTGCACTCAGTTCAGAACAAAATGCGCTCAGTTTCCCCACAGGTTTCCATCACATGATACCATTTTCAGTCAACTGATACCTGTGGAGCCTTGGATGCCCTTCCCAAGCCTCAGTTCTGTCCAAATCAGACCATCTCAAGCATCTTTATTTTTTTCCCATTCCCTCCAAGATAAAATTCACATTTCTCAGTAGTGCATTGTATGTTTCTAGTCATCTTCACAGAGTCTCTCCTTTGACCTTACAATCCAGGCCAGCTTCAATGGCTGGAAGTTATCCTATAGCAAAAAGCCATATAAGCCCTCTAGAGCTTTCATCATATTTCTTTTCCTAGAATGAGCTCCTCAAGTTCTCTGATCCTACCTGCTTATCAAATACTTTTCCTACTTTTAATTTCTAGCTCAGTCACTTCCAGGTTGTTTGTTGTGATCTCTCACAGGTAAGTTGATCACTTTCCCTTTCTTTACACCCTCCTAAAAAGAAGTATAGACTTGGGGATCCCTGGTGGCTCAGCAGTTTAGCACCACCTTCAGCTCAGGGTGTGATCCTGGAGACCCAGGATCGAGTCCCACATCAGGTTTCCTGCATGGAGCCTGCCTGCTCTCTCTCTCTCTCTCTCTCTCTCTCTCTCTCTCTCTCCGTGTGTGTGTGCGTCATGAATAAATAAATAAAATCTTAAAAAAAAGTATAGACTTATTCCATAGTCCTAGAAACACCAGACTGAATTTACATAGTGGGCATGAATCTCGATCTCCTTTTTTATTTTTTTAAGATTTTTTATTTATTCATGAGAGACACACAGAGAGAGGCAGAGACACAGGCAGAGGGTGAAGCAGGCTCCATGCAGGGAGACCGATATGGGACTTCATCCCAGGACTCCAGGATCAGGCCGTGGGCCAAAGGCAGACACTCAACTGCTGAGCCACCCAGGCGTCCCTGAATCTCGATCTCTTAATGGTATGTGCACACAAATATTTCCTTAAATCCTATTATGGACTGAATGTTTGTGTTCCCCCAAAATGCAGATGTTGAAAACTTAATGATCAAGTGTGTTGTGAAGTGTGTTAGGAAGTGGCTGTGTTAGGAAGTGAGCTCTGGGAAGTTGATCGGGTCATGAGAATGAAGCCCTCTCATGAGTGGGATGGTGTCCTTGTAAATGAGACCTCAAACAGTTCCTTTGCCCCTTCTGCCATGTGAGGACACAGTAAGGAGATGGCTCTCTATGAGCCAGGAAGCAGGCCCTTGCCAAACAGCAAATCTCCTGAACCATGATCTTGGATTTTCTTGACTCCAAAACTATGAGAAATATGTTTATTGCTTCAGCTATTCAGTCTATCATTTGTTTTTGTTTTTGTTTTTTTACAGCAGATTAAGACACACCCCAAACAATATTAGCATTAATGCATTATACCAGTGAGGTGTTGCAAATAAAACATGAATAAATCAGGGACAAGACAAAGATCCTACTTTTAATGCTAGTGGTTAACATTGTACTGGAAGTTCTAGACAGAGCTACCAGATAAGAAAAGAAACTAAAAGTCATCCAAATTGGAAAGGAAGAGGCAAAACTATACTGATTTGCAAATGACATGATCTGATTTATAGAAAACTCAATAAACCTACAAGAAAGATACCAGAACTAGTAAAATAATTCAGCAAAGTTGCAGAGTAAAAGATCAACAAATAAAATAAGCTGTGTTTCTGTTCACTACCAGTTACAGTCTGAAAACCAAGAAAGTAATTCTATTTACAATAGCAACTAAAAGACTTAGATACTTAGAAATAAATCTAACCAAGGAAGTTGAAAGGCTTGCATGCTGAAAACTACAAAAAACTCCTGAAATAAACTAAAGAAGACATTAAAAATAGAAAGACATCACCTGCTCATGGATAGGAAGACTTAATGTTATTAAGATGGCAATACTACTCAAAGTAATCTATAGATTGAATGCAATTCCTATCAAAATTCCAACAGCCTTTTACACAAAAATTGAAAAGTCAATCTTTCAACTTATATGGAATTGCAAGGGGCTCCAAATAGCCAAAACAATCTTGAAAAATAATAAAGTAGTTCCAAATTCCCTATTTGGGGCCAGTGGAAGTTACTACCCAATCAGAAAATATGTGAAAACAAGCCATTCTATTTTTCAACACTTTATAAAAACTAAAGAAGGAACCCTGTGATATTAGAAGCAAATATCTGAACTGTCTCTTTCCACAAGTTCAAAAAAAAATGGTAAAGAAAAGTATCAAGGTCCCAAGCCTATACAAAATAACTATGCAACGTAGACAAGGAAACTAAATAGAAGAAACAAATAAAAGCCATTTATATGAAAAAATGCAATGTGGAAATAAAAAAGGAATAAAAATTTAAATATCAAAAAGAAATAAATAGTATTCAAAAGAATATGACAAATAATAAAGATAGGCAAGGAAAAGACAAATGTAGACAATAAGCAGTCATTTAAGAAAATTAAAACAAGGTAACAAAAATATTAAAAACTGTAATCAAAGAAATTTTCCTGAAATTAAAAAAACCTTGCAAACACATAATGAAAGACTGTTCTGTGAATCTGAAAATGTTGAACCAGATTAGCCAACAACAAGTTATATTCTTGTAAATTACTGTACTGTAAAGAACAAAGGAAAAGAAATTATTTATATGTTCAGGTAAAAAGACCATTTGGCTTATGAGGAAAATAAATTATTATCAGATTTAATGATCATCTTTATGTCAGAAGAAAATATAATACATATGTAGCATACTTAATGAAAATATGTTTTCATATTTAATAATTTATTATCCAGAATTTTTCAACATCTAATGACTCCGTGTATTGCGCCAAGAGTGCTTACCCTAAGGAATCTCGAAGAGAATGAGCTTCATAAAACTAAAATTTAATAGACATTATATATACTGATTAACATTATTGAATATATTGTTACTGTAAAATTAATGTTCAGGGATGGTTACAAAGGGGGAGGATATAGTAGGTAAGGGCATTTCTAACACTGTAGATCTATAAAGAACTTATTAAACTCAACAGCAAAGAACCAAACAATCCAATCATGAAATGGGCAAAAGACATGAAGAGAAATCTCACAGAGGAAGACATAGACATGGCCAACACGCACATGAGAAAATGCTCTGCATCACTTGCCATCAGGGAAATACAAATCAAAACCACAATGAGATCCCACCTCACACCAGTGAAAATTGGGAAAATTAACAAGGCAGGAAACCACAAATGTTGGAGAGGATGTGGACAAAGGGGAACCCTCTTACACTGTTGGTGGGAATGTGAACTGGTGCAGCCACTCTGGAAAACTGTGTGGAGGTTCCTCAAAGAGTTAAAAATGGATCTTCCCTGTGACCCAGCAATTGCACTGCTGGGGATTTACCCCAAAGATACAGATGCAATGAAACGCCGGGACACCTGCACCCCGATGTTTCTAGCAGCAATGTCCACAATAGCCAAACTGTGGAAGGAGCCTCGGTGTCCATCGAAAGATGATGGATAAAGAAGATGTGGTCTATGTATACAATGGAATATTCCTCAGCCATTAGAAATGACAAATACCCACCATTTGCTTCAATGTGGATGGAACTGGAGGGTATTATGCTGAGTGAAATAAATCAATCAGAGAAGGATAAACATTATATGGTCTCATTCATTTGGGGAATGTAAAAAATAGTGAAAGGGAATAAAGAGGAAAGGAGAAAAAATGAGTGGGAAATATCAGAAAGGGAGACAGAACATGAGAGACTCCTAAGTCTGGGAAACGAACTAGGGGTAGTGGAAGGGGAGGTGGGGGTGACTGGGTGACGGGCACTTGATGGGATGAGCACTGGGTGTTATTCTGTATGTTGGCAAATTGAACTCCAATAAAAAAAAAGAACCCATTTACCACAAAACAAATAAACCAAAAAATAAATAAATAAATAACACTGTAGATAAAGTCCAACCAGATAAATGAAGGAAGAAAAAAAAAGAGTAAAAAGACTAACTGTTGTTAGTAATCAAAATTAGTGGTGATGGTGTTCATATTGTTATTCTAAAAAAAAATTGTATACAGTATGGTCATCTTCATATGTTATTTAAATAATGGCATGCTTCATTTAAGGCAAGATAAAATGTTTATTTTTTTATTTAATACCACTTTTCAAGATAATGAATTGATTCCTTGTTATCTTCAGAACGTAACCAATTAATTAAAAAATATCAGTACAGACTTGAGAATTCAAGCCTATTTTATTAATTTTTTTGAAGAGAGAAAGAACGTTTGAGCTAGTGTGGGGGAGGGGTAGAGGGAGAAGGAAAGAGGGAATCTGAAGTAGGTTTCATGCTCAGCGCAGAGCCTGATGCAGGATTTGATCTCACATCAAGACCTGAGCAAATTCAAAACTGGATACTTAACCACCCAGGAACCCCTGATTAATTTCTTATTAAAGTAGTTCACTATTCCCTCTTTGGGCCAGTGGAAGCTCCTTTCAGTCTTCTTGATATGACTCTGAAAGTCATTGAGATCTTCCTTACAATCTGGTATGTCAATATATTCCAAGCTCATCTTACACATTCCCTGAAAGAGATCTGGAATTACCCCAAATCTGGAATTCACCCCAAAATCCCTGGTTTTTCTTCAATATCTTATTTATTTTAATGATGGTGATTTTTCAATACCACAATCTGAGGACTAGATTTCTTCAGTGGACAAAACTTGGAATTTTATACAAAACAACCCAAGTGTCCAACAATAGATAAATGGATAATGAAATCATATATATTTTTTTCAAATATTATGCATCCCTTAAAAAGAAGGAAATTCTGTTATATGCTACAATATGGATGAAACTTGATGACATTATGCTAAGCAAAATAAGTCACAAAAGAACAAATTGTGTTAGATTTTACTCATATGAAGTATCTAAGATAGTCAAAATCATAAAAATAGAAAGTAGAACACTATTGCCAAGGGCTAAAGGAAGAGAGGGAATTAGTATTTAGTTGGTATAGAATTTCAGGGCTGCAAGAGAAAACAGTTCTAGTGACCTGTTGCACAACAGTGTAAAGATATTTAACACTACTACCGAACTGTACACTTAAAAATGGTTAAGATGGTAAATTTAATGTTATGTATTTTTTACCTCATTTAAAAAAAATGGGAAGTAGTTCTCACAAATAGAACCAAAATAAAAGTTGTTTTAATGTAGCTTCAGAACAGTGGCACCTGGGTCACTCAGTCACCCAGTTTGAGCATCTGACTCTTGATTTTGGCTCAGGTCATAATTTCAGGGTTGTGAGATCGAGCCCTGTGTCAGGCTTTTTTCTGAGTGTGGATCCTCAAGATTCTCTCTCTCTGTCTCTCTCTCTCTGCCCCTTCTACCTCCCCCATCCCGTGCCACTTCCAAGTTCTCTCTCTCTCCCTCTCAAAAAAAATATATTTATATATAAATAATATATATTATATATTGTAAATAAATATTTATATAAATATATTTATGAATATATAAATATAATATATATATATTTAGAGAAAGATGATAGAGACAGTATCAAAATAAATAAATATAGTCTAATAGTATTCTTAAATATCTATCCATATATTAGTCACAAAAATAAAATCTAAAATATAGTACACAAAAATAATGGCATTCAATATGTGACAAAGATACTTCAGGAAATTACTAAGCTGACATAGCTATATCGCTATTAATCAAAATAGACTCAAGGCAAAAATCATTTCTGTACATAAAGTCACTAAATAATGATACAAAATTTATGCACCTAGATGATAGATCAGTTCCATACTCTAATAAACTACCTCAAAATAGGAAAGAAAAAAACAGAAACAGAACTCCAAAAGAAACTGACAAATGTATAATATTAATATGAGAGAATTCTAGGGATCCCTGGGTGGCGCAGCGGTTTGGCGCCTGCCTTTGGCCCAGGGCGCGATCCTGGAGACCCGGGATCGAATCCCACGTCGGGCTCCCTGCATGGAGCCTGCTTCTCCCTCTGCCTGTGTCTCTGCCTCTCTCCCTCTCTGTGTGTGTGACTATCATAAATAATAATAAAAAAAGAATTCTAATGCGCTTTTACTATAATGAAGAAATCAGGTTGAGAAAAGTTTCAGGAAACATGTGGAAGATTTTTACAGCACATTAATAAGCTCAGTTACTGGTATAAGTAGGCCGTTTCATCCAACAATTAAAGAATATGTACTCTTTTGAAGTGCATGTGGACATATACACAAATTGATCACATGCTATGCAATAACTCTAATTTCAAGATATTTTATAGGATTGTAACATCATGACCATATTCTCAGATCCCATCACAATTAGGTTAAAAACTTAAAAATCTCTAAACAACTCAGATATCAAATAAGACTCAAATAAAATAGAAAATATTTAGAAATAAGAAGACATCGTCAAATACAGAAAGCCTTTCAAATAGGGAAATCTATGTTAAATTCTTATCTAAATGAAAACAATCTTAAAATGTAGGAGTTATGCATATGGTGAACTCTCCCTTTTTTCCTAGCCACTCACCATTAAGGCAATAAATGAATAAATGGCTATGGAGAGGCAATCTATGCATAGGAAGCTACATGCATGTGCATTCATATTTACCTTTTTCTCTTTATCTCAGTGGTGAATTCACAGAGCAGTTGAGTAATTTTTAGGAATAAATCAAAAGCTGAATGTGTGCTTCTCTGGTGTGTTTGGGGAAGGTAAGAGGTAACACCATCCCAGCAGAAGGAAATCAGGCATGTGAAAGATCTTGGTTTGGTTGCCTAATTATGCACAGCAGATAAGGACACAGAAAAGCCTGGAAACAAAGACAGACAGGCTTCATAAACCAAATGTAGGAGTGGGAGCTTTATCCTAAAGGAGTTGGGGGAAACACTGCGTGCTATATAAGGTGATCTTACGTTCCTCTTGCCTGAGGTCATCACAGCCTATTTCCCTTCACCTTCACAGTTACCTTGGTTTGTATAATAAATTATTTGGTCCACCACTACCAAGGGGTTTTGGGCAAATAGGTCTGGCCCAGTAAAGTTAGGCTGATAGGGGAGAGGGGAGAGGGGAAAGGTACTGGAACAAATACTCAAATACCCACAGAAGATCTGATGATACTGAATGGTGTGTGATGCAAACCCCAGCAAGAGGGCAACTGCTCTCCTGTTGCATCATAAACGTGAAACCAAAATGCAGAAATTTCAAACTAAATCCCCACTGTTACTTGGAACCATAGAACCATACCTAGAATTATGATTCATGCGAGGAGGAGAAACAATAAAAGCTAAAGCCAGTGGAGGGAAAAATTCTCTAAAGGCCTGATATTTGAAGGAAGCCATTTTGGACTTCTTTGCAAGTCAGCAGGACTGTACATAAACTTTGTTCAAACTGAAAGCTTGATTTATGCCTCACCAAGAGAGTGTAGGTTGTATATCTGCTTTGCAAAAAGAGTAGCCTGAAGGAAAACCATCCTGTCCTTAAGGTATCACTCAATGCCCCAATTCCCTGCATTCCTTAATGTTAAAACACATGATTCCCCGTCTATTTGTTAATCTAAATTCTTTTTAACTTTTTTAAAATGTACCAATTGCGCATTCTCTGTAAAAACTTCACTTTCTGTGAAGATCATGTTTCCTAGGCAGCTGTCCTAATAGGCTCAAAGAAAACTAACTTTCTCTTAGAAATTCTAAAAAGTTCCTTCATAGTGGGTCAACGGGCCCATCATAAAGCTAAGTGGCTGAGAGCTCGAGCCAATAGGAAAGATGCTCCTACCCACTGAGAATGGAGTGAGGAGGGGTCTGCTCAGTGTCTTTCTCTAAAATTGGCATAGGCTGCCTGACGGAGCAGAACAGCATCCGGGGCTCAGCCACAGAAAGCTACAAAGTTGGTTGAACACTTCAGTTGTCTTCCATCCCACTTTCTGCAGCCTCTCCCCCAGGCACCTTCAAAGGTCTGAAGCCTCCCCCTTCTCCCTCCTCATGATCAACCCTTCTCAGACCTTCCCTTCCCTATAGGACTTACACACTACCTAACTCATCTCTAATTCTCTCCTTCTAATCACAACCTCCTTTCCTTTAGAGCAGCTGATATGATGTGTTATGAAAACATGAACACCAGGCAAAAAGAAAAAAAAAAAAACATGAACAGCAGCAGCAACAACAAACTAAAATTGGATGAGCGTGTACATGTGTCAAACAAACTGGTGCATTTTGATTGTAGCAAACACAATCATCACTTTGCATATCTCCCATCCTTCTAAATATCTGATTGTTAGGCCTCAAAAACATGATACCCTATTTTTGAGATACTTCGCTTCTGACTGCTAATTTTTATTATTGTTGTTGCTCTAACCGTATCTCCTAAAGCTTTCCAATTAGCTCATCCATCCACCTCTATATACCTACAGATATAATTCACCTTGTGGTTTGAAGAGTAAACAACTTTATCTTCACCCTGTCTTTCCTTTGACTCTAGAAAAAAAATATTCACTTCACTTAAAAACAAAAACAAAACAAACAAAAGCCTGTTATATAGTCTAAAAGACACTCTTCAGGTCATCTGCTTACACTTTTAGTTTATCTGAGCCTAATCTTTAATTGTCTTTGAAATATTTTATAACTATGCATTGCCTACATTCAGCACATTCTCTACTGCTCGTCTTTGAGCTGTTTTTATTATATTGGTCCTTTGGATTCTCTACTAAAGAAGTTGCGATGTCTGCCTGGTGTCCTCACTGAATTAATTAAAATATAGTTTTTAATAGGTATTCATTTTGTATCTGCATGAGTCATAATTTTAAGATATCTAAAAGTTATCATCAATGGCATAGACCTTTCCAAGCCCTGGTTAATCACCATAGTATTTACGCATCATTATGTATGGTGGTTTATAATACTCATAGCTACAATGCTTTTATTTTATATTAAACTTTGTAATGAATTCTGATATTTTAAAGAGCTTTATTAAATTCTTATAATATCAACTTCACTTTGACCCTACCCAGAGTTTCATAGGCTGATTACCTGTTATGTAGATATTGTTACATTATTACTCATGATGGTATACGCTTGAAAATGATGGAACAATGAATATATTTTCTAGGTTTTGAAACTTAGTCAATAAGGATAGAACATGGCCGGTAGCTCTAATATCTGAAAAGGTTCTGAGAAGCGACTATGGGAGGAGTTTCTCTCTTTCTCTGTCTTTTGGTCTGGCTCCAAAAAGAGTAAGTCTTGAAATAAGAATCAGGGTCATCTGCTATTTTATATCAACATCAAGTGGTGCATTAGTTTTAAAGTTTTATCTCTAACCCAGATGAACCAAATTCAGCAGGTGATGCATCCTAAAGCCATATCAGTTTCTGTAACCTTTGTTCTTTAGCCCTCAGGACTCCGTAGAGCACTGCATCAGTGATTTGTAATTGGCTCCGAGAATTTGGCAATATTTTAAAATCCTTGAAAAAGCAACAGAATGCCTTTCGCTAACATTCATTTTGTTGCTAAGATTTTCCTCAGTTCAGAGTCAATCTTCACTCCTAAAAATAAGAGACTGAGAGTTTAAGTACTGATGAGTTGTTGGCTTGCAGGGACATTACGTAAGGTATCCCCTTCCTTCTGGCCCAAGCTTTTAACCAGATTCCCTTATATTGCATTCCCCAACAGTGCAAGAGGGCTCCCCTTTCTCCACATCCTTGCCAACATTTGTTGTTTCCTGTCTTGTGAATTTTAGCCATTCTCACTGGTGTAAAGTGATATCTTATTGTGGTTTTGATTCGTATTTCCCTGGTGACAAGGGATGTGGAGCATTTTTTTCATGTGCCTGTTGCCCATCTGTAGGTCTTCTTTAGAGAAATGTCTGTTCATGTCTTCTCCCCATTTCTTGACTCGATTGTTTGTGTTTGGGGTGTTGAGTTTGATAAGTTCTTCATAGATCTTGGATACTAGCCCTTTATCTGATATGTCTTTTACAGATATATTTTCCCATTCTATAGGTTGCCTTTGAGTTTGCCTGTACCATTGAGAAAATGAGATTTGTGCCTGCTGCATAAGTATAGTACTGTGTTATTGGTACTCTACTGGAAGTCTCTACTGCTTTAGGAGGGGATACAAAATGAAAAAGATTAATCCTTCCTGTGAGGGTCAAAAAGGCAACATGAAGGTAGGTAAGGTTTGAGCTAAGAAATTAAAATCTATTCCACAGAGGGAGAAACGGATGTGACAAAAGTTCCAGTGGCCTCGTGTTGTTGATGCCTTAGGGTGATTTCAGTAGTTGAGGCTGGCCTGGGTTATAGAGTTGAGAGAGGAACTCCATCGGGCTGGACACATATAATGTGTCTGATATTTGTATTTATCATGGAGAAAATTGGGAGAATATAACTTATTACAAACTTGTTTGAAAACCCCTGTGTGTCTTGGGAAAACTCCCAAATCTCCATGGATATTTGCTTACCACAGTTTCCATGCGATGGAAACATCTCAGAGAAGATGTGATAAACACATTCTGCCCATACTGGTTTTCATGTTGCCTCATTAACTCACACACATCAAAAAAAAAAAAAAAAACCTGTCTACATGTTCCAGAACACTCTTGCCCTTCTCGTTTTCAGGGAGAAGAACAAGTTAATTGTTAGTACAGACAAAGAACAATGATGCTGGAAGCTCCCAAGTGAGATGGGAGGCCTGGGAGAAGATGGGATGAGGCTTAAGCCTCATCATATGTCATGCATGCGATCCTTTTGCCCTCATTTCCTCACCATGTTATTTACAGGGACGTGTGTCATTGTCAGAATAAAAGATCACTGACGTCAGACCTGAATCTCAAGAATGGCAAGATAAACAAAGTTTGTGCATCTTGCCCATTCTCTACTTTTCCAGCTCCCCAGATCCTGGTGCCCTAACACTGCTCTCTGGCAGGCGCCAGAAAGCTCTCAACTGACGGACATGCTTCAAAATAACTGCCTTGCACTCCTCAAAACCACCAAGGTCATCAAAGATGAAGTCTGAGAAACTGTTATAGACAAGACAAGCCTAAGAAAATCTAATTAAGAAACACAAGGCATTAGCCTGCGTATGATCCTAGAACAGAAAAGAGGCATTAGGTTAAGAAGTAAGAAAACATGAATAAAGTAGAAACTCCAGTTAGTCATGTTTCAATACTGGCCTGCAAATTTTTAACAAACATACAGAAGATATTATTAAAAGGGATTACTGGGTGTGGGGTATATGACAACTCTCGGTACCATTTTTGCAGTTTTTCTGTAAATCTGAAACTCTACAATTTAAAAAGAAGTTTTAAAATTAAAAAAAAAAAGTGCTGGAGTCAAGACCTTGGCAAATACCACTGTCCCGCATGATAAAACCACAAAAAATTGTCAGAAAGAACCATAAACCAAAAGTCAAAAAAGTGGCATATTGAGTGTCGGGCTTTGGAAAGTCGCATTCTTCTCTCACCTCCCTGAGTAACATGGGATGACGTTTAAAGCCATCCGTTGAGCAGCGCTGCTCCTGGAAAATGGCTTGGCAGAGGATGGGGTCAACTTTATTGCTCCTTCAATTCATACAACTGATTTGTTCTCCCCTTACACTCAATACTGATGACCTGAGGGACACGTGTCATTGCCAGAAGAAGAGAAAATCTTTCCAGACACAGAGCAGAGTCTAAATGGTGCAAAGCAGAACAAGAGCTTTGTGTTTCCTCTCTTGAGCTGCACCCCCAGAAGTCCCCCACGGGTCATTTACTAAGACCTGTGCCTCATGGAGGACCCCGCACTCCTTGGTTTATTACTTGGTGTCAACTGCAAGACCTGATAACATTTCTAATTATGACAATACATAACAATCCCAGGGTGCTTACTATGTGCCAGGCAAACACATAAATATGATTAGCATGATTCAGTCATCACGTCACACATATTTTCTCCTCTTTCTAGATGAAATGTATTTGGTTATTCTCTACCCTTCTTAGGGCAAGAGATGAGAGTGTGTTGTAACAATAATGCCGGTGAGTGTGTCAGTTATCACACTAACTGCTGTTATAACTGCCAGTGGGCATGTGTGTAGCTTGTATAATAAATTACCACCAACTTAGTGCCTTAAAACAATGCAAATCCATTACATTACAATCCAGCAGATCAGAAGCCTGAAATGCCTGTCCCTGGGCTGAAATCGGTGTTGGGACAGCTGCCATTCTTCACCAGGGTTTCTAGGGGAGAGTCTGTTTTCCTGCCTTTTTTCTCTTTCTAAATTTCTATGTACTTGGGCTTCACAGTGCATCACTCTGACAGTGATTCCCCTGCCTCTCTCTTCCATTGTTTAGAGACCCTTGTGATTGTATTGAAACTACCCAGATATCCCAGGATAATCTCCTTATTTTAGGTGGGATGATTAGCAACCTTAATTCCTTCTTTTTGTGTAACACAACGTGTTCATAGCTTCTCAGGCTTAAGAACATGAACATCTTTGGGGGGGGGGGCATTATTCTACCAGCCACAGTAGTTCATTCCAAATTCCAAATCTATTTAAAATTTGAGTGAATGAGCTTCAATCATTTCATGTCCCAGTTTAGAAAGTTCTCAGACACCTACCCATAATTTCTTTTTATAGATTGGCCCTTTCATCTCTACATACCTGCGACTGCCATTTGACCTCACAAAATCACTCTCTTTTCCTTGCCCTCTAATTGGTAAGGTGGTTTCAAGACAGAAAATGTGTTTACTATAACCTCTATTTCACTTCTTGGCCTCTCCTAGTGTTAATTCCAAATGCTAATGCAGTGGGTCAATTTAATATGGTCCGTGTCTTTGTCCCTTTAGTGAATTAATTAGCCATTTTAAAATTCATCTTAAAATATAAAGCACATACTACATGCAAAGTATTAAATGTTTAGGAGTTAGAAGAAAAAAAACCTAATAATGCCTTCCGCCAATGAGTTTATCGTCCACTTGGAAAGACACACAAATAAAACATGGTAAAGTGTCATGATTCCACAAATGGCAGTTAGATCTGTAAAATATTATGAATACTATTACTAATAGTGCTTGTTTCACTTGCAAAAGTGCTCTGGCTTAAATGATAAATTATGCTGCCTAAGTCAATCTAAATTCCAAACAATAATATATGACTATGTCCCATGTCCTTTCTTGCAATGAATCGTTACCAAAAGTTTTATTCTTTACCACAATTAACAGGTGATAAATTTTTTATTATAAATTTAATTACATTAACTACATTTCCCTTTTAATTGAGTCTGATAATTTTTCATATATTTTAAAATCAGTTTTATTTTTTTTTTTATTTTCCCATTCCTTTTGTCAATTTTTTAAAAAGGGATTTTTGGTCTTTTTCTCACTGATTTTTGATAGTTCCCATATGTAATAGGTAACTCAGAATTTTATTTATGATGTAAGTAGCTCTGTTTTGCTTCAGCAGTTTTTTTAAAGTAGTATTTAAAAATTGTGTTTACGTGCATGTATTTATGTTAGGTTCAGCTGAGTTTGACTCAAACTATAGAAAATCTATAGTTTGTCTTCATGAGACCAATTCCTTTTTTAAAAAACTAATTCCAGTCAGTTAACACACAGTAGTATATTAGTTTCAGGTGTACAATGTAGTGATTCAACATGTCCATGTATCACCTGGTCCTCATCATGACAAATGCACTCCTTGATCTCCATCACCTATTTCACCATCCCTCCACCTACCTCCCCTCTGATAACCATCAGTTTGTTTTTTTATAGTTGTAAGTCTGTTTCTTGATTTGTCTTTCTCCCTTTGCTTGTTTGTTTCTTAAATTCCACATATAAGTGAGATAATACCGTAGTAGTTTTTCTCTTACTTCACTTAGTGTCATACTCTCCACCCATATCATTGCAAATGGCAGGATTTCGTGCTTTTTTCATGACTGGATAATATTCCATTGTGTATTCTATTTCTTCCTGTTTCAATTTTGGTAATATATATATTTTTTGGTAATTTATATGTTGCTAGGAATTTATTCATTCCTTTCAGATTGCCCAATTTGTTGGCATATAAATGCTCATAACTGTGATCTCTCCTTTTTCATTCATGATTTTATTTGTTTGGGTCCTTTTTTCTTCTTGATAAGTCTAGCTAGAGGCTTATCAATCTTACTAATTCTTTCAAAGAACCAGTTCCTAGTTTCATTATCTGTTTGTTTGAGGTTTTTTATTTCTATAACATTGAGTTCTGCTCTAGTCTTTATTATTTCTCTTCTTCTGCTGGATTTAGGCTTTATTTGCTGTCCTTTTTCCAACTCATTTCGGAATAAGGTTAAGACATGTATTCGAGACTTTTCTTGCATCTTGAGAAAGGCCTGCATTACTATATACACTTCCCCCTTAGGACCACCTTTGCTATATCACAAAGATTTTGAACTGTCGTGTTTTCCTTTTCATTTGCTTCCATATATATTTTTTTTCATTCCTCTTTAATTTCCTGGTTGACCTATTCATTTCTTAGAATTTTTTTTAACCTCCATGTATTTGTGGTCCTTCCAAATTTCTTATTGCAATTGACTTCAAGTTTCCTATCATTGTGGTCTGAAAATAAGCATGGCACAATCTCAATCTTTTTGTATATCCATATTGATTGAATACCTGGCAGTGAGTACTACCTCCTGTTCTTTCTTTTGGGGGCCGAATTTCTCTGTCTCATCATTTTGTCCAGAAAAGAAAGGAAGAAAGTAAAACAATAACAACTTCAGGAAGTGTTTCTGGTGTATGCTGTGTGTACACTCTACTGTTGCATTTTGGCTGTTGTTTTCCACTGGTCCATCCTCTACAGAGTTCCTTCTTGCTTGTAGTGGGAAGTGTTGGGACCTTTAAATAGGTATGTTTTGATTCATTTGTTGAAAAGAAAAAGAAAATGAAAGAGAAAAATAAAAAGGAAAAAAGGTAAAAGAAAAAAAAGAGAAAAAAAAAAAAAAACAGTCCCTGCCCTAACCTGTCTTGCCCAGGCCTTAGCATGCCTGGTGCCCCAGATCTCCTGTATTTTATTTCTGGCTGGTGGCTGGGACTCAAAACTCCTAGTTTTAAATGGCCTGGCAAGGTGTGGACCCACTCCCCTCCCCCAGAGAAGAGCCTCCCAGCACACCCAGCACATTCCTGTTCCAGAACAGCAGGTGCACAGTTTGTGCACAGAGGCTAGATTTATTGTAATGCTCAGTGAAGAGCTGGAACCAGGTTATTGGCCATCTATTCTGTTGTGTCCCAGAAAAGCAGTCACACAGAGGTTTGAATCTGTTGGGGCAGGCAGCGAAAAGCAGAAGCCAGGTTATCTGGAGTCTGCCCATGTCTCTTGCTCTTTGCTCAGTTCTGTCCCCGAAAAGCGGCTGCTGGGTGTGCACAGGGTGGTTGAAGTCTATTGTGGCTCACGGCAAAAAGCTGCTACAAGGTTATCTGCCCTCTGTGCACACCTCTGTCCCTCCTGAGGAGCAGTGCTCAGTGGCTCCCAGCTGGCCTTTGTTCTTGAAGAGGCAAAATGTGATCTTCCAAATATACCCCATCATCTCTCCCAGTGTGACCCAAGGGATCTCCTCACCACAGCTTATTGTGCAATCCCTACCTGCTGCACTTTCTCCTGCTCTCTTCCTCTCCCTGACTTTGCTCCGCAAAAAGGTTCCCTCCCCTTCCAGGCTGCATGGCTTTCCTCTCCCCCAGTTCATTGCTCTGCACTTCCCATCTGCCATGTTCTCTCCCTCCAACTGTGCAGATTATTAATCCTTAGATCATATTTCTAGTTGTTCCAAATAGTTGGATGTTTCAGCTAGATCAACATCCAACTATTTGGATAAAGGCAGCACACTTGCTAGATGATTGAGAAGGAAAATCACGAAATTTTATGTATCAGGAAAAGGATGGATCCTGTAGTTACATTAATTGGGGTTCGAATCTTGCAACCTGGATAGAGTGGCATGAGTCTAAAAATCATTTTTGGTGGTTAAAATTAATTTTCTTATTTATTTCTCAGTGTAAAGTCTTTCATTAGGTTTTGGTAGAACAGAGGGCTGGGTCTTTCAGCCTGTATGATTATAGTAAAATATTTAAATATAGTTCAGGCTCTAAGTGGAATCACTTTCTTTTTTTTTAATTATTATTTTTTATTGGAGTTCAATTTGGCAACATATAGCATATCACCCACTGCTCATCCCACCAAGTGCCCGCCTCAGTGCCCGTCATCGTCACCCCATCCCCCTGCCCACCTCCCCTTCCACTACCCCTGTTTGTTTCCCAGAGTTAGGAGTCTCTCATGTTCTGTCTCCCTCACTGGTATTTCCCACTCATTTTCTCTCCTTTCCCCTTTATTCCCTTTCACTATTTTTTACATTCCCCAAATGAATGAGACCATATAATGTTTGTCCTTCTCCGATTGACTTACTTCACTCAGCATAATACCCTCCAGTTCCATCCACGTCGAAGCAAATGGTGGGTATTTGTCATTTCTAATGGCTGAGGAATATTCCATTGTATACATAGACCACAGTTTCTTTATCCATCATCTTTCGATGGACACCGAGGCTCCTTCCACAGTTTGGCTATTGTGGACATTGCTGCTAGAAACATCGGGGTGCAGGTGTCCCGGCGTGTCACTGCATCTGTATCTTTGGGGTAAATCCCCAGCAGTGCAATTGCTGGGTCGTAGGGCAGGTCCATTTTTAACTCTTTGAGGAACCTCCACACAGTTTTCCAGAGTGGCTGCACCAGTTCACATTCCCACCAACAGTGTAAGAGGGTTCCCTTTTCTCCACATCCTCTCCAACATCTGTTGTTTCCTGTCTTAATTTTCCCCATTCTCACTGGTGTGAGGTGGGATCTCATTGTGGTTTGGATTTGTATTTCCCTGATGGCAAGTGATGCGGAGCATTTTCTCATGTGCTTGTTGGCCATGTCTAGGTCTTCCTCTGTGAGATTTCTGTTCATGTCTTTTGCCCATTTCATGATTGGATTGTTTGCTTCTTTGCTGTTGAGTTTAATACGTTCTTTATAGATCTTGGATGCTAGCCCTTTGTCTGATAGGTCATTTGCAAATATCTTCTCCCATTCTGTAGGTTGTCTTTTAGTCTTGTGGACTGTTTCTTTTGCTGTGCAGAAGCTTTTTATTTTGATTAAGCCCCAATAATTCATTTTTGCCTTTGTTTCCCTTGTCTTCATAGATGTATCTTGCAAGAAGTTGCTGTAGCCAAGTTCAAAAAGGGTGTTGCCTGTGTTCTCCTCTAGAATTTTGATGGATTCTTGTCTCACATTTAGATCTTTCATCCATTTTGAGTTAATCTTTGTGTCTGGTGTAAGAGAGTGGTCTAGTTTCATTCTTCTGCATGTGGATGTCCAATTTTCCCAGCACCATTTATTGAAGAGACTGTCCTCTTTCCAGTGGATAGTCTTTCCTGCCTTGCCTGGAACCACTTTCTATTGGTGCAAAGAAACATGGAAATGGTGAATGAATCCTAGGACTTAGCTGAGGTGGTAAAAGGTGTACTCCTGTGAGAATAGTGGTACTTCCCTGTGACCCTGTCTTGCCTTTGCAGATGTCATGCCTGTTCTATCTGCATCTGAAGGCAGAGTTCTCCAAAACCTGTTTGCAGTGTACCTCCTTTGCAGAGATCATAGGCAGAGGTATATACTACTTCAGAGATAGGGTATCATGTTTTGAGGGATTAACAATCAGATATTTAGGACAGGAGATATGCAAAGTGATGATTGTGTTTGCTACAACCAAAATGCACCAGTTTGATACATGTACATGTTCATCCAATTTTAGTTTGTCATTGCTGTGTTGTTCATGTTTTCATAACACATATCAGCTGCTCTAAAGGAAAGGAGGTTGTGATTAGAAGGAGAGAATTAGAGATGAGTTAGGTAGTGTGTAAGTCCTATAGGGAAGGGAAGGTCTGAGAAGGGTTGATCATGAGGAGGGAGAAGGGGGAGGCTTCAGACCTTTGAAGGTGCCTGGGGGAGAGGCTGCAGAAAGTGGGATGGAAGACAACTGAAGTGTTCAACCAACTTTGTAGCTTTCTGTGGCTGAGCCCCGGATGCTGTTCTGCTCCGTCAGGCAGCCTATGCCAATTTTAGAGAAAGACACAGAGCAGACCCCTCCTCATTCCATTCTCAGAGGGTAGGAGCATCTTCCCTTTGGTGCAAACTGTCAGCCACTTTGCTTTATGATGGACTTTATTTAGCTTTTATTGTGTTACCTTCTTGATGAAATATCAGGGTGTGACTCTACAGTTCTAAATACAAAGTCAGGCTTTTATGATTCTGGGAGCCTAGTTTGTGAAACTTTTACCTTCTGGTTTTAAGCTTATAAAGGAACAGGAGGACAATTGTTGCACTCTCTCCCAGGGTTTGTACAATTCAGTGTCATCTGATCTTCTGTGGGTGTTTGGGTGTTTTTGTTTTGTTTTTGTTTTTTTTTCCAGTACGTTTCCCCTATCAGTCTAGTTACAGGTCAGAGATATCATTATCCTAAAGACCTTCATAGATGAATAACCAAAAAATTTACTGTACAAGCCAATGTAATTATGAAGAGGAGAGGTTGTTGTGAACATGGATGCAAGCACAGAAGGAAGAAATTGTGACAACCTCAGGCAGAGAGAAACATATAATCACCCTGGATAGCATACACCATTACCCCAATTCCCACAAGATAAAGCATAAACTTCTACTTATGGCCTACACAGTTTCTGTGCCTCATATCAATTTATCTATCTCTGCATCCAGAATTACACTTTGCAATTATCTAGAGTTAGGCAATCAAAATAAACTTTCACATGTCGACAACTACTACTTCTTACTCTCTCTCCATAAACACATGGGAAACACTCAGCTTTCATTTCACATCCAAGATGTACTTGCCTACTCTGTGATGCATTTTTGTGATATTCTCTTAGTAGAATTAACCACTTCCTGCATTTGGTCTACCACTGGAATAAAGGGAGAAAGTACATAAATGCACAAACTTAAATATTCATTGACATAAATTGTTTATATCTGGGGTTTCATTATTTCAATAGTAGTGGTAGAGAGGGAGGGTGAGTGTGCCATATACCCCCCTTTTTACCTTTCAAGTTGCATTGCATATGAGTTAACATCGTCCTCAAATGAGTGTTTTGAAAACATTTGAATCATGTTCAAGGTATTTCCAAGGGCCCTTAAGATTTTCATAGATTTAACCAACTAGTAAAACATCACAACCAAGAGCCAACTATTTTGTGTATTTTATATACATCTTGATTTGAGTTGCCAACAATTTAATATTTTTGCATCTATGTTCATGAGTGATGATTTTCTATAATATTCCTTGGAATGTCTTTGTCAGGATTAGATATTAAGGTTATACTGAACTCTTAAAATTAAGAGAAAATCTTCTTCTCATTATATCATGTGGAAGAGTTGGCATAGTATTGTTGTTCTTTCTTATTTAAATGTTGGTCATCGGCATATGTGTCATAAGTAGTGTTGTTCAGAAGCAAATCCATAGACAAAGGTCATGTCCCAATAATATCTTCAAGGAAATGTTCTCAGAAAAATCTGTAGGATAATGCCAGAACCAGTGAAAGAAAGGTGATCAAGCCACGTAAGTATGTGGTGTTGGGCTATGGCCCTTGCAATGTAGCTTCAGCCTGACTCCACACAAAAATTCTGGAGTGTATGTTGCACCGCAGAGCTGTCTGGACTCCAGGAGGTAGAGCTTCCATATGACTTTTCTTGACAAAATGCAGCTAAAGCGTAGGTGGTGGTTGTTGTGGTATGGAATTCAAGGCGATCTGATTGTTTAAATTTGATGTTTGTCTATGTGTACTGGTTCAGGTTTCCACAGAATGTCTTAATAATGAGTCACAGGTGGATGTCTGAAACAAAGCATACTCAGCCCAAGATACACAAAAAGGTATCTAAGTTCTGAACAGCTCACCTGCATGATCCATTACTGTACACACATTGCACTGCAAAGATCACCTGAATCCCAAATTTATCGTCTTCAGCTATAGATTATTCAAGAAAGTAGCATGTTTTGAATGATTCCTATTCTTTTAAATTTGTTAAGGTGTTTCACGGCCCACATTGAGGTCATCTCTTACATGTGAGCTTGAGGAGAATGTATTTTGCTGCTGTTGAATGAAATATTCTATAAATATCAATGAGGTTCATTTGTCTGATGCCCAGTTCAACTATATCTGTACTGATTTTCTGTTTGCTAGATCTGTCAATTACTAACAGATATGTTAAAGGCTTCAGTTATAATAGTTGATTTGTATATTTTACCTTACATTTCTACCATTTTTTAGATCATATATTTTGACTCTTTATTGTTAGGTCCATACATATTCAAGATTCTGATATCATTTTAGAAACTGACCACTTTATTATCACATAATACTTATTATCCTTGATAAGTTTCCTTATTCTGAAATCTGCTTTGTCTAAAATTATAATAAATGATAAATGATATAAGTGATAAATATATCATGATAAATGATCAATGATATGATAAATAAATAATAAATCCATGTTTCTTTTGATTCCACATTAGCATGATGTATCTCTCTCTCTCTACTTTGAATCTGTGCCTTTATAACCAAAGTGAGTTTCTTGTAGGTGACAAAAACCATGTCTTATTTATTATCCACTCTGACAGCTTTTTTGTTATTTAGTCTATTGATATTTAAAGTAATCCCAGGTGTAGTTTTATTAATATCTATCATGTTTGTAATCATTTACTGTTCATTACTCTTGTTCATTGTTTCTTCATGTCTTTTCCCTCTTTCCTCCCTTCTCAAGATTTAATCAAACATGTTATATGATTCCCTTTTCTCTCTTCTCTTAGCATATAAATCACATTTCTTTTATAAAAACTTAGTGGTTGCTCAGAATATATATTCATAACTATATGTTTTCAAACAACACTATACCATCTCACTCTTTATATTATATAGGCACTTTATAACAATGTTCTCAATTATTCCCTGCCATCCCTCATAACGATATCACTCATTTCACTTATCCAAAGTTATAATGATAGAATATATTGTTTCTCATTAATTTGGACAGGTATCTATTGATCGATTAAGAATAAGAAGAAAAAAGTTTGGTATTAACTGTATCCTTTCTCCAACACTCTTCCTCATATAATTTTCCTTATCTTTGGAGAACTTTGAACATTTCTTTCAAGGAAGGTCTACAGATGATAAATACCTTCAGTTTTTGTTTGATGAATTCTTTAATTCTTCTTTACTTTTGAAGAATACATTCGTTAAATGCAGTATTCTAGTTTGTTTTTTTTTCCTTCAATGCTTTAAATATTTCATATGATTTTCTTCTTATTTACATAGTCCGCAAAGAGAAGTCTGGTAGAATTCTTACCCTTGTTCTTCTTTGCATGGTGTTTTTTCCTGACTTCCTTCAAAATTTATTTTTTAAATAAACTTTTAAAAATATTTATCCTGCTTCGTGTTTGCTGAGCCTTCTGGATATGTGGTTTTATGTCTACTATTAATTTTAGAAAATTATTAGCCATTATTACTTTTTTTTTTTTTGCTTTCTTTTCTTCTCTTTGTATACCCATTAAGTATATGTTCCATCCTTTATAATTGTCCCACAGGGCTTAGGTATTCTCTTCCATTTTTTTTTAATTCCTTAGTTGTCTTTACTTTTTAGTTTAGGAACTTTCTATCACCATATCTTCAAGCCTCCTGATTCTTCTTTTGGCTTTGTGCAGCCTACCAGTAAGCTTTCAATGCATTCTTCATTTCTTTTATATTGTTTATTTCTTGAATTTCTTTTTAATTCCGAGTGCTTCCATTTCTTTGTATATATTATCCATCTGTTTTTGCATGTTGCCTATTTTTCCTTTAGATTCCTAAATATATTGATCATAGTTATTTCAAGCTCCCTGTAATTCCAAAATCAGTGTTCTATCTGAATCAGGTTCTGATGCTTTGTCTCTTTAGACTGTAGTATTGGATTTGTTTTTGTTTTAGTGACTCTGAATCTCTGAGCTGTTACCTTTTGGTTTTTTAAAAATTTTTATTTAAAAAATATTTTATTTATTCATGAGAGACAGAGAGAGAGACAGAGACATAGGCAGAGGGTGAAGTAGGCTCCGCACAGGGAGCCCAAAGTGGGACTTGATCCCACAACTCTGGGATCAAGCACACCCTGAGCATGAAAGCAGATGCTCAACTGTGGAGCCACTCAGGTGTCCCTGCGCTGTGACCTTTTAAGATATTTTTTAGCCTTTTCTCTTTTCTCCCTTTCTACTTCACATGAGAAGATTAAAGGGAGCTGAAGTTGGCTAATTACTCTTCCAAAGGTGAGAGATGTCTTTTTCATTGGAAAGAAGGTTTTTCCAGATATAAAGAATAATCTGAGAAAATCTCAAAAAAAATTTCCTCTCTCCCTACTCATGATTGGAATAATTTTTTTCTACTCTTTATCACAACAACATACTGAGTGGTGCAGGGTAAGGGGGGAGGGAGTGGAGTCCTGAATGTGACACCCATGAAAGTACGGCAAACCTCTCATCTCTGGATCCCCAGATGGTTTCAGTTCCCCAGTTTGTCCACAGATCAAGCCATTTGTCAAAATCATCATTTAAGTCTTTCTACCAGTTCCTGGCTCCAGGGTCTTCTGCCTCCCATAATCTGATCTTGGCTGTGATTCTTTATACTTGCATGTGTGTCCAGATTTGGGGAGCTGTTTTGCTCTGTGATCTCAATTCTCTGGTGGATCTAAGAAAAAAAGTTATTGGTTTTAGGATTGCTTGGATTTTGTCTTTTTGTAAAGATTGTATGATGACTTACAAGCTCTTTACATGTTGGAGCTTACTCTACAGTTTTTTTTAATATTCCATCTTGATAAACTGAAAAATGTTTTGAGTGTATCTTCCACAATGTTCTGGAAGAGTTTGTGAATATCATTTTTAATCATCTGTTCCACTGGACAGGGGAAAGTTGAGCCATGAATGAATGGAATCTGCGGAGGCACAGACCAACATGCACCCTCGCCTTGTTGGGTGAACTTGGACTTTCCACTCCTGAGACTTGGTTTGAGGATCAACTTCACACACAGGGAAGTCCACACAACTCCCAGAGTACAGCTGGGAAGACTGAGGCCCCATCCCAAGAAACTCAATTTACCCTATGTTTATAAAAATGCATTTTAGATGCTTTTCAGAGTCATAGAAGTATTCATGGAAGGAAGGAAGGAAGGAAGGAAGGAAGGAAGGAAGGAAGGAAGGAAGGAAGGAAGGAAGGAAGTTAGTTAGTTAGTTTATAGGGTATATTGTCTGAGCTGGGGCTGGAATGAACCTACCTGCATCATCTTGTTGCCATGCTGCTATGTTTTTTCTCTAGTCTTGGGGTCCATAATCTGCTCACCCTCTTCTTTCCAACTTTCAGAGTTTTCCTTTGTTTACTTCTTGCATTGTTTCCAGAGTTTATAGTTGTACTTAGAAGAAGCAGGAATAAATGAGTCTATGCCATTTTGTTCAGACTGGAAGGTGAATTTGGCTCATTTTTATATCTTCCATGTTTCTATGTAACCTATAGAACATTTCGGTATACAGGTATGAATACTCTCCTAATATCTTTGGCAGCTAATTCTGACATTTGTGCCAGTCTGTTCAGTTTTGACTCATTGATTTATTCATTATGGGTTTCTTTCCTCAGTTTATCTGCATGCTAGGTTATTTTTTTATTGGGTGCCAGGAATTCTAATTTTTTCTTTTCTGCATGCTGGATATTTTTGTTTTAATAATTTGACTCTTTTAGTTCTTGCTTTTAAGATTTGTTGAGCAGAACCCACACGATGTTCAGTGTAAAGCTAATGATTCACTGCTCCTGAGGTAAGGCCCCTCTCTGTTTTCTACCCAGTGCCCCACACATCTTCAGATTTTCCAATAGGATTCTTAGAACAGCTATGATTATTGGCACTCTGTGAATACTAATCACTGTTAACCCTAATTTTTCAAGTGGTTCTTTCCTCTGCCCCTGTTATTCTCCCTATAAGGCATGTGTCAGTCAGTACCCAAGGAGGACCTGCTGTGGATCTCAGAAACTATTTTGCTGTGCAGCTCTCAGCTATGGGCTTCTGTCCAGTGAACCACAGCCACAGTGGTGTCTAGGGACACCTGGCTCTGTATCCTCATCTTTGGGTATCATCAGGTTTCTCCTGGTTTCCCTTCTGTATGCCACCGGAAACTCTCCCAAGGCAGTAAGCTACAGCAATAATTGGACTCGCTTGGCTTATTTTTCACCTTTCAGGATTTAACACGCTTTCTTATTCTGATGTTCAGAGTCTTGAAAACTATCGCTTCAAATATTTTCAATTATTTTGTGTTAGGTTTTCTTCTACCTGTGTTACAAAGTTTATATCTGCCTATTATTCCATTCGGGGCAAAAAACTAATAGATTTTTAAGTGTTTGCTTTTAAAATTTATACTCAAATTCTTTGTTACTAGCATGTGAACATATATGGGATCTGTAATATTTATATTTTATTCAATGATGTTGTTAAATTTACATTTCAGTTCTAATGGCTTGTTTACATAGTCTTCAGGATTTTCTGTATGTATTAGTGTATCACCTGAGAGCAAAGAAAGATTTATTGTTTTCAGTCTTGATGCTTTGTATTACTTTGTCTTGACTTATTTTACTGGATTCAGCTAATAAACAACCAATAAACAGTAGAATAGAAGTAGTGGGAATGAATATACTTAATATGTTTCCAATCCATTTTGATTTCTTCTTGCCAGATGGCATTATTCTCTGGTATAATTTTATTTTCTGGTATTATTTTGGTTTTTCTTTCAGGATTTCTTGCAGTATGAATGTGCTGGTGACAAATTAGCTTTGTTTATTTTTCCTCCATTGGAGGATACTTTTTAGATGTATAGAATTTTATTTTATTTTTAAATATTTTATTTATTTATTTATTCATAAAACAGAGGCAGAGACACAAGCAGAAGGAGAAGCAGGCTCCCTGTGGGGACCCCTACGTGGGACTCGATCCCAGGACCTCAGGATCACAACCTGAGCCAAAGGCAGACATTCAGCCGCTGGGACACCCAGACATCCCAGATGCATAGAATTTCTTATTAGCAGTTTTTCTGATTCAGTATTTTAAAGATATCATTTATTGTCTTCTGGTATCTATTGCTTGGAATGTAATATCATCCATCTTTATTATTGTTTTCTTTAGTAATATGATGTACCTTCCCCCTTAGTTTCCTTTAACACTTGTAGGAAGGCATGCAAAATTAAATTGATATTTTAAAAAGGTTGTCTTTTCCATTATGCACATGTTGGATTGTTCATATTTAGCTTATTTTCAGTCTTTTCTTCCTCTTCCACTCATGTGACTCTTATTCCTTAACTATTTTAGAATGATCATTTTTCCTGTCAGTCTGATGCTTAGAAATACAACAAAGTTGGGTTGCAGTAAAAAATTATGGCATGGGGAATAATACAGCAATTACAGTAACAATAACAACTTCTGTTGCAAAATGTGCAGAGAAACAGGAAGGGTCCTAAATAAACTATTCTGTGATAAAATTCCAAAAGTGGTCTTAGGAAATGGAAGTCAGAAAGATAGAGAAAGCTCCACAAAGGACTGGACAAATGCCAGGTTTTGCTCGATTTTGTATCCATTTTGTCTAATATTGAATTTAGTATTTATAAGGCATGCAATAAATATTTGCTTAATGAATGCCTCTCCCATGATTATACAACAATATGGATCTAAACTTTTCATGTGTAACTTTAGGTAAACACTCAAATAGTTCTGTACTGGATGAATTAATTCTGGAACTTGGACTAGAATATCAGGTTCTTCTCTTCTCGTGCAAAGCTTAGTGGCTCACCCTTGATTTTAATTTTGTTAATGATCGATGCCACAGGCATTAGCTTTGAGGTTGACTAAACATTACCTGACAACTATTTTTTCTTAAGCTTCTTCTCACCGATCTTTGCAAAAAACTAATGGGAGAAACAGACTTCATGGCCTGTCCTGTGTTCTGCAAGACTCTCAGGAAAATTTGTTGTGCTGGGATGATTACAGGGTCACAGAGTTAAAAACAACAACACCACCAAAAACAAAAACAAACAAACAAAAAAAAAACACTTCTGCAAGCATTTTAAATTATTTACTATTCTATCAAGATACTTAATTGGATCTATGGTGAATTGTGTTTCAAATACACTGCAAAATTGTTAAAAAAACAATTGCCACTAACACTGTCAATGCTGAAACCAAAAGTTGGAATGCCTTGTTATAAGTACATACAAACTGCTTTTGATTAGTATTTTGAAAGAGACTTTGGTTTTCTTTTAGGACAAATTAGCCACATAATACTAATTTAATTTAATTATTATTTTTAAAAAATATTGTATTTATTCTTGAGAGACAGAGAGAGAGAGGCAGAGACACAGGCAGAGGGAAAAGCAGGCTCCATGCAGGGAGCCGGACGTGGGACTCGACCCGGGGTCTCCAGGATCACGCCCTGGGCCAAAGGTGGCGTTAAACCCCTGAGCCAACTGGGCTGCCCTGATTTAATTAATTATTAACAAACCAATTTAATCTGTAGTACAAAGCAGAGGGCGATAAAATTCTTGCTGATAAGAAACTATATCTAAAGATATATAAAGATAAATATACCATATGTTGTGCTAAGAATAAAAGAAATAAGATTATCTAAATGGAAAATTGGGAGATTGTTAAATAACTTGATTATTTTTGAGATTTCTGAGAGAACCTCATTTCATATATTCTCTTAAAAGTTACACGTATATATATTGATCATGCTTATATTTTGATATATTGAGTACCTTTACTGTTTTAATATCTTTCTTAGTGGTTATCAAACTTTTTGATCACAGGAACTATATAAATTATTAAAAACCCTAAAGAGCTTTTAAATAATATTTATCAATATTTACTGCATTAGATACCGACTTCATTAAAAATTCGACTTACTAATGATGGTGATAATTTCATTAAATGTTAATAAAGATAATAGTTTTATTAAAATTCAATGTTTTTAAGACAAGAAAAATTAGTTATGATAGTGACACTGTTTTCCATTTTTGCAAATCTTTTTAATGTCTCGCTTTATAGAAGATAGCTGGATTCTCATATCTGCTTTTGCATTTAGTCTGTTACAACATTCCATGTCTTATTATAGCCTCTGGAAAACTCCACCACTTATTCATGAGGGAATCTGATTGAAAAGAAAAGGCAGGAAGTGTCAGTATTATGCACACTCTCTGATCAGGTTTTAGAGAACCACAGGGATTCCAAGACCACACCTTGAAAACCACTTATCTTGAATCCTAAATTGCTGGATTTGGGATTTTTTGTGATAATGATAGAATTTCAACTCAGATCTACCTCATAAAAAATATTTGCTCCCCTGTCAAAACATGCTGCTTTCCGGAGGTTTGTGGGTGACAGTGACAATAGGAAGTTTTAGGGAGAATGCATCAACAGGCAATAAATGATCAGAGAGCAATTCATGGTATATGTGTGAGGCTACCTAGTGTGCTACACAGAGAAGAGGAGAGAGAGATCTGTCAAACTAGACAGCTGGGATATCTCCTGCTCAAAATCCAAAGTATGCTAAGTCATTCCTGGCCCCATTTTCCCCCATTTTATTGCTAATGCTTTATCTTTTCATTCACTGGATGAGGAATAGGTACATGAGCAAGTGCTAGCCTTATAGAGGAACTAAGTTAGCTTCTCAAATAGCTCATATTTTCTTTCAACTTGAGTAAACTAAAGCTTATTTCCTCATCAATGTTAGCACATTCTGAAAGCAGACAGCTGTAGAATTCAACTTTTACTCTATCATAAGCAAAACAGAATTAAGACATTGCACATCTAAAATAGAACTGTCTACAAACAATGTACACACAGACATATGAATTATGCTAACAATTGATCAGCTTCTACCTGTTAAAGCCATAACCATTTTGTCACTGTCCTATCTGAGTTATAGTGGCTCAAGTGATTTCCAGAGAGAAGTTTAATTTTTTAATAGATGCCAGGAAAGCAGACATCACAGTTCTTGCTTGATTAATCGGTGTGCAATAAATATAAGACTGTGCAGTTACACATTCAAATTATAGAAGAAGAAAGTAGAGGAAAGAGCATGAGCTTCAAAGCCAATCAGATCCTGACAGGATGAGCACTGGGTGTTATTCTGTATGTTGGTAAATTGAACACCAATAAAAAATAAATTTATTAAAAAAAAATAAAAAATAAAATAAAATTATATTGTCAAAAAAAAAAGAGCCTACTTAATCCTTTCATGGCTCGCTTCTTCCATTCCAAAATAAGAAATGTAATCCACGTGCTGCAGCTTGACTATAACAATAAAATTTGTGTGTTTTAAGCATCGCTTAGTAATGTCTAAATGGTAGTTGGGGGATCCCTGGGTGGCGCAGCGGTTTGGTGCCTGCCTTTGGCCCAGGGCGCGATCCTGGAGACCCGGGATCGAATCCCACGTCGGGCTCCCGGTGCATGGAGCCTGCTTCTCCCTCTGCCTATGTCTCTGCCCCCCTCTCTCTCTCTCTCTCTCTCTCTCTCTCTCTCTCTGTGTGTGTGTGTGACTATCATAAATAAATAAAAAATAAAAAAATAAAAACAAAAAACTTCTTTAAAAAAAAAAATAAATGGTAGTTGGTTATCACTCATTAGAGAGCTAGTCAGCATCTACTCCTTGGAGCTGTGAGAGATGAAGAGCCAAACTTTATAAAAGTCAGTTTTAAAATGACATATTTACTAAATTGAAAGGATCTTCACTATAATCGTTTTCAGCTAGCAATGAAAAGATTTAAGAATACTTTTAATATACATTAATAATGAAAAAAGCTAAAATGTGTTGAACATTTAATGTACCCTGACCAACTTTGCTTTCCTTAAAAGTATTTAACATTTACAACTGCACTTTGAAGAAGTTGCTTCCAGTATCCTCTTTTAAAGATGAGCAAAATGAGCCACAGGGAATAAGTAAAACAATAACTTACAGTTAATCATTTGTGGAATTGGGACTCAGACCCAGACTGTCTCACTTAAGATGCTATTTTTTTCATCATGGTGCCAAATTTTACATTTAACTTTGCGTATAGTAAAATCTCATCTGTTCATTGACAGTTTTATGAGATCTAACATATGCGTAGACTCAAGTAATTACCACAACAATGAAGTTAAGAAACACAATCCTGCAAAATCACCTCTATGCTGCTCTTTTTTAGTAAACGCTTCCTCATCTTATTCCCCTGGTAACCACTTGTCCTTGTATGTCCTTCTACTTTTTTATTTCCATTGCATCATATAAATGGATTCAAACTGCATGTGGCCTGTTGAGTCTGACTTAATACACTTCACTTAGTATAATGCGTTTGAGATTAAGCCATACTGTTGAGAGTATCAAAAATCAAATCCTTTTTAAAGCTGTGTAGTATTCCCTTATACAAATGTATCAGTTTGTCCACAATAAATAGTTGAAAGATATTTGGGTCATTTCCACTTTGGAGTGGATATGAATAAAGCTGATAAATCATTCAGATACAGGCTTTTGTGTGGACAAAAATTCCAATTTCTGTTGGGTAAATACCTAAAACTGGATGTATTGGGGGATATGACATAGTGTGTATTTAACTTTATATAAAACTACCAAATTGTTTTCCAAAGAGCCCATCCTGTCTTGTATTCACATCAATAGTGTATGAAACCACTAACAGTTCTGCACCCTGATCATCACTTAGTATTTTCTATTTTTCTTTAAAAAATGCTAATTTTTTTAAGATTTATTTATTTGAGAGACAGAGGAGAGTGAGCAAGGGGAAGAGGGAGAGTCCCAAGCAGTCTTCCCACTGAGCATACAGCCCAATGTGGGGCTCCGTCTCACAATCCTGAGATGATGACCTGAGCCTAAACCAAGAGTCTGATGCTCAACCAACTGAGCCACCTGGGTGCCTCTCTGAAAATCACTCTAATATAAGGGTACAGAAATATCTCATTAATATACATTTGCATTCCCTTAATTACTAAAGATGATGAGTATCTTTTCATGTACTTATTTGCTGTTTCATATTTTTGGTGGTGATGTGTATGTTCCAATCTTTTCCTTATTTCAAGAAAATTGGCTGTTTTTTGTCGAATATTGAGAATTGTCCTATTCTGGACACAAGTCATTTGGCAGATGATTTGCACACATTTTCTCTTAGTCTGCTCCTTCTCTTTTTATTGTCTTAAGTTACGTAACAAAAGCCATTATTTTTGTTGAAATCCAATTATTTTAATAAAAACTTTCATGTATTATTTTTTAGTATTGTACCTAAGAACTTTTACCTAACCTAAGATCACAAGGATGTTCTATCTTGTCTTCTAAGAGTTTTGTAATTTTACATTTTACCTTTAAATATTGGGCTTTGTTCTTCATTTTCAAAATCATTTTGTCTATTATAATTACTCTTCCTTTTCATAAAAATATTTATATTTAGCTTATTGGTGATCAAAACATCTGATGAGATTTTGACTGGGATTAGACTGATTCTATATAAACCAGGTTAGAAGGAATTGACGTTTAAACAATATTAAGTTATCTGATCAGTGAACATGTAATTTTCAATTTAATTAGGTCTTTGGTTTCTTCCTTCCGTGTTCTACACTTTTCAGCAAATGAATACTGCATGTATTTTGTTATATTTGTAACTAAGTATTTTAATTTTTGGTGCTGTTGCAATTGGTATTTTTAAATTCTGATTTCCATTTACTCATTGATAAATTTGAAATAAAATTGATTTTTTATATTGACTGTGTCCTTTGGTTTAGCTAAACCTACTTATTCATTTTAAGAGTTTTTAAAATGTATATATCTCATAATATTTTCTACCAAGATAATCATGTTGACTGAAAACAGAAAGAGACTGTTATTTTTTTTTCTTTCTGATCCATATAAACTATTATTTCTCGCTTTAATGCACTGTTTAGGACATCTACCCAAAGCAATATACAGATTCAATGGAATCTCTATCAAAATTCCAATGAAATTGTTCATAGAGATAAAAGAAACAATTCTAAAATTCAGTGAACCACAAAAGATCCTGAATAGTCAAAGCTATCTTGGGAAACAGAGTTGGAGGCATCATCCTTCCTGATTTCAAACTATATTACAAAGTATAGTAAGCAAAACAATATAGTATTGGCATAAAAAGACACAGACTAATGGAGCAGAACAGAAAATCCATAAATAAATGAAAGCATATATAATCTACTAATTTTTGATAAAGGCACCAAGAATAAACAATGGAAAGGGGGTAATCTCTTCAATAAGGGTGTTGGGATAACTAGATACCCATATGAAAAATAATGAAACTGGATTCCTATTTTATACCATATACAAAAATCAACTCAAAATGGATAAAAGACTTAAATGTAAGATCTGAAACCATGAAAAATCCAGGAAAAAAATCATAAAGCTCCTTGACATTGGCATTGGCAATCATATTTTGAGGTGACACCAAAAGCGTGAGTAACAAAAAAAGCAAAAATAGACAAGTGGCATTACACATCAAACTAAAAAGTATTTGCACAGTAAAAGAAACAAAATGAAAATGTAATCTACAGAATAGGAGAAATATTTGCAAACTATTTGATTTGTATTTGATAAAAGTCAGTATCTAAAATACATAAAGAACTCATAAGCTCAATGGCAAAAAAAAATGTGTTCTTTTTTTTAATTTGGAAATAGGAAAGGGCTTAAATACACCCAAAGAACATGAGATATACGCCCTTTCAAGTTGATTGCAGTATTTTTCACAATAGCCAAAATATGGAAACGACTTAAATGTCATCAATGGATGAATGGATAATAAAATATGCATTATATACAATGAAATATCATTCAACCTTAAAAGAGAAGGAGATCCTGCCATTTGCAATAACATAGATGAGCCCAGAGGGTGTTATGCTAAGTAAAATAAGCCAGATGAGAGAAAAAATAAGAACTACAGGAATTCACATTTATATGGAATGTAACAAAGTTTAGTACAGAGAAGCAGAGAGAATGGTGGTTACCAGAGGTGGGGTGGTGGAAGTGAAGATATGCTGGTTATGTAGGATGAATAATCTAGAGATCTAATGTTCCATATGATGACTACAGTTAATAACATCATATTGGATACTGGAAATTTGCTAAGAGTAGATTTCAAGTACTCTCACTATGTACACAAGAAAAGATAACTGTAAGGAGATAGAATGTTAATTAGCTTACTATAGTAATCATTTTGCTATGTATATGTATATCAAGTCAGTATGTAGTACACCTTAAATATATACAATTTTTATTAAAAATATTTTTTTAGTTTTGTAATATCTGGCAATTTTCTTATCTTTTGTTCTTTATTCCTAGTTTAATTATATTATAGTCAGACAATATACTTTCTGTGATTTCAATTTCTTTAGGTTTGTTTAAAGACTCCTAATGGGGTATATTTTAAAGTATGTATGTATGTATGTATGTATGTATGTATGTATTTATTTATTTATTTATTTATTTATTTATTTATTTATTTATTATTTGACAGAGAAAGAGAGAGAGAAGCAGGCTCCTCGCTGAGCAGGGAGTCTGACAAGGTGCTTGATCCCAGAACCCTTGGGACTAAGACCCCAGTGGAAAGCAGACACTTAACCAACTGAGCCCCCAGGCTCTCTTCCTTCTATACTTCTAAGGAAATAAAGTTCTCCGGTAATGAAGTTGAGTGTTTTCTCAATATATTAGGTTTTTCTCCCATTGCTTGGGAAATATGTCTTCCTTAGTCAATTTTATTGCCAAGTAACTCATCAAATAGAATCTACTAATCTTCTAGGTGAAGTGGCATCTAATTCCAACTTCTTTGTGAGTCAGGATAAATTAAAGCTTGTTTCTTTTTTTTTTTAATTTCAGGATTACAGTACCTGTGCAGAGGCTGCCAAAATACAGGATTGAAAAAGGTCATTCCAAACATAGATTAGCTACAGCATAAAACTACAAAGAGTATTATAATACTTATTAATATTTTTATAATTTTGATGAAGTCTTTCAAGTACATGGAAACTATCATAACTCTAACACTAGTTTTATAGATTTTCTAACAAATTATGAACATATATACACATATGTATATATGGGATCAGGGCCCCCATTTCAAAGTATATTCATATTTTTAACATAAATAAATATAATAGAATATCATGATCATGGAACCTAAGGAGGAATTCCCAATTTCTGATATATTCCAAATGCAAACTGAATTTCCCACATCCAAAAATATTATATAATAACTTCCCTTCTTGAGAGAGGCTATAGTGTGATAGGAAATAAGTGGCATAAATCATAGGGGAAAAAACTGGGACATAATTCCCATACTTTTGCCACTGATACAAAGTCCCTCTTACTATTGAATATCCATTAATTTTGAAGGTATGGCATTGTATTTGGAGCCTTTTCTCCACTTTTCAGAGAAGGAAAAGCTTATCCTTAGCTATTGGGTAAGTAGAGCTTCCATACATTCCCCTCTCTTTCCCCCTGTAAGATTGGAAGAGGGAACTGAACCAGGTCTGTAGTCTCCAGTCTCACTTCAACTCTTCTAGTAGTTCAGGGAATGTTTTGTCCCAGGCCAGAGCTGGTGGCAGAGCCATGAAAGAACTCCAGTTGCATATGGACTACTGAATTGTTATTTCCTCAAAAGCAATTTTTCCAGAACATAGAGAGAAAGAACAGTATGAAGGTGAGTCTACAAAGTCCATTTCATCAATTAGAATTAGCTTAAAATGTTGTAGGCAGTATAGGAAGACATCAAAGTTCTTTGTTTTCTCACCAACAGCCACCAGAATGAAGGACCAGCGGCGGCCCAAGGAGGCAGCAGCAACCCTTTAGCCTGGCTGCACATTACCAACCCTGGTGTAGCTCACAAAGCAGCAGACACAGCCCAGGAATCCTCTCGTGGGGGAGGAATGTTGACAGGGAGAAGGTCACCTAACAGATGGGGATAGTCCTAACTGCAAGGCCCCTTAATGGTTCCAGAAAATTGCCTTCAATGTGCTTAACTATCTGATTAATATCTGGCTCTAACCTTCCTTTAGGAAGCTAAATGCAATAGCTTTCTTTTCCCAAAATTACTTCATTTTTCCTGACTCCACTATATTGCCTGTTATCCCAGTGCTCAATAAGACTTATGCTTTCAAAAGAAAAAAAAGAGTCAGAGAAAAACACAAAGAAACCAAAGATTAAGACTGTAAATGCATATGAAAAAGAAATGAAATAAAAATATATTTTATGAATATTAATTCCAAATAAAACTATAGAGACATCATTGCATAAAATAGTGCCTTATCATTGTCTTTGAAGGAATCTTAAATAATTAGCTAAGAGTAATTTCATTAAAAAAATCATCACTATTCTGGCAGTTTCTTTGATACCTGGCCTAATTATTTTTTAATTGTAGGCTACCTGAAAAATAACAGATTTTATAATTCTGTTTTATTTTCTTAATACGCTTACTTTAAAAAATTTCATTATTTCATTTAAATTTTTGAAAATTATTATGTTAATTAAGAGGCCAAATTCTCTATTTTTCACTAAAAAGTATTCATTTCCTTCCTTTAAAAAAAAAACTAGAAAAAGGATATAATTCCCATACTTTTGCCACTGATACAAAGTCCCTCTTACTATTTTTGCCCAGGCTTTTTAGGATTGTATGATATGTCATTGCTGAGTACCCACATAAAGGAAACTTAAAGAACTTTGTGGGAATTTATAAGTTATACCATGCTTGTTTTATATTTTTGTATATTACCTTGTTAGTATTTTATAGAGTATTAAAAAACTATGTAGCCCCTCTGCTTTATTTTATTTATTTATTTATTTATTTATTTATTTATTTATTTATTTATTTATTTATTTATTTTTACCCCTCTGCTTTAGAGATAAGAAAACAAGCCCAGGAAGTTTGATTGAACAAATTTGCAAAGCTAGGAAATTGCAAAGCTGGATCTAATACCATTTTTTTAGGTCAGCATTCTATCTGCTTTAAAAAAACACAATTGACTTCTAAATTTTGTGAAAGAGCCTATAGGATTTGGGGGAAAAAAAAAACGCCTATAGGAACTGAAAAAAAAAAGATTAATGAAGACAAGATAAATCAGAAAAGGCTTTTCAGAGGAAAAAGAACTTGACTTTTACTGTGAAGAATTCTAGGATTACAGAAAAGTGAATGAGGTATAATGAATGTGAATGACAGGCTATGTAACCACATGGCTATGTGCCATGTGTCACATTGGCACTTGGAGCCCAAGATTTTCTCATGGCAACATTTTTTTGGTAATGGTGCCCTGGATTGATTCAGGGAACTACCACTCCTCCCCTTGGATGGAGCCTTTGAAAGGGCTGTTGATAAAGAAGCTGCCCTCCTTCAGTCAATAGATGGGAAGGTAGCCCAAATGTTCAATCAGGTGCTCAGTCACTGGGAGTTGGATCTAAGACAGAAATACAAAGTACAAGAAAGTTTGAAACTGGTTTATCCCCACATAGCTGTGGGGGAGTGATCCTGGAAGTCACTCTAGTTATTGCTACTGAGTGCTTATTGCCTTAGCATTCTGGAAGGTTACCAGCTCCCACACATTTTAAAACGTGGCACTTTGGCTCTCCTTTCAGTTCTGTGCTATTCCCCAAATCCTACCAAGATGTACTATTACTTTTTCCTTTCAACTAGCCATAGTCACATGCTAGCACTTGCAACCAATATAATCTACTAGATACAATGTATGGGGTGGGAACATGTTCCCATTTTCTTCTCAGGTAAAGAAACTGGGCCACACAGGGATTATTTTACACTGATTAGATCCAAAGTCCTATTGTATCTTCTGACAAAGTCAGTCTACAATAGTCACGCTCATCTACAGCTTTTCTTTCCATGGTTTCAGTTACCTGTGGTCCACTGCAGTCCAGCAGCAGAAGATCCTCCTTCTGATGTTCATCAAAAGATCACAGTAGCCTAGTGCTACGCCATACTGCCTACCCCATTCACTCACTTCATTTCATCATGATTGCCTTCTATCATCCCCCATCATCACAGGCAGCATGAATACAGCACAATAGTTTGAGAGGGAAAAACCCCATTCACATAACTTTTGTTATATTATTATGATTGTTCTATTTCTATTATTAATTATTGTTGATGATCTCTTACTGGGCCTAATTTATAAATTAAACTTTCATAAGTATGTATGCATAGAGAAAAAAACATAGTATATGTAGGGTTTGGTACTACCCACAGTTTCAGGCATCGACTGGGGATCTTGGAATGTATACTCAGTGGAAAAGGGGGAGTACTGTATAAATTAAATATGTCACTGAATCTTTTTTTTATTAAAGTTTTTATTTATTCACGGGCACCCGGGTGGCTCAGTGGTTGACCATCTGCCTTCTGTTCTTGTTGTGATCCTGGGTCCTGGGATCGAGTCCCACATGAGGCTCCCCATGGGGAGCCTGCTTCTCTGCCTCTCTCTGTGTGTCTCTTATGAATAAATAAATAAAATATTTTTCTTAAAAGATTCATTCTTTCGTTTGAGAGAGAAAGAATCCGTGAGTGAGGGGGAGGAGTAACAGGAGAGGGAGAAGCAGACTCCCCATTGAGCAGGGAGCCCATCGCAGGGCTCGATCCCAGCACCTGAAGATTATGACCTAAGTTGAAGGCAGATACTTAACCAGCTGAGCCACCCAGGTGCCCCTGACATTGCATCCTTATAAATATTTTTCAGGAACTGTGATTATTTTTTTTTATTTTCTGACATAGTAAAAGATATAATTTCTCTCCTGGAATCACAAGGGTGCTGCTATAAATCCACCGTGTCAGAAAAAATATATATATTATTTTGTCCTCAGTAAGCAAAAGCCATTCATTTATTAGACCAATCCTCCAATTAATTTTCTTCTTGTCTCTGCTTTTAGAAAGTCCTGTGCACATACAAAAGCATGAAAATGAAATGATTTTAGAAGGATAGTTAAGTAGGTTTTTTAATTAAGAAAATAAAAGTAAAATCCTAGATTTGAATATTCTGAGACTTATATTGATAATGAATTAAACATCAGAAAATATTCAAAACTATGAGAATTTTCCCCAAATTAATGTCAGACACCAAACCACAGATCTAAGAAACCCAAAGAATTCCAAACAGGAAAAATGCCCCCAAAATTACTCCTGGCGTATCATTTTCAAACCACAGAAAACCAAACATTACAAAAAAAAAAATCCTCAAATAACGAAGAAAAAAGACTTTACCTATGGTGGAAAAAAATGAGAATTACTTCTGACTTCTCTTCTGATGTAGGTAAAAAGAAACCAAGCAAATAAGAAGAGAATGACATGAAATACTTAAAGTTTTGAGGGAAAAAAAAAACCCACCACCCTAAAATTCTGCATGCTGTGTAATTTATTCTTCAAAAGTGAGATTAAAAAAAAGTGGTGAGATAAAAATTTCTGCAGAGAAATAAAAATCGAAAGAATTTGTTGCCAATAGACCTGGCTTGTAAGTAATGCTGGAAGAAGTTCTTTGAAGAACAAGAAAATATAGGTCATAAACTCAGATCCACATAGAGAAAGGAAGAGCATCAAAGAAATAAGTGAACGGAACATCAAAACTTCTATCTTTCTTATTCTTGATTGATTTAACAGTTTACGACCTGTTCAAAATAATAGCAATGTATTCAATCATGTATGCTTATAAATATATCTTATGTATATGTATGCTTGCAAATGGTTATGAGAAATGAATGACAGCAATTATACAAAGGACAAGAGAAAACAGATTATTTTGTTAATAAGTCTATAGTGACTATAAGTCACACAACCTGTGAAGAAGTACAGTATGATCTGAAAGTGGATTTTAAGTAATTGTAAATGGATATTGCAAACTCTAGGGTGACCACTAAAAACAGTTTAAAAAGTAGAAGCAGCACTAATATGCTAAGAAAATACAGAAAATGAAATCATATAAAATCCTCAAAACCAGAGGATTCTCAAAACCAGGTAGAAAAGGGGCATGAAGCAAAAACAAGAATAAAGTAAGGGCAACAAATAGAAAATAGTACCAAATACAGTAGACATGAATCTAACTCTATCAATATTCACTTTGAAAACCAATGATCTTAGTGTGTGAATTAAAAGACCAAGAATGTCAGAATGGATCAAAAAAACAAGACTCAGTTATATATTGCCTATAAGAAAACTACTTTAAATATGAAGACATGCAGAATGACAGTAAATGGATGGGGGAAAATATACCACCATTCAAACAAACAAACAAACAAAGAGGGGTAGCTATATTAATTCCAGACAGACAGAGCAGACATCAAAGCAAGAAAAGTTATCAGGGATAAAGAAAGGCATTATATAAGTAAAGGGGCCAATTCTCCAAGAAAACACAAAATCCTTAACATGTATGCATCTCACAACAGCATCCAACTACATGAGGCAAAAACTTAAAGAACTACAAAGAGAAGTAGATCAATCTACTATCCTAGTTGGAGACTTGAATACCTCTTTATCAGAAAGAAACAGATGCAAACTAAGTGTGTCCGTATCACACAATCCAGTAATTACATTCCTTGGTAATTTACCCAAAGAAGTTAAAAACTCATGTACATACAAACACCTGCACACAGATCTTTACAGCAGCCTCATTCGTAATTGTCAAATCTTGAAAGCAAACACGATGTCCTTTAGTGGACGAATCGCTCAGCCAACTGGTACATCCACACAAATGGAATATTATTCAGCACTAAAGAGAGATGAGCTATCAAACCATGAAAATACACAGAGGAAACTTGAATTCATATCACTGAGAGAAAGAAGCCAATCTGAAGAAGCTATGTCCTATATGTTTCCAACCATACGACGTTCTGGAAAAAAGATGGAGGCAGTAAAAATGTCAGAGATTTCCAGGTCTGATGAAATCATTAGCATCCTAGAGACCAACTAGAAAGCAAGGCCTTTTGGTGAATGCACCAACCTCTGCCTCTAGACTTCTTCCCAACCTACTCTTACCTATGGGATCTGGGCCTGAGCCGTGGCCTCCAGCTCAGCCATCCCTGTAGCAGACTGGCTGCCCCTACAGCCCATATCCTTCCATCCCTGCCATTTCTCCTTCCTCATGGAGTTTTGTGCAATTCAGAGTTTTTCCAAAAACTGACCCTTATGTTTGTATAGCCTTTAGGAGATTGTTGTAGTTGAGAAACCAAGGACCTCTCTCCCTTCAGCCCTGAACATTTTCTCCCTCTGATTCCAACCCAAAGTTTTATAAACCTTTCTAGTTCACTACTCAATAAATGTGTGGATGACTCCACCCCCTTTACTATTGTACATTCTTTTTTTATTTTTAAGATTTTATTTATTCATGAGAGACACAGAGAGAGAGGCAGAGACACAGGGAGAGGGAGAAGCAGGCTCCATGCAGTGAGCCCAATGAGGAACTCAATCCCAGGACCCTGGGATCACGACCTGAGTCAAAGGCAGATGCTCAACCACTGAGCCATCCAGGTGTCCCACTATTGTGCATTCTTAGAGTCCTATTTCAGCTTTACAACACAGAAATGGTAGGGGCAAAAGTATCAGTGATTGCCATGAGTTGGGTAGAGGTGGGGGGAATGAATAGGCACAGGACAGAGGAATTTAAGGGCAGTGAAAATACTCTGTATGATGTTATAATGATGGGTATGGGTCCAATCCATTCATCCAAACCCATGGAATGTGCAACACCAAGAGTGAACATAACATGAATCACAGACTTTTGGCAGCAACGATGTGTCAGTGTAGGCTCACCAACTATACCACTCTGGAAGGGGATGCTATTCATGGGGAGGCTGTGCATTTGTGGGGGCAGGGGGTGTATAGGATATCTCCTATCTTCCTCTTAATTTTGCTATGAACCTAAAACTGCTCTAAAAAAAAAAACCATAAAAACCACAATCTTTTTTAAAAAATTTAAAAGTAACCATCAGTCCCTCTAAGTTGAAGGGCCTATGAGATAACCCTTGAAAGCTAGCCTACCAGCTCCTCTGTGAGAAAACCACTTCTTCCTTCACTCCCCTTAAATCAAGGTGTAGCGGCCTCAATGAAATCTCTGGATAGGGAGAAGGTAAGGCATTCCAAGTGATTAGAAAAAAAAGGGGAGGGGGGACTCAACAAACATGGGGCTTTAAGCAGAAGGTGCCTAATGAATCTGATTGATAGTGTGAACCTTATGGGAAGCAGACAGGATGTAAAGGAAGCAGCTCATAATGGCTGTCAAGAAATGACTGTTCAATGTTCAGCTCTTTTGTAAGCCAGTCGTTGAATCCAGCCATTACAAAAAATACTAACGTACAACTAAATTATATTAAAGATAATACTCAACACTGATTACCTCCTGATTAGCTTTATTACATTTACTATTATCTATGCCCATGGGGTATTTATGTCTCTAGTATCTACGTGGCAGAAAAAAAAAACATATGATGGTGTGTTACTGCACATCTCATCCCAACTTTGTGTTCAGTTATTTACTTTGTGTTCAGTTACCTCACATCTATCATTTGTAATCAGCCAGGATTGTGGTATTTACAGCGCTGAGTCAGCCAATACCACTAATCAGGACTTTTCTTGCAGAGCCAGTTGTTCAGTGTTTACCGGCACACCACTCCCCCTGCTTTACCTGCAGGTGCTGATCCCCACTCTTAACTGGCATTCACCATCCACCGCTGACTCCACCTAGTCTCTTGTTATCACTATCATAAAATACAAACCGCCTTAGGAATTAGGACCTGGGTTCACTTTCTAGGTTGCGACTGCTTCTGAATCTCAGCTTCTTCCTCTATAAACTTCCGAATGTATTGAGAGAGTAGTGGAAAATGAAGTGAGACACATCAAAAACGTCAAAGGAGCTCAAAGGAGCTCAAAAACATTATTTCTTGCCCTATCTCCCCCTTTATGGGTATCTACTTTGAATGAACTCAAGGAACAAGAGGACGACACTGAATAGTAAGGACACTATCAAATATCAAACAGAATAAACATAAATAAGCTACAGATGTAGGTTTTAGGGGAATATTAACGAAACTTTGAGCATGATGAAGATATTTAACAACTCACAAACCGCCCCTCAGGCAGTTCCTTTATGCATGTCACAATATCTGTTATCTTCCTACATGTGTTTATACACCATAGGGGGCAAGGAGTCTGCTGAACTCTTCCACACAACACCAAGTAAACATATGTAATTTGCCAGATTTATCCTAAAAGAGACTCTTTCAAAATGCAAATCATTATAAAGACTGCACATGTTCATTTGTGGTCAACAGGGACTTCCATGCCTAAGGCGGCAAGGGAGGAACCTTACCATAAGTGCGCTAGTATTTAAATGAGATCTATGGCCGTCACTTCCAGCATTCTGGAATGTTATCTAGCCTGAATGCGTAAACATCATAATCAAAGAGAACACAAGTCAGTGCAAAGCACTCAGCTTGGCACTGTGATGGTCTTCTCTCCAATCTCTCTGGCACAGTGATTCGTTTGACATCATGCCATGTACCATGAACATTGACTAGCAGGTCAAAAGTAAAATCCTCTCAGGTAATATCATCATCTTAGTAACCTAGACCTACTGTTCAGTTCCAAGGCTGACAGTGACAGTAGTAACCGCTTCTGCAATTTTACAGACTCTCCGAAATGAAGTGCAAATAAACCAAGTATGTGCCATTAGCATGTAATTAGTACTCCTCGCAGCAGGCTTTCATCCTGGGACATGTGCCCAGGAAAACTTATTTCTGGGAATAGAAGTAGAGCACTGAATAAACCAAGAAGTCTAACTGGATGATTGGTTTGGTGCAAATTTTAGTGAGAAGAGGTTAAAAAAAAAATCTGTCTCTTAAGATCTAGTCGACTTCAGGCTAATGTCATTGAAAGAAACATTAACAGTTAAAAATCATTGCTTAAGTGCAGTGAACTGAGCTATGGATAAGAAAATAGAAGGTTCATTCTTATCCAAGCTCCATCATTCATTCGTCTAAATCTGAAATATCTCTTCAGCGCCTACCATATGCTGGGCAGTCCGTGCCTCTTAGAAAGTTTCACTATAGGAAAATCAATTATTCTATAAGCAAATAATTAGTCTATTTTGCACTGAGCTCTACATTAAGCAAAGGATTACAACGGCAAACGACAACTGGTACAGTCCACACCTTCCTAGAATTTGGTGTGCTTGTCTTTCTGAGTTTTACTTCCCTAAGGTGAGTTTTGGGGGTTCTGACCCTATAATTTTTCATTTAATTGGTGCCACTCCCAGGTTTTCCTACTAATTTTGCAGCCAAATCTGCTGCTATTATCACTCCTCTTAATGTTTTTACCCCCCACCACATAATTCCTCATTGAAAGCCTGCTTTCTTTCCCTCCTTTGTATTAGTTATAAAGAAGTAGCATCACTGTTCTGAAACATTTAAGGAATATAATCAACACATGCAAAATAGTCAACACAAATGGACAGATTTTTAACTAACCAGAATATTACCGGTTTTGTGTGCTTTCCATTTTCCCTGCTTTACCCAGCACCCCCTCTTCTTCAGTGGCCCTGATCTTTTTCCCATTTAGTCAGCTAAGCTCTTATTTTCCCATTGTCTCAAAGATGAGAAATTCCTATGATAATTACTTTTCGTTCTATAGGTCAGAAAACCAACATGAGAATTCTTCTATCTGCTAGGAGCGTTCATCTATATTATGCATTCAAGAAAGAAGGAAAAAGCAATGGGAGTAAATGAATCCATTAAATTCACTGCGAGACAGCCTTGGACCAAAACATCAATTATCTTATTTCTGTGTTTTCTCGCTCTAATGGGGGGATAAGCAGAGGAAGGGAATGTCATGATGGTGCTTTGGGTCCTCAGGGATGTGTGTGGATTCTGAATCTGTCCCAGACATCCCATGAAAGAAGTGAGTATCTTCCTTCCTTCCGTGCAGCTATTCAGGTAAATGGCCAGATGTCCCTTTGGACAAGGGCTAGAAGACTCATTATTCAACACATACAACAACTGTGGCACTGCAGGAACCTTCCTAAAATTGACTCCGTCTCTCCTTTGGTATGTAGCTCTGAGTCTAAAAAGTGGTTAGGCTAACAATATTGGGACAGGGATTGGAGCAGCTGACAGAGTCTTCTGTTCATCTTTATCTTTTCTCAAACTAGATAAATAAATACATAATCAAGAAAACCCCTATGAGCTAAGATAAACATATAATCAAGAAAACTCTTAAGAGCTGCCCACAAATCTTGTCCTTCATAGTCTTTTTTATATTTTTTTATTTTTATTTTTATTTTTTGTATTTATTTATGATAGTCAGAGAGAGAGAGAGAGAGAGAGAGAGACAGGCAGAGGGAGAAGCAGGCTCCATGCACCGGGAGCCTGATGTGGGATTCGATCCCGGGTCTCCAGGATCGCGCCCTGGGCCAAAGGCAGGCGCCAAACCGCTGCGCCACCCATGGATCCCCCATAGTCTTTTTTTAAAGATTTTATTTATTTATTTATTTATTTATTTATTTATTTATTTATTTATTTATTTATTTATTATTTATTCATGAGAGACACAGGGAGAGGCAGAGACACAGGCAGAGGGATAAGCAGGCTCCCTGCGGGGAGCCCGATATGGGACTCGATCCCGGGTCTCCAGGATCATGCTCTGAGCTGAAGGCAGGAGCTCAACTGTCCAGCCACCCAGGCATTCCTGATCTCTTGTTTTTGAGAGCATCACAGGATAGTTTTGTTCATCTGGGGAAGATAAATCCTTTTCACAAACCTATAGCCATAGTTTTGGTAGAAAATAGCAAACATAACTCTTTTTCCTGCTAATCAGGGATAGACTTTCTCCCCATATCTGCTTACCTGGAGACTCTTCAGAGCTAGGGTGAATTGATTATTTCCTGTGTTGATCAATATATGCATGAAGCTCATGACACCAAAAAAAAACACAGGAGACTTCCAACTATGAATGGAATCTTAAACATCACAAATCATGATGCTGCTGCGCCAGTTTGAAATAAAACTTTTATGATTTAGGTGAGTTGTAAAATACTTGAAGGACTTCTAGGTTGGGAATTAAGAGAGGTAGCTCTGATTTGCAGAGGCCTCCAGGCGCTCTTAGGTTTTACAGCTGCTATAACCTTGGATTTGGCTATGCTTTCACCACCTGTGGGGCAAAGGTGCTTTCACCATATGGTCTGCCCTCAAGTTTAGCCTTCTGGGAGAGTCTCTCCTCCATCTTCCAGACAGGATTTAAACAACTTACACAAGCTCTGGTTACCCTTATAAATCAAGAGACCACATAATCTTTCTCAAAATAGGGACATTAAGAGTGAAAATGGTTAATCATAGTAGGAAAATGGGCATAAGGCAGGACTGATCTGGACAAATCAGGACTTTTGGTCATTCTAATTGTAAATTGCTTACTTGTTTCTGGACCTGTCCTTCCAAAGAAACAGTATTTTGTTTGTACTAGGCACTTGTAAATATTGTAATGATTTAATATTAATTAAATTAGTCTGATTAATTAGTCTAAGGAGACTAAGCAGGTCAAAGGCTCAAATCCACCAACAATAACAGTAGGTGGAAACTAGGACAAGCAGAGATCAGTAACGAAGACCAGGACAATTGGCAAGAATAGAGAAGTCAAGAAAATTCTGAACAATATATGCACCTGACACACACACACAAACTGTAACAAGTTGAACCATGGTTCCTTTCTATAGAGATAAGTGGGAGAATAATAAAGCATCAGGAGATGTGGTCCAAACAATTTAAGAAATTAAGAGAAAATTTTCACAGTGGGTATCATGTAGTTAGTGTTTGCTTCACCTTGTATTTCAAAGAATGGGAAACAATATGTAGAGAATGAGTATGAATTAATCAGGTAACACAAACTGACTCATATATCACAAAGCATTGATTATTAATATCATCGAAATTAGTGCTAAGGCTAGCTACTCTGAAAACAGCAGATTTTTATTATATCAAGAAGAGGGGAGATAACTGGGAGCACTATTGGAAGAAGGGGTAGGTGTCAGTTGGGTGGTCGTGAGGAAATTCTAGAGGCATCCAAATGTACCAGCACCTGGGAAGCAAAGAGAACCAGGTACCAAGCCAATGAATGTCAACACAGGAAGGTAACCAAAGTGCCATATAATACACATCTTTGCCTTAATGCTGGGAAAACCAGACCTTCCTATCTGGAGTGTCAGCAAAGCTGATGTCATTGAGAAGCTACCTGGGACTCCAGGGTAACTCACGTGCCTTTCTCACCAGCTATATTACTATTCATCGTAAAGACTCGTTTCCCTGTGTGCCAGCAGTGTGCAGAATATAAATGTTTGGTACCTATCACACAACAGGGTAAGTTTCTTTAAATAGAGGACTTTTAATTTTGATGGGAACCTAAATACCTCATAGAAAATTGATAGTGCTTTGCCAGAGGCTTTATGATTGCCTAGTCAGATTATCAGTGATTTATTGGGGAGCTCACACAGGGCAGAAGGATAAAATTTCTAAAGGCAATAATTGTGCTGATAGGGTTTCAAAGGCTGCTCTGAACCCATAGCAGACCCCAAACTTAGAAGCCCCACTTTTGCTACTACCAGGACTTTTTATTTTCAAAAATAGGTTTCACAAAGGAAAATAGACAAATAGACTATAAAAGGGGCTAAAAGAAATTTGACCGGGTTATGGGAATTACATAGCAAAACAGTTCCCATCCCTATTTGTCTAGTTAGTATTGTGTCATCAACAAAATCTTCTAAATTAAAGATTTTAAAGACATTAGGCTTTTACTATGCCTAATAAACAGATGAAATTATTTAAAATATTACAGAGATGTGCTGTTAGCAAAATTCTTTACAAGTCACTTCCAAAGTCAACGGAGGAAGATTTCCCTAAATCCACCCTCCAGGAACCAGTTGGATTTTGGAGAATTAAGGGCCATGATAAGTAAAAGATTTTGTCTATTTACAGTGTCTATGATATCTGAATGGCTCAGGCAGTGGTAAAGCCTTAATATATACAGATATAGGGGTAAAGCCTCATTCTCACGGGCACACTGGAGGATTTAGTTCTAGAAAGTCATTTATTTCTACTGTTGTCCAGGAATTATACAAATGTTTGCAGATTCCTAGGTCTCCATCCTCTAGACAAGTAGAACAAATGAATCAAACCATAAAACTAATCATTGGCAAAGACTCTGCAACTTCCTATGATAGGAAAACCTAGAGCTCTACCAAAAGCCTTATTAAAATTAGAGCAACCCATACCTACAAGCAAGCACAGATTCCTTCCCAGTGAACTCCTATATGGCAAGCCTATGGATTTTGGTCTGAGACTATGTCCTGTGCCTACTTTAACTAAATCCTCTTACAATCATTCCGGTACTTAAAAAGGCAGCTCTCTTTTCTAGAAAGCCCGAAACAAAGTCATAAACACTTGGAATGACCCACTGGAAAAAGACTGCTGCTCCTGTTGACCAAAAGATTTCCTCCACATGATGATGTTCCAGAGAAAAGATGTCACTGTCCCGATAAGGACCCGTTCAAGGGCTTCTGATCACTGACAGCTATCAAAGTAAGAGAAAAACTCAGCTAATTGGTGTTTCCCATGGGGACAGGATCCTTAGGAGGACTGGACTGCACATCCCACAAGGACTTGAAATTTTTTAAACTGTTGTTACTGACCTCAACTGAAAGAAGGTATTCTGGCTAATTTACTATTATTCCAGAACTTTCATGAAAGTGAAATTGTAAAAATTTGACTAAGGTAATCCTTTCAACAGTATTGCAAGCATTCAGTGTACTTAAGTTTGTTTGGAAACTCCTAACCATTGACAATCTTGAGTGAACCAGGCCTGCAAGACCATAAACCAGTTAAGCCTCTATGATCGTAAATCAATTTGAACACAGAGGCATTTCTTAGAAAACCTAAATCAGATAACACACTGTGGGTCCTTACCCAATAGAAAATAGCCCATAGCATTTTGAAACCTGTTTTTCTCCACATTTTTAATCACCATTCTCAGCATAATCCCTTCCAGAGAACTATAAATTACACCATAAAAAGAATAGTTGACAGCTCTGAGTATTCAGTCTATCAACAAATGGTCGGTAGTGTCAAAAGGAAAAACAGGAAGTATTTTCCTTTTATAATAAAGGATCAATTTGTCGATCACAAAAACCACATTGTATTAGTCTCTGTCTTTCCGGAAGTTCCTGGCATAGTCCCCTCTTCATAGGCAGACACACAAATTCTCAAATTTGAATTTAGCAAACTTATCAGGGAGAGGTTATAAAGTAAACTTTTAGCCGTCCAACTTTTAGGATTTAGTGTTAAGGCACCAAAATATATATTAAAAACAAAGAAAGAAAACTTAGTAATGCCTGGACACAGAACAATGAACGTTCAAAGATGAGATTTTTCAATCTAATCATGTCCTTGTCTTCAGCCTGGCTCGACTTTCTTTCATATTATGTCAATCCCTCTTTTACATATAGACTCTCATTTATTGCTGCTTTACGGAAAACAAGACCATGAAATTCTTTTCCTAACACATCATGTCTTCTGCATGTTCAACCAGTGACGATATGCACATATAACACAATTTACATTATCGTTATTTTAGGAACTCAGTGAACTCAAAGTATTGAAAAATCTGTTCACAAACTTTAGATTTCTTGTTTTATGAAACATTTTGCAATTGAACTAAACATTAAATGAACCACTGAGAGGCAGTGTAGTACCAAAAATTATCCTTTCTTCCCAGGAAAAGATAGGTTTCAATTTTTGTTTTGAATCCAGAGCACACTAATATTACTCTCGAAGATTTTAGTGCACATAAGGGATGAGAAAAATCATCTGTGGTATCTCATTCTTCCTACTGGCTCTCTCTGTACGACCAAAAAACGAGCTATTTTGGAAACATATCTTGGAAAATTGAAAACTGTGCCATTAAGAAAAATGGTTTCACAGCAAGATCACAAATGAGTGAATACTCATTACCAATGAGGACAGTAAAGGGAGGGATCTAACATTTGTTAAGGAACTTATTTGAACCAAGCATCTATTTTTATCAAGTACTTTTACTGAACCATTCAGTTGAAAAACCCTGAAGTGAGTAAATGATCCACAGTGAAGGTAAATGGGAAGATCTGTAAAACTAAACAAAACAGACTCAAAGTAAAACATTTTAGTGTTAGAAGATCATTTGTTTAGTTTCTGCTCTGTCTGCAGGCGATACTGTGCCACTCACTACATGGCCTCTGAAAAGAAAACTCAGAGGGGCACAAGCATCAACAATATTTTTTTTCCTCTTGCAATGTTTTGCAAAAATTACTTCAGAATAACTTAACCAAAAAACAAACATAGAAGGTACTTAAAGTAAAAAACAAAACAAAACAAAAAAATGACCAAAGCTATAGTCTGTTCAAGATGGGAAAATAGTAGTTTGCTCATTTGATTTTCATACCTGCAAGTGTCAATGATCATGTATTTATAGTCATCGGTATTTCAAAAGTCAAGGCATTACCACTTACAGAAATGACTCAAGTTTTCACTTAGAGGCTAGTGCTCTACACACTGTTTTGCTTTATCTATTTACTTATTTAGAGAGAGAGAGAGAGAGAGAGAGAGAGAGAGAGAACCCAAGTAGGGAGGACAGAGGAAGAGGGAATTTTAGTCACAGAGCCCATAATGGGGCTCAATCTCACAACACTGAGATCATGACCTGAGCAGAAATTGACAGATGTTCAACCAATTGAGCCATCCAGGTGTACCATGTATTTGCTTTTTAAAGTTCATCCAAGGACACAGATTGCTTTTTTTTCTACTGTTACATAAGATGCTGGGTCAAAATGCTGCAGGGCAAGGCAGCCATTTCACTTCTCAGTCTCTGCTTCTGTTCAAATCTCGCTCCCACAAAGTGAAGTTTTGGCCATATACGTTTGTTTAGCTATTTTCTAATTCAGCATACATAATTGGATGTTTTGCTTATTTGGCTGGGGTATTTTTTAATTGTAATTAATAAAAATATCCTTACATATTCTTGTCAATATGGTAAACATAACTAGACCTATATGAAATTAGAGCTTCCTATTTGATTTCTCTGAGACTTTGTAAAGCTCTGAGGCCCATAGTTGATCACTTTTGTCAGAAGGACTTTTCTGGCTTTCGTAACAATGTATTTCAAAGCTAGTGTTCAGAAAAATCTAATGCAATGCACCCCAAGTTTTGCCCGCAGACCTCACAAATGTAGAATTATTTCTGCTTCTCTACTATCTCCAAGACTTCTGTCTTTCCAGAAAGTTACTCTTTTTCTACCTGTAAGTCTGGAAATCCATAAGTGATACAGCAGTTACCAAAAACTACATTTTGGCATCATTTCCATATGAGAAAATCCTCTTTGTTCCTCAATAGTGAACTTATCATGCCTCACTAAATAAGACTCTTATTGAAACTATGCAAATAATTACAACATAATAAAGACCAACAGAATGTAGTAGAGATACTTTGCCTTATATTTAACCACTATTCTGAGCTTGTTCTGTCAATAGGGCCAATCACGGGCCTTCGATTTTTATAAAATCTTTAAGTTTTTCCAATTACGTGTTATTTTGTTTATTAAGTTTTTATTCTCTAGGACTTTTACTGAATTCTAAAGAGTCAATTTCTTCCAGGTTGTAATAGTAATTGGTTGTAAACAGCCTACTAAAATTGATAGATCACAAAGAAAGGTAAATGTTCTCATATTTTTATTTAAAAAAATAAAGCATTAAGCACAATTAAATTTCTCTCTCAGTCAGTCTGAGGTAATTAATTCTTATTCATTTGATCTTGAGCTTTTTTGTAGTATACTATCACAAAATCAACTGCATCTACACTAGGAGTGTGGGAAATCTTATTTGACAGGCATCTTGCTCCCAGAACAAGGACACCCAGATGCCTAAGGCTGTGCCATATAGAATCAATAGTTAAGAGTGTGTGGTAAAGTCCTTTACTGAAGTCATTATTCTTTTGATGTTTCTTCCAGGATACTTTAAACCTTGTGGTGGGAAACTTGAGGCAAGTGGGAGGAAGAAGCAGAGAGCATTTTTGGATTATAAGACTGAAAGGCTCTAGTTATTTTATTATAGTAATGAACAAAATCAGAATGGAGAAGAGTGAAGTCTCCCACTGAAGTTTCATACAAACTAATTTTTTAACAATTTAGTAAATGATTACCTTGAGGATAAGAACATATTATTGACAGTGAGGTCACTGACTCTAGAGTCCTTTAATTTATTCTATAAGATGTGTGCCAGGATGTCATCAACTGGCAAGCTCTTTTAAACCTAGAAACTAGCTCTCTTGACAATCAACTTATTGATAGTTACTGTGGCAGTCTTTGCGCATAAACTTGACTGTTTCCATTCTTCCTAAAAATGGCAAATACGCTGAAACATATTCAGTTTGCTTATAATTACTGTAGAGAAAATAAGCTTCTCTTTTTGATTTGCCAGTTCTTCATATATCTTAGGCTTGGCAAACAGGACACTTTTGACAGTGGTGCAGGGCTAATTAAAATTATGGCATGATCCTAATATACAGGCACAATTATTTCTAGTATTTTCCATTTTATAAAGTTAAAGAGAAAATTATTGATGGTGTTTAGTAGTCTTGTGGGTATAAAAGACACCTTGATGGTTTTATTATTCTGGCTTTGATGGCTAAATTTGTCACTCTTAAAAGGAGACAAAGTATGTCATGAAATTTTAAAGATAATAAAGGGTCATAGGAAAGAGCCATAATCTTGATTTAGTCTGAAAATAGTGAGTAGCAAGAAATATTAGAAAATATTCTTTTCACAAGTGAAATCTTGTTAAAAATTTATTCAAAAGCATGAAAAAAGCACATAAAAAGATAAGTAGGCTCTTGAGATTGTTTTGATGATTATAAGAAATCTTTGCTATTCAAGAATAGAAAAATGTAGAGCTCTCATCAAAAGCTACTTGTAGATTCAAAGATCAATTTTCCTTTGAATGCCATTTTTTCTCTTTATTATCTGTAAGCTTCCTTTAACAATGTTAATATCTTCATATTTAAACATATACCAATGTGTGTATATATATATATATATATATATATATATATATATATATATATATAGTCAAAGGCTATTTTTCTAGATTACCCAAAGATGCAAATTGCTTTTTTCCTTTCTCTGTGACAAACAATAGACTTGCACAAAATAGCTAAGAACAAGAAGTCAATTTTTCTTCTCACTTGAGACACAGTGAAGAAAGGGTTTGATAAGGAGTCCAGCATACTTTCTTGTCTAAGGAGGATCATACATGTGAGCCCCTGACTGAAGTAGAACTTTCCTAACCAAAATGAACGCAAGCAGGCTTACCTTCCTCTTGATTTAGCAGATGAAGAGACCATAAACTAAAAGTGCCATCTAGGCCGGATTTCTGAACTATACATCCTATTTTTAAATGGTGAGAATCAGAGGCACCACATAAGTTTCTAGTAACATCTGTTGTTTAAAAAGCAGTTAATAAAAATGACCTATATTAAATATCCCCAAGGAAAGACCAAGAATACTTATTTGATACAATCTTTATGCACCAGTACGTAAGGGCGTGTCCTTTGAAATCATAACAGGGAAAATATGCTGAAATAAGCCAACTGGCTTAAGAAGGGTTATAGAACTTTGGAAATGGAAATTTCAAACATGCTACTTGCACACTCTATACTTTGCTAATTAGCCATACTTTATCTTTAAAACATCCCATAGGATTTACCCCAAAGATACAGATGCAATGAAATGCCCGGGACACCTGCACCCCGATGTTTCTAGTAGCAATGTCCACAATAGTTACACTGTGGAAGGAGCCTCGGTGTCCATCGAAAGATGAATGGATAAAGAAGATGTGGTCTATGTATACACTGGAATATTCCTCAGCCATTAGAAATGACAAATACCCACCATTTGCTTCAACGTGGATGGAACTGGAGGGTGTTATGCTGAGTGAAGTAAGTCAATCGGAGAAGGACAATCATTATATGGTCTCATTTATTTGGGGAATATAAAAAATAGTGAAAGGGAATAGAAGGGAAGGGAGAAAAAATAAGTGGGAAATATCAGAAAGGGAGACAGAACATGAAAGACTCCTAACTCTGGGAAACGAACTAGGGATGGTGGAAGGGGAGGTGGGCGGGGGGTGGGGGTGACTGGGTGGCGGGCACTGAGGTGGGCACTTGATGGGATGAGCACTGGGTGTTATTCTGTATGTTAACAAATTGAACACCAATAAAAAATAAATTATTAAAAAATAAATAAAAGAAAAAAATAAAATATCCCATAATGCTATTGCTAGGGTTTTAAAAAAGGGAGGAAAGGAAAAGGGATGTAACCGCTTTGCATGGTGCAGTTGGGTATGCCCGATAAATTTCGATTCTTGTCCACTCCACACCACAAGTACATAACTGATCATGAAAATAAGCTGGTAGTTTCAACAAATCATTCGAAGTGGCCCACGTTATGAGAGAAATTGAAGCACACACATCACCAGTTTATGGTAATTGTTAACGTCTTCACGTTCCTTGGAGGAAAAAATGAGGGAGAGAGAACTTAACCATAGATTCATAAAGATGATTGTCTGAAAGAACATTGAATGTGACTTGTTTTAATAGGGAATCTTTAACGAGATCAAAATACCAAAAGGGCTATCTGAAAAATTTTAATGCAAAGGAGAACGGCTTTCTTTCACCTATTCTTAATTACCAGGTTAGGGACTTGCACAAAAGGAAGCAAAATAGCTTCATTTCATAAAATGACCTTTGGAGTAAACACACAACTCCAAAAAATAAAAACTCATAAATAAAAATAAATATCTCATGTATCTGAGGCAGGCCCAGGCCAAAGTGTCTGTCATCAAAAGAGAAAATGTTGAGAAGTAGTATCAATAAGACAATAGAATAGGGGGTTCTCACTCTGATATGCCCACATAAACATTCATTTAACAATTCTGCACAGTAGAAAATACCTTCATGAGAACTCTGGAATCCAGGTAAGAGGTAACAGCTTACAGGTGGAACACAGAAACAAACAAAGGTGCCCTGAAAAGAGTAAGAGCAGGTTCCCTGTACCTGCATTGCCCCTCAGAATGCAGTATCAAGAGAGATCCTGTTGGTCCACAAGCTCTCCCAAGGGGGAGAGGAGAGCAAAGGGAGCAACAGACTTTGCTGTGATTCCTGGCACCTGACCAGCTCACCAGCGGCCCCCATCAGCCAGCCCACCCAGAATCTCTGGCTGAGCTGACTGGTGAAAGGCTTTCCCTGCCAAAGCCAGTTTGCAAAGGCTGGAAGAGGGATTTCTTCTTCCAATAAGCAGACACCAACACAAAGCCACAAGGTCACAAAGAATCAGGGAAGCATGATACCGCCAAAGGAACAAAATAAAGCCCCAGTAACTGGCCTTAAAGAAATAGGGAGTGAGGGTGGGGGCTGCTTGTCACAGATGAGCTGGTCCCACCTTGTTCAGAGGCCTGAGTGAGTTGGAGCTGACTCTGTCTAGTGTTTCCCCACAGCTGTGAGAAGCCCAGGTATTACACACACACCCCAGATCTGAAGAAGTGAACCTACAGGTGCCTCCCAAGTGGCGAACTGCTTTAAAGATGGCAAAGGAAACCAGAACACCAAACAAAGAGCAGGAGTCAGAGCATCCAAGGTGATGTAGTGCAGGCTCTTGCGCAGCTACATGGGCTTCACAAAAAGGCTGGGACCCTATTCTCAGGGCCAGTTGAGGGGGTAAAGGGGCAGGAGACTGTGGTTGGTAGAGCACCCAACAAAAGCCTGAGCTGGACACTCACTCCCACAGCTAAGAATCCCACTCCCGAAGAGAACAAAAAAAGGGTTAAAGTTAACAGCTTCTGCTAGGGTGAGAGGTGAAAGTGAAAGATCTAATTTAGAGTATTGGGGGGGAAATCACCCCATCACGGTGATTTTGCACAATTTTTACTCTCCACGTTTTTTCTGCTATTTAAGTTCCTAATTGTCAAAGTCAGTCCCCAATTTCCAGTCACAGATATGATACGAGAGATCGTGTACAACATACAGAGGGGGAGGGCATGGGTGGTGGGGAAAGAGCAAAATTATCAACGGCTAAGACTCTGGGCTATGAGATTATGAGTGATTTTTATTTTCCCTTACATATTCTGTATTTTTAAGTGTTCCCATGTGACATGTAAATATGCTTCTATGGATGTATGTGTGTATGTGTAATAGATAGGTATTGCTTTAAAAAAAAATAGAAATCTGGGGCACCTAGGTGGCTCAGTGGTTGAGCATCTGCCTTTGGCTCAGGGCGTGAACCCAGGGTCCTAGGCTCGAGTCCCCCATCGGGCTCCCTGCATGGAGCCTGCTTCTCCCTCTGCCTATGTCTCCGCCTCTCTCATGAATAAATAAAATCTTTAGAGAGAGAGAGAGAGAGAGAGAGATCTTACTCCCTGACAAAGAATTCAAAATAACTGCCTTAAAGAAAACTCAGTGGCTAGAATACAACACAGATAGACAACGAAATCAGCAAAACAGTATATTAAAAAACTTTACACACAAAAGAAGAAATCATGTGCCATATAGATGGAAATCATCCATACTGCTCACAAAACTGTCTTATTTCTTTGTATATTACATTATTGTACATTTTAACATGTTTTCAAAGACTATATGACTGTTTTTGAGATACTCCCAAATCAGAGTACTATATAAATGGAAACAAATTTAGAATTCTTTGAATAAATGTTCAATAATAACATAAGTTTATATCAAAGTATCTAGATTCTAAAAACTTACAGTATTAATTTATAGTGTCTTAAATTCTAATTTAAAAATAGCTTTGCTGTTATACAAACGGGAACTTCCTAAAAACATCAGTCCTCATGTGTTCATACTTTCAGTTTGATCTAGTTGAGAGCTTGAGAGAAACAACATGAGAACTTATGGGGCATAAATAAAAACAGCAGGCCAGAGGAGGCTCAGATGATCAGAGCAAAGATCACCACGGGAGATAAAATGTGTTTAACTGTCCTACTCTTGATAGGACTGGGGTGTGTGTGTGTGTGTGTGTGTGTGTGTGTGTGTAGGAAGGAAGAACTTACAAAATCATAGTAAGAGGAAATGTTGTTATAAAACCACAATGTATTTAATCTTTAAATGTAAATAATTCATTGTGCATGTACACATGTAACATTTTATAGTTGTCTACTAAAAAAGCCTAGGAATGATCTATAATTACCAACTCATGAGCAATAAGCATCTGAGTGTCCAGACTGTGATCCTGAAATGACATTTCCAAGTAGAAGAAACATTTTCTTGGAAAATGACTGATTTCAGTGCAAGAAATGGACTAGTTGAGCCAAGAGTACCTTGTCTTACCAGATAATAAATAAGGAAGCTATCAAATGCAAGGGTCCCATCAAAAGAACACGAGAGCCAATTTGAGGCTCCCACTGACTAAATATGGAACAATTTAAGCTTTAGTATGGAGAATTGCAATGTGTTGAAGCATATTAATAACATTTAAATTCATGGGTTTATAAAAATATTTTAAAAAGTAAGTCAATAAAGTAGTCACCTACTGAGAATGACAGTGAAGTAATTCATTATCCTAAAAACTTACATAAAGGGAAAGAATCAAGAAGCTATTCTTTATAAAATCATACAGCTAACAAATTAAAAAGAAGTAATACAACTAGAATATCACATGTAAGCCCAGCTGAGGTTAGCACGTCTAGGAACTAAGCATCAATGTTGCTAACAAGAACAAAGAGCAAAATCCAAACAGTATGTGTCTTCTGATGGAAGAACACAACCTGGCCAAAGAGATGGAACCCAAGTATGATTAAGACTTTTAGTCAGAAAAAAAAAAAAGATGTTTAATTTAGCTGCCCATTTGTAGGAATTACGGAAGATGGAGGACCATTTTGAACTACACTGTGAGTGTGCAAGATGAATATATAAAAATCAATTGTATTTCTGTATACTAGCGATGAACAATTTGAAAATTAAGAAAACAGTTCCTTGAACAACAGAAAAAAAAAAAAACCCTCCACAAGCAGGGGGAGGGGGAGAGGGAGAAGGAGAAGGAGAATCCTCAAGCAGACTTTCTGCTGAGTATAAAGTCCCATTTGGAGCTTGAGTCCAAGACCCTGAGATCATGATCTGAGCCAAAATCAAGAGTCAGCCACTTAACTGACTGGGCCACTGAGGCACCCTAAAACTTCTTTTAATATAAAAGAGTAAATAGAATAATAACAAGGGATTGGGATGTCTGGGTGCTCAGCAGTTGAGCGTCTGCCTTCCACTCAGGGCATGATCCTGGTGTCCCAGGATCAAGTCCCACATCGGGCTTCCCACAGAGAGCCTGCTTCTCCCTCTGCCTGTGTCTCTGCCTCTGTGTGTCTCTTATGAATAAATAAAATCTTTTTAAAAAAAATGAAAAGAAAAATAACAAGGGATTAATTCCTTAAAAGAACTCCTATAAATAAAAATGAAATCTCTAAGATCTCATTAGATCTATAAGCAAATAGATAAAAATTAAAATGAGATAAAAAAATTTGCCTTTTATTGAGGAGACTTGTTTGTTTAGGATTTCTACTACTAACATGAATGCAAATTAGGGCAAGTTTTTTGGAGAAAAATGATCGTAAAAAGAGATTGACAAGTATTTGTATTCTTTAATCCAGGAATTTGCATGCTTTTCTGAGTCTTCTAAACACAAAGAAGGCTTTTATATACAAAGAATATTACTGTGTACAATGTTCATCATAGTTGTATTTACAAGAGGATTAGGTAGGCAAATGCAAAACCAAAATATAGTACCACTCTGGGATGTATTATATAGTCATAAAAACAAAAAATAAAGAAACTCGATCATCTTCAAAAAACGTTTAGTAATATGGAAAAATATTTAGGTTAAAATGGTAAGTAAAAATAATCAGAATAAAAATGATATGAATATATGTGGAAAAACAAAAATATTAATTAAAGTATTAATAGTGTTTACATTGGAATGACTGGAAGAGATCCATGTGATATTTTCTTCTTTTCAAAATAAATACTTTTATATAATGAATACACACTAACTATAAAGTAAAAAAAGAAAAAACAAATGAAAAACCATGATTAAAAAAAAACAATATGAAAAATAACCTGCTAGTGTCCACAATAGCCAAAATATGGAAAGAGCCCAGATGCCCATCAACAGATGAATTGATAAAGATGATAGATAGCTGATAGACATACAGTGGAATATTATTCAGCCATCAAAAAGAATGAAATTTTGCCATTTGCAACAACATGGATGAAACTAGAGAGTATTGGGATCCCTGGGTGGCGCAGTGGTTTGGCGCCTGCCTTTGGCCCAGGGCGCGATCCTGGAGACCCCGGATCAAATCCCACGTCAGGTTCCCAGTGTATGGAGCCTGCTTCTCCCTCTGCCTGTGTCTCTGCCTCTCTCTCTCACTGTGTGCCTATCATAAATAAATAAAAAAAAAGAAACTAGAGAGTATTATGCTAAGTGAAATAAAACAATCAGAGAAAGACAAATATATAATTTCACTCATATGTGGAATTGAAGAAAAAAAACAGATGAACATAGGAGAAGGGGAAAAAATAGGAAGAAAATAGAGAGGCAAACTAAAGAGACTCTTAACTATAGGAAACAAACTGGGGGGTGCTGGAGGGATGGTGGAGGGGTATGAAAGGCTGGGTTGACTAGGTGATGGGCATTAGGAGGGCACCTGATGTAATGAGCACTGGGTGTTATATACAATTGATGAATCACTAAATTCTACCCTTGTAAAGAAAAAAAAAGAAAAAGAATCTGCTTTAAAAAAAAAAAAAAAGGCAGGGATCCCTGGGTGGCTCAGCGGTTTGGCACCTGCCTTCAGCCCAGGACCTGTCAGAGACCCAGGATCGAGTCCCACACATCGGGCTCCCTGCATGGAGTTTGCTTCTCCCTCTGCCTGTGTGTCTGCCTCTGTGTGTGTGTGTGTGTGTGTGTGTGTGTGTGTGTGTCTCGTGAATAAGTAAAATCTTTAAATAAATAAATAAATAAATAGGCATAGTGCTTTTTGAAAATAAAACTTGCTTGACTATTATTGTCTAACCTGTTGCTTGAGTAAATGTATAAGTACTTTTTTTCAAGTTAATCTCATCAACTTTATGCTCAGAATGACTTTTAGCTTATAATTTTGAGAACATCAGAGAAATAAACTTTCCAGATATGATTATGAAAGGAATGTGAATAAATCTTATGTATAACTCCACAAATGATTGCTAAAATTCAAAATTTATTAGGCAAAATTCCATTTTTCACCAATCACATGCACTGGAAGAAAAAATCAAATCCAAATGTTAGTGATTCATTTATACTTACATCATCAAATTATTGAATCCACTTTTAAAAGGGAGATTTAGTAATTTAGAAACATGTAAGTATTTTTCATGAGCTTATGTTTTCCTCTTGTCAAGAGTTCCTCCACTCTACTTGCAATCTCACAGTTATAAAGAATTTGATTTATAGCTAAGAAATTCCCTCTTAAAACATAATTTTCATTATTCGATCTTAATTTACTTTAATGAAAAAGAAAAGGCAGTGGCTAAAGTTCAAATGAGTCAAAATGCTTGTCATACTTGTTGAATAATACAATAAAAAACATACAGCAACTGCATTTTGATCACTCTCAAAGCTTGAGAGAGGAACAGCTTTTTTCCTTTTTATTGAGGATACCAATATTTTGTTAAGTGAAGACATGACTGAACAACTCTAGAAAAACTGGATATTTAAGTATTTATATTTAACACAAAAATTATAATGCAATATAATTGTGCTATTCCCAAGACACTTGGGAGATTTAAAAAAACTTCAATTGAGCACAAGAGTAGAGTCATATGGTCCATTATGGACACAAACATGATACAGGTCATTTTCTTTTACATTGTCAGAATATCTCTGAATTTCATGTAAAACAATTACATGTAAACTTAATTTTGCATGTAAAACTTATAGGTACAGCACCAGATTTTAGCCCAGGATACCTGGCTCTGAGGCAACTGTACTTCTTACCCATGATACAGGCTCTCAGGCAATAAAGCTCCCTGACCAACACTGACATTGAAAAGGTTTCTCAGACTGCTAATCAGCTGATCTAGTAGCTGGAAGGACAAGAGGTATTTATAGGGTCCATGGCTTCTACGACTTTTTGTAAGTGAAAAAAAACAAGGAATAATGTGATAAGGAAGTAACTGAATTGAAATAGGGATCCTAGTGTTTTCCAAGATGAGTGAAGCTCCAGGAAATGTTAGAGGATAACCTTATACACACACACAGGCCTTAAGGTTCTGTAAATCTATCTAGATAAAAGAAGAAAGCATCAAGAGATACAGGAGAATTTTCTGGACTTTTCACATCTCAGCTCTGATGATACCCCCTCAAGGAAGTCTGTCTTTTTATGGGAGTATAAAACTATCAAATGCATAACTTGAAACTAAATAAACAATAAAACAAACCAAATTTCAATTGCACAATAGAAGGCTGAAGCACACAGCAAAAGTATATACTCAAAGTATGGTTATCAGACCATCAGGATGGGCATCTCTGGAAGCTTGCAGAGATTAAGGTTACAGGCCATTCCAGAGCTACTGAGTCAGATTCTGCTTTTAGATCACTAGGTAATTGATAAGTACCATTAAAAGTTTGATAAATGCTGTACTAAACAGATAACTCCTACACCTTGTTTCATGAATAGATGAATGGAACCATATAGATAAAAGCTAAGGGATATTTCAGAATTACAAGGTCAGAGAAGGTGATTGATATTTGCTTCCTTCCCTAAGCTATAGTTTACAACAGTCTAATTGAGTATTTTCGTGAGATAATTATTCAAGTTACTAAATCTATAGATAAAAAACTACAGAAAAGTTTTATATTTATTGCAAGTCCAGGGCAAGCTTAGCATATGCTAAGTGTTGTAGAAAATATAGAAAAGGAAGGAGAAAGTACAATAGCTTCAAAAACGTAATTTCTTTTAAGGCTATCAACACTTAGAAGCCTATCAACACCTGGAGGCTATTGATACCTGAAAAAACACTTCCATTCATTCGTTTGTCCTACTGAGAGGAGAAAATATATCAAACAAATATTTGGATTTAAGAAAAACTAACTTGAATCAAAAGTGTAAACAAATGGCAAAAAAAAAAAGGAGAAATAAAAAAGAATTGATTGAACTCAGGAAAGAAATGGAAGAAAAAGACAATTATCTCAGGAGTAAAAATTATATCACATGACGCTTAAGGCAGAATAGGGTCAAATGACAATATAATAAGGGACATTTAAGAAATGAAGGAAAATGACCAAGAAAATGAAAATAACATAAATAAGTAAAAAGTGCCAGAAAGTAGTGGAAATGAAAGACAGTTAAAAAGGGAATACTGGGGATCCCTGGGTGGCTCAGCGGTTTAGCACCTGCCTTTGGTGCAGAGCGTGATCTTGGAGTCCTGGGATCGAGTCCCACATCGGGCTCCCTGCATGGAGCCTGCTTCTCACTCTGCCTGTGTCTCTGCCTCTCTCTCTCTCTGTCTCTCATGAATAAATAAATAAAATATTTAAAAAAATAAAAATAAAAAAATAAAAAGAGAATACTATTTTTATTATCAGAACCACTACAAAAGAAGAAAAAATATAAGGTAATATATATAATACTATAGTCCAAGAAAAAGTTTCAGAAAAAAAAGAACTACTTGAATCTGCACATTGAAAAATTTTACTGGGTAACTGGCAAAAATCAACCTAAAATGATCAAGGCATTTTCAAAGTCAGAATAGTTAGATTGACATTAGACTTTTCAAAAAGAAATATAATATAGGATAACTATGAATCAATCTTTATAAAAATATCCAGTGAAAGAAAATATGAAAATAAAGGATTTTATGCCCAGCCAAGTTGTCCTTCAAATATTAAACATAGTAAAATCATTCCTAACATATAAGAACTTAAGAGATTCTGTACTCAGCAACTCTTCTTGAGGAATTTACTAGAGAATGAACTTCATCTAACCAAGCAATGATTGGGAAACTTTCAGCAAAAGGATCAATGGTTAGCATTTTTTTTAATGGTTAGCATATCAAAATATATAAATATACATATATGACTAAAACAGTTGGGATAAAGATGGAAGACTAAGGTACAAACGTTATATATGTGATGACATAGGAATTAAGCAACTCAAAAATTAGTAAAACAAAAAAGGAAGGAGGAAAACAGAAAAAGCACATTAATGTAGGTAGGCATCAAAGGGTGTTAAAAAAAAAAAGTACTACAAGCCAGATAATAAAAAGTTAGATAAGAAAATAGAGACCTAAAGGTATTTTTAAAAGAAATACAAAGATAGCTATCCCAATAAAAATACCAACCTTCCTAGATACAAATATTAAATAACCAACCTAAGAATATACATGTCATAAAGACACATGGCAAATACAACAAAATATGCATTGTTATAAAACATGACAATTTAGGCCCAATATATCAGTTATATCAATAAATGTGAATGGACTTAACTCTGTTATTTAAGGAAAACAATTTTCAGTTTTGCTCATAAAACAAGACCCAAATATATGCTATAGTATACGAGACAACCCTAAATCAAAATGATTCAGAGAAGCTAAAAAAATATGGAAATGAATTTCTACCTCCAGGAACATAGAATAAACATCTATTTCTCTATCTCTTCCACTTAGTACAACTAAAATTTCTGAGCATTACATATAAAAGAAATATAAGAAGTCTCTGCAAGGTGGAAAGAGGGAGGCAGACTGGCTAGGGATCTCCAGACATAAGGGGCAAATGGTGGCGAGTCCCCCAGGTTTTCTTTTAGGCTCATATATCCCAGACTTGGCACTGAAAAAACCCTGCAACCCAAAAAAGCCAAAAGACACAGATAAAACAAACACCAAAATAAACACACAAAGGAAAACCCTACTTTCTCTAGCCAAAGGACCCGGAAGGGGGCAGCTTAGCAAGGCAGAAATGTAGAGACAATAACCACTCTATTGTCATCAAACACCACAGAAAAGAACTGTGGCTTACCCTCACCCAGGCCAGAAAAGGCCAAGTGGGGAGCCTAGATTGCACCCCCATGTGCTTTTCCACACATAGCAAAGACCTTAAAAGAAGTCAATAGTAATTAACTTGTCTATAATACAAATCAGTCTTGGTGTTTTCTTTTTGTCAATACTGTTTGCTGTCAGGCTTCCCAAATTCTAGATCTCATGACCACTTGTACCTCTCCCCACCCTCGTGAAGCTGGCCTTTGCACTAGATCTGTGAGAGGCGACAAATCGCTCTCACTTACAGGGTATCTGGTTACCCTCCTTGATGCCCTCCACATTCCAAAATTACACACAAAATTCTACGACATCTCTAAACGAGCTTTAACTTTTTATTTCCCATTTGTTTTTAAAGTAGTTGAAACAATATCGTTTTTACTAGACTACTTGTTAAAAGGGGAAAAATGTGGAAAAGAAATAAAAGCTAATACTCAACACATGTTGAAAACCACTACCACTAAATATTTGAGAGTTATTTGCTTGCATAAGGGAAACTTTACTGAGGCTACTGCAAATAATTTTCAAATGATATTGCATAACATTACCAAAAATTGAGAATTAGAGTAAAATACTTATGTTCTGATCATGAGAGATTTCTCAAAGAGATCCAGACATAGTGTAATGTCTCTTCAGGAAAGGTTGTATTAAAAAATGATTCTTGGGATGCCTGGGTGGCTCAGCGGTTTGGCACCCGCCTTCGACCCTGAGTGTGATCCTGAAGACACAGGATCGAGTCCCACATCAGGCTCCCTGCGTGGAGCCTTCTTCTCCCTCTGCCTGTGTCTCTGCCTCTCTTGGTCTCATGAATAAATAAATAAAATCTTTTTTTAAAAAAATGATTCTTAAAGTTCTCAAAAAAAAATAAAGTTATATTTTCTTTCTTTTTTTTTTTAGTTTTTTTTTTTTTAAGATTTTATTTATTTGAGACAGGAAGAGGGAGAGGGAGAAGCAGGCTCCATGCAGGCAGTCTGACGCAGGACTCGATCCTGGGTCTCCAGGATCCCGCCCTGGGCCTAAGGCAGCGCTAAACCACTGAGCCACCTGGGCTGCCCTAAAGTTATATTTTCTATCTGATAAACTATTTTGAATTTGAAAAGCAATGCTATATTTGTATCATCTGCTCAACTATGAGATGCCTTTGTGATATTAGCTTCATAAAAAGAAAAGGAATTGCCTTAGGATTTCTTGCAAAAAAAAATAGACAAATTGTACTTCATGAAAATTCTTATAATTTGTGCATCAAAGACAATATCAGGGCAAGTTTGTGGCTCAGCCAATAAGGCATCTAACTTTTGATTTCAGCTCAGGTCATGATCTCAGGGTCATGAGATTGAGCTCCATATCAGCTTTGTGCTTAGCTTGACACTCTCTCCCTTCCCATCCAGCCATCTCCCTGATTGTTCTCTCTCTCAAATAAATAAAACCTTTACAAAAAAAAAAAAAAAAGATTCTCTCTCCTCTCCCTCTGTCCCTCTTCCCCATTCCCCTGCTGACATACATGTATACTTCCTCTCTCAAAAAAAAAAAAAAAAAGACAACATCAATGGAATAAAAAGGCAACTGCAGGATGGAAGAAAATATTTGCATATATATATATCCACTTCAAAAATGAACAAAGGACTTGAATAGACATTTTCCAGAGAAGATATACAAACGGCCAATAAGCACACAACAGGAAAACTAATCATTAAGGAAATACAAATTAAATGAAAATCAAAACTATAGTGAGATTCATTTGGGTTTGGGTTGACTCCTTAAAAAACAAGACAAAACAAATCAAAAAAAAAAAAAAATGAAGCAGAGAAAGTGGAACCCAGCACAGTGTTGATGATAATGTAAAATGGTACAGCTACTATGAAAAACAGTAAAGCAGTTCTTCAAAAGATTTGAGTTATTATATTATCCAGCAATTATGCCTCTGAATATATTTCAAAAGAATTGAAATCCAGGTGTCATAGAGATACTTGTTTGTACACCCATATTCACACAGCACTATTCACAACAGCTAAAACATGGAAGCAACATAAATTTCATGGATGGATGACTGGATAAGCAAAATGCATATGTAAATACATATAATGGAATATTATACAGTCTTTAAAAGGAAGAAAATTCTGACACACGTTGCAATGTGGATAAACCCTGAGGATATTATCCTAAGTGAAATAAGCCAGACACAAAAAGAAAAATAATGTATGATACCACTTATATGAGGCACATAGAGTACTCAAAATCATAGAGACAAAGTTTAAAATATCTGTGGGACATCCTGTAAGTAAACAGGTATTTCTCTGGGAACCAAAAAAAAAAAAAAAGGCTCTAATTTTATCCAAACATAAGATTAAAACATACATTTTTCAAATTCAAAAATCTTGGTTATGACTTCTATTTTTCTAAATTTCTGTGTTTCTCATCTTGGAACAGAAACAGAAGTCTCAACGTACCATTTCAGTCTAAACACCAAATTAGTCTAATTGCTAGACCAAACACACTGAGCTATGCTTTAGAAAAGGATGTAAAAACTTACCCAAAAGTAACTCTAACTGCCCTCCCAACACAAATCAGTGGATAATAAGTATTTGGGATCTAGGCATGCATAAGCTTTGCTTTGAGTAATCCAAGATTGGATTTTAAACAGGACACATTTCTTCAATAGTAAGTCAAAATATTTTTACAACAAAGGAGAGAGGGGTGTTAGGGGGGTTAAGAACAAAAGGACATAATGTCCGGCACATAGTAGATGGTAGAAAAAAATGTCAAATAGATCTGTTGATTATTTCTGGTTGAATAAAACAGAAATAGATCTATGTTATTTCATATTTACTATGCCTTAGATAACAGAGGATTTAAGTAACAACCCTTACTCAACAGAGTGTTTTTTTAATGGAATTATTGTATTAACTCCTTCTCTTACAGATAAATGCTACAAAAATAGTCTTTATGAGAACAAATTATTTCATATGGAAGCTGTAAAGTAAAATGTTACTTGAATATATTTTATATGTATTACATATATAATATACATGTAATATATACATACTCTAATGCAATATATATAAAACCCATAATTTCAACCCTTTAAATGTCAAGGAGAAAATGAGAGCCGAGATAATGCCCACAAGGGAATTTTAAAAAAGTATATCTAGATTTAAGAGGAGAATTTTGGTGAGACTACATGAACAATCGGGAAGAGAGGACCCCTTTCTTAGTAAGGGTCCTATAGCTGGAAAAAATATCTGAGGTAACTCTTACTACATCTCATGATTTTGCCTCATGGAGGAGATAAAATTTTGATCACCATCCCCCAACTTTCAACCATGCCTTCCTCAAGATGAAACAACTTTGTATGGACCCCTTCCACTTCAGAATTCTCTGAAGAGTACTCCCTACAAAGCTCTAGGAAGCTCTTCAGACTGGTCTTGTCATTCTAGGACATTTATGTCTTAATGAGCTCTCTGAGAGTCCAAAGCCAAGAGAGATCATTCATCCTCCCCACTTGGCTGCCTTCTGTCTTCTTTATTTCCACCATGGGCAGAATGAGGAAACTAAAACACCATTTAGAACCTCTGCTGTAACTTTTGGTTTGTCTGTTAATGGCTTTGGAACAAAATGATCTGCCAGAAAGAAAATCTAAGGAAACTCCAACTGGCATTTGACAGTCAAATCAGAAAACCTACTTATAGTTTTCCAGAGCTTAGGAGCCAAGTTCCAAAAAAGAGTCTAGAATGGTTTTTCCCTTCTCCCAGGGAGGCACAGCTCAGTGCCAAGAGGGAACTTCTCAGCCCATGATTTCTTCCATAGGGGAAAGTGAGAACATGTGAGTAAGCACCCAATTTCCCCAGTTGTGTGGGACACTGTCAAACAGGCCCATTTCTTTCTCACTCCACCAAGACTAGTAAGTCATAAACTGCATGGCTAGGGGGCAATAAGCAACATGAAGAACAGCAGCCAGAACTTAGAATGAAATATATCAGAGAGATGCAGATCCTGTTAACTGTTTAGCAGACTCCATCAAGAAACCCACCCATCAAGCCTTTGAGTTTGCCTCTCCAGCGGATCCCCACAACTGGCCCATGGGCTTCCTCACTGTCTCACATATGCCTCACCCCAATATACACAAACTCCAAGGCCAGTTCCTTATGTGCGCCCCCAATGACAATGAGTGTGCCTTTGCAGATAACTAGTGAGTGTATGCAGAAGAAGGTCCAACTCTGCAGAGTTAGGAGAAAGCACACAAACCTGAGCATTCAGCACTGCCCTAAGGAAAGTAAATTAGAGGTTGTCAGTACCTGCCCTGGCCATCCAGAGAAGATATGGAAGGTATGCAATCTTGAGAACTCCTCTTCAAGAGAAAACAAGAAATATGGAATAGATACATTCACATAAAAGTTCTGAGAAAGAATCAGATTTTTTTTTAAGATTTTTATTTGAGAGAAAGAGCATAAGTAGGAGGAGCAGAGGAAGAGAGAATTCAGACTCTGTACTGAGTATGGAGCCCAATGTGGGGCTCAATCCCCAGACCTTGAAATCATGGTCTGAGCTGAAACCAAAAGTCAGACACTTAACTGACTGTGCCACTTGGGCACCCCAAGCCTCAGAATCCTTAATAGGGAAGCACAAAAGCAGAACTTTGGATTAAACTTAAGTTGTTATCAACCTAAAATAGGCTATTTTATCTATGTTTCATGAAAGCCTCTTGGTAACCACAAAGCTGAAAGCTACAGCAGATAAACAAAAGATAAAGAGAAGGAAATCAAAACATACGACTTCAGAAAATTATCAATTCACAAAAAAGATAGCAAGAAACAAGGGAACTACAAAACAACCCAAAGAACCCCAATAAAATGGCATTCATTAGTAAGTCCTTAACTCTCAAGAGTTACTTCAATATAAAGGGATTAAATTGTCAAAGGGTGGAGAGTGGCCAAATAAACAATAAGAAAAAAAAAGACAATTATTTGCTTCTTAAAGCAGACTCATTTCAACTTTAAGGACACACAAAGGCTTAAAATGAGAGAATAGAAAATGATATTTCATGCAAGTGGAAACCAAAAGAGAGGAGGGATAACTACAGTTTTTAGGCCAAAAACTGTAACAAGAGACCAAAAAAAGGTCATTACATAATGATAAAAGGGTCAATTCATCAAGTGGATAAAGCAATTCTAAATATATACATATATGCACCAACTGGAACACTTAAATATATTAATCAAATACTAATAGATTTGAAGGGAGAAATAGAAAACAATCTAATAGAAGCTTTAATACCCTACTCCCAAAATGAATAGAGTTTTCAAACAGAATATCAATAAGGAAATATTGGACTTGAACTATTCTTTAGAAGAAATGGACCTAAAAGATATATCTATGACATTCCATATATATATATATATATATATATATATATATATATATATATATATATAGAGAGAGAGAGAGAGAGAGAGAGAGAGACATTCATACATTTCAATTGCTTAATTCTGATTTCTGATTCCAGATTTAAGCTTGAGAATGTCAATATATATATATATGACATTCCATCCAATAGCAGCAGAATACACATTCATCTCAAATACACAAAAACATTCTCCAGGATAAATCCTATATTAGGTCACAAAACAAGTCTTAGCAAATATAAGAAAACTAAAATTACATCAAGTACCTTTTCTGACCATGATGATATGAAAATAAAAAACAATAAAAGGAAGAAAACTAGAAATTTCTCAAATATGTGGAGATTACACAACATGTTATTGAACAACCAATGGATCAAAGAAGAAATCAAGAGGAAAATGAAAAATCTTGAAACAAATAAAAATGGAAACACAACATACCAAACCTTAATGAATACAATAAAAGCAGAACTGAGGGAAGTTTACAGCAATAAGCACCTACATTAAGAAAAAAAATCTCTCAGATAAACAGCTTAACTTTATAACTCAAGGAATTAGAAAAAGAGCATACTATGTCCAAAGTTAAGAAGAGAAAGGAAATAACCAAGAAGAGCAGAATTAAATAAAAATATAAGCCTGAAAAATAATAGGAAAAAAATCAACAAAACTATTTGTGAAAAAGATAAATTGATAAACATTCAGTTAGACTGAGGAAAAAAAAGAGAAGAAAGCTTTTCCTTTAAGATCTGAACAAGACAAGGATCCCCATTCCTTCCACTTTTGTTCTACATAGTATTAGAAGTCCTAGCCAGAGCAATTAGTCAAGAAAAAGAAATAAAAGTCATCTAAACCAAAAAGGAAAAAAGTGTACCTGTTTGCATATTACATGATATTAGACATAGAAAACCCTAAAAACTAGTAGAACTAACAAATTCAGTAAAGGCTCAGATTACAAAATCAACATACAAAAATCAATTCTATTTCTATACACTTAACAAAAAACTATCTGGAAAAAATCTCATTTATAATATCATTCAATATAATAAGAAAAACTTTGGGATAAATTTAAATCAAGGTGAAAAAGCTGTATGCTGAAACAAAGACTTGGATGAAAGAAATTGAAGACATTTATTGAAATAAATAAAAAGAATAGATCATGTTTATAGATCAGAAGAATATTGTTCACATGTTTATAATATCCAAAGCTATCTGTATGTTCAGTGCAATCCCTATTAAAATTTCACTGGCATTTTTTCACAGAAATAAAGCAACCAACCCTAAAATTCATGTGGAACCACAGAAAACTCCAAATAGCCAAAGCAGTTCTGAGAAAGAAAAACAAAGCTAGAGGCATCACACCTTCCTGATTCCAAACTACATTATAAACTATTCAAACCGTATTACAATAATCAAAACTGTATGGTATGGATGTAAAAATAGACACAGTGATCAATAGAATTAAGATAAAAAAATAAGCTTATGCATTTATGGTCAACTAATACTTGATAAAGGAGCCAAGAATACTCAATTATGAAAGGATAGTCTCTTCAATAAATGGTGCTGGAGAAACGGGATATTAACATGAAAAAGAATTAGATTGGGCTCCTATCTTAATCATTCACAAAAATTAACTTGAAATGGTTTAAAGACTGAAATGTAAAACCTGAAACTGTAGAACCCCTAGAAGAAAGCCTAGGGAAAAAGTGCCTTGACAGTTGTCTTAGCAATAAGTTTTTGAATATGACATCAAATCACAAGCAAGTGGAACTGCATCAAACTAAAAAACGTATGCACCTCAAAAGAAACCATCAACAAGATGAAAAAGCAATATAGGGATTGGGTAAAAATATTTTCAAATCATATATCCAATAAGAGGTTAATATCCAAAATATATAAGGAATTCATACAATCCAATAGCACACACAAAAAATCTGATTGAAAAATGGGCAAAAGAACTGAATAGATTTTTTTTTTCAAAGAAAACATACAAACAGCCAACAGGTATATAAATGACACAACAGGTAAAAATCACAATGAGATATCTTTTCACACCTGTTAGAGTGGCTGCTACAAAAGAGTGATAACATGTCTTGGCAAGGATGTAGAGAAACGTGAACTCTTGTGTACTGTTAGTAGCAATGCAAACTGATGCAGTCACAATGGAAAAGAGTATGAAGCTTCCTCAAAAAATTAAAAATAGAACTACCCTATGACCCAGCAATCCCGATCCTGGAAATACATCCAAAGGCAATAAAAACACTACATTGAAAAGCTATTTGCACCTCAGTGTTCACTGTAGCATTATTCACAATAGCCGAGACATGGAAACAACCTAAGGTCCCATCAACAGATAAGTATTGTAAGAGAAAGAAAATGTGAGATTTTATATACATTTTAAAAAGAAAGGAAATTCTGTCATTGGTGACAACACAGATGGGCCTAGAGGGCATAATGCCAAGTGAAATATAAGTCAGAGAAAAATAAATACTGTATGATATCATTTATATGTGGAATCTAAAAAAGCCAAACTTCTATAGAGAGTAGAATGGTAGTTTTCAGGGCCTGAAGATCGGGGGTAAATGATCGGATGTTGGGCAAAAGATAGAGACTTCCAATTACAAGATGAATAAATGCTGGGGATCCAATGTCCAGCATGGCAGCTCCAATTAATAACACTGTGTTATGTACTTTAAAGTTACTGAGAGAGTAGACGTTATATATTTTCACCACATACACACAAAAGGTAAATATCTGAGGTGATGGACATATTAACTAACATTATTGTGGTAATCATTTCAAAAATATCAAACTATCACACTGTACACCTTAAACTTAACACAGTGTCATATGTCAATTCTTTCTCAATAAAGTGAAAGGCCAAAAATGTATTTTTTTCCCACCAAAAGACCCAATTACCTGTAAGAAAATTTTTGCTGTTTCAATTACTTAAAGGCCAACATACCAGGAGTTTTAAAATAATAGCTACTTCTAGGGGAAGGGCACACTGGACCTCTTTGTACTATCTCTGCAATTTCCTATGAACATACTTCAAAATAAAAAAGCTAAAGAAAACACAATAAAGACAGAAAGTGGTATGCAAAATATTAATGCTTGTTGAATTTAATGATAAGTATATAGGGAGGCATTGTGTTCTCCTTTTGATTAGCCTATATGTTTAAAATTTTTCATATTAAAATTTTGAAAAGAAAAAAGTGAACTTATTAAAAAGAAGCAAAAGATAGTTATCCAGCCCCAGAATTTATTACTTTTGATTGTGCTTCCATATGTATAAATTACTCTGGTGTGGATTAATTTGCACCTACTTAACTTCTGTATGTGTTTTTCCATGTTTTTCTGCTGGATGATTATGGTTTTACTGGACAGCTAATAGTCTGTAAGAAAGAAACTTAAGGAAAAAGTCAACAGAAAAAAAAAACATTTATAAGAAGTCAATTTAATTATTTAACAGTTACTTAAAAATGGCTTTCTCTGGGCTATTTTATGAAATGAAGTTCCTACTTATCCCTTCCCAACATGCAATTTTCAATATTTGATTTTTTTTTTTTTTTTTTACCATTTCAGGGTTTTGGTACACTAAATCCAAATGGATTTAGTTTGGCTCTAGTTAGAAATTTCAAATTAAAGTGGTCTGTATCCTGCTGAGTTTCCTTTTCTCTCTTCAGCTTTCATTCTTCTAAAGGCTTTTGACCCTAATCCTTAACAACCAGAAAAAAAGTGGACCTTCATTTGTATCTTAAAATGATGCTTTGTAGATAAGGACAAAGCTGCCACAGATGATGTAGTTCTAGAAAAAGATTCCATGAATGTTAAGGTATTTAGGAAAGCAAACCAAGATTATACCAAAAAATTTATTAGGGTCTGTCATATAGGCTCTCTAGAATTTAAAAATGGTGCTAAAGTGCTTTTAAGAGCTATGTGTACCAGTCTCACTCATCACACAGAGAGGACTGATAAAGCAGCCCTTGAGATTGAAAATTTAAAAATAATGATAAAAACGTTCAGGAACGTCTGGAAACAATCAGTTTTCTTGTACCTCTGTAAACAAGGCATGCCTTAAAAAGCCCTGATTAACCTTGACTCCCTCTGGTCCAACCACTTCTCAATCTCCCCTTCAAAGGCCAAGAAGTATTCGCTACTCCTACAACACAAAAGACTTACTTGATATTGAAAAAAATGGTTTCTCTCTCATAAGCAAATATATTTTCCAAAACATCTCTGTGAAAGGATAATCGAAGTCATGGAAGACAAAACAGTTAATTAACATTTAGAGACAGTACAATGGGAGAGTCCCAGGAATGCAAAATATATTGATTAATTTCTGTGGGATCCTCTCAGTTTTGCCATGCTGTTTTTGATAGTTTGTTCTTTGAGAAATGTGTCTAAGGAGTCATGAGTATATTCCCAACTTCTCTTGTGGTCGGAAGTTTAAAATCCTGAATGCCCTGCAATCACGCCTTATAGAGCTTTTACGTGCAGAATTGCAACTCTGTGCTTGTCAGTCTCTTCTCTTGAAAGCAAGAATAATAATATTAAAAGGCTCTAGAATATGGAAAATAAGTATAGATATGAGAATACTTATTGCTGCATAGAAACCTGTGCAGTGGATCAAAACACTGTCTATAAGAGAAATTAAAAAAAAAATAAGAAAATAAAAAGGTGCTGTTCTAATATGGCGGAACTTATATCCAAAGGATACCAGATGGATAACCTGGTTTTTCTTTACCTTTTCACATAAAATCTGCTTGTCAATAAAAAAAACACACCATGATCATTATTACAAAGAAGTACAAATTCTCAGAACATAAAACCAACACATTAAGGAGAAGCAAACTCTAGGGATCAGAAAGGTAACAGAGCATGTGACCTATATAGTCCTCATTTATATCCATACCTCGAGATTGCATTGGTGTGCCCCTTTTACAAAAAAGGGAAGGAACAAAGGAAGGAAAGAAGGAAAAAGGTGCTATTATGTTTATAATCCAGAACTATGGATATATTTAATGCTAAGAAACCACGGATTCCTGTTTTGCAGTTATGCCTAATATCAACCAGCCAGCCAAGACTAAGCATTTTTAGTTCATCTTTCCTTACTTTAAAATAATGATTCTTGTCCCAGGTAGAGCCAAAAATTACCTACAAAGCTATATAAAATTCAGATATTCAGAAGCCATGCCAGGACTACTGAATCTTCAAAGGCATGTACCTTTTTCTTTAAATAAAAAAAAAAGAAATGAAAAGAGTTTTAAGTATATATCTTGGTTAAAACTCCAGTGCTGCTAAAAATCCAAAGAAAACCAAGTGAAAAAGGATAATGTAACTCAGTGAAGTAATTAAATATAAAATTAATGCGTATAACATTTAAAAATCCATGTATAAAAAACCAGTTAAAAAGATATATTAGAAATTAGCCCCAAATTTCAGCAAAACTATAAAAACACCTAAGAATAAAATTAAATAGAAGCCTGCATGATCTCTCTGGAAGAAACTTTAACATGTTCCTTAGGGGCACAAAGGAAGATGGAAACAAGGGGAAAGGTTATGTCCTTAGGAAGGAAGATTGAACACTATAAAAACACCCAGCAGGATGTTTTAAAAGGTATTATTAAGTTCCATGGCTCAATTTAATTTTGCTTAAATTCATAATAGTACAAATATACTACTTACATTAAAAGTATTTGTTACAGAAATAAAAGTCTGCTGTTTAAAATAAATAGTAAACACATTAATTCCCAAGTTTACATAGGAAACAAAGAAAAATCATTAGGAAAATTCTGAAAAGGCAGAGTAATGAGAGATCATTGTTTTTTTTAAAAGTCAAAGCATATTACAAAAGGATAATAATTAAGCCAATACATGAATGTTAAAAAGCTCCCTAGCTGTGATAATGAAAAAAGTGGAGGAAAAACAAATTCAGTAAAGGATGGAGCACACAAAGAGATTTGGTACATAATACAAGTGGCCTTTCAAATCAATGACGAAAATATTATTTATTATTTATTTTTATTTTTTATTTATTTACTCAACATATATCATCAACAATAACACAAATTTAAACTTACTAGATGAAAATATGGAAGAAACACTTAAAATAAACTTAAAGAATTTCTAAGTGTGCACTAGACATGAAGGCCAAATAAAATATTGATAAATTTAACAAGCAAAAACGTGTTGAGGCCAAGAAAAAAAAATCTATAAAAGGCAAAATTGGAAAAAATATATCTACAACTCAAATCACAATGTGCTAAGTTTACTAATAGGCAATAAACTTACAAATCGGGAAGAAAGGATCAACAAACCAACTGAAATTTCAGCAAAGGCTATAAGCAACATGTACCAAAAGAAATACAAATTTAAATAAAATAAAATCTCAAATAGCTCCTAACCACATACAGCTAGAGATATTTTCTTCTTGTCAGTTTGGTAAAGATCATGAAGTTTCATTTAAAAAAAAATGCTAGGAAAAACAGGCATTTTTTTAGATTTGAGAGAGAGAAAGTACAAACAGGAGGGTAAAGGAGAGAGAATCTCAAGCAGACTCCACACTGAGCATGGCACCCAATAGAGGGCTTGATTTCACGACCTTGAGATCATGACCTCAGCCACAACCAAGAGTTGGATGCTTACCCGACTGTGCTACCCAGATGGCCCAAACAGGCATTTTTATACATTACCCTTGGGAGCATACATTGAAACAGCCTGTGAGGAGGAGGATATAGCAATTCAAATTATAAATGTGTATTATGTTTTGACCCCAAAAAGCCACTCCTATATTTTTAACCTGATTTATATTCAGTACTGATATATGCACAAGTTAGTTATTGTATCGTTGCTTATAAGATCAAGAGGATGAAAACAACCTAAATGTCAATTACTAAGGGTCTAACTAAATTATGAGTACACATCTATTCAATGCACTAGTTGACCACAGTATAAAAGAATAATGTGTATCTGTGTGCACCATTACAGTGAAAAGTCAAGATGCAAAGTATTGTGCTTTTTCTGTTACAGTATTGACCCATGACATGTATACTTGTTTGTGAAATGGAACATCTACTCCAAAATATACACAGAACTGGTATTCGTGATTTCCTCTCAAGAAGAGGATTGAGGGAGATTTACTGGTCATTGTATATGGTTTTGAGTAGTTTTATAACAGTTATTGGACTTCTAAAATAAGTCAGAGCTCTAAAAAATCAATGCCCTACCTCCTGTTGAAGGTTTCCAGGGTTTTCAGACACTGCTCCTTTAAGAGAAGTGACAGCATCCAAGACACAGCTGCCCAGGAAATGCCAGATTGGCTTGTTATAGCAGACCTTGAGTTACACACACTTAGCTGCTGTGCCTAACTGGCTCTGTCACTGGCTGTCCCTCTTTCATCTCTCCTGACCCAATTGGCTTCCAATGCTCCTGGCTTCTTGACGGCTTTATGCAGGCATGTACAGCTCCCTAAGTCAACTGTTTCCTCCCTCCAATGAAAGTTCCATACTCATCTGTACCCATGCAGAACACAAGCAACACTTCATCCTGCCATCTGTTGTGGATTTCTAATCACAGTCCCTTTGATCTAGTACCAGCTCAGTTTCCCACCTCTATTCCTACTTCACCCATGTCTACAGATTAATTAGCCACACCCGCCAGGCAATCTTCTCTATATCCCCTAATTTACTTACCAGACCTGCCTCAGCCCTCTTCCCAAAGGACAGAGATGTCCATGTCTCAGTTCAAAAGAGAGTCAATCTGATGAGATTTAGAACCATTGTAGTATCTTAGAAATACTGAGGAATTCATTCACATATTTATCCTAGAAATATTTATAGAATGAGTATCATTGACTAGGCGTATTGTTAGATACCAAGAATGACAATAACAAAAGTGATGTGGCCCTTGTTCTTCGGTGTCATATACACTCTAGGGCAAGAGATGATACCCGAGAACGTGAATAGATAAAACAACTTCTGAAGGAAAATATTGGGAAAGGTGATAGAAAATAATAAGGCTGGAATGGGTGGGATTACTTTAGATAGGGCGGTGAGGAAACACTTCTCTAACAGGTAACATCTAAGCTGATATTTGGTGAATAAGAAAGCTCAAAATGTATGAAGAACTAGGGGAAGAATGTCCAGCTTAGTAGTGTGAAGGCCCTAAATGGAAAGGAATTTCATTTCTTCTATGAACCATCAGGGCCATATAACTACAACATATCGAGCAAGAGAAGGAAAGCCAAAACACTGGAGAGGCAGGCAGAGGGCTATGTCGCTTTCCACCACAGTAGGATATTGACCGGATATAAGTGAACTAGCAATCCGCTGACAAATCTTAAGCAGGCCAATGATATGTGCATTGATGTGTGTAGCATAGACAATGGGAAAAGGGCAGGGGTGGGAAATAAGAGAAGTGGCATTGAAATCAGAAATCTGCAATGGTCCAGAGAATAACACGCAAATACTTGGTTAGAGAATCGGAAGCAAAAACGAAGAGAAGTGAGTAAAGGAGAACTCACCTAGAATACCAGGGGCAAGGATAGAAGAGGACTATGATCCTTGGCTTCTGGCTTGAATAACCACATGGCAGCTGGTGCTTTCCTGATACAGGAAAGAACAAGACACAAAAGGAGAGAGAGATTTTTGGGAGTTTACGATATTTTGATATAACCTGGCAGAGATGTAGGGTATGCATGTGGGTTTAATAGTTCATCATTATTGATGACTCTCTGTGCTCCACATTTAAGAGCTGTATATATTGTTCTGGACCGAATGCCTAAGCCCTCCTCCCCCAAATTCACACACTGAATGCTAACCCCCAGTATGATGGTATTAGGCGGGGCCTTAGAGAAAATTAGGCCCTGAGGGTGGAACACTCATGAATGAGGATTAGTGTCCTTATAAAAGATGCAAGAACTTGCCTTCCCTCTCTGAACTTCTCCATGTGAGGACATGAAAAAAATGATACTCATCTGTAAAGCAGAAGGGGGCCTTCACCAGGCAGTGAATCTGCTGGTGCCTTGACCCTAGACTTCCCAATCTCCAGAAAGACGCTTTTCACCAATACTGTGAGAAAGAAATGCTTGCTGTTTAAGCCACTCAGTATTCTGTTGTAACAGCCCAATCTACGTCATGTTAACTAATTCAGGGTCCATACCAGTTTTTATATCCTTATGTATCCATTTTTCCACATTAACTCATTTAACCCCAACAACTTACAAGTTTTGTACTATTATTAAATGCACTTTATATACAAAAAAAATCTCAAGCATGTAGAGGTTAAGAAGTTTGCCTAAGTCCATATACCTGATGAGGGCCAGAGCCAATATTCAGACATGGGCAGTTCTTAAATTGAGCTCAGGGAAGAGGACATCTGAGACAGAGAAATCCATTGTGGAATCAGTTGATAAACAGGATTTATAGCCATGGAAACAGATGACACAATCTAAGGAGAGCATGTTGTTAAAGGAGAATACAAGTCTTGTTAAGTGCTAATATTTTGAGGTCAATTAGAGGAGCAGGATCCAGAAAAGGTGCTAAGGAACAAAGACCAGAAAGGTGGGAAGAAAACCCAGAAGTTTGGTGCTTTGCCACCCTTTCCAATGTCATACGAGTGCATTCAGAATGGTTAGCTTGGTTTAAAGTTTCCAGGAGGAGGAAAAAGTCAGAGGAAGTTAAAAGAAATGAATGAAAATGAATCAAATCAAATATGCTTGTCACAATATAGGGGCAAGGAGTGGAATCTCAAGTAATGAGTCAGAATCTTTATTTTTCAAATGAAAAGCTGTATGTCTAGCACAAATCTAATAATCATTTTCCAACATACAGTTGCACTTATGGGGACAACTGAATTTAAGAGTATTCCAAAAAACTCCAAAGCGCAGATTGACCATCATCACATAGGGGATAATGAGGGTGAGCTCCCTGAAGGAGTTTCTCTTTTATTTTCAGTACTTGGAACAGAGTAGACACTTAAAAATGGTTGGCTACATTGAACATAACACAGAAAGATTTGGAAGGTAAGTAATTTTTGAGGAAAAAAATACTACTTTACTTTTATATTTAAAGCCACTAAATTTGCAAAGTTTGCAGTCTCAGAGTTGGACTTGTTTTGCGAAGTTTTTGTCACTTACTTTTGCCCAATGTCATTAGAGTCAGATAAAATAAACCTTCAGTTCTGCTAACACAGTTTGAATCATGGTTTTAAGTCTTATTATTTACAGAAGAGAGTTCAACCTTGAAAGAGTTTTACTACAACAGCATGCAGTAATGTGCAGTAACGTTTGACATTTAGGAAGCAAATATGTAGATTTGTAAAATTCAGATTTACATGGGGAAAATGTATCTTAATTACATTTAAGATACATTATCAACTACACTGAAAGAAGCATTTCTTTTGTATAGTTTATTTGGAAACTACAAGGAAGTATAAATTATCATGGTCTTCTTTACATGGAAATTTTGAGTCACTCAGAAAGAAAATGTTATCTTCTATTTTCTTAAGCATAAAAATATTTTACTGATTTTCCACAAAATACTTTCATTAGATTCAAGAGAAGCTTGGATTTTTTAAACAATTTTATTTATTTGACAGAGACAGCACAAGCAGGGGGAGCAGGAAAGGGGGGGAGAAGCAGGTTCCCCACTGAGTGGGGAGCCCAATGTGGGGCTTGATCCCAGGACCCTGAGATCATGACCTGAGCCAAAGGGAGACACTCAACCAACTGAGCCACCCAGGTGCCCCAGAAGCTTGGATTTTTAACCTGTTCTTTTCTAAAAACTAATGGAAAAAAAATGTTTACTGTAAGACTACTATGAATTTTGTAAAGACTTTATCAATGTTTAAAGAATTGCCCAGTGTCATTTATATTTTGATAAAATTTGATAAGTTTTGGGGGGGGGGGGCACAGGAAAAAAGAAAGTGGCCAAATGGAGAAAACTAATGAAAACAAATAGATCTGTTCTTAACCCATCTCCATGTTGTCAGGTTAAGAAAAGAGCCCCAGAGTCCCCAAGAATCCAATGTCATCTATATGGGCCCTCAATATACAATCTGAGCTCAAGAGAAAGGTAAGAGTAGGGGGCCTAGCTGGCTCAGTCTGTAGAGCATGCAACTCGATCTTCGGTTGTAAGTTCAAGTCCCACATTAGGTGTAGAGATTACTTTAAAATCTTTCATTTTAAAAAAAGAGAAATAATATTTATGAAGAAATAGAAAAATGTAAATTAATTTTCCCCGAATGTAACAGTTCTAGTGAAGAGAGCAAACAAAGGAATTTTCCCTCCACTCTTCTCCTTGAGACCCACTGAAAACATCAAAACAGTGAAAACAGGGGAGGAAACATCATCAGTCAAGGAAATGGCCGTGTCTTCAATGTCAGACTTGGGACACACACCTGCCAAATGATGGATAATGAAAGAAAATGTAGCAACATCAGACTTGGAGCAGGACGTAGTTCTTTCAAAATGGGCGTCATGGCCCTGTGAGGCTTATCCAACAATTCTGTAATGAGAAAATGAGTATCAAGACATGGCCAGGCCTTGGAGGACCCAAAGTCACAGGTTGATACTATAGAACAATGTAGTACTGATGGAGAAACCATGCTGACACCCCATTTTAATTCTTTCTAGATGGGCCTGCCAGCTGAGGAAGATGGGGGCAGAGAAACGGGAAATAAGAGGGCAGGTGGAGAGCATGTGACCTGGACACTAAACTCTTACATGGAGACTTGTATTCTCAGGATAAGGAAGTGAAATATTGAATAGGAGGGTGTTCACACGATATATCTAAGAACTAGTTCTATTAATTTTTATAAATGCACTAAAAAGTTTAGTTTTAGAAATAACTGCCACAGCAGAACGGGCTACTTGTGAGTTGGCCCTAGAGAATGCTGCTTTTCAAGGCTGTGAGAATATGTTTCTGGTGCAAGTTTGTGGTAATAGGGAAGAACAAGACAAATAGGGTGGCCGAGAGCTTAGAGTCCTGCATCCTGAAAAACCCCTCAGTCCTGGACAGATGAGGATGGTTGGTCAGCCTAGAGAGGAACCACAATTTCTCCAAGGTTCCTCAGTGAAGACGACCCCCAAAGGTGGTATCCAGACTCAATTTGGAAATGTATTAAGAAAGAGGAACTAATCAAGAGAATATGTGTTAGGAAGAGATGGGACTCAGGTAACTGCCCAGAAACATCAAGATTGCAGAAATCTGTCACCACACTGAGCCTTTTAATTTAGCCACTGGTAGACAGTTTGGGCTCTGAGAAGCCTGGTGTTCATAGTAAGATGATTAGTTGATTTCTAAGCAATTTAAAAAGAAAAAGGAAAAAGATCCTGTTGTTGAAAAAAGCAATAAAGACATAAGAAATCAGAAAAGGCTTCAATTGTCAGATCAGTTTCCAGAAAGGCAACTGTCATGTTCCTGAGTAGTGGCAAAAGAAATTTTGGCAGTGAAAGCATTAACTTTTATGAAAATGTTCAAAATATGTTTCCTCGTATGACTAATTTTATTGTTCCATTAGCTGCCTCCCTAGAATTATCCTGTGGAGAAGTATTAGTCATCACGAAATAAATAAAGCCCTGCTGCCCCTCCCCAGCACAAGACATGGAACAGTTTCCATGACTGACAGCCCATGCTTGCATTTATTCACTATCAGGGGTTCAGCCAAAACTTTAAACCACAAGTTTGTGATGACACCAATTAAACCCACTAATGTGTTTTCGTCAGCACCTGGCAGCCCGGGGAGAACGGACTGCTTGATGGACCTTGGGCTGGGAGCTGGCAGTGGTGGTAAGAAAGGGCTTGAGGGGCTACCGGAATGGAGGCTAAAAGGATTGACTACAGGGTCCAGGCTGGAGAGGGAAGGATAAGAGGGAACTGAGAAAATCGGAGTGCAGGTAACAATCAAGTCCACCATGGAATGGAAAAGCAAGTTAAACGTGTGAGAAGTTGTGATCAAAGGTTGGAATGTCAAAGTGCAAGTTTTCAGAGATAAAATATGGTTTAAAGGTCCAGACCATTGGCATGAAAGTGGGTTGCTAAAATTGAATGAAGGGATGTCTTGATAGAGGCAGCGAAAGGAATTCCTAAGGGTTGGATGGGTCAAGGTGGACACTGAATTTGGCCCAGAATTATGTCAAAAGCATGATGAGCCATGAAGAACCAACCCCATGGCATTTAGAGATCCATCAAGACACTCCTGTCCATGTCTCAAGTTTTCTCTGTATTTCACAACTCTTACTAGAGAAGCCCTGAGTTTGTGTGAGGATTTCCTTATACATAGGGAAATCTAAATCTGGGGGCTATTTTAACCCACATATCACTGAATGCAGCCCTCAGAAAACTGCATTAAATATGATAAATGCTGAAATTCTTACTGAAACTCAATGTGCAAGATTTCCTGGCTCTGGGATGATTGAGCAAAGGCCTCAGGGAGAAGACAGCCAAAGGATTACTTAACCTGATCTTGAAGTGAAGCCAGTCACGTTAGCCATAGGATGAAAGGAAGTTTGTGGAAGAAATGACTAAATGATCACCATGTTCAGAAGCAGAAGGCAGAAGTATCATCCTGCACTTGTGTGCCGTGTGTACATGTGTGTCGTTGCTGAGGGTGGGAAGAGAAGCAAATTCGCATTATTTAGACTTGGCTTTTTCAACTTTTTAGACCGGTCCGGACTAGTTGTTTTTCTGGCTGATTCTCTCCAAAGTAGTTTTGTACTATTTACCTTGTTCCATGCAATGCATTCTTGTGTCTCATTATTCCCTCAGTGGGAACATTACCCCAAAATTACAGATATTAAAAGGAGACTTTTTCCAGAAACTGAAAATCACCTTTCAGGAAGGTTGCCTTGATTAGAACAGCAAAAACATATTTCCTGTGTGCCAACCTCTCTTCTGAATATTCCGTATCGATCAATTTATCTAATTTTCACAGTGGGTTTATAAAGTAGGTACCATTATCCTCATCCTATCAATATAGAAACTGGGCATGGAGAGCTTAAGTAACTCACCCAAGATGAAGCCATGATTTGAACCCGGGCAGTTGGACTCCAGGGTCCTTGCACTTAAGTGGCCTTCAAAGAGTGCTCCCCAGACCAGCACATCACCTAAGAATCTGTTAGAAATTCAGATTCCTGGGCACCATGACAGATCTACTGAATCAGAAACTTTGGAGGGGGGACCTGAAAATTTGGGTCCAAACAAGCTTCAGGAGGACCCTGATAGGCTCGGTTTGAGAACCAGAGCAACAACACTGAGACAGTATAGGGAAAGCAAGAGGGACTTAACTCCTGTAAGGCTAATGGTCTGAGGCAAGGGTTACAAGCTGTTGTACACTTAGAGACAAATACCTCCTTCTGGGAAAACAGTCATTAGGAAGTCATGGTTGTCTGGGCAAAATTAGAAATGATAATGTGAAGCCTGCTTGCACAAGTATTTCTATTTTCCAGGAGCCCTGAAAAAAACATTGACCACAGAAAAGGCATCCTGTGACTGCCTTGTGCCCACTGAAAAGTAATGACCATGAGATAATGGCCTGGGGACTGATGGATGCTTCCCCACTCCAGGCCCCTCACCCTCTGTGGGTCTTGCATGCCACCCCTTCCAAGAGCAACATTCAGCTTTCTCATCCCCTCCCTTGTATACAATCTCTAATAAACTCCACTTGCATTCTTTCTCTTGAGTTCAGTGTTCATTTCTAGGGCACTGAGATTCAAGACCCTGGTCTGGGGTCTGGTAATGACCCCACCCTGTGAAGCAACCACATGGTAATAAACCTACATGAGTAGGGAGGGCCCTACTGAAAAGATTCTCCACCCATACTGGGCTCAGATTAAGTGTTGTTTCACAATTCCTAGATTGAATTTTTGCTTGCAGGATCTGAATTCTACTAAAAGGAATGCACTTAAATAACCCATGACAAGGTGATGTCTATGGTTCAAGATGTCCGTGTATGGGTTAGAGTAGAAAAAGTTCACTTCCTCTGTCTAGCGTGGTTTCCACAACTGCCCATTTTCAGTTGCAGGTGGAAGGGCCATGACCAACTAGCTGTGTGTTTGAAGTCCCAGAGTCCATTCCAGGTAAAAAGTTACCCAACTAACAGAGTAGCAATTATAAATGCAGCCAAATCCATTTGGTAAAACATTTGCAGGGAAATCCCAAGTGACACGGCCAGATTATTTCAAATTTTGCATTTCCATCACTATGAAAAAGTGACTTTCCATCATTTTCAGAGTTTGGAAATTGTCTTTCTAAATCAAATCAAGAGATAAAATGTCATTGGTTCTGGCTAAGCTCGTGTATTTTTTGTTAATATTCTTTTTTGCTCAAATAATATATCTGTATAAAAAAGACTGAGAGAAAGTAACATGAGTAGCGTCTGTCTCTGGCAAATGAGATTATGGTGGTATTTTTTTCTTCTTATACTTTAAGATTTTTTATTTGAGAGAGAATGAGAATGAGAGAGGTCACAGAGGGAGAGGGAGAAGCGAACTCACCACTGATCAGGGAGCCTTATGCAAGGCCCGATATCTGAGAACCTTGAGATCATGACCTGAGCCCAGGGCAGATGTTTAACCAACTGAGGCAACCAGGAGCCCTCTCCTTATACTTTTATATCTTGACCTATGTCCTGAAATCCAGACTTCTATACCTAACTGCTCACTGCATACCTATTTAAGTGTCTGATAAGAAACAGAACACATGAAAAAAACAACCACTTAATTTCTAGCCCCTCAACAAAATCTCTCCCCTTTATTTCCCTTCTCCATTAAAACAAAACATCTTACAAATGGCAAATGCTTGGGCCAAATCTCGTCTTCATTATTATTCCCTCTCTCTCTCTCACAAACTATATCCAACCTGTCAGAAAGTGTTTGGTCAAAAATACCCAGAACAGGACCTTAAAATTACTCTCATCCAACCGCTTTCTCTCATCTGATTATTGTTGTCTCATGGATGGTCTCCCTGTTTTCAGCCTTGCCCTTAAGTCTATAGTCTCCAAAGCAGCCCAAATGACCCTTTAAAACATGCCAGGTCATGCCATTCTACTGTCAAAACTTTATAATTGCTGCCAAAGATTGTGAAGAGTCTGAGATCTGATTTTACCCTACTTCTAAGTTAACACATTAGCCTATTACTGTTTTTTTTTTTTTTACTGAAGTTTTATTTGCCAACATATAACATAACACCCAGTGCTCATCTCTTCAAGTGCCCCCCTCAGGGCCCGCCTCCCTAGCCTATTACTGTTTCATGGATCCAGGAAGAAGGCACAAGACTCCTAGATCCAAAATAAAGATTTTATTGTCCTAACCTGACAAGTAGAATGGGCATCAGCATATTTGTTTCAGCTCCTCATCTCCTCCAGACTCCACAAGGGTGGTGTAATGTGCCTGAGTGATCATGTGTAGAAGCAATGGCTTGTGTTATAGGAGAGGTGCACTGGGATAAAGCAAGCCACTATTTTAGGGGCACCTGCGTGGCTCAGTCGTTGAGCATCTGCCTTTGGTTCAGGTCATGATCCCGGGGTCCTGGGATCGGGTCCCACATCAGGCTCCTTGTGGGGATCCTGCTTCTCCCCCTGCCTGTGTCTCTGCCTCCCCGTGTCTCTCATGAAAAAATAAATAAAATATTTTTAAAAAGGAAGAAAAAGCAAGCCAACCAGCCACAAATTCATAGCAAGCACTAAGCAAACCTGCTCTTTGTCCTGGAGGAAGATAGTACTTCAGCCCCCAAGGTTCCTTAGTAGAAACAAGACCACTAAAAGTGGCCTGGGTGAAGAGTGCACAGAGGGCCCTTGGCATACTTGGCAAGACACGTAAGAGTATGAGAGCTTCATGGAGGGCAGTTTCTCCCAACGGTAGCTTCCCATGTTAATTGGAACAAGAGACAAGGTCTTTGTAGTGATCACAAGGTGCTGCGTTATCTGCTTCTCTCCATTCCCTCTGTCCTTACCTGCTGCTATCACTTCTTTGCCTTAGCCTTGCTGGCTTCCACACAGTTCCCCACATGCACCAGGCGCTATCCTATTCAGGACCTGGATCAAATATCACCTTCTCAGTGAGGCCTTTCCTGAACACCATATTTAAAACTCCTACTTCCAAACCCCCTGGCCCTCCACTTCTCCCTGCCTAGACTTATTATTTTAGTTTGCATTTATCACCATCAGACATTACTATGACATATTTAATCTATATGTACATATGTACAAAAATGTGTATACATATAGATATATAGCTGATATATTTTTTATTTTTTGTTTACTGCTGGATCACCAGTGTCTAAAACCAGTGCTACAGCTCAGAGTAAGTGCTCAATAAATATTGTATGTCTTTTTCAAAATTTTTAAAATAATCACTTTTATAGTCAGAAAAAATGTTGCTGTTTATATATAAGAATTTTCTAAGCATAATAAGTAATTTATGTACCCAAATAACTCAGTCAGAGTGCAGACATATCACTGGCTGAGTTAATAATAGCTAGTAATAGTCAACTTTGCCAAACTTTTACCATATGTTAGCATTTTATAAATTAGCTCATATAATTTTCACAAAACCCTTGTGAGGGATCATCACATTTTTAACTGTGAGAAAACAGGCTTAAAGAGCTTGTCTAAGTTCATAGAGCTTATAAGCAGTGGAATTTGGAATTATGAACCTGGTCAGATGTGGGTAAGGAAGGCCTTTGCCTGAGTTATCCAAGTCCCCTCATATGCCTGGGACCAATCAGGTCCTGCCATACTGTCTGGGCAAAACTGTCCTGAGCCAAGATGAAGAACGCTGTGGGTCCTGAACCCTACTTCTCTTCTGAATGTTCTCCAACTCTCTATCCCTGCATTGGGGTCAACTAGATCCTGAGAAGCTTCAGATGCACCCTTATGGGTTTCTAGGAGAATGTCCCAGACATGGGTTCCGGGACTGTGGCCTGACAAGTGACTAGTACAGACTAGCACAGTATTTCTCTCTTGGGATCTCATTAGAGTGGGCCACAAAAAATGGCTGACTTGGATGACTCTTCCCTCAGAGGCCAAGTTCCAGGCTCAGGGCTACAGAAGTCCACTGCCTTAAGCCACATAAGTGAGCTCTTGGGTCATCTCTTGCCCTTCTGCATTTCAGCTATAATGCCACTTACTATGTAACACCTGAGGCCAGTGGAGACCGTGGTCTTTTACCTTGTGTGTCTGCACCACTGGCACTCGGAACAGTCCCACAACTCCTTCCTTGGTGTCTATGTCCTGTATCCAGCTCTGAGGGCTCCAGAGACTGTGGCCCCATGATCAGTCACCGTCCTTGCTTGCCTCAGATTGGTGTGATGATAGTGATCTCTGCTAGGTCACTTTTCATCCATGACAAATAAGGAATGAACCTTTCTTATACAAATGGCACTGCCCTTTTGCCTAGTCCTTGGGGCCAGTCCCTCTGCCCTAGTAGTGGCAATATGTGGAAGGCACAGGTGCAGTCCTCATTAAAAGGGAGCATATTCTCAGAATGCAGTCATTGCAACCTGACAAGTTACAGAGAACACATGATTAGATGTATATTTGTACTCGTCACAAATACATATGTGGCACAGAACAGTGCAGAGTAATAATGCAGGAGAGTCCCTGGAGGTCAATATTTATGGGGGTCACAATGGATGATGCAGCATCATGAGTAATGACATAACCAGCAATTAAATAAATGATATTAGAGAATTACAACAGCAAGATGTTCTCCATGGCTCCAGTACAAACAGATCCCAAAGAGCCATGGCCTTGTGAGCCATGGCTAGCGCTCTCTCATGGTGAGAGAATAACAAGAGATGGTTCTCAGAAACGAACATGCAGAGATGGTGTCCAAACACAGTAAAAAAAAAAAAAAAAAAAAAATCATTCCAGGACCAACCTTTTATTTAATGTCCAAATAAAATATCAGCACAATCTAGCCACCCTCCTCCTGGTCATTGCTCACCCTTAATGTATTTGTGGGAAGGTGTTTTTATCTTTGTATACTGCAGCTGTTTTTCTGTGGAGATTTCCACAACATTAAATAGTGGGATCGCTGTTAAATTCCACTGTACACCGTTCTCTGTAAATGTCCCTCTCAGCCTCAAATAATCAGCAGCTTATCTCCCAGTAGTTAGATCCCTGCTGGTCAACAGCTGGCAATTCTTTTCCAAATTATCATCATTTTCCTACTTTTTTTTTTTTTTTACACTGGCTAGCAACTTTCTTTCATTTTCTCCTTCTGCAAATAAAAGGCGAGATCAAAAACAGCCATGTCGGTACTTTCTAACTGCCCTAACCTAGTATAGCCCACAGTGTAATCTTCCAACTACCTTAGAATCACTAGACAGCTTTTGAAAATACAGTTTCCTAGGCCTCATCTCAATCTACTGAATCAGCCCCTTTGGGAATCTGACCCAGGTCATGCACCTTTAACCAACTCAAGGCTGATTCTTTTGCATGTGAAAGCTTGGGACCACCAACTTCATCATGAGGCAAAGGCAAAACAATAGCCCAAAACTCACCAGCGATGTCAAAATTTATGATCTGTAAAGTACAAAAGCCACCAAAACCATCCAATGTTGCTTCAGCTGGTGACAGAGTTAGCTGCCAAATACAACTGTGCTAAATACATGTGTTTACATTGAAGTCTACGCACATGCTGCCCTGCAGCCCAGAATGTCTTGTTGGCTAATTTCTATGTTCTTCTTCAAGAGACTCCTCAGAAAAGACTGTCCTGGCTCCTCTTACCTTTCCCTTCAGAGGTCTGGTCTCCTTTATGAGACTGCCTTCTTCTCCAAACTATGAAGTTCCTCAGAGCGTTCTGTCTCCAACAGCTTACTACCATACTTGGGCCATAGTAAGTACTCAATAAGTATTTGTTGAATTAATGAACAATAACGACAACAAAAAATGAGGAGTCCAAGCCTGAAGGGTTTTGCAAAGTTAGATGAAGTGCTTTAAATCATCTAAATGCTGCTTCAGAACAAAAAACGCTATAGGCAATCTACCTCCAAGTTTTATTGATCTCCTTCTGGAAGACATATGCTAAGTTCAAAGTCAAAAGAACCTTAATGCAGGTCAGATTTTCCTTCGTAACACTGACGGTGTGGGGATGGCAAAATGTTGCATTATTAATAAGGCTGAAAATTCTTGTTGGATAGTGTTTGGTCTTTCAGGAGCCAAAACTAGCCATGTGTGGCATTCCAACTTAACATCTGCTCTTTCAACCTGTTTTGTTGGATCATTTGTGAAACATTCTAGTTTGTTCCTTCAAAGTAGTAGTTGTAGGATCTCTGAGTTAAGAGGAAGTTTAGGAGGCCATAGAGGGATGATTGTCTATGAAAATCGGATGTCTGATGGGGACAGCTGCCTGATAGGGGTCACCTCAACAGAATAATTTGGTCCTTCTGGGACTTTTCCTGATGCTGACCTTTCTTCTTGTGGGGTGAGAACTCCTGGGATTGCTTCCTGTTCCCCTTCCCAGTAGGCTCATCCTCCACTCCCTGATTCTCTACCCAAGTCTCACCACAGCAGTCTCATTCACTGAAGAGAATTTTGGTTTTACGTATCCTCCAAAATGAAGATATTTAAGGAATGTTTTAATTGAGTAACTGCCAAAGAAAAATCAAAAGACAAATCAGAAGAAACACCAAAACCTTAAAACAACTGGAATTTTCCCCATGTGAAATTAATGCTTGAATTTTCTTCCAAATTATATACTTCCTTCAGAGAAATTCAAGTTCTTCCAGGGTGAAGAAAAACTTTGGTGGGAGGCCTGACACCACCCAAAAAATTTCTTCAACCAGCTCTTTCATGCCCCACATTCCACAGTTAGAGGTTCACTTACTGCTTTAAAGTGTTTGTAGGATTTATGTATTTATGATCTCTAATAGTGTTTCTATATCACAACGTAACAAGGGTAAGTCAGAATGAAGAAATTGGTCAGATCTACTTCTGAAACCAAAGACATAGTGATGGTGGTAGGGGGCAAGGAGAAGATGGGGGAAGAAAAGCAATGTTTGGGGCTATCTGGGCTGCCTGGGGTAAGGGAATTAAGAGAAGGCTTCAGCCTGTTTCATTTACCTTGGAATTTCCCCCTGTCCAGTTCTATTCAGAGTTTGTACAAGTACAGCTTTTCACCATGTGTGCTTTGATTCCCTTTGCTAGCAATAGCCCCCCATTTATCAAAACACTTTTGGTATTCTTTAAGAAGTTAATGCTCCTTAAAAATATTTTTTAGAAACTGCAGCACATGAGTCCAAGCTGGGACCAGAAATCTAAAGTCATGCTGGACATCTCGGTGAATCCAGAGTAGAATTGACAAAAACAATAAAAATGGGAGAAAGAAAAAGGTGATGAAATATCACTGGTTGATAATAGAGCTTTTCCTGTCATAGTCTGTACAAAAGTACACATTTTCTCACAAATTCTACTAACCTTTATGTATTCACCGGCAGAGAGGGAGGTATTATTCAGAGATTCATTTTTATCAAACTGTTAATAGCTCCACCAAAGACTCCAGTGTAAGTGACTCAACTATCCATGCTTCTCTATGCCCAATATCTGAAAGACATCCAACGTATTAGGGCCTCAAAATCTTACCTTGCTGCCCTTCGAAAGCCTTTCCATTGTTCCTTTTCTCACTTCCAACCCTCTGGCTCAGCACCAAATCTCTTCTTTCTGCCTATTCATTAATCAGGGCCAGTGCTTTAATGTTTATTTTCTTATTATTATCCATGAATTATCTGACCAAAACTGGGTATAGTTAAAATTCAAATCCTCTGAAACAGTTTAAAAATCTGCACATAGAATTTAATTAGGCTAATCAATAGTTGAGATGTCTACCATTTTTAAGATATTACAAATGAAAGATAAAGGAATGTACAGCCTAGTGAGGAATCGACAGCCTTGAAGGCAATGACGGCCTAGCAAGAGAGGAACACAGGGCAATGTGGTCATGTCATGAAAGAGGAACAAAGTGCTGTAGAGGCAGCGATGAGGGAGGTACAACTTCTGTCTAAAAGAGGAAGGTATGTTCTCCTAAAGGAGGGAGATGATGACTAATTGGAATAAACACTGTTTTGAAAACCACTGCTTTGAATGGTTATGGTGAGAAATATCTATAAGCTACTCATTTGAGTGGGAAATATCAGAAAGGGAGACAGAACATGAGAGACCCCTAACTCTGGGAAACGAACTAGGGGTGGTGGAAGGGGAGGAGGGCAGGGGGTGTGGGTGACTGGGTGGCGGGCACTGAGGGGGGCACTTGACGGGATGAGCACTGGGTGTTATTCTGTATGTTGGCAAATTGAACACCAATAAAAAATAAATTTATAAAAAAAGATAAAAAAAGAAATATCTATAAGCTAGATTCTTCTTTGCACGGAGGTTTTTAACAAGACACTGAATGACAGGAAAGGAAGCTAGTTAAGTTACTAAATGAAGACTAATTGGTTTTTACTACGTCCTGAGTCTGTTCATGACAGCATTTCTCTGAAAGGCAGTATTCAAGTTCAACGCCACACAGATGGTGAGTGCGAAGGGAATACACAGGGAAACTGTATACTCACACAGCAGCAGCATCTATTTTTATTATTTATTTATTTATTATTTATTTATTTATTATTTGACAGAGAGAGAGAGAGCATGCAGAAGCAGGGGAAGCAGCAGACAGAGAGGAAGAAGGAGAAGCAGACTCCCCACTAAGCAGGGAGCCTGATCTGAGGCTCGATCCCAGGACCTTATCATGACCTGAGCCAAAGGCAGATGCTTAAGTAAGTGAACCACCCAGGCACCCCAGCTGCAGCATCTTTGAAAAGACTGTCCCAGCATCAAAGTCAAGGGCCAAAGCTAAGAAATGAAGCTGGGTGTCCTGGAAAGGGTATGGATGGGCTTTGCCAATGGAAAGACCAGGGTTCAAGTCCACTTGTTAGTCCTATGACCTTTGATTCAGGTACTTTATCTTTCTCTCAATGTTTTTGGTTCTTTCCTCTTATTAGAGAAGTGCACACACCTAAATACTTAAATACCATTTCTGGCCAAGGTGCGGGGGGAGTCACTGTTGAGTTACAAATAATTTTGTTAATTTCTTTTATTATAAATTCAATCTCCCACTCTCCTCACTGTATTATTTAAGCTGCGATTATATGGACAGATGGGCTTATAACCCTACGGAATGAACTTTTTACTAATAAATCTCTCACATAATTCATGGAGCAATAAAGAACATTAGAGCACTGCCCTTGGAAATGAAGAGGCAGTTGGAAGGAATCAGTGCTCGGTCTAAAAGTTGGAGGAGAAAAGAGAAGGTATGGAAGGCCCTGAAAGAGGCAGCAAAGAAAACTTTTCATAGCTCCTATATGAGTCTTCATTAAGCCCATATCTTTCCTAGAGATTTCCTAGACATACCCCCCAAAATCGGCTTCAAGTTGCCCTCTCTGTACAAGTGGTCTTGACTTGTGCCCTGAATTTACCTCTTCATGTTTATGATCATAGCTCTCATGACATCACAGGAACCCGGGCAGCGATCATTACGTCACACAAAGCATTCCACCCCCTATGTCCAACCAAGGCTAGATTTTCCCTGCACTCAGCTACTGAATGGTAGAACTTGGTTTTAACTCAGGTTTCGTAATTCCAGTCACTGGGCACTCTAACCTCATGCTCCTGGAGTGCCCCTTCTCATCCTAAGAATGAGAGTATCACCCACTTTGTTCTGGACAAAATGCCAAGTGTTTTCTCTGCACTCCGTGAATATCTAGAAGCTCACTACAAGTTAGAAAAGAGTATGCTCATTCTACCCATGAGGAAATAACAAAGCTCAGGGAGATTAAGGCATCTGCCCTAATCAGTGAACACCAAAGCCAAGATGCAAACCTACTACATTATTCAATGTATATCTCAAACGCTTTTTTCCAAACCAAACTCACTGCACTCTTGTCCTCCACTGAAACACCACAGCTTTCGGTATCTTATTTGAAATATATCCAAACATTCCCCCATCCTTTCCCTACCTACCATTCCACTGTAAGTTCCTTCAGACTAGGGGTTGACTCTTACTCTGTATTTCCTACCATGCTTAGCAATGCAAAAGCTCAGATATATGTATTTTTTTAAGGCTTTATTTGAGAGAGAAAGAGCACAAGCAGGTGGAGGGTGAGCAGCCCAGAGAGACACCTGATCCCAGAACTCTAGGATCATGACCTGAGCTGAAAGCAGTTGCTTAATCCATTGAGCCACCCAGGCGCCCCAGCTCAGAGGTATATATAAGTGACTAGCATCATCCTTCAAAAAGCTATCCCAAAGAAACCCAGGCCAGACCTGTGGGACTCTAGCACTTCACTCTTATTGAAAATTACTAAATAATAGGATGCATCCAAATTAGTTGGATGTTCAGACTTCCATAGGAAGCAAATAGGTGGCTTCCTTTTAATTCACCAGTAAAGTGAAGAAAAAGCGTTGACTTCCATTTCCCTTGATGCTCCCTCTTATTAAAGTGGGCTTTCGGCTTGTCCTTCCACTTGAGTAAGGCAAAACCTAGTACATCTACCCATCAGCAGAAACTTCTAGATGTTATTAATTTCCAAACTTATTTGATAAAGAAGATTAAAGTAACTCATGGCTTAAAAAGCCTGTTTATGGCCTTAAGGCCTCCTCAATTGTCATCAGATCAGCTCCGTCTCTCCCATAGCTCCAAGGGGAAATACTGGCTAGGACAGATCTCTCTCTGGACTTAATTTTCACATATTTTTCTTCCATTAATATTCTGTTAATGTTCATAGGTGTCTTTTTCCTGGTAGCTTGGAGGAAGAATACACAAAGCCGCAGAGCTGGCAAAAGTTTATTAATTTGAACATCTTTTTTCAAGAAGAGGAAATAGACTCAGGCTAACATCTAGTACCCTCTCTATCATAAAGTTTCAAATGAGAAGTTTCAAAACAAATGGAACATTTTTATTGTTTCCTGAAGAAATAAGGTCACAGAACAGACGGTTTATACCATTGTTGATCAGACGTATTTGAGGATAAATATATAATTAGTCTCAGATGCTTAATAATCCTCAGACGTCAGAAACTCGGAATTATCTCTTTTGTTGGGCTAATATTTGGGCTGTGTTTCACTGTTTCAGATGAGGAGATGGTCAAGATGAATTTCTAATCTATAGTAAATGAAGATGACGGAACCTGAAAAATCTGGAGAAGCATTTAGCAACACTGTTCCCTAAATGTCATGTTGTGCCTAATTCCTCTCTCTGGAAATATTACAGGTGAAAATTCCATCAACGACTATTCACGTCTGCCTCCAGGCCAGGATATAAGCTCTCATTCATTTGGACAACTCCCTCAGAGAGAAGGAAACTAATTTCAATGGGTTTGGCAATCACCTCAAAAGCCTATCTGTCAAAGTGAATCAGTCTGAAGGTTTCGAGAAATATCTTTGTTGTTACTGCTTTGTTCAAATGAGCAGAACCCACTTCCCCCAGAACTCTGAAAGGCTGCCTGCTTCATTTCTTTCCTCAAAGTCGCCTTCCCAATGAAGCCTTTCCCCCCACCCTATTTCAAGCTCTCATCCTCCCTCCAACCACCCTCAGCCTTCCTTCCCTATTTGCATTTCTCCAAAACACTCTTGGCTAACAAACTATATATTCCTATCTTCTCTGACTCCCTCAATTAAAATGCAAGTTTCCTGAGGGCAGGATTTTTTTTTTTTTTTTTTGCTATATTTCCAGAGTCTAAAATAATGGCTTTGGCAGATATGGGTACTCAGTAATATTTATTGAGTGAATGAGTTAGTAAGTAATCTAGGCTTGGAATCTTATTAAAAGTAAAGCTGTGAATTCAGAGATGTCAAACAGTAATATATTTTCCTATAGTTTTTATGGACTGGAATTTATCTTCAATTCAATCCAATCACCAATTCCTTTTTAAAATATGTATACGCCCATAGCCCACACACTCGGGAAGCGATCTGCATAATAGAATACTTCAGGAGTAAAAACATGGCTTTTGAAATTTCTCTTTATTTTTATCTCTTAAGCAGTTGCTAGTGGTGATAACCTGAATAGTCAAATATATGGTACTTTCTTTCCTGGAGCTTAAGGGGAGAAATGGCCACCTAAGATCTATGAAAAGCAGTTTTGTTTTGTGTGTGTGTGTGTTGGGGGGGTGTTTGTGTATGTAGAAATATAGGGGGGTGGGCGGGGAATGTAGGATGGAGAGAAAGTCCCTCTGAAGTTCTGTGCTTGAGGTTGGAAAGTTTTTTCTTTGTGGGGACAGGGGATGCTGTGAGAATAAAAATAAAATCAATTTGAAAAAAAAAGATTTTATTATTGCTAGGTTTTGCACTTATTGCTGACAATCAAGTTACATAATTCAGCAATCTGTTTAACATGTGATTTAGAAAAATGTTAGCCCATATTAAATACAAAAATGTTTGAAAACATTTGGATAGATACACTTCCACTGACCTTGTCTTGAAGAGAAGATGGAAGAGGCAATTTTGGCTTTCCTATGTTATGAAAACAAATTAGCCAATCTACAAATTTCTAATGTGTCTTAAGCACCATCAAAATGAATGGTAAATAAACTTACCTATTAAGATTTAGTTCACTATCTTGGTCATGATCAAATTAGAGAGCACAGATTTTTCTTTGAAAGTTCTAAAATGATAGGAATCCATCCATCCATCTCCATCCCTGAAATATAAATGATCCTAGAATTATAAATTGTAGTATATCAATATCAAGAAATAGGAGAACTGACAATTATAATAAATATGTCCACTCTTGCCAGGCCATGGTAGAAAGTTTAGCCAACTCTTTGGTAGTTTTGGGTTTCCTGTTTTCAGTAGAAAGGCTGGTTCTGAGAAACCTCAAATAGCATAGGAGTTAAGAGCTCTGCTTCTAGATTGGTTCTGCTACTAGCAAACTACCATGTGTGACCTTGGCCAATCTGTATTTTCTGGGACTCGGTTTTCTTCTAAGAATAAGGGGATGAACTAGATTACCATAGAGGCATCACAGAATATTAAAAGTAAAGGAGCTTTGGTGATCATTTAGTCTAACATGTCTATATTATAAAAGATATAAATTCTGAAGTGTCTATGTCTTTTGGGTAGGATAATTTTATTATTAATCTTTCCAGCCAGACTTATTGTAATTTCTGTGTCCCAAAAAATGCAATCGAGTTCCCAATTTAAAAAACACAAGAAAAGATATGCTCCAAAATAAGTAAGACATATCAGAAGCAAACTTCCGACCTATAAGTAGCAATGTTAGACTTAATCATTCTCCAATTTGAAATGTCTTTCACTTGCCTAAGAACATAAAACGGGTATTTATTAAGATGTGGTTACATATTATATACATTCCAACTAATTCTTTTTGGGGAGCAAGGGATGATGACAAAATTTATTGAACCTCTATTATTTGAGAAGCATTTTATATTTATTATCTTATTTAGTTTTTATTTTTTTTAAGATTTTATTTATTTGTTTATGAAAGACACAGAGAGAGAGGCAGAGACATAGGCAGAGGGAGAAGCAGGCTCCCTGTGGGGAGCCCGATGTGGGACTTAATCCCTGGACCCAGGATCACACCCTGAGCTGACAGCTCAACTGCTGAGCCACCCAGGCACCCCACCTTATTTAGTTCTTGAACCAATGGTAACAATCATCATTTCCATTTTGTAAACTCAGTATCAGTGGAGTTAAAATAATTTGTCCTAAAATAGATTACCAAACAAGTGAATTGCAAAGCTGGGCCACTATCCCACGTGGCCTGACTGAAGAGAGAAAATTTTTGCTTCAAAATTCTTGGGTAGACCAGGACTACCCACCTTTGGATAAAAGCTGCACAATAACTTAATGACTTGACAATGCAGAGAGAACAGGATACTTGTGTTAAAATAAAGGAGCCCATGACTCAGATAGCTCTCCTTCCACACCAAAATAGAAATATATTTTTACATATTAAAAAAGCACAGAGCCACACTCACAAAAAAGAAAAAGGAAAGAAAAAGAAGATACTCATGTTGCAGAAGCAGAGGAAACCCAGAGCAAAAGCGGAGATTAAAGTATTCCAACCAGATGGATCTGTAACCGTTATATACGTGATGGCACAACAGGGACTGTGTAGGTGTGGAAGTCAAATCTGCCATACACCCAGCAAGGGACAAGAAACTGCTCTCCACGTGAGCCCAGGAGACAAGACCTACTGCTTACTCATTTATAAGAGCTAAAATAGCTCTACTCATTCACACAAAATTGCAACTAGAGACATTCCATTTCTCTGAGCACAGAAAGACTGTATGAGATCTGGACCAGTATTGATATAGAACTGCGACAAATATTAAATTTTATCAAATGTCTTGGAACTATTTTGGATTAAAGTCATTCATAACAACAGATGGATGTTTTCTAACAATTTAGAGATACAAAATCTAGCATCAAGCTTAATAGGAAAACACTAGAAGAGGATAGTTGGCTTCTAGCTAACGCCCTTAGACAAGCAAGAAATGGGTCATACAACTTGGAGAAGAGGTTAAATTAACATCACCTACAGATGTCATAGCATTATAGAAACGGAAAAATGAAGAGTCAACATGAGGACTATTACAAACTGTAAGGCTTCAGTACAAAAAAAAAAAAAAAAAACCTTCACTAAAAAACCACAACCATTTAAAAAGCATAATGTAAGAGAACATGAGAACATACACAATATGTTCAAACAAGGTAATTGAGCCACGTAATAATTAGCAAGAAAAATGAAAAACTCCTATGAAGAAAACTTTACAATGCTCCTGAAGGACTGAATAATGCATGATTAAAAGAAAAGCCTACCTATTCTTATACAAGATTTATAGCACAAGGTTATTTTCCCCCCTCAGTCTACAAATCTAAAGCATCCCAACCAAATTAAGAAAAACTTTTTGGGGAATGAAACAAGCTACTTCAAAAGTTCACAGGAAAAAATATATAAGCAGTAAGAGGCACTACATCATACCATTTATGTTATGGAGTAAGCGGTGTCTTGCCAAATTCACAAAGTTGTAGCCCTAACCCCAATACCTTAGAATGTGACTGTATTTGGGGAGAAGGCCTTTAAAGATATAACTAAGTTAAAATCAGGCCTAACCCTAAAATGAGGGTGTTCTTACAAAAAGAGGAGAATAGAGGGATACCCAGAGAGACCCCAAGGCTGCTCAGGCACAGATGAAAGGCCATGTGAGGACACAGAAAGAAGGTAAGTACCTACAAGCCAAGAGGAGAGGCCTCAGAAGGAATCACACCTGCCAACACCCTGATACTGGACTTCTAGCTTCCAAAAGTGTTAAAAAATAAGGTCCTGTTGTTTAAGCCACCTACCCCGTGGTATTTTATGAAGGCAGTCTTCACAGACTAATACAATTTAGCAATACAATACATCCCACACAAAATTACTGAGCATAAATATCAGGCAAGGACTCTTACGAGTTAGGTTTTTAATAATAATAATTGATGTTATTTGCAATCTGGCCCTGAATATTGGAAACAACTAAACTGTAGAGCCAACGACAGCAACTTACTCAAGTTATTATGGGAATCACCCAAACGTACTCTGCCCACCAAAAATTCTGTTACAAAAGCAGAAATTTGTTAAACTGGTTTAAAAATTCAACCCACGGTATTTTTCCTCCTACTCTTCTCAGTTACCATATACAAATAAATCAAAGTATTTATTGCCTGTTCTCTAGATACAGATTCAAGTAATATGAGGGATATAGAAAGATTTCATATGCACAAGATCCTCTTAGTTTTATTAGGGAAATAAGACCTATGTCCAAAAATAATGTAAGCAAGGATGAAATATTCCTATATAAAGTAATACTTGTAAATATTTTAACTTGTCATTCTGATTAGTGAGCAGTTTCCCAGACTTTCACATTTTTGTTTTGTTTTTTTTTTTCTTTTTATCTACAATTTCCTTCCTTTCCTCTCTCTTCCTCCTTATTCCTTGAAACTGGGATCAAGTGTTAGCTTCTATATAAAACCACTTTGTCCAATTGCCCCATGCCCTCTTTGTGTACCCTCTGGACAATATCTCAACAGCGTATGTTGTGAGTGTTTGTTTGCATGCTTGTTTCATCCACGACTATGTTCATTCAGCCTTATGTTCTTGGCACCTGGAACAATGCTGGAAAAACAGGAGATCAACTGAATAAATGAATTTAAAGGGGAGGGTGACTATTTTAAAGACAGAATATTGTAAGGAAGGACCAAAAGAATGAGAGGAGCACAGGAGACATTTTGAGATCTCATCATGGTGAGAGAATAAACTAAACCCAGCAGCATAGTCATCCTGAAAGAAAAATAACTGCCTATCTGTGGTCATTGAATTAATTTGACGTTATTTGCAAGGAGAAATAAAACTAACATAATTTACTGTTCCTGGGGTAAAACATTTGAGGACTAAACATATTTTCCTGGTTCTGTGCTCAACATAACTAAGACTGGCCAGGAGCAGCTAAGCTGCTTGCTACAGGAAGATTAATTACTTTGGAAGCTAAATCTATGCACCAACCAAAATAGCCTAAAGCCTAACAGCTCACTTCAAGACCCTCCTCTTAACCAATGTCCATCACACCAAAGCTATTTTGTTATAAATTCTGCCCAACTCTAGTTTCTTGCTGGGCCACAGCACCTTAAAATCATGTAAGGCCTTTCATCCTTTGTCCCAAGAATTCCCTTGGGAGACCCTGCTAAGTACACAGGCTTTCTTCTCTTACCAGACTTTAAGTCTAATCAACTCAGGATCACTGGATACATTTTTCTAGTGGTCTTTTGGTAAAGGCCAAGGGTAGCCTTCAAATGAAAATTTGACATATATCCCAACTTCGAAGAACAGTTTAAGGTAGAAAGCTAATTTTGTCTTCTTTTCCTTAGATTTTATTCTTTTTCCCCAAATAGGATGAATCATGAGCTAACGTATAAAAACACAAAGTATTTTTATTCAATTTTTTTAAATGACAGCTAAGATTATAAATCTTTTCACTTTCCTCCTATTAGGAGTATTTCCTCGTATCCTGATACTCTTATCTTTATTGTATGGTGGTACCTGTCAATCATTTAATGGCTTTATTAAGGCCCAAGTATATATTATAGGAAATGTGCATTTTCTAGAATAAAATTTCCCAAGACCTAACAATCCTGCCTTTTTATTTTTTTTATTTTTAATTTCAAGTTCTTATTTAAATTCCAACTAGTAAGAATTCAGTGTAATATTAGTTTCAGGAGTAGATTTTAGTGATGCATTCTTAGATACAATGCCCAGTGCTCAGCACCAGTACTCTCCTTAATGCTGGCCCCTCTTCAAAATGTTTTTACCTTGCCTAGTGAATGTCCATGAAAAGAAAAAGAATATACCATCACCACTGCACTAAAAGATGTGGTTTAGATATTTTATATTTCAGGGGAGCCTCGGTGGCACAATCAGTTGAGCATCTGAGTCTTGTTTCGGTTCAGGTCATGATCTGAGTCCTGAGATGGACCCCCCCACACACACTCCCACCCAAACCCCTCAGCTCAGTGGGGAGCTTGTTTGAGATTCTCTCTACCTGCCTCTGCCCCTCGCCCTGCATGCTCTCTCCAAAATAAGTAAATACATCTTTAAAAAATTATATTTTAATTATTTCTCTACATTAAATTACAACAAGTTATCATCTCTGAAACCTGTACTCTATGTTGGATGAATGAAACAAAAAATGAGGAAAAAAAATAGCAGTAGCAAAGTAAGTACTTGGTAATTGGATAAATGGTTATAAATGGGAATTCTAAGAAGCCACAGTTGGCTATTATTTAAAGAAATATTTTGTCATTTTAAGAATTACTGATAACTGTATTTATCTTTTATCCTTCCAAACTCCTTGACCTTGTATGCTATTTTAATCACAGTTCTCACAACCCATTTTTTTTTGCTATTTTCCTCTATTGTTTCAGTGTTACATATTTGCTTCCCTTTGTAGTTTATAGGATGTGTACAAGGTCTTATTTTTTATTAATTCCATATTGCTAGGTTCTCATTAAGCTTATTTCATATGCCTAATGTAACTCTGCCTCTTATCTACCCCTGGATGCAAATTTCTTCACTTCCTCAGTTTTTTTTTAAGACAAAAAAATAATTAAAACAGTTGAAACAACAAAGGAAAAAAATATTTTAGATACTACCTTGCAATAAGTGATTTTAAAAAAAGTCTTGAAAGGAAATCAAGTGATATTTATACAAATGAATATAAAAAATTTGAAGGAAAAAATACTAAAATTGAAGAGTATAAAGGATTACATTTAAGTGAATTTTTTTTTAAGATTTATTTGACAGAGAGAGATGGAGCCCAAACAGGGAGAGAGGGAGAAGCAGGCTCCCCACGGAGCAGGGAACCTGATGTGGGGTTCAATCCCAGGACCCCGTGATCACAACCTGAGCCAAAAGCAGATGCCCAACCAACTGAGCCATCCAAGCACCACCCAAATGAACTAATTTTCATTGCTATAAATCACAAGGCATAATTTGACATTCAGTCTTCTAAAAACATTTTCAGTTATGTCTCCATGAAATGTCATGTTAGATACTGAACACTAGCTCGTAACAGAGGTTCAAAGCATGTTTCTTCAAGTTATGTAAATAAATTTACTAAAAATTATGGTGTTAAAATTTTCTTCCCTCAGCAAATGTTTGTAAACAGATTTCAGAAGGTCATAGGCTTTTGAAGTAATGTACCATTAAGGGAACAGCTGCCACTGTTTTTAGTAATGTGTCCCTTTACCAATACCGTAACCAAAATTATTAGGTTAATACCTGTTGCCAGACTGATCATTTTTGGTGATAGAGCCAAGTCTTTGTAAAGCCCTTTCCTCTGGTGCCATCAAATATCACAAAAGAGCCTACCCCACAAGTTAAGGCCATTGGGAAAGTAGATATATTCCAACACCCCCAAGTACTTTATTCAAGGAAGTCTGATTTTAGCTCAACCCAACAATAATTTCTCAGTCCTCACTGTGTGTAAAACTTTGGACCAGGTACTGAGGCACTATGGAGACCAGAAACCACAAAAGATGATCTCAAGGAGATTCCTTCAAGCAAAAGAATAAGAAACAAGTAACTGTGATTCAAAGTAAAAATGACATAGTTGTACAAATGGAGGTAAAATAATTGTGATGGGAGACCCAGGGAGAGAAGCTATCACTAGAAAAGCCTTCAGGATTTTCTAGTGCTGATTGAGTATTATGTCAAGTTGACTTGAGTTGTGAGGGTGAAGAAGATATATTAGGCTAAACGGAGACAAAGATGTCTGAAGCTGCATGGCTTGGTCAAAAATGGTGAAGATTACAGAATAAGGAAGGATATAATGCAGAGAAAAACTGGAAAGATATCCAGACTCGACTGTGAAGGCCTTGAAGATCGTGGTAAAAAGTTTGCATTCACACCCCTCTGCCTCACATACCTGCTCCAACAGTAGCCAAGATTTCAGCCATGCTTGAATCACTTCAATAAGCTCATGCCCTCTAGAATTTATTTACCCCTTTATACATTTTCATAATATTGATTGATTGTTTAGCCTGAAAACATGAGAGTGAGCAAACTAGCATACTGAGCTTATATTTAATATTTCGCATCTTTGATTGTATTACTTGTAGCTAAAACTTTCTCCCACTTATTGAAACACTGCCAACATAAATGACATTGGCTGACAATTCCATCATCTCAGCCCTGTGTAGGAAATCTATGTGCCTCTCATGAAAATTATGTAGCAACAGCAGCTCACATTTATATAGAGCTTTATTGTTTGCCACCCATTCTTAAATACACTGTGAATCTGTCATAGTGTTAAGAACTTTTTTTGTGTGCCCTTATTGTTTGTCAAAGCACTATGCCAAGCTCTTTACATACCATGTTACAGCCTCTCATTTAGAGATGAGAATATTAAGGCTATTGACATAAAGGGATTTCTCAAGGTCAAACTAATAAAAGAGAAGATCAGGGCTTACCATAGAAATTTTTAGCCTTAACCCTCATGCTATATCATCTCCTGTATAAACACATACCCACACCCCAAAAGTAGTTTTGACATTTTAATCAACATTTTTGTAAGTCAATTACTTTATACACTTTGTTCTACTAAATTTCTTAAACTAGCATTAAATTGAACTACTGGTTCAATTCATCTAAAATTGTCAAAAACATATCATGTAATCTTAATTTATGTGGACTACACCAGGCCAAGAGAAAAATTCATTTGAGATTGGATGCCAAAGTTTATGCATCAGGGTATAAATAGTTGCAAGTGCACCAATGGTAAAGCAACCGTCCTAAAGTCTAAACATACCTCATTATTTTAAATCTTAAAATTCTAAATATATTTTATCATTTAAATACGATTTTTTTTTTAGAGAGGTAGGGAAGAGGCAGAGAAAGAGGGAGAGAATCTCAAGCAGGCTCCACACCCAGCATAGAGCCCGAAATGGGGCAGTAGAGGGAAGGTGTCCTTGATCTCACAGCCCTACAATTATGACCTGAGCTGAAATCGAGAGTCAGCCTCTTAACTGATTGTGTTTCATGGGGCGCCTTGGTGGCTCAATTTTTAAGAAGAAAATTAAACAACTAAGCTTTCTGAGGTCAGCATGGGAAATGAAATGCTTAATCCCTCAAGTATTATCCTATTTCAAAATTTTGACTACTGAATATTATAAATGGGGCCCTGGAGGCATTGAGGCTTTTAATTCACAGCCACATAGGAAGGTTCACAGGGAACTGCCAGTAGTGTGCTTCTGTTCCTCTTGTCCAACCTGTGGCATCAGCAAGGCTTTCTATCCTTCTATCTTCCCAAAGTAACAATACTTCCTAGGAGATTACTCGCTGGATCCATTCTTGCCCCTCCTTATAAAGGTCATTACCAGTTGGAAAGAAAAAAAAAAAAAAAAAGCCTGACAAAAACCACAGTACTATTAAAATGTTTGCTTAAATTCAGTTTATTAGAAAAAGATGAAAGTTCTCTTCCTATTTGTTAATGAAATCTCATTTTAATGCTATACATAATAGAATTAAGCAAGATATTCAGGTCCTAAAAGCAAATTACTGGCCTGGTGAGGTTCTACCAAAGAAAAGAGGAAAATGCCCTTTTGAGAAGCTGTGCTAACCTAATTCTAAAAATCTCATAGTTCTGAGACTTTCCATGACAACTGCAATTTTTTTAAAAAATTCAAGATGGAAAACCAGATAATAATATGGCGAGTGAAAACCATTTATTCAAGGCAAGTACCCAGCTCCTCATTAGCAGGACTCCCAAGAGAACACACAAGGGAGTGTGTGATCAAGGAGAAGTGAAGGAGAGAAAAATGTATTACATATAAAATATTATTCTGGAGAGAGACACCAGGAGTCTTCCTCCTGAAAGATAATGCAAGACAGACCAGCTTTATGGGCCATTTTGGAAATCATAATTTACCAAGTCAGAGAGTTAAACGTGTTCTGCAGAGGACTGAAGAGGCCTTGGAAATTCCATAAACAAAAACGGTTGTGCTTCTGACTACCGTCCACATGTTTTTACCTTAGGAATCCATTAAAGTAAATAGATATGTTCTCTCATAGGAAAGAGGATTTTTTTTTCAAAACATTATTTGGCATACTATAAATAAACCATATTTGCAATTTATTATTTGGAGGCAAATGTTAGCATGAAAGCTCAAGCAAAATAGTTTGAGAAATCCCGTTCACTTCATCTATAGTTAGCATTAGGGAAATCAATGTTTCCGATAAAAAAAAAAATGACCGCTTAACATCTTTAATAAAAATTTTAATATATATTTCAAAAATAGCTTTGATTCTGTACTGACAAGGAAAGAAACTCAGAGTCTTCCATTGCTTAGTATACTTTCAACTTTCTGCTCTTCTAAGTCTTCTTTTTCTCCCTTTTCTTCCATTTCTTTGCTCCCATTTATGCAATATCAAAGGATGAGGACAGTCACAATCTGGATAAGATAGTAGACCCACAACACTGAAATCCTATCATGAGCCAAGCTATTTTACATATAATCCCCATTCATGTTTTTTCAACCTCTGAGAAAAAAAAATTTCTCCCTCTTTGTTGTGTCTTAAATAACCTGCTCCTTAGAGTACAAACTATTTCATGGAACTGATTTCATAGCTCTAGTTATCTAAGCCTGAGGGCAGGAACTGCTAAACCCAATTACATTTCCAGGGACCAACCAGCTCAAGGTCTGGGATGAACAAGTGGTATTAACCTAACCTGTGTGGGTCACACTAACAGGATTTTTCTTAAAGAGCCACCAGTGAAAATTCTCCACTGGTGGGCCAGTCTCTGCCACAACGACCTAACTCTGCCATTATAGCTGGAAACAGCCACAAATAATTTACATAAAGGAAAAGGAATGTCTCTGGTCCAACAAAACTATCTACAAAAAAGTGGGCAGCATGTATTAAAATGAAACTTTATTCTCACACAAAGGAGGGTTGCCCACAGCACCATAATTTACCGACTCCTACTAGAGAAAAAGGTCAGGAGTTTATGAGGAGGCATAACCACACAGGCTAAAGGGTGAGTCTAAAAACACTGCAGTTTAAGTGAGGGTTATTTATACCTCTTTCAGTTTTTCCATAAATAAAATATGGTTGTCTTCAGGTTTTGAAATTGTAGATAAGTGGTATAGAGTAAATGGCTTCCTACAACATTATGTTACTGAGAAACGTCCTTGGGGACACCTGTAGCCATAGCCTCTGTCTCGTTATTTGTAATGATCGTATAATATTCAATTGTATCAACAGATCACAATTCATCCCTGCTCCTGCTGATACACATTCAGATTTCCAATTTTTAAATATGAAACAATGCTGCAACAGTCTTCAGGGGAACAGGTCATTCCCCTGACCCTGTGCACTGTTTCCCAAAGGGAAACACCTAGAAATGAAATTGCACTCACTAGACATAAGCAAATTTAGCTTTATTAAATCAATTCTTGTGGAAGGCAGAATCAGAGGTATTATACAAACGTGAGCTCAGCAATTTAGAAGCTGGCTAGCGGTTTTAATACCTACCATTACTGCTTGAAAGCTATAACTTTTTCAATATAAATATGCAGTACAGTTTATTGTGTCATTTCTTTACTAATATGTGATGCCAATTCCATTATTATATCTAATTTCTACATGCAGCTGGATCTGTCTTACTTTATTCTAGTCCTTTTATCTAGCTCTTCAATAACATTGTATTTGATTACCATTATTTTATAATTTCTATCATTTATAATGTAGTATTGTTTTATAATTTTACCTTCAAAACTGTTTTAGCGGGATCCCTGGGTGGCGCAGCGGTTTGGCGCCTGCCTTTGGCCGGGGGCATGATCCTGGAGACCCAGGATCAAATCCCACATCGGGCTCCCGGTGCATGGAGCCTGCTTCTCCCTCTGCCTATGTCTCTGCACCTCTCTCTCTCTCTGTGACTATCATAAATAAATAAAAATTAAAAAAAAAACAAAAAAAAAACTGTTTTAGCAACTCTTGGCATTTTGTTCTTCCATATAAAGAATTCTCAGAAATTCTCTTTTCAAATATGGTTTCTCTGATTTTCTATTTTCTCTTCTCCATTTATCTTCTAGAAGTCTCTCAATTTGTTTTCCATCTCTTGTAATTGCTCTATTTCCTTTTTTATTTCATTGCTTTCCTTATGCTTTGCTCTGGGTCAGTTCCTTACGTTCTTCTCCTATTAATGTGTTTCTTTCTATAGTGTCTCTCATTGCATGGTTTGTGGGAAGTAAGGGGAAGAGAATATTTGGGAACCCCCAGTTGGCAGTCAAACTTAGCTTTCCAGAAAGCAAAAATGTACAAATATTTTTTAAATGGTATTAGTATCCATGGATATTTCCGGAATGCTGTGGGTTAAAGAGGCTTTTAAGTGCTGCTGTGGGAATTTAGCCACTATAGATAACATTTAGTTCTAAGAGCAAAATATATTCTAGGTTCCAAACAATGGGCTTCAAAATGAATTTTTGAAATATAGTTTATAAGGTGGAAATTGCCTTTATAAACACAAACTCACATTTTTAGTGTTAGATTTTATATGTATCCCGTAATACCAACTCCTTCCACTTGTAAATAGATTTTACAGTGCTCTCCAAAATTATCTGAATAACAAGAAAAATGTTTAGTTCTCCAAGAGCCAAGTCTGAAGCCTAGAAAAGATTTTCTTTGGCCCTGAATAATTATATTACTAAAGAATGGAAATAGCCAGAAGCCTCACTGACAAGAATGATCTAGACAATTTTATCAGAGTTTCTGTGGATATTCTCTTAATCCCTGAGCCAACAAACACCAAACCAAATGCACCCCCCTTCCATACCACCCTTAGCTTTTTCATCTGCAAAATTTTAATGACCATATCACTAGCTCTTAAAACAAGTACCATGGTAAGCTCCTTCACTCAGGGATACTCAAGGAAAAATTATTAAACCAAGATCATCTGTGGAGTCTATTCACTTCAGCATTCTCAATACTTCTTTCCATCTCTTTCTCCAATTTAATATCAACTGCTTCTTAAGAAATATCACATTCTCTTATATTCCAACAGAATTCCTCTTTCAGTGCTCTAAGTTAGTGCTTCTTTTATAGAACATTCACAATTCCACAGTAACTTCATTGCAAAGTAGTTACCATCTAAGAAACTAACTCATAAAGGATAGGACTTAACATTAAAAACAATGAACCGTTTGTCCTAGACGCATGTGCATTATAAAAAAATTATCTCAACAAAGAAATATTTCTAACAATGGATTGCCTAATAGTATTATAGATGTGATAGATGATGTATAATAGACTTATTTTCATCACATTAAGGATCGCGTAAACAAAATTTAACCACATATCCATGAACATACACAACACTGAAGTACAAATTAAATATTCCCTGCATCTATGAATTTGACTAATTTAGATACTTCAGATAAGGAGAATCCTGCAGTATTTGTTCTTCTGTGACAGTTTTTTCACTTAGCTAGTGTCCCCCAGATTCATCCATATTGTGGCAAATGGCAGGATTTCTTTTGGTGGGCGGGGGGGGGGGGGGATGGTGCTGAGTAATAATATTCCACTCTATGTATATACCACTTTAAAAAAAAAAACTTATCTATGGATGGACACTTGGATTATTTCCAGATCTTGGCTATTGTGAATAAACATGGGTGCAGAGAGATCTCTTTGAGATCCTGATGTCACTTCTTTGGTACCCAGAAGTAGGATTGCTGAATCATATAGTTCTGTTTTTAATGTTTTAAGGAAACTCCATATTGCTTTTCATAGCTGTTCCATCATTTTACATTCCTACAAACAGCATACAAGAATTCTAATTTCTCTACATCTTTGCCAACACTTATTTGGCGGGGGGGTGGGGTGGGGTGGAGTTGGTAATAGTCATTCAAGCCAGTCTGAGGTTATATCCTATTGTATATTTGATTTTCATTTCCCTGATAATGGTACTGACCATCTTTCCACCAAAAAAAGGGGAAATGGTTAGATTCAAAGAAACTTTTAAAGGTGTTGCATACATCTATTATCTTGTCAGGATGGCACCCAGATGTTTGCATAGGTCCAAAATCATCAAATTCTATACATTAAATATGTGCATCAACTATACTGCAATAAAACAGTGTTAAAAATGCAAATTAGATGAATGGTTTCATTGAAGAAAATAATATCCTAAATATACACGCATATATTTTGAAAATACTTAACAGTAAATCAAGGATGGAATATATTGTTTGATATCCAGCAAACTGGAATAATACAGTTCTTATATCATGACACTTTTGAGCCATTCGGGTCATGTATGATTCACCGAAACAGAAGTAACTGCTAGACTCTTTCTACAAGGGGTGCTATCTACAGAGACTGCTTAATTTCTACCAGAATGTAAATACCAAGTTCAACTTGGATTTATCTGGTGCAAGAAATTATTGTTAGCAATAATCCAAATGGATCATAGAATTTAGGGTTTATAAAGATTAAAACAGATTAGGTTAGCTGAGGATAACTAAACTCAAAATCAGAAATGGAATATGTACATGTAGCATAAGTTTCTCTAAGACCCAAAGATCACAGTAATAATTTAAATTTACACTGGCTCTTGCCTGCATTATCCTTCCACCATAACATCCATTCTGCTGAGTAACTTGCAAGCATTTCTAGAAGAACTCAGAGGATGATTTCCATACACTTAAACTCCTCAGAGAACCTCTACAACTTCCTCAACTCAGTCTTGTTCCCCAACAATTCCATGCCTTGCACCAAGATAGCCACCTCTCACCGGACACTATGCGAAACTGGGAAAAAAAATAAAGGATGGACATCGCTAAAGTCTCTAAAGCTGAAAAAGAAACAGATTTTCTTCTACAGCCTCCAGAATTCAGGATGCAGTCCTGAATTCCTTCCAACACTTTGATTTTAGCCAAGTAACACTCATCTTAAACTTCTGACCCCCAGAACTGTCAGGCAATAAATTTCTACTATATTAAGCCACTAAATTGGTGATAATTTGTTACAGCAGCAATAGGAAACTAATACAGCAGGGAACTTAATCTTTTGTGGTCCAATTCAAATTATCTTTCCCTTCTGTTAGTTGGGTGTGACTTCCTCATCATCTATCATGTCCTGATCAATAAGCACTGCTTCTGATCCTTACACATATGTTCCAGAATTTCTGTTTATGTCATCTTGAACACTCATTTGCAGAGACTTTTCAGTTTCTTTAAGTTGTATCATGCATATGCCCATATCTCTAAATGTTCTTTTGTTTGTATCTCTATCTCCTTCAATTAAAGTCTCAGGACACTATTGAGTGCAGATATCCGCTCTTTGGAAATGGCTTATTTTGGGGATGGGGAATTCTTTTTACTTCTTATATTTTTTTGTTGCTCTTTCCCTCTGGCTCATTTTGGAAGAGAAAACATCGGAAAGTTAACCACCACCTGAAAAAGCATTTCCTGTGTTGAAGTCATTGGTTCTATGATGTGTGTGTGTGTCACACAGACATCCTCTAGGATTAGACCAGCCCAAGATTGTGCTGTGAAATGATCTTATTCACACTGTGTGTGGGCAACACTCAAGGGAGTTGAATGAGAAAGGAGATATTGATCTAGGGCTTCCCTCTGAGTACTGAGATTTCAGCAAATTTGTGATAGAGGGGAAGAGGTTAGGAGAACTTGGGAAGAAGTATGTGCCAGCTGCAGGAGCAAAAGACCAGAAAAATCAGAGACAGACACAAAACATACTTTTTCAGATAGGGGAGGGGATTTCTGAAGTAGAAGATGGGGAAAGAAATCATTCTATGATCAATGCACTTGACTTCCCTACTGTATCAACATTTATTCCAATCACCCGAGCGTCTGTAACTGTCCACATCTGATCAATTTTCCTATTCACTAGAGTATCTTTAAACATTGATGAGGGTTCCTGTATTGTCAACTAGCTAAGATTTCTTTTCCAATCTAATACACAGTATAGTGATTCAAGTACTAAATCTTAATGATTCTTGAAAAAGGAAGGAAAGCAAAATTTAGGTTAAAATACAAGTGGTAAGGACAGGATTTCAGCTGCTTTCCTACATGCAGCTAAAATGTTAGATGCAGGGTTTGTTATTATTGGGCGAACACATATCATGTCAGGAGGTCTTAATAACTTTGACAAGCAAGAAAGCCAACGGAAAGTTTCTCTGGCTAACAAAAATCCCTTTTTTAAGGACTCGTGGAAGGTATCCACTACAGAGAGTTCAGAAATCCATGAGGAAAAAAAAAACATTAAAAGATCCTATTTTTGTTCTGGCTTTCTTGTTTTCTATTTCTCTCTTTACAGAAATAAAATCAAGGATTTCTTCCTTCAAAAGTCAATGAATCATGATATTGGCTCTACGCCGGCTCACCAATGTATGTTTTGCCCATGTGGCCTCAGGCAAAATAATTGGCCTTCACGTTTTAAAATGTATGGATCATAAATGCCAAAGATTTAGTACATTAAGTCTTGGAAGCCTAAGGTAAACATTTGGTGAGTTTTCACTGAAAACATTGAAATATTTTTTCCAGGTGTTACTTCTTCACAATAAACTTGAAGACTAATGTTTTCATAGAGTTATTCTCATTCACAAGATTTCTTTGAACATATGTGAATTGTATATGACACCCTTGTCTTTAGAAAACATTGTTTTTTTCCAAACTTAATTTATGAGTACCTGACATTATTCTTTCCCCTTTAACCTACCATGTGCCTTTTTAAATACAAAGCTACAGTGTAGTTTGAGCAGCCTGAGGCCAGCAGAATAGAAACAAAACAGAAAATAAAAATACCTTAGCCTTGGAAATACGTTTTAATTAAATTCAATTAAGATATGTACATTTACACACATCTCTGTGTGAGAAATTCAACGTTTTTAGGATTTCTGTATTTGACCATTATGCCAATCACTAAAGACAAATCTTATTTTAAAAAGTGATAAATTAGGGGCTCCTGGGTGGCTCAGTTGGATAAACCACCAACTCTTGATTTAGGCTCAGGTCATGATCCCTGGTTTGTGAGATGGAGCCCTAGGAGCTCCGCATTGTGCTCCCTGCTGGGTGTGGAGCATGCTTCAGATTCTCCCTCTCCCTCTGCTCTTCCGCACCCCTTAAGAAACAGTGATAAATTAAAGGGGAACCTAAGAAACTCCAACTATTATACCTATAGCCCATCTCCAAATAAAGCTCTTCCTTCTGCATGAAATAATTTTGTCCCATATGAGCTGCATCTTAAGATCTGAGCTGAAAGGAGTCCCAGCCCAAGAGAACCACCCATTGATTGACACAAGGAGAACCAGCCTACAAGATGGCATGATGCTCTGTAATAGGAGAAGGAGAGGGTAGATTAATAGGAGGGACTTATTCACTACTCAGATTCTCTTCTTAGAAAGTTAGTATATACATAGCAAGTGCTATCAGGTCCTCTTCCAAAATATTTTTCATATCTATCCCCTCCTCCCCCCTTTATCACCACACTATCCAGGCCACCATCTTCTGCTGGACCAAAACCATAGCCCCCTAACTTGGTTTCTTTACTAGCACCACTTCCTCTCAAAAACCATTTTTCATACAGCAGCCAGAGTGTTCTTTTAAAGAGTACCTAAGATAATGTCATTCACCTGATTAAAATTCTCCAGCGACCTCTCATTCCACATCAACTTCAACCATATAAAACAAAATTTAAATTGGCATGGAGGCACCTGGGAGGCTCAATCAATTGAGTATCAGACTCTCAATCTCAGTGCAGGTCATGATCTTGGGGTGGTGATTGGGCTCTGCATTTAGCAGGAGTCTGCTTGAGATGCTCTCCTTCTGCCCCTCCCGCCCTCCGCTCACACTCTCTCTCTCTGAAATCTTTAAAAAAAAAATTCACACTGATATGATGTGTCTTCTATCTGCCTCTACCTCTCCATTGTCTCACCTACTGTGCTCCATCCAACTTGGTCTCCATTCGGTTCCATGTGCCTGTCAAAGTCTCTCCCACTCATGGCCTTGCAATAACCAGTCCTCCCTCTGAAATAACCTCTTGTCCCCTCCCCCAAGCCAGCTTCCTCTTTTTTTTTTTTTTTCTTCAGGTCTCAGCTCAAATATTTTTCTTAAGAGGTCTGCTTTTAAAAACAATAGTACTCAGTCCTCACTATATATCAGAATCACCTAGGAAACAAATTTCAGCTGACCAAGTGCCACTCCTATGAAGTAATCTGAGGAGGACCCTGGCATCAGAATTAAATCAAAACAAGCTTCTACAGGTGATTCTATCCGCAGCTAACTTGTGAATCAGTGATCTAGAGAACCTCACGGTCTCCCCTTCCCATCACAACCACTATCAGCGTCTCTTGGTATGTATCATTCTCTAATCATTTTGTTGACTTGTTTTCCTGTTGTTTTTTCTTCCTACTAAAATGCTAATCCCACAAGGGCAGGGAAATTTTCTGCCTATTTACTGCTTATACCCAATGTCTGACATGTATCAGTGAAGGAAGGACTGAAGGTCCTCCAGGTCAGTAAACAGAGAAGGTTGAAGCATATGAAAGCCTGGAGAACCCACTAAGTAGAGGTGAGATAGAATGAGAGAAAAAGTGGTGAAAACAGATGAAGGAACCAGAGAGAAGCTGAGTAAGAAGAATGAAGCATAAACCATGGACCACAAAAGAGTCTCTGGGGCCAGTGTCTCTTCCAAAAACACCTGAATATTCAAAGACTAAAATTTAGTCTTTTGTGAGCGCCTAACATATCCTAAACTGTCTCAGTTCCATAAAACTCTGTTCCACGCAAACACAATGCCGACTTTATTGACATACTGAGAATAAGACTATCTCATTGTCAATTTTTGACATAGAGAAGCCTCATCTTAGATCATGAAGCTTTCTTATTTTATTAAAACCATTTTCAGTAGAAACCTTCTTAAAAACATATTACATTTACTTACCTTCTTTAAAATAATCTGAGGGAAATTTAACATTAACTTGGTAACTCCAGAATATTCAAATATTTCACTGTCTCATATGACTTTGATATCCTTAAATATTTAAAAACATAGCCACTGTTATAAAAGTTTTTGGAAGAAAAAACTTTCAGTTCTTGACTTTTCAAGTTTTCTAACTTTCAGGATCTCCGCTCTTACTTGCATGCTCTCGCTGCTTAGCTCACTTATATATTCCACTGTGAGCTTTGAAAGTTAATGACTTTTTTTTTTTTAGAACAGATGCAAACACAACCACGTGATGGTTCCCATGCTTGGCTATGATTTTAATCACCTGGAGAGTTTTTCCGTCCATGGTTATCTGCCTCCTTTAGACCCTAGAATTCATGATTTAATTGGTTAGGAATGTAGCCAGGCATTAGTTGATTGGTTTGGGTTTTTGGTTTGTTTGGTTGGTTTCGGTTCCCAGGTCATTCTAATACATATTTCATGTTGAAAATCATTGCACAAAGATTTAACAAAGAAATTTGTTTTGTTTTAACAAAGAAACTTGAAATGACCCAAACTTTCTCCCTATTTATAGGGATAATCCTTGAAGCCACCTTACTCTTCCTTTTATCTGTCTCTCCCTTTAGCCTTTAGGTGAATATGTAGCTCCTGCACACACGCAGCTCCAAGGTTATAAGCATCCCATTTAAAATTCCAGGAATGGGCAGGCCCCCATTTTCTTTGTTTTTGTTTTGTTGTTTTTTGAGCACAAGAATATTGGAAATGGAAGGGCTCTTTCAAAAAGAATCTAAACCAGTCCTTGTCTATTACTACAGGTGAGAGATTTGAGGTAGGAAAATTCTGTGCCTGAGGTCTGTAACTGGTTCCTCCCACAGGGGGCAATGCCTATTCTCCCCAAATTGCCGATTATAATACTGTCCCTGAAGACAGGTGGTGTTGTAGTAAGAGTTTGTCTTTAGCAAACAGTAGTCAGGGCTACTTTAGAACCCCCAAACAAAAACCCATTCAATCTAGGAAAAATCAGACTCTCAGAGAGAATCAGGAGTATGTTATAGCTATCCAGGCGACCTCAGTAGGAACCGGAACTAGCACTTGGAAAAGCAGCAGTAACCCAGGCAATGTTTCAGGCTCCCTCCATGGGTGAGTGTAGAGGTCTCCCAGCTACCTTCTCTGCTTCACTTTGCATGGGAAAGTAAGTAACCTGCTCTTCCTGCATATAAATGCTCTTCAGTTTCTGGAACCAAATGTATCTCACAAATACCTCGGTTTGTGTCAAAGTCTCAGGTACGGGATGTAATCAGCACCTTTGAGCCTGTGTATCAACACATGCTCCTTCCGGGAATAAGCAGTGAGCAAAGTCAGATTGTAGAAACAAACATGGGTATAGGGTAAACAAACGTAGGTATACCTTACAGGTGGTGAAAGTTCTGGAGAGAAATTCTCAGAATGGGGCACGTAGTGTCTACTTACAGAATCCTAAACAATCTTACCCTCCTCTAAGACAACAGAGCTTTCAAATTTTGCGTAACAAAAAGGCTTAGCTGTTAGTTCCTTTTTGACTCATGTTAAATCATGACATTAATAGCTTTCATTAATTGGGAGTTCCCACCCAGTCCCATATTAATAGCTCTATTGCAGAAGCATTGATCTTCTTTAAGCTACTCTCAGAAGATCTTAAAGAACTAAATAATTAAAAAGCTCAAAGCAGAACTGCATCAAGAAAACAACCACAGAGAAAGCATTTCCACGTGCATGCTTAGACAGGTGGCAGATCTTAGGAAACACACGGCAGAGGAGCAGCTCCAACCTGCCTTCTCTTACCAACCTCACTGTAACCCAACTAACATGAGTTTGCTTAGTGGTGATTCCCTATAGAGAGTATGCCAGATGGAGTTCTAACACCAAGTAATCTTTATTTGCAGCAAATAAGGAGATCATGGGAATAACCTCCAAAGCGGTGACTCCTTGAGCAGGGGCAAGCGGGTTCTCTATTTAGGATTTAGGATGACTATTCAGAAAGAGGTTTGTTATCGTATATAAAGGCATGCAAAAGGCTGCGCAGGTGCACTCAGAAAATATGCCTCCACAAGCATCCTACATTATGTTAATGAAGCTTGTGCTCCTAGGGTGGAGACTTTAACATTATAATAATGAAGCAGAGGTAACTGCGGGGCAAGGGCAAGGGGATGGGGCTGTCGACTGAGATGGGGGCCAGTATCAACTGGATGGGATCTTGGGCTTGTAACCCAGGTAAGGACAGCAAGATCTTGCTTACTTTTGAAACATCGCTGGGAATTTTACTACTGATTAATAGTCTCTGATATGGTTGGGCTGTTTCCTGGTTTTGTGTGTGCATGTGTGTATGTATGTGTGTCTTTGTAATTCTGAACCTCCTGGGAAGTTCTACAAGAAGTATGGTTGGGCCAGCAGAGTGGCAGGGCACAGATCATGGGAAATAGCTGGGCCCTAAAATGATTTGTATTGTGTCACAAAAGCTGTATCTCATCTTTCTTCTTCTGGGTACCCTCACTCTTTCTGCTTAGGACTGGGAAACATTGCCGGGTGAAACTGATGGAAAAGGCCTATTGACAGTAGTCCAGGGACCAGCAGTGTCAGCATCACCTGCAAATGTACAGATCTTCAGGGCCCTAATCTAGCCCTAGGAATCAGAAACCCTGGGGGTGGGGCAGAGGAATCTGCATTTAAACAGCCCTCTCATTGATTCTTTTATTTCCTAGATAATTTGTATATATAAATATGTAAATACGTGGAACAAACCAAGTAGACTATTTGTCAAGGTAAATTAAAAGCTAAGTTGTTTGTTTATATCTATCCTGTCAAAGGACATAAATACCAGAATGAGTTTAAAATGCATGATGCTTTCTACCAATAAACATTAGCACCTTCTGCTAGGCGCTTCTCACCAGGGCAGTTTGGGGATCAGACCCAGAATCCGTGATCACGCTTAAATACTTGGAATGAGTGTAAGGAGGATGATTTTGGCTTTGAGTCATTCTTCCCTTCAAAGTATTTGTCCAGCATTTTGGATATTTTTAAATATTTAAAAATGAAAGAGCCTTAACATGCATCTGTCAATTAACTAATCCTAAAATAAGCATTCATTGAAAGCCTACCACACACCAAGCACTGTGCTAGGTACTAGAGAACAGGGGAAATGACAAACAAATTCCTGTACTCAGCTCACAGTCCAGAAATGCAGAAAGTCTCACGGTCAAGGTAAACTTCCCCAAAAGAGTAATTTTAACTTGATCTTTGAAAAATGTGATGGCTAATTTTCTATGTCATCTTGATTGGCCCACAGGGTGCCCAATCAGATGTTATTCTGGGTATGTCTATGAGGGTGTTTTTAGAAGTAGATTGGGTAAAGCAGATTGGCTTCTTTAATGTGGATGGAACTCATCCCATTAGTTGGAGGTCTGAATAGAACAAAAAGGCTGATCTACTTAAGGAAGGAACATTTTTTCTGCCTGACTTTGAAGTAGAAATCAGCTCTTTTCCTGCCTTCAGACTCAAAATCAATCATCAACCCTTCCTAGGTCTTCAGATGGAACCTACATCACCAGCTCTCCTTGTTCTTTTTTTTTTTTTCTTTTTTTCTTTTTTTTTTTTTTTTTTTGCTCTCCTTGTTCTTAAGGCCTCTGGACTTAGATCGGAACTCAGCATCATCTCTCTGGGTCTCCAGCTTGCCAACTCTTGGGACTTGTCAGCCTCTATGATCATGTGAGCTAATATATATATATATAATATTTAATATATGTGATATATATATATTTTTATATAATATATTTTGGGTTTGGTTTTGTTCCTCTTATGAAATCAGGCTAATTAAAAGAAGTAAAAATTAGATAATGGTGAAAATTAAAAAAAGAAAGTTCTCAGGCACCTGGGTGGCTCACTTGGTTGAGTATCTGACTCTTGATTTTGGCTCAGGTCATAATCTCAGGGTCATGGAATCAAGCTCCATGTTGGGCTCTGCGCTCAGCAGAGTCCACTTGAGATTCTCTCTCTCCCTCTGTCTCTCTGCAGCTCATGCATGCTCTTTCTATCTAAGTAAATAAATCCTTAAAAAGAGAGCAAGAGAGAAAGTTCTAGGAAGAAAGGCTGGTACAGAGATCCTGAGACAGACAGTATATAGCATTTTAAAAGAACTGAAGTACAAATGACAACACTTCCTTAGCACCTACTGTATGTCAGACCTTGCTCTAAGTTCCCATGGTATGCTACCTCATTTAATTCTCAAAACAACCTCATGAAGTAGGTTCAGTTATTATCTAAAATTGCAAGTGAAAAAATTGAGGCACAGAAAGGTTAGGTAATTCACTTCAGATCCTAGAAATGGAAGGGGAAAAACCATGTTCCACAGCCAAGTGTTCTGCCTCCAGAGTTCATGCTCTTAACCATGACTCCTTCACTTCTCCATAGACTGGGGAGGAGAATAAGGAAGAGATAAAGAAATGCCAGATCATAGGGAACCCTGGGAACCCTGTTAAGGGAGATGAGATTTTTTCTAAAAGCAATAGGAACTGGAAAAAAACTTAAAATTGCAACATGACAGGATCATATTTTTGTTTAAAACAGATATGAAATCATTGCAGGGAGGAAATGGAAGGAGCAAGACAGGTGGTTTTTGCTTTGATGCAAGATTTTTCTCTTTTAACTGCGTTATTTGAACATCAAAGAATACTTAAGTGGCTCCGGAAGATATAAAAAGCAAAAACTCTATACAAGATAAACAACTTTGAAATAATCTCTTCTTAACAGGATAATTGTGATTCTGTTCCTTTTAGTTATCTCAGGATGCTGTCCCAAGAATGTTCAAAAAAGTTCCTGGTCACTTAAGAGAGCAAAGAAAGGGGGAAATGGAATGTGAAGATGTGTGGGGAACACAAAAGATATGCGAGAGGGTGGCAGGAAGGCTGACAGCAGATCAGAGGCTGATAAAGCCTGAAATCAGGGGTAAGAAATGGGAAGAGGAGAAGGGAGATCATATAAAATGAAACTACTGTATAAATATGACAAGCCAAAGGTATGAATCTGATAAGCCAACTAAAATCAATCTCTTATTTGAAAATTTAAATGTTAGAATATTTCACTGTTGTCTACAGCTGATGGAGAAAGTGCTCCCAAAAGGCCACACACATAGCATTAGGCCATTTGGAATAGCAATTTTCCAAGGGAAAGTTTGGTTTCTTAGACTCTGCACACAGTGATTAAGCACAGGAAATTCAAATGGTGGATTGAAGCCAAAATTTACAGGAGCATCGAGTACTGTATAAACTATTAAAACAGCTTTAAAAGGTGTATATGTATATATATTTTTTAAATTTTAACATGCATAAAGAGGTTTTCCAATTCAATATGTAATTAATGACATCAAATATTCTATATTGGAAAAACCTCAGAATAACCAGTCTTATTCCTAATGGAAAACATTGAAAAGAATCCACAACCCAGCCTTGTGTTTTCAGGAAAAGTCACAATAAACATACCTCTACGCTGCTTCCAGTTCTGTTTTTTTTTTTTAATTTTTACTTATTTATAATAGTCACAGAGAGAGAGAGAGAGAGAGAGAGAGAGAGAGAGACAGAGACACAGGCAGAGGGAGAAGCAGGCTCCATGCACTGGGAGCCCGATATGGGATTCGATCCCGGGTCTCCAGGATCGCGCCCTGGGCCAAAGGCAGGCGTCAAACCGCTGTGCCACCCAGGGATCCCTCCAGTTCTGTTTTCATTTTTAAGGGTTTCTAGTTAAATATCACTAATATCACTTCCTGCCAAGGCTTTCACCTGATGGATAGCAATGAACCTTAAGCTATGACATGTGTTTGACATCCTGGATCCCTCAAGAAAAATACCTGAGAGGGCATTTGTTCACCTTTTTCTGTAGGAAGAAAATTTCTGAAGCCAGTGGCTAACTGCCCGAAAGGGACATATGTCAGAGTTAGGACTGAGCTCCCTGGAGGGTCCTCCCTTGAGGGTCCTCCTCATAGAAGCACAGAACCTGGAGCTCATTTAGTTCAATGCCCTCATATTCCTGGGTGGCTGTTACTGGTTGTGTCTACCCACCTACATGCGTAAATCTCTGTAATTTTTCAACAACTTCTTGACAGAAAGAAGCACAAAACTGCTGAGCTGAAACTCACACCTCTGAGGAGCTTTATCTTGGATTTTAGCCTGTTTGTTAAACCTCATGAAATTTTATACATGGGCAAAGAACACAGGTCCCAAGAAAAGCAATCTGGTCATTAACTTCTGTCCCCTATAAAACATGTTCTTGGTAGGCATGTTTTCTCAGAACAGTATGAAACTTGCCTTAAAAATTTACTCAAAAGTGTGTGTGTGTATGTTTTGATTCTGAATTCCATTCTTAAGTGTACTTTTTTACATAATTTTCAGTTCTGTGTAAATTAAAACTGGCTAGTTTTTCATCTCTTTTGATTACTATTCCAGCCTTCTTGGGACTAGCTCTGTTACATAAGGAGGATTTCATTTTACCTACCCTAGATCTGTATCTCCAAAATTATTCATTTAGACTTTGGGCCAATAACTGATTATTTACTAAGGAGGCTAGCTCACAAAAAAAAAACATTGATTGGATCACATGCATTTGTGTGACTTTCTCACAGGATGTGGTGTAAAGGGAAACTAAGTGGGGAAAATTCTTGTTTTCTGGTAAAGCAATTGAAATCTTTGAACAATAAGGCTTTTTTTTTTCCATCTACAAAATTTGGCTTGAATAGGATTTCTTTCCTTGACATAGTACTTTCAAGAATTGCTTTATTTCTAAAACAGAACATGATCCCAATAAAAGGATGAGCCAAGAACATGAATAGACAGTTCAAAGAGAAGGAAATGATCTTTAAACATATGAAAAGATGTTCAACTTCATGATAATATGAGAAATGTATGGTCAAGTTACATGGCAATGCCTTCTTTTTTCATCTATCAGTCTGGAAATATTTAAAAGTTGATGATTACAGTATTTTGACAAAGATAAAATATATGCCATGATATATAGTTGGTGATAGTATAAATTAGTTCTACTTTTAAGGGTCAACTTGACAAGGTTGATCAATTTAAAAACACAAATATCCTTTGCACTGAAATTCAATTTCTAGAAAAATTTTATATGGAAATCCAATAATGCATGTACACAGATATATGAGTACAGTAATTTATTATAGCATTCATCCATTAGGATACTCTGTAGCTATTAATAAGGGGGAACTATAGAAAGTGATAGGAAACCAACTTCAAGTTATATTAAGTGATGACAGGAAGGTACAGTGCATTATGTAGAATGTGAGTAAAGAAATTGGAGCTATATACACATATATATTAGGTGTGAATGAAGTGTAAGAGAGTAACGAACAAATTGCTTCTGGAGAGGACTGTCAGAATGAAGGAACTAAGACTAAATAAGGTAATACGGAAATTAATTCCTTACTGTGTCATTTTATACTGGTAGAATTTTAAAACACACAACACATTTGCACCATTACTTGCATTTTTAAAAATATCATCTAAAAATGTAAAAAATTCTGTCCTTAGCTACATGAAGGTGCATCAAAAATACCAATGTGTATGGAGTTCTATTTACTGTTTTAAACTTGCTGAAAATGGTATGAAGCTTTTAAAAATGCATAATGTCATTGATCTTAAGTTGCAACTTCATGGTACTACAACTTTTTCTACACGGCAAAAAACATTTATTATACTCCTGTATTTTCCAAATCAATCAATACATAATCAGAAAATTAATATCCTCTTACAGCCACTCATACCAGATGGTCGTTTCTGGCCCATTTCTTCTTTCATGATATCTTTCTTATCTCTCATTTAGTCAGAGGTTGGCCAGCTCATTCTATAAAGAACCACAGAGTAAATATTTTATTTTTTTATTTTTTTAAACATTTCTCTTTTTTTTAATTTGTATTTATTTATGATAGTCAGAGAGAGAGAGAGAGAGAGAGAGAGAGAGAGAGAGAGAGAGGCAGAGACACAGGCAGAGGGAGAAGCAGGCTCCATGCACCGGGAGCCCGATGTGGGATTCGATCCCGGGTCTCCAGGATCGCGCCCTGGGCCAAAGGCAGGCGCCAAACCGCTGTGCCACCCAGGGATCCCCAGAGTAAATATTTTAGAGTTTGTGGACCAAGAGGGAAAATCGAGGATATTATCTATGTGCTTACACAGCAAAAAAATGAAACAAATTTCTAGCAATTTCTTATGACAAAATTAAAAATATAATAACTAAAAAAAAGTAATATAGATCTACCAATGAAAAGAACGGACTTCTTTTTGGGAAGATAATACTTGACTTAACTGAGGTTCAAGATTAGTGTCCTCTATCTTCAAGTTGATAGATAATATTTATCTGTAAAAACATTTCTTATCTTGTAGGCCTAACAATAGAAGTAGTAAGTCAGACTCTGCCCAACAGATATAGTTTTCTCTTTCTTTTCTGCCTGATGGGCTCCAGCTATCTAGCAAACTCTGCTCCACACTCACCTCATCTAGGAAGGCTGACTGATATTCCTCCAACCCTGTCTCAGAATAATCATTGTACTGCTTCTGCAGTTTGCTCACAATTTCTGTCCTTTTTTAAAGATTTTATTTATTTGTTTGTTTGTTTATTTATTTGACTCAGAGAGAGAGAGAAAGAGAGAGAGCACAAGAGATGTGAGGGGCAAAGAGAGAAGCAGGTTCCACACTGAGCAGGGAGCCCAATGGAGGGCTCAATCCCAGGACCCTGGATTCATGACCTGAGCCGAAGGCAAAGACTTAACTGACTAAACCACCCAGGTACCCTGTCACATTTCCAAACTTGAATAGATATTACAATATTTATTTGTAACAGATATCCATTGCCTTTCTTATATCTAATTTATCACTACTTCGTAGAATATGCTAGAAGATCATAGGAACGCAATTATTTTTTGTTAAACTAAGCTTTCATCCATTAAAAAGCAATTTTGATATTAAACAAAAAAATATAAAAATACAAGTAAATATAAAGAGCCCCCCATCAACCCACTTAACAGTTGTGTTAATAACATCGCAAACAGTGCTAGCATCTTTAGTCCTATTCAGCCAAGAGTTCCCCCTTTTGCCTGAGGTGCCTAGACTTTTACAAGCACTACTGTAGCTAAAGGTTAAAACCTGTTCACATGCATTGTCCTAAAGACCAGCAATCCATGATGAGAATTTGCTCATACATATGTACAATGCTTACAAAAAAATTTGAACTTAAGTATCCCAGTAGTGCTATACAATCTACTCCAAACCTAGGAAAGCAAGTATATTTTCTGATAATGACTACTAAGGAATTTTATAGCTTTTGCCAAGCTCACTTGTATGCCTTGGATATTCTTCTTTTTAATCTTTACTTGTCCTCCAGCTCTCTGAGTTCACACATTACTTCCTCAGGACTGTCTCCTCTGACCTCACCCCACATTAGGTGCTGTCCTAGCTCTACATATTCATCACAGCCCATACTAAAGTTTGTAATTATATATTTTGATGATTATTTCATCAGTGTGTCTTATTCATAAGGTCCATGAAAGTAGAATCCATATTGTAATTATATATTTTGATGATTATTTCATCAGTGTGTCTTATTCATAAGGTCCATGAAAGTAGAATCCATATTCACTCTCATTGTGTCCATAACACCTGTATAGTGCCTAAAGATGGATATACTCAGGGCACCTGGCTCAGTTAAGCATCTGATTCATAATTTTGGCTCAGGTCATGATCTCAGAATTGTTGGACTGAGCCCCTTGTGGGGCTCCACGCTCAGCAGGGAGTCTGCTTGAGCTTCTCTCTCTGCCTTTACCCCTCCTTCCCTCCCTCTCTCCTTCCCTCCCTCTCCTCTTTCTCAAATAAATAAATCTTTAAAAAAATATGTATATACTCATTAAATACTTGTCAAATGAATGAATGAAGATGGAATGAGGTCAGTAGTCCATTTTGCTACTGGTTCCTAAGGAAGACCACTATTTCTGAAATCATTTATACCAGAGACAATTGTGTCATTGAAATTCCTAGGTTCAACTCATTTGTTTTACTAAAAAAAACAAGCAAACTTGGACAAGTTACGTACCTCAGATCCCATAAAAACTACTAACTAAATTTATAAGTTCCATCTCCACCATGAAATATGTGAGAGCTTACATCAATCACCTTTCTACAAAGCTTCAAACCTTACTCGTGTTTTCAAACTCCCATGCCCACTTTGGTTTGCATATTATTACTTTGCCTCACCGTGGTATCTAAATCAATTCTTACTCGTATACATCCATTTCGTTCATGTAATTTATGTAATCTGTCAGCTATTCTGACTCTGTTGAAATTCTTTATTTTTTTAAAGATTTTGTTTATTTATTTAAAAGAGAGCGAGAAAGAGTGAGAGAGCACAAGTTGGAAAGAGCGAGAAGCAGACTCCCTGCTGAGCAGGGAGCCCTATGTAGGCCTCCATCCTAGGACCCTGGGATCATGACCCAAACTAAAGGTGGATACTTGACTGAGACACCCAGGTATCCCTCTGAAATTCTTAAATGAAAGCAAGAAGAAAAGAGAGAAAAAAAGAAAAGAAAAGAAAAGAAAAGAAAAGAAAAGCACCAGGGTGGCTCAGTTAAGTGTCCAATTCAGTTTCAACTCAGGTCATGATCTCTGGGTGGGGGGTGGATTCGAGTCCCAAGTCAGGCTCTGTACCCAGCTCAGAGTCCCCACCAGATTCTTACCCTCTACCTCCCCTTCTGTCCCTCTCCTCACTTGCACTCTATCACATTCTCTCTCTCTCTCAAAATCTTTTTTAAAAAAGAAGGAAAATCTGATCAGCATAAACTAGGTCTGTTGTCCAATTCTGGTCTAGACATCTGTGGCCTGAGTGAGGAGTGCATTATAAAGTACCCTAGGGATTGTTAATAGAAAGAATATGTCTTTTCTGGATAGCTATGTGCAAAAGAATGAAACTGGGCCACCTTCTTACATCACACATAAAAATGAACTCAAAATGAACTAAAGATCTAAATGTGAGACCTGAAACCATAAAACTCCTAGAAGGAAACCTAGGCACTCATTTCTTTGGCATTGGCCATAGGAACTTTTTTTTTTTTAAGCTATGTCTCCTCAGGCATGGGAAACAAAAGCAAAAATAAGTTGTTGGAATGACACCGAAATAAAAAGCTTTTGCACAGTGAAGGAAACCATCAACGAAACACAGAGACAGCCTACTGAATCAGAGAAGATAATGACATATCCAATAAAGGGTTAATATCTAAAACATATAAAGGACTTCTACAATTTACCACAAAGAGAGAATAATCTGATTTAAAATGGACAGAGGATCTATATAGACATTTTTTTTCCCAAAGAACACATACAAATGACCAATAGACACATGAGAAGATGCTCAACATCACTCATCAGGAAAATGCAAATCAAAACCATAGTGAGATATCACCTCACACCTGTCAGAATGACTAGTATCAAAAAGACAAATAACAAGTGATGACAAGGATGGCAAGAGAAAGGAACTCTTGTGCACCGTTGGCAGGAATGTAAATTGGCACAACTGTGGAAAACAGTATGAAGCCTCCTCAGAAAATTAAAAATAAAAATACCATATGACCCAGTAATTCCACTACTGTGTATTTATACAAGTAAAATGAAAATACTAATTTGAAAAGACGTATGTACCCCTAATTTACTGCATCACTATTTACAATAGCTGACATATGGAAGCAGCCTAAATGTCCATCAATAGATAAATGGATAAAGAAGATGTGGTATATATACACAATAGAATATTACTCAACCATAAAAAAGTGAGATCTTGCCATTAGGAACAGCATGGATGGACCTAGAATCTATTATGCTAAGTGAAATAAATAAGTCAGAGAAAGGAAAATACCATATGATTTCACTCACATATATAATCTAAAAAGAAAAACAATAAACAATAAAAACAAAAACTCATAAATACAGAAAACAAGCTGGTAGTTGCCAGTAGGGAGGTAGTTGGAGGGATGGGAAAAATAGGTAAAGGGGATTAGAAATCACAAACTCCTAGTTAAAAATAATTTACGAGGATGGAAATTACAGGATAAGGAATATGGTCAATAATATTGTAATAACGTGGTATGGTAATATATGGTAACTACACTTACTATGGTGAGCATAATGTATACTTCTTATCAAATTGGTATGTTGTACACCTGAAACCAGTAGAACATTGTATGTCAACTACACTTCATTTTTTTTAATAGGAAAAAAACATATAAGATGTTTGTGTGGGAGAGGATGCGTGTACATAAAAAATGCGTGGGCAGTTTTAGTAAGGTCAAAGTGCATAAGAGTATACATAGAAATACACACACTATACAGTCTTTGTTTTGAATTCATTTGGTATGGAAAACATTTTGGGTTGTCATTTTTGCTTTTTCATTGTGTAGTCTGTAGCCTCTCCAGAGTGCAAATACAATTTTAAAAATATTTATCCCCATCATGTTTAATAAATCCATAATAACTTTATAAGAAGCGTCTCTCAAGGGGACTACTAGGCACCTAGTAAATGGATATTTGATGACATACCCACTCCCCTAAAAACATTAGTTTGCCTATTGATTCATGGTGCCATTTGTAGAAATTGATTATAACAAGCTAATGGTCGGTCACTCATGGCTCAGCTAATTAAAACAGAATAGCACTAACAAGAAACCTGTAAGAAAGTGTGAGAACTGAGTAAAATCCATGGAAACGTGGTTGTAGCCACAAGTTTGGTTTTCATGTTCAATTCTCTAGCTTGGTGCTTAGTACATGTCCCAAGTGTAAATGAAAACAGTAAAGGGAGTTTGTTACTCAGTAATATAATGGAACCTTAGAAACTCAATTCATAGTTCCTTAAAAAAAAAAAAAAGACAATCTCCTATAGCTCAATCAGCAAGGCAAGTTCTAAATCCCAGTAAGTTTCTTGAGATTTTAAGTTTCAATACAAGGCTTCCAAATAGTATTAATGATGAATTGTTCAAAATGTACTGTGGGACAGACCACAGAGAAGCTACTTAAATTTAACTGCAGGAAAGAACTGAAACCAGAGAGCAGATCGGAGGCAAAATGTCATTGATAGGGTTGCATGTAGGCCAGCTATAAAACAGCTTCTTCTCATCTGCCATATTAATTCCCTCAGCCCATTCCTCAACTTTATTTCCTGAAATTAAATCTAACCAGAATTTATATTTGTTTTTAAATTACCATTTTTTTCAAAGTTGGTACAAATACACTTTCTCTTTCCTCTTAAACTCTCTCTTAAAAAACATCAAATTCTTCCCAAAAAACATTAATAGTCTTCTCAAATTATAGTTTTTAACTGGGTTAATAGTTCTGTCAATAATCTCCCAAATATTATTTCTTTCCAAGATTTAATGGCTGAAATACTCAACATTCCAAAATTATTCATACCAATACATATGCTATTTTTCCCCCTTTCTTTCCTCCTTCCTAAGGGGTTCCTGACTTTCTTTTCCTTCCCAAATATTTCTTGGTAAGTTGTCCTGCTCTATTAAAAAAAAAATTTGGGTTTTTAAGTTTCTACATAAGTGCAAGCATTTGTGAAATTGTCCAAAAAAGTCCTAATCAATGTAATAATCAAAAGAAAAAACTCCAGACACAATTTCCTGTGCATAAATGATGGTAGCAGCCTCACCACCCAAAATTAGGTGTTTTCTCTTGGTTTTATCTATTTATGCGGAAGATTAGTACTATATCCTTTATTTCACTAGTTAGTAAAATACTGTTATTTTCTGTTTCTGTTTACTAGGAATATTAAACTGTAAAGGCTTTCTTTTCCTTTCAGCTAGGAACATTTGGAAAAATATCAGTCTTACTTTCCTATAAGACAGAGACTTAAATATCTATAAAGGTTTTCAAATTATCATTGTTTCTGTTAAAACTGTATTCTTAGAAATATTATTTGAATAACTTAGTCTTATCCAATTCTGAAGACTAGAAATCACTGTCTTTGTAGAAAAATCACCTACAGAAAATGTGTGGCTTGATTGTCTTACTTGATAATTTGTCCTGGAAACAGCTTAGTGTCTCTTTTCCTAAATAGCATAAATATTTGTGAGATTACTCTGTCAGATTGGAAATATACCACTGGCCTATTTGTCTTTCCTTATATGCATAATGGTAAAATAAAAGCATGTTGCTCTGGAAAAAAAGAAAAAACAGGATAACATTAATTAGGATCACTTTTACATTCTAGTCGTCATACTTTGAGTTATTTAATAAATGTTGACGGCATGCTTAAATTTCTGTCAAACTGCCTAGTGGACCCAAAGCTGTTAAGTGCTACTAGGACTAGCCCAAGGCATTTCTCAGGGTTGTATTTTGCTGAAAGTAACTCTGAAGAATAGTTAATGTCTCTCATTGAGACCGTGAGCAGGCCCACTTACTACCTACTATAAAAGAGGTAGAGTCCCCGAGCTTAGGGTTCCTAGGCTACAACACCCATCCACTGTGTGCATAGAATCTAACTGGATCATCCCCCTGGGATGTAGACAAGGGACGTGATGCAACCCAATGTTTATGCAGCTTGCTCCCTTTGCTCCAACAGCAAAGTCCTTTGTCTCTGACCCAGGAATCTCACAGCTTTTGCCATCATCCATGGAACAGTAACGGTGTAACTTATTAGTTTTTAAGTAGAGCAAAAATAAAATCCTAGCCCTCTATGTGTACATGAGTGTGTGTATGTACGTATGTATAATTTAACCTCAAAACAATTCACAAGATAAATGCCACTTTAGCTCCCTGTTACCACTTTGGGAGATATATTATTTCATTTATCCTTTATATTTTAGAAGACCTTTAATTCCTTCTCTTGGCAATACAAACAATATTAAAAATTTACTAAAATTTTTGTTTTAAACCAGCATTCCTAACACAAGGAAACATAATGACATATTTGTATAAGCCAAAAAGATGTTTTTTTCTGCCAAGATAGTTCCAGAATTTTTATATTTTTCACCAGTTAATAAAAAAGAACATATAGCAAAATTCTTCCTCTCTTCTCATCTTTATGGCCTATTTTACACATTCTTCCAGGCCAGGCTCAAGTGCTATTTCTTCAGCAATCTAAATATAATCTAAATAGAATCTCTCCCACCTGTTTAGCATTTCGTCTCTAGGTGGAACTTCCTTAGCCTTTGCATTCTCCTAATCCAGGCGTAGGTCACCTGCCCTTCTAGACAGTCAGCTCTCTAAAGGCAATTTCTACTTATGATTCCCTCTTTCTACTTAACAACTTTGAACATGGTGCCTTGAAGCTAGGAAGAAGTACTAGGGGCAGCCCGGGTGGCTCAGCGGTTTATTTCAACCTTCAGCCCAGGGTGTGATCCTGGAGACCCCAGATCGAGTCCCACATCAGGCTCCTTGCATGGAGCCTGCTTCTCCCTCTGTCTGTGTCTCTGCCTCTCTCTCTGTCTCTCATGAATAAATAAATAAAATCTTTAAAAAAAAAAGTAGTAGTTAAGGATCTTTATATTTGAAAATAAAAAAAGATTTTTGATAGTAAAATATAACATGAAATTATAAGGGTTTATTTTCTAAAGAATATTTGTGCATACTAAGACACTCAGAATTTTTAAATCTCTGTTGTAACTGCCTGACAGCAAAATTAATGTTTTTCCACTGCATAAATAAATTATAGGAAAAGTTGCTGAACTCGTATCTATTTCCTGATGCATTATTTCAGTATATATTTTTGCTTTAGTTAAATGTTCTGACAATTTGAGGGTAAGACCTTATATTTTCAGCACATTTTCCCACTCCACAACACAGATGACATCAGAGGGAGGTTCTTATCATATCACATCTATTCTGACATTATGGCCTACATCTAACTTCCTTCTCTCCAGTCCCCTCTCTCTCTAATATCTTCTGCTACTAGATGAATCTTCCTCATGTCCTATTTTTTCTATACCATGACTCTACTCACAAGCTTTCAGTGACTCTCCACTGATCATACTATAAATCAGAACTCCTTGAAAGCCTGGCACTCAAATCCAAATTTAACTCCAATATACACTTTACCTACTTCTTTACGTACTTCTTTTTCTACACTTGACCTACTTCTTTTTCTGAAAATATTACTTCAGTCATATTTATCTACTTCTTGTCTCACACACATCCCTTGGGTTTCCTTGCTTCTGTCTCCATCCATGGGATGGAATACACTTCCTTTTTTATGCATCCAAATCTTTCTTATTCATTCTTCAAGAGTGAAATCTAAGCCAGTCTCTGCCACGATGCTTTTCCTAACATTTTAGTTAGGGATACTGCCTCCATTCTCACATATTTCACTGTGGTGCCATGATCAATTTACATTATTCCATATCATCTCCCTTTACTGGAGATACGATTGTAACATATGAGGGAATGTTTGCACTCCACTGAATGTAATCTTTCAAAAGTTTCTCTCAGGGAGTATTCCAATAATGTTCACATTGCTGAAATATTTCTGGGGCTCTTCTCTGGTAACCACAATCCCTGCTGCGCTAGAAAGTCAGTCACTGTATTTTACAACCTATTCTGGCTTTTATAAAAGAGAAAAAAAAATACCCAACCCAATCATCTCCCTCTTTCCCAAATCAGCTTCCAATAATTTTTGGTTGTTTCTTAAATATATGTGTGTATGTATATATTTAAGATATATATGTGTGTGTGTGTGTGATTGTATCTTTAGTCAAAGGGAAAAAGTCATCATTGAGGACATTCAAAACAAGTTGCATCATAAGTTTTAAAAGCATATACTTTTTTCCATGATTGGAAAAGAAAGTCATCTTCCTTTAGATTGATAAAGGAATAACTAGCATCTAGTCTGTAGCCATTTATTTTAGTGACTGGGAGTTCCAATCACCCTACAGAGTCCTTCAAGGTTTATTTGCATCATTTTTGGCAATGGCATAGTTAGTAATGTTCCCATCAAAAAACCTTTTTTCCAACTGGCATGACATAAAGGTAAAACATTTTGTAATATTTCAGAGATTGCGCAATAATAAGAAAGCATACTCCACTGCCTGAAGTTGCAGCAAATGCAGTTGCAAATCCTTCTGTGGCCAAAACAGCAGTGGAGATTTTTACTATGGAAGGATTTACTATGAATTTCCTCAATGTTTCTGCCACTTCTAAAGGTAACACAAGGGTTCTGTGGTCAGCTGGGTTAAATATATTATATGTTACACATCTGCGTTTGTATGTCTGTAAGGCCACTGTCAAGTCCATCCTCAAAAAATTAGCAATGGTACATCTGCATTAAATAAAGCCCATCTTCATTGCCTTTCTCAGAAGGGCTGTGGGAAGATAATATGCTTCTACTGCCATTTCCATTTGGCTTCATTTGTGGAAACCAGGTCTCTTCCAGCTTTTAAATGATTTCTAACTCTACAGAAGCCAAAAAATACAGCAAGCTAACAACACTTTTACCAAGAGTCCTTTATTTTCCATAAAATTTTGCTGGATAAAATCTAGCAAAATTATTTTAGATTACTTCTGATTTCTCCAAGGAGAATGTCAATTTTACACATAATTTTAAAATTTATTTAGGTAGCTATAGAAAAAACTTGAATGAAGGGTTTTGTTATGAATCCTATATTATGTTTCCAATATTCCTAGCACTATAAGCAATGCATGTAGGTACATTGTAAATATTTACCAAGTGCATGGATTATTTACTTAATAATAGTAGTAGTAGATCCAACTTGCCATAAATTTGTTCACTATCTGAGAAACTGAATTATAATCTTGTAATAAGGAATTATAATCTAATAATACGGAATTTATAAATGAGTGTTCCTAGAATTATACAGGAAATATACATTTCATGATTTTTGTGAGATTCTCTGGATGATATATAAACCCCAAAGAGGATAGAGGGTTATTGCTATACAGGGGAAAAAAATTAAGAGAAAGTATCAGCTATGTCAAGAAACATCTAGAATTGAGGCATGAAGGAAAACCAGCTAAAGGGGCTTCAAAAGATAAAAGAGAATACTGTTGCACCTTCTTCTCAAGATTCCCTGGTGACATTTTCCTAGACATTCAGGACCAGAACAGGAAACACTATCATGATAGAGACACGTAGAACTGAATTCAAAAATCTTAGAACACAGTTTTATATGCTCAGATGAGTTCCCTTCATTTATCTGTCTCTGACACATGCATATTATTAAAACACTGAAAATGACTGTTACATTATGAAACCCCAAATCTTCAACGTTTAGAATCTCAACAATTAGTTTACACTATTTCTCTATTTCATACCACACTATAATTCATCTAGTGTTTTCTGGGACTTTTGACCTTATATCTTTAAAGGTTGAAATTTTGTTTTCTCCAATATGCTGCCAAGGGAGTTTTGGCAAATGTTAGCAAGAAAAATAATTCATAAAATGTTAGAGTGAAAATAAATCTGTAATCCTATATAAACAATAAATCTGGGGAAAAAATCTGATGGAACGTCCAGAAAACAAATGATCCATTCAAGCACTGTGAGCAGTAAAAGCTACCTACTCTTTTTAAGTAAATAAAGTTCAATCCAGATAAAAATTTATACATTTTCAACAAAATTTTAAATTTACATATTAGTTCATAAAAGAAGATAATGTTAATCCCATGCAATCACAAAAACAATATGGCTTTCAGAAGTGAGTTCCTTATTTGTGCTTTAGGGGAAGATTCTGACTAAAATCTTATCTTAAATATGGGTCTAGAGTTTCTTGAATGCAAGAATTTTTAATTCATCTTTTTATAACCTCAGTAGTCTAGGACACAGCGGGGCTCCAAGGATGTTGAATTAATGAATGAATGCCTGTAAGTCATGAGTTTTTCTATTCCAACACACTGTGAAAACAAATTCCCTCAACTATTTTTCCTACTAAAACAAATGCTGAACAAGATATAGAGTGGGACTTATGTGTATGTTGGCACTTTCTTCCTTCCCAGTGAATTGATCTCATTTTAGTTCAGTTAACCATCCTTACCTTTAAATAACCTCAGTGCACACTGAACCCATGCTCAGGGAAAAATGGGGTCTGATTTAGTGAAGTGTTATCTCATTCCCTTTGCCAGTAGTTTCACGGGACTTACTTCTTTTTGTGTTTTTTCCCCTTCCCTCATGTTATTTCATTGGATGTTTGGACTAGTAACAGAAGTTCTTCAAGTTGGCTTTAAAGAACAGGGATATCTTTTATTGCATTTTTGATTTGCCTAATGGGTAGGGCAGTCTGCATGCTGGTTGATTAAGCACTTAATTAATGTTACCAAGGACCCAGACATTTTCTAGTTTCCTATAAGGAAAGGATAGGATCAGTGTCAGCGAAGTAAGACATCAAGGGTCATTACAAATGCTATGTGCAAGCCTGACAATTTCAAAAGGAAATAAAGAACACTCTGAAGAGAAACTTTTCCCCGATTACTGACAGCAGGCTTATCCTAATATTTCATTGTTCAGATTAAGTCATATTTTTTTATCTAATTACATGCTCCATATTCTTCTGGTAATACTAGACTGTTTTGTTTTGCTTATTGTAAGTTTTTGTTTCCTCAGACAAGCTTTAATATCTCTTATTGCTAATTAGTAAAAGGACAGCACATACTCTTGAAACTGGAAACCTTTCTAATATTTATGAAGAAATACTAGTAAGATTAAAAAAATAAAAGGAATATCTTTTATTGCAGCTATAGAAAAGTAGCTATTTTTTTGCATCACAATTTCCATGTTAAAGTTAATGCTAACAAAGGAACTTGGTAAAATAGCTGAACATCAGCAATGGTTTCATATTATAAAGAATAACTTTGAGTCCCTAAAGTTTTTGTAATTTTGATTGATTGGCCTATTTTATAATTTATTTTCCTGGTAATGGTATTTACTTCAGAACACTGTTTTTGAAAATATATAAAGATTTATGAGTTTGTCAGACCATGAGGGGTTAATTGACACCTCCTTCTTTACTGACATGCATGAAGGTAAAAATAAATAACATATGAGTCTTTGGATATCTTGTTTTTAAAAAAGAAGCTATTTCCAGACAAACAAAAACTGGGAGAATTTGCTAAAAACAAACTCAAAATAAATACTAAAGGGAGTTTTTTAGGCAGAAGAAAAATAAAATAATAATTCCAAAAATATAATAATAATTCCAAAAATAATTCCAAAAGGAAAAAGGAAATGAAGAAGGAATGGAGACCAATTGAAAAGTAAATAAAAATGTGGACAGATGTAAATGACTATTGACCATGTAAAAAAATAGCAATGATTGTATGGGGTATAAAATATATATGAAATTTAAAATGTATACAATGTATTTTTAGCCTTGTTAGAGAATAACAAAATATGAGAGGGAGTAACATGAATTGTAAGGCTGTAATATTGTTTGGGAACTAGTAAAGGTCAGAGTTGTCCCATAGGATGTAATGCAAGCCAGATACATAATTTTAGATTTTAGTAGTTGCACTAGAAATAATAAAATGCAATAGGTGAAGTCAATTTTAATATATTTTATCCAATCAGAAATATGATAATTTCAATATGTAACCAATTTAAAACTTATTAATGATATATTTCATATATTTTTGTACTAGGTCTTCAATTTTAAGCATGTATTTTATACCTACGGGAAATCTCAACTGCAACCAGCCACATTTCAAGTGTTCAGTAACCATATATGACTAGCAGCTGCCATATTTGACAAAAGAGCATTGGGTTCTAGGTCAAGGAAACAACTTCGAATCTTTAGAGAAATCACTAAAAGTACTAAAATTAGAAGAATATATAATAATCAAATATGAAAATGAGAAACAATGGATATTAAAGTTAGCAGAGTAATATACACTGATGGCACCTTGTTGTCCAGGCACTTGTACTATAGCTGTTCTGAGTATTTCTGCTAATAGCTCACAGTTACCCTTATCTGGAGAATTATCCTTAGTAGAAGAGAAGCCAGCTCTCCCAGGAGGTTATGCTCCCAGCCACAATAAAAAGTCGAAAGCAATGACTGACTAACACAGGCCAAAAAAGGCTGGCACCTTTGGTAAAAGGTTGAATCAATTCTAGGGTACAATCTGAACTTCAAAATTCCCCATGAGATAAAGCTGAAGGTATTTTCCACCTGCAACCACATCTTAGCTCAGCTTTTTTCCCTGACTTATCCTGCTTCCTTCCAAAAGCATTCCTTCAATAAATTAGGTGCACCTAAATCCCTTTCAGGCTCTGTTTTTAGAGGCCCTAACCTAAGACTCTCGGTTGATCAAAAAGAAAGCAGGGAAAGAAAAAGGAACGTAAAACAAATGAGACAAATATTAAAGATAGAAAAGATGTAAATCCAAATATCAGCAACTATATTAAAATGTAAATGGTCTAAATAATCTAAAATATAAAGATTGTCAAGTGATAAAAATATTTTTTTAAAAGCCTAACTATATGCTTCTAATGAGAAAATAACACATCTTATATATAAGGGATGAAAAGGGACACCTGGGTGGCTCAGCGGTTAAGCGGCTGCCTTCTGGCTCAAGGTGTGATCCTGGAGACCTCGGATCAAGTCCCACATCGGGCTCCCTGCATGGAACCTGCTTCTCCCTCTGTCTGTGTCTCTGTCCCTCTCTGTGTGTCTCTCATAATAAATAAAAAATATATATATTTAAAAAATAAAAGGATGAAGAAAGATCTAGTATACAAACACCAAAAGAAAACCGGTTTTGCTATACTAATGTCAGATAAAATCTATTTTAAGGCAGAAAACATTCCTAGAGCTAAAAAGGGGTCTTTAATAATAATAAAATGACCCATCCACCTAGAAGATATAAAAGTTCTATTGTATAGACCTACTAATATACTTTTACAATATGAAAACTAAAAATTGACAGACTTAAAAAGAAAAATACACAAATCCACAATGAGGGAGAATTTAACACATCTAATTTGATAACTGACCAAAAAAGTATCCAGAAAATTAGTAAAGCTATAGATATTCTGAGGAACACAATTAACAAAATATCGTTCTGTTAAAATCCACTGAAGGATGACAGGATACATGTTTTTGGCAACTGCATATGGAACATTTACAAAATCATATTTTGGGCCAAAAAGCCAAACCCAACAAATATGAAAGGATTCCAATAATTCAAATATATTATTTGATTATAATGGAATGAAGGTAGAAATCCATAACTAAAAGATAATATAAAATCTTCAAAAGTCTAGAAATTAAGCAACATATCTACATAACCAATGAGTTAAAGATAAAGTTATAGTGCTTATTAAAATATTTGAGTTGAAAAATAATTGAAATATAATATTTTTTAAAGATTTATTTATTTATTAGAGAGAGTGGGAGGGGGCAGGGGCACAGGAAGAAGGAGAGACAATCTTCAAGCCGACTCCCACTGAGCATAGAGTCCCATGTGGTGCTTGATTCCAGGACCCTGAGATCATGACCTAAGCCAAAACCAAGAGTTAGATACTCAACTGACTGAGCCACCCAGACACCCTTGAAGTGTAATATTTTGAGACATAATTTACTATTACTGTGCTGAGATGGATATTTATGACTTAAATTGATACATTAAGAAACTGAAAAGCTTGAGAATCAATTGTTGAGGTACTCATCTCAAGAAGTAAGAAAAATAAACCAAATTAAATGTAAGAAAGAATAAGATGAAAAAAGAAAGAATAAACAATAAAGATAATTAATAAAAGAACAAAAATAAAACAGAAAACATATGCAATAGAAAAATCAATAAGTCAAAAAAGTCAACTATTTGGAAAGAGCAATGAATTGATACTCTCCTAGCAAGATTAAGCAATGAAAAACAGAGAAACCACAAATAATATTCAGAACAAAACAGGGAGCATTACCATAAGCCTCACAGATGTAGAAAAACATTTGATAAAATGTAAGACTGCAGGGGAGAAAAAATAACCTCTAAACAAACCAGAAATAAAAGATAATTTTTCTGTAACAAAGAAATTCACCTAAAAATGCAAATTAATAAAAGAGAAGGAATTACCTTAAACTGATAAGGAATACATATAAAAAGCTGTCACAGAAATGATACTTAGGTGTGAAATATTGAAAACTTTCCCAGACTTTGGCAATGGGTGAGAAAAATTTTCCTACTCTCACTGTATTCAGCATTGTACTGAACCTTGTGCCCAGTATAATAAGGATAGGTAAGAGATGGATGATGGGTATTAGAGAGATGATGATGACGATAGATGATAGATAGCATCAATAGTTGAATAGATGAACAAATGGTAATACATTTGTACAATGAAATACTATGCTGCCATGAAAAGTAACAAACTTGCTACACAAAACAGTATGAATCAATCTCACAAACATCATGCTGAGCTAAAGAAGCCAAACACAGAAAGGTTAATACTGTATGATTCCATTTTCATAAAAGTCAAAAATTTTCAAAGATAAATTGGGGATAATATAACTTGGTAGCAGTAATTACTAGGAAAGAGACAAGTGGGAGCTCTGGAATGCTAGATTAGTGCTCTATTTCTTCATCTGAGTACATGGATACTCGGCTTTACTCTTATAATTTGTGTTCCTTCCTTTCTCTCTTTTTAATAAAATATTTAGAAACAAAAAAATGTATATAGTATCTATTAGGTACACTTGGGTCTTTAAAGCAAACAATAAAAATGTTATGGAAGACAGATTAAATTTTATGAGACAATGTACTGAATTATAGTCCCATTTATGCTTTAGTAATATATTTTACAAAAAGCATTTTATGGTGATCAAAATAAATAGTGGCTGTGTTGTACAAATATAATCACCATTGAATAACTAAAATATGGAGAATTGAGAAAAGCGATAAACCTGGTCACAAATAACTTTAGATAACCTTTTAAGGCTTTGTTATTATTTCTTACCCTAGGAGTCTGGTCTTCGAAATGTGATGGAAAAGATTTTTTTTTCTAGTAGTCAGGAGAAAAAAACATACAAAAGTCTTCCCTATCCACAGTTTCATTTTTCATGGTTTTGCGTTCCATGGTTTCAGTTACCCACAGTCAACCACTGTCTGGAGGGAGAGGATCCTCCCGACGTATCATCAGAAAGTCAACAGTAGTTTTGTGCTATGTTACAAAGCACCTCATCTCATCCTGTAGGCCTTTTATCATCTCACATCATCACAAGAAGACAGAAGAGTACAATACAATAAGATAATTTGAGAAAACACACATTTTTATGCGTTTTGTTGCTCTAATTATACTATTGTGTTATACTCTTACTGTGGTTAATTTATAAATTAAGCTTTCATAGGTTTGTATGTACAGGGAAAAAAACATTGTGCAAGTAAGATTTGGTACTATCTGTGGTGGTGAACACCTGGAGGTCTTGGAACCTCCACAGGTAAGGGAGGACTACTCCCTTAAAAGTTTAGATCTATTACCTGGAGGCAAAACAAATCTTCGAAGTAGAGATAAGGTAAACTAAGTTACTCTCCTCTCCTAAAGGGAACTCCAGCTCTTATTCAGTAATCTCATTTTGTCTTAAATTTAAAAAAAAAAAGGGAGAAAATAAAAGAAAAGAAAACCCCACAATGAAACAACAATCCTAACTACACTCTTTGGTAGTGACAGCACAAAAAGAAATAGAGCTTTAAATTGCTCTATTTTTCTATTTGGACGGAGATCCTTGTACGTTATGAAGAGTCTATAAAGGCTTGTGAGATAGAGAAAGCCTGAGAACTGCTGATTTCTTTTGAAGCAGTCGAGGTCTAAGTTGAATGGGATTTCTGATCTACCACATTACATCATTTCTGGTAGCATCAAATTTATATTTACTAAGCACCACAAAATTTTTGTGGCAGAATTATTTTGCCCAGTCTAACACAGAAACATATGAAAGTTGATTAAATGTTTGGCTTAACCTAGAAGCATAATGGTCCATTTATATGCACAGAAAAAGACATATGAACATGAATATAAAAATATGAACATTTTTTAACATATCAGTTTCTCCCCAAAACAATACACACACACACACACACACACACACACACACATATATATATATATATATATACACAATAAAATAGATTTTTTTTTCCTGCTATAATAAAGGCTTTCCCTCTCACCTCTTTTCTTCTCTTTCCCTCTCTCTCTCTCAAAAAAAAAAAATCTGATTTTACAAAAAGCAGACCTGGAATTTAGATAGCATGGGAAGAAAGTAAACAAATAACACCATACATTTAGAGAACACTATTGGGAAAAATGTCTGAGATAAACAAGTGGAGAATGCTGCTATGAATCAAATTGGGCAACTTAGCTATTTTTTTCTATAAAGTATAAAAGATATCAGAGTGGGAAAAGCAATAAGTCATCCTTGGAGATCAAACCACAATAAAAATCATCCACAAGTATTCACGCAGTAAGTTCCCTTTAAGACAAATATTTCAGAGAAAATAGAGACAGAATTTTAGACAGAAGTTTTTTATAAATATTAAAACCTCTGAATGTTTTTTGTGGGATATCTGATGGGTGGTTGAATAAGTGATATGCTAAATAATAATGATCTTGAGTCACCATAAACATTGACAGGCTTTCTCAATAATTGAATATTAAAATAGTTTCAATAAACAATTATACACCGTATACATACAACACATTGCTTTTAATTTTTCTTTAGTCAACTATCCTTCACAATAACTAAAATAAGAAAAATGAATTTTATGTTCACCTATATTTTTACCATTTCCAACATTTTGGGGCATGTGTATAGATCCAAGTTTATCTGGTATGTTCTTTCTGCCTAAAGAATCACCTTTATCATTTCTTGTAATGAAAGTTTGCTGAAAATGAATTCTCTTGTTTCCTTCTTGTCCATGAAGTCTTTATATCTCCTTTTCCTGCAATATAGTAACTGGGTGCTAATTTGTGGGGTGATAGGTACCCTCCCTTTCAGCACTTTCAAAGAAGATATTCCATCATCTTCAGGCTAAGATCATTTATAATAAAAGTCTGCCTAAACTCTGACCATTGTTCCTCTTATATAATGTGTCTTTTCCACTCTCTGCCTTCTAGATGTTATCTTTATCTTTGGTTTTTAATAGTTTAAGTATGATGTGTCTAGGTATTTTTTTCCTTCCTTCCTTCCTTCCTTCCTTCCTTCCTTCCTTCCTTCCTCATATTTTATTCTGCTGAGTCTTCTATCAACTTTTCAGATCTATGATTTAAGGTCTTTTATTATTTGGGAGAAAGTGTAGCTATTTTCAAATATGTCTTCATTATTTTCTTTTTCATTCTGGTGTTCCAATAGCTCATATATTAGACCATTTGACAGTGTCTTGGATGCAGTGACTTTTCTCTCTTTCTCTTTGTATTTTAGTTTGAATACTTTCTTTTGACTTACCTTTATCTTTGCTACTATATCTTTATTTCTAATATTTTTATCTCATACTTTCTTATCATTTCTATTTCTCTGCTAAAATTCTCCTTATGTTCTTATAAATTAACCATCTTTTTATACTTTTACACTAGAATTTATATGATTTATATGTTAAATCTTTTTTTTTCTTTTTAATATCCTGCCTCATAGCTCTAGCATCTGAGTTCAGATCATATTGTGTCTTGAGAGATGGTTGATTTCTTTTACAATTTTGTGTATCTCATAATCTGTGGTTGAAGGCTGGGTATCATGTGTGGGAGAGTAAAGTCTGATGTATATAGTATTTTATGCCTGGAACTGGACAACCTCCACTACACATTTAATGTGGGGAATCAAGTCAATGTAATCAGGAGTTGACTAGGGTTTGGGATTAGCTAGTTCTCTTTACCTTAAGTGCACTCCTGGCTTCTGATTCCTCTAGCATTACGATGTACTTAAGGCAGAGGCTGAGTTTCTAAAATACATTTTTCAATGTTTCATTTCCACTCTAAAGTTTAGTCTTCTCTGTGAACCTGAGTTTCAAAGAAGTTCTATGTTCTTGCCCTCCCACCCCCAGTGATAGACTGTGTTAGTTTTTAGTCATTGTTAGCTAATCTGGTGGTAGAAGATGGGAATATTCTTTATTTCTTTCTTTATCTTCAGCCTTAGGCTAGACCTGTCCCTTTGTGTCTTATAGAAAGAACTTTCTTGGTAATTCTTCCCCTCAACCAGCAGAAATGAACCTTAGTGGTGTGAGCTGAAGGCAGTAGAAGGAGTAGAAGGTTCTTCTTTTCTTTTTTTTTTTTTTCCTATTTCCTCCCCTAGCCCCAAAGGGCCTTCAGCTATGTCTGAGAGACAATATTTGCTGCCCTTCACCCAGAGGTTTAAAATTTTTGTTCCATAGAAAAGATAGGAAAAAGGATCCAGAGGTTTCTATATCCCTTACTGCTATTATCCTACATTGACTTTCTGATGATTGTCAGGAGGATCATCTCCTTCTAGACAGTGGTTGACTGTGAGTAACTGAAACCACAGAACATGCTCATCTATGTATCCCAAAGAGAATCTCAAGGAATTGACAAAAACAAACAAACAAAAATGAAAAACAAGCAAGCAAAACCTCTTGGAACTAATAAGCATTATAACAAGGTGGCAGAATACGAGCTTAATATACAAAAAGTCAATTGTTTCCCTATATATTAGCAATAAACAAGTAGAATCTAAAGTTAAAAACAGTATTATTTATACTGACACCCATAAGTAATGAAATATCTATGTAAAAATCTAATAAAATATATCAAGATCTATATGAAGAAAACTACAAAACTCTGATGAATGAAACCAAAGATCTAATAAATGGTGAGATATTCCAAGTTTATGGATAAGATCACAATATTGTCAAGATGTCAGCCTTCCCAGCATGATCTTTTTTTTTTTGAACTTTATTTATTTATTCATGAGAGACACACAGAGAGAGGCAGAGACACAGGCAGAAGGAGAAGCAGGCTCCCTACAGGGAGCTTGATGTGGGACTCAATCCCAGGACCCTAGGATCATGCCCTGAGCTGAAGGCAGATGTTCAACCAGGTGTCCCCCAGCATGATCTATAGATTCAATGCAATCCTAAATCAAAATCCCAGCAAGTTCATGGATGTTGATAGACAGATTCCAAAGTTTATATAGAGAGGCAAAAGACCAAGAATAGCCAACATAATATTGATGAAGAACAAAGTTGGAGGACTGATACAACCCAACTTTAAGACTTCCTATAAAGTTACAGTAAGTACAAGTTAGTGTGGTATTGGTGAAAGAATAGAGAAATAGATTAATAGAACAAAGGTATAAGCCAAGAAATGAACCCACATAAATATGGGCAATTTTATATGGACCCATATAATATGTCAACTGATCATTGACAAAGGAGCAGAGGCAATTCAATGGCCTTTTCAATAAATGATGCTGGAACAACTGACTATCCATATGCAAAAAAAAAATCTAGAAACAGACATTATACCCTCCACAAAAATTAAAACTAAATGGACCACATACTGATTGACATGTAATATGCCGACATATAAAACTTCAGAAGACAATATAGAAGAAAACCTAGGTGACCTTGGGTATGCCAATGACTTTGAAATATAACACCAAGCATGACCCATGAAAGAAAAAATGGATAAGGTGAACTTACTAAAATTAAAATCTCCTATTCCTGAAAGACAATATCAAGAGAATGAGACGATAAGGGACAGATTAAAAGAAAATATTTGCAAAAGATACAGCTGATAAAGGATTGTTATCCAAAATATACAAAACAACATGAAAGAAACAAACCTGATTAAATAATGGCCCAAAGACCTTAAGAGACACCTCACTAAAGAAGATACACAGATTGCAAATAAACATATGAAAAAAATGTTCCACATCATGCATTATCAGGGAAATACAAATTAAAACAATGATAAACTAACTACATCTATAAGAAAGGCCAAAATTCAGAATATTGGCAACATCAACCATTGGCCAAGATGAAGAGTGATAGGAATTCTCATTTACCGCTCATGAGAATGCAAAATGCTACAATCACTTTGGAAGACAGTTGGGCTGTTTCTTAAAAACTAAATATATTCTTGCCACATAATCTAGTAAATATTCTCTTTGATATTTACCTAAAGGACTTAAAAACTTATGTTCATATAAAAATATGCTCATGAATGTTTCCTTTAAATATTTTATTCATTCATGAGAGAGAGAGATAAAGTACAAGCAGGGGGAAAAGTAGAGGGAGAAGTGGGCTCCCAGGGATGAGGGACTCCATGCCAGGACCCTGGGATGGACCTGAGCTGAAGACAAATGCTTAACTGACTAAGCCACCCAGGCACTCCCTGCACTCAAATGTTTACTGCCGCTTTACTCATCATTAATAGAATTTGGAAGAAACCAAGATGTCCTTTAGAAAGTGAATAGATAAATAAACTGTGGTACCTCCATACAATGAAATATTAATCAGTACTAAAAAGAAATGAGCTATCAAGCCATGAAAAGACATGAAGGAACCTTACGTGCCTATTGCTAAGTGAAAGAAGCCAGTCTGAAGAGGCTACAAAGTGTATAATTCCAACTATGTGACATTCTGGAAAAGGTAGAACTATGAAGATGGTAAAAGGATCAGTGGTTTTGAGAGGGGGATGTATAGAGCACAGAGGATTTTTAGAAATGTGGAAATACTCTGCATGATTTCATAATGGTAGATACATGTCGTTATACACTTGTCCAAACCCATAGAATGTATCATACCAAGAGTTTATACAAATGCCTAATGTAAATTATAGTCTGCAGGGATTATGTCGTCCATGTAGGTCTATCAGTTCTAACGGTTGTTAGATTGGTGGACTGCTGGTGGGGGGAGGTGCTCTGCATGTATGGGGGAAGGGAATATATGGAAAATCTCTGTACCTCTCTCTTAATTTTGCTGCGAATCTAAAACTGCTATAAAAGAAAAAGGTCTTTAAAAAATTCCTAAATAACAAAGTAAATACCAAAATAGAAAAATTCTACCTACTGAAAATGTGTATATGTGTGTGTGTGTGTGTGTGTGTATACATGTATACTTCTGCATATAGAAACATATGCACCGGATAAATATAAAATTCATGGTCCATTCATGAACTAGATCAAAGGTATAGGTTGTCTGATTAAATATAAGTAGAATATCACACTTATTACAAAATCCAGGCTGGCTACCAAAGCAAAATATAACTCTAATCTGTGTTTATGGAAATACCCCAAAGAAGGAGCCTCTGAAGGAGGATAATGCAGATAAGATAATGGCAAACAAAAATGTAAATGAATAAACAAATAGTGGGACTCACAATCCCATTTTCAAATAAGGCATAATTTAGCCCCCAAATATGAAATGAGACCAAGAAAAGTACACTTCATGATACTAAACACTAAATGCACAATAAAAATGTTATTAATATCTACACATAAAGTTCTATTAGGCCTAGCCACAGCAGTCCGATAACAAGAAGCATTCATATTGATACAGAAGAAGTTTAACTGTCACTATTTGCAAATGATGTGATACTATATCGAGAAAATTCTAAAACTCTACCAGAAAAACCACTAGAAGTGATAAATGAATTCAGTAAAGCTTCAGGATACACACTTAATCCCCAGAAATCAATAGCATTTCTAAACACTAACAATAAAGCAGAAAGAGAAATTAAGAAAACAATTTTATTTATAATTGCACCAAAAAGAATAAAATATCTAGGAATAAACTTAACCTAGGAGGCGAGAGACTTCTACTCGGCAAACTATAAAACATTAATGAAAGAAATCAGAGATGACACAAAGAAATGCAAAGATATTCCTTGCTCATGCATTGGAAGAATTAATATTGTTAGTGTCCAGACTACCCAAAGCAATCTGTAAATTCAGTACAATTTCCATCAAAATACTAACAGCATTTTTCACAGAACTAGAACAAATAATGCTACAAATTGTATGGAACCACAAATTTGTATGGACCCTGGATAGCTAAAACAATCTTGAGGAAGAATAAAGCTGGCAGTATCACAATTCCCGATTTCAGGATATACTAAAAAGCTAGAGTAATCAAAACAATATGGTACTGGCACAAAAATAGACACAGAGACCAATAGAACAGAATAGAGAGGCCAGAAATAAACTCACACTTAAATAGTTGATTAATCTATAACAAAGGGAGGCAAAAATATACAATAGGAAAAAGACATCTCTTCAATAAATGGTGCTGCTACAACTACATATCAAATTGTGAAAGTGGATCACTTTCTAATATTATATACAAGAACAAACTCAAAATGGAATTAAAGATCTAAATGTGAGATCAGGATCCATAAAAATCCTAGAAGAGAACACAAGTGATAATTTCTCTGACATCAACTGGCTATAGCAACATTTTGTAGACATGTCTCCTATAGCAAAGGAAACAAAATAAAAAACTATTGGACTACTTCAAGATAAAAACCTTTTGCACAGAAAAAGAAATTATCAACAGAACAAAAAGTCAACCCACTGAGCAGGAGAAGATATTTGCAAATGATATAACTGGTAAGGGGCTATTATCCCTTCAGAAAGCAGGAACTAGAGGAGATGAAGAAAGAAAAAGACAGATACAAGTAATAGACTAACTCACCCCTCACAAATCTAGTAAAATAAAATAGAAAACATCTAGAAAATATATCAAAGTTCTAAATAACACAATCAGTAAGGTAGGCCAAATAGAACCATATTACACCCTGTACCATAATAAAAGAGAATATGCCTCAATTCACATAAACATGAAACATTTGTGAAAATTGCCTGTACATGAGTTCACAACAAAACCTTCAATAGATTTTTAAAAGTACATCTAAATAAATAAATAAATAAATAAATAAATAAATAAATAAATGTACATCTACGACTGTGATCATTTGAAATCATATTCATAAATTCTTTCATTTCCTAACATCCAGAAATGAAGTCTGTGTGCCCTACCCCTGAACGGAGGCAAGTCTTGATGAGTGTATTGTAAGTCACTAGCCCTTCAGAGAGAGGATTTATCTCTGCATGACAGGGCATTGTAACATCCTGATACAAATGGTGTCATAAATGGCCTCTTAGCACTCCACATCTCTTCTGTACCGTTTTAGTCTCTTCTCTGGTATCACCGAGCTGGAAGCCTGGGAACTACATTCCCATGGTACCTTCTTATCAGAGTTTGAGCACAGATAACAAATGAGAGGCACACAAGTGATATTCAAAGAGTGGAAAAGAGGAAGCTACAAGAATTACTGTCACGTGAAAAGGGGCCAATAGGATGAGGCTCCCATTGACCAAATATAGAATATTTAAGTGCATTGGTTTGAATGAAAGTGAAATATATTGAAATGCTATTAAGAAAAAAAAGGTGGAAAAGAGAGTGTATTCTTGTTACAGAGATCCTGAGGCTGATAGGAGCAACCACTGCTGAAACCGTCTCGTACTATGTATCCTCTCTCCTCCTTCAGTCTGGGGGCTGTAGGGTGCCTGTGGCTTCAGTAGTAGTTTCCCGCACTTCCCTGCAATCTCCTAAATCCCTACATTAAATTCCTTTCTGTTTGAAAAATTTAAGTACCTGGTTTTGTCTTCACGACTAGACTAACACACTTGGGAACAATCTTAGTGGTTCCTTACCCAGTATATTGAGCTTCCGTAGTCCACTCTTCCTGAACCAAGACAGAAATACTTCAAGGTCTGAGAACCCAAGACATCTGGGATACACTTTTAATATTCTTATAGCAACATTAAGAGGAGAACTAAAGAAAGTATTGTTGTACTAAGTCATCCCATCGTTGAGATTCTGAAACTAAAGGGAGATGGATATTTTCAACAAATGCTGAATGTGCTTGAATGTCAGCCTATTATGCACAGGAGTAAAGCCATGGGTTTACAGAGGAGAATTGTGCCTGAGGCTTCCCTAGAGAAATATATCAAAATCCTGGTGCAAGCATTTCTGTGTTCCCTAGCTAAATACTATCTAGGAATGTCTCAGACCCCACTTAAGGCCCTAACAAGAAGATTTTAGTATCAGTAATTTAATTCTGACAGAAATGAGGTCATTGTTTTGTTGTCATAATAAAAGGATGGTGGTTTGTGGAGTCTGGAAAAAAAGGGGGGGGCAAGCATGCATTCGTGTGTTTTCAAGCTCTGCCAGAGAGAGAGCATGCCTGTGACAATTAGCGCTAGTTTTTACATAAAAATATGCTTAGAGAAAAGGGTGATTCATTTCATATATAAAAATTTAAGAGGGAAAAATTGGTTCCTTTCCTTTTTTTTTTCTATGTCATTAGACAGCATATAATTTGGATATCTAAAGAGGACCACCACCTTCCAGGACACTTAGACGCGTAAAACAACAGGTGACCTAAGATTGAGACCCAGAAGAAAACAAAGGTTTTGTTTTAAAATGTACTTTGGATTTGTGTTCATGAGACATGGTAAGACAGGCAGACATAGAAATGACTGTCATGAAAGAAGAAGTGTTATACTTACAGATCTTTAGAAACAGGAGGCATGACCCATCATGCAGGGGCCACACACGGGAAGCACCAGGGTCGATCAGGAGACAAAGGGAGAGATGAGAAAGCAGGAGCAAGAAGCTTTGTTGTGGTTTTTATGGGAAGGAAGAGGCAACACTAACTCAGCAGGTTTAAGATTGTCTAGTTTGAAAAATTTCAGCAGGCTCTAGGATGTGGGGGCTGTCTTGGATTGTCTGGTACCTGGCCCCGGAGTAATTAAGGGAATACTGGCCTCTGATAAAGGATCCTGACAAGGGAGGTGAGGGGTGGGTGGCCTCTGGATTAATTTGCCTACTAAAGGTGCACTCCCAGGCAAGATGTTTGCTTTCTCTAGGAATACATGAACCCTGGGAGGAGCAGCCTCTCCCAGGTCAGCAAGTCCCCAGAAGCCAAGGCATCGTGAATACCAATAAATAATAGAATAAAGTTAATGCAGGTTTACAGTGAGGTTCTTTTCTCTTAGTGCCCTGTCCTCAACAACAACCTGCTTTTCTGCTAGAACACATCCAAGCGTTGGAAAATTATCACCACCACCAACAAAATTCACTTAGACTTTTAGCTCTATTTCAAAGTACTGGAGTGAATTTGGTTCTTGCTCTTGCTACAACCCATGTCCATTATGTGTAGTCCTTACTTTGGAGCCCAGGCTAATAAAATCGCCAGTCAGGAGCATGCTGCCATGGTACGAACAAAAGAGATTTTAGAGGATGTCACACAAAGAATAATTTGTTCAGCCAGAAAGTGGCATGCATTATTTGTGCTTTCAGTGCATTGGCCAGAATGGTTACATGGCTTCAACCAACCACTGGAACCAGAAAATGCTATCACGCCATGTGCCTGGAAGGCAGAGAACTGGAAATATTCAGTGAACAGTATCCTTACTACCATTTTTCTTCCTGCATAAATGGCTAGCAGTCCTATCTGAGTTCTAGCAATTTCTTAAAATGCTAAGAAAAATTAAGACAACAGAGGTGATTGGAAACGCTTACAGTAGTGGGATATACAATTGCAGTTGATAGTTTCAGGTGCCTGTCCAGCCCCCTTTACTTCCGTGGTGAAGAGATGGGTCTCTCTGGTTGTGTTTGGTCATAGTATCATCTTTCTCCACAACAGGTTGGACTAGGGATTGACATGCATCCCAGTAGATATCAATCTCTTGGCTAGCTTGTAACCAGATGTGTTTTTTGAGAAACAGAGTTTACAGTCAAACAATGTGGGACCTATTAATGGAGTTAGGCCTAGGACAGGCAATTTCAGCCATGTTCATCCTCTTAAATCAATCTATCAGAAATTGACTGGAGAGAGTAGCCAATGGTCAGAAAGGATGAGAATAAATAAGATGCAATTTTATAGGTGGTCCTGGAGAAGGAGAGTCTGAAAGAGAGAGAGAGAAAGAGAGAGAATAAATTCTAAAATAGTTCCCAAGTCCTAGATCCTTTTCCTAGGAGGCCAACTGTGCTTCATTTCTGTGAGATAGCTTTATAAATAAATAAAAATATAAAAGTTCCTCATTTTATTTGAGCTGCTTTATTACCCGTATTAAATGAATTGAAAATCCTAGTCCCCCTGCCTCTACCTAGATTGTCATTCTTGGTTTTTGTCAGGACTATGTAGAAATTTTAGAACTCATACTGGGGTGTATAACCATATCTGAGTAGTGTTAGACTTTTTTTTTATGATTTACTTATTTTAGAGAGAAAGAGAATGTAGAGGGAAGGGCAGATGAAGGGAGAGGGAATTGTCAAGCAGACACCCCACAGACTGGGGAGCCCAACCTGGGGCACACCCCATGATCTGGGCTGAAATCAAGAGCTGGACACTTGAACCAACTGAGCTACCCAGCCTCCCCTAGACTTGAAGGCTGCTTTTATACCCTTCTCTTCTCAGGATAAAGTTTTCTACATCTTACTTAGCAATGAAGCTCATAGAAAACAGCTCTCTCCCCAGAAGTCTTAGCTCTTAATTTGATACCTGATTTCCTGAAACCTATCCACAGACTTCAGATTAAAAAGGACTGAGTTGGGACATTTTTATGGTTCTGTTATTTTAGTTAGCTGGTGCCTAAAGACTAAGCAGGAGGCTCTAGGACATGAGGTATAGAGGTATCAGCCTCGGTGAGCAGCACTACCAGGGATGGATGAATGGAATGGAAGGTCATTCTTAAAGTCAACACTGTTCTCTCTCCTAGAGGGCCATGGGGTGAGAACAGCACCTCCCTAGAATTAAGATATCTGAAGCTATAGTCTGGACTTTGGTACTAACGAATTTTATATCTCCCACAATAGGTTCTTCACCTCAACCAGTGAGACCATCTTTAAAAATCCCTTGAATAGTCTATGTCCCTTTTCTTACTAGAGGTGAAGATGGGACAGGGCTTAAAGGATGTGTTCAGAGAAGAGGGAGGTCTCAGCTGCACATGTGGGTTACATTTTCAGTGATTTATTTGTTTAATTTAACTAAGAAATATCACATGCTTAAACACTTCAACTGTACAAAAGATTGTATAATACTAAAAGAAATTATTCTTATTCTGCCTCTGTCATACCCTGGATTCCTTCCCAGAGGCCACCTGAGATATGTACACAGTCTTATACCTACCTTGCTTTCAACTGCAAATGGTAGCAAGCTATGACATTATTTTGTTCCTTGTGTAAAACAGGATACCTTGTATATTTTGTATCAGCACATATGTAGCTTCATTCTCTTTAATGCCCACATATTATTCCATTATATAAATATAAATAATAAAACTATTTCCCTACTAATGAATATTTGCATTTTCAAAAGGTCACTAAGCTTTTTAGCTTAGGATCGGTGCTTTGTACAGATAAGCCTCATGGGGAGAACAGACTACTCATTTTCTAGGGATTCTTAAACTCTTCATAAAAGAGGCAGAGAGAAGAAAACAGTATGTTTTTACTTAAGTAGACTAAATTCTCATTTCAAGAACTATTTTATCTACGTGCCTCAGTAAATTTGATTTTTCCTGATTTAATTTTGGCAAAAACAATCTTTTATCCTCTTTTTATAAGAGACAAAACTTATCACAAATCTTTATGGGTTATAAAATGGTTCCAAGACTCTCTTTGGGAAGCTGCGTATTGTTCAGACTCTAGTCTGTCATTGGTGAGCTGTTTTCAGAAAAGTCATACTAATATATTTGACAGGTAAAAAATAAATAACAGATTCTCCCAAAAATGCTAACTAGGCTTTATAAAAGAATGCATATTCTCAGAATATCTCAGTCTGAAATATATTGGCTCAACTTATAAAGAAAACAAGGATTTCATCATTTTCTTCCTTGGAACAAATACACCAAATGGTTTTGTTAATCTTAAACACTGTCCAACAAATTAACTAAGATTCAGAGGCTATTTGATTTTAAACTGTGTTGGGTGAAGAAGCCAACCTGGTTAAGAAAAGCACCCCATGTAAGTAGGGTTTTTTTTTTCCTCTGATTAATTTGTTTACATATCTTGCAACATATCACAGAGGCTAACATTCCAAGAGATGGTATTAATATGAAAAAATACATAGGATAGCATATTCCCTTTGTTTAGACACTGTGGTAGTGGAGCAGAGGACATGACAATGTATAATTTATTATAAATCTATAACTTGAACAGCTCCATAATTTACCAGCTTATGTTTATTAATGAGATCAAATTCCCATAATGACTTACATTTCATTTGCTCGAGCTCATCTTGCATGAGATGTGTATTTCATGTAACCTGACCACCCCCAGTTGGATACCTGCCCCAACTCGGGAAGATTTCCTTGAATTCCCAGGGAAAGCCTCCCATTAATTAGATATATCCTATATGTCCTTCTCTAGCCTATTCTTATCATTTGTACTATCTGGGAAGAACTGAATAGGCTGGAGCAAAGGAAGTGACTAGATCAGCCCCCGGCTCTGCATATCCCAATGCCACACGACATCCCATCAGGAGTTCAAGAAGCCCTCATGGTGCCCCTGGATATCCTGAGAGTGCCTCATTCTGCTGCAATCCTGCAAAAGTCCCACTCAGCTCTGAGTTGGACTTGGTTACTTGAGTGCCACGCCATTCATTTCATAAACACTAATCTGACAACTTTTACCCTGCGTTGTTCTGTCTGCGACTCAGATGATCTAAGGACCAATTGGAGCGTCCAATATATCAGAGAAATACACTGCCATCTTCTCCACATTGGAACTGCTTTATCTTCTAAGCACACATGTAAAGTTCCTTCCCCTAGCCAAATGTCCTCTTGCTGACAGCAACTCATCAAACCCACTCAAAGTAGTCTGAATCCTAGTTCAGGATGTACTGAGACTATCCCCCCAACCCACACTGCACTTACACTTCTCTAACCCTCCTCTCCAAATTTTCTCAATTTTCTCAACCTATTATATATCTGAATATGCCTGTACTTGATCCTATATTTTTAATACATTAATGCAATAAATTAAGGAATTTTCCTAAATTTACAAAGTTATCTGTGCAACCAAAATTATTGTCTTCTAGAATTTTCATGTTTTTAAAACATTCCTGGGTCAATTATTCTCCCAATAGATGTTCCCTAGAATACTATTTTTAAAGAATATTTATTTATTTGAGAGACAGAAAGAGAGTGTAGGTGGGGAGGGAGGGGTAGAGGGAGAGAGAGGCTCACTCTGTGCTGAGCATGGAGCCTACTCAGGGCTCAATCTCAGGACCCTGAGATCATGACCTGAGCCAAAATCAAGAGTCAGACGCTAAACTGAATGAGCCATCCAGACGCCCCCAGCACACTAATTTTTGTATAGTGTTCATTCATGATTTTGCAATACCAGGTACTCCAGATTCTTTTTTTTTAATAATAAATTTATTTTTTATTGGTGTTCAATTTGCCAACATACAGAATAACACCCACTGCTCATCCCGTCAAGTGCCCCCCTCGGTGCCCACTACCCAGTACTCCAGATTCTTACAGCATTTTTAGTTTAAAGTTCCTCAGTGATCAAATCTTTCATGTAGTAAATTCTCACTGCACCTGTGATGCCACATTATGGAGGAACACTGCTGTGGAATTGTCAGTCACCATTTAGTAAAAAGCATTCTCCTTTCAGACACATACCTGTGCCCTCACATGTGTAGGCAAAGATGTTGACTAGTAGTTTTCTTCTGTTTTTTCATTTTTTGAATCCTTCTTCAGGCCTGGTTAGAAGGCTCCTTCTGTCTTGTGACTAATTAGTCTGAAGAACTAGAAGCTGAACTGTTTAAAATACTTAATTTGTTCTCCTTAGTGATATGGAAACTATTCTTTTTGTTGTTGGGTTACTGTAACTGAAGTCTCGAGTCCTTTCTCATGCATTATGTCTTTTAAATGAAGTTCGGCCAACGGTGACTTCAGCATTACATTCCTAAAATTCAGGAAGCGGGGAAACATGTGACTGTACATAAAGGCTTTACACGAAAAATAGAATCTGTCTATTGGAATACTCCAAAATGCCTCCTAACAGACTCATTCTGTCTCGAGAATGACATTACTTGTGCCATGGGTCAGGACTCTCAACGAGAGATGGCAAATCTCCTGGGTTCTGCTGTAGTACAAGAAACATCTTCACTTGGCAAGCTCAAGGATTGCATGACCTGCTTAGGCCAGCTTTTGCACCAAGTAGTAGGAAAAATATTTATTCACGTGGCATATTTCCAAAGTCATCTGACAGCATTTATTAAACCCAGTAGTATAGAAAAAGTATGTGGTTGGCAGACTCTTGAGTGACATGGTCTACATTCGTGGTGCTTCATTCTATTTATTCCTGTCAAACCTGGGCAATTTCCAGGAGAGCCATCCTGAAGCAAGACTATAAAACTGCTGAGCACACCACCCCCACCCCCACTGCCAAACAATATACTCTGTCTTTGGTACATTCTTTTAATTTATTAAAATTGAGTAAAATCAAAGCTTTGGGAAATAAATATTTTTTAAAGGAAAGAAGGAAGAAAAAAAAACAGAAAGGGAAAGAATGGCTACACTCCAACTGGTAAATAGGTTTCTAAAATACAGGTGATAGAGTAAGAAGGAATTAATATTATTTAGGGGGAAATGTTTAAAATTGGTTATCAACAAAGAGACTATTTTTAGTAAACAAAGATCTCAATCTAGGAAAGTGCTACTATTTGCACACAGGAAACCAGCAATACATTCACCTTTCATGGATTAGAACCCCTTCAAAAGCAGGATAAATCTAGACCTCAGATGCCCTTATTTTCAGAGAAATTTGACTCTGTCACGAAAGAGACTAATGACACTCTGTAAGCAAGCTAACACATTCAGGTTCTCTTCATCCTCTCCCTCTCTGCTCATCCCACCATTTCATTAGTTTCATCCGCTCACACATTCAGCAAATACATGTTTTCCCCTCTCACCCAAATCTCCACTCCTCCCTTCTCTCCAAAAGCATTTCCAAGTACCATTTGTATAAGATGACCATAGAATTATTGTCCAAACTGAGACGTTTTAGACAGGACATATCATAAACCAGATAAGACTATAGGGCGTTAGGTATAAACATGAAAACAGGAACTTATAATCACCTTTCCTATGCACCACTACTTAGGAAACAAACTTCTCTACATCTTTACCCTGAAGTTCACCTTTTATTTCTATAATTTCCCCACCACTCTCTCAAAAAGGGGGTGACAGGAATGTGTCAATGTCCCTCTACACCTCAGTGTGCTAGTCTACTAAAACCTTACTTCTTTGAAACAAATTCCCTGGTTCTCTCTCTCTCTCTGTCTCTGTCTCTCTCTCCCTCAATCTCTATCTCTTCTCTCCTTCCATCCCAAGTTGATATTTCTACCGATCTTATACTTACCAAGACTTTTTATGTGCTGTTCACTCTCTTCTCATTTTTTTCAGGACGTCAGCAGCAAGGTGGAAAACCTGTTCTATACCATAACTTCTCTGTTCCTTGTTTTCCCCAAAATTCCCATGAGAGGGTAAAGGAAAGTATGCTCCTTAAGCAACTTGTTTATCCTACTTTTTCTTGGATAAACAAGAAAGTTATGATTCCCAAGGCCTTTTTACATTTTGAACAGTCTCACAACCTTTTAGCCCAACCACTATTACATGCGAAATGTCCTAAATATTTTTGTAAATTTCCTATGACTCTGACTGGACTATACCTCATTTAGCAAAATTCACACCAGCCGTTCTTATGAAACATGTCCCTCTCTCTAGACTTAATCAGGGCTACTTTGGTTAGGTCAGGCTGCTGTAGGCGATGTTTTTATGATTCCTACAAGCCTTGTTGCCTCAGACCAGGCATCATTTTAATTCTTTCAAAGGTCTTATTAACAAAGGTTCTCAAAAAAAAAAAAAGGTTCTCTTGGCTATATCCTTCATTTGATATTTTCCTTCATACCTATATTACTTTGAGAATTTCTTTACTCAAGTGGGCGGATGGACATGAAAACCAGCTTTATTTTCCACCTCTGTATGTCCTCTGTATTCCCTCTAAATTCTGCTTGCAAATTGCACAGGGTTTTCTCTATCTCATCTTCATGTAGCATTCTATCAGAAGGAGCTATTTTAACATTCTGTGTGAAAATCTCCTTGCTCAACTCCAAAAGTTCATTGAATACATTTTCTCTTTTTCCAGTTACCATAAGTGAAAGTTTTATAAGTTGTTTTGCCATTGTTTAATGCGGGACATAATTTTTCCAGTCTATCCTAACAGTATCTTTACTTCTCTATCCAGCCTTTGCTAACAGTTTCCTTGCTGCTTTTAAAGCTTATATTTGCCAACTGAATCGGAAGAAAGCACCATATTATTTTAGGTTTTTATTATAGCAGTGTTATGCAGTACTATTGTGGCTATTGTGCAAAACAACCACAATAGCACTGGATAACACATCACCCACAAACTTAGTGGTTAAAATGGCAAGCATTTACTATTTCTTACAAATCTCTGGATAGGCTGCACATCCTTGCTACCTGTTACATTGACCTAATGTATTTTTTAAATAATAAAATTATTCAAGCTAAATATATGACTGAAACTCCAAAAATATTCTTTGGGCTTTGTACAGCATGCAGTTTGATTTTGCTCCAAAGAAATAAGGCCTTAAATTACACCAATAGTGATGACATTTTCTGGAACAATTCAAAAATTATAGAGACTAATTGCTGGATATGCCAAAAGATGAAACATCTTGGTAAAACACATGCCAAAAATGACCTTTTAATCACTTCAAGCACAAAATGGGAATGCAACTAGATAAAGTACAAGATTGTATATAAAGGAGGTACAATCGGGTTTATTATAAATAAAATAGGCAGTACACTATAAGAGTTAAGTAAAATCAAAAGCAAATAGTTAAGCAAAATCAAAAAGGTGATCAAATATGGAATAAAATCACTTTGGCAAAGATAAAATTAATTTAAAATATTTTCTAGCCACCTTTATTCAATGCTTTATTGGTTAGTATTAAAGATATTAGCCACAGGTCACAAAAACCCAAATGAATTTAATATTGGCTATTGACTTGTGTGATTTACAATGTTTTACTTTATTTTAGAGTACAAATGCATACAAAACTTGCAACAAGATGCTATTCCAATAAGACCTTAGGAATTTAAAAAATAAAAGTAAAACTTTTGTAAAACTTTGAAGAAGTTCATGTCTAAAAATCTCAAAAGCCAATTTCCAAAGAGAATATTTTCAGCCTAGTATTTTTCAATATATGGTTTTGATCGAAGAGAGATTTGAAAAAAGTCAGCAACATACTTCTATTTTCGTTTCTTTTATAATACGCTAGGATAAAGAAATTCAAAAGATGAAAGACTTGGAAATTCCATGTGGATCATACATTGCTTTGAAAGTAAAAATCATGATATACATTATACAAACATTTAAATTAATTTTTAAATATCTGTGATAATGATTTGTCATAAATGACACCATCACAATGTTTCAACATAATATGAAGAATTCTTAGTGCATTTTTTTAATTACCAAGAGAAAGCGTTACAATGAAAATGATATAATATGGCTATGATTTTATATATAAAGATAAACATTGCAGCAAAATATATAAGGTAAAACAGAAGAAACATAAAAACAAAACAATCAAACATCTCTCTGTCACTGACTTTTCAGAAAAGCCTAAAACATGAAAAAAAGGAGAATAATTTCCAAAATGTAATAGTTAATATAAACTTTTATTTAAGTATTAAGACAATTTAAAGTCAAATGAATGTAGCTTCTTTCCCCACTTCTTAATCCAATTTAGCAAAACTAATGCCACCTTCATACTTGAGGAAACATCAGAGTCACAAAAGCAGAAAAGCACTGGACCCTCTGATCCACAGGACAGTGACCTCTGACAGAGATGCCACATGACCTGCAGTATTTCCTGCAGGTATAAGCATGGGGGTGGGGAGGGAGGTGATTGGATAGATAGACGGCAAGGGTCTGCAGAGAAGATGCAGTAGAGAGACAAGTTTCATTCCTCTCCAATCCTATTTCACCCGTGATTTATCTTTATTCCTATTTCCCAAAAATCTTTGGAAAGAATTGCAAGCGCATGTTTACAACTGCAAAAGAACAAGATAAAGAAGATTGTAGAGACTAATTGTGGGAGGGAGACATCAAAACTTCTAAATAACCGAAAGAGATAAACAGTGCCCTCATGGCTAATTGACTTGCTAGAGTAGAAATTCTAAAAGCTCTGTGCCTACAGAGGAGGAAGTACATGAGTGGTAAGCCAGTTCTCATTTATAGCATCCCAGAAGAGCTCAGGGTTGGTGTTCCAAGAGGCAGCGTGAAAATCAATTTTTAAAAAAGAGGGTTTGCTGGTCAAGAGTCTTAATAGGGAGCAGTTGGACCCTCAGGTCCCCAGCTCAGTCAATATATTCCAATGTGGTGTATGTGAAGCCCCATGTGGTGGACACAGTTATGTGCCACCCAGATCCCCCTTCAAAAAAGCACTTTTTATCCCTTCTTTTGGGAAGACTCAATGGACAGCTTGAAGCTCAGTTGGTTAAGGCATTCATTGAAGCTTGCCTTCTGTTTTTTGGTTTTGAAGATTTCTATTGAGATAGACTCGAACTCAAAGGAGATTCTTTCCCCAGCTGTGTCCAGTCTACTAAGAAGCCCATTAAAGGCCTTCTTCTGTCTGTGATAGCATTTCTTATCTCTACTGTTTCTTTTTGGTTCTTTCCTAGAATTTTAATCTTTGCTTACATTGTCCTCATCTGTTCTTTCTTACTATCTACTCTAGCCAGTAAAGCCCTTAGCATATTAATCTTATTTGTTTTAAATTTCTGGTTTGATAATTCCAACATCCCTGCCATATTTGAGTCTGGTTCTGGTGCTTGCTCTGTGTCTTTAAGTTGTTTTTACCTTTTAGAATGCCTTATCTCTTTTTTTTTTTTTTTTTGGCTAGCCAGATATCATGTGATTGGCAAAAAGAACTGCTCTAAGTAGAGCTTGAGTAATGTGTTGATAATGGAAAGAGAAGCATTCTGTAGTCCTATGATTAGAACTGTGGCCAGTATCTCTCTGGTGGAAAAGGATTGCTAGAGTATGCTAGAGTTCAGTGTTTCCCTTCCTATTCCTAGAAGGCTGCAGCCAGCTGATGTTGGAGATTGCCCTTTCCCTGGGTCAGTTAAACTCTGATAAAACCCCAGCAGATTGGGCTGTAGCTAACTAGTTTCTCCTGGGGGTGGACCTTGTTAAAAAGCAAAACGCTCTGGTGCATTTCAAAATGATTCCTTTTCCCCTCCCCCCATGAGAAGCACAGGGGATTTTTTTTTTTCTCCCTCTAATATTTGCTCTAAAGACTACTTGAGCTCCTGGACTCACAAAAGTGTGAAAGGCTCCCAACAACTGGGTTCCCCCAGAGTTTTTATCTCTTGGAGTTGTCCACACAGGAGCCTTGAGCAATTTGTCAATTACAGTTCAAGTTTCCGATCCCAACACAGGTTCTGCTGAGCCTATGGGTTCTGCTGAAACCCAACAGGTTTCAGCTCATGGGTTTCTGCTCCAGGAAGTTGTGATTCTCTATATTTGCCTGTCTCTCTAATTTGAGGTGCAGTGGTTTGCCCTATCACCTTACTTCTCATAGATATAAGAAGAGTTGTTGACTTTTCAGTTTGTCCAGGTTTTTTTTTTTAAGATTTTATTTAAAAAAAGATTTTATTTATTTATTCACAAGAGACAGAGAGAGAGAGAGAGAGAGAGAGAGAGAGAGAGAGGGAGGAGGGAGAGGCAGAGACACAGGCAGAGGGAGAAGCAGGCTCCATGCAGGGAGCCCAATGTGGGACTCGATCCCTGGACCCCAGGATCATGCCCTGGGCTGAAGGCAGACCCTCAACAGCTGAGCCGGGCTCCCCCTTGCCCAGATTTTTACCCTGTCATTGGGATGGAGTGGTGACTTATCTGCAGAACTGGAAACTGCCTTCATTCCCTCTTCAAGTATCACTTTAAGAATGTTTTGACAATTGTAGTAGCTGCTACATCAGCAGCTAAAGTTTATCTAAATTAAAATGAATAAAATTTCATTTAATAAATGGCATTAGTTTCATTACAAGGCAGATTATGTGAGTTTTAATTATAACTTTAAGTGATCTTGCTGAAATAAAAACAAATAAAATTTAAGAAATAAGTAGAATTGGCGCCTTGGTGGCTTAGCGGTTGAGGACCTGCCTTCAGCCCAGGGCATGATCCTGGAGACACACATCAGGCTCCCTGCATGAAGCCTGCTTCTCTCTCTCTGCTTCTGTTTCTGCTTACGTCTCTGCCTCTCTCTCTGTATGTGTCTCTCATGAATAAATAAATAAAATCTTTTAAAAAAAAAAGAAATAAGTAGAATTTAACTTTGTACATATATGCAATAAAGGCATATTTATTTCTCAAAAGTTGGGGCTGGAGCAGGAGCTGGAAATAAAGATTAAGAGTCCATCAGTCAGATTTATAGATATGAGTAACCACAAAACTAAGGGAATCCTTAGAAAGTACATAGTATAACCATTTCCTCTTAGACATTATGCCAGATGGAATTATCAACTTGTCCAAAATCGTTACAACTTGTTTGAATCACAGCTAAAACTGGAATTCCCATTTTTTTCTACATATTTATACATTTGAGTATAGCTTCTAGGTGGTATAACCTGAAATTCCTTAAACTACAAGATGGAGTTCAGTAAATATTTAAATATCAAGAATAAACATTTTTAGATTAATTATCAAAACCCTTTTTTGATTAAAAAAATGGACATCTCATCAATAAACATGCCCTCAGATTTAATCTAAAAAGGAAAACTTTAGGGAAACCAGCAAAATGGCAGAAATAAGAGCAGATAAACCCTGTAATAATTTTATATTTCTACTGGCCAGCTTCCTTTACATTTTGCATGTGTGTGTGCTATGTATGTATAGGTGGCCCTGTTCTAAGAGATTTCCATCTCTTAATAACTTTAAGGTCGAAAATTTGTCATTTTGCTTGACATTTGATTAATATTTTCTTAAAATAACAGCTTTCCAAAGAAAACAATACCACAAGGTACCAGTGAGCTCATTTCAGGCTCGTAATTATGCATAATGGTAGTTAATATTTGTGCCTCAGGAAATAAGAGAGCTCATCCAGGGCACAGCAAATTGCCCTGCAAACCAACAATCCAGTCTTTATCTCTGTTTGCCAGTGTGGTCTGAGTTCAGGAGGCAAAGCCAGGTCCAACCTGATAACACATTGCAAAGTGAGCAGTCTTGAGCCAGGGTTTCAGGAGCCAGACTGGATCATGTGGAGCTGTTAGCTGAGGGACTTGGGCAAATGTATTTCAAGGAATAGAGCCAAGTGTCTCCACGAAGAGAGGGACAACAGCCCTGAGATTTCAGGGGTGAGTGTGGAATCAGAGGCAGCAGTCTAGACAAGAGGTCAAAAACCAAGCATAGGAATGGATCAGGAGACGCAGTGCCCACAGGAAGTAGGTGTCCAGGGTCACAATGGTATTTGGTGCTGCTCATGTGAAGTCAGAGGTGGTCAGATCAGTTGAGTTAGTGGCTCAGGGTAAGGTCAGACAGTAGAAATGTAAAAACAAAATCCTCCTTTAAAAAAAAAAAAAACAGGTATCTTAATATATCCAGAAAAAGATTAAGTTAGCAACCACATGGCCATGCCCTCCCCCTAAACACCACCTAGAAAAGGGAACATTTTAAATAGTCATTGTGAAATTAAATCCTTTAAGAATTAATTTTGCCAAGTTGTCTGTTTTCCCTCACTGTATCCAGAGAATACGTGTAGAAACCTCATATGCCCTTTCTCTTGTACAAAAAAACCTCTTGGAATTTGCTCTTTTATATTGGCACATGTACAGTAACACTTAAAAATAAATTCTCAATTAAAGATTATAAAAGATACTTTAGAAGCTTCCATAACATGTCATCATTTTCAGCTCCTTGATAACAAATGGAAATTAAACCCAAATGTTTGACCAGATGGAATTAAGGATGAAAAATGTCAAACTCACTAATTCTGAGATACTAATGAAGAAACCAAAATAGGACAAGATTTTGCTTGACCTGAGGTAAAACTAAAGTTCTGTACAATTCCATGATTATTCATTTTTCTCTTACATTTAACAGTCAAAATATAAGGCAAACTGTTAATGAAGTGCAAGTCATTTTCTCTTTTCCCTTTATTGCTAAAATTCTTTTTATCTTTTATATGTAATTACTATTGTTTCTCACCTCAAAGATTTCCAGTATTTTATTCTTTGAGGGTTTTTTTTAAAGATTTTATTTATTTACTCATGAGAGACAGAGAGAGGCAGAGACATAGGCAGAGGGAGAAACAGGCTCCCCACAAGGAGCCTGATGCAGGAATCGATCCTAGCACCCTGGGATCATGACCTGGGCCAAAGGCAGATGCTCAACCACTGAGCCATCCAGGTGCCCCTATTCTTTGAGTTTTCTTAAATCAGCCTCTCTTAGAGTCAGCATGTATACTTATTGCAAATACTATTTTTCCTCAGAAGCTGTTACTAATTCAAATGTGCCTCTTAAAATTGAATTAAGAAACAGTGGCATAAAAATGGCATTTTTTTCTTATAAGAAAAACAAATCAGTAAGACATATCTAGATTAGCTTTAAAAAATCCTAAATTTTACTGCAGAGACCCCATCTATGTACACATTTTAATTTAACTGTAAAAGTAGTAAATTGCATTCACTTTCTCTGCCTCCCTAGGCAGAGCTAGGGAGGGACACAGAACTGTCTAAAAATGCCTATTATCCGGGATCCCTGGGTGGTGCAGCGGTTTGGTGCCTGCCTTTGGCCCAGGGCGCGATCCTGGAGACCCAGGATCGAATCCCACATCGGGCTCCCGGTGCATGGAGCCTGCTTCTCCCTCTGCCTATGTCTCTGCCTCTCTCTCTCTCTCTCTGTGTGTGTGTGTGTAACTATCATAAATAAATAAAAATTTAAAAAATAAATAAATAAAAATGCCTATTATCCAAGGACAAAGGGAAAAGGAAAGAAAAGGACTGTCACAAAATTTTGGAAGCTGTCAGAGAGATGGATAATTGACTTAGCAGAAGCAAAACTAAATCCTGAAAGCTATATCTTAAGACAAGGAGAAGAAAAACAAGGAAATAATAAAATTCATACTGCAATCCCTAAAAAACTCAAGGATCAAGGACATCCGGTACATCTGGAGGGAAACTGCAGGGCAAAAACTGGAGGACTGGTTGAAAGTCTGTTGAAGTTAGACACCAGGTGACCTCTCACATTCCAGTGGCTAAGCTATTGTCCTCTCTCCTGGATGCTAATGGTTTATTTTCATAGGAGACAGTAGGCACAGATGAAGGGAAAGTACCAGCTAGAAATGTCACTCACCCCTCTTCTCCACTTGACTGCTAGAAGGCTGACAGCTAGACCTATCTACCCAGACAGGAAGTTGAATAATCACCCCCCTTTAAATCTGACCAGCCCCTTGCACAAAAGAAAAAGATAAACATAATGACATCAAGATTTTCCCAGTGAAATGACCCACCCAGGATAACAAGCATTAAGTCCACAATTAACCAAGCCTTCCTGTTTTAAGTGCCCCATTCTTAACTGTGAGAAAATAACCAAGGATTAAAGCAAACAATACAGAAAAAGACCAAAACAAACAAACAGATAAAAGGCAACAGAGATTATTCACATAGAAAAAACAACAAGCAAGCAAACAAAAAAATGATACTGATGTCCTGGTAGACATAAGAAGATAAATTACATACTTTTTTTTTTTTTTTTTGAAGAATAGAATACCTAAAAAAAAAGTCTTGTACAGTAAAAGTATGGTAAGTATTGGGGAAACAAAGTTTAGGAAGTATCCCAGGAATTAGAATACAAAGATTAAGAGCTAGAAAATGAAAGAAAAAAGTAAAAAATGAGAAAATTAGAGGATTAGTCCAGGCAGGCTGACATATAAATAACAAGGGCATCAGAAAAAGAGAAAAATCCAGGAATAAGTATCACTGCTGAAACAACTCAGGAACATTTCTAAGAACCGAAAGACATGAATTTTTACTTTGTTGAAAGTAAACACTTAGTGCCCAATTAGTTAACAAAATGGCCATCATAAAATTTCAGGACACTTAAATATAAAATCCTAAAAGCTTCCATAAACCTTCTTAAAAAGTCACATGCCCTTTTAGTTACTAGTGTCGTGCAACAATTTCTCCCAAAACTTAGTGACTTAATAATTTTATTTTTCTCTTTGATTTTGTGGATCCTAAAAATTGGACAGGGTACAGGAGAAATGGCTTGTATCTTTTCCACATCTGTGACTTCAGCTGGGAAGACTCACCAGTGAGAGATAACCCAACAGATGGATGAAATCATTTGAAGTCTCATCCGCTCACATATTTAACACTTGATATTGATATTTAACACTGTCAGCTGGAACCTGAGCTGGAGCTGCTGACAGAAGCACTCCCTATGGCCTCTCTACTTGGCTCAGTCTTCCTCAGAGACGGGTATCGGAGATAGTCAGGTGCATACATGGCAACTCAGAATTCCACAAACAAGTGGCCTCACCAACAAGGTGGAAGCTGCATTGCTCAGCCTCGAAGGCCTCCCACGACACCACTTCTACTACAATGTATTGATTGAAAGCAAATGACTAGACACCTCTGCTCCAGGGAAAGGCACACACATCTCAGTGGAAAGGTGACAAGTTTCCATTGTCCAAGAGCATGGAAGATGAAAGATAGTTTGCAGCCGTTTTTGGAAAACACGATCTGCCACACTACCAAATAGGAAACTAGAACAACTGCTTATGTTAGTATGACGGTAAGACTGGAAGCTGGATGGCAATGGAATGATGCCATCAAAAGATACAGGCAAACAAATTTCAGCCTAGAAGCCTATTGAAGAACAAACTATCGATAATGTGCAAGTGAACAGCACATCTAGGTATCTGAGTTGTCAGTTCTCCCATGCACTCTTTCTCCAAAGTTCCTGAACTATGTCTTCAACCAAGAAGAAGGAATATATGGGCTTTAGAAACCAGAGGACTCCACACAATGCAGAGATAAAAGAAACCCTGGAGGAAGGGGCAAGGAGAGTCCAGGGTGAGAGCTGTGCACTTCATTTCCCAGCTAGAACACATGATGTCTGTACTGAGCGGAGAGCTACACACTGTGGCCCTCAAAGAACAATACAAAAGTAAGGAAAGAGCTGAGAGTAATTACCAACCTCAGATAGAGTGTAAAATTGTGCAGGAACTTAATCACTAGATATAACATCACTCAGGTGTGAATAGTATTTACATACTGATGAGCACATTTAATAAAATCTATATTGTTCTCACAAGACTTATTAAATTTAAAAGAGATGGAGTAGGGGATAGGAAGCTTGGATGTGTGAGTGGTAGGGTGAGGGTGTGAAAGGGAGCAGCATCCCCATTTTCCCCTGGTGGGAAAGTAGTAGGAAGTGTCTAAAATTGAAAAAAAAAAAAATCCTAAAGTAGCAAAGTCAACATACCATGTTGAAAGGTGGAGAAACGAATCAGCTAAAAACATTTAAAGTGATTGTTCCTGTAGAATGGGAAAGAGGGCACAGAGGCCTTCTGCTTTTATAATGAGACTCATAGAAACAATATAAATGCACATATAATATTGCCCAATATAAATGGGAAAAAAAAAACGGTCATCAAAATGTATCAGCTAAATATGACTAAATATGGCTCCGGAGGTTTCCAGTATCTTAGTTATCGTTGCCAGTGGATGTGGTGTTTTGGTATGATGACTGATGCTGTTTTTTGGTAGAGGGACTTTTCATGCTAGTCTGGCTGCATGTTAGAATCTTTCTGTTCCTGAGGCTCACCCCCAGAGATTTTTGCTAATGATCCAGATTGAAACTTGGTTCTAGGTCTGTTTCTAAAGCCCTCAGGTTGAGAACCCCTGCCTTAGAGGAGGCTCAGCAAGATTTTTCTGTAAAGAGCCAGATAATTAATTTGGGTTTTGTTGACCACATATGGTCTCTATCACAGGCTCTTTGTTTTGTTTTGTTTTCTTTTCTTTTGTTTTCGTTTTACAACCCTTTAAAAATGTACAGCCCAGGCTTAGCTCATGGGTCATACAAAAACAGGCCAGGGGCCAGATTTGGCCAGCAGGCAGGAATATGCTAACGCCTGCATGAGAGGTTTCGACCTGTTAGACTTCAGCTCCTAGGACACGTCACTTCCTCCCAATTCATGGTTATTACTTTACGCATTATATATTCACCACATAAGTTTGCCCCCCACCCTGAAACCTTATTAAGTTGACAGCAAAGGATTTTAAAAGGTTCATATAATATGAAGGCAAAGGTGAGAAAAGTGAGGGGATGGCAACAGGCAAGGAATGTCAATAAATCCTTAGAAAATAAATAAATAACAAATTGGTGTAAACTGGTACCTGATGAAGCCAAGTGGGGAAGGCTAATGTGTGGGCATTTACTGTGGTGATTACCTATGTTAATTGAGCCAGATTGTCCTCTGGAGTCCCACAAAGCCTCAGGACTTCAAAGCCAAAGGCATAGCAGAAAGTGAGGCTAAAGCCACACACAGGGGAGGTGAGAGAGAGCCTGCGGGTTTGCCTCAGTCCCCAGAACCCCCAGCAGAGGATTATAGGATTCTTCATGTGAAAAGGAAGAGCTTAAGAGAAAATACATCAGATTTCCAGTAACAGGAAGGCCACTTTGCTGCCTTATTATCCTATACTGAAGTCTACCCATCAATAATTTTTGTCTATACACCGTGATTCCATTTGCTTCGCAGAGCCTCATTCCAAATATGAGTGGGGAGCCAGGCATTGCCAGGTATTGGAGAAAAGTCGCTACTGTAAAAACTAATGAAAAATAACAGAAAATGGAGCCCATGGAGCCCAGAGAAAATAGAGTGTATGCAAAGAGCACAAGAAAACTTGCAAACATCTAACACTACTATCTTCAAAAAAATCAGAGAATATACTACAATCATGAAACAATAATAAAAGGCCATTTAAAAGGAGCCAAGTAAAAACTTTAAGACAATTAAACATAGAATAATATAAGAATTCAACAAGAGATTTGAAAGATCAAGTTGTGGAAATCTCTCTGAAAACTGAAACAAAAGATAGATGGAAACTTCTTTTTTTTTTTTTTTCAAAGCTAAGAAAGTTAGGGGATGAGTATAGACGGCTCAGTATCTGAAATAATAGGAGTTCCTGAATGAGAAAACACAAAACACAAAAGAGAGAAAAATATTAATAGAAATAAGATACTTTTTAGAACCATAGAATAACACTCTCCAGATTGAAAAAGTCGACCTCATGAACAGTACAAGGACTCAAATACACTATGCCACATCATGACGACACTTTAGAACCCCAAGATATAAAAAAGAAGATCCCTAAAAGTCTTAGAAAGACAGAACAGGTCATCTAAAAGAGGAATGGAAAACCAAACAGCATTAGACATGTTGGCAGCAAAACAAAAATGTAGGGAGAGGGGTAAATATAGAGCAATGCCTTTTAAGTCAGTGAAAATGGTCTTCGATTTTGAATTTTTGCCCAATCAAACTGTCATTTACACACGGGAGTTGAATATATACTTGCAAACATTCAAAAAGTTTACCTTCCATGTACTCTTTCTTCAAGAATTTTAAAGGTTGCTATACCAGGAGAAGGAAGACATGAGCTACAGAAATACGTCATGAAGGAAAGCAATGAGAAGAGAAAACTGGGAAAGCTTATCACACTGCAATAGCCAAAAGAACAATTAGGAGTCATTGCAGCAGGTAGAGGGCTCCTGCAAAATGTACTCCCAGGTAAGCAGAGCCTTGATGCAACTGAAAACAGAAATTGTTGATAAAAGCTGACAAATCTGGGGATCCCTGGGTGGCGCAGCGGTTTAGCGCCTGCCTTTGGCCCAGGGCGCGATCCTGGAGACCCGGGATCGAATCCCACGTCAGGCTCCCGGTGCATGGAGCCTGCTTCTCCCTCTGCCTGTGTCTCTGCCTCTCTCTCTCTCACTGTGTGCCTATCACAAATAAATAAAACAAAAAAAAATTAAAAAAAAAAAAAAAAAGCTGACAAATCTGAGCGCTGGGGGTGTGGGGGCACGGAAATAGCATTAGACACACAGAAAACAAAGTAAATTAGAAAACAGACGTTATAATCTCCAGGAAAAACACAAATGATAATCTTAGACCATCCCTAGGCGTAACAGAGAATTCTCACAAAGTAAAAATTATGTAAAAGCTAGTCTCAACCAAAAGTCTGATTTAATTATATTGGGAGACTGGGGAGAGGGATTTAATAAGAGAGACTGTTTAACAGAGATGAACCTTTTTTTTTTTTTTTAAGATTGTGTTTTTGGGACACCTGGTGGTTCAGTGGTTGAGTGTTTGCCTTTGGCTCAGGGTGTGATCCTGGAGTCCTGGGATCGAGTCCCACACTGGGCTCCCCGCAGGGAGCCTGCTTCTCCCTCTGCCTATGTCTCTGCCTCTCTCTGGGTGTCTCTTATGAATTAATAAGTACAATCTTTTAAAAAAAGATTGTATTTATTTTGAGAGTGTGCACGCACACGCAAGTGCAATAGGGGGAGGAGAGGGAGAGGGACAGAATCTCAAGCTGACTCCTCACTGAGCATGGAGCCCAACTCAGGGCTCAATCCCACAACCCTGAAATCATGACCTGAGATGAAACCAAGAGTTGGATGCTTAACCAGCTGAGTCACCCAGGTGCCTAAGAGCTGAACTGTTTTTAACAAAAAGCAAATATCAATAGATGATGTCTAGAATTAAGGAAGATAAAATATTTTATTAAACATGAACATATTATTTGGAGAGTGGTACATACCCCCAAAAAAATCTAAAAATATAAGAACGATAGCCTCTAGATAGAGAATGAATGAAGAGAGATTGAGATGAAGGTAAAGAATGTGTTAAGAATACCCATCAGTCACAGTAGCTTTTCACATTCACACGCTTCTCTAAGGAAAGCAGCTCTGCTTAAGGAACAGTCATAGTAACTCTGGGAAATGAACGAGGGGTGGTGGAAGGGGAGGAGGGTGGGGGTGACTGGGTGACGGGCACTGAGGGGGGCACTTGGCGGGATGAGCACTGGGTGTTATGCTATATGTTGGCAAATTGAACTCCAATAAAAAATAAATTTATTATTAAAAAAAAAAGGAACAGTCATAAGTGGCAGTGCCTAGATCCCCATTGGCCCCCAGGCCCTCTCTCCTCCATAGAGCTGATTGGTTCAGTGTGGACACTGAACATCCATCCATCCATCTGTCCATCCATCCATCCATCCACCCACCCACACATTTATCCTACCTTCTCCATATCCACAAAAGGTAGGAAAAGGGGAAATAGCCATGAATTTCAGAAGGCATGAGGAGGTACTAGTAAGATGAAGTAATAAGAGATATAAACACTTTGAATTTAAAAAAAAAAAAAACATATGCACTGAGAGAAAAGCCAATTGGTTTAAAAAAAAAAAGGAAAGTAAATATAAAATCAGAAAAGCCTCCATAAGGAAGAGCAGCTTTAATGAAAGCACAACTATCAGGGAATCTCTAAAGTCTTTTTGTTTAGATCCCTTCTATACTGTTATGGGAAACTTAAATGAAGAGCTAGTAAATTAAACAAAGAACTTTGTTGAGCTTACTAATCTCACTGACATGATGATCTAAAGGGTGATTCTATATGATTCGACTCATTTCTGCCTCGTACCAGGCTCATTGCTGTGTTGGCCTCCCGTTCAATGTAAAGATACGCTGCCTAAAATTGTTCCACTTTAACAGGCATGTCCGACTTTCTGCCATGAAGTTCATAAGACATTTTGGGTAATCATGAAAAATCAAAAATACGATTAATGTGAGAGAAATCGATAGTTGATGAATGTTCCTTACTGCTCATCATGTCAGATATAATGGACTTGGAAAGAAACCTCTGGTGTTTTGAGAGTTTGGTGTTTGCAGCCCAAAAGTGATTCACCTAAATCATTTATTCTATACCCACTATAACAATTTCAGCATCAATTCCACTATCTGATGTCTCTGTGGTGGTTCGAATAATTTTTTCTGATAACCTTCACACTTAAACTGCTGGATGGTTTTTGAGGGTCCAGCAGTGGAGAGCTGAAGAATCATTAGAGGGGAACTGAATTAATAGCACATCTCCAGGATGGACCTGCAAGGTTCCTTTTGCCAGGAAAGATAACATATTCACAGGTTCAGGGGTTAGGATGTGGACATCTTTGAGGGTCTTCCGCAGCTTGTGAAGATGTGAAGCAACTGGAGGTTGTATATTGCGGTGGAAGTGTCATACACCAGACACTGGAAAACAGGTAGAACCTACGAGAAAGCCAAGCAATGGTGGGCCTCTGACCCAGCGGTACCATGCAACACATGGACCCAGCAGAAATACATACATATGTGCACCAAAAGATATTGAAAAGGCATGTTCACATCAGTGCAGTTCCTCACAGATACAAATTGTAAGCTACCCAGATGCTATCAAAGGTAAAAGAGATCATTAAATTGGCATATTCACACGGTGTACTGCATACACTAATGAGAATGAACGATCTACAAATACACATAATAATATGGACCTATGTCACCAAAACAAAACAAAACAAAACACAAAAAACAAAATGCTAAGCAAAGGAAGCCAGATGCAAGAGTGAGCACTCTATGATCCTACACACACAAAAAAAGTACAAAACAGGCAAAATTAATGTATATTCTTAGAAATTCAGATAAAGCTGCCCTGGGGTAGGGGCAATCAGAACAAGAACTCGGAAGAGTCAGTAATGTTTTTTGATCTGGTGTTGGTTACACACGTGTTCAATTTGTAAAACTTCATCGAGCTGTGTGCTAACAAGATATATACATTTTCCTGTTTATATCATGCTTTTATTTTAAAAAAATTTTTAATTATGCTACTTTATTGTTACAGGTGGAATTTCTTTATAAAAATTCATTGAGTGCTATGCTTATGATCTGTCCATTTATTTTCAGGTCTTCCTCACCCCCCTCCTCAAAATGATACCACTGACACTCATAAGTGAGATGAGAGACTTATCATTTAGGTCACTGGGCCTGAGGCTAGGGCAGGAGCCAGAGGCTCCTCACTCCCAATCCCCTTCCTGCTCCTATTCTCCCATAGATAAGTGGATAAATAGATGATGATGGTGATGATGATGATAAAGAAGAAGTAGAACAAGATAGATAGATAGATAGATAGATAGATAGATAGATAGATAGATAGATAGTAGATAGATAGATGGATGATAGATAGAGATACATAAATAGAGATTATATGAAAATAAGAAAGGAAAGAAAGAAGGAAGATTGGATTAATGCTAGGTGAAAAGAGTAGAGCCTGAAAATCATCAAGGGTCACTCATTATCTGGCTGCTGCTCGGGGAACAAGCACAGGAGCAAGTGGGGAGACCAGCAGTTTGGAGGGCTGCTTGTGACTTCCAGCTCTTATGTGGTCCCATCTGAACTCGGCAGGGGAAAAAGGTAAGAAATATGTCCCTAACTCTAGGGAACTGTATCAGCAGATCTCTCTTACCAACATTGAACCCCCTTCCCAGTAGGGATGAAGCTGATGTTTTGATCTTCTACCTGCCTGAAATTTTTGCTTCTCTATTCCCCCATTTTTAAAGAACATTGGGGAAAAAAAAGTGGCCTTTTATTGTGCCCTTTCAGATGCCAATAAAAGCTAAAGTGTCCTCAGATTTGCAATGCATTTTTATTTGCAGGCATTACAGTCCACTCCGTATTATGTTTATTTCTAAACCTTTTTCTCTTTCCTTGAACCCTCGCTGCCTGTGAGACGGACATTACAATCTTCTTGTAATGATTTCCAGGGTTCAAGGTTTAACTTCTGGTTCTTTATGTGACATGTAAATTCAATTCAACAGACATTTTTATGTGGCTGCTATGTGTGAGACACTGTGCTAAATTTGAGGGGTAAGAAAGAGTTGTGTTCTTAAAGCACTGCTTGTATCCAGGACACTTTTTACTAGAATTCTCTGTGGAAACTCTCTTGAGGTTCTGTGTCAGCAATGTTAATGGAAAAACAGCATCAGAGGCTTGCTGGTTGTGCCTGTTTAAATATAGGAACGAGATACTCCTTTCTCACTTTTATACTCCAGTGTGTCATGTAAGATTTACATTTCTCATTCCAGTTAGTTAATGGTCTTTTTCTTTTTTTAATATTAGTTGTGGAGTGAGCTATCTAATCCTTATGAACCCTTATAAAGTAACTATTCAAGTGAAGGAGAATTCACAAAATGAAAAACATGCAAACAAAAACAATCCAGGTCCTTTTCATTAAGAAGAGGCCACTAGGCCTTTTTATAATTGACATATAATTAAGATGTGGCATATCAGTTCCAAGTGTCCAACATAATGACTCGATATAGTAAGTATATTGTAAAATGATCATCACAATAAGATCACCACATAGTTATTTTTTTCCTTGTGATAACTTTTGAGATAATAACTTCCATGTAATTTGCAAAAACACAATGCAGTTATCACTAATTATAGTCATTGTGCTGTACATTACATCCCTATGACATAACTGGAAGCTGGTGCCTCTTGACACCCATCACCTATTTCACCCAGCACTCCACCCCAACTCCAGCAACCTCCAATCTGTTTTCTGCATTTATGAATTTGTTTTCTTTAATTGTTTTTAGATTCCACATATAAGTAAGATCATATGGCATGTGTCTTTCTCTAATGTCACTTTGCACAATGCTCTCAAGGTCCGTCCATGTTGTCACAAATGGCAGGATTTCACTCCTTTTTATGGCTGTATAATAGTCCATTGCATATAACCTATTTTCTTTGTCCATTCATCCAAAGATAGACACTTAGGTTGTTTCCATGTCTTGACTACTGTTAAGTAATACTGTAATGAATATAGGGGCACAGAGATCTTTTTGAATTAGTGTTTTCATTTCCTTCAGATAAATACCCAGACTGGAATTGCTGGATTATATGGTAGCTCCCAGGGTAAAGCATTACAATTGTGAGAAACTTCAAAGAGTGTTAAAATATTAAGTATTAGTCATGCCTCAAAACAAGCATTGGACTTTGCATCTGGTGATGAGGTACAGGTCCTTCTGAAAGCCTGGAACTAGATGAGCCCTTTAGCAACTACTAAGAATCCCATGAGATTCTATCTCTGCCCAGTCATGGGACTAGGAAAAATGGGGAGTAAATATTAGAGAGATCTGAAATCCAGGAAGCAGGAGAGATCACGGGAAGGATCCTAGCTGCTCTGATGATTTCAAATCTCTTGGCCTGGCTCAACTACATCATAGGGAACAGAGAGAACGTATGGCTATAATTACGGAACCACTGTGGGTAATCATCAGGAAACCATGGAAAACAGGAGAGGCGCCAGGAGACTGAAGAATGGAAAAATGTTGCTCTGTTTTTCAGAAGGGGAAGAAGGTAGATTTATTGACTTATAGATCAGAGAGCTTGATAAAAATCCTTAAATAATTTTTTTTAAAGAGTACATGAACACTTAGAAAAGGAAGCAGTGAAGACTGGAATTAAGATGGCTTACGAAAAACAAGCCACCGAAGACTAACATCATTGTTTGCTTTTTGACAATATCACTAAACTGGTAGATGGAAGAAGGCATATTGTAAACTAGATTTCAACAAGTTATGGGTAAGTTGTTTTATAAGAGCCTCGTCCACCTGATGAAAGAGATGGGCTGGGTATTAGAACAATTAGCTGTGGGTGATTGAATATGATTTCACCTAAGGTGCAGACTTACCTAAGGGTGGGCTATAGTTTTCTCTTCCTGGCATTGTCCCCCTAGATATTTTCCTATGATTTTTACAAAACTCAAAAGCCTATTCTTTTCCTCAGGTTTCAGGTGAAAGTTACAAATCCTTAAGCATGTATCTGTTCTTTTTTTTTTTTAAGATTTATTTATTTGGGAGAGAACAAGTGAGAGCAAGCACAAGTGGAAAGGGGGCAGAGGCAGAGGGAGAGAGAATTTCCAGCAGACTCTGGACTGAGCTTGGAGTCCCATGTGGGGCTCAGTCTCACAACTCTGAGATCACGACCTGAGCCAAAAAGGAAGAGTCAGATGCTTAACAGACTGTCAAGCTACCTGTATCTGTTCACCTTTGAGAGAGTAACCCAAGCTGATTCTTTATACCTACATTTCTATAGATCATATTGTGTATATTGAGTAAATCCAAACCTTCTTCTCCAGCCATAACTTGTTGGTCAAGATAACAGTACATGACCCAATGCAAATACTCTTATAATCAACCCTTAGGGAACCAGAAAGACTGCCTTGAGATGGCTAACCTTCCAAAAAATCTTCCTTTCTTGGGCTCTGTCAATTAAATGCATGCAAATAGACCCAATCAAATATTGTCATTGGAAAGAATTAATGATAGAATAAAGATTGTGTCTTTGCTTTAAAGCAATATTGCATTTTTTCAAGATTGCAATAATAGTTTTCATTTTTTGTAAGCAATGGCATTCTATCCACAAATCTATAGAAGTCATTCCTTCAACATATCCTACAAAACTTGTTTCTCTCCAGGTGGTTTAGCACATTCCCCCATTTGTTTCTCTTACTGCATGAGGTGCCGAAAGCTGAGAAGCACAGCTAGTAATGAGCAGGATTCTTGACTACATACCCCATACATGAGATATGTAGATCTTTGCTTCAAAATTTTGATTTTTATTTTTATTTTTTAGCTTTAGTGAGTATAACTGAGAAACAAGATGGTAACTTTTAAAGTGTACAACGTGATGACCCAATATACATAATGTGTGAAAGGATTCCCACAATGGAAGAATAAAGTAGAAATAAAGAATAAAGAACAAAATCTGTAGTTTAGGAGTCTTATCAGACCTGCTGTTTGAAAAGCAGTAGGACCCAGAATGACCATTATTACAATCACCATCAACACAGGTAATTTGCCTGTATCCTTATGATATTAAAGGAACAGGCTTATCATGGGCTCTCAAATTTTAAGGAAAAGGCTAGTTAATGTGATGTACTACAGAATTCAGGCTTACAAATATTAACATGTTAGAATATAGGGCTATTGGGCTTGAAAGGAGAAAACAGAAAACAAGATCTCCAGGTACTCTAGATTCACCATCTTATTTAACAGAACAAATGATAAAATTCACACTACAATCAGAGGGCAGATCTCAAATGAGGTTGGTTAGACTTAACTTTCAGAGCATTTTACTTTTTATAAACTCTTTCCAAAGCTGCCAGGTAGGACCACCATAATAGGATTGCCAAATAAGATACAGGATGTCTGGTTAAGTATGAATTTCAGCTAAACAATTGCTTAATTGAAATATATCCCAAATGTCCCATAGGTCCTATTTGCTGAATAAACCCTACATGGGGTGGAATGATCAACCTCAGACTGGGGGATCATTCCCTCTGCCTTTGTGGAGGTCTTAGATCCACAGATAGGACTGTCCCCTCTACCTCCACATCCACCAGACCTCAGCAACAGCCCTGTCCATCCCAAAGGGGACCTCCTAGAGCATCCGAACTCCAACTCCAGGGAGAATATGGCTGAGATTCTGCTCTGCTCCTTGCTCCAGGATCAGTGCCAGACTTCACTGGCACTTTACTACCCCTCCCCTGCCCCCTGCCCCCTAGGACTACTGTTGGGGATGGGACAGGAAACAGTGACAACAAGGACCTGGACAATCAGGAAATCTCAGCCACCAAGGAATATTCAGACTGAGATCAAAGGGCTGCAAAGTGTGAGAGGGTTTGCTCCCGGAATTAGGGCCATCCCAGCAAGAAGTGGAGCTGGCATTACCGGTAGTAAGTTGTGAAGCTGAAAGATACTTTGCTAAACTGTTAATAATACAATGAATTTTGATTCATCATTCTAAGAAAAATCTACATAGCATTCCATTCTCTCTGTTGAAATTATTATAAAACTTCTGTGATAAGGCAACCAAAGCAAGAACAGCCAAAAAAAGAACAAGTGGTTTAGAGATGTGTCGAGTTAACTTATTAAAATTAAAATATAAATTTTCTAGACTTGTGATATTCTTAAGATTTACCATAATTTATATGTTTGTAGTTTATTATAATTTCTAAAAAATACTATATTTGTATCTAATTTTTATTCAAAATGTTGGATTTTTCCTCTTAAAAGGCCCTCAATATTGTATGAGCTTTAGGCTCCACAAAACCTGGGTCAGTTCTTGGATAGAATTAACTAATAGGATAAAACTAAAAGCTAAGCCAAAGGAAAGCATGAACAGAGTATCAATGGTGGCAATCAATGTTTCTGAGAGTGCATTATGTTTTAGGTTCATTGCTAATGATGATAGCTGGTGTTTATAAAGAGCTCCCTCAGCCAAGTGTTCTGTAAAGAACTTAACCCACATCATGGTATTTAATTAGCATAATAAGAGAAAAACACTGCACTCAAGTTACCTTACATCCAAAAGCATTTACAGGAACATTTAAATATCTTTTATTTCACTATTATAAAAAAAAAAGCACCAACAATCTATTGACCCAGAAGAATTTCCAGGATTTTATTTTTCCCTGGAAATGGATATTCTCACAGCCATATTTTGATGAAGGAATTGTCTGCCTGAAGCTGGAACCAGTATGGATCATGTGTGAGCCAAGAGAAGAGTGAATCCAGCCCCTGTGGTGTCAGCTGGGACTATTCAGCTAAGTGATGTGAAAATCTTCCTATTTGATTTTTTTTCCTATCCTTTGTATACAAAAGAATTTTGATAGGTATGACCTTCCAAAGGAAAAAAAAATGCTGTTCTGGAGTCAATAGCACTTTCAGCATTCAATAGTATAGAGTGGTGCTAGTTATTTTAAAAAAAAAATCTACAAATCCTAACAAAACTTAGACCATATCTGTACAACCATGGGTTAACAAAAGCAAATTCAGTGACTGACCATGGGTCACCCTTCACTCACTTACTCTCTCCTTCACACGTATTCATACCTAGATCAGGTTGGTGGCAACAGCAATGCATACACATCCTCCACAGAGCAGCTGATGCAGAAGGTGGGAGGAGGAAGGTGAGGATGAAGACAATACTAGGAATAATCCTCACTGGGGATAACCAGGCTAGTGAGAATGACGGAAAGGAAGAAAGCTGCAATAAATCTGAAACAAAGGTTTCCAAAAAGGACAAGAAATTGATATCAGTGAGAAATAACAAAGTTATATAATAAAAAAATAAATAAAATAAAGGCAAAGTGTGCCAGTATGGATCCTAGAGGGTGTAGTCAGAAGATTCCAGGCCAGCTAAGCTGATAGATGGAGGAATTTGATGAGAACAAGAACAAGACTTGAAGATCTTTCATCCTCTAATGCCTTCACTCTTTTGGCCAACATTTTCAACATGGTAGCTCAAACCTTTTCCTTGCCATTCTGCCAAATGTTAACAGTTAGAACGATCGTGGTCGGGTGCTAGACACTTTATTTCTTGACACGAAGGTGCTCAAGTGATGAAGGAAGGGCCTTGGAGAAATAAATGGTTAAAAGTGACAGGGCAGGAAGAATTCCATGGTTCCCCAAATTTCTTTTCCCTGAGGCATATGTTTTGTATTATCTCCTTTTCTTGAGAGCAGATAAGACTGAATAAGATCAATGTCTCTATCATAATTAAGTTACTTAATATTAAAAAAACGTGAAGATGTAATCAAGTCCCAATCATTTACAGATGTAATCAAGTCCCAAAACAGTTTATTTTCAGTTCATCGAAAGGGAGATTAGACTTGGTGAGCCTGACCTAAGCAGGCGAATCTTTCAAAGGTTTGGGGCTCTTCCTGAAGATAAGAATTAAAAAGGTGAGAGTGGGATAGCCCTGTGGAGCATCCCAATATACGGAGGAGACCATGTGGCAAAAACATGATGATGGCATCTGGCCAGCAAGAAAACTGAGACTTCTGTCCTACAACCGTAAGGAACTGAGTTCTTCCGGCAACCTGTATGATCTTGGAAGCCAATCTTTCCTTAGTCAAGCCTCCAGGTGAGAATGCAGCTGGCTGATTCCCACCCTTGGGAGAACTTCAGCAGAAGATCTAGCTAAAATGTGCCAGCCTCCTGACCCATGGGCTGTGAGAGGATACCTGTGTGTTCTAAGCAGCTGTGTTTGTGGTCATTTTTTTCCACAGCAACAGAAAACTTATCAAATTGGGAAACGAAGTTTCTACTGTATCTTAGAAAAACAAACTTTAAATAATGTTTTCCTCCTGGCTATCTGAATCCAGAGCAGCAACTAGATTAGAACAAAAATGTATACTTCTATGTATAAAGCCTTGTTCTGTAATGTGACCTTAATTGGCCCTCTCTGAACTACTTGAGAATATGTCAGGGAAAGCCATTTGGAATAAGCACATGTGATGTGCACTGAGAATGGAAATGGTCTTCCTTAAAGTAGAACATAAGGATTTAAAAGATCCATTATAAAGATTAACGAATTCAGGGTGAAAATGAATGGCTAAAAAGGCCATTTTCTTCACTACTAAACCAGAAAGGAAGGAGGAAAGATGGACGGAAGAGAGGGAAGGAGGAAGAAAGGAAAAAAATCAAATCTAAGCTGAACCTGAACAACCAACTTTCTATTACTCTATATCTCAAACTAGGATGTGGAAACTTGAACACATAAACAGCATAGTTTTTGTTCACCAGGTTATTTCTACTGATGCAGTTTTTCGTACAGGGAATGAAACTCTTCATCTGTTCTATATGCCTGCTTTTTACATCTGAGAAATAAATTTTCTTGTTCTCCTAAACTGCAATAGGACTGATTTACCATTTTGCTACCAAGTCGTGGTCCCCAGAATGCCACCTCGCTGATAGGGGACGTAGGAGGAGAGGTGGAGGATTGGAGAGAGACCATGATCTCCAACAATAGCACTCAAAAGTTCTTTTGAAAATTTTGCAAAATAATCCATGCGAGTGGGAGTCCTAAAGCTTAAACTTCATTATTTGTACAGAAAAAAAAAATAGTTGCTTCTGGGTGACTGAATATATAAAAGATCTGAAGCTGGCATAAAAGTCTTGGATTGCTACAGTTTCCACAGAAATGAGTTCTTATTACTGCATGCTGCTGGGATTTTGTGGTCATTGTCTCTGTGGTATACAGAGACCAACAATGAGGCTTAGTTTCTGTTCTCTCTTATTTTTTTTTAAATAATCTGTTAGTGTTGAGTGTAAGCTCCAATGTACGAAGGCTGCCAAAGTGGACAGTGTCATGTGCGTGTAAATTAGATCACCCATGTATCAATAGGAAGGACCAAGTACGGGTGTAAGCGTGCATCCATTACGCACTAAATGTGTCTAATGCAGAGCCTCAAATACGAGCACACCCTTCAGAACATCTCCTTGTTTGACATTTTCTCATTAGAATGCTTTTGGTTATTCTCAAAACTTCATAGGATACCCATATACCTCAATACAAAATTTGAGGCTAAGAATTTGTAGGAAATTTATGCTCCAAAACTCAATATATTATTTTAAATCAACATGCAGATAAATTCTTGTTATATCCCAAATGCGATTGATCGTAAATCAGATTCACATTGCTATTTTGCAAACCACACTCCGTGTCAACAAAGGATATGTGTAATATGTTATTGCATTATTATTGTCACCAAAAGTGACAACCATACTAATTTGCTTAATGATCAAAAAATGTCTTAAATATTTTCTTCCTAATAGCTGTTACGTATATATAGGTGCTTTTATATGGTGGTGTTGATATATAATATATAATATTTGATATATAATAAAACTTTTTATTTGATAGGAAATAGATTTCCAGTCAATGTTTTCAAAACCAACATCTGGTTTTCATGAAGAGATTATTAACATTAAACAGAAAGTGTCATTTGTTTTTGTTTTTAACAAATCCTGGAGAATGTTTCAGATGTTATCTCCAAATTGTTACTTCTGGCCCATCGTCACTCTGGAACTTCTGGAATTCTGATTAAACATGTTAGATCTTCTCATTCTCCATGATGTGAACATACTGTTATTTGTTTCTGTCCATCTTTTTGTCTCTCTACACTGCACTTTGTACAAGTTCTTCTATTTCTTAGTTTCTAATTCATTGTGTCCAACCTGTTAAATCTATTTTACTTAAATTCAATTAATTAACGTATAATGTATTATTGGTTTCAGAGGAAGAGGTCAGTGATTCATCAGTCTTATATAACACCCAGTGCTCATTACATCACGTGCCCTTCTTAATGTCCATCACCCAGTTATCCCATCCACCCTCCCCTCCAGCGACCCTCAGTTTCCTAGGATTAAGAGTCTCTATGGTTTGTCTCCTTCTCTGATTTCATCTTATTTTTTTCCTCTCTTCCCCTATAATCCTCTGTTTTGTTTCTTAAATTTCACGTATGAGTGAGATCATATGATAATGGTCTTTCTCTGAGTTATTTTGCTTAGCATAATAGCCTCTAGTTCCATCCACATCATTGCAAATGGCAAGATTTCATTTTTTGATGGCTGAGTATTATTCCATTATGTATATATATATATATTTGCATTATATAATCATATAATTATATTTATATTTATATAATTTAAAAATAATTTAAAATATAATTATATAATGCAAACATATATATATATATATCACATCCTTATTTGTTCATCTGTCAATGGGCATCTGTGCTCTTTCCATAGTTTGGCTATTGTGGACATTGCTGCCATGAACATTGGGGTGCAGGTGCCCCTTCGGATCACTACACTTGTATCTTTGGGGTAAATAGTCAGCAGTGCGATTGCTGTGTCATAAAGTGGTTGTATTTTCAATTTTTTTAGGAAATTCCATACTGTTTCCCAGCGTGGCTGCACTAGCTCACATTCCCACCAACAGTGTAGGAGAGTTTCTCTTTCTCCACATCCTTGCCAACATCTGTCACTTCCTGACTTGTTAATTTTAGCCATTTCTGATTGATGTGAGGTGGTATCTCATTGTGGTTTTGATCTGTATTACCCTGATGCTGAGTGATGTGGAGCATTTTTTTCATGTGTCTATTGGCCATTTGGATGTCTTTGGAGAAATGTCCATCCATGCCCGCTGACCATTTCTTGATTATTCTTTGGATATTGAGTTTGAGAAGTCCTTTATAGATGTTAGATACTAGCACTTTATCTAATGTACCATTTGAAAATTATCTTCTCCCATTCTATCTGTTGTCTTTTGGTTTTGTCAATTATTTCCTTTGCTGTGAAAAAGATTTTATCTTGATAAAGTCCCAACAGTTCATTTTTGTCATTGTTTCCCTTGCCTTTGGGGACATGTCTAGTAAAAAGTTACTGTGGCTGAGGTAACAAAGATTGCTGCCTGTGTATCTCCTCTAGGATTTTGACGGATTCCTGTCTCACATTTAGGTCTTTCATCCACTTTGAGTCTATTTTTGTGTATGGTATGAGGAAATGGTCCAGTTTCATTCTTCTGCATGTGGCTGTCCAATTTTCTCAGCACAATTTGTTGAAGAAACTGTGTTTTTTTTCCAGTGGATATTCTTTGCTGCTTTGTCAAAGACTTGTTGACCTTAGAGTTGAGCATCCATTTCTGGGTTTTCTATTCTGTTCCATTGATCTATTTTGGGCCACAAACCTATCTATTGAAATCTTAAAAATTTTAATATATATATTTTTTAATCTCTAGAAATTCTATTTGGATCACTTTCCAATCTGTCAATTTTTGTTGTTTCTTTTCCCTGCAAATATCTTTGTTGCATATTATTACTTTAAAATAGTTCATAATGCAGTTTATTGTCTGACTTTTTAAAACTTTGAACTATATTTTTAACCATTTTATGGAGCTGAAGCATTAAATTATATATTTTAAAGGGAGAAACAGAAATTTTACCATACAGCCTTTTTTTATATCTGCATATCTTTTTAAATTGAGACATAAAAAAATAAATAAATATAAATAAATAAATAAATAAAACTGAGACATAATTGATGTGAAGTGAAACTAATATAATGTTATATAACATCTTTCTATGTATTTATATGTTGCAAAATGGTCACCATAATAAGTTTAGTTAACGTGCATCGTCACCAAATTTTTTACAAATTTTTTTTCTAATGCTCTCAGCAACTCCAAATACATGTCATAGTATTTTTAACTGTAGTCACCATATTGTACATCCTATCTCCAGAACTTATTTATAACCAGAAGTTTGTACCTTTTGACCACTGTCACTAACTTTGTCTATACTCCAACCCTTGCCTCTGGCAACTACCAGTCTGTTCTTTGTATTTGAGTTATGTTTTCTTTTCTTTTTATATTTTGCATGTAAATGAGATCATGCAGTATTTGTCTGTCTTGGTCTGACTTCTCTTACATAGAAGATTGCCCATTGTCCATCCATGTGTCACAACGGCAGGATTTCCTTCTTCTTTATGACTGAGTAGTACTTCATTGTGTATGTGTACCACATTTTCTTTATTCATCCATCAGTGAGCACTTAGGTTGTTTTCACATCTTGACTATTGTAAATAATGCTGCAATGAACATGGGGGTGCAGATGGCTTGTTGAGTTTTGTTTTCATTTCCTTTGTATAAATAACACAGTATGGAATGCTGTATCACATGATGGTTCTAGTTTTAATTTCTTGAGGAAACTGCATGCTATTTGCCGTTATGCCTGTAATAATTTACATTCCTGCCAACTATGCACAAGTGTTCCCTTTTTACCATATCATTGTCAACACCTATTTCTTGACATTTTGATAATTACATTCTAACAGGTGCAAGGTGGCATTTCAACATGGTTTTGATTTGCATCTCTCTGATTAGGGAAGCTGATAGCCTTTTCATGTACTTGTTGACCACCTGTGTGTCTTCTTTAGAAAAATTTCTATTCAGATCCTCAGCTTGTTTTTTAATCATATTTTATTTTTCATTGCTATAGAATTGTATGAGTTATTTATGTACTTTGGATATTTGCCCCTTATCAGTTATATGGTCTACAAACATTTTCTCCTCTTCTTATCTTTTCTTTTTTTCTCTCTCTCTCTCTTCTTATCTTTTCATTTCATTGATGGATTTCTTTACTTTTTATTTTGATATACCTCCACTTGTTTGTTCTTGCTTTTGCTGTCTTGCTTTTGGTGTCAAATCATAAGCAACCAAAAAACCCCTCTAAGACCAATGGCAAAGAGCTTACTGCCTATGTTTTTTTCTAGGTGTTTTATGGTTGCAGATCTTGTATTCAAGTCTTAATTTTATATATGGTGTAAGATGGTGGTCTAGTTTCATTCTTTTGCATGTGGCTGTTGAGTTTTCCAAACACCATTTATTAAAGAGATTGTCCTTTTCTATTGTATATTCTTAGCTTCTTTGTTACAAATGAATTAACCATATAAGCATGTGATCTCTATTCCATTGATCTATATATATTTTTCCAATGCCATATTATTTACTATAAACTTAAATTTATAATATCATTTGAAATCAGAGTGCAATTCAGGGTGTTTTGTGTGGTTCCATACAAATCTTAGGTTCATTTGTTCTATTTTTATGAAAATTACATTCAAATTTTTTATAGGAACTGCCTTGAATCTGTAGATTGCATTAAGTAGTATGGACATTTTAGCAATATTCTTGGAATCAATGAGCATGGAATTTCTTATTTATTTGTCTCCATTTTTTTCCTCTCAATGTCTTACAGTTTTAGTGTACACATCTTTACCCTCCTTGGTTAAATACTTTCTTTTGGATGCAACTGCAAATGATACTGTTTTCTTAATTTCTCTCTCTGATGGTTAATAGGATGTAGAAACACAACAGATTTTTGTATGTTGACTTTTGTATTGTACAACTCTCCGGAATTTGTAAGTTCTAATTTTTTTTTTTTTGGTGGAATTGTTAGAGTTTTTTTTAAATATAACAAGTCTTCTGAGAATAATGATAGTTTTATTTCTTCCTCTCCAACTTGGATGACTTTCACTTCTTTTCTTGCCTTATTGCTCTGGCTAGAATTTCCAATACTATGTTGGCTAAAAGTGGTAAGCAGGGGCATTCTTGTCTTATTCCCAGCCTTAGAGGAAAGATTTTAATTTTTTGCTTTTGAGTATGTTAGCGATGGGCTTGCCATATTTGGCTTTTATTGTCTCAAAATAATAAGCTGAAACTTAGCCGTAAGGTTTGTCTTAAGTAGATGTTGAATTTTATCACATGCCTTTTCTGCATCTATTGAGATGATCCTATGATCTTTATCCTTCGTTTTGTTAATGTGGTATATCACACTGATTTTTCAGGATATTGAATTGTCCTTGCATCCCTGGAATAAATCCCACTTGATCATGGTGTATGATCCTTTTAATGTAATGTTGAATTCTATTTGTTTTACTGTGAATTTTTGCATTTGTTTGCCAAGGATATTGGCTTGTAATAATTTTTTTCTTGTCTTAATCTTTGGTTTTGGTATCAGGGTGATACTAGCCTTGTAAAATGAGTCTGGAAGTATTTCTTCCCTTTTTTTTTTTTTTGGAAGTGTTTGAGAATATTTGTATTAATTCTTCTTTCAGTGTTTGGTAAAAGTCACCAGTGAAGCCATCTAGTCCTAGACTTTTGTGGGGAGGCTTTTGATTACTGATGCAGTCACCTTACTAGTAATCAGTTTGTTCAGATTTTTCTATTTTCTCATGATTTGATAAGTTGTTTCTAGGAATTTATCCATTTCTTCTAGATTGTCCAACTTGATGAATGATTGTTTATAGTAGTCTCTGATGATATTTTGTATTTCTGTGGTATCAATTATAATGTCTACTCTTTCATTGCTGATTTTATTTGAGTCCTCTTTCTTTTTTCCTTGGAGAATATAGCTGAGATTTATCTATCTTGTTTATCTTTTAAAAAAATAAAAAAGCTCTTCATTTCACTCATCTTTTTAATTGTCTTTTTAGCTTCTATTTTATTTATTTCTGTTCTGATCTTTATTGTTTACTTCCTTCTAACTTGAAGCTTGGTCCTTTTTTCTAGTTTCTTGAAGTTCATAACTAGGTTGTTATTTGAGATCTTTCTTTTTCCTTAACATAGGCATTTATCACGTGAACTTCCCTCTTAGAACTGATTTTACTGTATCCCATAAGTTTCTATATGTTCTATTTTCATTTGCCTTTGCATCAAGATATGTTTATTTCCCTTTTGTTTTCTTCTCTGATTCAGTAGTTGTTCAGTAGAATGTTGTTTTATCTTCCGCATATTTGTGAGTTTTTAGGTTTTCTTCCTATACTTTGTTTCCAGTTTCATACTATTGCGGTCAGAAAAGATGCTTGATATTATTTCAGTGTCCTTAAATTTATTAAGACTTGTTTTGTGCCCTAACTTATGGTCTATCCTGGAGAATGTTCTTTGCATTCTTGAGAATAACGTGTGAATGGAATGTTTGGTAAATATCTAAGTTAATCAGGTCTCATGTGTCATTAAGACTACTGTTTCTATATTGATTTGTCTGATCCATCCATTGATGGAAATGGGATAGTAATGTCCCCTACTCTTACTGTTGTGTTGTCTATTTCACCCAGTAGGTCTGTTAATATGTTCTTTATATATTTAGGTGCTTCTATGTTGATGGCATAGGTATTTATAAATGTTATATCCTCTTCTTGGATTGACTCCCTTTACCTTTATATAATAATCTACTTTGTCTCTTCATGTGATTTTTGTCTTAAGGTTTATTTTGTCTGATATATGTAAAGTTGCCCTAGCTTTCTATTGGTTTCCATTTGCATGGATAGTCTTTTTTCATCCCTTCACTTTTGGTCTGTGTGTGTCCTTACATCTGAAGTGAGTCTCTTACAGGTGGTATATCGGTCTTGTTTCTTAGTTCATTCAGCCACTCCACATATTTCAATTAGATAATTTAACTTTTAAAAAATTATAAATATGAATTTATTGCCATTTTTTAAATTGTTCCTTGGCTACTCTGTAATTCCTTTGTTCCTTTCTTCTCTTACTCTCTCTGTGATTTGACTGTTTTTGTTTGTGTATAGATTTATGCTTTGTGGTTACCAAGAGCCTCACATAAAACAATTTATTTATAATAATCTATTATCAACTGATAAAAACTTAAGTTCAAATAAATTCTAAACTTCTACATTTTTAATCCCCACCATATTTTATGTGTTTCATGTCACTATTTACATCTTCCTATGTACCGATAATTATTTTCACTACTCTTATAATCTTCATACTAGTTTTATAAGTGATTAGCTCATCACCTTACAACATTAGATTATTCTAAATTTTGCTGTATATTGACCTTGCTGGTGAGATTTATACTTTCATGTTTTCATCTTACTAATTAGCTCCATACCATTTCAAGGTAAAGAAGTTCCTTTAAGATCTCTTTTAAGACCAGTTTGGTGGTGATTAATTTCTTTAGTTTTGCTTATGTAAAAAACACTTTATCTTTCTTTCATTTTTTTTAATAATGATTTTTTAAAAAATAAACTGTGAGTGGGGGGAGAGGCAGAGGGAGAGAAAGAGAATTCTCCATGCTGAGTGGAGCCTAATGCGAGGCTCAATCCCAAGACCCTTAGATCATGACCTAAGCCAAAATCAAGAGTCAGCCACTCAACAGATTGAGCTTCAGGCATCCCAATCTTTCTTTCGATTCTGAAAGACCACTGTGTTGCACAGAACATTCTTGACAGGCAGTTTTCTTTCAGCACCTTGAATATATCATGCTACTCCTTTCTGGCCAGCGAAGTTCCTACTGAAATGTCTGACTGTAGTCTGATGGGGATTTTCTTGTCCATAATGAGTTGTTTTTCTCTTATGGCTTTAAGATTCTCCCCTTGACTTTACCTTTTGACATTTTAATTACATTGTGTCTTGGTATGGATCTCTTTGAACTCATTTTGACCCTTTTGGCATCCTGGATCTGGGTCTTTGTTTCCTTCCCCAGATAGGAAAGTTTTCAGCCATTATTTCTTCAAATAAATTTTCTGCCACTTTCTCTTTTCCTTATGGGATGCCTATCAATGTGAATATTGGTCTGCTTGAATTTGTTCTTTAACTCTCTTAAGCTAACATCACACTTTACCTTTTTTTTTTTCCTTTTCTTTTTGCTGCTCTGATTCCATGAATTCCAATGTCCTGCCATTTGGTCTTCTGCTTCTTTTGTCCAGAAGGCCTGTATTGTATTTTCCTTTTTAGTTCAATTAGTGCATTCTTCAGTTTCTTTGAGTTCTATTTGATACTTTCTTATATTTTCTGTTTGTTGAAATTCTTTGTCGATCCGGTCTTCTGAGTTCACTAGTATCTTTGTGAGGTTTTCAACTCTTTATTAGGTAAATCAGTTATGTTAATTTCATTAAGATCTTTTTATGCCTTCTGGGGTTTTTTTGCTTGGAACATACTCCTCTGTTTATTTTCCTTAACTCTCTGTATTCTCTATGCAAAACCCCTACCTCTCCCAGTCTTTTTTTTTTTTTCTTAACTAGCTTTATGCTCAGGGATGTTTGTCATGGCATCATATATAACAAAATTAAATTCAAAACAAATATTAAGGTAAATGTCCAAAATTGGAATCTGGCTAAAAATACATGGTTCTGCAGGTGATTGGGAACTATGAAGGCTTGAAGAGTGACATTTATAATCAGTATTGTTGACAATTGTTAAATGAAAACAAAACCAATGGGTTATCAAAGTGTATAGTTAGTATGATGGATCTAACAATATAACTGTACCACACAACTAGAAAAATGCCTGAAAGGACATATGACAATGTGCCACCATTAACAGTCAGCATTTATGAGTGGTGGAATAACTGAGCAGCTTTACTTCCTTCTTTTATTTCTTCAAATTTTTAACAAATGTATAGCTACAGTAAAGAAAATATACTATCATAAAATAGTCTTTAGTTATCTAAAAATGGCTTTCCTTTTTTTCAGTGATTATTCATTTTTTGTTTTTAATTACTTTTTTAATTGAGTAATTATTAAATTACACACAATCCACACAATGTTATATTAGTTTCAGCTGTAAAATACAGTGATTTGACAAATCTGTATGTTATGCTGTGCTGCATAACTACAACGGTAGTTACGGTCACTATAAAAAATGCTACTACAATACTATTGATTATATTCCCTATGCTGTACCTTTTATTCCTGTTATTTATTCATTCCATAATTGGAGGTCTGTATCTCCTACTCCCCTCTACCCATTTTATCCATTCCCCTCACCCCTTACCCCTGCCTTCTGGCAACCATCAGTTCTCTGTATTTATGGATCTGTTTCTGCTTCTTGTTTTGTTTATTAGATAGCACATATACATGAAAAATCATATGGTATTTGTCTTTTTTGTCTGACTCCTTTCACTGAACATGATATCCTCTAGGTATCTCTATGTCATCAAAAATTGCAAGGTCTCATTCTTTTTTATGATTGAGTAATACACCTCTCTGTGTGTTTGCACACACACGTGGATATACACACACCACATCTTTTTTTTAATTTTTTTTAATTTTTACTTATTTATGATAGTCACAGAGAGAGAGAGGCAGAGACACAGGCAGAGGAAGAAGCAGGCTCCATGCACCGGGAGCCCGATGTGGGATTCGATCCCGGGTCTCCAGGATCGCGCCCTGGGCCAAAGGCAGGCGCTAAACCGCTGCGCCACCCAGGGATCCCACACCACATCTTCTTTATCCTTTTATCAATGGAAACCTGAGTTGGTTCCATATATTGACTATTGTAAATAATCCTGCAATGAACATAGGGATTTAATTACCGTTTTTGCTTTCTTTGGGTAAATATGCAACAGTAGAATTACTGGATCAAATGGTATTTCTATTTTATTTTTGAGGAACTTTCATACTGTTTTCCCTAGTGGCACACCAGTTTACATTTCCACCAATAACGAGCAAGGGTTCTTTTTTGCTCTAGATCATCACCAACACTTGCTGCTATTTTATTCTGGCATTCTGATGGGTATAAGGTGATATCTCTTGTGGTTTTGATTTGCATTTCCCTGTTGATCAGTGATGGTGAATATGTTTTATGGGTCTATTGACGATCTGTAGGTCTTCATTGAAAAAAAATATCTATTCAGTCCTCTGCTATGTTTTAATCAAATCACTTGAGCTTTTTGATGGTGGATTATATAATTTCTCTAGATATTTTTGGTTGTTAACTCCTTACTTGATAGGTCATTTGTAAATATCTTCTGCCATTTAGTAGGTTGCCTTTTAGTTTTATCAATGGCTTCCTTCACTGTGCAAAAAATTTTTACTATAGTCCTAATAGTACATTGTTTTTGTTTTCCTTGACTGAGGAGAATTACCTAGAAAATTTGCTGAGACTAATTTTATACCAAATACTGCCCCTGTTTTCTATGAGTTTTATGGTCTCAGGCCTCACATTTAGGTCTTATATCCATTTTGAGTTTATTTTTGTGTATGGTGTAAGAAAGTGGTCCAGTTTCCTTCTTTTGCACGTAGTTAACACATTTTCCTAACACCATGTATTGAAGAGACTTTCTTTCTCTCGTTATATGTTCCGTTTTATTATGGATGAATTGATGGTAGTAGTGTGGATTTGTTTCTGGGCTCCCTATTCTGTTCTATTAATCTTTGTGTTTATTTTTATGTCAGTACCATCCTGTTTTGATTACTACAGTTATGTAGTATATCTTAATTTGGGATTGTGATACCTCCAGCTATGGTTATCTCTCTTGGGATTGCTTTGGTTATCCAGAATTTCTTGTAATTCATACAAATTATAATATTATTTGTTCTAGTTCTGTGAAAAATGCTGTTGGTATTTAAATAAGATTGAATCTGTAGATTGCTTTGGGTAATATGGACATTTTAACAATACTAATTCTTCCAATCCATGAACATGGAATATCTTTTCATTTGTTAATGACCATTCAATTTCTTTCATCAGTTTTTTATAGTTTTCAGAATACATTTTTTCACTTTCTTGGTTGACTTTATTCTTTCTTTTTGGTGTAATTGTACATGGGAATGTTTTCTTAATTTTCTGATAAATAGTTATTAGTGTAGAAGCATAAAAAGATTTCTGTATATTAATTTTATATTCTGCAATTTTACTGAATTCATTTATTATTTCTAATAATCTTTGGTGGAAACCTTTCGGAATTTTTTATGTAGAATATGTCATCTGCAAGTAGTGACACTTTTACTTCTTCCTTATAAATGTAGCTGCTTTTTATTTCTTGTTGACTGCAGTGGGTAGGGTTTCTAGTACTATGTTGAATAAAATTGGTGAGAGTGACCTTCTTGTTTTGTTTGATCTGTGGAGAAAATGCTTTCAGCTTTCCACCATTGCGTATGATGTTCACTGTGGGTTTTTCACAAATGGCTTTTATTATGTTGGTGTATGTTCCCTCCAAACCCATTTTGTTGACAGTGCTTATCACAAACAAATGTTGAATTTTGTCAAAGGCTCTTACTGCATCTATTGAAGTGATTGTATAATTTTTATACTTTGTTTCATTAATGTAGGTTATCACATTGATTTTGTGAATATTGAACCAGCTTTGCATCCTCAAAATAAATCTCACTTGATCATTGTGAATAGTCCTTTTAATGTATTGTTGAATGCAGCTTGCTAATATTAAGAATTTTTCATCTATGTTCATCCAGAATATTGGCCTGTTTCTCTCTTTTTTGTAGTATTTTGTCTGATTTGGGCATCACAGAAATTGTAGCCTTATTTTAACTCTTGTTTAAGTGTTTGGTAAAATTTACCTGAAAATTTGTCTGGTTCTAGATTTTTGTTTGTTGAGAGTTTTTTGATGTCTGATTTAATGTCATTACTAGTAATTGATCTTTCCCAACATTCTATATCTTCCTGATCCAGTTTTGGATTAATATGTTTCTAGCATTTTCGATTCCTTCTAGGTTGTCCAATTTTTGGCCTGATTTTTACTTTTTTCGTAGAATTCACTTATAATCTTTTTTATTTATATGGTGTTGGTTGTTACTTTTTAATTTCCTATTACCTTTATTTAAGTCTTCTCCTTTTTTCTTTTTTTTTAATTTTTTTTTGTTTTTATTTTGTTTTTAATTTTTTTTTTTTTATTTATGATAGTCACACACAGAGAGAGAGAGAGAGAGGCAGAGACATAGGCAGAGGGAGAAGCAGGCTCCATGCGCCGGGAGCCCGACGTGGGATTCGATCCTGGGTCTCCAGGATCGTGCCCTGGGCCAAAGGCAGGCGCTAAACCACTGCGCCACCCAGGGATCCCTCTTCTCCTTTTTTCTTACTGAGTCTGGCTGAAGTTTAAATGACCATTAAAACACAGGATAGCGAAAGTGGAGAAACTGATAGTAATTGCAGTAATAGTAGGGGACTTAAATATCCCATCTACACCTATGGATAGAGCATCCAGATAGAAAAATCAATAAGGAAGTGGTGGCTTTGAACAACAATTAGACCTGAAGTTTCTCCCTTTATGTTTGTTAATAACTGCTTTATGTATTCAGATGCTCCAATATTCGGTGTAGAAACCCAATACTGGGTGGGTAGATATTTACAATTGTTATATCCTCTTATTGGATTCATATCTTTATCATTATGTAATGCCTTTTTTTGCCTCTTTTTACAGTCTTCGTTTGGAAGTCTATTGTATCTGATATAAGTATTATTACTCTAGTTATTTTTTCCCCCACTTTTTGTATGGTATATCTTTTCCCATCCTTTCCTTTTCATTTGTATGTGTCCTCAAGTCTGAAATGAGTCTCTTGTTGGCAGAGTTTGGATAGGTCTTATTTTTTTTATCCATTCTGCTATCCTGTGTTTTTTACTGGAGCATTTAGACAATTATGTTTAAAATATGTATTGGTATGTATGTACTTATTACCATTTTGTTCATTATTTTCTGGTCATTTTATAGTTCTTCTCTGTTGCTTCCTTCTCTTGCTCTCTTTTATTGTGATTGATGACCTTCCTTAATGGTATGCTTAGGTTTCTTTCCCTTTATTTTTTGTGGATCAGTTATACATTTTGAGTTTGTGGTTTCCATGAGGTTCATATGCCATCCTACGTACATAGCACTCTATGTCAAGTTGATGGTCACTTAAGTTCAAACACATTTTTTTTTTAGATTTTATTTATTTATTCATGACAGACACAGAGAGAGAGAAAGAGGCAGAGACACAGGCAGTGGGAGAAGCAGGCTCCATGCAGGAAGCCCAGTGGGGGACCCGATCCTGGGACCCCAGAACAACACCCTGGGTGGAAGGCAGGTGCTAAACCATTGAGCCACACAGGGATCCCCATCAAACACATTCTAAAAGAACTTTTCTACCGTCCCTTCTACATTTTATGTATATTTTGTTGTATTTTACATCTTTCATTTATAATTTTCTTCTAGTTATGGCCTTTTATTTTCCACTTAAATAATTCTTAACATTTCTTGTGAGGGTGTTTAGGTTTTTAGTTTTAGATAAACTTTAACTTTTGGCTGGGAAACTCTTTCTCTCCTTTGGTTCTGAATGACAGTCTTGCAGGTAGAGTGTTCATGGTCAAATGTTTTTTCCTTTCAGCATTTTGAATATATCCTGCTACTCTACTCTGGCCTGCAAAGTGTGTGCTGAAAAATATCTGATATCCTTAACAGGTTTCCCTTTTACATAACTTCTTGCTTCTCTCTTGCTGCTCCTAAAATTCTCTTTATCTTTAATCTTTGACATTTTAATTATCATGTGTCATGCTGTGGACCTCCTTGGGGTAATCGTGTTTGGAATTCTCTGTCCTTTCTGAAGTTGGATATCTGTTTTCTTCCCCCAATCAGGGACATTTTCAGCTATTATTCACGTAAGTTTTCTGCCCCTTTCACTCTCTTCTCCTTCTGGTACTTCTATAATGTGAATGTTTCTATGCTTGACATTGTCCCAGAAATCCCTTAAACCTATCCTCATTTTTTGAAAATCTTTTTTCTGTCATTTTAGATTCTTTCCATTAATTACCCTGTCTCCCAGATCATTGCTCCATTCTTCTGCATCTATTAATCTATTGCTAATTTCCTCTAGTATATCTTTCATTTATTGTATTCTTTATCTCTGATTTTTTTATATTTACTCTTTGTTGAATTTTACTGAGTTCTTCCATTCTCCAATCTAGTGAGCATGTTTATGATCATTACTTTAAATTCTTTATCAGACATATTGCTTATCACCACTTCATTTCTTTTTCTAAGGTTTTTGTCTTTTTTTTTTCCATTTGGAGTATATTCTCCTCATTTGGTTGACTTTCTGTACTTATTTCTATTAATTAAGCAGTGCAGCTACTTCTCCTAAATTTGAAGGAATGGTCTTATGTACAGTTGTTACCTGTGTGTGCCTGTTGACTGGGTAGTTGGATGGAGTTGTGACTGGCATAGGCTAGGAGACCTGGGCACTCTGCTGATGGCTGCCCTCTTGGGATAGCTAGAACCAAAGTGACCTGGACTGGGATCGTCTTGGGACTCTCTGTAGAGAAGGTGTCCTAGCAGGATACCTGATGCTGAAATGGGTGAAAGCTGGGGTGTCTCAGGGCCCTCCATGCAGGGGGTTCTCTGGCAGAAGCAGCTGGAGCCAAGGCAGGGCATGGACCAGGATATCTATGGGCGTGTTCTGCACAGGAGGCATGGTGGAAGGATAGTTGCCACTGAAGTGGGCATGGGCCAGAACAATTCTGAGCTTCTCCATGCAGAGGGTACCCTGCCAGGACAACTAAAGCTGAAGTAGGGGCAAGGCAGGATTTCCAAAAGTGGTCTGCATGGGAGGCTCTGTGGCTGGGCACAGGCCAGGGATCCCAGGGCACTCCATGCAAAGGATTCCCTCAGAGGGTGTCTGGGATTAAGGCAGACATGGGGTAGGAGTTCCTGTGGTGCTCCACACAGGAGTCACTCTAGCTGGGTGGCTGGAGCCAAAGCAGGTGAGCTGGAGGTGCCTTGCAAGCCATCTAAAGCCAAAGTGGTATAGGCCTGGAGTATTCTGGGGGTGCTTTGCACCTGTGTCACTTTAGCAAGACACCTGAAACTATAAGTACAGAACAGGGGTGTCTCAGTATGTGCTGTGCTAGGACCACCTTGGGATGGGATATCTGGGGCTGGTGTGGGCTAGGGACTCACTGACACAATAGACCAGGTAAGGTGCATAAACCTTGCTCCTATTCATGCTACCAAAATGGCAGGGAAAAAATAAGCCCTAGGGTTCACCAGCCCCTCTGATCCAGAAAGAGTTCCAGCAGCTACTCCAGTATTTGGTAGGGTTCGAGGGCTGGTTCCTTTATATACTAATCACCCTTTTGAACTGTAGCTTTTTTTCTGTGCCTTAGGGCAGATGAATTTGATTATGGTTCCTCGCTACTATCCCTTCCCACCACAGTTTTCAGGGTTGGGGGTGGGAGTTCCCTTTGTTACTGTATCTCCTTCTCTCTTGCCATTCTCAGTGTGGTCCATTTTTTATTGTGTAGAAACTATTCAGCCAGCCTTCTGTTCTTCTTTGGGAGGAAATGCTCTATAATTTGGTGTGTCTGTGTACGGCGTGTGTTTGGGGCCTTCCTATGCCATCTTGGACTGGAACTCACCAACGAACTCTCACCTGCACAGCCTTAAAGGAGTGGCCTCTTGTAGCAGATGTATCTTATTATTCAACCCTGACCTAGCTATTGGTTGTCTATTAAAGCCTTATGATTGTCATGCAAACTACTTTGTTCCTAGGTCTTGTTACACCATCCCACTGATAGTGGCTCCCACTATCAGTGTCCTAAAAGGGAAGATCTTAGCACCTAGATTCAAAGTGATTGGCAGCTATAACCAAAAGGTCCATTTTTCAGGGGAAGCCTGGGAAATAGGCCTTTCTGACTGTTCCCTTGGTGCTAAGCCCTGTGGTGATAGCCAGTTGAGAACAGTTTCTTTGTTACCATCCCAATAAGCCAGAGAACAGAAGGCCCGCTGGCTATGAGAGCCAGGCTTTCAAGGTATATGTCCTCTGGGTGACCACAAACTTCCCAGTCAGTTCTCCATAAAAGACTGCCACTAAAAGCTCTCAGTGGCAACCCTGTCAGGACCCCTCTCGCTCTGAGAGCTTTCTCTGTATCCCCACTTAATAAACTTCTATGGCTTTATTCACTCTCCTTTGTCCAGGAGATTCATTCATCCTTTGACCCATGAGACAAGAACCTAGCTCTCCCGCTTCACTGGTGAGCCGGATTAGCCTTGTCTGTATACTGTTCATTGTACTGGCAAACATCTGTCAGATATATTTTGGAGCTTAAGAAAAAGGTTTCTTCCTCCAGAGATTTGCCTTGGCTTTTGCATCACCAGCCTGGGACCCCTTATGTCATGTTCAAGGCTTGAGATTTATTTCCTTGTGATATGATCTCAGGCTGCGAGGGCTGTGAGGGTTTTTCTACTTCTGATTTACTCTAGGAGTGATGCTGGAATCCCAGCTTATTTGGGGAGGAGTCCACTATTAGACTTTGACTTCAATTAGACAGGGACATGTAATCTCTATCCCTCTCACTAAAGAAGTCTTCAAAATGAAAGTTTAAATTTGCTAAAGTCACAAAAGTCCGCAGGACAAAAGCAGTTCTGATGTTTCCCTTTCACTCTATGTTCTTGTTTTCCTTTCAACTTTTCGGCCAGCATTTCCTTGCTGTATTGTTAGCTCTTCAGAGCCTTAAGAGGGATTGTTTTAATATTTTACTTGAGCTTTTTAGTTCTTTTCAGTTAAGGAGGTTGGTCCAAAGAACCAAGTCTGCCAGTATTGGAAACTGCAAGTCTTCTTATTTCAAGTCTCAAATTATTTTCAAGCAAGAGGAAAAGTAATGATAATATACAGTAACTTCATAATATTGCTGTTTAAATGGAGAACTGGGACATCATATAAATAGAAATGCTCTCTGCTCTGGATTTTTCCTCAGTAAGGCTTAGCTGAAAACAGGGGGGAGGTATAACAAACTCTGTTGAGGCAGTTTTTGTTTGTGTTTAGTGGAGTTGAAAAAGTGCAAATATTATGCCAACATATTGGGCCAAGAATGACAAAAATGCAAGTGCTACTCCATAGGTTCTTCTTCTTACCCACCACTTAAATCCATGACTTTCTCTAAAGTCCGAGATAATTATATTAGACAAAGAGGAATTTGTTTAAAAATGTTCATTTTTCTCCTGAATCTGTTTTTCTTGTTGCTATGAGAAACTTATGGCCAAGTCATCAGTTCCACATACCCACACAACGAAGAGTTGCTTGACACTTTGCAGATAAGAAAAACAATTAATTGAATTTTTGGCTTCATATAACACAGCTGTGGAGAGTTGTAGGCTTCGTATGAACACTTAGGCAAGATACACCACCATTACATACAGTCATGTGGCTGGATATACAGGTGAAGAGTTAGATCTATCAATAAATTCCTAATTTTAGCAGTTTTTAGTTTTGTAAAGAGTGATGAGTCTAATTTGGGACTCTGATTTAAACTAAAGAAGAATAAAAAAATAAATGCTGAGCTCTTGCTATCATTTCATTGTGTAATTTTATTGGCAAGAGCAAAAGAGAACTGTTTGGGGTTTTTTTTCCCCATAAAAACAATGTTAAAATTATGTAAGCAATGTATATGAAAAAGTCAAGAAACATAAGCTTGTAAACCTGTCCTTTTCAGATTTTTAACTACACATTCAATGATCCTATGGGATTTGATTAGCCATGTCTGAGATTCAGATCTGTTGATTATCATTTTGTGTTGGTTTCTTCTTCTAAACTAGGGTTTTATAGCAATTTCTGTCAGAATATAAAAATCTTGTGTTGTACAGCATCTCTAAAATCACATTACTATCTACCTTTTGACATTCTACATACTATGGTAAAGCCACTAACTCATTATTTTTCAAACTAAGGGGTCCATACACATACTGCCATGCCATCCTTAGATTTCAAGCTTGAGGAATATTCTAACATGTAAAGGAATTCACTTTCTGATGATTAACTTGTTAGAGTAGTTCCTTGAATCATAATATTGCATACAATTTTTTAAAAATGTATCTATTGCATACCAACACATTATATTAAGTGCATTATTTTCAGTACCTCTAATCCTGGAAGATAGGTTTTATGATCATCCCTATTTTACAAATTAAAACACAATTCGGAGAACCTAATTTGACAAGCATAGGAGAGACGGATAACTTGTTTCAGCTCCTGAATGAGCTGGAATTCAAATCTTTGTTTGTGCGGGAGAAGTGTCGAGGACAGAGAAGTTTAAGGCAATGCTTAGAAAACAAACAAACAAGAAAAAGCATCACGGTTGTCTCAAGCAGCCCTTGCATTTCTGGACAGAGATCTTTTTTGTTTGCTATTAGCCACAGGCTTGTAATCAGGTCAGCCTTTAAAATATAATATTCAGTTGTAGATTGTATTCTTCAAATTATTCATCTCCCCCCCCCCCTTTAAGATGTCCTCTCCATGAGAAGATTGTATATCTATGCTTCCTTGAAATCAGGCTTGGCCATGTGACTTGTCTTGACCAGTATTAAATGAATAGAAGTCAGCTGGACACAACAATTAAGAAGCAACTTAAGATCTATTGTGATCTTTTATAATCACGGCCATGAATCTGACAACAACCATGAAAGGGACTGCTCCTGAAGGCTCAGTACCTGAATAAGGATAATAAAGAGTGTACCTGTAAATATGTGGTGGACAAGTAACGTCAATGAGAAAGAATTCTTCCGTTGTAACCACCAAGCTCTGGAGTCATTTGTTATCATTGCTTTTGGGGGGTCTCAATTTCTTGATTTCTTGAGTCTTGGTTTGTAAAATGGGATCCTAGTTCCTATTTGTAGATATTGTGAGCAATGGGAGAATTATCTAAGACAACCAGGTAGAGCTGGAGACATTAGCATGTACAATATCTGGTAGTTACTATTCCCCACTCTAGTGTCAAACTCTCTATTATCTAACAAGTAATCAGATATATATGGATTTTGTTATTTCTGGGGTGATCTTCTCCCTAACAAAATTAAAACATCATCCCCATGTAAAATTTGGCACTAAGGTAATTTTTTATTGCAAGTCAAAATAATAGCAAAATACATTGGTCCATTTCTCAAACATTTATAACTATCTGTCACCTATCAGTCACTGTGTTTAATGCTTAGAGGACACACACCTACAGATAGATTCAGTCAGAAAGGATAGATAATCTAGTGGATTTATTAAACTTTACAGGCTAAGTTAATTTAAAGCTTTACAGACAAAGATATACACCTAATGTAAACCAGCAATTGGGATTACATCTTTTATTTTAAAGTTACATGACCTTCTAGTAGGGTAATTGTAACCATCAAAGTAATCTTCCTAAGTAGACACCTGGTTGGAGCCTCAACAATGGATAAATAGAATTCATTAGTAATTAATAGCATCGATATTAAATAATCATGCTATTTTTCAATGATCATTTTCAAAACATAATATAGTTCTGTATCATTATGTCATATTTACACAAATTTCTTTCCTTCAAAGTAAAATCGTTCAACTTCAGTCCAGCCCAAATCTAAGGATACCAAGTTCCTTAACATTACATTAAGAATTAAATATAATTTGAGGGATCCCTGGGCCAGGGTGGCACAGCGGTTTGACGCCTGCCTTTGGCCCAGGGCGCGATCCTGGAGACCCGGGATCGAATCCCACGTCGGGCTCCCGGTGCATGGAGCCTGCTTCTCCCTCTGCCTGTGTCTCTGCCTCTCTCTCTCTCTCTGTGACTATCATAAATAAATAAAAAATTAAAAAAAAAAGAATTAAATATAATTTGATGTTATATGTACTGTGGCAGTAAGCATACTCATCACCAAGTTCTCAGATGTAAATTCCATTTCCTGTAGGATCCACATTTTATTTGTTGGTTTTCACAGCTCAGACACATCATGAAGTGTATCTATATCCCATCAGAAGTCATAGACTTGGAGCAAATGGGGCACTTGAAACCACTGTGTGAGCTGAACTACCTGCGTACAAAGGGCAGAGGTAAGAGCATCACCAGCAAGACTTGGGAGCCCAGGTACAGTGTCCCATCTCTATTACTCTTAAGAGACCAAAAGTTATTTATTAAAATAAAAAAGCTAATTAGGCATCCACTATAAACACAAGATTTATAGAGTGTGCCACAGATATGGGAGGCACATTCTCTGACCTTAAAGAACTCAGCAAACTGTTCTCTGAGCAAAAACTCTATTGTAATCCTTAATTGTTATTACTGAGAACTGGGTGGGAGGAAGCAAAATCCGTTCTCTAAATCCTTGGAAAGATTCATTGTGTAATGTTCCATGTTTTCTACTGCAGAGAACAATACACAAAGTTCTCTGCCGGTGTCAAACTGACATCACTAAATTACATATACTAAATGTATGCTTTTGCTTAGTTCTCTGTCAGCATTATCTTTTAGCAAAAGATCTGTGACCACTAGCAAGCTTTTTTTTTTTTAAGTCAAACAAAATGAAAGAATTGTTTTGTGTACAATGCTTTTGCTGCCAGATTCTCTCAACAAGATTAATAATTCAAGTGAAATACGTAGCCAAAGGAATTGTATGCTTTCTCTCATTTGGACAAATGTTTAACTAATTATCTGCAGATGTGCAGGAAACCTGTACAAGACTAAAATGTACTTCCTTGCTGCCATTTTTGATATAAATGTGTCCTATGGCTCCTTTTTGCATATTAAGAAATTTTTAAAAGAAATTTTAGAAGCAAACATTCAAGTTAAAAAATTTCTGCAAATCAAATCCTACAAAATAAGATGCAGTGTGAACCAAAATGGCCATATTAGCAGCCCATTCTTGAACCAACATTCACCTCTATTGAATAAAACTGAGGTGTTGGAATTGAAATAATCACAATGTTCAAGTCTAAGTACACTTTCTGAAAATACAGAAAGGTTCACTGGGTGGCAGGGGTGGGGGGGGGCTCATTTCATTTTTCCCAGCCATGATGACCTCCTTATTCAATTTCTGAAATGGCTGTCTGCTTTTAGCTCATTTCCCACCAAAATCTAAAATGTGTCTGAAATTTTAATTTGGCTGCTTACTCTGATAGCTTCATCTGTCAAATATAGCCTTAATATCATGTGGCTAACAGTACTTCAAAGCTGCTGACATGCTGGGTGGCCTTCAAATAGCACCTACCTTATAGAAGCATGCATATAAGCAAAAAGTCCCCTCATTCAAGGGCAAAGATGGGGCAGCCCGGGTGGCCCAGAGGTTTAGCGCCACCTTTGGCCCAGGGTGTGATCCTGGAGACCCGGGATCGAGTCCCACGTCGGGGTCCCTGCGTGGAGCCTGCTTCTCCCTCTGCCTGTGCCTGTGTCTCTGCTACTCTCTCTGTGTCTCTCATGAATAAGTCAATTAAAAAAATTAAAAGAAAAGAGCAAAGATGGTTTCTAGAAGGGCCATATTTTCAAAGTATTTCGTAAGTTCCTTCCCGTTGTGACATTATACAGATGCCTTGTGTCAGAATAAAACTTAATCATAGGCTAATATTGACCAGGAGCATTATAGACGTAAGCAAATATGGCAATAATCCAAAGATCAGAAGTAGAAGACAAAACTTTGATGATCCTACTTAACCCAGTGGAAAACATATGCACACAACACACACACAGACACACACATACACACAATATTGTCTCAGTACATTTAATCAGTTTCAGGAAAAATACATTATTTAGTAGTTAAGTGTCCAATTTGTGAGTAATCCACAATCTTGGCTTGAGTTCCCCTTCTCCTCTTCTGGCTGATGACTTTTGGCCATTTCACTCCTTGGGCATATTTTCAGCTATGGGTAGAGAGGGGAAATAAAAAAGGTGAAGATCAAATTAGCCATCTGGATTGTTTATTATTAGCTCTAGGGAAAGTCTAATTGAAAAAAAGAAGTGAAAATTAGACTTGTGGATTATTTGTCAGCCTCAATAACTTTACCACTAATATTGCCATGAATAATGTAGAATTGCTGTTATGGCTCAAATACCACCATTTCCAGCTTGATATGTTTTTATTGAATAAGTCATGAATACCTATTGACATTCAGAGTAGATCATATTCAGTCATAACAGGTTTGATTCTGAAGGTCTCTGTTTAGTTTTTACATAATTGTATTTGCGCTATTTTCATTTTGCAACTGACCTTCTGTGTTGTACAAGAATCTATTTAGGATTTTGTACTTTGAGCACAGAACGTTTTCCATTTCAATCATATCTTCTAAATTAGAGAGGCAATTTAAAGTTTTGGAGTGATTTGTACTAAATCTGTTGTGCTCAGAGAATAAATTTTACTTGAAGGGAAAAAAAGTCAGAACATGTTTGTAAGTCTTACATTGTGATGAAAAGCATGAGTATTTTTCACACTTCAATGTATGTACTGATGTTTTTCTTACATATGATTGTAAGTATAGTCTGAGTAGGAGAATGTTCTGCTTTATTGTGCATACACTGAGTATGCTCTCAAGCGATTCATTCTATGCTTCTCAAAAAGCCCAACATTGAATTACAAAAAAGTACTAAGTTTTCCCAGAAGGTTGCTGAAGAACATGTGGAATATTTTACCCTTAAATGTGGTTGCAATTGAATGGCACTGCTTAAAAAGAAAATACAATTGTTAGACAAACTCTGCTGATTATCTTGTTTTGCCAGCAAATCCTGGCACATGTGTTTTACAGAGGCATAATGGAATTCATTACCATTGAGGAGCAAAAGAGTTGTCGTTAAAGTAAGCTGTCCTTTGGGCAGAATCTGTGAGCAAAAGTTCAACTTTCCAGTGTTTTCAGTATTGAAAGATAATTACCCTGTGATTCCAGTCAAATACAGTTGAAGTCAACACCTGATTATTTTTAATACTGAACTAAAGTAGAGAATTGTCACATTGAATCATATTTATTATTTACATATAAAATCACCCCAAATTTTCCATAAACAAATTGAAAAGGCATCACTAATCAACGTAAAGGGGGAGCAAGTTCCACGTTTTTGGTTACTTGAATTAGTTAATACTGCCTTTATGACTTTTTAAAATCCAGCTAATGGTTTAATAGGAATTTGAAGGCATTCTCATTTAAGATACAGGGCTTTCTTGCACACACCCTCTCCCCCAATACTATCTTCCTCCGTAATTTGATAGATAGAATGTTTTACATTTAAGTGGAATTTTCTAAATCATTATTTCTTCTTCCTCTTGTTCCCTGTATTTTATGGGATATAGCATTGTAGAATTAAGGTCAAATTAGTATTTACATCAACCAAAAGAATACTTTTGAGAATTGGGGATTTGGGACTTCTTTCCAAGAAAGAAAACTTTATAAGCAATTTGGAGAAGGTAAGTTGTAGATATGCTATGCTGAAGCTGCTAAATTAGAAATTTTAGTGTTTATTTTCCCTTTTTAATGAAGTATTGGATGTTAGTAATAACTTAGGAACAGAACTACAGTATAAATTCTGGTTCTTTATTTCTTTGCTCTACAATGATCCCTTTTGTACTATGCTTAAACCCTCTCTTGCTGTATAATACGTTACCTTCCAAAACATAGTGGCTTAAAACAACAAACATTTATCATCTCACAGTTTCAGTGAGTCAGCAACGTGGAAGCCATATAGCTGGGAGATTCTGAGTCAAGATCTCCTCTTGGCTCGCAATCAAGATGCTTGATGGAGCTGTACCATCTTATGGCTTGACTGAGGTTGGAAGATCTGCTTCCAAATTCATTTTTATGTCTGTTGGCAAGAGATTTCAGTTCTAGTTGGCAAGGAACTTAATCCTTCCCTGTGTGGGTCTTCCCAGAGTTACTTAAATGTCCTTATGACATGGCAGGTGGCACCCCAGAGAGAGAACCTAGGAAATCCCCTTTCTTTTTTACTCTTTTTCTTTTTCTCTTTTTCTTTCTCAGTCTAAAAATGAGCCCCAGACGTAGAACTGGCTATCATAGCAAAACTGGTTGCACAAATCCCTAAAGTACTGAGAGATGATCTGTTACTCTGGCCAGATGATTATTAGGGGAAATTATTTTTTCTCTCTTCCAACACTTTTTTTTGCCCTGAGAGTAGCCCTGATTTCAAGGAATTACGTGATGGTGGGAAGACTTAAAACTGAGAGAAAACCATTTTTATTTTCAGAGAAAAGAACCTCTGGGAGCTGTAAAGTGAGGGGAAATTCACGAGTAGAGAGTTAGGAAAGCAGATCTCCTAATTCTGCATATGAACTGACTTAATCCCATGACTGGGTTACATGAGTGGAACAGACATAAAAGCTTAGAAAAGGTTTTGAGAAATCTCTTATCACATAAACTGTACTGTGTCCCAGAGAAACCCTAAGTTGAAAGACCTAAATATAACAAAAGGTCTTAAAAAATTGAATTGACGCTGAAACCAATACCCACAGAAAATAAGACAGAATTTTCAGTCTGAGCCACATGGGTGGATTTTTTGTTAATCAGAACAATCAACTTTCTCCTGAGGATTTTAATAGGCCCATAATCTCACAACGTATTTAAAGTTTCTCCAATAACATCCAAAATTATTTCATATAATTTTATAAACTGAGTATGTGACCAATTAATGGAAAAGCCAATCAACAGATGCAAACTCTGGGATTCCTCAACTGTCTGAATTATCAGATATCAAAATTGATATTTAAAATTGATATTATAACTATGAACCATGAGGTAAGGATGCATAAAAATAGAAGTCAAATAAATATAAATAATTTTAGCTGAAAATATGATATTGGAAATACCTTCAGTGAATCTACTGAATAGCAAAATGCAGATGACAGAGAAGAGAGAGTCAGTGGACTTGAAGATAGTAAAATAAAAATTATCCACACTAAAGAACAATGAAAAGAGATTGAAAAAAGAAATGAACAGAGCTTCAGGGACATGTGAGACAAGAACAAAATGTCTAAAATTTATGTCATTGGAGTCAGTGAAGGAGAGAAAACATGCATTGGAATGTAAAAAAAACAAATTATGTAAAAAAACTTCCCAAAATTAGTAAAAGACATAAATTTACAGACTCAAGCTCACCAAACTCTAAACATAATAAAGAAAATCATGTTTAGACACACTAAAATTAAACTGCTGAAAATGAAAGATAATAAATCATGAAATCAGCCAAAGAAAAGCAAAATACTACTTGTGGTAGAAAAATTATAAAAATAAATGCATATTTCTCATTAAAAAAAAACATAAAAGCTAGAAGGCAGTATAAAAGCATCACTAAGTTGCTGAAAAAGAACTGTCAGCAGTTTTATATCAAAAGAAAATATTCAAAATTAAAGACATTCTTAGAGGAAGGGAAACTAAATTATTTTCCAACAGATTCTCTATGAAAGAAATATCACAGAAAGTTCCTCAAGTTGAAGCAAAATGATATAAGAATCAAACTTGGAACTTTAGGAATGAAAGAAAAATAGAAATGGTACCTAGATTGATGATACATAGGGTAATGATATATAGGGTAAATAGATTTTTTTCCTTAAACTTTTTTTCCTAATGTGAATGATTATTGAAAGCAAAAATGATAACATTTCCTGATAGTGTTTTCAGTGTATAAATGAAATACATATAACAATTATATAGGTGTCTTTATTCTCTATTGTAACTCTGATGTTTCTACTCATTTTAAGTTGAAAAATTATAACTTCAAGAAGGCTGTGAAAGGTTTTATATGAACATATATGTTTGATATATAAATATATATCTGATATAATCCCTAAAAAGGCCACTAAAACATAATAGAAAAAAAATATAGACAAAAAGATAAATAAATGGAATTTAAAAATTAATCCAAGAAGCATGGAAGTCAAAAACAGTAACTCTAAATCATAATAATTGTATTAAACATAAATGGTCCAAACATACTAAGTGACAAAGAATGAAAGCAATGATATATTTATTCTAAATTTAATAATCCAGATAAGTTAAAAGTAAAAGAAAGAAAATGCCCTACCATGAAATCACTGATCAAAAGAAATTTGTGGTGGCTATACTAATACAACTAATACCAGGCAAAGAAAATTACCAGAAGTAGAAAGGACCATTAGATAATGCTAAATAGGTCAATTCACGAAGAAATTTTAATAATACTAAGTATACATGCATCTAACAAAATTGTGGTAGGCAGATTTCGAGGGTGACTACCCCCTGCCCCAAGCTGGAATACTACCTGTATAATTTTGCATAGACAAGACCTGCAACTGTGGTGGGATATCACTTTTGGAACTAGTTTATATTATCTGGCAAAGATGAAGGGATTTTGCAGATATAATTAACGTTTCCAAGTCAGTTTTAGACTTAATTGACGAAAGGGAAGATTTTTCTTTGTGGGGTTGATTGAATTGGGAAAAACAGAACCTCTTAAAGGAGTAACGGTCTTTTTCTAAGCAGAAAAACTCTCTTGCTGGCTTTGAAAGAAATATGACACGGTGTTGTAAGAGGGTTCGTGAAAGCACTACACAAAAGGAACTGTGGGGGCCTCTAGGAGTTAAGAATAATCCCCAGTCAGTAACCAGCAAGAAAAGTGGGACCTCAGGTATACATTAAGAACTAAGTGGGGCAGCCTGGGTGGCTCAGCAGTTTAGTGCAGCCCAAGGCGTGATCCTGGAGACCCAAGATCGAGTCCCATGTCGGGCTCCCTACATGGAGCCTGCTTCTCCCTCTGCCTGTGTCTCTACCTCTCTCTCTATGTCTCTCATGAATAAATAAATAAAACCTTTAGGAAAAAAAAGAGGAAAAGATATTCTAATCATAAATACACTGTTACAGAAGCATTATGCCAGGATGGCATTTAAGTCCTATTGAAGTTAAACATTTCTCCAAAGAACCTTGGGTTCTTCTATTGGAGAATGATATTCAAAACCTAAGGTCTGAGCACCAGGTGTGCTTTTTTGCTACTGGGCTGTCACTTCTTCTAGGCCCTGTCAACATACAGCAAAAGATACATTTTACGTTATCCTGCTAATACATAAAGTTAAACAGCAAAACTATTCATAGAGCAGAATTGTTTTGGGTTCTCTTTGAGGAATAGGAAGGGTGTAACCACAGTAAGTACAAGAAAAGTGAATATGAATAATAGTGAAGGGGAATATAAGGGAAGGGAGAAGAAATGTGTGGGAGATATCAGAAAGGGACACAGAACATGAAGACTCCTAACTCTGGGAAATGAACTAGGGGTGGTGGAAGGGGAGGAGGGCGGGGGGTGGGGGTGAATGGGTGACGGGCACGGAGGGGGACACTTGACGGGATGAGCACTGGGTGTTATTCTGTATGTTGGTAAATTGAACACCAATAAAAATTAATTTATAAAAAAAAAAAAAAAAAAAAAAAGAAAAGCTTCTGGAATCGATTTGGATGACCTTGGTATCCTGGATACTTCTACTTCATGGAGTTGTCCATTTATGAGTTTTATGCTTTTTGTATAAAAGTCATGCATATATACATATTTTTAAAGAGCTACAAAATGCATGTACTGCCAACAGGACAACTAAACAAAAATAATTTGAAAAAAAAAAAACCTGAAAGTTAAAAGATTAATAATACCAAATCCTGGAGACAATATGAAGCATTAGGAATCCTCACACACTATTGCTAGTGCATGTATAACAGCATTATTTGGCATTATCTACTAAAATTGAATATATGCAAACCCAAAACCCAGCAGTTATATCTGAGAAAAAAAATAGGAAGACAGCAAAGAGGATGTGCGTATATGAACCAAGGTATGTGAAGATCCATTGTTTATAATGATCTAAACTTAGAAACACACCAGGTGCCACCTCGATAGGATAATGAATAAATTCCAGATTCGCCCTATGATAGAGTAATAGTCTCTAATGAAAACAAACTATCTAATCACAGAAACAATGAGAAAACTTGCATTGTAACACAGACGGAGAAAAGCCTTACGAAAAATGAGTGTGGATTATTAAAGTTCACAACAGGTACAAATGAACCATGGTTCTAGAGACCAAGACGGTACAGGGGTTGTCGTAAGGAGAGAAGTGAGAGGAGGCTTCTAAGGATGTTGGAAATCTTTATTGATTTTAGATGGCAGTCATCAAAGCTAGTTTTTTCAGGAATCCATTGAGCTATACACGTTGGCTTGGACATGGAATAGTTGCCCAGGGATGCTAAAGAAATTAATTCTCTCATTTCTAGATGTCCAATATCTGAAATCAAGGTGTTAGCAGGCCTATATTTCCTTCCTACATTTTGCTCTAGGCCAAAATCCATTTCTTCCCTCCAGCTTCTGGCGCTGCCAGCACTCCTTGGTCTGAGACCGTATCATTTATATTCACGTCCTCCTTGCATCTTCACGTGTCTAATCTCCCCCTACCTCTCCTTTACAAAGTCATCTGTGATGACATTTAGGGCCCACCTGGACAATTCAGGAAAATCTCTCAAAATTCTAAATCATATATGGAAAAAGACACATGTCTCCAAATTTGATGACATTCACAGATTCTGGGTATTTGAACATAGACCTACCTTTAGGAAACATTAGCAGGCCAACAAAGTACACTTTCCAGTTTTCGTATTGTTCAGATATTTAAAGATAAAACAATAAATTGACATTTAAACCGGAGATGGAACCTTTCATCACTTACGGTTTTTTCTTTGACTTCCTTCCCACTCCGATTTTGCTGCAACAGGTAATGTGTTCTGAACAGGTGGCATTGTACAAATTAGATTGGCAGTTGACATTCTACAACCATTTGTGAGGTACATTGGGAAGTTCTGGATTAAGCCCAAATTTATGAAACTTTCCCAGAAGAAACTTTACTCCTAACCTTCAGATCTGAGCCGTGTTGTTCTGGGGCCATGATGATGATTTCCACATTTGTTCCTATATTGTGCTTTTTTGTTTAATTGAAGCGTAGTTAACAAATAATATTACATTGGCTTCAGAAGTACGACACAGTAATTCGAAGTGTTTATTTTAAGCTATGGTAAGAGACCATATGATACCATATGATACCATATGATATGGTTTATCAACCATCGGTCACCATAGAATATTTAAAATTCTGATCATCTATATTTCCATGACTGACTTACAACAGGATTAGAAGCTTTGGTCCCTCGTTTGCCATCACTTACGTGGCCATCCTCCACCGCCCACCAGCATTCCCTATAACAACTACCATTTCCTCTCTGAATTAGAGTTTATTTCTTCATTGATTCGTTTTGTTCTTTACATTTCACATACAGGTGAAATCATATGGGAGGTGTCTTTTTTGTCTGACTTATTTCACCAAACTCACTACTATTATATCAGCCATGTTGTTGCCACAGGCAAGATCTCATTATTTTTCATGGCTGAATAATATTCCATTATGTATTTCCAAATACACATGAGTAGACCAATATGAACATGTGTATATGTTTATATATATATGTGTCTAACAAACCTTCTTAATCCCTGACATTTTTAATGGACAATTGGGTTGCCTCAATACCTCAGCTATTTTAATTATCCTGCAGTGAACTTAGGAACACATAGATCCTTCCCATGACTGTTCTTGTTGGGTGAATCCTCCATAGTCGAATTACTGGGTCATATTGGTATTTTTATTTTGGGTTTCTGAGGAATCCCCATTCACTTTTCCACAGTGTGGCTGCATCAATTTACGTTCACACCAACAACCATGAGTATTCCTTTTCGTCCACATCCTCACAAACGCTTGTTGTTCCTCATCCTTTTTGATGCTAGTCATTGTGACAGGGGTCAGGTGAAATCACGTTGTCATTTTGATTTGCAATTCCTTGGCGATTAGTGAGGTTGAGTATGTTGTATACATCCTCTGGCCATGAGCATATCTTCTCTGGAAAGTGTCTATTCAGGTCCCTTGCCCATTTTGTAATCAAATTGATTGGTTTTTGTTTGTCTGTGAGTTGGTGTTGAGTTGTATAAGTTCTTTATATATTTTGGGCTGGAATACCTTATTGGATATGTCATTCACAAATATCTTCTCCCCTTTTGGAGGCTGCCTTTTCATTCTGTTGATGAAAAGCCAAAGCCATTTAAGCCAAAGTCTTTAATGTGGTGTAGCATCAGTAGTCGGTTGTTGCTTTTGTTTCCCTTGGATGAGGAAACCAATCTAAGAAAATGTTGCCAAGGCCGAGGTAAAAGGGCATACTGCCTATGTTTTGTTCCAGGAGTTTTATGACTTCAGGTCACACATTTAGGTCTCTAGCATATTTTAAGATTATTTTTATGTTTGGTATGAGAGAGTAGTCTGGTTTCTTTCCTTTTTTTTTTTTTAAGATTTTATGTATTTTTTTATTTGAGAGAGAGAGAGTGCGAGCAAGCAGAGGAGCAGAGGGAGAAGGACAAGAAGACTCCGGGCTAGGCATGGAGCCCAACAGGGAGCTCGATCCCATGACCCTGAGATTATAACCTGAGCTAAAATCAGGAGTCTCAGCTTAACCAACTGAGCCACCAGGCACCCCTGGTTCCCTTCCTTCGTAGGTAGCTGCCCGGGTTAACCAGCACCTTTTGTTGAAACAATGGTCTTTCTCCCATTGTATGTTCTTGCCTACTTTCAATTAATGAATTAATTGGCTGTAGTAATGTGGGTTTATTTCTAGTCCCTCTTCTGTATCCCCTTGATCTGTGAGTTTATTTTTGTGCCAGGACCATCATATTTTGATGACAGCTTTGTCCTAGGTCTCAAAATCTGGGATTGTGCTGCCTCTGGGTTTGTTGTTTTTCCTTTAGATTGTTTTGGCTCTTCAGGATCACTTGTCATCCTATGCAAATTGTAGCACTATTTGTTCTAGTTTTGTGAAAAACACTACTGGGATCTTGAAAGGGATTGCATGGAATATGAAGTTGCTTCAGGCTATATGAACCTAGTAAAAACATGAGTTCTTGCAATCCATGAGCAGGGACTATCTTTCCATTTATTAGAGTCATCTTCAATTTTTTTTCACCAGTGTTGTATCGTTTTCAGGGTATAGGTCTTTCATTGGCTAAATGTATTCCTAGGTATTTTATTCTTTTTGGTGAATGAGATTGTTAATTTCTTAATTTCTGTGTCTGCCACTTCGTTATTAGTGTATAGAAATGCAACCAATTTCTGTATCTTTGTATCCTGAAACTTTACTGAATGCATGTATCTATTCCAATGGTTTTGGTGGAGGCTTTAGGATTTTCTATATACAGTATGATGTTCTCTGGAAATTGTGATGGTTTTCCTTCTTCCACACTAGTTGGGATGATTTTTCTTTTTCTCGTTTTGATTGCTGCAGCTAGGAGTTCTGAAGAATACCATGTGGGATAAAAGAGTTGAGAGTGAACATCCTTGTGTTATTCCTTATTTTAGAGGAAAATCTTTCAGCTTTCTGCAAAGTATGATGTTAGCTGTGGGGCTTTTCTTATATCGCCTTTCTTCTGTTGACAAATGTGCCCCGTCAACCCACTTTGTTGACAGTTGTTCTCAAAAGAGTGGATCTTATATTCTCTTAAGTGCTTTTTCTCCTGCATCTTTTGAGACAATCATATGGCTTTTATCCTTTACCTGGTTAAGGTGATTCATGACATCAATTGATTTGTGAATCTTGAAACCACTCTTGCATCCCTGGAATAAATCCAACTTGATTATTGTATGTGGTTTTTTAAATGTATTGTGGAATTTGGTCAGCTAATAATTTGTTCTGGGTCTTTGAATCTACATTCATCGGAGATGTTGCTTCTTTGCCTTTTTATTCTTTCCCATTATATTTTTCTAATTTTGTATCTTCGTTATCCTGATCTCAGAATGAATTTGAAATTTTTCCTCTTCTACTTTTTATGATAGTTTGAGAATTATCTTAAAATAATCTTTAAATCTTTATTAAACCTTCCTGGAATTCAATTGTGAATCTATCAGAGACCATGTACTAATTTTAATTGTCAATTTTATTTATTACTTATACAATTTTGTTACCAGTATTCAGTTTGCTTATATTTTTTTTTCTTTCTTTGGTCTTTCAATTTTGTGGTTTTAGGGAAGTGTCCATTTCTTCCATGTTACTTTTTTGTCCTATTCTTTTTCATGGTGGTGTCTTGTAATCCTCTATATTTCTCTGATGTTATGTGTAACTCTTCCTTTTTAGTTTTCATTTTATGTTTTTAGTTTTCTTTCTTTTAACTTGATGCACCTCAGTAAAATTTTATGAACCTTGGTTATCATTTCAAAGAACCAGCTTTTAGTTTTGTTAATCTGTTCTATATTTTTGTGTGTTTATTTCATTTATTTCCATTTTCATAGTTTCTTTCTAACTGTGGTCTTCATTTTTTTTTCTTATTTTTCTAGTTTCTCTATGTGCTGGGTTAGGTTCTTTATCTGTCTTTTTTTTAGTTTCTTGAGTTAGGCCTGTGGCAGTGTTAACTTCTGTCCTAGACCTTCTTTTGCTGCATACCATATATTTTCAAACATTGTATTTTCATTTTCATTTATCTCATGGTATTTTTTAATTTTCTGTTTGATTTCTTTATTGACCCACTGGTTGCTTAATAGTATGATGTTTATTCTCACGCATTGGTGCTTCTTTCCATTGTTTCTTTGTGATTCATTTCTATTTTCATACCATTGTGACCAGAAGAGATGCTTGATATGATTTAGATATCCTTAAATAATTGAGACTTTCTTTGTGTTATATGCTGGAAAATAGCACATGTGAGCTTGAAGAAGGTGTGTATGCTGGGGTTTAGGATGAAATACTTGTGCACATCTGTTATGTTTATCTGGTATGACATTTTGTTCAAAGTTCCTACTTCCTTAACTGATTTAACATCTGGATGATCTTTCCATTGAGATAAGTAGGGGTTAAGTTTCCCTACATGGTTACTGTCATGGTTACTGACAGATTACTGTCAATTTCTCTTTTTATATCTTTTAATATTTGCTTTATCTATTTAAGTGTTCCTCTGTTGTATGCATGGATGTTTCCAATTATTATAATCTCTTATTGGACTGATTCCTTTATTATTTAATGTTTTTTCCTCATTACAGTCTTTGTTATAAAGCCTATTTTGCATTATAAAAGTATTCCTACCCTAGATTTTGTTCTTTATTTTTCTACTTTCTGGGCATTGAATATGTTTTTCTATCCCTTTACTTTAAGTCTGTATGTCATTAGGTCTGTAGTGAGTATCTTATAGCTAGCGCGTGGATGGATCTTGATTTTTTATTATTTCTGTTACTTTATTTTTTTTTAAGATTTTATTTATTTCTTCAGAGAGAGAGAGAGAGAGAGAGAGAAGCAGAGACACAGGCAGAGGGAGAAGCAGGCTCCATGCAGGGAGCCCGACACGGGACTCGATCCCGGGTCTCCGGGATCACACCCTGGACTGAAGACAGCGCTAAACTGCTGAGCCACCCGGGCTGCCCCTACCTTATGTTTTTTGATTGGAGCATTTAGACCATTTATATTTAAAGTAATTATTAATGGGTATGTACTTCTTGCCATTTTGTTGATTGTTTTCGGATTGTTTTTGCAGATCTGTGTTCCTTTCTTTTTCTCTTGCCCTCTTCCCTTCTGATTTTTTACTTACTTTAGCTTTATGCTTGGATTTCTTTCTCTTTATTATAAATGTTTGATTTGTGGTTACCATAGGATTCATATATAACATCATTACTACATAGCATTCTGTATCAAATTGATGGTCATTTAAATATCAACAGATTCTGGGATGCCTGGGTGGCTCAGTGGTTGAGCGTCTACCTTTGGCGCAGGTCATGAACCCCAGGTCCTGGGATCAAGTCCCACATCAGGCTCCCCATGGAGAGCCTGCTTCTCCCTCTGCCTATGTCTCTGCCTCTCTCTCTCTTTGTCTCTCATGAATAAATAAATAAAATCTTAAAGAAAAAATATAAACAGATTCTAAAAGCATTACATTTTTACTCCCCTTCCACATTTTATCTATATGATATTGTATTTTACATATTTTTATGTTGTTAATCCCATAACTAATTCTTTAGATAAAATTGATTTCACTTTTTTATTTTTGCCTTCATACAAACTTTATAAGTAATTGATCTGCTACATATAGCTTATTTTTGCTTTTACAAGTGAAACTTTGTCCTTTCATAATTTTCTTCTAGGTTTATAGCCTTTTCTGCTTAAAGCATTGCCTTTACCATTTCTTGTAATGCCAGTTTAGTAGCGCTTAACTTTTATTTGGAAAACTACATTTCTTTCAATTCCGAATGGTAATCTTGCTGGTAGGGTAGTTTCAGTTGCAGGCTTTTTCAGTTCAGAACTCTGAATATATCATGTCACTATTTTCTGGTTTGCAATATTTCTGCTGAAAAATAAGCTGATAGCCTTATTGGACTTCCCTGGTATGTAACTAGTCGCTTTTCTCTTGCTGCTTTTAAGATTCACTCTTTATCTTTAATCTTTGACATTTTAAATATTGTATGTCCTTGTATAAGCCTCCTTTCATTTATCTTATTGGTCTTATTTATGCTTCCTGGATCTGGATGTCTGTTTCCTTCCCCAGGTTGGACAGTTTTCAACTATTATTTCTTCACATAAGCTATAAGCTTTCCTTTCTTTTCCTCTTCTCCTTTTGGGCCCCTTGCAATGTTAATGTTTGTATGCTTGATATTGTCCCAGAAATACCTTAAATTATTTTTAAATGCCCTTTTTCTTTTTTTTCTATTCAGTTTGGATTCTTTTCATTACCCTGTCTTCTGGGGCACAGATCTGTTCTACTGCTTCCTCTAATCTGTGGATTCACTTTAGGGTATTTTTCATTTTAATTATTGTATTCTTGGGGTGCCTGGGTGGCTCAGTTGGTTGAGCATCTGCCTTCAGCTCAAGTCATGATCCCAGGACCCTGGAATTGAGGCCCACATTGGGGTCCTCCTCAGTGGGGAGCCTGCTTCTCCCCCTCCTTCCTACTTGTGCTCTCTCTCGCTATCTCTGTCTCTGTATCTTTCTCTCTATAATATAAATAAAATCTTTTTTAAAAATTGTATTCTTCAACTCTTGGCTCTTTTTTATATTTTCTATCACTTTTTTGAAGTTCTTCCTGAATTAATTCACTCTATCAGGTCTGGTGAGCATCTCTATAACCATTACATCGAACTCTTTATCATGTAGATAGCTTACCTCCACTTCATTCAATTCTTTTTATGAAGTTTTATTCTTTTATTTGGACCATATTCCTCTGTCTCCTCATTTTGTATAATTTTCTATATCCGTTTCTATGAATTAGGCAACACAACTACCCTACCAGTCCTGAAGGAGTAGCCTTGTCTAGGAGCCTCTCCTATGTTGACTTCATGTTTCTGGAAGACTCCCTAGCTGGAGCTGTAATGGGCATAGGCTGGGAGTCTTTGGGCACTTCACAGCAGAGCTGCTTTGGGCAGATGGCTGAAGCTGAAGCAGGCATAGGCCAGAGCTTCCCAGAGTGCTGTGGACATGTGGTGCTCTGCTGGGACAATTGGAACCAAAGCAAGTGTGTGTTAGGGGGTCCTGCATTCCTCTGCACTGGGGCCACCCTGGCAGGATTGCTGGAGCTGACGTGGGAGCAAGGCTATGTGGGGTCATGGGACAGCTGGAACTGAAGCCTGTGTGGATTGGGTATGTCCTGGGGTGCTTTGCTCCTAGGATGCCTTGGTGGGCTGACTGGTGCTTTAGTGGGCATGGATTGGAGGTGTCCTGTTATTTATCATGCTGTGGCCGCCCTGGTTAGATGATTAAAGCTCAGACAGGTGCAGGCTGGGTGGACACCTCTGGGAGGATGGTCAGGGCTGGTGTGGGCTAGGACCCCCAGGGTTCACTGAGACAGGAGGCTGGCTGTTCCTGTTGCACTATTAAAGTGAAGGAGGTATGTTAACAGAGGTGCTTATCAGCACCACCTACCTAGGAAAGAGTTCCATGGTTCCTTCACCATTTGGATGATACTGCAGGTTTACTAAATGGGTTTCCTTTCTTAAAGTTTAGTTGTCCTTTAACTGCAATTATTTTTGGGGTTTTTTTTTTGAGGACTTTTTTTGTGGTTTTGTTTGTTTCGGTACCCCAGGGTAAACAAATCTGTGCATGGGTCCCTCAGTAATATTTCTCTGGACTGCCTTTCTCAGGACCAGGGGTGGTTTCCATCTCTCCTACCACTGTCAATGTGATCCCTATAAACTTGTTGCGCAGATGCTGTTCAAACAGCCTTCAGTTCTCTAGGAGGTGGACATGTGGTGCTCTATATGGAGATATAGATTCAGTGTGTACATGGGATCATGTGAGTTCAGGGTCATCTTGTGTTGCCATCTTAGACCCCTTTGTCCAAGGACAACTGGTGTTATGCTTATTTAGGCATCACTTGGTTTCCAGCCATTTTTCTCATTAAGATGGGGTGAAGCTTTCCCAGCTTCTGAATAATCAATATTTTACTTTCCTTCTACTATTGTATTTAATGCCTACACAGGAAGGAAAAGCTATGTATGTGAACCCTTTCTGCTGTAGCATTTCAACTCTTTTAACCACTGCAGATAGGATTTCTTTGATCTGTACTTCTTGATGTGTAAAAGTCTTGCTGTTCTACATTTGTAGACATGATTTTCTTAAATTTAGGAGAAAAATAAGACATGAAAACAAGTTTTTGAGAGGGAGAGAGAGAATCTTAAGCATGCTGTGCATGGAGCCCGACATGGGACTTGATCCTCCCGACCCTGAGATCATGGCCTGAGCTGAAATCAAGAGTCAGACACTTAACCAACTGAGTAACCCAAGTGCTCCAAGACATGAAATTTTAAAGAGTACTTGCCTGAGAGCTCAGGTACTGGCAAATTATAACAAATTAAAATATCTGTATTTTAATATTTGATTAGTCTTATTCATGATATTTTTGGTTTAGGCTCATGTTCCTTGAGCACTCATCAACTTAATTTAATATAAAAGGCCTTTATTTTATCTCATCCAAAGCTATCTTCATGACCTCACCCTATTGCTTAAACTCTCATTTCCATATCACACTCTTTTTAAGTCCCTAAGGATGGGTCTTGACTGAGCTTTTTATCTTTTAGGATTTGTTATTCTTTTCAAATGTAAAATCATCTATTCTTATAGATTACTAGAATTTGATTTAGTGTCATGATGGTCAGAATTCTCTTTTCTAAACATAGATATTTCAGGAAGAAGGAAAAGGGCATTTATTTGTAGACTATAGAGTTTTAAACGATCTGTCTACTTAGGCATATTTAAAGCACTATATCAAAATCTTGACAATGCTGGAATATGTCACTGTTATATTCTGGCAAGATCCTGACAGACTACTGCACAAAGAAACTCCAAATTACGAAACTGCTACAAGCCATCCAGAAAGTGACTTCTCACTACCGAAGAAAAATCTCTTAAATCACATTTGGCTGTTTAATTCTAGATTTTGAAGTGAAAGAGGCCCTTCAAATTCTTCCCTTTTGTATTGATATGCTAAATCACAGTTTAACATGACATGCCATGTTATGATGAATGTCACTGTGCAGCAGTCCCCCTGTGACAGTGGGAGTGGTTAGCTTTGAAGCAAGAGTAGACGAAAGTATGGCCACATTGAGTCTTTGTATGGTCTGTGAGCTAGGAATTTTTCAGTATTTTTAAATGGTTGAAAACAAAATCGAAGTAATATTCTGTAATACATTAACATTAATAAAATTCACATTTTAGTAGCTTTAAATAAAAGTTTTTTTTTTTTTATTTTTATAAATTAATTTTTATTGGTGTTCAATTTACCAAATATCGAATAAACACCAGTGCTCAATCCCGTCAGGTGTCCCCTGGCCGTCACCATTCACCACCCCGCCTCCTCCCTTCAACCATAGTTTCATTTCCAGAGTTAGAGAAGTCTTTATGTTCTGTGTCCTTTCTGATATCTCCCATTTCTTTCCTTCCCTTATATTCCCCTTCAATAATATTCATATTCCCCAAATGAAGGTGAGTAATTACACTGTTTGTCCTTCTCCGATTTGACTTACTTCATCAGCATTATACTCCAAGTTCCGATCCACGTATGAAGCAAATGGTGTGTATTTGTCGTTTCTAATGGCTGAGGAATATCTCCATTGTATACATAAACCACATCTTCTTTATCCATCATCTTCGATGGGGGCACGAGGCTCCTTCCACGTTTGGCTATTGAGGAATGTGCTAGAAACATCGGGGGTGAGGTTGCCCGGCGTTTTCTTGCATCTGAATCTTCGGGGTAAAATCCCTAACAGTGCAATTGCTGGGTCATAGGGCAGGTCTATTTTTAATTCTTTTGAGGACTCACAAGTTTTCCAGACGTGGCTGCACCTGCTTCACATTCCCACAACAGTGTTAAGAGGTTCCTTTTCTCCGCATCCTCTAACATTTGTGGTTTCTGCCTTATTCATTTTCCCATTCTCACTGGTGTGAGGTGGTATCTCATTGTGGTTTTATTTGTATTTCCTGATGGCAAGTGATGAGAGCATTTCTCATGTGCTTGTTGGCATGTTATGTCTTCATCTGTGAGAATTCTCTTCATGTCTTTTGCCCATTTTCTTGATTGGATTGTTTGTTTCTTTGGTTGTTGAGTTTAATAAAGTTCTCCTTATAGATTTTGGAAACTAGCCTTTATCTGATATGTTATTTGCAAATATCTTCTCCCATTCTGTAGGTTGTCTTTGAGTTTTGTTGACTGTATCCTTTGCTGTGCAAAAGCTTTTATTTGATGATAGTCCAATAGATATTTGCTTTTGTTTCTTTTGGTTTTCGTGGATGTATCTTGAAGAGTTTACTGTGGCCAAGTTCAAAAAGGGTGTTGCTGTGTTCTCTCTAGGATTTTGATAAAGTTTTTTTGGAACACAGCTATGCTGATTCATGTCCATGTTATCTGTGTTTTCTTTCACTACATTGAGGGAATTGAATACTTGTGATAGAGACCCTTTGGCCCACAAAGTCTAACGTACTTATTTACTCTGGCCTTTTGCAGAAAAAGTTTGCTGACCCGATGCTAAAACCATACCCTTGCCTCTGTGTTGCTCCATGGCTATCCTCAGAGTGCATTAATTAAAACCTCTACTGGGGAAAGGTTAAAAAAAGGGGGGGGGTGACTTTTCTGTGATGACTGGTGGTCTTTGGAATCTTTGTTTATTGACTATTTCCACAAAACTCTTTGTTCTTTCATAATTTCCTAGCATGTCTGTAGCTTATTTAAGAGATGAGCATCTCAGTATATTTTATAACTATGTTCACTGACCTAAAATAATGAAGAATAAAATTTTTGTGAATTATGCGTGTAAAAGAAGTCCTAAAAATATCTAAGACATCTGACCCCTTCCGTTATCCTTTTTTCCCTTCCATTATCCTATCTGTACTTTATTCTGTAATATACTTGAAAATGCAACTCTTCAGACATATAAATAAATGATAATATGAGGCATATAAAGTTTGTATGAAATAACGAGTCTTTATTACTTTACCATCAGACAGACTGGATTTGGAAAGTCATTGCATTTTGGTATCAGTGAAGAATGGGTAAGGTCTAATAAGATAAAGGATTAAGTCAAAGACAGAAACTGAGATAAAAAGAGTAGAGTAGGGGGGAGAGATAGAGTTAACACTGTAGTTACTGGCTTTAAAAATAATTTTTAAGATATCATCTGACAAGGACATGATTCTCTAGACTTTACCTTATTCAAAATTCCTACCATGTATGTCAGGAAAATGACAGCATCTTACTCCAAAACTCAGTACCTCAGAATACCTCAGTGATATGGAAAGCGTCATTCTACAGCCACTGGCCTAAACAAACACTATGTTCTACCCATAATTATGGTTTTGAATTCTTTCACTCCCCTTCCCAGTGGCCAACCACAGAAACCACCTCGAAGTTGTTCCTCCTGTAAAATCAACTTCTAGGGTAATTAGTGAGGTTGACTGTAGCGCACTTGAATTCTCTTCCTGTGCTTATAGCTCCAGTCACACTCCACCCTTAGAAAATACTCATGAAATTCTCCCTACGTTGTAGCACCACTTTTTCACACGTGAACATTCCCCTTTGGACAACCTCTGAGACTTCATCTCAAAGAAACAAGAGGTGTTCCCAAATCTCTTAAATGTATCCCCTGCCCATCCTTGAGAAACCATGATAAATAATGCAAATGTGCACCAATCGTGGCCTCGGATATGCTACCTGTTAAAAAAAAAAAAAGCTATAAAAGTTACGTGGTCATTTACAATGACCAGAGTATGATAGTTAGGTCAATGGGGCCAACCCACAGACCTCTATTTCTAAACTATTGACAACTGTGGTTACTTGCTCATTATTGTGCTGCTTGCCTGTCTTGGTCTTCTTTCAGTTCTTCATCTATGTGGGGTTCTCACTTTTCTCTGCTTTAGCCTTGGATTTCCCAGGATCCTTGGAAGTCATCAACCAAAAATACAAGACTCATCCATCATTCCTTTTTTCTCTCTTGTTCTCTGTATACATTCTTAACAATTCTGGTTCCTAAATGCTGCTTTCTATCTAACCTCTTTATCTTTATAACCACTACTTTGTCATCCTGAGGGTGGACTATATCATTGCTTCCTAAGTAGTTTTTATGGTATATATAATGTAGAGTCTATGGACTCATAAGCCCCAAAACGCACTGGCTTTAAATTCTCTCTGTCTTCCAAAATTGTATCCATACGATTTATGGGTACATAATATGATGTTATGAATGACTAAAGGACTCGAGGTCCAGAATACTGTTCATTGATATACAAGTGCTCTAGGGCCTGCAGTTTGACTTTGGTTGGTTGAGATATAATTGTATTGGAGAAGGGCTGTCCTTGATTTCTTTCTGTCACCTACAGTATTTGTTTTCATGGCATTTATCCCTTGCCCTACTAGACTGTAACTTCATAAAAGCAGTGGCCAGGATTTTAGCTCTACTTATGTGCTGTTGAAATCACTAAGTGGATTACTAGATTATTTGATTAATTCATATGAAAACTATAAGGTGAGAGCCAGTAATGACTGTGCCTGATTAAAAGATATATAACAATGTTGACATATTTTTATCTGTTGACACGCATATGAGTGAGTTTAAAAACCTAGGACTTGGGGGTGCTCAGTTGGTTAAGCATCTGACTTTGGCTCAGGTCATGATCTCGGGGTCCTAGGATCTGGACCCCCACCATTAGGCTCAGTGAGGAGTCTGCTTGTCCCTCTCCCTCTGTCCCTCCCCCTGCTTGTGCGCTCTCTCTCTCTCTCTAAAATAAGTAAATAAAATCTTTAGAAGGGATGCCTGGGTGGCTCAGTGGTTGAGCATCTGCCTTTGGCTCAAAGCATGATCCCAGGGTCTGGGATTGAGTCCCACATTGGGCTCCCTGCAAGGAGGCCTCTGCCTCTCTCTCTCTCTCTCTCTCTCTCTCTCTGTGTGTGTGTGTGTGTGTGTGTCATGAATAAATATATAAAACTTTTTAAAATTTAAAAAATTTTTAAAAAATTTTAGAAAAAAGATCCATGACTTGGTATGATTATCAGATGGTATACTATTTGTAAATGCTTGAGTTTGGTTTATTGATGTTTAGTGCTCTGATACGGGGAGTGAGATGAGATGTGGCATGGTTGATATATTAAGGATGAGGAGTAAAAAGTATATAAAAATCCAGAAAGGATAAGAAGCAATGTCAATGACACAGATAGGGGTGATGCAAAGGGTAAAGATGTATATTTGTGAGGTTCACTAGAAAAAATATCAAACCTATGAATTAACCAATATTATTATTTGTGGGAAGACTTACTAAAAGGATAGGAGTCTGATTTAAAGAAAAATATCAGGTCAACTGTAGTGAGAGATAATTACAATAACAAACCAGCCCAGGAGTGTATGTAGGTGAATGATCATAGCTCGGGAAACAGGTTCAGGAGTTCACATTAACTGCAAATTTCCTTGCCCCGCTGAGAGACTTTAGCAAACCACACATGTGGTCAACTACAGCCTCTTTCTCCATCAAATAATTATCGCTGAAATTTCACATGTTACTAATAAACTCTAAATGAGACCATATTCAAAGATGAAAGCGATTTGTAAATCTTAATCTATAGAAACAAATTGCATTAATAATATGGTTGGAAAGGAGAATGGTCCTACTCTAATCCTTGATATACTGTGGACCCTCCAAATTCTACAATAGTGCAAATCTAAACAGAAGCAGGGAAGGTTAGGAAAGGTGGGCCTTAGAGCACAGGCCTTGCAGGGGGCTCAGTCGGTTAGGCATCTGCTTTTGCTTAGGTCCTGATCTCAAGGTCCTGGAAGCCAGCCAGCCTGGCATCTGGCTCCTTGCTCAGCAGGGAGTCTGCTTCCCCTTGCCCTCCCCCTGCTTGTGCTCTTTCTCAAATAAATAAAAATTTTAAAAAACAAATAAATAAATAAACAGAGCCTTGCAGTTAGAAGTTAATTCAGTATTGTATTCTGGCTCTGAATCGTTTAACATCCTTTATCCTCGGAATATCATCTGAAAAATGGGTATACTTTTAACATCTATCTCTTGAGAACATTTGAGAATTATGAAACCCACGTAAAGCCTTTGTAGAACTAAAGCAGCTGTAGAAATTCCCCTCATAAAAAGTCTTAAGCAAGCAGTCCTAAATGGTTATTTTCAAAACTGACAACAAGATGACCCCAGGTCACCACCCTGGGAAAATAAGAAATAAAACATGTCACAGTCCTCCTCGTGCTCATCTTAGTGTGAGGGTCTGAAAGTCCAGAGTTTGGTTAGAGATTGACTATGACCATGAGGCTGGTCATCAAGGAGCTTTAGAAGAAAAACCGTTGATTGCAAGAATCGCTAAGTATGTCGTATTTCCAAAGTAATCCTCCGTGTTTGGACATCACACATGAATTTTGAACCTAAAGAGCCACGTCAACTCTAAGGAGCCAAAGACCATGTTCATATCACAGAAGCTTCTAGAGTTACTTCTGAGTGCCTGATTCTATCATTTTACGTTGGTAACCCAACCTATTACCAATTATAAATCATTTGAATGCTTAACCATTGGATATGGAACATTCCCAGTGTTTGGCTAAGTGAGGCAGCCCTGCGTGGTTCTGTGGTTAACTGCTCAGGCTACAGTGCCAGGCTCTCTGGGTCTGGATCCTCCTGAGGTTCTCTGCTTAAAAGCTACCCCGACCTGAAGCAAATCGCTTTTCTTCATGGGCCTCAAAATGGAAATAACACGAATACTTTTAGGTTTTTGGTGTTGTCCTGAGGTTTAAATGAGTCGGTATTTGTAAAATGCTTATTGTGACAAGAATCATCACAGCATAAGACCTCCCAAATAAGCTGTTGTCATTATAGGAAATCATGTCCCTAAACGAGCAGATTCTCAAAATTTAGCTCCATGGGAATCATCTGAAAAGCTGGTTAACACGCAGACTCCTGGGGCCCGTCCCAGCACTCTCATTTGGTGGTTCTGGGATGGAGCCTGAGAATTCATACTTTGAACAAGGTCGGCGGGGCCAGGCTGATGTTGCTCGTCCCTGAGATCCACGGTCCTAAAGTATTAATTGAAAATTCCCATCACAGGCTCACATACAGTGTAAGTAGAGGTCCTTGTAATTATACTAATTCCGTGTTAATGAGTCAAAACATCGGGAGCCCTCTCTACAGTTGCAGGAGCTTTTTTTTTTCTAAGATTTTATTTATTTATTCATGAGAGACACGGACAGAGAGGCAGAGAAGCAGGCTCCCTGCGGGGACCTGATGCGGGACTCGATCCCTGCACTCCAGCATCAGGCCCTGAGCCAAAGGCAGACGCTCAACCCCTGAGCCACCCAGGTGTCCCCAATTTTTTTTTATTTTTTTTTAAGATTTTATTTATTCATGAGAGACACAGAGAGAGAGAAAGGGGGCAGAGACCCAGGCAGAGGGAGAAGCAGGCTCCGTGCGCGGGGCCGAGGCGGGACTGGATCCCGGCCCCCGGGGTCCCGCCCTGGGCGAGGGCAGCCGGGGTCTGGGCCGGGGCGACTTCAGGAGGGCGGGGGTGGAGATAGCGAGCGCAGCCCGAGGGTCCCTTCCGCGCCCTGCACCTGCGCAGCCGGGGCCGCCGCTGCGGGTCCGCGGGTTCGTCCTCGCCGCGTCCAGCCTTCCAGCGGGACTGACCCGAGCACCGGCGGGGGGGGGGGGGGCACCTGTCAACAGGTGGGCGTCCTGGCCGCCGGCTCCCGCTGCCCGGGTTAGGATTCGGGGCGGGGCCGCAGGCGGCGGGGCGCCCGGGCGCTCTCCCGCGGGCTCGTTCCCTCCCCTGCGCCCGCCGAGCCGCGAGTCCCCGGCCCCGCCCGACGTCACCCCGTCCCCGCCCCGCCTCCCCCCCGCGGCTCGGGAAGGTCCCGGGACCCGGCCGCGGAGCTCGCGACACCCCGGCGGCGCCCGCCCGTCCGTCCCCCGGCGAGGAGGTGAGCGGCCGCGCGTCCCTGCCTGCACCCGGACGCGAGGTCGGGGGGACGGGGGACCCGAGGGCGGGGGGCGGTGACGGGGCACCCGAGGTCCCGCCGCGGGATGGGCGCTCCGGTGGGGGGGCGGGGACCCGAGGGCGGGGGGGTGACGGGGCACCCGAGGTCCCGCCGAGGGATGGGGCGCTCGGGTGGGGGGGCGGGGACCCGAGGTCGGGGCGGGGGGGGGGACGGGGACCCGAGGGCGGAGGGTGAGGGACCCGACGGCGGGGCGGGGGGGGGACGGGGGACCCGAGGTCCCGCCGAGGGATGGGGCGCTCCCGGTGGGGGGGGGGCGGGGACCCTAGGGCGGGGCCTGGGTGACGGGGGACCCGAGGTCCCGCAGCGGGATGGGCGCTCCGGTGGGGGGCGGGGACGCGCCCGGGACCCAGCGGCCGGTGGCGCCTGCAGGGAGGGCAGGGTCACCCCCTAGTGACGGGAGCCGGGCCGAGGGTGCGCCCTGAGCAAAGACTGATTCCGCAGGTGGAGACCCCTGGGCGGGGCACGGACGACAGCTGGTCCCGAAGGAGAGAAACCCGGGACCTGGGGACCTGGGGGGTCGGCGGGGGAGCGGAGAGCTGCGGGTGGCGGTGCCGGCGGGGGGGTGCCGCGAGGTAGGGCAGCCGCGGGGGGAGCGGAGCGCGGAGGACCGGAGGCCCCACTTCGCCTCCGGGGTCTGTGGGCTCGGGAGAGGGGGAGGGGGAGGGGGAGGGGAGAGCGAGGGGGAGGGGGAGGGAGAGCGCGGCCGGGGTGGCCATCCCCGGGCCCGGCCGCGCCAGGTCCTTCCTGGCACTAAGGCGGGCGCCCAGCAGGCGGGGAGCAGATCGCCTGCCTCCACCCGCGTCGGGCCCCCTCGGCGGCAGCGCAGAAGAGCTCAGGTACTGTTCATTTCTGTCCTTCCCCGTGTGCCTTTTCAGGTTCAAGTTTGTGGGGCTCCGCTTCCCCTACGTTGTCCTAGAGCTGTGGTTCTTTTCAGTGACTCTCAGGTGGGGATGACCCAGGACTTCGCTTTTTTCTGGCTGAGCGAGAGCATTATCTCTGTCCGCCCAACTCTTCCTCCGCTTAACTAACGATGGAAGGTGGAAGTGCCTTCTCCCATCACAGGTTTCCTTGAGGTTTTTGTAGTCGGATGCTTACAATGACAAAAGGGGTCATGCGGTTGACCCTCTATTCAATTTCAAGTTGGGCCAGAATTCCCATAATCATTCCATCATCTTTACCTATATACGAAGACTAGCAATCCGACTTCTGTTTTCAGGGTTGTGTAGGCCTAAAGGATAGTTGCTGGTAGGATCCCAAAGAAACCATTGGATCCCAGGGAACGTTGCGATTTACAAATCATGAAGGTCACTTTTCTTAGAAAGGTACAATAAAGATTTTTATTGCAATCCTTGTATATTCTGAATTACAGGAGAAAATTAGGTTTGGATCCAAGAGCTTGCCCCACGTGTGGATCCTAGATACCGTTTTTTCCAAGAAGCTGAGCATCTCTCTTCTCTGATGAGGCTCCTCCGCTCCCGGGGCAGACAGGAGGCTGAGGAGGGAGAGGAGGGGGAGGGACCAAGGAAAGGTCCAGAGGGATGCTCTAAGCAAAGCAAAAGGACCCAGCAGCATGTGTTCCAGGGGGCAGGGTGGCCCTGTCCAGTGTGGGTGCAAGGCTCAAGCCTCTCATCCAGTCGGTTACTCTGGCTCATGGTCATTACATGACAATGAAGTGTGCAATGTGTCTTTTTTGGCAAGGACTAGAAGATTTATTCACCCTTCAAGATTTATTCACCCTTCCAGTGGTGTATGACAGCTCTTAAAAATATTTTTGAAGAAGGTTTAATAAAGCAAAAAAAAAAAAGAAGAAGAAACAGACCTTATACATTCGATGAGTAAAATGTGTCACAAATTCCGTTTGATCCTAGGTGCACACATACCTATGAGAGGCTGGAAAGAACACAGCAAAATGTTACTGGTTATATCTGGGTGGTGGGAATATGACTAATTTTACTTTCTTTTACGTATTTATACTTTCATACTTTCCGTATGCACATGGATTAGTTTTATAATCAGTTTTTTTAAAAGTGGGTCTAGAAGAACTAGCGTACAGGAAACCAAACCTTCTGTATTTCCTTCCTTAGGGTCTCTATTTTCTCTTTTTATTGAATCCCTAAGTATTAGGGATTACTGCTTTTCATTAAGAAGTGAGAAGCCGTGAAGGGATTTTCACAATAATAAATACCCCACTTGACGACAAAGCTCCACATGAGGCCAGCACCCAATCGCTGTGTAAAGAGTAGGTTTTCCCTTAGAGGTTGTGAATGAATGAAGTTATCCACGCAGGACCTTTCGGAAACCTCCCCCAGATTATCAGATTTAGTGTGTATAGTTATACTGGAACTTGGCTCAACCCCTACCTGTAACTCTGAGGTGTGATTCCCCCCCTCCCCCCCAGAATGAAGGTGAAAGGCAGAGGAATCACCTGCTTGCTGGTCTCCTTCTCTGCGATCTGCGTGGTGGCCAGCCCTGGGGTCCAGGCCTGTCCTCGCCGCTGCGCTTGTTATGTGCCTACAGAGGTGCACTGCACGTTTCGGTACCTGACCTCCATCCCAGACGGCATCTCACCCAATGTGGAGCGCATCAATTTAGGGTGCGTGGGAATCCCTTGTCTTATCCCCCTCCCAAGGAGGTATCACGCTGAGGCTTTGTCCCCTAAAATGTCAAACAAAACTTGTGACTTTCAGAGATTGAACGAAATTGTTTTAACGATATTTCTCTCCCTAAATAAGCACGTGAAGATCTTGAGTTTGTAAGACACAATAAGCAACGTTTTCCAGGTAAAGTTTTACTAGGAGGAAGTTCTAGAACCTGACATCATGCTTGCTAGGATGGGAGGCCCAAGATGACAGCACTTCGTCCTGGCTACATTTTTGCTGGAAAATAGCGTCTGTTAAGAATTAGAGCTGTGATCTATCAGAAGGAGAGAATAAGACCCTGGAAGTGTCTTCCCATATGTAAAGGAGATGTATGAAAAGTTGGTTAGATCCTTGACGAAGACCCTTGGACTTCTTTTCATGCTAAGTGACTTATTTGACATGCTTTCGAAAACACAAACCTAATTAAATCTGCCAAAAGGTGACTATGTTTTAAAGGTTCATGAAAAACCGTGTGTGTGTGTGTGTGTGTGTGTGTGTGTGTGTGTGTACGCACATGAAGTCAGATTTAACGTCATTTAGTTGCTAACCGTGTGTGCCTGCTATGTGCTAGGGAGACAACAATGACCAAGGTGTATTATTCACGTCTAGAAGCTACAGTGAAAGGGAGAAGACTGATTTCGTAAGGACCGTCAGCGTACAGAATTCCTTGGAATAGTCACTAATGATAATAGGGACACGGATTGTGTCCCTACTATGATCCCGCGCCGAGTGCGGCTCTCTTCCTGTATTTGCTCACCTAGTCCTCCAAACACCTTTTATGTTGCTTCTTCTATTATTTGCATTTTATTTATTTTTTAAGTTATATATATATTTTTTATCTGTTTTTATTGAAGTTTGATTTGCCAACATATAGTCTAACACCGAGTGCCCGTCCCATCGGGTGCCCCCCTCAGTGCCTATCACCCAGTCACCCCAACCTATGCCCACCTCCCGTTCCCAACGCTTTGTTCGTTTCCCAGAGTTAGGAGCCTCTCATGGTTTGTCTCCCTCTCTAATTTTCCCACTCGGTTCCCCTCCTTTCCCTTTGGATCCCTGTCACTATTTCTTATATGGCCCACTGCCAACTGCCCGAGTCCAGAAGCCTCCTGGCCACACTATTTGATGAAGAGCCCAGGGATCTTAACCCCTGCTTTATAATGATGAATTCTTCCTGGGAAAGCAGGGGAGCACACCATAAAAGAATGAGCTGGGTCTCCCCAGGAGTCACAGGTAGTGAGAGGGAGGGTCAGGGGTATCCCCAGCCGAAGGACTGGCTGGGTGGAAAGGGTGGGGAGCCAGGAGGACTTGACTTGACTGCCAGGACCAGGGAGTGGGCGCACCTTCTGTGTCCATCACCCGAGAGCCCAGGAGATCCTGGGGTTGGTGTGTAGAGGTGTGTGCACGCCCGTGTGCATGCTTCAGCTTCATCATCTGAACTGCAGCTGGCAGGCATAGCTTACACCTCGTGTTTTCATTGCAGGTACAACAGCTTGGTTAGATTGACGGAAACGGATTTTTCTGGCCTGAACAAATTGGAGCTCCTGATGCTGCACAGCAATGGCATTCACACAATCCCTGCTAAGACATTCGCGGATTTGCAGGCCTTACAGGTAAGACCCGGGAGGGGAAGGGGCGGGCTCAAGAGGGGAAACATAGCCTTGAACGCTGACCTCTCCAGTGGAGCTCAAAAACCAACATTCTGTGAGTTGGAGGTAGACCTCAAAGAAGGATGTCCGAGACTGATTTCTCTTTAAATGCAATGGTATGTGGAAATTAGAAGAATAGGAACATTCTGAAGTCAGTTTTTCTGAGATCTGGGCTAATGGGGGAAAAAAATCAATACCCAGGGGTTACTGCACCTTTACACTTTAATCCAGAAAGGCTACTTCTAGTCTTGTTCATCTGGGAGCTACTGAGACAGAAGTTAGCTGTCTACATGTCAATATTCTTCTTACAATTTTTACCTTGTTAGGTAGACCCTGTCTTGTTGAAAAATTTTGAAAAGTTATGAGAACTTTTTTTTTAAGATTTTATTTATTTATTCATGAGAGACACAGGGGGGGGGGCAGAGACACAGGCAGAGGGGGAAGCAGGCCCCATGCAGGGACCCTGATGTAGGACTCGATCCCAGGTCTCCAGGATCACGCCCTGGGCCGAAGGCAGGCGCTAAACCGCTGAGCCCCCCAGGGATCCCCAGATGTGGGAACTTCTAACGATCCATCCAATATTACAAGAATCATCACTCCAGTAAGTGAGAAAGTATGGGATTATGGGGAAATGCGTACGTAAAGATCAGTATGTCTGCTACGTATGTAGGACTTAAGGGTTTGGGGAAGCAAACTCAAAATTCAAGTGCCTACCAAATTTTTTAAATACATGGGGGGAAAATAGCTCGTCAGGAAAAGTACAACCATATATGATTTATTCTGTTTAAAATGTATTATGGGTGTGTATTCGACATGCACTATTACACCAGGACAATGTTATACCGTAAGGGCTTCAACCTTCACACACATTAGGCCGTGATCACTGTGACCAATCTAGCCACCACCTGTCACTTACAGTACTGTTGACCGTGTTCCCTATGCTGTGCACCACGTCCCCGTGACTTATTTGTTTTATAGCTGCAAGCTTGTAACTTCCAATCCCCTTACCTTACCCTATGCGGCCTTTCTCTCCCCACCCCTCCCCACACCCACCCCCGGGAACCCCCAGATTGTTCTCTGTACCTATGAGTCTGTTGTGTGTTTTGGAGCCCACAAAGAAGTGAGATTTGATGGCACTTGCCTTTCTCTGACTTATTTCATTTAGCAGAACACCCTTTATTCCATCCATGCTGTCACAAATGGCAGGATTTTATTCTTTTTTTTATAACAAAGTAGTATTCCTGTGTGCGTGTGTGTGCGTGTGTGTGCGTGTGTGTGTGTGTGATCTAGACACACACATACATGCACATCTTCTTTATCCATCCGTCCACTGACGGACACTTCGGTGGCTTCCATATCTTGGCTGTCGTAGATAAAGCTGCAGTACGCCTAGGGGTGCGTATGTCTTTTTGGATTCGTCTATTCATTTTGGCCAGATAAATTCGTAGAAGTGGAATTGCCGGATTGTGGGGTAGTTCTCTTTTCAATTTCTTGAGCAATCTCCATACTGTTTCCCACGGTTGCTGCACTTTTTTTGCATTCTCACCAACAATGCACAAGAGTTCCCTACCCCTAACACCCTCGCCAACGCTTGTGACTTCTCGTCTTTTTGATGTTCGCCCTTCTGACAGGTGGGAGGTGATCCTTCCTAGTGGTTTTTGTTGTTTGTTTGTTGTTTTTTAAGATTGATTTACTTATTTATGATAGAGAGAGAGGCAGAGACACAGGAGGAGGGAGAAGCAGGCTCCATGCCGGGAGCCCGACGCGGGACTCGATCCTGGGACTCCAGGATCGCGCCCTGGGCCAAAGGCAGGCGCTAAACCGCTGAGCCACCCAGGGTTCCCCCTTCCTAGTGGTTTTGACTTGCGTTTCCCTGATGACGAGTGATGGTGAGCATCTTTTCCTGTGTCTCTTGGCCCTCTGAATGTCTTCCTCAAAAGAGAAACGTCTGTTCATGTCTTCTGCCCATTTTTAAATTGGATTATTTGTTTGTGGGGGGGTTGAATTGTATAAGTTCTGTGTGCATTTTGGATCCTACCCCTATATGGGATATATCATTTGCAAATAACTGCTCCCGTGCTGGAAGCTGCCTTTTAGTTTTGTCGATGGCTCCTTTCGCTGTGCAGAAGCTTTTTATTTTGATGTAGTCCCAATAGTTCATTTTGGCTTTTGTTTCCCTTGCCTCGGGGGACTTATCTACAAAAAAAGATGCCAGAGCTGATGTTGGAGAAGTTACTGCTTGTGCCCTCTTCTAGGTTTTTCATGGTTTCAGGTCTCACATGTAGGCCTTTAATCCACTTCAGATGTATTTTTGTATATGGTGTAAGCAAGTCATCCAGTTTCATTCTTCTGCATGTGGCTGTCGAGTTCCCAACACCATTCGGTGAAGAGACTGTCCTTCTCCCACTCCATAGGCTTCCGTGCTTTTTCGAAGATTAAGTGACCATGTAACTATGGGCTTATTTCTGAGTCTTCTGTTCCATTGATCTTTGTGTCTATTTTGGGGCCACTACTATCCTGTTTTGATGACTCTAGCTTTCTAATATAACTTGAAGTCCAGAATTGCAGTGTCTCCAGCTTCGCTTTTCTTTTTCAAGATTGTTAAGGTTTCAAGATTGTCTTAGCTATTTGGGGTCTTTGGTGGTTCTATTCGAATTTTAGGACCGTTTGTTCTAATTCTGTGAAAAATGCTGCTGGTTTATTGATAGGGATTGCATTGCATGTCTAGATTGCTTTGGGCAGTATGGTCATCCTAATAGCATCTGTTCTTCCAAACATGAGCGTAAAATGAGCGTAAAATGTCTTTCTACCTCTTTGTGTCTGTCCTTTTCCGTTTCTTCTTTGGGTATATTGTTTTTTTTTTTAAGATTTATTTATTTATTCAGAGAGAGAGAGAGAGGCAGAAACACAGGCAGAGGGAGAAGCAGGCTCCACACAGGAAGCCCGACGTGGGTCTCGATCCTGGGTCTCCAGGATCACACCCCGAGCTGCAGGCGGCGCTAAACCGCTGTGCCACCAGGGCTGCCTTCTTTGGGTATATTGTATCATATTTTATATCCTTTTATTTTGTGAGTCCCTTGACTGTTTTATGTAAATATTCATTTTTACTGCTTTTATAATTTTCAGAGCTCAGGTCTTTCAGCTCTTTGGTTAGGCTCGTTCCTGGCTATCTTACTGGCTTGAGTGCAGTTGTGAAAGGAATTGTTTTCTTAATTTCTCTTCTGCTTCAGTATGGGTGAATAGAAATGCAACAGATTCTTTCTTTTTTTTTTTTGCAACAGATTCTTATTTACTGATTTTGTATCTTGTGACTTTACTAAATTCAACTCTCAGTTTTTAGAAGTTTTTTCATGGAGTCTTTCAGGTTTTCTATATATAGAATTATGGCATCTGGGCAGCCTGGGTGGCTCAGCGGCTTAGCGCCGCCTTCAGCCCAGGGCATGATCCTGGAGATCCGGGATGGAGTCCCACGTCGGGCTTCATGCAGGGAGCCGCTTCTCCCTCTGCCTGTGTCTCTGCCTCTCTCTCTGTGTGTGTCTCTCATGAATAAATAAATAAATAAATCTTGAAAAAAAAATATGGCATTTGCAAATAGTGGAAGTTTCACCTTGCCTTACCAATCTGGATGCCTTTTTCTCTTTTGTTGTCTGATTGCTGAAGCTAGGACTTCCAGTACTGTGTTGAATAAAAGTGTTGGGACTGGGCCTTCATGTTATTCTTTAGGGGCTGTCCATTTTTCCACACAGGATAACGTTGGCTGTGGGTTTTTCATATATGAAGTATGTTCCCTCCAAACCTACTTTGTAGGGGATTTTTCATCATGAATGGATGTTATACTTTGTCAAATGCTTTTTCTGCATCTTTTGAAATGATCATATGGTTCTTATCCCTTCCCTGGCTGTGTGATATATCATGTTGATTAATTGACAAATACTGAACCAGGCTTGCAACCCAGGAAAATATCCCCTTGGATCACAGTGAGTGATTTTTTTTTTTTAATGCACTGTTGGATTTGGTTTGCTAGTATGTTATGGAGGATTTTTGCATCTATGTTCATCAGAGATATTGGCCTGTAGTTCTCTTTTTTTGTGGTTTCTTTATCTGGTTTTAGTATTGGGGTATTGCTGGCCTCATAAAATGAATTTGGAAGTTTTCCTTCTTTTTCTGTTTCTTGGAATAGTTCAAGAGCAGTAGGTATTAAACCTTCTTTAAATGTTTTTTGGATGCCCCTGTGAAGCCATCTGGTCCTGTACTTTGGTTTGTTGGGAGCTTTTTTGATTACTGATTCCATTTCTTTGCTGGTTATCGGTCTGTTCAAGTTTTCTGTGTCATCTTGTTTCAGTTTTGGTAGGTTCTATGTTTCTGGGAATTTACCCAAACTTGTCCAATTTTTTGGCATATAGTTTTTCATAGTATTCTTTTATAATTGTTTGTATTTCCATGGTATTGGTGGTTATTTCTCCTCTCTCATCTGTGATTTTATTTATTTGGGTCCTTCCTCTTTTCTTTTTGATATATCTGGTTAGAGGTTTATTAATTTTATTCATTATTTTTCAGAGAAGGAGCTCCAGGTTTCATTGTATCTATCTATTGCTTTTTTAGTTCCTATATCGCTTATTTCTGCTCTAATCTTTGTTGTTTCCTTTCTTCTGCTTGTTTTGGGGTTTGTTTGTTGTTATTTTTCTAGATCCTTTAGGTGTAAGATTAGGTTAAGATTTTTCTTCCTGAGTTATGCCCAATTGCTATAAACTTTCCTCTCCAGAACTGTGTTTGCTGCATCCCAAAGGTTTTAGACCATTGTATCATTTTCATTTGTTTCCATGTACGTTCTTATTTCTTGATTTCCTGACCCATTAATTGTGTTTAGTAGCATGTTATTTGACTTTCATCTATTTGTGCTCATTCCAGATTTTTTTCTTGTGGTTGACTTCTAGTTTCATAATGTTGTGGTCAGAAAAGGTACATGGTATGATGTCAATCTTTTTGTATTTGTTGAGCTAGTTTTGTGGCCTAATATGTATTCTGTTCTGGAGAATATTTCATGTGCACTTGAAAAGAATGTGAATTCTGCTGTTTAAGGAGGGAATGTTCTAAACATATCTGTTAAGTCCATGTGGTCCAGAGTGTGCCAATCAAAGCCACTCTTCCCTTGTTGATTTTCTGTTTAGATGATCTGTCCACCGATGTAGGTGGGGTGTTAAAGTCCCCTACTATTACTTTATTATTTTAGATTAGTTTCTTTTTTTGTTACTGTTTTATGTATTTGGGTGCATAATTATTTAAAATTATTATGTGTGTTTGTTGGATTGTTGCCTTTATTATATAGTATCCTTCTTTGTCTCTTGTTATAGTCTTTGTTTTAAAGCCTATTTTGTCTGATATACTATTGCTACTCCAGTTTTCTTTTGACATCCATTTGCATGATAACTGTTTCTCCATCTCCTCACTTGCAAACTGCAGGCGCCTTTAGGTCTAAAATGAGTCTCTCATAGGCAGCATAGAGTCTTGTTTATTATTTTTTATCCATTCTGTCACCTTTTGTCTTTTGAGCCAAGTGTTCAGTCCACTTACATTCAAAGTAATTACTGAGAGAGATGTATCTATTGCCATTTTATTACTTGTTCTGTGGTTGTTTCTGAAGATTTTCTCTGATCCTTTCTTTCATGGTTTGCTGGTTTTCTTTAATGAGATTTTTGGATTTCTTTCTCCTGATTCTTTGCATATGTATTAGTGTTTTTTTCATTTGTGGTTACCATTAGATTTATATATGAGATCTTCTACCTATAGGAGTCTATATTAATTTGATGGTCACCTAAGTCTGAACCCATTCTCTAGACCTTTGGTCCCCATGTTTTAGGTATATTGTATCATATTTTATATCCTTTTATTTTGTGAGTCCCTTGACTGTTTTATGTAAATATTCATTTTTACTGCTTTTTTGTTTCCTATTTTCATACTGTCATTTTTGGTATTTCCTTGCCACTCAAAGAGTTCCCTTTAATATTTCTTGCAAAACTGGTTTAGTGCTCATGAACTTCTTTAGTTTTTGTTGGGGAACCTATCTCTTCTTTGTTTTTTTTAAAGAGTTTATTTATTTATTCATGAAAGACAGAACGAGGGAGAGAGAGGCAGAGATACAGGCAGAGGGAGAAGCAGGCTCCATGCAGGGAGCCCAATGTGGAACTCGATCCCAGGACTCCAGGATCATGCCCTGGGCCGAAGGCAGGCACTAAACCCCTGAGCCACCCAGGGATCCCCTTTATCTCTCCTTCTATTCTGAATGGTAGCCTTGCTGGATAGAGCATTCTTGGTTGAAGGTTTTTCCCATTCAGCACTTTGACTCTAGGCTGTTCCTTTCTGGCTTGGAAAGTTTCTGCTGAAAATTCTGCTAATAGCCTTATTGGGGGAGAGGGGGTAATCTTTGTATGTAAGTGTCTTCTTTTGTCTTGCTGCTTTTAAATTTTTTTTATCACTATATTTTGCCATTTTAATTAAAATACATCTTGGTGTGGATCTGCTTTTTTGTTGTTGTTGATATTGTTGGAGGTTCTCTTTGCCTCCTGGATCTAGATTTGTTTCCCTCTTGAGATTAGGAAAGTTTTTATCTATTATTTCTTCAAATACATTCTCTGCGCCTCTTTTGGGACTCCTGTATTACAAATGTTATTACATTTGATGGAGTCACTGAGTACCCTAAGTCTAGTCTTGTTCTGAATAATTCTCATTTCTCTTTTGATTAGCTTGATTACTTACCATTAATCTGTTTTCTAGGTCATTAATTTTGTTCTTCTGCTTCTTCTAGTGTGCTGTTCATTACATCAAGCATATTTCTCATTTTGTTTATTGAGCCCTTCATCTATGTTATTCTTTATCTCTGTGTTAAGGGTCTCACTGATGTCCTCTACTCTTTTCTCCAGTCCAATGAGAATCCATATGATCATTGCTTTAAATTCTCCATCAGGCATGTTACTTACATCAGTTTTATTTAGAGCTCTGGCAGTGGCCTTGTCCTGTTCCTTTGTTTGGGACAAATTCCTTTTGTCTCATTTTGTCTAGGTCTCTGTTCCTGTTTCTCTGTGTTAGGAAAGTTAGCTACAACTCCTGTTACTGAGGGTAATGACTTTATGAAGAAGAGTTCCTGTAGCACCCTGCATTGTAGTGTCCCCTTTTCCCCAGGGTGTGGAGCTTCCAGGAGTATCTCCAGTATGTGCTACATGAACTCTGCTATTGTGTTCTGGCTACTTTATCCTTCCGGCCAGTTGTGGACAGAGGCTCTCTTTGTTGTGGGCAGTGTTTGGTCCCTGGACTAATGTGCTGTCTTTTAACTAGATGTATCCTGGTTTGCTTATGAAATGAGACCTGTTTCCATTGCCACCAGAACTGAAGCTACACAACACTCCCAGAGGCATGGTGTTGGCAGGGGTTAGGGCTGGTCTCTGAGGGAGGGGGCCCACTGCACTGGGACTGAGGCAAGCTTGACTGGGAAGGGCAGTTCTTCTGGAGCTCAGGTGGGTGGGGCTTGGTGTAAGCAAGTTAGGTAATGAGTATTGGTGCTGAGCTGGGTTCTCACAGGTGGCCCTGTGCTTATGCTGAAGTGTGATGGAGGGAAATAGCGCCTGCCAGTTCCTTTGTTTCTGGTTGAGTCTCTGTGAACACTGCACCTCTGGAACATGCTCCAAGATGAACAACTAATCTCCTCAAGTTGTGCTCCACGCACTCTTCAGATCACTGTGTCTATGGTGTATGTCTGTATGTCTGTGGGCTCCTTGCCCTGACAATGCCCTCCAGCCTCTCCCAGAGCTGAGCACACTACCCTTAAAGTTCCAGGTTTAAAGCTCTGCTGGTTGCAAGAACTCACAAGATTTGGGCCCCAATTGCTATGAGCATTCATTTTCCCCATGCATTCCCCTGTATATTAGTCTGTCTTTCGCACTTCTCCATGACTGAAGCTCCCCACCACAGCAGCTACAGTCCATTTCTCTCCCAAGCTGCATCTCTGTACCCTCTACCTTCTCAGATGTGGCCTCTTCTTCACCTTCATTTATGGAGTCATTTCTACTAGTCTTCAGATGGATTCCTGGGGGTTTTAGGATGAGTTGATAGTTATCTAGTTGTATTTGTGGGATTAGGAGAGCCTAGGATCCTCCTCACCCAGTGCCATCGCCCGCTCACACCTAAGTGAATTTTAACTTTCTAAGAGGATATAATATACCAGGGAGATTATAACTATAAACAAGATAATTTCCAATGTTTAGACAGAACTTCAGAGCCACAAAGTATCTTGATTGTCTAAGGAAAGTTAGGGGCGTAGTTAGATAACCTAGGAGGCATTGCCCAGCTGTGTGCCAGCCATCTAGACATTTGTAGCCCTAGAAGCATTATAGCCATCACAGACAAAGACAAATCTTGTTGCCACACAGACCATTTCCATTAGAGAGGTGCTATTAATGGATTTGTTCACAGGGACTGTTGCATTTACCCTTTCAAGTCAAGGGTCAGTCAGGTTTTCAGTGCATGTGAGAAGAGAATCCCTAAGCCTGAAGTAGTGTTGTTCTAAATGTCTTGCAAAGATGGGTGCTGCTGTTAAGTTCTCTTGGTGAGAACAGAGATGATCTAGATAATCATGGGAATATGGGGGTGCAATGTACTAAGATTTACATAGGTATTTGTGTTTAGATGGCTAAGTACAGTTATTATTGGAGAAATGTAAAAAGTCACTGGATATTCTGGCCATGAAAGTTGAATTTGGTAAGAGATTTCTAAGGGGGTGGGAAGGGCTGCTTATAGTCTGCAGTGACATTGGGAATAGTAGAGGAATTGCTTATAAGGAGCACCAGGAGATCTCTAGCATCACGGATAGATAAAAAATCTTTGACAAATCCTGCAGTCTGAAAGGTCACTGCCCTTAGCAATGGTCTGAGAGATAGGGATGGTGGCATTATCTTTCCAAGTCAATGCCAGAATAAAGACAAGGCAAAGAAGAAGAGTTTCTTATTCAGTCAAAGTGTGAGGTTTTGATCTGTCATTTTGGGTAGAAGCCATCTACCTCAATGTCAGGGACTTCTCTTTCTTATCAATTTGATTCAGAGGTTCTAGCATCTATACAGGACCAGATATCAGGCGGAGGTTTCCTTGGCTGTAAGATACATATCCAATCCCTTAAGGTTTTTTTTTTTTAAGATTTAATTTATTTATTCATGAGAGACACACAGAGAGATGCAGAGACACAGGCAGAGAGAGATGCAGGCACCATGCAGGGAGCCTGATGCGGGACTCGATTTCAGGACCTCAGGATCACGCCCTGGGCTGAAGGCAGGTGCTCAACCACTGAGCCATCCAGGCGTTCCTCCCTTATAGTTTTGAAGCAATGCCAGGTTGGAAGCACTTGGTCAGGTCCCTTTCAGTGGAGCTTGATAATGTTTCCAAAATACCTAATCACCGGACTCCAGATTGTGACCAACAGGGACCTTCAAATTGACATTTGCGAAGGCTTTTTTAACCTGTTGATGATAGGCTTGAGCATAAGACATTAGAGATTTGTAGTGGCTGTTCATACCAGCCCAAGATGACAAGGATTGGCAGAAAGTAGTATGCCAACAGGCATCGGTCTGCTGGTGACTATCTTGTGTGGAATGGTTTATTTCCCAAAGGGTATATATTGCAAATGGTCAGCAACACCAAAGGCAATACCTTAGGTCAAGGAAGTCCAATTGTTTCAGTAGGTTTAGAGATTTTTAAATTTTAGGATCCCGTTAGTTTTTTCGGATGACTGATGATTGGGGATGATAGGAGCATTGATAATTCCAAGAATTTGCAAGGTTTTTGTTAAGGCTCATGATTTGCCTGGTGAAGTTGGTACCTCAACCACGGGGAATCAAGGAAGGTACACCAACGGGAAACACATTGTCTAATAGTTTATTTGCTACTGTGAGGGCATCAGCTTTGTGGCAAGGGAAAGCTTCAACCCAACCAGAAAACACACACACCTACAATAACAAGAACATATAGCTAACTCATACTAAGTGGCAGTTGAATGAAGACCACCTGCAGCTGTTCAGGGTGTGCAGAAGGAAGTCTGGAGACTCTGGGAACAACAAAAGTTTATCCCGGTTGGTGAACTTAACAGGTCAGACATTAATAGACTCTCTTTGCAATTTTTGTTATAAGTAGGTTCCTTGGCCAGCATGGAGCCCAATGCAGGCTTTGAACTCTAGACCCTGTGATCAAGACCAGAATGGAGATCAAAAGTAGTATGCTGAACCGACCGAGCCAGCTAGGGACCCCTTTGCAATTTTATAGAAGTTTCTCCGTCAATATCTATTCATAAATGAAGTCATTTTAAATGCGCTATCATGGGGATCCCTGGGTGGCTCAGCGGTTTAGCGCCTGCCTGTGGCCCAGGTGTGATCCTGGAGACCTGGGATCGAGTCCCGCATTGGGCTCCCTGCGTGGAGTCTACTTCTCTCACTGCCTGTGTGTCTGCCTCTCTCTCTCTCTCATGAATAAATAAAATCTTTTAAAAAATGCATTATCATGGGTTAAAGAATGTAAAACACATGAAAAATAGGGTTTGTCAGAGAGCCGGGAAGAATCAAGTGGCCATCTTGAGTTTCCCATCAGCCCAACTGTTCACTTAATCAGTAGCCATTGTTTACCCTCCTTAATTTCTCTGATTTGCAAGCAGACTGTTACCATGTTACAAGGACACCAGGATGGCGAAAATCTGGCAATGAGGGGCCATTTATTGCGGAAGGAGAATGCATTCCAACTGTGTCATAACGTTACAATAGAGAAGGCTTTGTATTTGACGGTGCTTCCCCTGTAACTTACAAATCAAATAAGCCCAATTATATATATATATATATATATATATATATATATATATATATATGTTTCCCAAATCATCTTGGCACCTTGAAAACTTAGTTTTGGTAAGTGATGAGTGAAGCTGAACACTTTGAATATCTAGATCACTTCCTGATAAGCTTTTTAAAAATGAAACAATAACTACTGAACATAGGTTTATCTACTTTTGGTATCTTGTTACAGAAAAATTAAGATATTTGGATATTAGTGCTCTATTAGAAAACTGAATAAGTGGTAAGTGATGAGTGAAGCTGAACACTTTATATATATATATATATTCCTATGTCTCTGGCCCTCTCTCTGTGTCACTCATGAATAAATTTTAAAAATCTTAAATAAATTTAAAAGACCTTTTTTTTAAGATTTTACTTATTTATTCATGAGAGAGAGGGGGAGAGGCAGAGACACAGGCAGAGGGAGAAGCAGGCTCCATGCAGGGAGCCTGATGAACTCAATCTTGGGACTCCAGGATCACGCCCTGAGCCAAAGGCAGACACTCAACCACTGAGCCACCCAGGTGTCCCTAAAAGACCTTATTTTTAAGTTCATTTTAATTTAGCCCGTTTAATTATACATTAAAATACATTTCCAAAGATTCTTTTTCCACAAACCTTCTACAACTCTTTTTCTACACTCCAATTTTGCTTTATTTTTTCTTCTTTAAATGATTAGCCTCAAATAAGGACAAAATTACTTTTTTCCCCTCAATATCAACAAAATGTATTCCATTCCTCATACTTTGTCTTAGTGAAAATATATCCTATTTTCCTGGCATATGAACCCGAGATATTTCCCTTACTATTTCTAGAGCTTTATTTACATATACTATTTAGTTTCTTAGCCCTTGAAACCTAATTTCTAGTGAAAAAATAAAAAGCAATTGTGAACCATTGGTCATACTAACATTCCTTAAATTTGCAAATTTATGAATATACTGAATGATTCTTGGAAGCATATACCTTATTCAGTTTTCTAATAGAGCACTAATATCCAAATATCTTAATTTTTCTGTAACAAGATACCAAAAGTAGATAAACCTATGTTCAGTAGTTATTGTTTCATTTTTAAAAAGCTTATCAGGAAGTGATCTAGATATTCAAAGTGTTCAGCTTCACTCATCACTTACCAAAACTAAGTTTTCAAGGTGCCAAGATGATTTGGGAAACTTTTAAAACTTTTTATATATTCAGTCAATTTGTTCTTGACAATTATATCTAGATTACCCATGAAAACTTCATGAGACATCAAAGAAAATCAACCATTATTCTAAGTTATTTTTGCTGACAAATTGTAACAGATATAACATGAATTTAGTAAATTTAGTAGAATAAAAGTGGATTATCTGCATTATAGTCAAAGTTTGATGACTCTATAAAGAAGACATGCCTGTTTTAATTCAGCCAACAAACTTTTTTTTTTTAAGATTTTATTTATTTATTCATGAGAGAGGCAGAGACACAGGCAGAGGGAGAAGCAGGCTCCATGCAGGAGCCCGACATGGGACTCGATCCCGGGTCTCCAGGATCACGCCATGGGTCGAAGGTAGATGCTCAACTGCTGGGCCACCAAGGTGTCCCTAAACCAACAAACTTAAAGGTTAATTTGCTTGGGATCATCCCAGATCAAGTGAACTTGAAAAACATTTGAGTTAGTTTCTATTATATTTAAGAATTTAATTCATATACGCATTTAATTTTCTTTAAGCCAATTCAATAGAGCTCTTGTACAAATTAATTTTAGCAATACCATCTGGAAGTAGAAAATGCCACATATATACAGCACACATATATGACACATAAACATAGAGATAGATGTAGAGAACTCATTTTGTTTTTAAATTACTGCTATGAAATACATATAAAGCTCATTATAAAAGTTTAAATTCATTTCTCTGGTAGATGGAATAAGTTAAGCTTACTTGATAATAAAGTTATTAAAACTTTTCAAATATCTTATCCGATGTCAGCTAGGACAAATAATAAATTTCTGTCAGTATTAAACTCCCAAGGTATTGTCAAAGATGGTGTAAAAGATACTAATTAGCTTCACAAGATCTAGAGTCTTTCCCAAAGATAGCCAAAGAAAGAACCAACAACCTATTTCCCAATCAGAAAGCCAAGTCAAGTTCCTAGAATATAAAAAGAGACATGCAAGAAGGCAACAGTTAATCCCAAAAGAAATGATCAATAATAACTAGTGGTTCTGGATTTGGAAAGGATGGGCCAATGCAAAATTTCATTTGCTTCTCTTGACTGGAGTATTTACAAAAACTCTTGAGAATCCTCTCTAGGTTTAAGACATTGTTTAACTATGGCCTTTGACCAAGGAGTAAAAGATAATCTGAGGAGGATTGCCTATATCCTTGGATGGTCTTGTTATAAAAAAAAGTAAGTGTTTAATCTCTTCAGGATCAGTATGTCAGTCTTACAGTCTTTTAGTTACATTTTCTCTTTTTAGTTTTTCATTAATGCTTTGCAATGAATCTTTCAATCAGAGTATTTTGGAATTTTGAAATCTTTTGGAGGCTCCTGAATGCCAATTGAAATAGGTGTGCCATTCTGTTTAATTTGGGAAACCTTGCTTCCAAGTGTACTTCTTAAATGACATAAAATTGGAGCATTCCCCATAATGACCATTGAATTTCTAGGTTATTATTCCCCTGAGGGTTGACAGATGCTTGGTTGAACCCTAGCCACAAATGGAGTCAACCCATATTTCTGTCTGGCCTTATTTTGGGGCTCCCAACCTGATGGTTATAAAGCCAAGTTCCTCAGGACACAAAACAATCTTAGTAAAATTTTGTTGTTTTTTCTAGGTATCTGCAACTCCTGAAGCTATATTCTTAGACATAAAATAACCAGGTGTACCAGAAGGTGGCACACTTGTCTCTTTAGAATTTAAGGATGCCATTAGCTAAGGCTTTGAGTTTCTCAGAGCCAAACTAATACCTAAAAGGGATATTTTGACATAATTGTAAATGAGATTATTTCTTTCGTTTCCCTTTCCGCTATTTCCTTATTAGTGTCTACAAATGCAATAGATTTTTGTGTTTTACTTTTGGATCCTACAATTTAACTGAATTCATTTATTCTAAGTTTTTTTTTTTTTTTTAATGAAGTCTTAGAGTTTTCTACATGAAGTATCATGTCATCTGCAAATAGTTTTACTTATTCTTTTCCAGTTTGGATCATTTCTATTTCTTTTTCCTGTCTGATTGCTATGACTAGAACTCTGAGTACCATGTTGAATAGAAAATGGTAAGAATGGGGATAGCTGGGTGGCTCAGTGGTTGAGCATCTGCCTTCAGCTCAGGGAGTGATCTGATCCCAGGGTCTGGGGATCAAGTCTCATATTAGGCTCCTTCTGGGGAGCCTGCTTCTCCTTCTGCCTATGTCTCTGCCTCTCATGAATGAATAAATAAAATCTTTTAAAAAATGGTGAGAATGGATATAGTTTGTATTGTTCCTGATTTTAAAGGGAAAACTTTCAGCTTTCAACCACTTAGTATAATGTTAGATGTGGGTTTGTCATGTGGCCTTTGTTATGCTTTAAGACATATTTCCTTTATACCCACTTTGTTGAGGACTTTTATTATAAATAGCTGTTTAATTTCATCAAATATTTTTTGCATCTATTAAACTGATCATATGATTTTTATCATTTCTGTTAATGTGACATATCATATTTGATTTGTGGATGTTGAATTATCCTTGCATCCCTGGAATAAATCCCAGTTGATCATGGTGTAGGAGTCTTCTAAGGTAATGTTGAATTCACATCACTAATATTTTATTGAGGATCTTTCCATCTATGTGTATCAGGGATATTGACCTGTAATTTTATTTCATATAGTGTTCTTGTCTGGTTTTGGTATCAGAGTAATACTGGCCTTATAAAATGAATTTGTAAGCATTTCTTCCTCTTCTATTTTTTGGAACAGTTTGAAGAGGATAGGTATTAAGCTTTATTAAATGTTTGCTCAATTTCATCTGTGATGTCATCTGGGCCTAGATTTTGGTTCAAGTTTTCTGATTACTCATTTTCATTACCAGTAATCTGTCCAGGTATTCTATTTCTATCCGATTGAGTTTTAGAAGATTGTTTCTATGAATTAATCCATTTCTTCTAATTTGTCCTATTTGTTGGCATAAAACTTTAATGATATTTTGTATTCTGTAGTTGTAACTTCTCTTTAATTTGTGATTTTGTTCACGTGGGCCTTTTTTCTTCATGATTCTGGCAAAAGGTTTACCAGTTTTGTTCATCTTTTTAAAAAAATAAGCTCTTAATTTTTTTTTTGTTTTTTAGTCCCCATCTCATTTATTTCCACTCTGATCTTTATTATTTATTCTTCTAATTTTAGATTTTGTTTTTTTCCTAGCATCTTTAGGTGTAAAATTAAATTGTTTATTTGATAAGTTTATCTTTCTTCAGGTGGGCCTGTATCATTATGAATTTTCCTCTTAGAATTCCTTCTGATGTGTCACAAAGACTTTGGAAATTGTATTTTCATTTTTATTTGTCTCCAGATATTTTTTTTGATCTCCTCTTTGATTTCATCATTGACTCATTGGTTGTTTACTGACATGTTTACTTTCCACATGGTTTGTGTTTCTTTCCATTTCTCTTCTCTTGTCTTCTAGTTTCTTGTTTCACCCCATTGTAGTCAGAGAAGATGGTTGGTAGGATTTCAATCTTCTTAAATTTATTGAGATTTGTTTTGTGGCCTAATAAGTGCTCTATCTTGGAGAATGTTCCATGTGCACTTGAAAAGAACATATAGTCTTGTTCTAGGTTTTGGATGGAATGTTCTGGACATACCTAATTGATCAGTCTGGTATAATGTGTCATTCAAACCAGTGTTTCTTTGATTTTTGTCTGGATTATCCATAAGTTGGTGTTAAGTCCCCTATTATTATTGTATTAGTGTAAATTTCTTCCGTTATGTCTATTAATATATTATACACAAATGCTTTATGTATTCAGGTGCCCCTATTTTTAGTGCATAGATGTTTTCAATTGTTATATCCTCCTGCTGGATTCATCCCTTTATCATTGTGTAATAGCCTTCTTTGTCTCTTATTTACTTATCTATATCATTGAATTAAATTGTGGCAAAGTATAAAGTTTACCATTTTAAGCATTTTTAAGTATCTTTATGTTATTGTGCAACTATCACCATCATCCATCTCCAGAACTTTTTCATCTCCCTAAAATCTCTATATCCATTAAATAATAACTCCCCATTCTTCTCTCCCCCCAGCCCATGGTAACCAGTATTCTACTTTCTCTGTAAATTTGAGTATTCTGGGTTCCTCATATAAGTGGTATCATACAATATTTGTCTTTTTGTGACTGGATTATTTCACATAGCATGTCTTTAATATTCATGCATATTGTTGCATGCATCAAAATTCCATTCCTTATTTACTTTTTATTTAAGTGTTAAGTATTTCATCTTATCAAAAATTCTTACTCAAATCTAGATTTGAGTATAATTAACGTGCAGTATCACATTTCAAGTGTACAATATAGTGATTGAACAAGTCTATACATTATAGTGCTCTATACATAACAATTCCATACATTATAATGTGAGTAATGTTCATCATGATAAGTGTACTCTTAATCCCCATCACCTATTTTACCCATCTCTACCCCCCAACTTCCCCTCTGATAACAGAAACTAACTATAAAGAACTTACAGTTTTTAGGTTTGTCTCATTTTTTTCCTTTGTTTTGTTTCTTAAATTCCACATGGGAGTGAAATTGTAGAGTATTTGTCTTTCTCTGGTTAATTTCACTTAGCATCATAGCCTCTAGATGCATCCATGTTACTGCAAATAACAAAATTTCATTTTGTGTGGCTGAGTAATATTTCATTTGTGTGTATACCATATCTTCCTTATCCATTCATTTTTCAATAGACACCTGAGTTGTTTCCATATTTGGGCTATTGTAACTAATGCTGCAGTAAACATAGATACGCATGTATGTTTCTGAGTGTTTTTGTATTTTTTGTGTAAACACTCAGCAGTGGAATTATTGGAACATACGGTAATTCTACTTTTCAATTTCCTTCATCTGTCTTTTGTAGTTTTAGAGTACAGGTCTTTTACTTCCTTGGTTAAGTTTATGTGTAGGTATTTTGTTATTTTAGGTGCAATTATAAATTGGATTGTTGTCTTAATTCATCTTTCTACTTCGTTATTAGTGTATAGAAATGCAACAGATTCCTGTATGTTAATTTTGTATCCCACAATTTTATGTAATTCACTTGCCATGTCATCTGTGAATAGTGAACGTTTCAGTTCTTCCTTACTAATTTGGATGCCTTTTATTTCTTGCCTGATTGCTATGGCTAGGACTTCCAGTACTGTGTTGAATAAAAGTGGTGAGAGTGGACATCCTTGTCTTGTTCCTGATCTTAGCAAAAAAGCTCTGTTTTCCCCCATTGAGCCTGAGGCAAGCTGTGGGTTTTTCATATATGGCCTTTTTATGTTGGGGTATGTCCCCCTCGAAACATACTTTGTTGAGGGTTTTTATGATGAATGGATGTACTTTGTCAAATACTTTTTTTGCATGTATTGAAATGATCATATAGTTTTTGTCCTTCCTCTTGTTGATGTCATGTAACATGTTGATTGATTACCAAATATTGAACCAGCCTTGCAACCCAGGAATAAATTTCACTTAATCATGGTTTTTATTTTTTTTTTTAAACTACATTGCTGGATTCAGTTTGTTAATAATTTATTGAGAATTTTTTTGCATCTATGTTCATCAAAGATACTGGTCCATAGTTCTCTTTTTTTCATAGTGTCTAATCCGGTTCTGGTATAAGGGTATTAATGCTGGCCTCATAGAATGAATTTAGAAGCTTTCCTTTTTCTTCTATTTTTTGTAATAGTTTGAGAAGTACCTCCTCTTTATGTGTTTGATAAAGTTAACTTGTGAAGCCATCTGGTCCTTTTTGTTTATAGGGAGTTTTTTGTCTACTAACTCAATGTATTGCTGATGGCAATGAAACAAATTAGTCATCAGTCTGTTCAAATTTTCTCTTTCTTCCTGATTCAGTATTGGGAGGTTATATGTTTCTAGGAATTCCTCCATTTCTTCTAGGTTGTCCAATTTGTTGGTAAAACAATTTTTCATAATTTCTTATAATCCTTTGTGTTCTATGGTGGTGTTTCTCCTCTTTCCTTTCTGATTTTGTTTATTTGAATCTTCTTTTGTTTTTTATGAGTCCAGCTAAAGCTTTATTAATTCTGTCAATCTTTTCAAAGAAGCAGTTCCTGGTTTCATTAATCTGTTCTTTTTGTTTGTTTGTTTTTAGTTTCCATTTCATTTATTTCTGCTCTAGCCTTTATTATTTCTTTCTTCTACCGATTTGGAGTTTTGTTCTTTTTCTAGCTCCTTTAGTTGTAATGTTAGGTTATTTAAGATATTTCTTACTTCTTAATGTAGGCCGATGTTGCTATAAATCTTTTATCTTGAAACAGCTCTTTTGTTTCAACCCAAAGGTTTTGGGCTGTTGTGTTTCATTTTCATTTGTGTCCATGATTTTTTTAATTTCCTCTTTGATTTCTTGGTTGACCCATTCATTGTTGAGTAGCATGTTCTTTAACTTCTGTGAATTTCTGTTCTTCCAGGTTTTTTTCTTATGGTTGATTTCCAGTTTCATGGTGTTGTAGTTAGAAAAGATGCATAGTATGATTTCACTCTTTTTAAAAATTATTAAGACTTGTTTTGTGGCCTATTGTGATCTTCTCTGGAGAATGTTGCATATGCACTTGAAAAGAATATGTACTCCACTGTTTTTGAATGGAATGTTCTGAATATATCTGTTAGATCCATGTAGCCCAATTTATCATTCAAAGCTGCTGTTCCTTTGTTGATTTTCTCTTTGGATGATCTATCCATTGATGTAAGAGGAGTGTTAAAGTCCCTTACAATTATTGTATTACCATTGATTATTGCCTTTATGTTTGTTAATTAGCTGCTTTATATATTTGGGTGCTCCCATGTTGCATGCATAAATATTTAGCATTGTCATATTTTCTTTTTGGGCTGTTCCTTTTATGATTATGTATTGCCTCTTGTTAGTTTTTGTTTTAAAGTCTATTTTATCTAATATAAGTATTGTTACCTTGACATTTCTTTCATTTCCATTTGCAGGATAAATGTTCTTCCATCCCTTCACTTTCAATCTGCATGCGTTTTAAGTCTGAAATGAGTCTCTGTAGGCAGCATATAGTTGAATCTTGCTTTTTTTATCCATTCTGTCACCCTATGTCTTTGGAGCATTTAGTGCATTACATTCAAAATAATTATCAATTGGTATGTTCTAATTGCCAATTTTGTTACTTGTTTTGTGATTGTTTTCGTAGTTCTTCACTTTTCCTTCTCAATCTTCTCACAGTTTGATGGCTTTTAGTGATATGCTTGGATTCTTTTTTCTTTAATTTTTGTGTATTAATGATTTTTATTTGTAGTTACCATTAGGTTTATATATAGCATTTTATGCATATAACAGTCTATATTATGTTGATGGTTGCTTAAGTTTGAAACAGTCTTTGTTTTTACTCCCCTACATTTCTGGTATGTGGTATCTGGCTTTACATCCTTTTATTTTATGATTCCCTCAACTGGCTTTTATAGATAAACTTGATTTTATTGTTGTTTTTTTTTTTTTGTGTGTGTGTGTGTGCTTCAACCTTTATATTGCTTTTATAAATAATCTATTACTTTTATTATGTTTAAATGTACCTGTGAAATTCCTCTTTGTGATTTTTCCTTTCCAAATAATCCCTTTTAACATTTCTTGTAAGGCTGGTTTAGTGGTGATGAATTCGTTTAATTTTTGTTTGGGAAACTTCCTTTTAGCACTTTGAATATATCATGCCATCCTCTTCTTGCTCGCAAGGTTTCTGCTGAAAAATCAGTTGGTAGCCTTATGGGATTTACCTTGTATGTAATTTATTTCCTTCTGCTCTTAAAATTCATTACTTTTTTTTGCCCATTTTAAATAGTCTATCTTGGTGTGGATTTCCTTGGGTTGATTGGGAGGGGAGGTGCTCTGTGCCTCTTACATCTAGATTTCTGTTTCCTCTCCCAGGTCAGGGAAGTTTTCAGCTATTATTTCTTCAAATAAATGTTCTGTCCCCTTTCACTCCCTCTTCTTCTTATAGCTATATAATGTGAATGTTATTACCCTTGAAAGTGTTGCTGAGGTCTCTTAACCTATTCCCATTTTTTATAATTCTTTTTTCATTCTCCTTGTTTAGCTTGATTGCTTTCCATCACCCTGTTTTCCAGCTCTCTGGTCCATTCTTCTGCTTCCTCCAGTCTACTTCTTATTCCCTCTAGTATATTTTTAATTTCAGTTAATGAGTTCTTCATCTCTCATTGGTTCTTTTTTTATGTTTTCTGTCTCTTTGTTAAGGGTCTCACTGAGGTCCTCCACTCTTGGTTCAAGTCCAGTGAGTATCTTTATGACTATTACTGGAAATTTTCTATTAGGCATATTACTTATTTTTGTTTTGTTTAGGTCTCTTGATATAATTTTGTCCTTTTCTTTCATTTGAGACATATTACTTTGTCTCCTCAGCTTTACCCGACACTGTTTCTGTGTGTTAAGAAAGTCAGCTATGTCTCTTGCTCTTGAAAGTAGTGGCCATGGGCAGCCTGGGTGGCTCAGTGGTTTAGCACTGCCTTCAGCCCAGGATGTGATCGTGGAGACCCGGGATCGAGTCCCACGTTGGGCATCCTGCATGGAGCCTGCTTCTCCCTTTGCCTGTGTCTCCGCATCTAATGAATAAATGAATAAAATCTTAAAAACAAAAAAAAAAAAGTAGTGGCCTGATGAAGAAGAGGTTCTATAGTACCCTGTAGTACAATGTCCTCTGTTCACCAGAACCTGGCACTTCAGGCATATCTTCTATATGTGTTGTGTGTACCTTACTGCTGTGGCTGAGTTGCATTTGTCTTCAGTCCAGTCATCTGCAATGGCTCTCTTTGTTGTGGTCAGGGTTTGGTCCCTGTGTTATTTTTGTTTTAAGATTTTATTTATTTATTCATGAAAGACACAGGCAGAGGGAGAAGCAGGCTCCTTGCAGGACTTGATCCCAGGACTCCAGGATCATGACCTGAGCCGAAGGCAGATGCTCAACTGCTGAGCCACTCAGGTGTCCCTGGTCCCTGTGTTATTAAGGGGCCAGTCTGGGGCTACCTTGGGCTTGAGTTGGATCATACCAGATGTTTGCAGAGAAGCAGTCACATCTATCTGCAGGGTACCTTCCATGTGTTGTCCCTTGGGAAGCTTTCATTGATGGATTGGGGCTGCAGTCCACCTAGTGTGTTTATCTTTCCCTCTCCTCAGCTCAGGAGACACTTTAGAGTAGAGCTGGCCACTCTCAGAGCTGCTTGCAAATGCCACACTTGTGGCACTGCTTTGGATAGACTCCTGCTGAGGGCAAGTTAGATGGACAGATCAGCATGAGAATGCTGAAGGGGTGGAGCACACAGTGTTAGCAAGATTTATGCAAGTCTGCTTCTGGGAGATCTGAGCTGCTTTGGAAAGTTCCTCCCTAGAGCAGGTTGGTTACCACATGTCCACAGAAGAATGCAGGGGTGGGGCTTGCTGTTAGTAAAGCTAAGTGGAGAGCATTTGTTGTGGTTCCTGCAAATGTCTGTATCCAGGCTGAGAGGCAAGATAGAGAAATGGTGCCCACTGGTTCTTTTGTTCTTAAAGATCCCTGTCCCTCCTGCACAAGTTCTGAAATTAGCAAATAAATTTCCTTTTCATATATCCTAGGAGTTTTTCAAACTGCTGATACTATGCTATATCTCAGTAGGGCTGATATGATGTCTCTCTAAGGTGAGGACTCAGTATATCACCCTCCTGTTCTTCCAGAGCTGAACTGAGCCCACTGATTTTTCAGATGGTGTTAAGAGGTGTTAAGCCTCTCTGGTTTTCAAAGTCAGATAGGATGGGAATTTGTCTTCCCAGTGAGGGTCCTCTGTGCCTGGGGTGACTGCTGTGGGGTCTGTTCCTCTCCCTGCTATATGCTTGCAGTGTCTCTCCTCCTCTGGTCAGTCTTGCAGTCAGTTTGGTTCCTGACCATGTCTCCATCCTTCCTATCATTTTCAGTATGGGTTTTTTTTCTCTATGATTAGGTGCAGAGAGTCTGTTCTGTCTTTAGAGTTCTTTTCTGGGTTATTTACACTAACGTGTGTTATTTAGTTGTATCCATGGGATAGGATAAACCTAGGATTATTTTATTCCACCAACTTCCTTCTTTTTGTTTTAAAGTCTATCTTGTGTGATACAAGTATAGATTTCTGCAAATAAAATCTTTTTCCATTCCTTCATTTTTGGATTGTGTGTACCTTTAAATTTGTCTATAAATCTGAAGAGTCTTTTGTAGGCTCATTTGGATCTTGTTTTTTCTATCCATTCAGTAACACTATACCTTTTTACTGGGTCATTTGGTCTATTTACATTTTAAGTAACTATTGATAGTTTTATTCAAGGGAAAATGCAGAGTAGGATCTTGAGCTGATCTAATCATTTGGACACATTGAGATGACCACTATGTTTGTGTAACTATGAAGACACCCTAAAGGCTGGCAAAAACAGACCTCCTACAGTTAATTGTAGAGAGGAGACCCAATCAAAAAAGTGGGATGGATAGGGTGTGGTTAAGGACCAAATTCCTGAGGGGATACCACAAGCACAGAGAAGTGAAAGGATCAAATCCCACACCATGTGCCCCCAGACACTGAGGATGTGTCCTATGAAGATGTATCCCCATAATGTCTAGCTTTGAAAATGAGTAGGGCTTCAATACCTTTTAAAATCAGTAGTACTTAACTCTGGGAAAGCCAGAAGGTAATAGAAATTTGAATCCTTGCCCTTAAAGAACCAGCATAATAAATAACCTGGCCCAAGAATCCAGCACAGAAACAGCTGTTAGAAAAGCACTTGAGGTATGTGTGAAGGAGATTAACTCATCAAAGAATGTGTCTCAGGGAGGCTGGGATTCCTCAGGAGACTTCTAAGAACAAAAAAGAGAGAGAAAGGAATCTAAGCATATCACTAAAGAAAGACATCAAATGACATGGGAAGAGAACAAGGGAAAAAGGAACAGAAAAAGAGCTACAAAAACAACCAGAAAACAATTAACAAAATAGAAATAAATACAAATCTATCAATAATTACTTTAAATGTAAATGGACTAAAAGCTTCAATCAAAAAAAATAGGGTGACTGAATGGGGGGGGAAGACTCATCTCTGTTGCCTACAAAAGATTCACTTCAGAGCTAAAGACACATGCAGAATAAAAGTGAAGGGCTCTAAAAATATAAACCATGCAAATAAAAGCAACAACAAAAAAAGCTGGGGTAATATTTGTATCAGACAAAATAGACCTTAAAACAAATAATGTAGCAAAAGACAAGGACACCACAATAATGATAAAGGGAATAATCCAACAAAAGGATAAAACAATTATATTATCTATGTACTCAACATAGAAGCATCCAAACACAAAAAAAATTATTAACAGATGTAAAGGAAGAAATTACAATACATTGTATTGTAAATTGCAATACAATAATAGTATGGGACTTTAACAGGCTACTTACATCAATGGATGTAAGGTCACCCACACAGAAAATTAACAAGGATATCATGGCTTTGAATCACACATTAAACCATATGGATCTACCAAGTGCATAGGGAACATTCTCCAGAATAGATCACATTTGGCCACAAAAGAAGTCTCAGGAAATTTAAGAAGAGTGAAATCAGGAGCACCTGGGTGGCTCAGTCAGTTAAGCATCTGACTCTTGATTACAGCTCAGATTGTGATCTCAGGGTTCTGGGATCAAGCCCCACGCTGGGCTCCACACTCAGCAAGGAATCTACTGGAGGTTCTCTCTTCCTCTCTCTTTGCTCCTCCCCATGCTCATGTTCTCTTTCTCTCTCTCTCTCAAATCTTAAAAAAAAGTGGTATCAAGCATCTTTTCTGACCACACTGGTATGAACCTAGAAATCAATATACACACACACACATCCTAAAAGTAACACAAATACATGAAGGCTAAACAACATGGATATTGGACAACCCAAAAAAAACAAAGAAGAAATTTAAAAATACCTGGAGACCAAGTAAAAATACATGAACCTAAATCTTTGGGATCCAGCAAAAAGTAGTTCTAACAGGGAGATTTATAACAATACAGGCCTAATTAAAGAAAAAAAGAAAAATTTCAACTTAAACTTACATCTAAGTTCTTAGCAGAAGGAAGGAAATACTAAAGATCAGAGCAGAAATAAGTACAGTAGAGGCTTAAAAAAAATCAATGAAACCAGGAGCTGGTTCTATAAAAGATAACAAAATTGATAAACCTTTGGCCCAACTCATCAAACAAGAGTATTCAATCAAATGGAGGAGAAATAAATAACCAACACTAGAGAAATACAAAGGATTATAAGAGAATATTGTGAAAAATTAAAAGAAATGGATAAATTCTTAGAAAATCTTCCAAAACAGAATTAGCAAGAAACACAAAATTTCAACAGATTAATTACTAGTAATGAAATTCAGTTAGTAATCAAAAAATTTCCAACAAAAAGGGTAGGACAAGATGGCATCATAGGTGCATTCTCTATGAAAGATTTAAAGAGCTAATACCTATTCTTCTCATACTCTTCCAAAAGAAGAGGAAGTAAAGTGTCCAAATACATTCTACAAGGTGAGCATTAATTACCTTGATGCCAAGACCAAAAACACTACAAAAATCAAGACACCACAGGCCAATATTTCTAAGGAAAATAAATGCAAACATTCTTACAATATTAACAAATTTAATACACTTAGAAAATCATTCATTATGATCAATTGGGAATTATTTCAGGAATAAAAATATTTAATATTCAGAAATCAATTTGACACATCATATTAACAAGAATAAAAACCATCTGATCTCTATAGATGCAAAACAAGCATTTGAGACAATAAAATATCCATTCATAACTTCTCAACAAAGTAGGTTTAGAAGGAATGTACACCAACAGAGAAAAGGCCATAAATGAAAAACCCACAAATGAAAAACCCACAGCTAACCTCCTACCCAACAGTAAAAACTGAAAGTTTCTTCTCTAAGATCAGGAACAAGCTTGTCTTGTGATGTCCACACTTGGCACTTTAATTCAACATAGTACTCTGTGGAAGTTCTAGCTACAGTAGCCATACAAAGAAAAGGCCTCCAAATTGATAAGAAAGATATAAAACTGTCATTATTTGCAGATGACATGACACTATATATAGAGGAAATGTTAAAGTCTCCACCAAAAAACTGTTAGAACTGATGAGTGAATTCAGTAAAGTTGCAGGATAGAAAATTAATATAGAGAAATCTGTTGCATTTCTATATACTAGTAACAAAGTAGCAAAAAGAGAAATTTTCAAAATCCCATTTCTCTTTGACATCAGCCATAGCAGTATTTTTCCAAGCATGTCTCCTTGGGCAAGGGAAACAAAAGCAAAAATAAGCTATCAGAATTACACCCAAATAAAAAGCTTTTGCCCAGTGGAGGAAACCATCAATAAAACAAAAGGCAGCCTACCTAATGGGAGAATATATTTGCAAATGATATATCTGATCAGCAGTTAATATTCCAATTATACAGAGAACTTATACAACTCAACATGCAAAAAAAAAAAAAAAGATCCAGTTAAAAAGAGCAGAGGACCTGAACAGACATTTTTTTCCCCAAAAAAAGACAATATCCAACAAACACAACATACTCAACATCACTAATCATCAGGAAAATGTATATCAAAACCACAATGAGTCATCACCTCACACCTGTCCAAATGGCTAAAATTAAAGACAAGAAATCACAAGTGTTGGCAAGAATGTGCAGAAGAGGGAGCCCTTGTGCCCTGTTGGTAAGAACGTAAGTTGGTGCAGCCATTGTGGAAAACACTATGGAGTTTCCTCCAAAAATTAAAAGTTGAAATACCATGTAATCCAGTAATCCCCACTACTGGGATTTACCAAAGAAAATGAGAACACTAATTCAAAAAGATATACATACCCCAACGTTTACTGCAGCATTATTTAAAATAGCCAAAATAGGGAAGCAATAGTAGTAGTAACTAATATTGCATTCCATATTAAACTTTAATGAAAAATACTCACAGACATGTACTTATCATTTTGTTTTATAGTTCTCTGTTTCTCTAAATTTCTTCCATTATAATTTGGTGACTTTCCTTAGTGCTATGTTTGTGTCCTTTCTTTATATTTTTTGTGAAACTATTACAGATATCTGATTTATGGTTACCATGGGGTTCATATATAATGTAATATTCTATGTCTGTAGCCATCTATTTTAATTTGATGATCACTTTAAAAAATGTAGTGCTTTTAGAACACCGTTGAATTTAAGATTTTATTTATTTATTCATGAGAGACAGAGAGAGGCAGAGGGAGAAGCAGGCTCCATGCAGGGAGTCCAATGTGGGACTCGATCCTGGGTCTCCAGGATCAGGCCCTGGGCTAAAGGCGGCACTAAACCGCTGAGCCACCCGGGCAGCCCAAAGCACTACATTTTTACCACCACTCCCAATGTTTCATGTTTTGAGGTCCTATTTTGTGTCTTACTATTTTGTGACTCCATTGACTAATAATTATTTCTAGATGATTTTACTACTTTTATATTTTAAACTTCATACTAGAGAAGTTAGTATTCAGGCCACTACTACCTTCATTATATATTTACTTCTATTGGTGAGATCATTTCTTTTATATGGGGGGCTACTTGGGAATAAACTGCTCCTACCAGCACGGAGCCAGTGAGATAGAAGGGGGGAGTCAAAAGAAATGGTGCCTATCATCACTTCTGTTCCCAAAGAATGTTAGAGCAGGTCCCCGCCCCTCTGGCAAATGATAAGGTTAATCTCCTTTACGTGTAACCCAGGTACTTTTCAAACTGCTGCCTCTGCCCTGGGACTTGGAGCAAGTAAGATTACATGCACACGTTTTAAGAGCAGGGTCTCAGTTTCCCACTGCCTTCCCAGACATATGCCCCACTGGTTTTCAAAACCAGATATGTCTTCCCAGTGCAGATCACCTAGGCTCAGGAGTCTAATCTAATGTGGGGCTTGAGCCCTTGGTTCCTCAAGGAGGGTCTCTATGGGTGTGATACCACCCTATACCCTTTAGGGGTCATCACACTGGGATTGTGGGTCCTACCTAGACCACATTTTCACCCCTCTCCATGATATACTTTTCCTTTATACCCTTAATTGTATAAAATCATTTCTTCAAGTCTTCAGTTTGTTCTCAGAGATAGTTGTTTTATAAATAGTTGTAGTTCTGGTTTGTCCATGGAAGGAGGTAAGCTCAGAATCTTCCTATTCTATCATCTTGATCCCCAAGACACATCTGATTTCTACTCCAAAGCTCCTCATAAAATAGATACAGCATAATAAATAAAGTCAGTAATATCTTTATAAAAGATAAAATGCCAGTGTTCATAGAGTATTTTGACCCATACCAGGTTTGTATATCTCAAAGTTAGGGAATCTTTCAAAAATAACCACAATGTAATTATTCTATCTTTAATTTTAGCAATAACTCCTTAATATTATCAACTCTTCATGAGTATTCTAATTTCCCTGATACTCTCATATTTAATTTGCAACCAATTTGTTTGAATTAGGATTCAAACAAGATATACATGTTGCACTGAATTAATTCCAACAAGTTTCATTATTGTTACCCTTTTCACTTTTCCCTTTTGTGAAAATTCTTTTGACAAACTAAATGTTTTGCTTAATCCTTAGGTCTTAAAAATGAGCTATAACAAAATCCGAAAACTTCAGAAAGATACTTTTTATGGCCTCAGGAGCTTGACACGGTTGCATATGGACCACAACAGTATTGAGTTTATAAACCCAGAGGTTTTTTATGGACTCACCTTTCTCCGACTGGTGCACTTGGAAGGAAATCAGCTCACTAAGCTCCATCCAGATACATTTGTCTCTTTCAAATACCTCCAGATATTTAAAACATCTTTCATTAAGTACCTGTACTTGTCTGATAACTTCCTGAACTCCCTCCCTCAAGAGATGATTTCCAATATGCCTGATTTGGAAAGCCTTTATCTTCATGGGAACCCATGGACCTGTGATTGCAACTTAAAATGGTTGTCTGACTGGATACAGGAAAACCCAGGTATGTATGCGGTTTATTTCTTTGTCCTAATTAGAGGAAACCTGCCTGGAGGTTTCTACCATTAAGTGGGGAGGCCAAGGTAATTGAGCTGGAGAGAAAATGGACACTAAATAATAACTCAGTGGTAATGAATTCTCTTTCATAATTATTTGTATGTTTGTTTCAGGTCAGCTATCCATAAATCATCACTTCTGGCAAAATTAGGAGATAAGGAATGTTTGTGTACGTTACTCTACCTACCATGAGCTACACAACCCTTCCCTTTTCTTATCTTCCCTTCAGTCGTTCAGTCAATACACATTTTTTTGGAGTTCTAGTCAAGGTCCTGTGCTCAGTGGTAGAAATACCATGAGCACTCTCTCCTCTAACCATGCCTCTCAGTGGGCTACAGATAAGCAAACAGATAATCAGAGTGTGAAATGTGCTTTGATGGGGAAAGTAAAATTTGCATGAAGAGGGCAGGATCCATTTAGTCAACAAGTAGTTATTATAAACCTACTGTGAGCAAGGGATCACAAAGAACACAGGGATCTAAAAATAAAACAGATAGCACCTTCACCGACCTTACATTCCTGTGGGGGAGGAGGGCCGGAAATGGACAAACAACTAACTGCGCTATTAATGGTTGAAATCTGATTAAACAATTAAGTCTTTAAGATAATGACTGAAAGGAGCCTATTGATTTTGGCATCAAAGGGGTGGGTGGTTACTTTGCAAAGAGCGATGGAAGCCAGATTGCTGTCTTGGGAGGGAGACGTGGAAGGCAGGGAGCAGTCTACTCTTTTGGAAAGGTTTGGCCTGGGATGAAGCAAGGGAGGAAGGATGCAGCCAGATGGAAAGGTGCAATCACACGGGACTCTTCAAGCATGAGAGAAACTTGAGTATGTTCAAGGCGAGAAGAGATTAAGAAAGGGCAGATCATCCTTAGAACAAGTCCCTGAGAAGACTGGAGGGCAAGAGATCCAGACATAGGAGGAAGGATTTTCCTTAGGAGAACAGAGAACTAGATGGGCACAGAGGCAGGGGATCTCCTGAGTCTGGTAGAAAAAACAAAGGAAGTGCTTATCTGATGGCTTTTCCTCTTCTGTGAAGTTGTAGGAGAGGTGAGTGAGGAGGGTCCTAGGAAAAGGTCAAGGCCAGAAACTTGAGAAAAGTGGAAAAGATTTGAAGTTGCTGCCATCACATGTGTGTGTGTATATATGTGTGTAGTTGGTTCATTAGTTTAAGACCAAACCAGAAAACATTAACTGAACACTGAGAATTACTTTAAGGCAATAGACAGCACCTTTGCTCTCAAAGAGCGTATATTTTTGGCAAATATGTTAAACACATAAAAAGACAAGAAAGCTATGAATGAAAAACATCAAAACACTTATAATGAAGTTCCATAGGGGCTCAAAGTCAGTAAAACTTACTTCTGCCTTGATTAAAAAGGAGGGAAATTGGACTGGGCCATAGAAGATCCATCAAGGGGGAAAAGAAGGAACAAGAGAGCTAGCAGAGAGTTAACATGTACTGAGTTTGTGGTTGACATTGTGCCAGATGCTTTCTATTTAATCCTCACAATGATCTTCTAATTACAAGATGAAGAAACTGAGGCTTAGGAAATTTGGGTGTCTTGGGCTAGACATTTAGATCCTTTATGCTTCAATTTTCTCACCTGTAACATAGGGATAATAATAACTGCGAAGAATAATTAATACATACAAAGTGCTTAGCGCAATGTATAGCACCAAGCAAGCACTCAGTAAATGTGAAACATAATCATTTTCGTGCTACCCATCCAGGTCACACAGCAAAGAAAGTAGAAAAGCAGAAATTCAAAAGTCCAAATCTTTTTCTACAATGTATTTGGTGGGGCAGCCCTGGTGGCTCAGCGGTTTAGCGCTGCCTTCAGTACAGGGCCTGATCCTGGAGTCCCACGTCAGGCTCCCTGCATGGAGCCTGCTTCTCCCTCTGCCTGTGTCTGCCTCTCTCTCTCTCTCTCTCTCCTCTCTCTCTCTGTCTCATGAATAAATAAATAAAATCTTTTAAAAAATGTATTTGGGGTGAAGAAATTGCTTTCTACATGAAGATCTAGAACAAGCTGCATAAAGAGGGTAATAAATAGCCCAAATTGTCTGGCATAGGCTCAAGAGAGATGTGCAGGGTGTTCTGAAACCCACTGTAGGGAGCATTGAATACCAGGTGATGAGGATTATACTTTATCCTATAGACAAGAGAGATTTTACGGTGAAAGCTTTGAACACGGAGATGCTTTTTGGAGATGGTCAATGTAGGAGCAGCAGACAGGAGGAACTGGAGCGGTGGGAAGAAACAAGAGTCCAAGGATGAAGGGCCCAAGATGGCTTGTGTCTGAGGAAAGACAGATTGAACTATGAGGTGACCACATCTGAAATGTAGCTTCACAGACCCCAAGACACTGAGTGAGGGGTTTCTCAGTACTTTCCAATGCCATGGAGGAGATAAAGGAGAATGAGGAATGGGAAAGAACCACTGAGTTTTCACTTCGTTGCTAGCTGAAGGACAGGGGGAGAATGGGGGGCATATGAAGAAAGCTTATATGAGAAACATAGCAGTGGGGGCTCGGGGAAAAGATGATGCTCAGGACCAGAGAACCACACACTCAGAAAATGATTCTGTATCTGGTTCCTACAAGGTATCAAACCTACTTGCCATTTTGCTAATTTATATGTTCTGGTCATAAAATCAGGCTACTATTTATTTTTAGCAGCTAACATTTTAAGTGGAAAATGCCATGATTGTAAGATACCCAGGTATTTTATATACTAAGGAATAAAAAAAAAAATCTAGGGTTGACAAATTATAGCCCACGGGCCAATCACAGCCCTCCACAAGGCTTTGGTAAATAGAGTTCTATGGGAATACAGTCGTGCCTGGTTCTGTGGCTGCTTTGATCCTACAGTGGCCTAGTCCAGTTGCTAGGTCAGACACCTTTGGTCCACAAACCTAACGTTTTTACTACCTGGCCCTTTACATAAAAAGTTTGCTGATCGTGGCCTACAGAACAAAGCCCGAACCCCCTAGTCTAGCGGCACCTAGCCTCAGCCTGGTTTTCTTGCTTTCCAGTCCTCACAACCCCTTGCCATCCCAGGCACACTGTACACCATTTTATTACCTCCTCCCTGTGGCTTTCCTGCCAGCAGCACTTGCCTTCCTTCTCTGCCTGGTGAGCTCCCAGCCTGCCTGCACACTTGGCTCAGCCCTCACTCCTTCTGCGAAGCCTAGTACTCTCCCACTGCCCTCCTCAATCTGTATTTGAATATAATTGGCTCTTGACCAATATGTCGACCCCCAAAACAGTTGAAAAATCTATGTACGTAGCTTTTGAATCCCCCAAAACTTAACCACCCATAGCCTACTATTGACAGAAAGCCTTACGGATAACCTACCTGGTCAATTAACTCCTATTCATACATTGTATGTATTTTTTACTGTATTCTTATAATAAAGCTAAAGAAAAGAAAAGGTTTCTGAGAAAATCATAAGGAAAATACGTTTACAGTACTGTATTTATCAATACTGTAAATTTACATCATCTGCTTTTACAAGATGGTTCCCATACCTGTATCAGTAATGTCTTATATAAAATGCTGTAGATGGTATATGAATTGCTAATACTAGACATCAAAAATGAAAAGATAATGTCAAAAGAAATCATGTTTATGTTACATTCATGCATTGATAATGAAGCAACAATAGGGCTGCAGATGGAAGTCTAGTGTAATTGATACACCTGCTTTAGGGTAGCCTCGCCTACACACTAAGGATGCAGGGGTAGGCTTATTCATAATACACTATTGGAAACTTTTTTTCTAAAACCACTTACCTGTGATGATAGGCTGATAATGCAGTTTCTCCGATTATAAGAGAGAGGCGTACCGTACAGTAGCGACGTTCTTCGAAAGAAAAATTGCGAGACCCTAAGTAAACACACACATCAGCCTTCTAGTAAGCATCGCTCACGGCATGCCTGTGTAAGGGCAGGCTATCCGCCTCCACACAAGGCCCACACGTGAAATCCTACATAATGACAAGCGAGGCGACGATACAAAAACCCCTCACACCATCCTTACCATGCGGTTGTTGGACTGTTGCGCAAACGCACTCACAATAGGGAAGTTTCCTGGCTCTACCGCATGGTAATTACTTACTGTTCTGTAAGTGGAGGTGGATCATCAGCAGGTCTTCATCCTCATCACCTCCACGTTGAAGAGGTGAAGGGGGGCGTGGGGGCACTGGTCTCGCCGGCAGAGAAGCGGAGGCCAGGGGGGCCGGGCACTCAGCGGGACTCTACAGTGATAAATTGTGCTTTGTTGGACTTTCTGCTCTTTTATTTTTCTACGACTGTTTCTACGTGCAACCAATCTTTCTTGCACCATTTGCTTTAGCCTCAGTGCCCACATCACAGAAGGGGTCACGTCATAACGCAAGTCAGAAGCAGGCCTGAATAACAGAACCCTTCTGCCAGACTGTCTCACGTAGGTTTGTTTTCTGGCACTGCCTTTTGTATGTTTTCTTCCTCCTCATTAGTCACTGGTTTGGAAGCATTAATCTCTACCCAGTCATCTCCTCTTTAATTTCTCTGGTAACTATTAGTTCTTGAATTTCTCCAAGATCCGTATCTTGAAGCCCTTTACCACCGTCCCCCCAACCCGCTCCCCGATATATATATATATATATATATATATATATATATATATATATATATATATATATATATTTTTTTTTTTTTTTTGCCATATCCACAGTCTCTGATGATTTCCTTGACTGGCTCTGAACTAAGTCTTTTGAAGTTGTGCACACCATCTGGACATAGTTTTCTCCAACAGGAATTTGCTGTTGCAGACTTGATGGCTTCCATTGCCTTGTCCTATAACGACAATGGCATCTTCGGTGGTGTAATCCTTCTAGATTTTCAAGATGTTCATGAGGGTTCTCTTGTATAGAATTAATCCTGTCCATAGAATACAGTGTTTAATGAGCCTTGATGACCCCTCTTTATGACCCCTTGAATTAGAGGACGAATCAGCAATATGTTTGGGGGCAAGTAAGCCACTCTAATGCTTTTGGTGTTGAACTCCTGGGGTTTTGGGTGGCTCAGGGAATTCCCCAACGTTAAAAGAACTTTACAAAGCAGACTCTTACTGGCAAGGCACTTCCTGACTTCAGGAACAAAGAATAGATGGGACCAATTTGGAAAAAATATTCTCATCAGCCAGGCCGTTTTGCTGTACAACGAAAGCCCTGGCAACTGGTGTTTACCATTCCTTTCAAGGCTCAGGATTTAGCAGCTTTATAGATAATCATGAATCCGACTGCATTTGCAAACCATAGTACAGTTAGCCCATCCCTTCCTGTCTGAAATCCAGGTGCTTCCTTCTCTTCCTAATAAATGTGCTTTGTGGCATTTTTATCCAGAATAGGGCACTTTCATCTACATTGAAAACCTAATTTCAGGCAGGTATCCTTTCTCCTCAGTGATTTTTGTGATGGTGTCTGGAAACTCATCTGCTTCCTCTTAGGTGGTGGAAGCTGCTTCTCCTGTTATCTTTATATATTTCAAGCCAAATTTTTCTAAAATATCAAACCATCCTTTGCTGGTATTAAGTTCTCCAGGTTAGGTCCTTCTCCTTTCTTTTGCTCTAAGCTTCATTATGATGACTTTGCTTTTTCTTGAATCACACTAGAGTCTACAGATACGCCTTTCTTATAGCAATCTTGCACCCACATAAAAGCTGTATTTTTCAACACAAGATAAAAAGATATTTTGCGGAAAGTGCAAGGTTTTCACACCTGCTGGTATAGTGCAGTGACAGCTTCAAGGAATTTCCTCATCTTTTCTTACAGAGGTCCTTATGCTGGCTTTGCTGATGTTAAGGTGCCAGGTAACTGCAGCTCAAACCTCGTATTAACTTTTTCTTGTCGTAACTTTGCTTCTTGGGACCACTTCCAGCGTCACTAGTGGCACTTTGTATGGGTCCCATGGTATTATCCAAGGTTTATGGCATTGTGCTAACATGATGAAAAAATACCTGAGAACCATGAGATCACTTTACTGCAGTGTGCAATTTACCGGAGCGATGAATTACGCACATGGAGATAATTAGTGTCATACAGCATTTTTTTTGACATTTGTAGAGAGTTTAATCAGCAAGTTGAAAAATCAGACATGCAAACATGTTTTACATCATAAGTTCAATTCCCTCAGGATTTTTCACAGTGGGCACATAAATATAAAGGTAAATTTTACAATAACTGAACTGTGAACTGAATTTTCAGTACTGTGCGTGCACTCAGTTGATTCTATATCAACAACTATTATTGGAAAAAACTAAGAATTTTCTACAGGAATTGACAGAGTCATTCCCCTCATCTCAAGTCCATCCCTCCCTTGAGTCGACATCATGGACAGACACTGAGTGGTTAACAAATAAACTACAATTTCTGTTTTAGAGGCTAAGGTTGCAATCTCGATTTTCCCTAAGTCACACATGTTGATTTTGTTCCTTTAGGGAAATCACCTTGACTCTTCTGATTATTCTCATCTACAGATTAGGATTAAGGTGTCACTGGCAATACAGCATGTTGTGATACTGAAAAATGACCATATATATGTTTTCATAGCATTTTGAAAATATTAAGGAATATAAAATTGTAATTATGAAAACAATTCTTAAGAAAGTTTCATTTTGCAACAGGATTTCCAACATTAATACATATTAAGATGAAGGAAATATTAAATATAGGAATATGAAGATTTCATAATTTTATTTATGAAAACCTCAGAAATTGTAGTTTATTTGTCATACAGAATTTTTAAATGGATACAACACTTGAGCTCACCTCTATAGTAATAGGAGGTGGCTACAGAATTACTATGGTAGTAGTTAATTTTAGGTGGTTAAGATTTAATATTGTACGTTTATTACTTTACATTTTTCTCAGCTGTGAATGGTGCTACCTATGGTCTTTAAGCATGTACAAGTTTTGATAAGTTTTAACTTTCTATAATGGATTTGTGCATACTGTATGCACTCACAACATACGTAAAAATTTTTCAACATTTGTAGGCAAGGTTTTTCAAATTGCCACACATCTCAAAAAAATTTTTCAGTATATTTATTGAAGAAATTCACATATAAGTGGACCCACAGAGTTCAAACCTGTATTGTTCAAGGGCCAACTATAATCATTTCAGCACTTTCAGATTGCCCACAACTTCATTCTTAAATGGAAAACATCTTACTGTATTTATTAGTATTAAATGTCTTTTGCCTTTTCTATCCTAAGTCTGATTTATTTATATCTAGCTCCTAGAATGTGCCTAGAACATACTTGGTTCTCAAACTAAGCTCTGATTCGCTATTTTGAAGGTGAATACAAATGAGTCCACTACTCACCTATGATCTTAGTATGTCCCCAAATTGTCCCAAATTGTGTATTTACTCAGCATGAAACAGGCAATCCTTTTGCACATATCTCAGTAGTCCAGTCTAACACAGCTTTATCTATTTGTGGGTATCTTTCCTACTTAGGTTCCGCAAAGCTCTTTGTCTTTTTCTCTATAAAATAAAATAAACATTTGTTTTACAAATGTCAAATTGCTGTCTAGCTTCTGTTTCCAGGCCTTTCTACCTACCTTCTTGTTTCAGTGTCAAAGCGTAGTGTAATCTTAATACAAAGATTGTATTATTTTCGGTTTTTTAAAGATTTTATTCGAGAGAGAGAGCGGGGGAAGGGGTTAGAGAAGGAGCAGAGGGAGAGAATCTCAAGCAGACTCTGCACTGAGCACAGAGCCTGAAGCTGGGCTCAGTCTCACAATCCTGAGATCATGACTTGAGCTGAAACCAAGCATCAGACACCCAACTGAGTCAGCCACCCAGGCACACCTTAATAGAACCATTTTAAGTGGCAAACTTAATATATGTAGTATCAACAGTGCATGTAACTTGGTTAAAGAGAAAATACTGTAAATAGCTAAAATAGTGTCCCGTGTGTGGTAGTGGTAGCTACATCACACGATTGACAGCTTGTCAGGTGCTACAGTAAAACACCTAACATTTTAAGACACATCTCAAGTTATAATGTGGAAGAAATAGACCGTAGAATTAGGCCTGCCCACCTTCATCCCTCCCTCCAATGGTTTCCTGAGCACCATTGACGGGGGCAGGGACCTACAGATAAACAAGTATGGATCTGATGGTTTTGTGGGAAGACAGACAACAAGACAAGGCATTCTAATAGTGGGTGGATGAGGAGTAGGACAGGGGAAGCGAGAGGTATAAGGAGAACACAAAGCAGAAAGCCCACCAGGAAGTGGTGTTGTGGTTGGCTCCTGCAAGATGTAAGTAGTTAGACCTTGAGGGAAGAGGGAGTGTCCGACAGCAGCGTATTCTGGAACCTAATAAGACATGGCAGGGAGAGCATGTCTGTGTGACTAAAAGTTAGTGTGATGGAGAGAATGGACGTGATGTGATAAGATCTGCATCTGAAGTAAAATACCTGATGTCCAGGGCCTGCTAACTCTGGTCCAGGTGCTAGTAACACATACCGAGATGTGAGCATAATTCTGTGGTGAGGTTTAATTAAGCCAGAAGTCTACCATGTTCTTTGATTTGGCAGGGTCGAACTCAAGGTACTGATCGGTAGGTTAAGGGTCATAGCTGGTTGGTAAGTGGGGGACTAAGAAGAGCCTCTTATGGGTACTCAAATGTTTTTAGGCTTGCCAACTGCCTTCTCTGCATAGATTTAGACCTTAAAAATTACTGAAGGGGAGTGAGAATACCTGGACGGCTCGGCGGTTTAGTGCCTGCCTTCGGCCCAGGGCGTGGTCCTGGAGTCCCGGGATCGAGTCCCACATCAGGCTCCCTGCATGGAGCCTGCCTCTCTCTCTCTGCCTGTGTCTCTCATGAATAAATAAATTAAAAATCTTTAAAAAAAATTACTGAAGGAGGGACACCTGGGTGGCTCAGTGGTTGAGCATCTGCCTTTCGTTCAGGGCATGATCCCCAGAGTCCTGGGATCGGGCTCCCTGCATGGAGCCTCGCTTCTCCCTCTCCCTCTGCCTATGTCTCTGCCTCTCTCTCTCTCTCTCTCTCTCTCTCTCTCTCTCTCTGTGTGTGTCTCATGAATAAATAAATTTTAAAAAATTACTGAAGAATGGTGAGCCAGATGTATATAGCATTACCTGTCATACTGGAGAACAAACTGAAGGATTTGGAGTCTATCCCCATTGTCACAAATGGCACAATCTCATCCCCCCCTTTTTGTGGCATGTGCATGCATATGCATACACATACATACACACACCACATCTTCCTTCTTCCTTATCCATTCCTCTATTGATAGACACTTAGGTTACTTCCAAATCTTGGCTATTGTAAATAGTGCTGCAATAAACATAAGGGTGCATGTATCTTTTCAGATTAGTATTTTTGTATTCCTTGGGTAAAAATTATTGGATCATATGAGAATTCTATTTTTAATTTTTTGAGTAATCTCCATACTGTTTTCCACAGGGCTGCACCAATTTACATTCTCACCATTAGTGCACGAGTTCCTTTTTCTCCATATCCTTGCCAACACTTGTGATTTCATGTCTTTTTTAATTTAAGCCATCTGATAGGTGGAAGATGATGTCTCAGTGTGGTTTTGATTTGCATTTACCAGATGACCAGTGATGTCGACCATCTTTTCATGTGTCCCTTGGCCATCTGTGTGTCTTCTTTGAAAAAAAGTCTATTCAGGTCCTATACTCATTTTTATTTATTTATTTTTTTATTATTTAAACATTTTATTTATTTATTCATGAGAGACACAGAGAGAGAGGCAGAGACACAGGCAGAGGGAGAAGCAGGCTCCATGCAGGGAGCCTGATGTGGACTTGATCCCAGGTCTCCAGGATCATGCCCTGGGCTGAAGATGGTGCTAAACCACTGAGCCACCGGGGCTGCCCACTATGCTAATTTTTAAAACAAAATCCTTGGGGTTTTGTTTTTTGGTGTTGAGCTGTATAAGCCCTTGTTATAGTTTGGATCCTAACTAGTTATTGGATATATCATTTGCAAATATCTTCTCTCTTTCAGTAGGTTGCCTTTTTTGTTGATGATTTCCCTCGCTGGGCAAAAGTTTTTTGGTATTATCTCAATAGTTTATTTTTGCTTTTTGTTTTCCTTGCCCAAAGAGACAGATCTAGGGAAGGGTTTCTATGGTCATTGACAGGTACATTTCTGCCTGTCATCTCCTCTAGGATTTTTATGGTTTCAGGTCTCACTTTTAGGTCTTTAACCCACTTAGAGTTTATTTTTGTGTATGATGTAAGAAAGTGGTCCAGTTTCATTCTTTTGCATGTAGCTGTCCAGTTTTGACATTTATTGGAGAGTCTGTCTTTTCTCCCATTGTATGTTCTTGCCTCCTTTGTCATAGATCAATGGACTATATAAGTATGGGTTTATTTCTGAACTCTCTATTCTGTTCCATTGATCTGTGCATCTGTTTTTTTGTGCCAGCAACATCCTGTTTTGATTACTATGGCTTCGATAACTTGGTACCTGGGATTGTGATACCTCCACTTTGTTCATCTTTCTCAGGATTGCTTTGGTTATTTGGGATCTTTGTGGTTCTATACAAATAGAGTAATGTATGTTTCGGTTTTGTGGAAAATGTGAGTATTTTGATTGGTATTTTAGTAAATCCAAGATCACTTTGGTTAGTACAGACATTTTAATTATATTAACTCTTCCAATCCTTGAGCATGGACTATCTTTATTATTCACTTATGTTGCCTTCGATTTCTTTTGTCAATGTTTTATACTTTTCAGAGCACAGGTCTTTCACCTCCTTGGTTAAGTTTAGTACTAGGCATTTTATTATTTTTGGTGCAATTATAAAGGAGATTGTTTTTCTTAATTCCTCCTTCTGCTACTTCATTGTTAGTGTATAGAAATGTAACAGGTTTCCGTATGCTATTTTTGTATCCTGTGATTTTATTGAATTCAGTGATCACTTCCAACAGTTTTTTGGTGGAGTCTTTATGATTTCTTACATCTACTGTCACGTCATCTGCAAAAAGTCACAGTTTTGGTTCTTCTACGTCAACCTGGATGTCGTTATTTCTTTTTCTTGTTGGACTTCTGCAAGTAGGACTTCTAAAGGGTGCTGTGTGGAGTAAAAGTGCTGAGAGTGGACATCCTTGTCTTGTTCCTGATCTTAGAGGAGAAGCTCTCCATTTTTCACCATTGAGCCTGGTATTTTGTGGGTTTGTCATATTTGGCCTTTATTCTGTTGAGGTAGGTTTCCTCTAAACCCACTCTGTTGATGGTTTTTATCATGAACAGATGTTGAATTTTGTCAAATGCTTCCTATTCAACCGTTGAGATGATCATATGGTTTTAATTCTTTGTTTTGTTGATGTAGTTTATTAGTCTCCAGAATAAAACCCAATTGACCATGGTGAATGTCCTTTTACTGTATTGTTAAATGCAGTTTGCTAATATTTTGTTGAGGATATTTACATTTATATTCATCAGGGATGTTGGCCTGTAGTTTTCTTGTGTTGCAGTATTTTTGCCTGGTTTTGGCATCAGGGTAATGCTGACCTCATAGAATGTGTTTGGAGGCTTTCCTTTCTCTTCTCTGTTTTGGAATAGTTTGAGGAAAATAGGTATTAACTCTTCTTAACCTTTTGTAAATTCTATCAAACATTTAATCTTTTAAAGGACAATCAAGTTCCATAACCCTTAAAACATTAAAATGAGGAAATGGAACTGAACTACTCTTAGTAAAAAGTGAGAAACACAAGCATATTATTTTGTCTCCCTATATAAGCAAATTAGTCTTTTAGGTAATATTTTCTGAGTACCAGATATAAATCAGGCACTTTCTAGGGATAGGAAATAAAGCAATCAACAAGACAGACAAAAATCTGTGTGACCATGGATATAATACTACAGCAGGGTACATAGACAATATCTTTTTAGAAATCAATACAAAGACCAAAAGGTAGTAAACTTTTTATAAACACTAAAATTTCCATTTTTTTTCTTTCAAATTTTAGCAAAAGCTATTTCTTTAAAATGTTCAAATGTAAAGAGGCCACAGCTGGCAATAACTCAACTGTTATTTTTCCTAGATATAATAAAATGCAAAAAAGACAGAAGTCCCTCCAGTCTTCAGCAATGTCCACTTTGCATGAACCCCAGGACCTCTAAAGGCACGCCTTTAGCTATGGTCCCAGCTGCAGCTTTCCTGTGTGCCAAGCCAACCATCGACCCATCCCTGAAAGTAAAGAGCCTGACTATTCTGGAGGACAGCAGTCCTATGTCCATCTCTCCTCAAGATTTCATGGCACCTTTTGGCTCCCTCACTTTGAATATGACAGATCAGTTTGGAAATGAAGCTAACATGGTCTGCAGCATCCAAAAGCCCTCAAAGACATCATCCATTGCATTCACTGAAGAAAATGACTATATTATGCTAAATACATCATTTTCAACATTTTTGGTGTGTAACATAGATCACAATCACATTCAGCAAGTGTGGCAAGTTCTGGCTTTGTACAGTGATACTCCTCTGATTCTAGAAAGGAGCCACTTGCTCACTGAAACACCACAACGCTGCTACAAATATAAACAGGTGGCTCCTAAACGTGACGACATCTTTACCGACATAGAGGCTGATCTCACAATAGATCCCCCTTGGTTAATGCAAGACCAAATTTCCTTGCAGCTAAATAGAAATGCCACCACACTCAGTACAATGCACATCCAGTACTCCAGTGATGTTCAAGTCACTTTGCCAAGGGCAGAAATAAAGCCAGTGAAACACAAATGGACCATGATTTCCAGAGATAATACGACTAAGCTGGAACGCACTGTTTTGATTGGTGGGACTATTAGCCTAGAATGCCCAGCCCAAGGAGACCCTGCCCCACATTTAGAGTGGCTTCTGGCTGATGGGAGTAAAGTGAGAGCCCCTTATGTTAGTGAGGATGGACGGATCCTAATAGACAAAAGTGGAAAACTAGAACTTCAGATGGCTGATAGTTTTGACACAGGTATATACCACTGCATAAGTACCAATTATGATGATGCAGATATTCTCACCTATAGAATTACTGTGGTGGAGCCCTCCATAGAAGCCTATCATGAAAATGGGGCTCACTATACAGCTTTCATCGGTGAAGCAGTTGACCTCCCGTGCCATTCTTCTGGTATCCCAGATGCCTCCGTTAGCTGGGTTCTTCCAGGAAACACTGTGCTTTATCAGTCCTCCAGAGACAAGCAAATTCTTAACAATGGCACACTGAGAATATTACAGATCACCCCAAAAAACCAGGGCTATTATTGTTGTGTAGCAGCCAATCCATCAGGGGTTGACTTTTTGATTAACCAAGTTTCAGTCAAAACAAAAGGGCAAAGCCCAGTAGAGCATAATGTAGAAACAGATGGATCTGGACTTGATGAGCCCAATCCCATCTCTCCTCTTAAGGAGCCACCAGCTGTGCAACTCCCTACATCTGCTCCAGTGGGAGCTGAGACTGGAAAACAAGTCTTGAGCACAAGTAAAAAGCACAACTATCGTGAGTCAATACACCGGCAGCGAGGAGATTCACCAAATAGACATTTTAGAGAATACAGGAGGCCTTTCCCTTCCTCTGCTCGGAGAATTGACCCACAACACTGGGCTGCACTTTTGGAGAAAGCTAAAAAGAATACTATGCCAGACAAGCAAGAAAATACTACGGCAAGGCCCCGTCCAGTAGTCACCCAGCTCCTGAAAATACCTGGTGAGGAAATAGACTCTTCAGGCATGCTCCCTCCAGATGAGGAATTTACGGTCCTGGCAACGAAGGCTCCTAGTGTCCTGTCAAGGACAGTGATTGCCAATTCCAGAGCAATACTTGATAGCCCTGTGACAAATATAACTGCTGTCACCAAAGTATCTCCAGTTGTGGGTCCACCAATACTACCTCCTGAGAAACCAATGGATTTCACACTGTCTCCTATTAAAACCACAGCCATGTCAAAGAATATACGCCTGACCTTATTAAACAAAATGCAAGGCACAAGCAATGAAAATTTATCCACTGTCCTTCCTCTACTACCTGAAGCAATGCAATTTCAGGAAGCTGACAACACTGGGAGGAAAAAAGAGCATTTACAGAGTACACTCCCAACAGCAGTGGGGACTATGGGCCAAGACGTCAATATCAAAACGCTAAGTAGTGCTAAAAGCAAAGCTGACATATTCTTAGGGTCAGTAAATTCCACAAAGAGCCATCAGACATCTGTAACAGGAGTCAGTGATGCTAGGAGCAATCACCTCTATCCATACATTACTCAAAAGCTTAGCACCTCGGAGATACCTTCGGGTCCAGACACTGCTGCTCATTCTCAGTTACAGATGCCCAGAAATAGTACGACTAACATCCCACTACCATCCAGGCGCTTTGGAAGACGGAGGAAAATTTGGGGCAGGAGTCGAATTATCAGCCCATATAGAATTCCAGTTCTTCGACAGCATAGATATGGCTTTGTGAGACCAACATCCAGAGTTTCTTTTGAAGAAAGCACTACTTCATTTTCAGCCACAGAGGTCAATGTGGTGTGCCCATCCTGTTCTCCCAGGGAAAGGCTCACCACTGCTACAGCAGCATTGTCTTTTCCAAGTTCTTCCCCCGTGATGCTCACCAAAGCTGAAATTGCCAAAGTCACAGAAGAAGAGTCTACAACTCTAGTCCACAATCCATCATTACTATTTGAGAACAAACCAAATGTAAATATTGAGAAAACAATACCCACAATAAAATATTTCAGTGCTGAAAGTACCCAAGTGCTTCCAACCGATGCAGTTATGACCGATGCCCCCAAATCCTTACCTTTGGAAAAAATGCATATAACAAATAATGGTTACCGAAGTATGTCTAGTGTCAATGAAGTTATAAGAGAGTCAATGACTGTATCACCACTTCCAGGTCCTACCATCAAGCCATCTATGTCTACTACTACAGCCACTACAAGATTTTTGAGAAGGAAAATTCCCTGGCAGAAAATCTTTGTAAATAACCATGTCCAAAAAGAGAGGTTAAAGAATCAGCATCATTTTAGCTTACCAAAAGCCACAGCCACAGCGCTTCCTAAAATATCTCCTGCTTTACCCACAGATAAAGTTTTCCCTTTCCATTTCACAACACTCTCAGCAAGTGTGATGCAAATTCCATCTATAACATCAGCTAGAGCTTACCAAAATATCACTGAAACACACAGTTCTAGAAGTCTCCCAACAATGAAAAAGCTGCCCTTTCCACCAGTTTACCCTACACCTCCTAGTATCTCAAGCAAAGAATCACGCACCAATTTTATATCAAGGCAGACATCCAGGCTGACAGTTCCTGCTGCTGCCCCTCCATCAGTCATTATCCATAAAACCCAAATAGCCAGACCCAGCATGCAAAAAGCACAAAGGAAAAAGGAGCCTCAGAAGAACAGGAATGAGCCACACTCTTCTCCCAGTCAGAGTTCTGGCTTCACTGCGTCGACTACTGTGACACCTCCTGACCTAACTGCAGCTGAAACTTCAACCAAGCCCAGTATCTTTGCTTTCACTCATTCTCCCTTAGAAAACACGAACCACATTTCAAGCACAATGGGTCTTTATCCAAGAACGCTTACGCTGACAGACATAACTGAAGAATTACCCAGAGAGAATACTCAGACTTTGAAGAGCAGAATGGTTTCTGGAATCACTTTGTCCAGCAAACTACACCAGAACACCACAACTAGGAACACAATCATTAGACACTCAACCATGCCACCATTCGTGAGTAGCAGTGCTGCTCCAATGCCAATTCCCATCTCCCATCCCTTGAGTAATCAAAGCGCAGTCACAGACAACACGGCAACTCCTGTTTTTAGGGTGATGACAAATACAATGGTCAAGCCACGTGAACACTCTAGGCACAATGCTAGTCCACAGCAATTAGCAGCGGAGGTTGCAGCATCTCCCAAAGTTCTCCCAAATGTCAAGGTTACAATCGGAACCACCCACTTTATCTACTCCCGTCTGTTTCATTCTACTTCCACGCCAGCACTAATAACAGTTACGCCACAGAATTCTAAACTGACTTCCTCTCCCTGGTCAGAAAACCACTTCTGGCACAAGTCATATCCAGAAATTGCTGAAAAAGGCAAAAAGCCAGTAGAGAGCATATTGCCCACTCCAGGCTTGCCAGAGGACACCACTCATGCTTCAAATTGGGAAATTCAGAAGACTGCAAAGAGAAATGGCTTTGATAAGACACCAGATCAAAAAATAACAACTTCTGAACTCCTTCCCTTTGATTCTTTGTCTAGGAATATATTTGAAAGGCCCAGAATAGTTGGAGGAAAAGCGGCAAGTTTTACTGTTTCGGCTAACTCAGATGCCTTTCTTCCTTGTGAGGCTGTTGGAAATCCCCTGCCCACCATCCGCTGGACTAAAGTCTCATCAGGTATCTGAAAATGTTTCTCTTTCCACTTCGTCTTCTGTAGTCATAAAACAAGGAAAAGATTGCGTTGTATTTCAAGGTTACACATCCAAAGAATCAACACCCATTTCATGATCTCTCCAGAATATAGAAACGATTGACATCCTCGTTTGACATTTGCTGCAAAAGTTTTTGCTCATTAGAAGTTCTTCAAAGATGTTAATTAAGAATATTTTTTTTGTAATGCTTTGAAAGCAGATACAGAGAAATGGCAGTTGAAAAAGAGAAGGGTCCATTGTGTTGAACCATATGGCTTGTAAATTAAAATTATGGAAATAAATATCTTCCAGGAATAATTTTAACACCCTTAACTCTAAGTGTCCTAATTTTAATTTTAAACATATCTACTCTCAGTAACCTAACAGCAGCCCCCAAAGCTTTCCTCTTGAGATCCCCCCTTGAACAGTTTGTTTTCTGTTTAAACTTTGAGAACCTATGACTATAAATTTCTTTCTTCTTATCAGGATTCGATATACCTGAAAGGAAACAGAATAGCAGATTCCAGGTGCTCCCCAACGGCACCCTGTCCATACAGAGCGTGGACGTTCAGGACCGCGGACAGTACCTGTGCTCAGCATCCAATCCACTCGGCACTGACCGCCTTCACGTCACGTTGTCTGTGGTCTCCTATCCCCCCAGGATCCTGGAGAGACGCACCAAAGAGATCACAGTCCACTCTGGAAGCAGTGTGGAGCTGAAGTGCAGAGCTGAAGGTAGACCAAGTCCTACAATTTCCTGGGTTCTCGCAAACCAAACAGTGGTTTCGGAATCCTCTGAGGGGAATAGGCAGGCCCTGGTGACCTCTGACGGAACGTTGGTCCTCCACAACCTCAGCATTTATGACCGAGGTTTCTACAAATGCATGGCCAACAACTCAGCGGGCCAGGATTCACTGCTGGTCAAAATACAAGTCATTGCAGCCCCACCTGTTATTCTAGAGCAAAAGAGGCAAGTCATTGTAGGGACTTGGGGCGAAAGTTTGAAATTGCCCTGTACTGCCAAAGGAACGCCTCAGCCCAGTGTTCATTGGGTCCTCTCTGATGGCACTGAAGTGAAGCCACTGCAGTCTTTAAATTCCAAGTTGCTGTTATTTCCAAATGGGACTCTGCATATAAGAAGTGTAGCCTCGTCAGACAGGGGCACTTACGAATGCATTGCTACCAGCTCCACTGGCTCAGAGAGAAGAGTGGTAATTCTTACAGTGGAAGAGCGAGAAACCATCCCCAGGATAGAATTTGCATCTCAGAAGTGGACGGAGGTGAATTTTGGGGACAAATTACTACTGAACTGCTCAGCCATTGGGGAACCCAAACCCAAAATAATCTGGAGGCTACCATCCAAGGCTGTTGTTGACCAGTGGCACAGGTAAACCATACCTTTGTGTTGAGATTGTCTTCTTTATCTATTTAGTGTTATAATTTCTGAAATGGGAAAAGTGATACTGCGAGGCTAGCAGCAGATTTGGAGAGCTCACAGACTCTGCACGTACAAGCAGCTTTCTAAAGAGACCTAACCCTTTCGAGGTTAATATATAAAAATGAAGCTTCTTACATGCTTAACTCTAAGGGCCAGCTATTCAATTCTTACTGCATTTACGTAGTGAAATACAAATTAACAATTTCACTGGCTTTCATACTTGTGGCAGTTTTAAAATGGTAGCTGTGTAAAGGTATCTAATTTCTTTATAAAAAGAGGAGGGAATTTTGTAATGCGATCAAGGTTTTGTGTGATTTTGAATACAATTTCCACTACCCAGGTAAAAGCCACAATGCAAGAAGTAGAGAAGGCATTACCGATGTGATGTGAATAATAAAGTTCAAAATTTAGGGTGTTAAGGAAAAGTTCTAAAAGATTTACTGGATTTAGTTAAGTCAATTTTGGAAAATGAAAATCTTCTTATCAAGAGGCATGAAAAAATTTTTAAATGTCTTTAAAATTTTAACCCAAAGGAAGTTGGGAGAGTGTTCTAAAACATTATTAGTATCTCAGAATAAACCTTTATCAAGTAGTCCAACAGATCCTTCAGCAGTAAACAGCAAGGAAATTAAGTAGATTCTTTATATTTTTGTTTTTGGGAAGTATTTATGGGACACAGATTGTTCAAATTGTGGAAGAAGCAACAGAGTGTATAAAGATTACAGATGGGGTGTAATCTAGGTGGCTTGGTCAGTTGAGCCTGACTCTTGATTTCTGCTCGTTGTCACGGTCTTGGGGTCCCCTGCCTCAGGCTCTGCACTCAGTGGGGAGTCTGCTTGAGGTTCTCTCTCTGCCTCTCCCCCCCCCCAACTTGTGCACTCTCTCAAATAAGTCTTAAAAAATAAAGATCACAGATGCTACCATGGGCCCACCAGAAGTACTGGCATTTTTTTTTCTTTTATAATGAAATTCAACTTGTTTGCTAACTGAACACCTCCATTATTATTTTGCCACTGACCTCAAAAAAGCTATAATATTCTTTACTTAGAAGCTTTAGATGTAGCAACTAATAAAAGGGGCAATTTATTGCAAGAAGAAAAAAAAAAGCCCTTACTGTTTCTACTTCTTAGCTTCTAAAGTTTCAATTTTAGGTTCTAAAAATGAGAAAACACCCATAGCTATGTTTATCTGAGTCGACTTCACCATGACCAAAATAAGCAAAACCCTTTCACCTTCTTTAAAGCCTACTTGTCACCTGAACCAAAAAGCATTTTCTGGGTTTTTAGATGGTCTCAGACTCAGAGCATCACCAGCCTATCTCCAGTACTTTTGACATGTATGACCTATGTTTCAGCACAGAATGGTTCCCTTTTCTTCAGAACCTTGCTCTTCATGATCTAAGAGCTTGTTACAAGAACAGAACCACAGGTCTCGCCCTAGACTTGCTGAATCAGAATCTGCACTTTAAAAAAGATACCTAGATGAATTACATGCTCAATAAAGTCTGAGAAGCATTGCTTTAGAAGGACTACAGATGCTTCCTGGCGCATTAATCTTCATAAAGACCTTTATTTCTCATACTACGGGAATGCTGTGCTTTGAAAAGTACATCTTCTTTTAACAATATTACTTTATAAAAAGAAACAGCGATGGTCTCCTTATACATTACAACTGCCAGATGAATCAGAATTTGGGGCAGGACAAGGTCACTCTACATCAATGGTTTTCAAAGGATGCAGTCCCCCTGCCAGTAGCATCAGCATTGCCTGAGAACTTGGGTGAATCAGAAACTGATTTTTTTTTTTTTAACAAGCAATCCTTGTTCTTAAAAGCCTTCCAGGTCATTTTATTGCCTGCTAACATTTGGGACTGATCCTCAAACTTTACTGTTCATAAGAGTCACGGTCACCTGGGACATCTGTTACTCACTGGGTTCCCAGATCCTTGGCCAGATCTAGTGAATCAGAATCTCTGAAAAGTGAAGCCAGGAAATATGCATTTTAAATCAGGCAGGCAGCATGTGATTCTGATGCAGAGTATGAAAGAATTGTTTCCGAAAGCCAAGATTGAGAGCAGTGGTTCTGAGTTGGCTGCACACAGAAATTATTGGGAAACTGAGAATCCTGATGCTTAGGCCACACTCCACACCGATTAAGTCAAATTCTGGAGGTAGGATTCATTTTATACTCTGTAAATGATTTTCCTATACGTGTCAAAGTTGGAGAATCAGCCTTTTATAAAGCATTGGGAAAGAATATCAGGTGGTAGTGTAGCATGGTGAAATGATAGAGGAGTTTGAGAACCAGCGCTGAGACCTGAAGCAAGTTACTAAGGCTACCTAAAAATCTATATATACTCAGGCTCTCCAAATAAAGTATTTCTGGCTGTGTAGTGGGGAACTACTTAAAGATTTAAAAATAACGGGGCCTTTTGCAATGTACCGCAGTATTCTCTATACTTCTTGTTTGCTGAAATATGAAAAGTGACTTGGGCTGTTTGACTCGGTTCGCGGCTATGCTACGAAAGGTTGCCCACACTTTCCAGTTTCACCCACCTCCTTAGCACACTGCCAAAATAACTTAGAAGAAAAAGGTATATATATAGACGTTCTCGATCCCGTTTTTAGCACCAATTCGATGTCCACTGGTCTTTTGGAAAAGCTAAATTTGGTTTTATTAGGAAAGCCGTGCCATCTGGTGGCCCACTGTGGTAATGGCATGATGCGCAATAACTTCAGGGAGGAAAACCAGTGTCGAACACGGTTCCACAAAAGCAGAGACGAGCCACTTTCCAGCGGCCCCACAGGCCCCACAAAGATGCAACGGCAGGCTTCTCATCAGTCTTACATTGGCATTTTCTCTCTTCATCGCAAAGGAGAACTTACTTTATAGTCAAATAACTTTTTTTTTTTTTTTTTTTTTTTTTGCTAATCTATTTGAAAAATATGATCTGGCATCTTTTCTGAGCCAAGTAGGCATGAAAGTTCTTTACTGACCTATCACAGAACAATCATCTGATATGTAAAATGGTCAAGGGAGTCCTGTGTCTAAGGCATCCCATATTTCTAGCAGTCGCAGCGTTTTTATCTTTCAAATCAACTTTGTAAAGGAGTCTCATTTCAACTGTTCAGTTAGATAATTTTCTCTCTCCGGAAATGGCTTAGGAGACCGTAAATAAGCTAGCACGGATTTTAATTTTATTGCAACATTTTAAAGAAAATGTCCAGAAAGCTAATCTTATGTGGGGGCACCTGGGTGGCTCAGCAGTTGAGCATCTGCCTTTGGCTCAGGTCGTGACCCTGGGGTCCTGGGATCGAGACCCACATCTGCTCCCCACAGGGAGCCTGCTTCTCCCTCTGCCTAGGTCTCTGCCCGCCCCCCTTCTCTCTCTCTCTCATGAATAGATAAAACCTTAAAAAAAAAAGTTAATACTATGGAAATAAGGACAACTCTCCTCACCCCTCGCTAATAGCCGCACACTCCAATCTGTCTCTTCTCCCCTTAGGATGGGCAGCCGCATCCATGTCTACCCAAATGGATCTTTGTTTATTGGATCGATCACAGAAAAAGACGGAGGGGACTACTTGTGTGTGGCCAGAAACAGAATGGGGGACGATCTGATACTGATGCACGTGAGCCTACGGCTGAAACCGGCCAAAATCGATCACAAGCAACATTTTAAAAAGCAAGTATTTCATGGGAAAGATTTCCAAGTGGACTGCGAGGCTTCTGGCTCCCCAGTGCCTGAGATATCTTGGAGTTTGCCTGACGGGACGATGATCAACAATGCAATGCAAGCTGATGACGGTGGCCGCACGCCCAGGAGGTATACCCTTTTTGACAATGGAACCTTGTACTTCAACAAAGTTGGGATTGCGGAGGAAGGAGATTACACCTGCTACGCCCAGAACACTCTGGGGAAGGATGAAATGAAGGTCCACCTAACAGTAATCACAGCGGCCCCGCGGATCAGGCAAGGTTACAAGACCAACACGAGAATCAAAGCAGGAGACACAGTTGTCCTCGACTGTGAGGTTGTTGGTGAACCCAAACCAAAGATATTTTGGTTGCTGCCTTCTCATGACATGATTTCATTCTCTAAAGACAGGTACAGGTTTCATGCCAACGGGTCTTTGTCCATCCACAAGGTGAAACTGCTCGATTCCGGGGAGTATGTATGTGTGGCCCGAAATCCCAGTGGGGATGACACCAAAATGTACAAACTGGATGTTGTCTCCAAACCTCCATTAATTAACGGTCTGTACACAAACAAAACGGTCATTAAAGCCACAGCCGTGAGGCATTCCAAAAAACACTTTGACTGCAGGGCCGAAGGAACACCGGCTCCTCAAATCATGTGGATCATGCCAGACAATATTTTCCTCACAGCCCCCTACTATGGGAGCAGAATCACAGTCCATAAGAACGGGACCTTGGAAATTAGGAACGTGAGGTTTTCAGATTCAGCAGATTTTATCTGTGTGGCTCGGAACGAAGGGGGCGAGAGCGTGCTGGTGGTACAGTTACAAGTACTGGAGATGCTAAGACGACCAACATTCAGAAATCCATTTAATGAAAAAATTGTTGCCCGGCTTGGGAAGTCCACAGCATTGAACTGTTCTGTTGATGGAAACCCACCACCCGAAATAATCTGGATTTTACCAAATGGCACAAGATTTCCCAACGAACCGCAAATTTCTCAGTATATGATAGCAAACAATGGGTCTTTTATCATTTCCAAGACCTCTCGGGATGATGCTGGAAAATACCGGTGTGCAGCAAGAAATAAAGTTGGCTACATTGAAAAATTAATTGTGCTAGAGATTGGCCAGAAGCCGGTTATTCTTACTTATGCACTGGGAACAGTGTACTGTATCAGTGGAGACTCTCTCCCACTGCACTGTGTGTCTGATGGGAGCCCTAAGCCGAACATCAAATGGACTATACCAAGCGGGTATATAATAGATAGGCCTCAAAGTAGTGAGAAATACACACTGCATGAAAATGGGACCTTAGTCATTAAAGAAGCAACAGCCTATGACAGGGGAAACTATATTTGTACGGCTCAAAATAGCGTCGGCCACGCACTGATTACTGTCCCAGTAATGGTTGTAGCCTACCCACCCCGAATTACAAATCGCCTACCCAGGAGCATTCTCACAAGGACAGGAGCGGCCGTTCAGCTCCGGTGTATGGCCCTGGGAATCCCCAAGCCAGAAATCACATGGGAGAGGCCAGACCACTCCTCGCTCTCCATGCCAAATAAAGGGGGGGCTCGGGGACCTGAGCCTTTTCACCCCCGTGGTACCCTCATCATTCAGAATCCCCAAACTTCAGATTCTGGGATCTACAAATGCACAGCAAGGAACTCACTTGGTAGCGATTATGCAACAACTTACGTTCAGGTGATCTGACATGAAATAAAATCGAACAAAGTCAACATCTGGACAGAGTTTATTTTTTGGAAGAAGTTTAATCAAAGGCAGCCAGAGGCATGTAAATGAATTTGAGTACATTTACAATATTAAATTTATCATGGACATGCAAAAAAAAAAAAGACTTGTAAATAAATGCAATATGACTGATAATGATTTTGTTAATTGATCTCCAAACAAACTTTTAACTTAAGGCACTTTTATTTTGCCAACAAAGAACAATGAACATTAAGGTAAAACTGTCCACCATAAAATGACAAATGGCGAATGTATCTGAATTCTTAAGAATGGACTTTTTTCTTTCACTAACAGTTGCCTAGTGTCCAACTTCTATCAATGTTACAAGCATGGCACTTCTTGAGAAGAGAGACAATGGAAAAGATTAAATTTGCAGCCTTGATTGTAAATTTACCATTCTGACGTATAGATATTCTGTGGCTGGTTTAGAAATATTTTAGTAAAACCTAGAGAAAGTAGGTTCTGAATGGTTTTCATTTTTGTTCCCTATTTTTGTGTACACTGAAAATTTTCATTGATGTGGAATACAAAAATGTTTTAATACCTACATTTAAAATAAATGCAGGCTAACTTTTCCACGTGTAAAAAGCAACTTAACACCTACACGTCATTAAAAGTGAAAAGGGGGTTGCTTACTTTGCTACCGAAACTCATTAAAAAGCCTCAAAAATACAATGAAACTTCTTTATCATTTCAAAATCTAACACAGCCATCTTTGCTTTGGAGCTCTTTATAAGGAAAATATTCTGAGGAGGAACCACTGCTTTATGAACATGTTATTTCGTTAAGTGATACTCCTGTATGGGAGAGGAAAAGGGGAAAATCCAGATCTGATATACAAATACATATGATGAAGTTTCATTGTACTTAAAATTTGATAAAACTTACACAAAATGTTGCTTTTTTGTAATTCAATGTGAATTGATTTGGGGGGATATTATGATTCATCTTTTCTAATTCTGGAGGCTGGGAGGTTCCAGTGTAACGTATCCAGAATTTATTCAATTATTTGCCAGTTATTTAAAGTGGAGAAAAAAAGAACATGCCATAGGTCTTGCTCAGATATCTCAGCACACAAAACAGAACTATATTAGCCCCTGCTGATGATTTCAGACATAGGGGAGCTTATTTCATTGTGTTGTCATCACACCAACTTTCAGCGGACTCCACCTGAGAGGTGACCTGACTGCTCTTATCTCTGACGCTGGTACCCTGTGGCCACAGGAGGTGGAAGGATACTCATTCTCACTGTGGTCTCCTCCTGCTTCTGGGCCAAGAGGAGTAAATAAAAATGACAAATGGAAGTTATTAGGAATCAGACTAGAGTGTAAACTGGTATGTCTAAGGGACTCTGATTGCCCAATTACATTCAATTTCCAAGTCTTATTTTTAAGGGGAAGGGAGGTCACCATCTTATCCTAGGATAACTTCCTATCTTACAGAGTAAATTACCAGCTTCTGTCAAAGGATAGGGCTTTCCCTGGTGATCATTTTAATGCAAATTAATGCACTTGCTAAGAAAGAAACCTCTAAGGATGTGGGATTTACGTGGAAGGAAATATGCTAAATAAAACTAGCTTAAAAATTCCAGTTGTTCTCTTTATAATGCACAGGGGTAAGCCAGTCCTAGGTTTTTCCTCAACTTTCCATAGAATCTGAATTATGGGGCCTTACCATGACTTAGCTTTGTCACCTGAAAAGAAAAGGACACAACAAGAAAAAAAGGTATACCCCACAGCTTTCATGTGCAAAATGATCATTAATAAATTAATTTCACTAACTTATGCAAAATATAAAGTGCATACGAATGCTATGCAATTATAACACTCATTCTTGAAACAATATTACTGCTGTTTGCGATGCTGAGCTATAAAAATATACGGTTCAAACTGAAAACTGGCATTTTAAATACCAATAATTCTTGAAAAGGAAACCAGGACGGGACAGGACTCACTCACTAGGCACAACATTCATATTTCGGTTGTTTTGCCAAGGCAATCATTATATGGATATATTACTTGGAAGAAAAATAACTTCATGGACTCTAAAGTATGATTCTCAAGAGGAAAAACCCAAAACCTGATATACAAAAACCAGCTGAAATGTAAAGATTTGTCTTCTGAAAGCAGATAGAGTATGTTAGTGAAAAAGAATGGTCTTTAATGTTTTGGCAAAGTCTTGTCCAGCCCAGAGTAAACATGAAATGAGCAGGCTGGAGTGAAAGATTTCACAGTGTACAAAGCAGTTCACATGGATGTTGCCACAGCAAAGTAAGCGGACATGTATCTGAGGTCATTTGCATGAGTCAAACTTTGCAATGAGTAACTCACCTAGGAAGATATAAATTATTTATATAATGATTTGCAAAAGAAATGATCTCAGGTTGTACTAGCTACATCTTAAAAAAGTAGTTCTACGTGGTTTTGCTCATTATAGACAAATCTATTCACAGTCTGCTCAACTACATTACATGTAAAATCATATGGCAAAAGAAAATGAGTTAACACAAAACATGGGAAAATATCCCCCACATGTTTTAAAATGCCCTGCAATTTTCACATTCAAAATTTTATGCATCTAAATCTAAAAAAATATTATATGGAATACTCTTAAGTTACACAAACGGATAATAATTTACTGTATTTTTCTTTTTTACTCTAATAGGAGCAAATTACCACATACTTGAACAAAGTTAAAATAGTTACTATTTCTTTATAATAAATTTGATGTATAATTTACTTGTGCTTTTTGCACCAATTTATAAATACAGTATATGCAATACACAACCAAGACTGACACCAACATTAATAATTAAATTCAAAATAGCAAATACTTACCATACAAAATAAACAGCACATACATCTTTAGGAAAACCAGAGCCTTCTGGACTCGGGGGCCAGATTCTCTGGAGACCACGTCCAGTGTGAGCGCTGCAGAGTCTCAGGCCAGATGCAAGATTGTTTTTTTTTTTTTACTCTAGTTGGCATAAGGTTCAGGAGAACCAAGAGTCTGTTTTGCCAAATCTGGCAATAAATAATCAGAACAATTCCACGGTGGTTCGTTCGGGCCTTTAGAATGTACACGTTGGACCTTCACAAAGACTCTGGTCGATGCTCTTGCCACTGAAAGCAAATTCGAGTACGGCTACTTCTAAGAGGCTTCCACATATCTGAGGGTGGCTCTCAGAGAAGCCTTGGTTTAAGTTCTTGGTCTAAGAAGTTTAAGTACTAAGCAACAATCTGTTTCAGCACCTTTTGACCACAACGAAAGCAAAGAAAAATCCCTACATAAATAAGAACAAAGTTTATAAAGTGCTTATGAAATTACAAACATTTCAAATTAGAGCAATGCAAATACATGTCCATTTCACCATCAAAGGTGAAAAGATTAAATGGGTTCCTCCCCCGTCAAGATCTGACATGCCTTTCGAAATCAGTAGTTTGGTCCAGCACGGTTTGGGGGGTGGAGGTGGGGGTGGGAAACAACAAGCTTCATCATTAATGAATACATAAATATTTTCAATCTGCCATAATTCATTCTTTCTGGGAGATTCAAAAAAAAAGCACCAATTTCAAAAGATCTGGTACCACGCTCTTCCTGGAGTAGGCCCACATGATCCACATTTGTATACCTACTTCAAAGCTGAACTTAAAAAAAAAAAAAAAAAAAAAAAAACCTAAACCACACCTCCTTTTTCTTTTTGTTTAAATACCTCTAAGTGAAATGTAGCACAAAATATAGGAAAACTTCAAAGAAAGGAAAGAACAAAGGGACACCTCTAAAAGATGACTGATGCGTTAAATTTGATTTTCTATTTTTCAGTGCAAACATAAAACTTTCTGTCTTGTCCTCTTCCAGATTCAGAAGTGTGATGGATGCCCATAGGGAGTCACTCCTTGCTGTGGCTGGTTACCTGATGAGAAAAATAAATTCAAATAAAATTGCAGAGGCAAAATTGTGCCACAGATAGACGCTACCCCCTCGACGCTGCTCTCAGTACCAGCCTCAAGCACAGGGGAACAGAGAGACTGGCCAGGGAGAGGGAGCTAGCCCAGAGCACGGAGGGGTGAGGTCTAAGTACCGTAACTGAATTCATTCCACAGAGGCACCAGCTCTACATCAGAGTCCTACACCTGCCAGCACAAAGCCTTGGAAGAGCAACTGGCCCATCTGAAGTCACCGTCTCTAAACTCAGGAGCCACCCAATACTGACCTACAAGAGGACCCTAAGTAACTGTAACATGTTGAAAGTTCCCAAAACTTCTATAGAAGCAGATCGGAGATTTTAACACGGGCATTGTAAAAAGTGAGAGAGCGGTGCCGTGAAATGGGATAATTTTTTTGCAAATGGCCATTAGATATGTGAGAGAGACGCGTGTGAGAGTGGCTATGTGTGTTGACTCAGGTGTGTGCCTACGCATATGTGCACACGCACGCACGCACACACACACACACACACAGAAAAAGATAAAGACCAGCAGGCACAAAAAAATGACAGCGACTTAGAAATACCTCCTGCTTCCACAACTCTGGGAGACTATGCAAACCCAGAAGCTCCTTCACATGGGTTAGGACACAGAAGGAGACCTCTGGAGTTGTGCAGTGGGTGGCTCAACGTCGTGGCCAATATTCAACAAACGGGGGCTGGCGTAACTGCTAGTATCAAGGGAGCAGAGTATGTTGTGGTTAAGAGGCAGGCTCTGGAGAGGGACCATCTGAATTCAGGTCCCAGCTCTGCCCTTTACTTTCAGCTGAGTGACCCTGGACAAATGAGTCTGAGTCCCTGTTCTTTAGCTGTTTTCTCATCTAGAGTATGGGAAGAGTGATACCTACGCGTGGGGCAGCTGAGGAATTAAGTACATTAATATACGTAAAGTCACGGTGCCTGGGGGTCCTAGGAAGTGTTCCATAAATGATGGATTTAAAAAAAAAAAACTGGATATCATGAGCTCTGGGAACCATAAGAGTAGATACACCCCCAAAATAGGTGCCAGTGCATAAAAGTCATAGGTTCTTATTTCTAAACACTAGGGGGAAAAAAAGCATGTTGTCTCTGCCTTAAAATTATATTCTCTATTTAAATAGAGAATTATATTCTCTATTTGGCTATGTGGAAATATAAACTCTCGAATAAAACAATGAAATTTTAACCACATGTTTAACAGACCACACCTATAAAGCAATAGCTGGAAAAGACCATCAATCAGTGTACATGATTTAACAAATTAAATGAGGCTAAAAGAGGGAAATATTTTTAAAGGAAAGAAGACCTTGGTTATGAGCAGGTAGAGACACAAGGTATAAAGAGGGGCCTTCTCTCTGCCAGGAAATCAAAACGGACAGCAGCCAAGATGGACAGTGAAGACCAAACCCAAGTTACTTACCCCTCAGTCATAACAGGCCCCCTCCTGACAACATCCTCCCAGAGTCCCACCGCTCTCTTTAGGACTAGCTGGCCTTCACTCAGTACCTCAAGCACACAATCTGAGACCCAGAAGAAACTGCCAATCCCACTAGTCTCCTCCGTGAACAGACAAAAAAAGTATATGATCCAGGGGACGTGGGTGGCTCAGCGGTTAAGCGCCTGCCTCCGGCTCAGGGTGTGACCCCGGGGTCCTGGGATCGAGTCCTGCATCAGGCTCCCTGCATGGAGCCTGCTTCTCCCTCTGCCTACATCTCTGCCCCTGTGTGTGTGTGTGTGTGTGTGTGTGTGTGTGTGTGTGTGTGGAAAGGGAAGGAAAAAGGGAAGGGAAAGGGAAAGGGAAAGGAAAGGGAAAAGGAAGGGAAAGGAAACGGAAAGGGAAGGAAAGGGCAGGAAAGGGAAAGGGGAAGGGAAGGGAAAGGAAGGGAAAGGGGAAGGGAAGGGAAAGAGAAGGAAAGGGCAGGAAAGGGAAGGGAAGGGAAGGTAAAGGGACGGGAAAGGAAGGGGAAGGAAGGGGAAGGGAAGGGAAAGGGAAGGGAAAAGGAAAGGGAAAGGGAAGGGAAAGGAAGGGAAAAGGAAAGGGAAAGGGAAGGGAAGGGAAAGGGAAGGGAAAGAGGAAGGGAAGGGAAGGAAAAAGGGAAAGGGAAGGGAAAGGGAAGGAAAGGAAAGGGAAGGGAAAGGGAAAGGAAAGGGAAGGGAAAGGGAAGGGAAACGGAAAGGGAAGGAAAAGGCAGGAAAGGAGAAGGGAAGGGAAAGGGAAGGGGAAGGGAAGGGAAAAGGGAAGGGAAGAATGGGAAGGGGAAGGAAAGGAAGAAAAAGGGAGGGAAGGGGAGGAGGGGAAAGAAGAGATAAAAGAAAGGAAGGAAAGAAAAAGAAAGAAAGAAAAAAATGATCCAGGGAATGGTGACAGAGTTGGCACCGGAATTCAGACTTCCTAACTCCCAGGCCAATATCCTTTTGGGTCACGGGGGGATTCGATTCGTGGGAGCACACGAGCACACTAGCACGCCCGCCGCGCCAGCACCTAGATGGGGTTGTGGGCGTCGCTCTAGAGAGGCGGCACAATTAAAAACAAAAAAAAATCACAGCAGCACAGCAGCCGGAATTACTGGGGACAAACTGCCCTGCTCTGCTGCCTGCGGGCCTGCACGGTTGTCAGAGGGAGAGGACGGTGCAGTGGCCGGGACAGTCACGGCCCCAGGGACCAGGACACGTGCTGGCCTTCCTCCCCGAGGGACTCTGAGGGGCCACGTCCCTCCTCCACCTGCAGGCTTCAGGGCACCTGCCGAGTTGGTCTCTGGACCCTCTAAGCTTAAAGGGCTAAAAAGGGCACCTGCGGTTGCACGGGGGTCTCCCCCAACGAAAAGAGACATTTCCAGGTTCACATGGAACAGAGAGGAAAACAGCTTCTCTGAACTGAAAAAAAAAACAAAAAACAAAAAAAAAACAAAAACCCAACAGTGGGACTTTGGGCAGGGGGTGGGCGGGGCGAGCAGGAAGGCGCCGACTCCAAACCCAAACCCAACAAACCAAACCAGCCTGGACTCACGATGCAGGTGAAAATGGTACCGGAGGAAGGCGACAGAGCAGTTTTTGAGGGGTCGCCCCTTGTTTTGCCGGCTTGTTCCTAATCCCGGGGAGCCACGTGCTCCGCGCCCAGGGGACTTACTGGAGAGCTGCTTCTGGAGCTGCCGCACCAGGGCCGCCGTCTGCTGCTGCTGCTGGGTCTGCTGCAAGCCCTGCCTGGAGAACTGCAATCGCAACAGAGCACAGGAGGGCATGAGTGGGCGCCGGCGTCACAGGTGCGGGGCCCCCCACGCACCTCCATACCTCCCTTGGACAGAGATACCGCCCGGGTCCCCGCCGACACACCTTCACACCTCACCTGGACAGAGATACCACCCGGGGTCCCCCCGACACACCTTCAGCATCTCGCCTGGACACAGATACTGCCCGGGGTCGCCCCGACGCACCTTCACACCTCATCTGCATAGAGACTACCGCCCGAGTCCCCCCGATGCACCTTCACACCTCACCTGGACAGAGACTACCACCTGGGGTCCCCCCGATGCACCTTCACACTTCACCTGGACAGAGATACCACCTGGGGTCCCCCGATGCACCTTCACACCTCACCTGGACAGAGATACCACCCGGGGTCCCCCCCACTGACACACCTTCACACCTCACCTGGACAGACACTACCGCCCGGGTCCCCCCCCCCCCCCCGACGCACCTTCACACCTCACCTGGACAGACACTACCACCTGGGGTCCCCCCAACACACCTTTAGCACTTCACCTGGACAGAGACTACCACCCGGGGTCCCCCTCCCCGGATCTCCCCCACCCCCCGCCTCTGACGCTGAGTATCTGAAGCGCCCGATCCGTTGTAAATGCCCTTCTCCAGGGGCCAGGTAACATTTATTTGAAGGGCCTGGTGAAAGAGTCCTCTCTAGGGGAGGCCCCAGGGCCAAGTACCCTCGTGATCTGCCCTCGCCGGGGGCTGTTAGCATCACACTCTCATACGCCACCTTCACTGGCAACATGAAAGTTCTTGGACCAGAGGATGCGCTCAGCTCCGCAGGCCTCGGCCCGTATGGACAGGGACAGAATCCCGTGGGGCAGAGCAGTGGCCCCTCCGTCCAGGGCTCATCTGGGACTCTGCCCTCCCATCGGATGCAGGAGGAAGTCAGCCAACGCTACCATTTTCTCTGATGCCAACCAAGCAGGAAAACAGCACCTTGCCAGTTTTTTTTTTTCTATTGCCCAAATCAAGGGGGAAAATAAAGCAAAACTCTACCTTTTATTCCCAAGGAAATGTGAGTAAAATTAAAAAGTGCTTCCTTTCCTATTCAGTGGTTTCTATGTTTATTCAGAAATGTTACCTACTTAACAAAAGCCAATATGCTCCTCAGCGGTGTGCTAGGCATTGTCTGTACACATCAGCCCATTTACACCTGACCAGGTAACACCTATTCTCAATCCTTTATCCAAAGTCCTTGCATATATGATTTACTACGACACATCCATAATAAACCCACCAACCAAGGCCTAGGACAGCACCACACAATCAAACACTAAATTTCTGTAGCAAAACACACAACTGGTCCTTGTCTTGCAGGATGAGACTGATGACCACTCAGGTCAGCTTTTGCAACCCAATGAGCTATAAATAAAATTTCCATCTCAAAATAAAATGTCGAGATTCAGTTCGGAATTTAGAAATGGACATAAGGGATTGTGAACCTTTACTACTACTCTCATTTTCCAGCCGAGGGAACGGAGACACCAAAGTGTCCAGTCACCTGCCCGTGATCTCTGGAAGTAATGGGGCAGGGATTCAGACAACACTTTTGGGATTCAGAGCTTCCTATCTTAACCGCAATCCAGCGCTATCTTTAATTGGGAATATTAGCTTCCAAGTACTAATTTACTTGGAAATAATCACAGCATCTAAGGGGTGGGCTGCAAGGATGTCTAATCTTAACTTCTCATTTAATTAACATATTGAGGTGCACAGTGCAGAAATACTTAACATTTATCCATTCAAATACTTAGCTGTCTTCTTTTAAGTTCATTTAAAATCTGCTACAGAGAGAGTAATTCATGGGATAGAAATAGGGTGGTGAGTCCATATTCTGAGGAGCCTTTGCAGTAACTAATACATAGGAAGCCCATGTGCATGGGTGTGTGAGTATGCATGCACACATGTAGGCAGGTATGGGTGCTCTGCTGGGTGGCCTTAAGAGTATCCTCCAGAGGACCTCAAGATTACTGGGGGCATCTGCACAGTTAAAACCATTTTTATGATAATACTAAGGCATTGGGTGTTCTCGCTCTCCTTGTCTCAGGAGTATACAATAGAGTTTTTCAGAGGCTATATAATGTGTGATCTTCCAACAAACGTCTTCCATCCATTCAGACATTAAAAAAAATTCTAAAAAGGTAAACAATGTCATTCTCACGAATGTTTTCCTTTGAAAAATATTCATATTTCCATATTCATTCATTGCTCATAAAAGTGTTATCTCTGGTTAATATGTAATGAGAACTTTAGGATATTAGTAAATATTGGTAATATTTCTGTTTTAATTTCTGATAGAATAAATATTATTAGACATACAAAAGCTCTTTGGGTCCACAGTGATTTTTGAATGAGAAGGAGTTCCAAGGCCAAACACCAGGACCAGTTTCCTTAAGGCCCCCACAGGAAGGAAGTGGTGGGATACGGCTTGCAGTCCCCAGTCTCCTCAGTTGTAGTGTTTTCCTGCCTCTGTTTCTCTCGAGGCCACTCGGATATAAGATTTAACTTGCTTCCGCCTGTATGTGAATGCCAGCAGGTAAAAGATCCAACTGACAATTTCCCTGGGCCCTTGGAGCACCTATGGCCAGGGAAAGGAGAGAGTGTCACCAAGCTCCACATTTCAAATCAAGTCACTGAGCTCTTGCAAAACAACAACAACAACAAAACTGGCTCAAAAAGCAAAAAGCAAAAAGCCATCAGAAGAAATTTAAAGAGTCATCCTCCTAGGCTCTTACCCCAGACTTCCTGAATTTAAATTTCTGGGGCAAATGTGCTAGAAATCTGTATTTTCAAAGGGTTCCCCTAAGTGGCCTGATGGTAGGCTAGACTTGAGAACCATCCCTGGAGTGGAAGCTGGAACTTCTAATTGACCAAAACGGGTCAATCAATACATGAGACAACTGAGGTTTACGAGAAGTAAAATAAGTCTAAAAATCACTATCTGTGTATGGTTAACCTTTCATGCTTAAATCTGGTAAATAAAGAGGAAAGATTTTTCTGCACTTTATCAGTAGGAGGGATGATCACGGTTTTGTTCAGCTCTGTGCCTCTGCAAATGTTAATCTCTCCTCCTAGAAACCCTTCTTTCCCACCTTCATCCTACCCCACAAGCTCCTAAAAATCTGCTTGTCCTTCAAAGGTCAGCTAAGTGCTTACCTACTCCCTTCAGAACTGGAAGAGCAAATCGCTGCTCCTGTATCCTGTAGAGACGCCTTTGTTATTAAATACGGTGTACAACTGCTTCTCTCCCTAATACTCTGGATCTTGCTCCTCTTGGGGTCAGGAGCTGTGCTGTGCTCCTGCTGCAACCACAATGCAACGCACAGAGCTCAACAATGTCCGTCAGGTACAGCCAACTAGCCAACAGGGCGTAGTTACTCTCCACTAAAAACGTTCTCTGCTGAACTCAAAACAATAATTTAAAAATTGATTATGATGGATTCTCACCGATCCCTAAATCCCTATTTTGACAACATGCGCTTATTCAAGAATAGTCAATGTTCCTGCTCAAGCATGACTAGTCATTTCTATTTAAATACATGTCATTGAATCATTTCTCAGAAAAGCTGGGCTCTTCTTTGCAGCAGCAGTGGACACTGACGGTCCTGGGCAGCCGCAGGGCTGCTGAGCGGGTGGTGGGCCTTCACGTTGCCGCAAACCTCATTTACACCTCCTGCCTTCCGAACTGGGTTTTCCTTTACTTATGGATCATGTGTGGGACTTTAGTACCTTCACTGCTATGACATTTGACAAGTCATTTGACAGTAGTTAACCAAATCCAGGCATATTTGGGGGTTCTAGGAACACCAAAGTGAGCAAAGCACAGTTCCTGACTCCTGAGAGCTGTGTCCTAAAACCTGTGATCACACAATTGGTGAGCAAAAGACACGGCAAAGCACCAAGGTAACATTTATTTGAAACCTGCCCTGCCCACGGACAGCATGCAGACCGTTAGGGGTTCCTGTGATGGATGGAGTACAACCCTTTATCAGTATCAGCTCCAGCACAAGGACTGCCGGGGCCCTTCATCTGAGTGCCTGGACAGAAGTACGCACACTTAGGTGCCACACTCAGAAAGGACCAGCAGCAAGAGATTTCAGAGTATTTGGCACGAATTTGTTTGCAGTTTAATTAGTAAGTTGCACGCAGCCATTTAAAAAAATCTGTACATAGTTTTTTTAGAGGAAAAAAATCAAATCTATCTTTCCTCTTACCAGACATCTCCCACAAATGTCTTCCCTATCCCTCCATCTATAAATTACGTCTCCTTTCCATTCAAAAAGGAAAATAAAAATTAAAACATCCAAATTCCTGCAGAGGAAGGTGATAATGGCTCAGTAAATTTCTCTGAAGGAATTTTTCCCATATGAAAAGGAAAATACTACCTAGCTAGTTTTGAATTCTAGAGTCATTTGATGACAATTTTCTCAGTTTCTCTTAATGGAACATATGAATTTTGTAGGAAGACTATAAGACAATTTCACACACAATCTTTAGCTACAAATTAATGCAACTGTTAAAGTAACTACACTTCCTTTACGCATATTTTTATAAGGCATCATATTCAACATAATGTGATACTGACACAATTAATTTAAAAAGCCGACTTTTTACAGTATTCTGTTAGCGTGTTTTTCAGGTCACCCAATTAGGACACCCTGAATTTAAGATGAAAAGAAAGGACACAGCAGGATAATGGAAACTTTGTTTTCCTAAAAGCTAAAAGCAGTTTTAAAGAAAAGATCACGGCCCGTTAAAAACTTTCATGAAGAGTTAATTTAATCATTACAATTCAAAAACTTTAAAGGTTTTTTTCAAGACAAGAACTGTAATTTAGGTTAAAACTAGAAAGGCCAAATATACTTTTCCAGCAAGGGTGCCTAGTGTTTCCTTCCAGATGCTCTTTCATCAGAGACAAGTAAGCAAATGACTTAACTAAGCAAATGACAACACAGGCATGGATATTAAGCTGACACCACATTTAATTTGTAAGCATGGACCTTTAAACACTTTCTTCCTCTTTTCACAGAAATGCTCTGTTTTCTGATGATGCTTTTTGAAAAAACAGCAATTTCCGTTCTAAGTTACTTTGACTCATAGGTTCTACTCTTATAGAAGGGACCAACCTGCCTACACGCGTGTTAACAATCAAGTGCCACATGTTCCAGCTGTTGCTGCCAACGAGGACAAAGAGCACTTGAAAAAAGAATCCTACTGCCTTTCCAGGTCCACTGCATTCAGTCTCCTCCAACAAGGCTTCCTGAGCTTCTCCTACTCTTCCTGACCTCTGCTGCTACAGGTTGAATTATGTTGTCCCAAAAAGCTTTGTTGGCATCCCAACCCCCAGCACCTCCAAATTGATCTTATTTGGAGATAGAGTCCTTACAGAAGTAATCAAATTAAAATGAAGTCATCAAGATAGGACCTGATCCGATGTGACTGGTGTCCTTGAAAACTGGGCCCAAGCACACATAACCTCAGGAGAGGATGAAGGTAGAGATCATGTTTGTTTCTATGAGCCGAAGAATGGAAAGACCACCAGCACACCTCTAGAAGCTAGGGGGAGTGGCCTGGAGCGGATCTCTCCCTCCTGGCCCCTGGAAGGAACCAACTCTGCTGCTGCTGACGCCTTGATCTTGGATTCCCAGCCTCCAGAACTGTGAGGTAACACGTTTCTGTTGGTTAAGCACCCCAGGGTGTGGGTGCTTTGCAACAACAGGAGCCCTCGCAGACTCACACAGCTTCTCTAGTACTTATCCTGCTTCCCACGTGCCATGCCACTGTTCCATGCTTTCCTAGGATTCTAAGCTGTGTGGGGGCAGGGAGCATGCTTGGCACTTCATTAGGGTGCTCATGACCTCTGGCCCAGTGCCGGGCTCTACTGTACACGACAAACAAGCACTAGCTGAACTGACTGGTGAATGTCACCAGATAGCAGCTGGGCAAGTCACAGGGAGGGTGGTGGCTGTGTCAACCACTACCACTTCTCCCCTGAGACTGCATGTGAGTCAGAGCTCTGAATGAGTCAGAGCTGACTTCTCACTGACAGCCAGCTCACTGCTTGGTCTCCAGCAAAGAAACAATATCAAATTTTAATGAATTATAAGAATGACAATTTTTTCTTAACATTGCTGAGGTTTGCTGCTATTGCTGTTCTGAAGATAAACAATTAGAGATAACTTTATTCTTGTGCTCCTATTTTCTTTTATTGTAAGAAAAGAAAAAAAGTAGGAATAGAATATATATTAAAATATCCCAGCAGCATTATTTGTGAAATTGGAAACAATATCAATGTTCAGCAGTAGGTGGGGTGTTAAGCAAGTAAGAGCAGAGGAAAACAGCTGACTGACTTCATAGCTGTATAAAATTACAAACATGTAGGTTATGTTAATAAACTTTAAAAAGTACATATAAGTACGCTGAATAAACGTATGCTGAAAAAAGAACTAATCACAATAATGTAAAATTCCAAGATCACTGACTATGTCTTTAACTTCTAATTCTGAATTCTGTTCCTCTAAGTGATATTTTAAATTTCCTAGCCTATCCTAAGACTATGATATACACAATATTTCTGCCTTTGTACAGGCTGTCTAGATTAAAATACAGTGTCTAGATATAAAAATAAGTCATTATGCTTCCAAAACAGCTTTTAAAAAAGACTTCAGCTGAAGAGAAAATCAAAAAGGCTTGAGAAAGCCTACTGTGGATTTTACTATCCATTAAGACTGTTGTAATGAAATTTTTTGTTTCTCTGAAATTACTTTACTATGAACACAGTGGGAAAAAATCATGGGCCATGTTTTGACTAATCTGCTCAATCCCTAGGATGTGTTTTAAGCTAGTGAGTAAAATATAACCTACTACGTTAAAAACTTGAAAACTGTCGTAGAGGTCAAAATTGGATACATTTGACATAAATTCTTTACACATAATTACTTTATTAAATATTCATGAAACTATTAGGTGAATAGAAAGATATAAAATTCTCTTACATTAGATATGCTTTCATTCTAGTGGAACATGGGGTAAGAGTCTCTTATTCTTGACTGTGCAAAAGCTGATCTGCTTCAAATTATAATAAAGAAATTTAAAGACAATTTCCACCCCAGCCCTATAAATTTGTGATAGTTTCAAAAAAAATTTTTTTTTTATTAAAAATCTTACCCAAAATAACCATTTCATTTCAGGCACTTGATATCAATATCCATCTGTGTTTATATAGCACAATTCTCTAAGCATAAAAAAATTTTATGCATTTAATATTTTATGGTATTTCCTATATGTCATATTATAAACCAACTAAAATAGTATTTAATAATAGGTGGATGAAAGGCCAAAGAGAAAGACAAAGATGCTTAATTGCAGGCATTGAGTCATGTTTTTGGTTGAAATTACGAACTGTTTTATAAGGACATGTGACCACAAGTTAAAGCCGACATTTTTGAAAAGTAAATTCACAGTCTGCGGATGGCAGTTATGCATCTGTGTGGCTGAATAGAAATAAATTTAAAAATACAGATTATAAGACTTTATTATTTGTGAGCCAATTATATGTACATGTTTCATGTTTATTTACACATAGGAATCAAAGATTAAAAAGCAGCTTAAAACGTGCGATACAATACTGTTATATATTAAAAGGAACTGAAGCAGTTCTACATTTAAAATTTGCTTTATTGGCACACAAGGTACTATGCAATCATTTCCTTATTAGCAATGACTAACCAAAGAAGTTACAATTCTTAAATAAATGAGTTCCTTACAACTATTAATCAAGTGTTCATTAATGAATTTGCACGGATCTCTGAAAAGGTATATTACTGTTATTTCCCAGTTCTTCACATGAGCCTCTGCTGCTCATGTGAGCATTATAGCATAAGAAGTCTTTGTTTTAAATTAGAAAGGAAAAAAGGTTAATTAAAACTTTGCCATGTCAACATCAAATATCCCAAACACTCAACATGACATCATCTGCAGATACTTTATCATTCATTTCTTGGTTTTCTGTCAAAATATCTCCGGAATGTTTTCTTCTATAAAGAAACAAAAGAACAGGACTACTTTAAGCTTTTTTACTACCTGATAGAGTAACCTATTGGGTGGAAAGTGAATCTCTAAATTGGCTAATGTGACCTGGTAGATGCCTAATGTGACAGTGGAATACTGGATGAAGTGGGAGAAAGAATCTAAACTCAACCCTAGTAGCTGAATGTTTCAAATATAAGAGTCAGTGGTGTGCCTTTCTCAGTCAGTTAAGCAACCAACTCTTGATTTCTGCTGAGATCATGATCTCAGAGTTGTGAAATCGAGCCGATGTCAGGCTCCACACTGGGCATGGAGCCTGCTTAAGATCCTCTCTCCCCGCTTCCCCTCCACCTGTGTGTATGTGTGTGTGTCTCTCTTTCTCCAAATAAAATATAAAATAAAATAAAAATAAAATAAAATAAATAAAATAACATTAAATTAAATTAAATTTAAAAAGAGTCAAGCGGTAGCCTTCATATATAAAATACAACTTAGGGAGACATAGATAGACAAATAGGGAAAGGAGGGAAAGACCTTCCTTAAATAGAATACCAACCGTTAAATACAGAAAAAATACTGGAGCTAGTTAATCATTATTTCTCCACCAGCATAGCAAAACTGAATTGGAGCAAGATTAATTTAACAAAGGCTAACACTAGCGAGTAAAGGCCCATGAGTAAAAGAACACTTAGATTGTATCAAGTTATCCCCATAAATTATTTATTAGCTACAAAAGAAAAATCAATACGCTTATGGTGGAGAAATCTACCATAACACCTAAAGAAAAAGACTGATGTAATGACACCAATAATGTATATCCTAATGTGATACCTGAGAAAGATACATCACCTCTATGATACTCCTGCCAGAAGTGCATGATCTGAATCTAATCATTAGGAAACATCAGACAAATCAAAAACTGAGTTACACTCTAAAAATTCTACAAACCTCAAAATGTCACTGTCATGAAAAAAAACCAAAAACCAAAAAACAAAGACAAAAAGGGGCTGCAGAATTGTTCCAGATTAAAGCTAGCTAAGTAAAAAGACATGAAAGCAAAGTGTGATCCTAGACCAGAAAAAAACAACTGCAAAATGGAAAATTACTGATGCAATTGGTACCATTTGCAAAAGATGTACAGATTGCAGTATTGTATTCACGTCAGATTAATATTTTAATGATTGCACCAAGTTTTTGTAAAAGAGTACCCTTGTTCCTAAGACCACAGTGAGGTATTTGGACTAAAGAGGCATGAGTCTGCAACTTACTCATATGTACATATCAGTGTGTGTGTGTGTAGAAAGAATAATAAAGCAAATGTGACAAAATATTTTAGTGAATTTAGAAAAAGAAATTATGATAATTCTTTGTATTATTCTTTAATTCTTCTGTTAGCTTGAGTTACATCTTGCTCTTGGGTGAGACGCTAGGGTGAAGTAGCAGAACCCATCCCAAGGAGACCGTTCTACATTTGTAAGTCAGCCAATCCCTGCTAATACACCTCTGATGATGAAGATGTAGGCTGCCTGTGGATGCTCCTATACTGCCTCTACCTGAGAAAGGATTTTTAAGATAGATTGCGATAAATGTCACAGATATATTTAAAAAGGGGGTGGGGAATGCCTGGGTGGCTCAGCGGTTGAGCGTCTGCCTTTGGCTCAGGGTGTGTGTGATCCCAGATTCCCATATCGGGCTCCCTGCATGGAGCCTGCTTCTCCCTCTGCCTGTGTCTTTGCCTCTCTCATGAATAAATAAATAAAAGCCTTAAAAAAAAAAAAGGAAAAAAAAAAAAAAGAATTGGAGCTAGAAAAACTAGATTCATGATAAAGAAGAATTTCCTTAAAAATGGGGCTCAAACTAGCCAAGGCTTGTAAAATGCCCCAGGGTGTCCTATTCCAGTCGCTGATACGCGATCGTCAGTCTATTTGGCCACTACACTCTTTATCACCTAGCTCTCCTGATCTGATGTCTCCTACTACAGCCCTGGCTCTGTCCTTCTTTCTTTAGTGCAAAAGTGGGGAAACCATTCAATCTTTATAATCCTATCCTAAAAAGAGTCTATACCAGAGTTTCCCAAAGTGCAGTAGTAAGCTAGCTCACGTTAGGTAGGACTCACTCTACACAACTCATGTTGTTCAGTTAACCTCTGGAATAAATATTTATCTTTACAGATATTTCCAATATGTGGCAGGTGATGTGACCATTGATGGTAGTAATACAAATTCCTTTTAGGACATACTTATTTAAGTAAACAGAAAACGAGGTAATTTGAAGAAAAATGCTTAAGTAAATAATACGGCAGTTGCAAAAATAAAGGATGTGTAAACTACTGAGGTTTCAGGAAACACTGATGCTATGCATTTCACATTTTCAAAATGTGACTTCCAAAGCTAAAGAATTACACGACTATATAAATTACATGAAAATTCTTATGGAAAATAACTGGCTGAAGTCAGAGCTTCTTTTATAACAGTAAAGATAATATTTAGAAAGCACACTCATGCTTTTTTGAAATTATTGTGAAAACACAAAGATAATCTTGTAAAAGATAAGGTAAATTATCACTTTAACGTTTAGAAGAAAAGTAGTGTTTCAACATAAATATTTTAGGCCATGAAAAAGTCTGGAAAAAAAAAATCTGAAGAGGAAAAATGATGTAACTACTTAACCCAAAATATTTATTTATATCTTCCTGTGAAAACAAATATACTACTCTGATACAAGTTCTAGGGAAAATTTGTGAGGGCATATTTAAGCTACTTCGATTCTTAAACAAATGATCTTATGGGATGAAAAATCCAACCTGCCTTTAAAGAAGAACCCCACATGTTTGGTTCCCAAACACCAGGCCTTACCAAAGGCTGCTGCGGCTGCATCGCTTGGAGACCAAGGGTCTGACTCTGGGGCTGCGGGGTCTGCTGGGGCTGGGGGGGCTGCTGCATCTGCAAGGAAAAAAAGGATTAGACACTCAAACAGAGGGGGTAATACAGCTCAGTCTCCTCTCTCCCCCTATATACCTTGCATCTAATTACCTTGATGAACAAAAATGATAAACAGCTACCTCCTGCATCTTTGTCATGACAAACATTATTCATCTTTCTTTCAAGGTAGGACCTAAATCTCGTCCCCTTGTAGGCTTCTTGGACCACACAACCCCAAGGAGCTCTTCCTTCCATAGTCACAGTGTTCACTGTCCATATTGCCCTCCCTCTGCTGTCCTGGGACATCTTTTTATACTTAGTGTTTTTAACACCTTTCGTGTTATTTGCTCTTGCATCTAATTTATCCTATCTTTTATACCAGCAGGTTGGAAACGGACTACGAAGTAATTACCTTTTTAGCCCCTATGGCATCTGGAGGAACTCCTGAAGATTTTTTTTTTTTTTTAAAGAACAATGTAGACTTCTTAAAGAAAGCAAAACAGGGAGAAGAAGAGGAGTAATTCTTGAAGATCAGAATTTTTTTTTTTTTAAGTAAAACGTGTATGTGAGAAGTTCTGGCAAAAATTACCAGCATAAAAACAAATTATGTCAGTGACCGAGTTGGCTTAAATAAAGAGCCCTTAGTAAACACTTCCAAGTCACAGAAGAAATACAAACTACTCATCCACTATGCGAGACACAGAGGAGAGGAAAATATTAATAGGTGGTTGGTCTCAGTGACCTTCAACATTTCCTCCACCCACAAACTTCCTCTCGATGATGACAATGCCAGACTTCTTTTCATCTTCTGCATTTCCAACCTGGTTTGCATACTATCCCCCAAATTATTTGTCTTGTTTAAGGCAAGGTAATAAATAGCTATTACCAGATGGTATTTCCCACAGGTGCCAATACTCATGAATATGGAATTCTAGCAAGAGGTCTGGGCAGGGTCCTTCCCAACTGGGCCAATGCAAGTGGGACCAGAACCATAAGGATCGCAATATAAAGCCAATCTTCATTTGGTTTTCTGTGAATTCTTCTAAGAAAAATCAACCTAATTTCTTAATTATCAATTTGTTCCTTTATGGTTGTAGTCAATCACAAAGAAAAAAGTAAGTATAATCCTTTTTTTTTTTTTTAAGGTTTAGATTTTCTTTTTTTGTTGTTGTTGTTTTTGGTCTTTCTAATATTTTATCTGAATTCAATTTGCCAACATATAACATCCAGTACTCATCCCATCAAGTGGAGTAAGTATAATCCTTAAGCAAAAGCAAAACCCTTTCCTTTATCTCCAGGGAATTTGTGGTAATGAAAAAAATTACCAGAAGGGCATATTACGCTACTCGGAATTAAAAAAAGAAAAACAAGTACTTATTAAAAAACAAACCAGAGGAAAAAAAACACTTTCAAAATGTACAGCCTTGAAAAGCAATAGAAGACAGGAAGTAGTAAATAACTAATGTAATAACTTTCCTCTGTGGTTTGGAAATGAGTAATTTAAAGCAGAGGGAAATATAAATATCAGTCCTATGAAGTTCTGAAACTACCCTCAGAATCTGAGATAAAATTACTTATGAAAATATCATTATAATTATTCTTAATATTACCAAATGAGTGATTTACTTTATTTTCTTATTGAACTCTTACTAAACATTTAAGAGGTAGGTGCTATAATTATTTACATTTACTTATGACTAAACTAGGGATGACAGGGGTTCTTACCATGCTGGAGATAACAACTATACAGTGAGACTGAGCATTTGTAGGCTACACTTCCCCTAAACCAATTACTATGTTATCAATTTTGTGATATAACCTTTTTTTTCACCATTTAACAGGTAACAACTGAGGTGCAACTAATGACATCTTAGAACTAATGACATTTAATCATTACAGAACTTTTTTTTTTTTTTTTTGGAGGATTTGTGTTGGCTTATGCCTATCCTGGAGGTACTGTCAACTAGAATTTTGGGGATCACACTGAATTCAGATTTCAAACCCACTTGAACTTGTGGTTCAAATAATGAGACAAGATATTTTTTCTTCCCTCCAACCAGGGTCAAGGTTGAGACATGCAAGTTACTTTACTGTCCCTTTATGCAGGACAGGTTTATTGAACTCATTCCAAGGGTATATTGGATACCCTAGTTCTACTAGACTCCCCATTTTTGGTGGTGGTTTCTTTCTTTCTTAGTAACACATAAAATGACAGTGCATCTCAAGGTGAATTACTGAGAAGAGTCCACCATACAGACTTATCAGACAATATCCAAACAAATAACATAGGACAAACTTGCTAATAATGAACTTAACAAATGTCAACAGGTAAACATAAATAGCCTATATTCCCTAAATGAGTAAGTTAGAAGTAGAAATGCGTCCAGAGGAGGAATCCTTTGTCTAAGGCACTTAAATATTTACATCAAATAAATGGAGACACTATGAAATATCCCACCCATCTCACTCCAACTTCACAGCTTAAATGGGACCAGAAGTGTCAGAGATACTGTTTTGGGTTGTAGACAGAGCTCTCTGGGAATCTGACGCAAGCTGTGGACAGCTCAATCTTGCTTCTGTTTGTTTTCAAACACATGTAAGAAATTTTGCATTCAAATTGCATGGCCTGTAGTTAAAGAGTGAGTGGGTGAGCTGATGTTTACACTATTAAGACAAAGGCAGCCAGTTACCCTCTCTCGAACCTCTGTCAAAGGGGAAAGACATTCTGCATAATGCATCCTCCTGCCCATGACCTGGGAAAAGCACCGAGAAAGAAGACTCTGGCCAAGTCGGAACTAAATTTCACCGGCTGAACTCCTAGTGTCAACCATGCTGGGGGTTCCTGAGAACTTGGTAATGAAAGCCTGAGAGCCTCTTATTTCTTAGGACTGCTGAGACCCCCCCTCCTGCGCTGCCCTCACCCCCAGCCACAGACCTGGAGGAGCCTCTGCTGCTGTCGAACCTGCGGCTGCCTGGGTCTCATTGGGTCCTGAGGCAGGGGCACCGACGGAAGGCTGGGATGCGTAGGAAGTCAGCACCGCATCGATTCCTCCACCTACCAGAGGGCTCTGCTGAAGGGACTGATGATTCAGTCTGGTTAAAAAAAAAAAAAAAAAAATAACAACTTGGTTTCACACCCAGGCAAGCTGGCATATTTTTAATCAGTGCCACAGGCACATTATGTTCACACACACACACACACACACACACGCGCGCTCATACACACACACACACAAACCAAAACCGTGTTCAGTATTCAGCTGTACAAAATTCACATGCGAGAGACCAGTGATTAAAGATAATCTAGGTTCCCAGGGAGAGATGGAATCAGTGGACAAAGGACAGCAAGCGTGCTCAATACAAGGTAAAAATTGCAATCATGTTTAAATTACTTTTAAAAAATATTTTAGTAGTTTTTAAACAATAAGTGACACTACTTGAGCATTTGTTCTGGAGAAGGCACAGTTTTAATAAGAGTCTGAAAAGTATTATTACATTTACTCCCCATGGGAATCCTCTGAGGTAGGCAGTTTTATTATCCCCATTTTATTTATTTAAGACTTTTAATTGAAAGATAGTCAACATTTATATTTTGGACAGTGATTTAGAAATGAGAAACAGCTCATTTTTTTTTTCAAACACATATAAGAAATTCTGCATTCACATTGCATGGCCTGCAGTTAAACATGAGCGGGTGAGATTCAGCAATCCATTATGAAATGCTCACCACGGAAGGAGAGCTACCACGTGTACCCTGCAAGGTTATCCCAATAGTCCTGAACTATACTCCCTATGCTACACGTTTTCATCCCTCTAACTTATTTTATAACTAGAAATCTGTACCTCACAATCCCCTCACTTATTTTGCCCCTCTCTTTGTTCTTTTCCCTTTGGCAACCACCAGTTTGTTCTCTGTAGGTCTTAGTATGTTTCTGCTTTTTATTTGTTTTCTTAGAGTCCACATCTTAAGTGGAATCTTATGGTATCTTTCTCTGACTGCCTTACTTCAATTAGCGTTACACTTTCTAGCTCTATTTGCATGATCATGAATGGTGAGAAATCATTCTTTTCATGGCTGAGTAATACCCATTCTATATATTAAGGGCATCTTCTTTTTCTATCATCCATTCATCTTTTGATGGACACTTGGGCTGCTACCATAGCTTGGCTATTGTAAATAATGCTGCAATTGACTTTGAATTAGTGTTTCTGTTTTCTTTGGAATATCCAGTAGTGGAATTACTAGATGGTATGGTCTTTCTTTCTTTCTTTCTTTCTTTCTTTCTTCTTTCTTTCTTTTTTCTTTCCTTCTTCCTTCTCTTTCTTTCTTTTCTTTCTTTCTTTCTCCTCCTTCCTTCCTTCCTTCTTCTTCCTTCTTCCTTCCTTCCTCTTTCTCTTTCTTTCTTTCTTCTTTCTTCTTCCTCTCTTTCTTCTTCTTCTTCTTTCTTCTTCTTTCCTTCCTTCCTTCCTTCCTTCCTTCCTTCCTTCCTTCCTTCCTTCCTTCCTTCCTTCCTTCCTTCCTTCCTTCCTTCCTTCCTTCCTTTCTGAAGCTCCACACTGTTTTCCATAGCAGCTGCACCAATTTACATCATTACCACCAGGCCACAAGTGTTCCCTTTTTCTCTACCTCCTTGCCAACACTTGTTGTTTCTTGTCTTTTTGATATTAGCCATTCTTACTGATGAGAGGGGATAGCTCATTGTGGTTTTGATTTGCATTTTGTTATTCCTATTTTAAAAATGAGAAAACAGAGAGCTGGAGAAGTGACTTTCCAAAGTTAGCCAGTAAAGAGCACAGGTGGGATTTAACCCCACAACTGTTGAGCTCTGAAGTTCAAGTTCAATATGCTATGCTCCACTTAGAATAATAATACAATGCATGTTTCTCCAAATTTATTTATTTTCCCAAATGTGCTACCATCAACCATCCCAACCTGCCAGGCAGTCAACGACTGACTGCCAACACATGGAAGCTAAGCTGCTGTCTGCTATAGTTAAAAATTTTGCATGAAACTTAGTTCTTTTAAACCTATGCTATCCAACACAAGTTTCTACAATGCCTAAAATGTTCTACAGCTGTGCTGTCCATTAAGATAGCTACTGGCCTCCAAGACCAGCTATATCATTTCTGGATCCCAGTATCAAACAAAAATGCAAGGCTCCTTGACCAAAAACTAGTAGGTTTTTCAAGATGGTGACAGAATATCATTAAATTAAGCACAGGAGCCTTCTAAACACAGGATACTGTGTGACTGCACGGGTCCCACATCTTCAAAGTGGGCTCTGCTTGGCTGCACATGGTTACTAAACACTCAAAATGTGACTAGTGTGACTGACAAACACAATTTTTAATTTAATCTTGATTAATCTCTAATTTAAGTAGACACATGTGCCTGGTGGTAACCATACATCATGTCTATGAGATTCAATTACAGCAAGAACTGAGAAAGAATCTTTCATGATCCTCTTTTGCCAACCATACCTGAAAGCAGAAAAGGTGGAAACTAAAATACAGCAAAACTCTTATGTGCACCACGCACACTGAGTATTAACAATGACAGACTTTATGGCTCCAGTCCAAATATTCTAGTAAGACATTGCTGACAGTAACCAGTAATTTTTTCATATTAAGATATTTTTAGTCAAAAATCTTTTTAAAAGAGCGGAAAACACTGGAGCTAACATACTGCATCTAAAATATTGCACTCATACTATGGCAGATGTTAGTTTAATTACAGGAGCCTTAAATGAAATAAGCAAGATAGGGCATTGCTTATTTTGTTTTTTTTTTTTTTTTTTTTTTTTTTTTGGGCATTGCTTATTTTGATCCCCTATCTGGATGTTACTAAAAATGAGATGACACAATGCAAATTATATGCAAATATGCAAGCTTATAAAAGTGATTATTAAAGCACCATGCCCTAGACAATGCAGAACAAAGACAAGGCTTTGAGCATCTACTATTACAATCATTATTTCCACATGTATCACCTCTGAGAGCCAGTCAGGGGCTGCAGGTATGGCGATGCCTGCTGCTGAACATAGCCACTGGGCTGCTGCTGCATCTGTCTGAGTCTTTCCATTAGCGCCGGGTTGGAATGTGTGGCTGGATACGTTCTGGAGTTATAGTTAGGAGACAAGACCACGCCACCAGCCTGCTGCTGTGGGGTCTGCTGCAAAGGCATCTGCGTTCCATACATCGTATAGCCCTGGGGCATGGTCTGCAGGAGGGCACAAGAAGTCAATGTTTCAATTTACCACCAACTTTGCTATCACTAAGCTATATGGGGCAAAAACAAAGCCAGGAGGTGCTCTTTGAAAGTCGCGGTTCCCCCGAGGCTCTTAAAAGTCAACATAGGAGGAGGACTATTCTGGAGGCAAAAGGCTAGTGTGAAAGCTATCTAGATAAGGATGAACTATCTAGATAAGGATGCATCAGAAATTTCCATTAAAAAAAAAAAACATGGGGCACCTGCATGGCACAGTCAATTGAGCACCCAACTCTTTTTTTTCTTTTAAGATTTTATTTATAAAAAAAAAAAAAAGATTTTATTTATTTATTCATGGGGGGGGGTGGGCAGACAGAGACACAGGCAGAGGAAGAAGCAGGCTCCCTGCAGGGAGCCTGATGTGGGAATCAATCCTAGATCCCAGGATCACGCCCTGAGCAAAGGCAGGTGCTCAACGGCTGACCCACCCAGGGGTCCCAAGCATTCAACTCTTGGTTTCAGCTCAGGTCACCATCTCAGGGTTGTGAGACTGAGCCCTGCAATGGGCTCCCCACTCAGCATGGAGTCTGCTTGGGATTCTCTCTCCCTCTCCCCCTTCGCCCCTCCCACTCGTTCACTCTCCCTTAATATATTAATATAACAAAGAAACAAACAACCATGAATCCTCACTTGGTTAAGGGATCAGTTTTAGAATAAGTTGAGTACTTTGAGGGAAGGAAAGACAGGTTTCTGTATAGAACTAATCAGGCAAGCATCTATACCTTAAGCGCACAGATGACATCGATGTTCAACAGATCCAAAGCACCATTAATGTCATTTCCAAAATTAGAAAGAAAAGCTACCTATGTCCAACGTAAATTAAAATGATGGAGTATACTTTCCGGATATATGACTATACCTACACTTTGGATCTGATGAATTTGCCTGTAGTAACTAACCAGTTATTTAAAAAAGAAAAAAGAAAGAAAAAAACAACTCACACCAACAAAACAAAAAAAGCCCCACCACACCAAAAAATAATACCTTAACTGGAAAGTAAGGGTGTAACTGGGGACTATTTGATACCCTCTAGTCCTGGTTGGACTATAGCCCTTTTCAGCACTCTACCAATACTCTTGATTATTTAATTTTTCTATTCAATATTAATATGACTGCCTATTCCCCCTAAACCCTGACACCTAATGTAAATGAAAAACCTGAAGTTCTACTGAGTGACTATCTGCAACTTATAGAATGGAATACTGATTTAAATAGAAGAGGCCTGCTCTTCAATCCGCAAAGAACCACATTCTAAGGTGGTTTAATGGCTCTGACTTCGAAGCCAGAGTAACGCATAATAAACTTCCAGCCAGCAGCATGCGTGGATCCAGCTGTGGGGCTCAGTGCCTGTGAGAGCCAATCGCAGATTGCCTTTTAGCTGTAGGCACAGTGCAAACTGTTAGGCCCTCTAGCACTCTTGCCACCATCTCCGGGCTCCTCATTATGAGAGGGACAGAGTAAAAGTATAAAGATGCAGAAACAACAAAATCATTAGAAAAAACAGCTCAAGAGTTGCATTATATTAAGGCAAGTCTATCGTTTGCCGAGCGGCTACTACGGGTCTGGCGTGATGCATGATGCTGGCTCCACAGGATGTCTTCCGTCCTCACGTTGCTCATCTCTATTTTACAAAGAAGGAAACCAAGACCCAGAATAACTCGCGCAATGCTAACACAGCTAGTAAATTGCCAGGAATTGAGACATGGTCTGATTCCAAGGCCAATTAACCTTCTTATTCTAGCATGATTCCTCTTCAATCCTGTCTTTTAATATGATAAGTTCGATCATGAATTACATTGTTATTCATTATAACAAATACTCTGGGACTGTGAAGCATTTCAATACTTACCATCATCATCAGTAGAGAGCTTATTTGTATTTTTAATTCAAGAGCTTTCTGAAATGTTTTATGCTCTTTAAATTAGTGAATCTTAAGGCTTGTTCATCATCGGTAATGCTTTTTTTGAGATGTCAATTATAATCTATAAGTAGAGGTACTGAGTATGTTCTAGACCCCATAAGGAGCAAATATCCCATTTACTTAGTTGCCCACTTTAATTAAGGAACGTTAAAAATCCCAGCAGCAAAAAAAAAAGGGGGGGGGGCACCTGGGTGGTTCCATGGTTGAACAGCTGCCTTTGGCTCACGTTGTGATCCCAGGGTCCTGGGAATCCCGTTCTACAGGGGGCTCCCTGCAGGGAGCCTGCTTCTCCCTCTGTCTGTGTCTCTGGCTCTCTCTGTGCATCTCTCATGAATAAATAATTAACATCTTAAAATAACAACAACAAAAACCCAGCAGCATCTACAAAGCAAAGCAAATGCAGGTACCTGTGCTTGCTGCAGCCCTGGATACTGGGGGAGCTGAGGGGAGGGCCGAGCTTGTGCAGCAAAGAGAGCAGCCTGGTCCCCTGGTGGCCCCTGGAAAACAAAGCCAAAGTGGACTCTTGATCATAACAGCAAGAACTTGATTTGCACTCCTGGCTAATTACCCGGATGACCCATGACACTAAATCCTATTAGATGATTTACACACCTTGGAGATTTCCAAGCTGCATTAAATATAACTTCTCATCAATTTTCTATGTGTGTAGAGACTATTAAAGTTATTTCTCCCTAAGACTATAGATGTTTCCAACAATAACACAGACATAAATACAAACCAAAATAATCAGTGGTCTACTTATGAGAGAGGCTCTGAGATAGCTTTCCCTGCATAGAAATGCCCCTCTAGACTGAAAGGCTCAATAAGTCTCTAAGGGTGAAATCTGAAAGCACAGAGCTGTACCATTCTGTTCCCATAAAAGAAAGAGAATATGTAGTATATACAAATTTCATGACTTTTTAATGAAGTTTCTTCATAGTGACCTAAAATTATCTATTTAATCATGTAGTCGAGATGAATTTGGTATCTCCCATGACTAATCTTCAATTAGAATACAATCGATAAAAATTTACAATAACAAATATAATTCTAATGAAGTACAAAATAAACCAATTAAAATCTGCTCACCAAGTCTTCGTTTAATGCATGTGTTGCCCTTTAAAAAATACATAAGAGCAGCTGTATGTGTTTTATGTTATGATGCCAGAAGCTATTTCATGGAAGCTTGTGATAATCATCACAAAAAGAGGTCCAGCTTCCAACCATCCCTGGTCTTTTATAGGACTTAGTAATTATAAAGAATGGGGTTTATTCCAAAATATTTTACTATTGTTTTATAGAATAGATGTCCTCGTTTTTCAAAAGTGTTAAATTATATAAAAGCATTTAATGTGCTTGGAAAGTAGTGTAGACTTTTCTAACAGAGAGAAAACAATTAATTTTAAAGGGTGAAAACAACAATTATTAAATATCTATTCTACACCAGAGATTGGGCTTCTTGTTCTTACTCCCATTTTCTCACAAGAACTCTGCAAAGAGGGAGGATCAGCCCTACTCATTTTTCTTCAGAGAAAAGCCAGGCTTAACGAGCTTAAGCTGCTTAGCAAGCTCATTGAGCTAGACCTGGCAAAGCCATTATCTGAACTTAGCCAGGGTTTCTTGCCGTTATGACAAGATGTCTCCATATGTAATATTGAAAATGGAAATATTTAAATCCTCGTGTAGTGCTTATCCTTTAGTGACATACAGCCTCTAAAACTCACTCTAATAAAAAATGGAGAGAGGAATCTCTAGTAAGACTTGTTACTGAAATACCCAGACCAAATGTATACATTATATAGTAAACTCCTTTCTCTGATCTTCATATAAAATCAGTCGAGTGCATTTCTTAAGGTGACTGTCCATCCATACATGGGCCAAATGCAAGTTTCTGAGAGTGCATATAATAGCTTCAACAAGAATCCAAATTTCCACAATAGGGTATCATAAAGATACTCTCAGCCTTTAGCTGATTAACCTAAGTGCAATTATGTCTGATTTACTTGGGTCTAAGGGAAAGAGCCCCAACTCCTTCCATGAGAACTCATTCCATGGCAGTGTGGCCATCCGGAAACTACAACTATTTCCCCCAGAATATTTGAAAGGCTTTTGATCTTCCAAACACTGCCAAGGAGTCCTTAGGTCAATCACATCTTAAAATGCCACTCCTCAATCAGTGGTCTCTGAAACATAGCATATCGTTTTGTGGGGACAAATATTTGCATATTATCATTTTTACAGAAAGGAAGAAAAATGAATTATTTATATGTGAGTCAAAATCCTTGAGATCCATAAGTAGTTTACAATTCTCACACTGTGTTTTGTCTTAGAGGGAAACAAGATGTGTATGTGACAGCTGCACATGGGTGCAGAAAGACAGATCTTTTCAAACTCGTCACTCTTCCTTTGCTTACTGAAGCACCCTATGAAAGGAATCATGACTAACATATGGAGAAAACTAGAATATTAATAAGGTAAATATCTGAGTTACGGGGCAACACTCTTATTGCCAAGTAAAAGTTGAGACCATGGACATTTAAGAAATAAGAAATATGAATTTAAAAGTACTCTACATAAAAAGAAATTTACAAAATTAACATGTAAAGAAAAACTAACTTTCAAAGAAACAGAGAAAGGGTTAAGAAATCTCAAATACAGTTTTTACACTGTAATATTCATGCATTCTCTGTCATTTTTGTTTAAAGGTAAACTATTTATTTATAAACATACTATGTTCCCTCCTATCACCAATTTTTCCTGACTTACTACTTAAGTACAGTAGGTAGCAATTCAGATATGCAATATTCTTCCTGGTAAAAATCAAACACTCCAAGCTGGCCCGTAGTCCCCATGTGCTCTAGCTTCATCATCAGGTTTCTTTGAATGAAAAATACCACAGTCTCTCCCACAAAACTCAAATGCTCTACTTTTGCCCCAGAAAAATGCTAGAAACACATTATACCAATTTGTACAAATAGCTGAATTATTTGAATAAAGGATGAATAAGAAAAGTTCTTTAGGGACGTGACTTTATAAATGCTGACCAAGGACCACAATGTGGGATAAGCAAGGATACTAAAGACTAAGATTTAGAGGGATCCCTGGGTGGCGCAGCGGTTTGGCGCCTGCCTTTGGCCCAGGGCGCGATCCTGGAGACCCGGGATCGAATCCCACGTCGGGCTCCCGGTGCATGGAGCCTGCTTCTCCCTCTGCCTGTGTCTCTGCCTCTCTCTCTCTGTGTGACTATCATAAATAAATAAAAATTAAAAAAAAAAAGACTAAGATTTAGTAAGTTTCTTAATGATGGCAGTGGTTTTGCTGCATTAAATCTGGAAGAGACTATATAATGCACCATTCAAACTGGGACAGGCCAGGACAAGAGATGCAAAGTGGAACCATCCATGCCCGGCAAATCAGGACATATGGTCAACTTGATTACATATAAATCACTTATCTGTAATTTTCTGAAAACTTTCTAAGATTTCATTGATGTGTAAGCAGTTTCGGGCATGGTGTTTGGCACATAGTAAGTACTCAATAAATATTGAGAAAATCTAAGATTCAATTTGGTTTTATTAACCAAGAGTTCCAGAAGTAAATTGGAATTTATACTTCAGCATAGTTTACCAAGTGCTTTCCAATTGCCCCATATTTTTCAGCATACTCTTTTGTTTTGAAAATACAATTTTAATTTTAGCACCTATCATTCTAGGTGCACTGCATTATTTGTACCTGCATTAACATCTGCAAAGTAGCTGAATTTCCCCCCTTATCCTGCTTAACGGAGACAATCAAAGGTAACATTAACTTCTTATTTTTATGTGTGCAAAAGGATAATAACTCAGGAGGCTGGTTTTTGACCAAATATTTGTACCTATCCAGCTGCCATTTGAGTTTGAGCACATGCCTAGAAGAGAAAATAAGACGTGTCTGTGCCCCTGCTCAAGGTCCCATGGCTCAGATACCTGACTTACACATGCTGAAGGAATAAGCCACAGTTAACTGGGAAGTTTTGGCAACTACATAGACTCTACATTGTTACCGGAGGTAAATTCCTACATGTGGTCTCTCTAGTTTGTTTCTATGCACTTTGCTTTGGGCTTGCCTCTATATAGGAAACATAACTCCACTGCATTTTTTTTTTTTAAACTTCCACTTTCTAAAAACTTAGGAAGCTGTGCTATTCAATTCAGACCCATTCTTCCTGGCCTTCATAAGAACAATTCTCTCTTAGTGCTTTATCTGTAATCAGACAAGTGAAGTATCTGAACCCAAAGAGATGGTAAAATACCATCTTTTGCATAATTTGAAATACAGTAAGTTTAAAATTCTTGATAAATCATCCTCAAACAATTTTCATTCCTCTGGGTCTTGTTCTCTTCATTTAGCGTTTACTCCCCCTCAGTCAACTGGAAAAAAAATGTGAAGATCTCTTTCTACAAGAGAATTAGCTATGCCTCCAACTAGCTGACAGCCTGACAATCAGCATTTCAGGGTCCAGGATTTTCTATTCACTCAGTTCACTAGCAATGAATTTTTGAAATCCCTATTTAGTAACTTTTCAATGGTGTTTTAGTGTCTCAAGCACAGAAGCCAACCATACCCTAAAAAACCGTGGCCAGATTTTGTGACCTTGTTTTTGATAATGCTGATTTAAGGGAAAAAAAACCCCCAGTAAAAATCAGTGGGTAATGTTATATGAGTCACCTAGCAAAAAGGGTTTTATTTGTGACTATTCATTTGGAAGGTACTGAGTAATGGTGCCCAAGGCTGAAATAACACGTGGTGTGAACCAGAAACTGTTGTCATCACATCATACTGGTATATTTTGATTGCAAGTAATAGACACAGAGAAAATTCTATAAATATAAGAGGTCCACTTGACCACCTATGCTTGATTCTTTTAAAATGCTTTTATATAAAATATAACTTGGTTGGGAATCAATTAACAGTAACATTAATGGCTGAAACAAACTGATTCATTCTAAAATAAACACCTCACACAATAATTAATTTTTACAAATTACTCTTAATAACGTGTCCATAAGTGATGAATATATGACTGGTTGAGAATATACACACTTACTACATTCTTAATAATGGAGAAAATTAAAGGAAAATAAGAATGGTGAAAAGGACAGCAAAGGTATATACATACATTTCCATTAGTTTGAATGAATATAAAAAGCATAATAGCCTTATGACTTTAAACACTTGTTCGATAAACATTTGTTCTTTTAAAAAATCAATGATTGATGCAAATTCTATTTTATCAAACTTACATTATCATCTAAACAAAATGCCCAACAGCAAACATGAGCTATCTCCAAAATATTTTTAATTTGATAAACTTTATTCAAGTTTTTAAATAAAAACCTCACCTGCTCTCTGTGCACCACAAAGTGTCAAGAAAGATTAATAGAAAAATTGAATATTTTCAGAAGTTCCCAAACTTTTCTTATCTAAATAACTATTAAAGAATTTGCCTGCATGACAAGTATTTAATAACCTAAATATTTTCAAAAATTGAACACGCAATTACGGACATTTTCACCAATGTACAGAAAACGTTACCCATTAAAATTGGCAGTGAAACAAGTTGACTTACATTCACATCTGAGATGTGTGCTCTTTTTTATTCTAATGCTTCTTGGGTTTATGTTGTGGGTTGGCTACCTGATACAGAAACCTATAAGTAATTTAATGCAAAACATGCATTCTTAGCTAGCCCAGGCAAAGCAAAAGAGGTGAAGTCTTATGACATGCATGCACAAGACCTACGCTCAAAAAAAAACATCTTCTCCGTCCCGGAAAGAAAAAAGAGATGATGCGTTCTGTTGAGAATTTCAGAATAGCCAGTGAGTGAGTGGGATGTGATGAGAAGGGTGTATTTCATAACCACAGTTGGCATTATCTTGCACTGGCCTATGAATCAGCATGCCATGCGTTCCTCTGCTAATGATGTAAATTACCACAAAGGGAAGCAAGAGCTCAGGAATAGATGGGTTCAAAACTGGAACTGAGATGAAGGTGCAGGAACTGGTATATGTTCCCAAGCCCAGGCCATGAATGTCCATTGGTTTCTATACCATACACATAAATGATGAAAATCATGAGGCAATCAAAGGGAAAAACTTTCAGAAATAAATCCCATCAAATTGAACATGGTCGATGCATTCATGATTCTGTGTTACAGTCTCAAACGTAAACCAAGTGAATTACAGTGAAATGAAGACTATAGGTTTTACCAGCTATAGAAGAATAACCCGCTTCTCACTTTGATGTTCAAAGAGTAATGCTCTAAAAATTTACTTAAAAAAAAAAAAAAGACAGAAAAAGGAATGACAGCAGGGGTGTTACCATTATGTTGTCAAAGTCTTCCAGAAGGGAGACAGCAGAGTTACAGAAGTCCTACAGAAAGGGGACAGCAAGAAAACGGCAGACAATACAGATAAGATTTTTTTAGCCTAATGATGTAGGTAGCCACAATACATATGAAATAGTTCATTTTAAAACAATGTTTCAGAGAGTCAAGACTGAAAAACCCAGGCCCTACAGAGGCTTCATTAATTCATACACCAAATGACATCACTATAGACTGGACATATATGGTAATATTCATGTAACAGGAGAGCAGAACCCAGGAGTTAAATGGTGACATAAAAGAAGTAGGGGCGCTATCAGACAGACACTTGCTGTACCTAAGGGATGTTGGGACTCCACTGTGAGCAACAGGCTGTCAGAGTCCTCCTCGCCTACCGCCAGTAGGACAGCACAGAACATGCGGGGCACATTAAACACACAAGACATTAAGTGAACAAGTCTGCGGGTCATATATTGTTGGAGGATATATAATTAGATAGCTCCATCCTAAGTGCAGGTGAAAACTGGGCATTCTGTTACCCACATATTCAATCAACCAAAACGGCCAACAGATAGTTATAAGGCCACCAGTGTCTACAAACTGACAGGGAATCTGATTTAGTAAAAGCTAATGAGATATTAACAATTTTCAGCTCACTGAGTTTTACAGATAGAGATAAGGCAAAGGATTATCAACCATCATAAAAAATTTCTTATTATACTAAGGACTAAAAATTATAGGAAAAAATTTCCCAAGCAAAATATCTCCTCTCACTGTTTTTGGTGTAGGTATATAATTCACTGCATCCATACATTTGTATTTGGATCCGACAATCATCTTTGTCCACTCTTTCCACCCCCTACTCTTCTCTCCTCTCTCCTAAAAATTAAGCTGTACGTTATTTTCTAGACATTAGGTGCCTAATTTCAGCAAATGAAATGAACATCTTTCTCATCATTCAAGTAGATAGAGACATGCCAAATATTAATAAGCAAAGCACTCATTTCCCTGGACACGATGGGTTTCCATCCAAGGAACAAAATGATAGTGTTCATGACATATTTTACTAGTTTAGAAGTTTTCTCCAAAGTTCATTTTTTGCTACTGACACGTATTTAAATAATACTGTTTGAGTGAATGCATTAAAGGTAATTGTCAAAATTCAAGATGTGTTTCAATGAGGCTATTCTGCTCACCTTTAGCAAATAAGAATAAAATCATTGTGAAATACACTCAAATTATACTATCAGGGGAACTGCAGAAGGGAAACTTTGAATAGCTAATAAAGTTATAAAAGATGCCTAAGCTCACAGGTAATTGGGAAATACAAATTAAAATGTCCTAATACTGTTTCACCTGTTCTGAATAAGAAAATCATGATCTGAAAATATCAAGGGTTAGTGGGGATGTGAAGGAAGAAAAATATTCTTTTATAACTGCTGAGAATCATGACCACTTTGGAAGTTAAATCAGCATTTCCAAGTATATATTCTCTTTTCTTCATATGAGCAGAAGGAACATACAAACATGTTTACTGGTTTACTGTGGCATTGTTAAGGGAAAAAATTGGAAATAACTTAAATGATCATCAACAGGACGGGTAAATATTATGTGAATATTCATAATGTACTAGCATCAAACACGACAAATGAATAAAACTACATGTAGCAAAGTAGAATTCAAAACTGGTAAAAATAAAAAGTTGCAAAACAATGCAATAATACACATGAGACAATTATATAACATTTCGGATCTGAAAGTAATGCTCTATGTTTATGTTCATAGTTGCAAAAATATGTAGTAAAAGTATAAAAACATTCGGGAGAAAGAAAAACACTAAATCCACGATAATGATTACCTGTTTATAGGAAAGAAGGGAAACAAGAGTAGACATACTGCAATGTTTTATTTATTTTTTAATGACCTAGAGCATATATGGCGGAACATGATTATTCAGTAAAGCTAGGCTGGAAGTCCATTCGTGTTTGTTATATTTTCTATTCTTCTCTGTATGTTTGAAATACATTTCTAGAGAATGAGACAGGGAGAGAACAAAGGAAGGAAACAGATATCCGAGGTCAGGCCTACCCCTAGGGTAAGAGATCAATTACCAAAGGGTAGCTGCTCAACTTCAATGGGTTTCATCAATCCAAGAGGCCTGTTTTCAGATTGTTACTGATTTACTTTTGCCAGGGAGCTAACTAGTCTGGGAGGCTCTGACTCATTGTTCTCTCTTTATCTAATTCCTTCATTTGATAGGCAATGATAGCACCTGCTCTGTGTTTAATAACCTAATATTTTTACAAGTAACCATTAGCTATTACTGGGCACATCATTTCTGTCCTCTATTGGAAATCCGTCACTTTAATGTCATCAATATCCACACGACTAACTGTAGCCTATAACCAACTGCACTCTTCCAAATGTGTATCAGCGAAATTTAAGCTAAACGTATTGTCTCTCTTTGGGTCATTAAAATAAACTGGCTGGCACTGATTATTACAAAGAACAGCAAAACGGTTTTGTACACTTAAAGGGGGAAATCAGGATAAAGCTTTACCATAAAACAAGGCAAATAATTAAGTCCTTTCTGTGGATCAAAGCTTAAAGATTCCCTCCAAAAGCCCTCGCTTTCTAGAAAATTGTTACGGTTTTGAGCGCTGGGGGCGCAGGGCAGGGGTCATGAAGAAGTGCCTTCTGTCAGAAGAAAAATATTGGACGTAAGAAAGAGGTGACTGGAAAACAATTTAAGCAGCATTTGCATTATTTTCACCAATATTCTATATTTTTGTGAAGACTCCCATAGGATATACAGAAAATACAATATAGTGATATTCTTAACACTGAAACTGGAATAAGCCCTTCTCAGGTTTGTACTACAGAATTTAGACTGCAAAAATATACTGCTTTAAGAAACCAAAATGGTTATTAGGAAAACTGAACAGTATTCTATCTTACTGGTCTCTTCTATGGGCAGCTGCCGCGCAACAGTTTTATTAAGGACAGTTAATACAATGACAGAAATAAAGCACTTAAAGGGCTTTTACTCTCTTTTAATCCTTACCATATTTAAGAAAATAAGGATCATTTTTATGGGATAGAGATTTCCCTTGAAATAATACACCTGTAACATGATAGTAATGGAACAGTAACAGTAAGTATAACAGCTAACATTTTTTGAGCACTTACTATGAGCCAGCCACTGTTGTTACGGGCAGTTAGATGTATTAAAACATTATTTTCACAAGAACTCTATAAACATTTCAGTAGCTCCATTTTATAGATGAGGCTTTGAGGCACAGAAACGTGAGAAAATTGCTACAGAGAGTCCCATTTAAATGAGGGACATGGAATAAGGAATGGAGAGTGATCGTTTTTTACTTTCCTGGATAAAGAGTGTAACTCAAAGGAATAAAAACCAGTTTCCTTGTCAAAACACCTTTTTCCATACCAGTATATACTAAAGATGTAAGGAAGTACACTCAATTATCAAATAATTTTGCATCAAATAATTTCCATCAAATAATTTGATTAAAAATACTTAACAATATCCATGCTCTTTAGCATCTGTTTTCCAGACACTATACCAATGTCTTAATATATTCTTTAGGAAATACAAGAATGACCCGTAACAGAAAATTCCATGACCAAATGAAGCAGATGTTCAGTTTCTGCAAGCAGACATAGAGTTATTTGATAATGGTGTTATAGTATTCATGCACCATCTGAGGCTAGGTAATTCTACGTACATCAGCTTCTTTACACTAAGATGGGAAGAGGCTAAGTGGACTCTGTAAGGTCTGAGACATATCCAGAATCCAGAGTTTATGTCCTCCCTGCCCCATCGAGATTTTCAAAAGAACCATAACTGAAGTCACTTCTGGAAGCAGTCAGAAGGAGGGTTAAAATGACGTTGTGGATAAAAGTCAGACTGCAAAGGATTAAGGCTACTAGGAAGCTCTAAGCTCCTGGAAATAGTTTCTCAAGACATTTGGTAAACCTTTCATAGATTTCTACCCTCTGCTCAATAGAGAGTATAAGACCTGGTGTCTGACCATGTTAGAAGAGGGTCTACCAAGGGGTGATTACTGGACAACTGGCCTCGGGAGCAGTCACATCCAGGGCTGGGACAAATTCATCAGTCTTTAAAATAAGCATCTGTTAAAATTCCAAAAATCAGTTTTGAAGGTTAAAATCAATGGAAATTCTCTAACATGTTTGCTACATTTAAGAAAATGAATTCCTAATAATTAGAAAACTGCTAGGATAAGAAGAAAAATGATTTCTATTTCATCAGAAAAAAAAAGACATCGCAAGTTCCTACATAGCTAGAGAGAATCACATTACATGTAGGCATTTAACCTGAGAAAATGGTCCTGGCCAAAATTAGAATCAACATTTTTCTATCAAGTCTCATCATGAAGGATATAGGTCAGTACTAAGTAGAAAAACAACTGACTGCATCCAGGATCATATATTAGAACTTATCAGTATCACTTATATTCCTTATGATTCTGCCTTTATTCCAGTTTAAGGATTACCACAAGGAGAATTTTTTTGGTCACAATATCTTATTTTGCTAGATTCCAGGTATATTAATCATTTGCATATGAGAGGAAAGGAGCCAACATTTCTGCAGGACCTCCTAGATGAAGGTACTCGCAAACGCTACATATGATCTCAATGACTCCATATGGGACCATTTGACTATGCAGCTGCACCATGCATGTATTTCACTTCCTCAGAAGAATACTATTTTCCCTCAAGTATCCAACACTTGAAGAACGGTGAGAGAAAAAAATCTGCTTCTGAAAGCTCATCAGAAACAATACAGCAAGTTTCAAACAACTGTTAAGAAAGAATATGGGGGTAGGGGAGGTAAATATTGTACAAACGTGGTTATGAAGCTGGATTTTTACTGCTCAAAGAAGGATTCCTAACTTCTCAAAAGGTCAAAAAATAATAAAAAAAAAAAAAGACAAGACAATAACGAGAAGAAAAAGGAAAGAAAGAGCTGGCAAAAAGAATCAGAAAAAGAATGAGCTGTTAATTCTTATTACTACATGCAATACAACTCTACATGGTATAAAAGAATGGTCAGGTATTTTTGAGTGGTTTGAGGCAAAGTGTAGAAGTAATGGGGTCCTTCTGACCTGTATCAGAAGTAAAGCTTTTGAGGATAAGCATGTTTACCTATAAATGGCCCAGCAAGCTTTTCCCCCAGGCTAGGAATCACTTAGAGCAGTTCAAAACTGAACTTAGCAGTATTAGTCTGAAAATGGGCTACTGAATAGTGAAAATCCCACTGAGGTTCTTAAATGTCTCTAAACATTCTGCTTATTTAATTAAAATAAGTATTTCTTAATATTTTAATCAAATGCTCATCATTTCTGTGTAAGAAGCTACTTAGGCCCATCTTACCTGACACCCAGGGAGTTTGAACAATTGCTAGAGGTCAGGGAGAAACAAACATGCAATGACTGTTGTTTGCATTACCATACAGTTGAACTAGTTTCCTCTGTCCTATCCTTCTTAGAATACAGGTAAAAACAAGAATCATTTTTAAGAATGTATATAATGTATATAATTAACCATCCCACCCTGAGCTCCCCAAATCACTAAGTGGACCAGATGCAAGAGTGCCATAAGTTACACAACAGAGATATGCCTAGTAAGTTATCCAAAACACAAAGAATATTTTTTTTTCACAAAGAATATTTTAAAAAGCATTAGAATCTCTTGCTAATTTCAAAGTTTTATGGTTTTTCTTAGAGCAAGATATACCTGTGGATAGGCTACTTCCTTTGAGGTTCAAAAAAGTACCTAAATCTCAGGGTTGGTGTAGGATATAAGATAACTAATACACTTAAAGCGCTTAGAAATGTTTTGGCAAATAGTAAGTGCTCTATTGGTGTTAGCTGCTATTATTATTATTATTATTATCATCCTCATCTTCATTAAAATAGTGCATTTTTAGAAAAGTTGGAAAGTACAGAAATATACAGAAATGGGGGGGGGGAGTCCCAATCTCACCTCCTCCTTTCCCATTTTCTTTATTTGTACATATCCATGGGCTTCATTGAGCCTGTCCTAAGCTGTGTATAATTCCCATCATTGTTTTATTCAATAATCACTGTCCTCTCAACAGTTAAAGAGAATTGAGTTAGGCGGCATAAAAACAGCAAAAATATCAATCAAGAATGGAACTGAAGAGAGCGCCTGGGTGGCTCAGTGGTTAAGCATCTGCCTTTGGCTCAGGTTATGATCCCAGGATCCTAGGATTGAGTCCCGCATGGGGCTCCCCACGGGGAGCCTGCTTCTCTGTCTATGTCTTTCATGAATAAATAAATAAAATCTTAAAAAAAAAAAAAAAGAAACTGAAGGTATCTATATATTGACTATTATTTGTAATATATTCTTTGCTATAGACCTATTAAGTACATACTGAAAACAGTCTATGCAGGGCACTGGAGAGAGAAACCTTAGAATTAACACCAGGGCTTTAGAGATATGACCTCAGAGTAATCAATCTAATAATAATACATGAAAGTAGAGCTAACAGGTGGAGAGAAGATAGTGATAATTATAGGGAATGAGTGCTCAGGGTCACTACAGGGATGAAAGACTTGCTGCTTCTCAGTGACTGGAGGGTCATCAGCTCCTCTTGTTTTAAGGCATACTTGGAATGAACCCAAGATACTTCAAGCTCTTATTGCATCAACGAGAACAGTAAAATCCACAAGGGGTATAAATAAACCTGTAGGCAAGCTATACCTGCACGCCCACAAGATTTCAGGGATGCAGGAGCAGGAACACTGCGCCCCATACCTTACACATCCCTAGCTAGAGGTGCTAACAAAAGGCAGAGGGCTCCACTGCTGGATCTGGACAAACCTGTTGGAAGGGTCGAGCCTGGGCTTGCCTGAGAAGCCGCTGCTGCTGCTGCTGCTGCAGAAGCTTCATCTGTATCAGCTGCTGCTGCGAGGTGATGGCGTGCAGCGGGGGTGGCTGCATCATGGCCCCCGAACGCCGCTGCAGCATGTTGGACAGGGCTTGTTTGGTGTTGGTGGGGACAAAGGAGCCCGTGGGGTCCAGTCTGGAGCCACCTACAAAAGCAACCGGAAAGAAGGGCTCTCTACGCGTGTTAATGCAACAGGTCTTCCTTATTTTATCAAAACAGAAACCTTACCTTCGAGGCCTCACTTTAAGGCCCGGCCTCACCCCATACAGTTGAACTAGCTTCCGCTGTGATAGCTTCCTACGTCGAGAACCGTGTAATTCCCAAAGGACGGGGACAGTGATGTAGGAGTGAGTTATTGTATTTCAATGATTTCACGGAGGCCCCACTTCGGTTGATAAACTAAAAGGCCTGAGACAGACTCGTGGGCAGAACTTTGGAATCACGTGGGTTTTAAATTATGCAAGGCCCTCGGGAACACGTTTCCTGCCTAAAAAGTGTACTGCCTTCCTGGTGGCTTTTGCCAGGTGTCCCAAGCCAGTCACAGAAACTCTTTTGTCATTTTAAACAAATTTGAAACTCACGGTATTTAAGTTTCTTTACCATGGCAAAATAAATATGCCTCTTTTGTCGAACAGAGGCATGAAAATACTCTCAAAACTTGAAAGGCTTGGAAACTTCAAATACCATGACTCAAAAGTCAGAACACATCTTTTGAAGCCTTAAAAGCAAACAAGAAACACTGATTATAGTGATGCTTCAGAAACCAAAGGAAATCCTTAATATTTGCATATATAATTTGTCAAATGCTTTTAAGAGCTTGGGGGGGAAATTTTCAACATTTGCAGGCTTCAAACAAGATGTCAATCATTTACCTACCAGTCAGTTTATATTCTTTAATATATGTGTGATAAATCCTCTCTATAAATATCTCACAAAAGATGTTTTATCTTTTTTTTTTTTTAAGCAAGTTGTACGGTGGGAACAAACACCTTCAAGCTGTTCACTTGAAAAACCCACATTCTTTTAAAGACTCAGAACCGTAACCAGCAATATGATTTAGAAAGTCATTCAGCAGCATTTGAAGAACATTTGGAAAAAAGAGGAAAGTTAATATAAGTAACACATGGCAACTTTGGTGGAAGCAAGAACTAAAACTATTTTAATATATAAAACCTTAATGGACTTTTTTTTATAGATAAGGAAGATTCTCTCTACAGATGAGACCATAGTCCACTTTCTTTTAATTTTCCTAACTCTTCTATAATCTTGTACCATTGGGCCAATTAAAGAAATATAGTAAGTATACCTGAAGCCCTCTGCACATTCCTACCTAATTACTTCCCTCCCTTCTCTCACCAAATGCTATTCTGAATATGATGTTTAATATCCCCAAACATTTCCTTTTAACTTTACCATACTGGTGTATAGACATGAGAAAAGGAAATTGTAGAGAGGTGGGCGTATGTGTGTGCACACGTGTGTTAAGGGGGCATACTGCTTTGAATTTAACTATCTATCAGTGAAAGCATACTGCAAATATTCTTCTGCACCTTCATAGGATTCACATTTTTGCAAAAGTCAATTCATACATATAAAATCCCTATAAATGCTTGTTTTCTTTACATTTTTTTCTTACATGTCATCATACTTAAAACCTAAACTTCCTTAACTTACAAATACACCTTTTATAGTATTCTAGGGGAAGAAAGTACAGGTCTTTATAAAATATTAGCCTTCAATTCACGTTGAATTGGTGTTTAAAAATGCTAAAAATTTCACAAGAACCTTGGGACTGATAAAAGAAAGTCAAACGAGAAAATGATTGTATATTATTTTCCACATTTATCATTATCTAGTTTGTTCTTTACAGTAGACACTCATTCATTCAACAACCTATTTTTAAGAGCTTACTAAAAGCCAGAGGTTGCTGTAAGTTTGGAGGATACTACAGCGAACGTAACAGAAAACATATCTGTCCCAACAGAGCTTATATTGTGGGAAAGCTACATGATAAACCTGTAAGTAAGTTAAATATTTAGTATATAGCCAAGTGCTAATGCCATGGAGAAACAGAAAGGGGAGGCAAACAGGGAGCAGGGAAGGGGTGTGACTTACCATTTATAAAAGAGGGTGGTCAGTGGAAGCCCACTGAGAAAATGGTATCTGACCAAGCCCAAAGGAGGGAGGCAGTGAGCTGGGTAAAATATCTAATTGTGTGTGTGTGCACGTGTGTATAATATAACCCTTCTTTCATCATTCAAAGAAGAATGAATATTTTTACCCATTTTGTTTAATGCAATAGCCTATCACCTAAAACACAGTCTGGAACATTATGAAGTTCAATGCATTTTATTGAATAAATAATTGAATGACCTATACCCTATGACGCCATCTATTAAAATGTTCACTTTACAGATAACTGTCTACTGAGACATATAGAAAAATTAAGACCTGGTCAAGATTATACAGCAGGAAAGTGGTTGAGCCAGTCTTCAACCTAGAACTGTAACTTCCAGGCCAGCCCTCTCAACTGTTAATTTAGAGGACAAAATATGGATTCTCCCCCACTGGAAGCTGAGAATCAACGTCTATCCTAGGACTCAAAATGTCATACTCAAATTATAATAAAACTACAACATGCAGGCTAAGATCTCAAAATATGCTATTTTGTTGAAGATAACTTTCACTTAAAATGAAAATTAAATTCATTTCTAAGTAAGAGATTTTTTATTTAGGGAATGTTCATTTCAGATATAAAGTCTACTTGGGCTTGAATTAAAGCAACACTAAAATCAGGAACATTTTTCATAGATTCGGTAGTTGTTTTTTTTTTTTTTCTTTGCAATCTCAATCTATCTGCTGAACCAAATTTCTGTGATCCTCCGCAGCATATTTTACAATTCATAACCTGAGAACATAAAGATAATGTTATCTAATTTTTTTAAAACACTGCAAAGAACTATATCTGAAAAAACACACAAATTTCACAACATACAACTTTTGTCAACTTTATATCTGATAGTGCAGATTTTCATCAGTGGCTAATCCCTTCTAACACTGAAGGAAAACCTCTCACCTCAGAATATAACTTAACAAAACCGTATTTTACCACTTGAGGAACACTCCCAAACTGGCTACATATTACTTTATATACTCAGGTATTGTTTGATTCTTACAATTAGAATATATTCATATATGTGACAATCAAAAATAGATGAAACATTTAAAAAAATAACCACCCTTATTTTAGAAGAAGAAAAACCATTTCGAGTGGAGTGGATTACAGAAATGTCAACGGAGTACTCAGTTCTTGTTGTTTCCAAGATTTGTGGAGATTTCAGCTTAAAAGGAAAGAAAACCCCAATCTACTTCACATCTCAGAGTGACCCGATCGCACTCTCTCTTCACATACCTGGAGTAAGAGATTGGTTCTGAAGGAAAAATCCCGGCTGCTGGGGCTGACCCATGAGGTTGTAGCCCCACAGAGTGGACTGTGGATGGTGCAACATCTGAGAGGAAATGGGTGAGTAGTTAGGAGGCACTCGGTATATGTTGCTCTGTGGATACTCCTTCAACATAAAGTTAAAGAAGAAAGTTACTTAACTCCACCAACTGTATAGATAATGAATGCAAATTCTTCTTATCACATTACTTAAGCCAACTCCTATCCCAGTATACAAGGCTGTTTTGATAGAGGGGAAGATGAAGGCAAGAGTGTCAACATATTCTCTGAAAAACACTCATTTGAGTAAAAGCCTTTGACCTAAGAAGTACTTGGCTTCAGTAGAGGGAAGCTGTAAAAAGCTCACCTCTGAAGTTTGTTTTTAAAATAACAAAAAGCACATCAACGGCTGAGCACTGCCCACAACACAAAGAGCATCTTAAGATGCTAACTAAGTCTCTGGGGATCATTTCATCTTATGTCACCTCACCAAGCCTTCCCTGTATGTTGGGTCTGGATGAGAAAGAGGCCAGAAAGACCCAGAATACTTCAGGACCAGTCGCTGGCTTACACAGTATCTTATTTCCAATTTCTAAGGCAGCAACCTAAAGACATAGACTTTCCGCCACCTTCCTGCACTCCAGTCCCCCCCCCCCCCCCCCCCCCCTCCGGCATTGTCTTCCTTATGAGATGCAGAGTCTTTAAGGTTCACACCCAGATGTCTCCATTCCCCTGCTAGTAGCCCCCACCTTTCTCTTAGTCTAGCCCTAAAGCATAAAGAAAAAAACAAAACCACGGATGCTTAAAATATAACCCATTCTAGGAAGGGGCAGCTCCAGAAGTAGTATGGGAGGAAGGGACATTACTGGGATTCACTCAGGAAATGAGAGGTTTTAGAGCTTTTGTATCTAAAAAGAACAGAAACCTATTCTATATCTATCCATGTGGACTGATAGGCTCAGAGAGTCCAGATTTTAGGTAGTGGCGGTCTGGACCTTATTGAGTACGTCTTCAAAATAAAGGAATATTGGTAGGAAGACTATATGAAAAGAGAGCATGGCCATTCAGGTGGCATCCAAAAGTGATGGTGGTCTTTTCTAGAAAAATATGAATCACCAGGCTATCACCTAGGAAAAGACACGTTTTGGTTCTGACATAGGTAAATAATAATAATTAGACATGACACCTGAACACTAAATTGTGAATATTTCTTCCCTTGTATAAAAATGCCCTTAGATTTTATACAAAAATGTTTCAAATTCTCTCTCAAGTATTTTACAGGTGAATTAAAATGTAGAGACTTTTGCACATTATTTCTAGACCTGCAATAAAATTAGTTCCAAATTATCATCTTACAGATTTCTGTTGTTTCCAAGAAAATGTAAGGTAAGGAAGTCTAATAGAGAAACAAGGCATGAAAAAAAATTTTTTTAATTAAAAAAAGAGAAACTAGGAATGAAAATTTTTTTAAAAATTGTGCTTATCTTATATAAAGTTTGAAAGTATGTTAAAAAAAGCAACGTATACAGGAGAATAACATGGAATGGTAAAATATGAAAATCTCAGAAACATCCTAATGGATGTATTAGATGGAATGTTAGCTAGGGAAATGCAAGTCATTTCTCACATTAATTAACTACAGATGTCAACTGCTCAAAATATAACTATTTTAGACATGAGATAATAAAAATATGTAAGACAATAAGATTCTAGGGATCTAAGAAACTCAAGTTTTAAATTAAGAGGCACTGAAATATTAATTCAAGATTATTCACAAGGGAAGCCCAAAATTTAAGCAATGAAAACTAGAGAAGGAAAAAAATCAGAGGCTATATTCCTGTCATCTGGGACAAGTCACTGTCCATGTGCTATTCTACTGATTTGTTAGGATTACAACCACTACAATAAGGCTTCTAATGCTCTTCCTGATTCTTGGGACAGACTGTGGGCATGATGCCATCCCCCACCAGGTGTTAATGAGCCAAAGACCTCCCGACTTTCCATACTCACGTCAACTCTAGAGCTTGATTTCGTCTTGCGCTTCCTTCCCTTTGTTTTCTTCTCCTCATCTGTTGCGGTTTTTCCCTGATCTGACAACTCAGCTGATTTCCTCTCTGGTTCCTGAGAGACAGGAGATGTGGGCTCTTCCTCTTCCTCCTCCGGAGGCAGGGGCAGTGGCTCGAGGTAGTAACTTCGGGGCTTGGGCATGGGGTGCGTGTGATACAACAGCAGGTGATGCTGCTCCTCGTACTTGATCACTTTTCGGTCCACTCGGACAGTCCCGAACCAGGCCCAGGACAGAGGAGCTGGGTTCTTCTGACCCTCAAACAGATCCCACGGGGACACCTTCTGCTTTGTAGAGACCTGAAGACCCTGTGGTTGAGATAATGCTCCATGACCTCACGTCCAGATCTCTTCCTGACTCAGAGGCCAAGCTTGCTTAGGACATGGACGCTGAGAACACTCTGGCCGGTGTTGAGGCTTAGAGCGCCCTAGCACACAGCACACAGGTAAACGTATGGATCGGGGGTTACGCAGCTAGATGACTGGAGAGCTGCAGCTCCAATTCAGACCTTTACGTTCAGTTCTATGGTTCCTAAGACCAAGTTGCAACACCAGATGGCCCAGTATATTTTACTGTAAAATGTTATTTTTCATTGTGAGCTTCTTGTTTTCTCCAAAAAAAAGAAAGCATTTTTGGAGAAAGCATCTTCTAAAAAGTACTGCAGTGTTGATGTAACTGTATTAAATCATAATCAATTATAACCCCTTGGAATCTGTTTTGTTTGTTTTTGATTTGTTTTGTTTTGAAGATAAAACTTCACAGTCAAGTTATAGTCAGTTCTAAACTGGACTCAAATTAACTTCAATCCAAACATGTTTGGACTTGATTCAGTACAGGAATCTTTCTGCACTTAATAAAGAAGATTACTACAGAAGTAACTTGTACCAACAAGTAAGTATAAATAAAGTCCTTTAATTCAAGAGTATCTCTACTGAGTTTAGATGAGGAAATGTTACTCTGTTCTGAAAATAAAGGTTTCTTATTTTTCATATTACTTGGTGATGTCTCTAGGTACTTTCCCTGGCATACCAACTTGAAAATATTTTTTTTTGTCAGAATGACCCCAAAAATAGGCATTCCAGAAGATAACAACAACACTCCTGTTCTTACCTACACAACTCTTCCCCCAGGGATGGATCATGGTAAATCAAGGCTCATTTACCATGTATAAATTGTTTCCTAATATCTTTCTTGAGCTTAGACCTCTTTCCTGGGTACAAAGTGCATATTATCCAAATGATTTCTAGGTGTCTCTAAAAAACCAAATGACACACCAAACTCAGCCTGCCCACAATGCTAGCTTTTTCTGTCTCGACAACCGTACTGGTAAAAGTACTCAGGTTACTCTGAACTAGCGCAGTATTGCATTTCTCCTAAGAGCCACATTCTTTCATACCTTTGCATAAACTCTTCCATTGGCCTGTATCACACTCTTTCCTTCTTCCCAACTAACTCTTAATCCCTCAAAATCATTCAAGTGTCAATTTCCCCGGGGACTGTATTCTGACTACTTATTCCTTATTTGTGTGTGTGTGATGTCTCCTTCTCAGGGTGGTCCCTAACACTTTGTACCATGACACAAATCTCACCATACTGTAATTGTTTATCTACTCCTGCTTAAGGGAGAGGAGCTCTGTCGTTCATCTCTGGTTGCTCAGCGTTCACTGAAAGAATAACTACTCTTCTCACAGTTAAGGGAACCTTGTTTAATATCCTATATATAAAACAAGTGTTAAGATATTGCTTAATTGATAAGAAAATTAAGGACCATCACCCTAAACATATTTATTAATCAAAACAGCTTACTACACGAAGACTTTATCGATCAAAATTTTCTTATCTATATGTATCATTTACAACTCTTAAGTAAAATGACCCGGTCTTTGCCTTCTTTTATTAATAGAACACATATTTTTAAGAATGTTATTTATTTATTTGAGAGAGAAAGAGAGAGCATGCACACACTTGTGAACGGCACGGGGTGGGAGAAGCAGGGGGAGAGGGAGAAGTGTACTTCCTGTTGAGCAGGGAGCCAGAAGCTGGGCTCTATCCCAGGACCCCTGGATCATGACCTGAGCAGAGGGCAGACACTTCACTGACTGAGCCACCCTGGTGCCCCTTAACAATACATTTTTACTTGGTTTTCCTGCACTGGGCTTCAGAAATTCACTTAAATTCACGTAAAGTTTTAAGAGTCTCATGCTCTACCGACTGTGCTAGCCAGGCATTCACATAAAGTTTTAAATGAGTATCTATGTGATAATGCCAATGACCAATACATTCAAATGACAAGAATATGCTTTTAAAAAAATCAAGAAAACTATAAAATTGAGATGTTTCATATACACTATAGAAAGATAAGAAAATATATACAAAAAACAAACATTTACTCTTGCCTGTTTTTTATCTATAGAGTCGAATCCAGCAATTTTGTTTCCCTTTGTGTCAATCAAGGAACCCATAGGTTCACAAGTGATGACATCACATGTCTGTTTTGGCAAAGGTAGCAACTGTCGAACTTTGTCAATACTTTCTGATCGCTTGTCTCCTAGTTCTTTCTAAAAACACAAACAAATAAAAAAAAACATATAGAGAAGTAGGACAGAAATCACAACGAAGGCAAAAGTTAGCAAGAAGGAAGTTTCTCTATGAAACATTTCCTTTTTTATAGTCAGAATGTTCTTTAACCTTGAGAATGGTCTATGATGCAGCTTTCAATTAGAGTAGTGAGTATGTTTCATTTCTTCTATTTAAGTAGAAAATAGAACACATATAAATGGGACCCTTGTTACACAACAAGTATCGCAGTGCTGAAATGACAAAAATCCAGGGTAGGATTTGGCAGCAGAAGGCAGAAGCCGCAGCACAGAACACGTTCTCAAATCCAGGGTCAGACTTCAAGGTAATCATTGGTTATTTTATTGGTAAGGTTGTTAGATATATTGATTTTTTTTTCTTCTGCACCATTTTGTTGACAGTTTATTTCAAAGATTATGTTATTGGTTAGTCAAATGAACTGGATTTAGAAATATCAAATGCAAATGGTTATTTTTCAATTATAGGTGCCAATGCAAGCCTGGATTTATCCTAAATCCAATGTTGGCATTTTTGTCACATATTTAATAATAGATTTCTAAAGTTCCTTAAAAAAGTTGAACATTTTGTGAATTCTTCTATGAAACATATTCATGCTATATGCGCATAAACTTTTGAGTACTAGTAAGCTGAGGTAAAGCAAGTAGCAAAATAACCACATAACATTAGCTGAATGCAATGAATAATATCTAATTTAACAAAGTAAATTAAGATAAAATGCAATAAATGAGTAATGCATAAACTATCTGAGATCATAATATATAAGCAGGTCGCAAACTTACTTTCAGTTTTTTTACTAAATTCATGTATGCACGTTTATTTTCTTCAGATCCCCCTGGGGATGCATTTGATAAGTCTGAGGCTAATGTTCCATTGATTAAAACACCCAGCATGTCAAGAACTGTTGTGAATAATTCACTAAGGGGAGAGAAAAATGATTATTTTCACCTTAAAGCAAGATCAAGATGCTTTTTACTAAACAGCATTTTTATATAAGGCATAGAATTTTTGATGGTAACTAAGAGGCTAATGTGTGACACAACTTGTAGTCAGTATATCATAGCTCCTGCCACACGGGTGTGCAGCATACTAAATGTGAAATCAGGACGTACTTGTTAGTATGCATGTCAACAGTTCCAGAAGTAATGATCTGAAGGAGGAGGAGGGCCCAGTCTGTTGTCCATTGGGTGCTCCTCTGCACAGTGTCAAACATTCCACCCACCTAGCACAAAAATAATACAATAAAACTTGATTACAAAGAAAATACCCTCCCCATCAAATCATGCAGCCAATTTTTATTATTTAACACACACACACACACACACACAGCACTAGTTTATGGGTTATTACATCTTCTCTCTTACCTAGGTACCTCTCTGTCACTGTTTTGGGTTCCTTCAGCACAGGAATTTGGTCATTCAAAAAAAGGTGGGGGGCTAGGGGGTCGGGGAAGGAGAAAGGGAACCTGAGTGCGGGAGCAACATCAATATGAATCAAATAATAGGAGAACTAACTTTCTTTTGTTCCTAATGTTTCCTAATACCCTGCATAATGATGTAACTTTAGTCAAACCTGAATAGGTCAAAACCAGGTAAGTTGATTATCTATAACTCTGTGCTGTTCAATTACTATCGAATCTAAGCCTGTTGTCGTAATAACACTTGGAAATACCCAGTAACACCGAAGTATTGAGGATCAGGAGACCTGTCCCCCAGATCTACTCATTTATGTGTGGGAATTAAGTTAAAACAACTGCCAAGCATCAGGCAAGCCCTCCTCCAGAGTAGCCATGATCGAGGCTTATGCAGCAAGGAAAAACAAAAATTCAAAGAAATGTGTAATACGTGAGAAACTTTAAATGTGAGCACAGCCTCCCTGTCAAATTTGTTTTTATGCTCAATCTGATGGAAAGCTTGACAAAATTTCGACTTATGGCACATTTTTATATGAGTCTTTAAATGAGTGTAATGAAAGCTACTTCATCTCAAAGCAGTAGCTGTCTTAGACCTACTCTTAGCACAAATGGAAAAGAAGGAGAGAGTCCCTGGGGCAGAAGGTGCAGAGAGCAAGCCAATGCCCTAAATACCTATGCCCTCTAGAAGTCAGACCAGAAGGAAGGTCAGCAGTAAAGGGGACGGACACATGAGAGAGGGAAGTTGTTAAGGCACACAGTGGAAGGGCTCACCTTGTAATGAAGACTATGAGCATAGAAGAGGTGGATGGCTGGAGTTATGTCCATATTTAGGTAAGTGTAATGGAGGGAAAATACTAGAAATACCCCTTACCAAATTTAGGCGAAGTTGCAATGCTTCGTGCATCATCTGTCGTGCTTTTATGTCATCCTGGTATCGTTCTTCTCGCCAATTACTTAAAATCTAAATCAGCAAACGAATGGAAGAACCCAAAACTTATTTTCCCTATTAAAATGGAATTTTTCTTGTACTTAAAGTTATGTTGACTTTCTAACAGTCAAAACTTCTTAGTTTAACAAATTAAAAAATAAAATGCAATTTTAGCTTTCCCCCGTCTTCCACACAGACAGAAATCTGGCTGTTTCCTGTTCATTGCCTTTCTAGGTGGAGGGAAGTAGAGTTGACTTACAATCCTGCTACTTAAAAAAAAAAAAAAAAAAGGTGAAATTAACAATTGACCAACATAAAGAAAGATTACTTTTAAAATGTTATTTCATCAGTCTTAGAAATATTGATTAGACAAAATTACATTTTACCTCAGACCTGTGTTATACTTCTAGGGATTGTCTATGAACCCTAGCAAACGTATTATTTTGATTTTTTAGCGAAGCGGGGGGGGGGGGGGCTTGTTATCTCATACTCCTTGTCTTCTTTGATCAAGATAGTATGTGCTATTTTGAAAAATATGACAACTTTGACATCAGTCGAATGGTGTATTGTTTTACAAAATGAGTGCTTTCACTGATTCAGAGTAATGTTAGAATAGGGGAAGGTTTGTTTAAGAAAGGCAAACCACAAGTGGGCAACATCCTAGAATTAGATGCTGAGAGCAAAGTCCTCCCCTGACTGCCATGCTCTGAGAATATGGTAAACTACTGACAAATCATCTTAAGAGGTAAAATGAGTCATATGTGGAAGTAGCTCTGCCAAAAAGATGAGCCTTAAGTATGCTGCATGGTGAGAGGAGAGTATTTCTCAAATCTCATCAAGTTAGAGTCTTCTCCCAAGTTTGACTGGAGGGTGCCAGACAGTGAACACAAAGCTGCATCAGAGCTTTCATTCCAGTAACAGGACAAATAACAACAGGTCAGATGTAACAGGGCAAGGGGGGGGATGCAAAATGACCGTGGTCCCATTTTTGGAGAGGAATTTGGGAGGGCCTCCATGAGGAGGTGACGCCTGAGCACAGAGAGGATGAAGTGAGGGAGCGACCCTGTTAATATCTGAAAGGAAAGCCTTCCACCTAAAGAGAAGAAAAGAGGCAAAGGGGCTGCAATGAGAATCAGCTTGGCAAATTCAAAGGATAACGGGGTGCCCGGGTGGCTCGGTTAGGCATCTGCCTCCTGTTTTGTGATCTCAGGGACCAGGGACCAAGCCCCGCCTTCAGCTCCATGCTCAGTGAGGTGCCCACTTCTCTCCCCCTCTCTCCATCCCTCTGCCCCTCTCTTCAATCGTGCTCACTTGCTAAAATAAAGGGAAAAGGGAAAAGGAAAAAGAAAAAAGAAAAAAGAAGAAAAAGAAAAAGAAAAAGAAAAAGGATAGCATGGGGTCAGTGTGAAGAGTGGAGTGAGCAAGGCATGATTGGTAGGAAATGAGGCAGAAATGGGAGCCGAGGCTGAGTCACGCAGGCCTCGATCAGCCCAGACTGAATTTTTATTCTAGGTATAGTAAGAAACATGGTAGTATCTTGAGGGACAGAGGTATACGTAATCGATATTTTAGAAGGATCATTTTGGCTGCTGTGCAAAGAATAGATCTCTCATATTCAAAAGGTGGGAGATACGAGAAGACCAAAAGAGTCCAATATCGTTGTTCACATTCATCTGGCATCATTTGCGAGAAAGACACGATGTCATAGAAACAGAGGGCCCCAGGAGGGTTTAGCTCCGAAACAGGATAAAACATCCCATATGACCAAGCTACCTTCTTTACTCAATTCCACACTTACCAATTTCTAGTGTCAGCATCTGGCTTCTTTGAAATACACTCAATGCAAATGCCCCAAAAGAGTGACCAGGAGAACTGTGGTTGGTGGAAAGCCTAAATTCAAATTCTTTGTAAACGAATTGATATGCCTTCTGATTTTGAAATAAATACTTTACACTTGACTGGCAATGGTCTGGCTCTGGCAGGAAAATAAAACTGAGTTTCTGAGTCAAGAAAGTTCAAGCCAAGACCCTCCGGATTGGTGGCACCCAAGCTGGAGAAACTGGAGAGAAGTGCCTCTGGTCTTACTGCCATGCCTACAGCATGCATTGCTCCAGGATCTCTCTCAAGAGCCAGGGTCAGGAGAGGAGCAGATTTGTCAAACTTGTATGCAATGTACAAAATGTTATACATTTATGGGACAGAGATATTTATCCAATGCATAATTACTATTACAAAACCATGAATCTTGTGGTGACTAGAATGACTGCCAGGTAGAGGTCCCTGACTGCCACAGTACATGGACAATGTCTCCTGACATCTAATCAAAATATGTTGTTGTCTTCTTAAGCACAGTATTTGAAAGGAAAACAAACTAATGCCATTAGAAAAATACCTGCCTGGCTTAATATTCTAGTATACTTTACCTGATTAACTTGATTCTGAAGAGATGTTAGGAGGCCTTCCCGTTGTTCATCTTGTCCCTTAAGGCAGGTAAGGACCAGCGAGAGGAAAGGTTGTTGACTCAAAAGAGACATACTACGAAGGAAGTAGTAACAGCAGATCTAGTTAGAGAGGATGGATTACTTCCTGTGCAACATAGATCTCTTGCCCTTGGGTTACTGGGTCTTATTTATTTTACTTCTAGAAAAGGGAAAAGAGTAGTAAATAGCCAAAGCCTACTTGAAAAGTTAAATCATATCTCTACTATTAAGATTAAAAACCACTGTGATGCTTCTGAATAATTTAATATGCTCTCTTGCTCTTGAAGACAGTCCCAAACTGGCATAGATTCATACTGTAGGAGCATGCTGGGGGAGTGCAGGGGTGGGAATTGAGAGAACTAAGATCAGCACCTTTGGATCTGAGGATCCAAGAGCAGTGAGCTTGTGAGTGATCAACCATATCCCATAGTCTCGTCTTAAGATGTTTTTAAGGCATTTGAATTAAAAAAAAAATCTATTCTAAATTGTCATTGTATGAATATTTCTTCAATTATCAGAGAACAAATCATACTGACGAAGCGCTAAGCTGGAATTTTTTTTTTTTTTTTTTTAGATTTTATTTATTTATTTATTCATGAGACACACACAGAGAGAGGCAGAGACACAGGCAGAGGCAGAAGCAGGCTCCACGCAGGAAGCTCAATGTAGGACTCCATCCTGGGTCTCCAGGATCATGCCCTGGGCCAAAGGCAGACGCTCAACTGCTGACCCACCCAGGTGACCCGGCAAAAAAAAAATCTTAAAAGGAGATTGAGACCCAAATATTTCAATGTGCTTCAGCCTCCACCAGCAGAGCTGAGAGAGACTGATTTGAGAAGAGTCATCTTTAAGCTCTGTAATACCAACTGTGCCCCCGCCCCCGTGGGAAAGGAGGCAATGTACACACAACCATCCATTAGCAAATTAACTTTCAGAATTAAAATTAAATCATCTGGTGGGTTGACTGACACAACGGTGACGCCAAACAACAGGTCTTAACAAACAGAATACATGCAAAACTAGGTCTTTACCAAAATGCAGTTCAGTTAAAGAGCACAGTCTTAGGAGCCAGACCACCTGGGTGGTTTTTTTTTTTTAATATTTTATTTATTTATTCATGAGAGACACACACACACACAGAGAGAGAGAGAGAGAGGCAGAGACATAGGCAGAGGGAGAAACAGGGAACCTGATGCAGGACTCGATTCCAGGACCCTGGGATCACCATCTGAGCCTAAGGCAGACGCTCAACCACTGAGCCACCCAGGTGCCCTGACCACCTGGTTTTAAAAACTTGTTTACAACTTCCTAGCTGTGTGTCCTTGAGAAATTAACTTTTCAATTGCTTCCCTTTCTTCATCTGGAGAAGGGTAGAAGGAGAGTGTACCCACCAAATATGATTGCTGTGAGAACTGAAAAGTTCATGTATGTATACGATGAGTTTCAAACACTGGTATTTTATAAGCGCTCAATAAATGGTAGCTACTAAAATATTATTAATTAGGGGTAAGAAGAATACATGTTCAGATTTGGGTTGGTTTGTTTGTTTTTTAATGGAAGAAATCATTATTCCCTTTCAGTCCTGAGGTGCCAAATTCATTTTTCCACATTAGAACGCAGCTTTATTCTTTCTCAGTAACAGAGTCAGTTTGCAAGTTTAATTATTTGAAATCTTTTCTAGGGCCTCAAATAAATGAAGAAAAGATTAAACTCAGTGGCTTATACATTTTAGTATTCAGTCTAGAATAGCCTAAATGTTTCAAATATTACTATCTTAGGGCTCAAAAAGAATTATAAATGATTCTACGTAATTTATACATAAATAATTAAAACAATGAAAATTAATTAAATGTAGAATACAGGAATTAAATGGATCTCCAGATCTGATTCAACAGTTCGGCAGCGGGGCTAAGAAGTCAGTATTTAAATGGCTCAGTGGTGATTCGGGGACACAGGCAAAACTGAAAACTGGTGTACTAAGTATTAGAACCTGGAGCATTTTAGGAACAGAGCTCCACCTAAACAGAATCTTGTCATTTCCACTTAAAACCATAGTTTCAGTGTAGTCTGGGTACCGTGACCATGTATGTCTGCAAGATGCCCCTTGTTCTCATCATTCCTTAGCCCCTCACACAGAGACACACCTTGCAGCCGTACCTTTTCTGTTTTTGTCTGTCTCTTTCCTTTTTGGAAGAGGAGCCCAAGTGCTGCCCCTTTTCCAGCTCCTCTCCGGCAGCTTTCAGTACTCTTCCTTGCACAGAGGTCGGCAGCCTGGCAATGAGGGGGGCCACCAGCCACACACCCCTGCGTTCAGAGGAACTAAAATCAGAAATAGGTGTCAGACCTAAGGAGGTGTCCTTTTTCTCTACTCTCACAGTTATTACAGAAACTGCAGGGCAAAACTTTCATGCATAAGGAGCACCAGGTACCCTAAAATTTCCCCTTTATCTCTGTACTATCTTTCCTCTCCCCAAATACCAAAGAGTTGAACATACTTTTCCACTCTTGCTATGGAAAGAAATAAAATGTGGGGTTATGAGGGAATAACATAACTAAACTTTTTAAGACTATGCAAGTGTTTTTTGATGATTCTAGCTCTCTGATTGGCAACACTCCTTTTGTATAAGCAACACACTTTACTGTCATAGTTAAGATATGAAATTTACCGACTATGCTTAATAAGCATATTAATAACCAATTTTAAGGTTTCAAAATTCACTAGTTATACTTTATACCCAAATGACAAAATATAAATCACTCTGCCTAACATGATTATTACTTGTGCAACACTGCCAATTAACAAAGATGGCAGGAAAAGTGTTTCCTATATACTGAATTCTACAGAACAGAGTAGCCATAAAGAGACAATAAAGAAATTAATCCCTTCTGTGTGTCATATGTGGTTCCAAGGAGGGCGGATGTGGTAAACACTGAGATATTATTCGTCATCATGCCCTTTAATATATTGTTAAATAATGGTAGCTGACACAAGTAATTCCACATCGCTGCAGCTTTATGAAAAATTAACTGCATCGTGCAAATAAAAATATGCCATTACATGTGAAAAAGTAATGACAACCCAATCAAACTGCAGGAAAAAAAATACCTTAGAAATGTCTTTATTCCATTCTGCCTCGTGCTACCTGTATCAGTACTTCCAATGCCATTTGGGTTGAAGAGGCCCATTCCAGAATTAGAAGAATTATTGTTCAAGTCAGCGGATTGCTGGAATACCTCTATTGTTGCCTTGGCAATATTGTCCAGTAAGTTGTTCATTTCAGCCACTGAACCAGAGCCCTGGAGTTACACATAAGGAAACTAGCATGCATACATTTTACTTCATCTTCAAACATCAACGTGATCATGCAGTTCACAAAATTTTGCATACATAACACATGCTTCCAATATATACTCACAGGGTCCTTCAAGCACTGTTTGATCATTAACTGGAGTTCTAGCCAGGACTGCCTTAGTGTCCACTGCTCAAGGTTCTGGGGAAATGGAAAGAATTAACACATTAAGGATACTTAATGGATCTTTAATAAATATATTAAATCCTTGCAGTATTCCCTCTCTCAAGAAAGAAGAGAATAATCGTGCAGATTAAAGGAATTTGTAGAGATCAAAAAGGCTTCCAGGTCCACCACATACATTTATTGTAGACGTAAAAAAATTAAAAACAAAAACACATTAAAATGATGCACATCTATAGTGCCTGTGTGGCTCAGTTGGTTAAGTGTCTGCCTTCAGCTCAGGTCATGATCCCAGGGGTCCTGGGATTGAGTCCTATGTTGGGCTCTCTACTCAGTGGGGAGCTTGCTTCTCCCTCTCCCTTTACTCCTCCCTCTGCATCTGTTTTCTCTCTCAATTGCTCAGTCATTCTCGCTCTCTCTCAAAAATAAATATTTTTAAAATATATAAATAAAATAAAATAATGCACTTACTCAGCCAGGCACTGGAAATAATACAAGGATTTCTTCTCTCAAAACCTATGTATCTAAGCAATCCCATTCCAAAATAACTTCAGTACTTTTTGAATAATATATTTAAGACTATCCCTCCAGAAAGCTTAAGTCTCATCTAAATATAATAGACTTAAAACATCAACATTTATACTACGTTAGTGTAGCATTTGCAGTATCTATATGTACCTATCAATGAAGTGCAGCAATTACACAGAAAAGAAAATTAGGAGAATAAAAATCAGAATTGAAGTCAAGACTTAATTAGCACAGAGGGGGTAAAAAAAAAAAGTGTTACATGACAGGAACAGAATCTTCAGACTCTAATCACTCACCTGAAGAATACGCTTAATATGCTGTCTTTGCAGGTTGTCGCCCTCCGTACATTCTTTAATACCATGAGGATAACAGATAAGCTGCAGTAATTTCTGTGCTTGCATATTTGAAAGCACAGGGTCCAATATAAGCTCTTTGTCTGTGCATAATCTTTCCGGTTCTTTTAAGCAATGCTCTCCTACCCATTCCTAAAGAAAAAATCGGCAGTTAGATTGACAGGCAGAGACTTTCTATATGCGACCCGTGTTGTGCACTAAATCATGGTGCACAATGGAATATAAAGCAGACAAAAATCTTCCAATTAAAAAACAATTACATGAGAAAAGTAGGTGGAAAAGTCTGAAAAACAAAATTTCTGGTATTTTGGTTTGCTAAAAATACAAAGTGGTTTAAAAACGTTTGGAAAGCCAGTATGCCAAAAAGGGAAAGAAAAGAAAGCTAAAGATAGTAAAGAAAATATTGTTGTATAATGGTAATGATTCTTTGTTATAAGAGGTGTTTTCATGTCACACATACAATATTCTACTGAATAGAAAGAAGAGAGTAAAATATTTAGAAAACTGTCTTCATTTTTTATATTATTATAAATGTTATTATAAATGTCTGCACATCTACTTTCTATACAATAAATTTCTTAGGATAATTTCATAAAAGTACAATTAATTGCTGGGTCAAGGAGTATACCAAAATTTAAAACTATTGGTTCATATAGCCAGCTGCCCTCCAGAGAGTTTCTACCAATTTAAACCCCATCACCCTTTCTTTAACATTGTTTCAAAGGCAAACACGTGTACTGTAGAAGGAAGAAATCATCAACAGAGCCCAGTTTGAACCCAGAACTGTTTCAGAAGAGGCCTGTTTCTTAAACACCAGTAGCCCAATGCTGAGTATCTACTAAAGTCATCTGGGGAGCTTGCTAAAAATCAAATGCCCAGGCCCCATCAAATACATATCTGACGGTGGGACTCATACATCAGTAATATTTTTCAGGCATTAAAATTGTTTGACCCTTGACGATACTGGTTGGAAACCAATGCACATTGCCTCTCATTATCTATATGACTATTTAGTGAACTTTTACTATAATTACAATATGCTCTGATAAAAACATGACACTGTTAACATAATGTCTCCATCAAAATGGAAAAAAAAAATGGAAAACAGCCTGTATGGTATGCCATGTTTTCTTTCTTTTATAAGAAAAGAGAAACTAAAAGGAAAAAAAGGAAGATAAATCCAAAAATAATAAAACTGATCACCAAAGGCAGATAAAACACAGGATGGAAAAGACAAGGGACAAAGGACACATCTCTGAGTACACCTTTATGTGCAGCTGACTTGTAGAAACATCCTAGTCTAAAGCAGAGCTGAGGTGAGGAGGAGGAAAAGGGGGATCTAAACTGAATGCAAACAGAAACAAATGAAACCAATTCTATTTCAAATGAATAACATCCATATTAAAGGAGAAAGTTCAAAAACCTTTTTAACACAATACTGTAAACCTTTAGGGGAAAAAAAGAACTATAAGCAAATCTTCAACTCTTTGTCATTTTTTCCTAATGGTATAAATGTAGCAATTCTGAAAACTATTTCAGGTATAGTGCAGAATTAAGTTAAAGAGTAAATGGTTGATGTTACTGGGAGCGGGGGGGGGGGCACATGTCAAAACAACTTAAAAGCCAGTGTGACTAGGTTCCCACTGGACAAATCTGAGATAATTTGAACATGAAAATAACTAAGGACAGTATATTATAATCCATATGGAAAACAACTAGGAATAAGGGGGAAAAAATAAGGGTAGGCTTTTCTTAGAGTAGAATGCAAATCATTAACTCTAAAGGAGTTGGGGGCAAAAACAATCCCCATTTTGGAACCCTCATATAAAGACTAATTTAGACAAGAATTAAAATGAATGCCATACAGGTGGTGGAGTTTGATGAGGAGCAGGATATCTGCATTATCTCAAAATGTCTCCCTGAAGACTATTTACTGATTGCAAGGAATAAAAATGGTAACTATTTCAGTGCAATCTTGAAACCATACGATGGAGGCACCTTGATCAAAATGATCGGTGCCAGTAAGGTACAAATGGACACCATGTGTCTTTAGGCATGACTGCCCTATAAGAACACAGTATTAGTTCTGTAGCATCTTGGCCAAGAATGTGTAATCTGAAGCTAATCTAAGGGAAATTTCAGACAAATTCAACATTATTGGGACAACTGACAAAACTGAATATGGCCTGTAGGTGAGAAAAAATTACTGGACCACAGTAAATTTCTTGATATTTCTTAAAGGTTTTTATTTATTCATGAGAGATAGATAGAGAGAGAGAGAGAGAGAATCATAAAGCAATGTGACAAAATGTAAAAAACTGGTGAATCTGCATAAAGAGCACATATCCTAGAGTTCTTCAATATTATTGCAACTTTTCAACAAATTTGATTTCCAAATAAAGTTAGCAGAAAGGATCCCCCCATATGCAAGTTTCCAATAACACTGAGCATTTCTCTCCCAAGAACAATTATATATTCAAAGTTAAAGGCAAATTAAATCTGAAAAATACCTGTTGACAGATAGTCCTCAGTACATATCTAGCATATTCTCTTAAATTGGCAGTTTCTATGGAAATGCTTTTCCCACACGATTTTGAATTTTGTGAGGCAGTCCAGATATCATCCGCATTCCCATCACGTCGTAAACCCCTCATGGTGAAGTCATCATTCTTTAAAGAGCTGACATTGTTATTGCCAATTTTGGCATCTCCTAAATAATAGAACCACAAAAGCAAAATCACAGAAGTTCAAAATATTGCCAAATCCTTGAGAAGTAAATGAAGCAAGCCTTCAGGGATTTAAAATATGTGAATGCCATCATTATGGCACAGCCCGTTGTTCAGTGAAAGAGAGAGAGAGAAAAAGAGAGAGAGAGAGAGAGAGAGAGAGAGAGAGAGAGAGAGAGGATCTAGAGAACAAATGCAAGAGCCCAGAGAAGTTTCACTGGACATGGCAAAAAAGCATATTCAAGACATATCCCTTATTTTGTTTACAGAATCAAGTACGTGTTCACTCAACTTAGAAAGGCCATTAGGAATCATTCTTCATAATTAGAGAACACTGATTCCACCAATATTTCAAGCACACATGTATTCAATATTCAAATTCATTTGACTTATAGACAAGGAAAAAATGGGTTACTCACCCTTCTAGGTGTCCCTTTTCCATTTCTTCTCTTACAATGACTTATTTTCTATCCATAGGTCAAGAGAAAAGTTTTGCCTTAGCCCACCTTACTATCAACTTCTTGACAAGAGAGATTATATCCCTGGGAATGGAAAAGGGCAATGCATACTAAGGAAGCCCTAAACATAGGGCACTCGTTGAATAACCCAAGCCTCTCACTTTCCTCTCTGTAAACATCCAAATTAGAGAACCTCAGCACATCAACCTCTCCTATACTGAGTCACATGAAACTAAGGAGAGGGCTTCCCTCATAACCAAGTGTTTGGGGACAAAATGGAGCGGAACATCTGAACAGCTGGAAATAAGAAATCTCCTCTAGCTGTGAAAGACAAAATCACTGTCATATTTTAAAAGGGAGAGAATATAATTTGGTAATAACGACTGCCAAATGACAACAGAGCCTCTCAACTTTTGCCTGTTTACCCAAAGGATTGTAAATCTTGAACGAGAAAATTTCCTGGAACCAACAAATGACTTTAGATGAGGCCCACTCACTGCCCACTAGGAGTAAAATCAAGCCCAGCTCAGTGCAAAAAGCCTTTTAAAACCCACAGGTCAACCAAGAAAAAGTTTTGACTCTGCTGAAAAATTTAAAAAATCAGAATGGCTTAGTGAAAACTTATTTATAAAATCGTAAGAGGAGGGGGGGAAAAACAATACTTTTCAAATAGCAATATCTTATTATATATTATCAAACATTCCTCATTAAAATACACAATAGAAAAAGTACCAATTTTTCACCCACGAGTTTATTTAATTCAACAGAGCTCGTTGGGAGCTGAAAGATACGTCCCAAAATTTAGCACACTTTCCCCAACTTTTGGGGATATAAACAACTATATCCACACCTTATGTTAAACTACTGCATAAATTAAAAACCAATTCCTATATAACAGTTTTATCTCCCAAATTCAAAATAGATCCTGGTGGACATGACTTGAGAGAACATTGGTAAGGACAGGGTGAAGTAGAGAAATTAAAACTTCTGTAAAAACAAAATCAGAGAAACAAACACCTCTGCCTAGGAAATCCTCATTCAGATTCTCATTTAGTATAGATGTTAGGATGACAGAGAAGGTATAGGAGACTGTGCCACAAACTTCTGTAACTGTGCAAGTAACAGAATAGAGAAGTGTTTAGTGACTACCTAGTCCAAGGCTCTCCTGACATCCAATGACCTGATTGTGACTTCTCAGACCTGAAGCATTCTCTAACAAGAACTGAGAAGAATTTAAAAAAAAAAAAAAAAGTCAAGGAAAGCCAATCAAAGATGAATGGTTATTAGACATGGATATTAAAATACAATTCTGTGACTCCTTAAAGAGGTTGGCAAATTTTAGTTAAAACTGGACCAGTCCTTGGGGTCCCTGGGTGACGCAGTGGTTTGGTGCCTGCCTTTGGCCCAGGGCGCGATCCTGGAGACCCGGGATTGAATCCCATGTCGGGCTCCCGGTGCATGGAGCCTGCTTCTCCCTCTGCCTGTGTCTCTGCCTCTCTCTCTCTCTCTCTGTGACTATCATAAATAAATAAAAATTTAAAAATAAATAAAGTTAGACCTTTAAAAAAAAAAACAAAACTGGACCAGTCCTCCAAATGAAGGGGCAAGGGCCTCGACGGCCCTCATCATGCTTTCTGCCATTCAGTGTCTATCCCCTCTGCAGTCGCACTCCAAACATTAGCTTGTTGAAAAGCTACTATTTCAAAACCTGTCTAGTTTCTCTGATGGGCATATTAGAGATACCACAGTTTGAAAAAAAAATAAAATAAAAAGCAAGTCCCTAACTTCATGGTCCCTACATTTATTTAAGTAGACTGACCAGCCATTTTCTTTTCAAACATGATCAGAGGAGAGAAATTTTACTTACTGAAAAGAGCATTTACTGTTGGTTGTTTAATACTATAAGCTCCTAAACTCAGAAATGAGGCATGGCCCTCCACGTGGCCCTACCTTTCTCTTTTACTGCAATAATATTATAGGCATTTCCAAGGCATTTGAGATATATATAATGCATATATAATTATGTTTTCTCCAACCTTTAAACTACTGAAAAAATTACATACCATACGTAAATATGTATATGTATATATATATTCTCTTAAGGTGAACTTTTTTTTTTAACGTGAACTTTTTTAAATAATTTTTAAATGGAAATCCCGTTATGTTTCATCATCACCAAATAACATTCAAACAGGAGTACAAATTATAATGTTCTTTAGGACTCCTCTAAAATGATGCCTATCTACTTTCTGTTCTAATCAAAGAGAGCTCCTTCAGAACATAAGACATTTGTTAAGTCAAGGCCAAAAGAGGGTTGCCACAGTTGGAATTAGGCAGTGTGGACTCAAGACTTACTACTCATTCAAATCCTGAACAATTTATAGAATAAAAACGCCTTAAAGTATTACACTATAAATGAACAGAAAATGCAGAACTACCACCCCAGGAATGGATATGCCATTAAGAGTATGATGGACATCTTGGAAATTATGGATTAAACTTTTTAAAATCCTGACGTCTAACATTGATTTGCCAATAATACTGACATTATTGCAATTACTACCTGATTTATGAAAAAGCTAAAGTAGAAGTTTATATACTTGTTCAGGGTCACAACAGGAGCAGAGACATTAAGATTAAAATCCAGGTTTTCTGGTGTTCTACTCCTGATATATAATAAAACAGTTCAACCTTTGGTTAGATCACCGTGGCATCTGTGTCCTTCATAAAATGTGACTTATGCCAACAAATAAAGATAAAACCAACCTGTGGGTCTGAGATCTCTATTATATCAAACAAAATATCCTGTAGTTAAAATGTCATCCAAAAATAAAAAGTATTATATTTAAAGTCCCTGAGAACTATAGGTAAGGAGCAGACAATTCAAGTCCAACTGATCTTGTACTTGGAGAAAGCCAACTAATTTTGCCAGGAGAACCAAACCAAGTCAAACCAAACCATGTTGCTAATAATGTGAATTAGAGTTGATCCTGAATATAAATTATTTTTCCTCTGTTTCTGGTGATTAACCACGTTTAGTGCCAGGATAGTCTTACCAAGCATCATAATCGCTTTTAAAACAGCAAACACGGCTCCCACTTCAATGCTGTTGTGAGCAGCGGCTAAGAGGTGTCTATCACAAGATGATCTTATTCCAGGGAAAGGTTTGCCTAGGAGGAGAACAGCAGCAACTTTGAATGGTCTCATGACCGTCACTAACAATCTTTCCTAACCATTTACAATCAGTAGAGTCTTTGACTCTTAGACTATGTGTCCTTAACTGCCATCAGCTAGCTTTAATCGATGCTTCAAGGATTCACTAAGAAATGCTGTCAGTATTCCTTTCTTAAAATTCTCTTTTTAATTATTAAAACGTCTTTGCTCCCTAGAGAGACGGATCAAAACAATAAGGACTTTCATCTACGTTGTACGTTGATTCTCACACACACACACATACCCCTGTATGGAAATGACCTTTGGAAACACACTCCACTAACACTCCTAGACCTCTTATCTTCTTCCTTTTACGTTAGTAAAAGAAAAAAATGAATCATCCCTGCCCTAAGCTGCTATGATGTGGTTCATAACCAACATACATAGTAGATGAGAGGATCAAGCTGCCCACCAGCATGGCTCGGCCTAAGAGCAAAAGTATTTTTATTGTTTATTAACTCCTGATTTGAGTTTCTCAATACATCCTGATATTGCATAAATCAAAGGTGCTGACGGCCCTCTCAGGGGCATTACTGCATTCCTTCCTCACCTGCAAAAGCAAGCTCAACCCAAATCAGGAAGGAAATGACAAAATGGTCATTTTAGAATCTCTACCTCCAAAAGAAAATGTAATCAGAGGTTTTTCAGCTGTCAGCTCACCGGTTGCTTGAGGTAATAAGCAGGCCTGGGGAGCTCGGAAGAGATGAAGCAGGAGTCGGCATGTCATTCTTGCCCCAGGCTCAGCATCTGCATCTCCACAAGCTAGGAAAGATTTTAAGAGCAAGTTTTCTAATTTATTCAAGGATAGGTCTTCAGGTTTCCCATTAAGCTAACTTACCTGGACTAATTTAAATGTAAATGCTCCTTACATTAAGAAGTTAAGGAACTACGCTATGCTTTTTCTGCTTTTTCGAGAAACCAGAGGGCTTCCGTAAAAACCACCTTTTCCATAGGGATCCCTTTGACTTTGTATAGAACTGCACTGACCATACTAAGACCTTTACCTCAACGTCACACCACTGGCTGATGCCATGGACCCTGAAACAGTATGTTTACTGTTGTACTAGCTAGAAACCACCCCCAGACAACCATCAAATCACAAGGGCCGTTCTGGAAGTGCCGTACCTGCTGCTAGGAGAGAAGGAAGCGCGACGTGCTGCACGACGTCCTCCAGGGAGAAACACTGTCGTGCTATCAGAATAGCAATGAAAGTAGCTAATGAATCATGGAATGAAAGGTCACTCACCTTCAAGAAAAACATTGACATGTTTTAATACCTAACACCCTTTCAAGTAACATCCAAGATTAATATCTAAGTGAATGTAGGCAATACCAGTAAGATCTAAAATCCCAAAATGAACCAATAGAGTGAAATGAGAACATATCAGGCTCATGATCCTGTAAGGACTATTTCTACTTTGTAAGACAAAGAATGAGGATTACCTAAATCCTAACCTAACAGGAGATACTGAGTTTTCTCTAGAGTATGTATAATCGAACAAAACAAAAACAAAAACCAAGAAATTCCTAAAAGACGTAGTGCAAATAAAACTTCTTAGCAGAATATGGCATCATTTGTCATTGAAGGGTAAGATCATTAGGGAGCAAAGGAAAAACACGGTAGCTCCTCTAAATAAAAAATAAGCCTCATTAAGGTTTTAGAGTTCTTTTCAAGGATAATTATTAATGACTCTATAGCGTAATTGAACTAGTTTTAACAACTCTGAAAATTTCCAACTGACCCCTAACCTTGAGAGAAAGAGAAAGGGAAAAAATGTGAAAAAAAAAAAGAAGAGAAGGAAAATTAATTCATTCCCAACGAAAACTCTACCAATACAGACCTCACAAGACTCTGGAAGAGAACGGTAATAAAAAAACACTCATAACAGCAGCCTACATATTAAGTTGTACTATATGCCAATAACTGTGGTTAGTGATTTACAAAAACCGCCTCATTTAACAGCACACCACCATGAGGCTCACACTATTATGAATCCTGATTTTGCAGATGAAGGAGCGAAGCAAAGGGACAGTAGAACAGAAAACAACCGAGACATTAAGGAATGATGTTAAAGATAAAAACTGGGATCTCACCTGACTGGGAAACCAGGTCACTGGTATCAGTTTTTATATATATAAAACTTTGGGTACCTGAGAGAATGCAGTAGAATTCTCTATCCTGAGATACTAGAACTAGAAAGTAAACCTCTAACTGGAAGGTGGTTTTTAAAATGCATAAACATCTTCTACACAGAAGACACATTAACACAAAACACAATCACTCCAAGAAGCGATAGGAGAAAACAGACAATCGTGACAGATTTTTAAGAAATATACACATCATGGATATACGTAAAGGAAAACCAGTGATGTATCCTGGGTATCTCTTTATCAAGTTCCAGACACGATCACTAAAAAGACTGAACATGCCAATGAATGTGGGCCAGGACATTCTGAGGCAACACAGTAAAACCTGTATTCATAGAATGCACCTTGATCTTTAAAAAACAAACTGGTTCTCTGCAAAACGTAGACTGCCTTAGGCAAATTATGTCTTTTACCATGAGGAGCCCGAGGCACTTGGTAAACAGTGTGAAAGGACAACCCTGAAGAGACTGTATGTAAGAAATCTCAGCTAAGAAACAGGGAAACGCTTGGCATCTCTGCTGTAGATTAAGCTATTGTATATATTTCAGGTTTTTTTTTTCTTTTATTTAATCCTTGGCAACTGCAATCTCGTTTATTGCTTTTGGGCAGAAAAAGAAAAATAAATATCTTCTATCTCAGGTAAGGGTTAAGTCAATTAAAAAGAATTACTAACTATTTAATTGCACAGATGAGTTTTTACATGAAAAAGAAAACTTACATCCACAGTGCAAAGCACATCATTAAACCCCCACACATGATTTGAAGAACAACAAAGAGCCTTCAGAACTCCCAGCCATTCTGAACTAAGAACAGTGCAGCAAGCTGTCAGCTCCGAGGAGAAATTGGCAATGTCGTTGATCCTAGGAAGAGGAAAAAGAAAATAGTAAAAAGTAACAAGAGAGAAGTAGAACTTAATGAACACATACCTTACTACCATCAAACAGGCCATTCATTTCTAAGATTCAAAGATTTAATAAATACCCACTTGTTAAATAACCAAGTAGAACCTGGAACCAAAGATAAAAGTAACTGGCTTCAAAGGTTTTCTAATATTTAGTTAAGCAAAATCAGTACAGATGCCAATTACCATATTTTTGTTCTGAGAACAAACCTGACTTACAAATTTACATTTTTAGAGGCATCAAAAAAAAAAAAAAAAAAAAGAAATTACAGACACAATGTAATTTAGGTAGGCCAAAAGAGAGTGTTCTTAAAACACACACACACACACACACACACACACAACACAAAACCCTCCATTTTAAATTTTATTGATTGACTGATTGCACATGAGCAGGGGGAAGGGCAGGCGGAGAGGGAGGGAGAGAAGCAGGATCCATGCTGAGCCCGGACCCAACACAGGGCTCGATCTCAGCACCTGAAACCATGACCTGAGCCAAAATCAAGTCAGAGGCCAAATCAACTGAGCCACCCAGATGCCCCCGATCTAAGTCTCTTTTATTTGTGCTTGAATAAAAACATTACGTATTATATACGTTTTTAGGAGTAGATCGGTAACCTAGAGTTTACATCAAAAGCATCTCATGCCAGAGCAATGCAGCCAGGATGGCCTGTCAGGCAAAGGAAATCACAGTATAGAGCAGAAAGAAATTCTGGAATAAATGGGGGGGGGGGACACAAAAAGCAGACAACATCCAAATGTCAGCCCAGGCAATCGCCAACGACATCAGTTTAAAAGTAACACCAAGGCAACGAGTGGGTTGTTCGATGTGAATTCCAGGTAAGCCGGCTCACCTTCCCGCATCCTGGTGGCCCATACATACATTCATGAGCGTGTTACAGACGAAGCTGTAGCGATTGGCCGCGTTGTCGCTGAGGATCTTGCCCAGCATTGAGTAATTGATGCTACGAGCTGAAGGATTCTCAATGAAATCCATCATGAAGTCCGGATCCCATCTCAAGTTAGAATTTGCAGGCATCACATTATTATATATGGTTTGCTTAACTTTTGAACAGGCACTACTGAGGTTACAAGGAGAAGAGTTAAAACAAAACAAAACTAGAATAACTGGAAAGCGGTTTCATTTAAGGGCAGACTCAATGGCAGCAACTGTAATGCATCCCGAGAGAAGAGTCCCCCTTAGAGGGTGTTCAGGCCAACTTAATGTTCGGGGCATTTCGGGTCTGGCAGACAGGACCAAAGCCACCCACCACCCCACAGCAGTTCTGGCCCTCTCTGCTCTCTTTCTCGGCAGACAACCTCTATGGAACGGTGTCGGCTGTCCCCGAAGGAGGCCAGCTCGCAATCTGCAGTAGGGCTCATTCAAAATGATGAACGTGTCAGTCCCCAGGGCTTTTAAACGTCTCCCCCTTTTTCCTCCCCTAACTCTTGCCCCATTTTCTACTTGACTTTTCACTCATTCTCCCTCAGCAGTAGTTCTTAATTCATTTCACTTTCTCATTAAAAATGAAACAAAAACAAACTCTGCTCTTTGCTGGTTCTCTCCACCTCTCCACACCCTGAGTGTCATTTTAAATTATGAATCAGACTTCAGCAAATAGTAAAGCACTGTCGGTTTCCTCCCTACTTCTACCAATCTGTCTATGTCTATTAGAAACCAGAAGAAGTCTACTTGACTTTCCCAATTGTTACAAGATTCAGCCCCCACTTTTCTTTCAGTCTGGAGACTTCTCTCCAGTTGACTCTGACACCTCCAGCCTACGATGCAGGATTTTTCTGAATTCTGTGGCTTATGGTGAAGTCTCCTTATGCTTCATTTCTAGGCTTCCTGTTCCATTTATTACACTCTTTCCAGATGCGCTTCCGAGCTTTAATAAAACATTAGCTGCTTTCTAGGTCACTCTCAAATTCTTACCCCTCTCTGTTGCAGACATATATGAAACGAAGGCAACAACTCAGACATTTTCCTTCTGAGATTGCCTGTACCTGAAAAACCTGACAGAGTAATAAAAGCAACACACACTTTGAGGCCAGGAGGACTTATATATGAATCTAGGCTCCATTATTCATTAACTTACGATGAGAAATAGTCACTTGTTGATGGGAACAGTCATTTCTACTTCCTGTGAAGGCAGGGGAGGCTTAAAGATCTCGATGGAAAGAACTGTGTGCAGCCCTGGGTACACAGCGCAAGATGTGACCCCTGCTCTATTTCCCCACTGTAATCCTCTTGCACAATGTTACAGACGCTCCTTGAGATCTAATTATTCAAACTGTTTAATTAGCATACTGATAGGATTCTCGCTGAGCAGCTAGCTTTTATTTGGCCATTCTTCTTAGTCCCAATCCACAAATAATGCCTGACCTCAGGGCTTCCTGAGAGCCACACTGGCTTACTGGATCTTTAACTGAGGAAACATAAGCCAGAGCCACTCCCTGTGATGCGACACTGTGCTGACCCTCAGCTCCCTGTTGGTCTCCTAAACCCCCATACACCGAGGGTACCTTACTCACATTCACTTAGGTTACAATTTGCACTACCCTACGGGAGCACTAGGGGTCAAACAGGCTACCGGGACTTTCTTGGGAAGTTCACTCTTCGGGTATTGCAAGAACCAAATTATGTATGAGAAAGTGCTGTGAAAACCGTAAACTGAAAATGAAGCTGTTTGTAAAGTAAGGATGTAGGGTACTATGCTTATTGCATCATTTTGCAGAAAGATGTTACCTAAGACCCACTCAAATGTTTTACGGAGGGTTATTTGGAAATCTAGGCATTTCATGATGACCTGACCTCCCATTTTTTTCCCTTTCGATACCATTAAAGGTATCCTGGCTCTGGCTATCCTGGCTCCTGGCTATTTCTTTTGGATTTATCTTTCATTTAGCAGGTTTTTGCTAGAAGCCAAATGCTCTTCAAGGTACAGGATATGGCAGTAAAGCAAAGCAAAGTTCCTCCTTTCACAAAGTTTACATTCTAGGAGGAAGCTAGACCATAAATCCACATGTAATTCACCCAGGGGTAGTAAGTATTAAGGTTCAGGGAATGACAGAGAGTAGGGGGAAGAGGATGCTATTTAAAGCAGGTGGGCAGGGAGGTAGAGGTACATGCCCGTGAATGCACTGTGTGCAAGGACATGTAAGCGAGAGAGGGGAAAGATCACCAGCGGGGTAGCAGCCAGTACAAAAGCCCCAAGATGGGAGTGTGCTTACAGGATGTGAAGACCAGGAAGGAGGTCGATGTGGTCAGAGTGGAGTAAACAGAGTGGAAGAGAGACAAGTGGAGACTGGATTCAGTGGATCCTGAAGGCTAGGTTAGGACTCTGAATTTTATTCTGTGTAGGTAATAAACCACTAGAAAACGTCAAGGTATTCCTGTTTTAAAACGATGAGTAGATATGCCAACAATATGCTAAGGAAGTCAGGCATATAAGCAGAGAAACCAGGTAGGACTCTGCAATAGTCCAACCAAGGGATGGAGGGACGGTGGTGGTAACAAAGCAAGGACTAGCAGTCACACTCGACACAAACCTCATAGAAGACAAAGCTCACAGATTTTACAAATACCCGTAACTGATAGTTCTTTCCTTACTTCTTTCTAGATGACAAATGTACTCTGCAGCTATTAGCGTACCCCTTCCTACCACCGCCTACAATTAATAATCAAAATTTCCTCAAAATAACATTCAATAAATATGCACTTTCCAGCCCCTGACTACTCGTGGGGGTAGAGCAAGCGCTAGCATGCAGAGAACGACGCCCACTCAGGGACACCCTCTGAAATAGGATGGTCAAGGAAGCAGAGAAGCAAAGGTGGTGAGAAAGTAAGGATGCAAACAGCAGGGAAACCACATTCCAAGTGAGGTACTACCCAAGTGCAAAAGGCAGAAAGTTCCTCAAGTGTATCTCAGAATTGCAATCATAGCTAAATGTGCATAAATATTTAGTAATAGGAGATTAAAGGAACAATGAAAGATAATTCAGTATGAACTCTGGCAGATGTGATCAGGATTAACTTTCATTATTAAAAAGGATGACAATGTTGGGTGGGTTACTACCAAATACAGGCATGATCCTATTCCTGTTGATTTTCTTCTACCCACCTGAAGAGGTCTCCAAATTTACTTCTGAGGTGGCTACATGACACATAGAGATCATAGAGGTAGGCTAAGATGCATCTCTCGGGAGAGGAACATTCTGAGGGGTTCACAACATGCTTTACCACACCACACAACCTGAGGAGAAAAATATATGAAGAAATCAGACACATACATATTTTGCTAATACAAATGTTACTGTTTGACTCTTTTAGAGTGAGAATACGTCCATGTGTTACTTGGGTAAGAAAAAAGGTATCAGGTTTTTGATAATGATGATTATAGCAATAAATGCACAAAATATCGTTTTTCTGCTAGGATTCTGAAATACTAGATTTTTAAAAAGATTTCGGAAATACCACTAACAATAAGAAATGAAAGAAATCTCTCCAGGGAGAAGGTATGTATGGAGGAATCCATCAGTTAAGTTGCTGTGACTAGAACACAAGAAAAAAGTTATAGCAGAGAATCTCTCTTCAGTAAACACATTCATAAATTCAGGCTGTTTGCAAAGATTCTTAAGTCCACTCCTTTGAGAAAGAACAAGTCTCTAAATCAGTAAGTCTGCGAAATTCATTTTCAGGACCGTGAGCTGGTTCTGACAAAAACCCGAGGAACTCATGACTTGAGGTTATATTCTCCTGGTTTATCCAAACTAGAAACAAATTTTACTTCACCTTATGGAAAAAATTAAAACCCTTTCTTTTTAGTGACATTCTCTAGAAGGCTTTCAACAAATTACTACCGTTACTACGGCCAAAGGAACCATCCTTCTGGCATGGGGAAAAGGGTACAGAGACGGAATAGTAATGGCATTCATTTGTTGAAAGCCTTCTAGAAAATGTCACTAAAAGGAAAGGGTTTTAATTTTTCCACACAAAACTTCATATAACACACAAGGAAACACTAGTGGCCCATCCACGTATTTGTAAGCCTGACTCCACTATTACTATCTTGTATTCTGTTATAGGGCTCAGTAATACCACCAGAGTAATCGATGACTCAGATTATTAAAGCGTTTAGGGCTTTTGAAATCATCTGATTCACCTTCCTTGTTTAATAAAGAAGGCGCTGAGGCTCAGACAGGCTAAGTAACTTGCCCAAAGGCAAAAAGCAAGTTCATAGCACATCCAAGAGGAGAACTGAGGTCTCCAGACTTCCAACCCACAGCTCTCTGGACTATTCAGTGGATGCAGAAGCCAGAGAGAGCCCTAGGCTGTCAAGGCCCAGAAGGACACTACAATCACAAATGCCAGACAGAGGTGGAACCCAGGAAACTGGAAAGAAATGACAATGTTACATCCCAAACCCTGTGAACCGGTAACGGCAGACAGAGCCACCAGACAACTGATAAAAGCTGTCAGTTACAACAAAAGTATCTTGTAATTAAGGAGAGGATTCGATCTGTTAACTATACTAACAAAAAATCCAGACATCTTCCGAAAAGCAAGAAATTTGTGATAAAAATAAACAAACATTTACTGAGAGTCTGGAAGGCATCCATAGTACAGTAGTCAGTGTTTCCTTGATTTTTTTCACTTGTTAGCAATAAGAAAAACACTGAGATCCAATATATGCATATCAGGAAAGAGCTTTAGGGAAAACATTTATCCTTAGTATGAATAACAAAATAAAAATATATTATCAAATATGATTTCATGAACATTGAATAGATAACGTGACATTGAAAATGTCCAAGTAAATTTCAAAGTAACAAAAATAAAATTTGCCAAAACCTATAATAATATTCATTTCGTGACTGATGGGTTTCCATATACAGTTTTTTTTTTTTTTATTTATGATAGTCACACAGAGAGCGAGAGAGAGAGAGAGAGGCAGAGACATAGGCAGAGGGAGAAGCAGGCTCCACGCACCGGGAGCCCGACGTGGGACTCGATCCCGGGTCTCCAGGATCGCGCCCTGGGCCAAAGGCAGGCGCCAAACCGCTGCGCCACCCAGGGATCCCTCCATATGCAGTTTTAAAATCATACTATAAATCAAGGGGCATGAATGCGCTCTTACTTAGAATGACTTTTAGCAATCTGGGAGATTTACTAGCCATGTGATGTTAAGTACATCACTTCACCAAACACTTCACTTAAAAGGCCCGAGTCTCAGTTTCTCAATTTGTAAATGGTACTAATCATTCAATTTTATAGGGTAGCTGAGGGCTATTAGGCGGCCATATAATTCTAAAATGTTTATTTTGAAACTTTTAAAAATATCTGGGATGTTTGAGAGTTCATTTGATAGTGAGCATGTACTATTACTGCTGCAGCATTTTCTTTTTCCCCAAAAGGCTTCTGTTAAATGGATGGCAGTCTAGGATAGATTATAAATTGACTGCATGGGCAAGAGTACCAAAGAAATAAATAAATAAAAAGTACCGTGGAACTAAAGAACCCCATGCTTCTTTTAAGTCCAGGAAGAAAAAAGGCAGAAAAAGAAAAAAGTGTTTTGTTGTTGTTGACAAATTAACATTTGTCAAGTTGTATTTAGTTTCTGAAAGAAATGAAATAGAAGGAAATAGAGAAAATAATGCATGCAAAGCTCATTTGGTCTTGACAATAAACTGAAATTACATCAACAGAGCAGCCGTCACGTGGTCATCGTTCACAGTAAGCCATGCTTCATTTGGGGAAGCAAACGATGCAGTGCTGCGAGGGTCTGGCTTCGCCTCAAGGAAACGAGAGGCAGGAAAAAGAGGCAGGAAAGAATCATACTCCATTACGAGAACATACTTCTCATGCTTACGACTCCTGTGATAAACGTTTTCTAACCAAAGTGGTCTTTTTTTTTTTTTTAAGATTTTATTTATTTATTCATGAGACGGGGGGTGGGGGGGGGCAGAGATGCAGGCAGAGGGAGAAGCAGGCTCCACGCAGGGAGCCCAACGTGGGACTCGATCCTGGGTCTCCAGGATCACACCCTGGGCTGAAGGCGGCCCTAAACCGCTGAGCCACCCAGGGATCCCACCAAAGTGGTCTTTAACTCTATCTTTTAAGTTGAAACAAACATCTGTACTATTTTCCCTCATAAAACCACTAGGATATTTGATCACAAATTATACACAGAAGACAATCATGCGAGAAACAGTAACGATATTCTATATACCGACCCTTCAAACACCTGGGCTGTCTGATCAGGATTCAGGATGAGACAACTGTGGTACCGTCTGAGAACAGCCACGATGCACACACACAGTCCCGTTGTGTAACTTCCCGCCAGGCTGGAGGATTTCAGGAGCAGTTCGGCCTCCACAACACTCAGTTCGTTTAGCAGCTACAATGGGAGAAGAGAATGAATAAAAATGTAGCTGCCAAAATGAATAGGAAAAACATTTATTTTCACAAATCATGGACATACTGAGTCATTCTAATACCTTCTTATCTCACTTATTATCCTGTCCCAGGACCATTTTCACACACAACCACAGAGTGAGAAAGTAAGCCCCAGTGAATCAAACTGGCTTTTATTGTTAATCCTTTTTTTAAAAACAGATTTTATTTATTCATGAGACACACACACACACACAGAGAGAGAGAGAGAGACAGAGAGGCAGAGACACAGGCAGAGGGAGAAGCAGGCTCCATGCAAGGAGCCTGACGTGGGACTCGATCCTGGGTCTCCAGGATCAGGCCCTGGGTGGAAGGCAGGCGCTAAACCGCTGAGCCACCTGGGCTGCCCTTATTGTTCTTTTACCAAATGCTACAGTTTTTCTTCTGCCTAGACATTGTGGACATACAATCAGGAAGTATCCAACACTGAAATAGCTACTAAGACTTGATGGCAGCTCAAAGTTCTAGACCAGATCATTTCAGAGAACATCACACCTCTCACTTTTTCTTCTCTTTTCCCTTCTTTTTAAGGAAACAGAAGTTACTTATCATTATTTTCTTGTAACAAAACAGTTCCAATAAGCAATAGAAAACAAGTTTTGTTTCTATTCACTAAAAACAAGATAATAAATAAACTCAAGGATTTGTTCAAGCAATTTAATGGGACAAATCAAATTATAGAGGTTTTTTGTTTGCTCTTAAACTAAAATACACTCTACAATAAATAGTACATAAACTTTCACCTTTCCTTTTCTTTTTTTTAAAGCTCTTATTGATTGATTGATTTAACTTATTTATTTATTCATGATAGTCACACACACACACACAGAGAGAGAGAGAGAGAGAGAGAGAGAGAGAGGCAGAGACATAGGCAGAGGGAGAAGCAGGGAGCCCGACGTGGGATTCGATCTCGGGTCTCCAGGATCGCGCCCTGGGCCAAAGGCAGGCGCTAAACCGCTGCGCCACCCAGGGATCCCTTTTATTTATTTATTTATGAGACATAGAAAGAGAGTCAGAGACGAAGGCAGAGGGAGAAACAGGCTCCCTGCAGGGAGCCCGATATGTGATTCGATCTCAGAACTCCAGGATCCCGATCTGAGCCGAAGGCAGGCATCGAACACTGAGCCACCTGGGCATCTCTAAACTTTCACCTTTCCCTAAGCAAAACAACAAAAGATGAAAACCTCACATTTTGGGGATCCCTGGGTGGCTAAGCAGTTTAGCGCTTGCCTTTGGCCCAGGGCACGATCCTGGAGTCCTGGGATCGAGTCCCACATCAGACTCCCGGCATGGAGCCTGCTTCTCCCTCTGCCTGTGTCTCTGCCTCTCTCTCTGTATGTCTATCATTCATAAATAAATAAATAAATAAATAAATAAATAAATAAATAAATAAATAAATAAATAAATAAATAAATAAAACTTTAAAAAAAAAGAAAACTTCACATTTTAAAATGTCTGTTATATATATTTTAGCACCAATCATAATTACTTAATTGAAAATCATGAACACAGCTGCAATTAAAATACTAGCCAAATACTGCTGATTCAGAATGTCTCAATTTTGCAAAAATGCACTGGGCTGCTCGTTTTAAATTGTCTGATGCCTAATAGATTTGCTTTTCTAAAAAATGAGAGGATGCAGGGTCTCTCTGATACCTGTATTGCGAAGTCAATTAGTCCATTGATGTTCAGCGCTGGCTCCATTAGATCAAAGATAAGCTGAATATGGTGAGCCAAAGGGAGATGATAGGATGTTCCTGAAGCAAAGCTCGTGATTTGTTCCAGCACATTGTTGGAGATCTGGGCAATGAAAAACAAACAAAAGTGAACATAATTATAAGATCAATATTCAAACTTATTTTTTTTAAGCAAGAAATCTGAATTTACATATTCTACTTGGAAGAAAGTTAAAACATATTTCCACAAAGGAAAAGTAGGTACAAATCCGACAACTTCCTTAATGCGACTATAATTTAAAGAAATAAGCCAAGTTGTCATTAAGATCTTAACCCAACTATCCTAAAGGTAGAACTACAAATGCTAAGTAGTTTTCAGATAACATCTCATTATCAGTGGACTTGTAAAACAACACAGATCTGGGTTTTTTTTTTTTTCCTCACTTAGATAGTATTTTATTTTAGTCATCAACAGATTTCTCCCTTATCCATAGCAATGTAAGACCAAAATGTATTAACAGAAGTATTGCATTAGGGACTATTTGATACATTATTGATCTATTATCATAGAGCAAAAGTATTTTTAAGTAAAATTAGTTTCTCTGAAGAAGACAACCTGACACTTAAAGTGAACTAACTCAATAGTTTGAGAGGACTCCAAACACGTTTTAAAACCGTTTCTATAAAACAAAATAAGGCCAAACACATATACTTTATGAAAGAAATTTTTACGTAACTATGAATATCCCAAATGCATAACACACAGCTTTAAGCAGCTACCTGAGATGTCACTTGATGCTGATCAAAATATGAAAGGAGCTGAAGTTTTGTGAACACAGTCTCCAGTGTTGGAAATGCTTCCTGTTTGTTCTTCCTGGCTTTTTGTCCTTCGTCTCCAACTAGACATACAGTAGATACATTACTTTCCATTTAGTAGAAGCTCTTGACTTTTTCAGTGGATACTTTCTATTGAAGTATAACATATACGGAGCAGTGCACACAAGCTATGAATTGCTACAAAGCAAATATACTCACATAATGAGACTGGAATGACCAGATTACGCACCAGTTACCTAGATATCCTCCTAAACACCTCTCTGCCCCAGGAGATGGAGATCCTGACCTCTAAAGGCTTTGATTATTAGTATTACGCACTTTGGAACCACATGAGAGATACTTTTTTACCTCTGGCAGCTCTCATTCAACCATAACCTTCTGAGTTTGATCTACATCATTGAGACAATTTTAACTTATTCGAAATATCAGTAATTCCCATTCATGGGGAATATACTAATGTGTCAAAAAAACCACCCTGTATTTATTTATTCTAAGTATTTTCCAGATTTAGACTATTTACGGGAAATGCCTCTATACACATTTCTCACTAAGTCTTAAAATACGACGCTAACGATGAAAGGGGTGGTGGGGGGTGGTGGGGAATCACCCAGGATCACAGAAACTTCCCTGGCATCTTGTTAGGACATTCACCATGATATTTCTCCCAGACAGTTTAATATGTATAAAAGGAATTTTAATTTTAAACTTTTTTTTAGGAGTAGCAAGGAATTAAAGCTCTCCGCATAATGGGAAAGTGCCACGTGTGTCAATTTAGCATAAGGAAGTTTAAAGAGAATTAAAAAAAAAATTATAAACACTACCTAACCCCAGGAGGATTCTCGTTTTTCTTAACAGTTCTAAGGCTAAGATCCAAAAAGAATCAGATCCTGACTTAAATATTCTTAAATATATGGATTTAAAAAGACAAATCTAAAAAAAAAAACAAAACCCAGAAAGATTGGATTTTATGATATCTAAGATCATTTCTAACACTATGATTCTAAATAGGCAAAGGCTACTGAGTTGGGAGCTTCATCACCCATGTCTTCTTATTTGGGAAAGTTTACTTTCAGAGAACAAAGGTCACTTTACAAATTTTGTTTTCCCTATTAAAGACACAACTATTTCACTGAAGGCAAAGAGATTTTGCTGAAGGCAAATGTAATGATTTTAGAAAATAATACTAGAAGAGATTTTCTTTCTGCACACACACCAGGGTGTTTGATTTCCTAAAGCAGAATAAATAGAGTAAATAGAATTAAAAGGTGAAGCAGAGTAAATAGAATAAAGAGTAAATAGCAGAGTAAATAGAATTAAAAGGTGAAGAGTAACAGAAGGTACAAGACTGTGCCATTTTCATTAACACCAAATCTAATGCATAGAGAAAGAACTAAGAAATTCATTAAACCTACTTTTTTTCATATCTATTCTCAAATTAAGTGTGGTCCCCTGCCTTCTATATAGCTGCTCACATGTAATAAGCATGCTTAAAATATCCAAATTCTGAATTTTTCATTTACTAATATCATTGATCCAAAGCTCAATCAAAACTCACATCAATGGTCTTGGGTACAATATACTGTAAAAGTGAAGATGACGTACTTAGTCCTTCCTGGGACCAACACACAAACAAAAATAACACACTTGAGGAAGTACAGCCAGCATGAGAATTTACAAATGCATTTTTTTGGTTTATGCTAAATAGGCTCTATTTTACTTCATGTAGCTACATTCTGAAAACCTCATATACACCCCTCAATACATTCACTTTCAAAAAAACTTAAATCAGTGGTGGTTCTCAATGGACTACTTTATTTTAATGATTATTTAATAAATAATAATGTAGTCATAATTCACAGATTTTCCTCATCTATTTTATTTTAATTTGCTATCATAATACATGTTATTGCTCTTTTTTATTGCTTAATGTTGGTTTTCCTTTAAAAAAAATTTGGCCTTTTTTGTTATGGTAAACTTCATTACTGTTAAAAAAAAATGGGGGCCTAGGTGGCTCAGATGGTTAGGCATCTTGCCTTCAGCTCAGGTCATGATTCTGGGGTCCCAGGTCAGGCTCCTGGCTCAGCGGGGAGTCTGTTTCTTCCTCTACCCCTACCCGCCTGCTCATGCACGTGCATGTGTGCTCTCTGTCTCAAATGAATAAATAAAATCCTAAAAAAATTGACAACCAAAGGTGACTAGCCAATGTGAATGGAAAATGAAGACTGACCATGTTCACCTTGAAGTGTCACTTAAACTTCCACATAAGGCTTGGCTAATGTGAGAACACTTCTAGTGAGCTCCTCAAAACCACACCTTTATAGGTAGCCAGAAATGAAATACACGCTAACACAAGTTCTGTGTTTTCCTGCCTTATCAGTTCTCTTTGTTGAAACAGTGGACAAATCACCGTTCATCAAAAGTACAGCTAGCTAGCTAGCTTCTGGCAAGCATACTAGATTTTAAGCACTGACTTAAACTTCGACTATTTATCAGAAGATAACTCACTACATCACAAAATAACATATCTCTGGTTGAGGAATTTTATCTGAAATGAGAGAAAGTCACGGGCGCCTGGGTGGCTCAGTCGATTTAGCATCGACTCTTGGTTTCCGCTCAGGTCATGATCTCAGGGTTGAGGGATCAAGCCCTGCAGTAGGATACCAGCTCAGGGTGAAATCCGCAGGAATTTCCCTCAGTCCCTCCCCCTACCCACACATTCATATATTCTCTCTCTCTCTCTCAAAAATAAGTAAATCTTTAAAAAGTAAAATTAAATGAAATAAAATGAGGGAAAGATAAATCTCCCCATTGCAAGTCTCTCTCCACAGTGGTGGTTCTACTGATGATATCTCAAGAAAGTAGCATGGAACAACAATGATTTTTTCTTTTGGGGTTCATAAGCAAGAACTGCCTATTAAAAAGACTGGTACAAAGATAGGATAGACTGCAGTCTGGCCTGAAACACTCATTGTGAAGGAAGGAAGGAAGCAGTCTCAACAAAATAGGACACCGCATTGTTTCCTTCCCCTTTGGACCCCTCTCAGACTTCCAAACCTTCGAATTCCCAACGATCTAGGAAGACTCTCTAAAATTAGTATTGATGAAACAGGAATTATTGACCCTTCTAAAAAAAGACAGTGTCCATCCGGTTTCCAAGTACTCAAAAAGAAGCTTCAAATCTCTCCTGAGTTCAGTGTTCTACATGTAATCCATTCCGTCTTTACGCTAACACAGAGAAACAGCAAAACATAAGATCAACAGTTTTCCTTAGAGCAGGTTCTTTGTTTCTGGGGTTTGTGTTTGTTTTTTTTAAACCAAGCTCAATAATGACAGGCCAACAACAACAGGGTTTCAGTTCCCATCCACAATTCTCAGTTGCTCCCTCATGAGACCCAGGGTGGTACAAGGTCTGTCAGTGGCAATGGTAGGGAGGGCAGTCAGGGAAATGTTGTAAATCACTGGAGAAAACTCTTCCATTATGTCCTAAAGACTATCGCCTCAGACATCAGACACCTGCTATACCACATTCACACTGAGAAGTGTGTTGCCTTTGTACCCTGCTGCTGCAATGGGCAACCCTACTGATGGAAAAGACACAGAGCTTTTTGTATTGGTTCTAGCTCTACTTTTCTCTAGGAATGATCTAGTTTGGGCAAGCTCTAGTAAACACGTGGCTGAAGTCTAAAGACTGGAGGGCCTGTGAAGAGATTCATGAAAACGTATGTATTTTATGTTGGCCAACAAAGTAGGGCTCCTACAGTGGTTTATGCCATGTGTAGGAAGAACACTGTTTGCATAGGGAAAATTCAAGCTTTTTTCCCCCCCTTTGATTATTTACATAATAAAGAAATAAACACCAGTAATGGTAGTGAAGTATATATAATGATATCGTATTTTATATCTTATGACTGCCTGATAAAATAAACAATCCTTCAAAAGAGTAATTAGGCAAATGTGAGGTAGATAATTACAGAATTCCAATTATGCAATGTGGTGACATAATATAAAGGCATAGCTTTACTGTAAAATATATATGTCAAGAGCATGGGGAAAGACTATTCCAAGTAAAGACAGCATTATAGAGCAAAGACCCGATTTCCTTGTTTTTTAGTCGAAATCATTTGGTGTTATGGGCAGTCCTCACTACCTACTGCAATTGTTCTTCTGAATAATATAAGAAAAGATCGGCAACTACACTGTCATGATTTTCAATCATTGTGCAAATATGAGTACTCAGAGCAAACTACAAGCTTAAAAAAGGATGGTAAAGAATGGGAGAAATGGAGATTTTCCAGGCTTAGGGTTTTCCAACACCTTCTTCAGTATTTCATTTATGCCTACTATAGAAAATTTGGGGGGAAAGGAAAAGAATAGAAAATTAAAATTACCTTATGTTATCTACAGAACATGGTATTTTAATATAAGGATTGCTATAAATGGAACCAAGGCCTTAAAATTTCAATGTGCTTATTCATATTTCAGTAAGACAGTCATTCAGGAGAGGAAACACTCTGGTGACGGTGCCATGTATGACTCTGATAAAGACCGTGCTAGGAGGAAGGGCGAAAGACAGCACAATAGGACCAAAGGCATTAAGGCTCTTTACCCCCTGTCTCTGTGGTGCTCTTCTTATTTAGGATTTTCAAAATATCTTTGGTAATCTTCTTCAACTGATGCCTCGCTTCGTCACGCTCTTTGCCCACTCCGTAAAGAAGGATTGTGCGCTGGTTACATTCATGACTTGAAGATTCATCCTGAAAAACAGAAAATGCATTTTGAAACCCTTGTTTGCAGGGGTGGGGTTGCATTTCATGTCCATGAAATGCACTAACCACAGCATCTCCATGCTGGCTTGCGGTGGTGGCATCCCGCCCACCTTTCAATTCACCTCAACCTCCACTGGCAACACCCTTGTTTTTCCAGTTTGGGACTTGCTAAAGTGTAAATAAATAAAAAAAAAAAAAGTGTCAACTGACCTGAAGTCCTAATAGAGAAGCATTTGGTGTGGGCGTACCCTACGGAGTAAGTTTTGACTCTTGAAAATTTTTCATTGTTTAAAATTTGACATGGTAATATTTTCACATCATATTACATATTATCTAGTCCTACTTTCTCAAGGAAACTGTTATTTCTTAGCAAACTTTTCTATGTACAGCATCATTAAAATATATATTTTTTAAATGACCTAGCTAGGATCCTCAAGTGCTTTGAGAGAAAAAAAAAATGTTCCACTGGCTTCCAACATGACTGTGTGATGCGTATGTATATTTAATTCCAAATGACAAAACGATAAAGAGGGCAGGTATCATTAGGTGTGAGGCAAATAGTTGAAATGCAACAGGTTCTACACCACCCTCCTCTACTGGACCATCTCCCCACCCTCATTCCACAGACACAGTAAATTTAAGCACCGTATATCCCACAAGAGAAAAGAAATTACTTGCTGACAGCATACCAATAACACATACCCAGTGCTAACCACATCCTATACTCTGACATTTTATTAGCAAAAGTCCAAGCTCTATGCCGTAGTACGTCCCGTTTTCTTTCTTTTTTGTATGTGTTTGCCCGTGTTAGGCACTTGGCCTTCCTAACAGAATCTAAGTCTAAGGAGCCTGCATGAGCAAAGACTCTATTTCCCAGGGAAGACCAACTGCAGGGTGTAAATAATGGCCACAAAAAAAAAAAAAAATGAGCAAAAGCCTTGACTTGGAGAATATCAATGCTTATGTGGACTTATTTATAAAAACAAACAAACAAACAAAAAACGAGTGCACAAAGTCTACGCTCTGCACAAAGTTGCACTTTGCTTTTGTACTTTTGAAATAAGCGCCTGTTTTCTCTCTCAGCTTCTGTCACTTTCCATCATTCGATTTTTCTCACACACGTGCACTCAAGTCACCACTTCTTGTTGCACTGATTCCTTTTATTATCCTCCTCACATACATATGCATTTTATACGCTGATGATCCATCTTCCTATGCTGACCAGGAATAATTAGCAATGTTTCACGTGTTCCAATATGCTTCTTTAAAAAAAAAAAAAAAGAGCTAGGTGCTGGTCAATACTAGCATTTGTTAATTCATATTCTGAATATCCAAATGTCCTCCAAAGTTTCAAGACAGACCTAATCACAGGATAAAGTCAACAGAGGTAGTGACCTACAGTTTATTGCACACCTGAATGATCTAATACACTCCTTATTCATCTTCAATTTCTGTTGCCATTACAGGGCATTATTGATGTATCTATTTTTTGTCTAGTGGGATGTAGATGAGCCCTGGAAAGGAAACAAGAGGGCACTGAGAAAAACCGTACAAAATTCAGGCAGGGGGCACCTGGGTGGCTCAACTGTTTAAGTGTTTGCCTTTGGCTCATGATCCTGGGGTCCTGGGATCTGGCCCCGCATTGGGTTTCCTGCTCAGCGGGGAGTCTGTGTCTCCTTCTCCCTCTGCCCTTCCCACTGCCTGTGTGTGCTCGCTTGCTCTGTCTCTCTCACTCAAATGAATAAAATCTTTAAAGAAAAAGGAAAAAAAAAATCCTCAGGCAGTGTCAGTCATGTGCTCTACTAAGTGTTTTCCACGAAGGTACTTGTCAAATAGTTCTGATGTAAACTTCTGTGAGAGGAGTGATGGGAAGATGGTAGTAGAGTTACTGAACTTTTAGAGTATCTACCTATCTTCCCGACAAGAAGGGAGGAAGGGACCCTGAGAAAATACAAGGATGAATGTTCCCTGTCCTCAAGGAGCATAGTCAGTGTCCCAAAAGTAGCATTTGTAGAGCTTGTCACAAACACATAGAGATCGTGGCTGCACCTGTATCAGTAACAAACCAGCCCCAGGGTAAGGGAGAGCTGTGACTTAATTCGGATTGTGCCATTTGCTGACTCCATGGTCCTTTGAGTCTTTCTGTCCCAATGAGCCTTTCTGGGCCTCAGATTCTTCCCCTGAAAAATGGGCTAATACCACTTTCGAGATTTTTTTTAAGAATAACTGAGATAAAGTATATAAAACAGTTGGCCTATCAGACAGAGAACCCACTGCTGTCCATTCAGATTTCTACAATTTCACTTCTCACTTGCAGGCACCCCAGGTCCACGCTGTACTGCATTACTCAACATTTCCTCAAGACACCGGGGTACTTCCTTCCTTTGCTGCTGCTCCTCCCGCCACCTAAAATACTCCGACCTCCTGCCTCTCACGCGTGTAAGTGCTGTGCACAATTACGGCGTCAGGTCCCTCACTGTCACCTCAGTTGAGTGTAAGCCCTTAGCACAAGGAGGAGTATGGAGGGGAAGAGAACCTTTGGAGCACTTGCCACACTGAAATTCACTCATTTTCTTTTTTCTTTTTTTTTTTTTTAATTCACTCATTTCTGAGTGATTTGTTTAACGTCTGCCCTTCCTGCTAGACTGTTAGTTTGTACTTACAGTCTCCTTAGTTGGTACTAATTAGGCACTTAATATATGCTGCTAGGGACTGGAGCACTATGTCCTTGGGAGGGGTACAAAACCCCCATGTTCTCTCTAGAGGGAGGGGAGAATCAAGAGAGCGGAGATATGAAGGAGATCAATAAGCCATCAAATGATGCACACGTCCTCTCCATAAGTAATAAGATGAATAGACAGTAAAGGTCATGGAAGTCAGAAAAGGGACATTTAACACTGGGGGCCGCTGACAGTGTCAAATGTAGTAAGAGGTCACAATGGATATTGCCTCTCTGACTTGTTTATTAAAAACAAGACAAAAAAAATATTATTTATGAACCTCAAAAGAGAAGTTTCTCTAGAGCGGTAGTGGCAGAAAGCTGGAAATGGGGTTGTAGTAAGAGTAGATGGCAAAATGGTAAAGGTGAGGGAAGTAAACCCATGTTCACTAGTAGATGGCCATGAAGACTCACCTGAGAGGTGGGGGAGGAAAAGCGTTATTAGGATAACCAATAGCAAACTCTTGTGCCAAAGACAGGTTTCAAATAAATGAGTCTCTATGAAAGAAAACCAGATCAGAGGGTAGACAACTGATAATGGAGATAGAAATAATGGCTGCTTGTTTAGAACTTGGAAAGAAAGACAAGGACAACTTTCTACTAAAACACAGAGAAAACAAAGAAAACTGGTAAAAATACTACTACAGGGAAATTTAGAGATGAATAAGGAACTTGAAGAGAAGCTTCTGTTCGTTGGCGGCTCTGATTTGCTCAGAGAGTTGGGCCAGAAGCAAAGTCAAGAGTTGAGAGCGAGGGCATGAATGCAAGAGCAACTGGCATTTACCTGCAAAAGAACCCACCATCAGTCTCTACAGGGGGCCTGTAAAGACCATATTTGTGTCAGATAATTAGTATTTTTAGGTAAATCCTGCTAGCCCTTTACTGGTCTTTAAAGAGGAAAGACAGATATTTTTAAAGCGACTGTTTTTCATTAGCCTACAAGATTCATTTATATCAATTTTTTTTGTACTTGCTGAAAATATATGAGAATCTCAACCTTAGAAAACGGGCCACATATTTCCAAAGGTATGCTCTTTCAATGAGGTATTAATCATCCTCAAGTGGCATAGGTATACGTAATGTCAATGATTAGAGATCTGCACCAAAGAATTACTCTATGATTTAAACCCTGAAGGACACGCTAGTTGGCAGGAAAAGAGAATCAACTGGAGAGTCCATGGAAGCCTAGTCACTCCTCTCAGGCTAGCCCACTCTTATGCTTGGGTTGGACAGGTGATCTCCCCTATACACTAATTTCTGAAAAAAAAAAAAATCTCATCCTTGGGATCAATTTCTCTTTTTCTCCAAATAACATCTGACACTCAGAAAGACTAAAGTGATCAAGAAACTAGGAGGATGCGTGTCCAAAGGCCCTAGAAGGCCAGTAGTACTACAGAAATTAAAATAGGCCTCTTAAGCCCAAAACCTTAGAAGAAAGAATTAGAGTTAATGGAAAGAAATGAAGTCTCCTCTAAGTCATCACTGAAATAGAAGTGATTAGAAATGTAGCCCACAACAGGTGTATGTTCACAAGATGGGATAACAGAAGTGAGATGATCAGAGCCACGTCTTCTTTTAATCTCATTCATATATCCTGGTATTTCTCCAGTGCCCCGATAATCGTAGAATTTTAAAATCAATGAATTAATGTTCTTTTTAAAAGGAGATATAAACGAATCCTACTCTAGATCTGCTTCTTTTTCTTCCAAACACTAATGAAAAGTAGATGAAGTCAATGCAATGGTCCCTCATAAGACAAAATATAGCATTTCCTACTTCCCTACCACTCTGTAATTGCATATGTTTAAATACTCAAATACAAACCCAGGATACATCAGGAAGTAAACTGCACAGAGCATCCTACCCCATCTCCCAGAAAAGCAGTAAAAACCACTTTTAAGGGGCACCTGGGTGGCTCCGTTAAGCATCAAACTCCTGGTTTTAGGCTCAGCTCATGATCTTAAAGTTTTGTGATGGAGCCTCAAGTCTGGCTCCACAATCAGTGCACAGTATGCTTAAGCCTCTCTTCCCTCTCTCTTTTCTCTCTTTCTCTCTCTCCCCTCTCTGAAATAAATGAGTCTTTTAAAAAATATATTTTAAAAACAAGTTATTTACATAAAAACTGTATTTTACTTAATCTATTAAAATGAAAAAATCTCCTAAAAGAAGCCTTCAAATTATTTCTTTTAGCTGAGTCTTTCAATATGTCACTTGATTCTGTTCAGAGTAACTTCAAATTACTTATTTAACTTCAAATAAATGTTCCATGAGTGATAAGCCTTAGGCAGGCGTGTAAGAAGGGAATGTACATGCATGGGGAGGCTGTGTCAAATGAACAAGAAATTAGCAGCTTCTGCATGGAGTAACTTCCTTTAAATCCAGAAAGTAGAAAAAACTAATAAAGTAAAATGAATTAATTAAATAAATCCAGAAAGTAGGAGGATCCTTTCATTAGACTTATATAGAAAATTTTTGTTCTACAATAGCTTATTAGCCCTTAGTATGGCTGAAATGACAGCTTTATTCAACAGGCTCAATGCATCCTAGGAGCACAATGCAATGAATGTCAAGGAGCATATTAATTTGTTAGTAGGAGTTCTTCACTTTCAAAAGCAAAACAATCAAGTCAGGGATGACAAATAATTGGATCAACACAGCAATCTCTTTTGCTCAATAACCCATACCCAGGACTCCTTACTTGCAGAGTCCAATATGTAACCTAAATTTCTATACTCTAACAGGTGAAACCACTAGATTATGTAAGAACTGACTTAAAATGCATGTGCTCAACATAGTTCACTATTATCAAAATGATCAACCTAATGAAACCATAAAACGTTAGAACTAAAATAGCCTGCGATCTAATCAAATGTCTCAATTTCATCTCCACCCTCCGGCCCTAACCTGGTTCCCTAAGGACCACTGGGTACCACCACTTCAGGACATGGATCTCTTGAGTTCACAGTAATCCCGCTGGAAGCAAATATTTTCACACAAGCAGATTACCTTCAATAGATGTGGCAAAATAAATAAACCAGTGAAACTACTTACATTTTAAAATTCTGGGGTATAAATTCATGTTCCTAAGTCATCTCGATCATAGAAATTAACCAAATCAAAATTAGTCCTGTTTCCAGTGATAATACATACAATTACAAACTGCATGTGCTATTGTTATTAATGAGACTGAAGTGCACAACGTGATCTTCTGTTTGTGAAATAATATACTTGACCCTTGAAAAACACAGGTTTGAATTTTGTGGGTCCACTTAAATGTTGATTTTATCAATAAATACAGTACAGCACTACAAATGTGTTTTCTCTTAAGATATTCTTAGCAATATTTTTCCTCTAGCTTATTTCATTGTAATACAGCATCTAAAACAGGCGACATACAAAATATGTGCTAATCAACCTATTTTATCAATAAGGCTTCCATCAACAGTGGGCTATTCGGTTTTTAGAAAAGTCAAAAGTTACTTTTATATATATATTTATTTATATATATATCAACTATACATCAATTCAAAACTTAAAAAATTAAGTTACATGCAAATTTCAACTTCTATAGCCCCTAACTCTCATGTTGTTCAAGGGTCAACAGTGTACTTTTATAACCTGAGAGGCTTCTCAAAGAGTTTAATCACTTTCAGCATCAAGTTCTCTACAGATAGGTACAGTTGTGAGCGAAAATGAAAGAAAAGTTCATTTAGACCAAGAGCTGGAGCTTTTCATTTCAAATCCCTATTTACACCCTTCTAGGAATTTGGAAACATAAATTCTTCATAAAGTAGTATGATTTCAGTATCCTAAATTAGTGTTCCTTTAATATGGCATATTAATTTGTTAAAATCAGTCCTGATTTTTTTTTCACAAGCCTTGTTCATCTGAACATCTTAAAAATATTATGAAAACATCCTTTAGACTAAAGCTGGCAATTTGCTATATAGGGAAATATGATTTCTATTTTCTGAAAAACAGTACCACCACTCTATTCATGACATTTACCTTTCGCCCCTGGGCCTCAAGGAGCGAGGGGAGCCTGGTGCAGACAGTGAGATGAGGATTCCTAGATACACAGGGGTTATAAATGCAGGCTCTGGGATCCCTGGGTGGCGCAGCGGTTTAGCGCCTGCCTTTGGCCCAGGGCGCGATCCTGGAGACCCAGGATCGAATCCCACGTCAGGCTCCCGGTGCATGGAGCCTGCTTCTCCCTCTGCCTATGTCTCTGCCTCTCTCTCTCTCATTCTGTGTGACTATCATAAATAAATAAAAAATTTAAAAAAAAATAAAAATAAATAAATGCAGGCTCTGGGATCAGATATCATGGGTTAGAATGGGGTCTCTAGCTTCACTGCTCTGCTGCTCCATCATACGGAGAATGGAAAGAATATAACACTTCTCACAGAGTGACTGACATCAAAAAATAAGATAATACACAACAATGTAAGAAGTCAAATGTCTATTATTATTCTGCCGTGAACGTAGGTGTGAAAGTGTTTTTCGGAATTATAATTTTGTGCCCCTAAACCAACAAACAAGTATTAAAATTCGTTAACTGCAATGAATCTCAAAACAAATAAAATTATAAGGATATCCACTTTCCCAGGGCACCTGGGTGGCTAAGTCAGTTGAGCAACTGACTCTTGGTTTTGGCTCCGGTCATGAGATCAACCCAAATGCCTGGCTTTACGCTCCACATGGAGTCTGAGAGTTTCTCTCCCACTGGCCCTCCCCTGCTTGCTCACCCATCTCTCTCTTTCTCTCTCTCAATAAAATCTTAAAAACTTTAATATCAAACCTCTAGATGACTATGAGATCAGAATCATTATGTGACGGAAATGTCTGGCTGACAATTACTCAGATTTATAACTTAATTACAAACTCTTAATGCCAACAAAATTCTCAGGTCAGTTTAAATCCACAAAATCAAACATTACTTGTGCATGAGCTTCACTTGAAGTTGGAAGGTTCATTAAAGTATAGCTAACGGGTGCACCCAGAGCTTCTGACTCAGTGGAGCTAGGTTGGGGCCCAAGAATGTGCATCTGTCACAGCTTCCCTAGGCAATGCTGAGCCGCTACTCTGCACTTTGAAAACCGCTACCGAAAATGATTTAACATACGCAGCGATGGACACACTCAAAACTCAAAAGAAAGAAGTAACCAAAAATGTACGTTCACAGCAAAAGCACCTACTCAAGTGGATCTACTGGAAACAAAAGGACACTATAGTTTGAAATACTGTATGTGTGCACCCCCCCCCAAAAAAATATATATATATAGGAAATAGTGAAACAGGGATCCCTTAATTTAATGATATACTCCCCCCAAACCAAAAAGCAAGGTTACAAAAAATATTGTTTATATTTAAATTCTATTTAAGAAAAGCATGAAAGACACTTTATATAATAAGCCTGGCAAGGGATACAACTGTTTTTCTTTTTTAATGTAATTTTGGAATCTTAAAATTTATAATGAGAGGAAACTGTTTCACGTACAAAGACTTGATCAAACACAGATTTAAAATAATGACATTATTAACCAGGAAAAAAACAAAGAGCAAGAGATTTAGCATCCGTAACAAGCACACATTTCAAGTTAATGTAATTATTTGTTAAAAGGCAATATATCACCCTGCTTGAGCACAGTATGTTTTCAGGTAAATAATCTAATGTAATTATTTGTTAAAAGGCAATATATCACCCAGCTTGAGCACAGTATGTTTTCAGGTAAATAATCATCTAAGAAAGCAAGCTTGCAACCTTCTCCAGGAAGCAGACTTCGAAAAGCTTCATCTCAACATGGATTTATCATGTGCATGGAAAATAACCAAAAGAACTTATAAAGCATCAAATTCTATGGCAGGCTTCAGCAAAAAGCAGCAAGATTTTAAACTGCTTCTTAAAAGACGAATTCTTACCCACCCTGCCCCACATTTCCCAGGGAAATAAAAGCAGAAGTCCTAAAAAGGGCCAGACAGAAATACAGTGTCTGCACAGCTTTGAGTCTAGGGCTTTGGAAGGTAATTTCTGACTGTGAAGTCTTCTCTTCCTCTCTCTATTTCTCTCTAGAACACTCAAGATTTACTGATGAAAGCTCAGCAGATACTCCATTATAAAGAGTTATAACAACTAAACTAAGACATTGAAAGGAAAATACCAGATGACACTCTGCAGGATCATTAAATGCCACTTAATGGATACATTTAAATCCTCCTGAATCAACACAGTAACCAGGTAAACTTTATATCTAAAAGCATTTGACACATATATGTGTTTACATGTGATGATGGGTGTGTACAGGTTTGTCAACTTTTCTTAGAATGGGAAACCTTTAATAATTGATTTTAATGCATGTACTTCTTTGGAATAAAACTTAAAATATAACCTGTATTGACGGTGTTAGAGACAACCATTAACTGCTTCATTAAATACACATGCACAAGGCATGGAAAATATAAGTGACCTTAGTTATTTTACTTCCAATGGAAAGTGAGAGTTAAATATAGGCAGATAGAAGTGATACTCCTGATGTAAAGAATACTCATTAAATAAGATACAGTCTGTGAAAATTAGCATTCCCAATGCATAATTTGCAAAACTATCAGAGAATGCACAAATAAGAATAAATAGCGGTAGCAAAGAAGCTTAAAGTCTACCATCCTAACTTCAATTTAATACTGGGTTTTGATCGGTACTTTTTTTTTTAAGTTAAATGGGAAGGAGATGTTGGAAATTGAAGTCGTAATTGTGACAACATGAATCTGTTATTTTCAATGATTAGTGAAAAATGACGTGGGAATTTAATGTTATCTTTATTTGTCATGCGTCTTTCACGTGGAATGATCTTTTTTTAAATTTGGATATATAAGCTTTTAACATCACCATGTCTTATTTTTAGGAATCATATTCATACAGGATCAATTCCATTTGCCTTTGATGAAATAAAAACATTACAAATTACATTTGAAATTTCAAAACTTAGATGCCAGATAATGTATTCAAGTCAAGTGTTAGTTTTCTTTTTACAGCCACCGGTTGTGGTATAATCACCTAAGGAACCAGACAAGGACATGGCTTTGGTATTTTATTTTAGCAATATATAGTATCACTATATACTCTATATACCTGGAAAGTATGCCCTGGCTATTTTGAGGAACACCATGTGATGCCCACTTCAATTTGTTCACAGGCTTTTTTTTTTTTAATTGAATGGTATTCAAGAAAATGTATGTAAAAACTTCCAATATATTGTGCAAAGTCAAAATGAGATATGTGTGGGCTAAAATATTTGAAGCTAAAGATGGAGTCTGAGGCTGATTTCTGAATGGATGAGCAATACAGAGGCAGAAATATCTTCCAATTATAAACTAAAGTTTTATTTCTGTTTAGTATTTATTTAGTATATTCCCCACAAGAGATCTTATACAAATTTCTAACAGTCAATTATCAGTCACTTCTCCTCAATACACTTTGATGGCATCAGAGTAAATGAAGCCCAGGAATAGTGACAGTGCAGGAAAAGTGACTGTGAATAGAAACAAGAGCTAAATGGCATGGAAATGAAGCTGGAAAGGAATAAAGCACAATCCACATGTTTCTCTTCCCGTTTCTATAGGCTGTGCACATTTGCCTAAGTTCAAAAACATCCTTTAAAGGGGCAAACATTTAGCAAGTGAGAAATACAAAGCATCTATAACTTCATATAACGGACTTCTGACCATTTTATTTGCTGGAGATAGATTATTTGCCACAATTAAGTATTCTGAGATTCAATTTTCTGTGTTCTTACTGTCACAACGGGGATTGGAAACCTCAGTTTTTAGAAGGTGGTCCAGAAAAGTTACATAAAGAGCAATACTGACAGTCGGGGGATTGCAAATAACCATCCCTTATCCTCCTCCCCTAGGTAGCAAAGAAGAAACACAAGCCATGGACAACCTTACCTCTGTGGCTGGGAATGGCAGTCTGTGTACCAGAGATTACAAAATCACCCAGGTCCTCTTCCCACTCCTCTACACTGTCCTGTTTTTTGTTGGCCTCATCACAAACAGCCTGGCAATGAGGATCTTCTTTCAAATCCGCAGTAAATCCAACTTTATTATTTTTCTTAAGAACACAGTCATTTCTGATCTTCTCATGATTCTGACTTTTCCGTTCAAAATCCTCAGTGATGCCAAGCTGGGAACAGGACCACTGAGAACCTTTGTGTGTCAAGTGACCTCCGTCGTATTCTATTTCACAATGTACATCAGCATTTCATTCCTAGGACTGATAACTATTGATCGCTACCAGAAAACCACCAGGCCATTTAAGACGTCCAGCCCCAACAACCTCTTGGGGGCTAAAATTCTCTCCGTTGTAATCTGGGCATTCATGTTCTTACTCTCTTTGCCCAACATGATTCTGACCAACAGGAGGCCGAGAGACAAGAACGTGAAGAAATGCTCTTTCCTCAAATCAGAGTTTGGTCTGGTCTGGCATGAAATAGTCAATTACATCTGTCAAGTCATTTTCTGGATTAATTTTTTGATTGTCATTGTATGTTACACACTCATTACAAAAGAACTCTACAGGTCGTATGTGAGAACAAGAGGCGTAGGCAAAGTCCCCAAGAAAAAGGTAAACATCAAAGTTTTCATTATCATTGCTGTATTTTTTATTTGTTTTGTTCCTTTCCATTTTGCACGCATTCCCTACACCCTGAGCCAAACCCGGGATGTCTTTGACTGCTCAGCTGAGAACACTCTATTTTATGTTAAAGAGAGCACACTTTGGTTAACCTCTTTAAATGCATGTCTGGATCCATTCATCTACTTTTTCCTTTGCAAGTCCTTCAAAAATTCCTTAATGAATATGCTAAGGTGCCAGAATCCTGCAACATCTCTATCCCACGAAAATAGGAAAAAAGAACAGGATGGTGGTGACCCAAGTGAAGAGACTCCAATGTAAACCAACTAAGGTAATATTTCAATTGATTAGTGTTTGGAACATTCAAAAGGAAAGCACTGTGTACAAACACTCACTAACAATGACTCTCTAAACACGGAGCAGAAAACAACAGAAGTAATTTTCATTTACTTTTCCAGTATTAAAAGCTACCTAGAAGAAGAAACCTAACATGTAGATATGTAGGAAAAACAAACTATGTAATCATGATGGTTACGAGGCAAACTACACACAATTGAGGATTTGTAAAGTGTTGGCTAAATGGGTGACCATACAGTATCTATTGTAATTTTTTAAAATACGATATTGAACACAATGCTATCAAGTTATAATCAACTAAAGACTGATAAATCATATAAAAATCTTCTGACTGAAAATTAAACTTACTAAGATGTATATACACCTTACTCACTCCCTAACCAAATGCTGGTTTTATTGGGATACTCATTATAAAAATGTAAATGGAACACACAAAGAATATTAACTACGAACTTCTCATTATCAGCAAAAGTCTAAGAAATTTAAATTGAAGTGATAATTGGACTGAAATTTTTTAATTTTTCATTTATAAGAGGTTTAAGAATATATTTCCAATAAAAAGAACAAAAACAACAAAGTGACTAAAATTTATTTTTATGACATTCTAATACCAAAAAAACTCTGAATATCTCCTTAATGCTAGGGAAGACAGTTTTATTAATGGTACAATACCATGACTGCTACTTACCTTTATTAACTAGCTTCTAAAAACTACATGCTACTTGGTTTTAATGAATATTTGCATCAGTAAGAAAAACAAATGTGATTATGTGGTTGCAAAGCTTAACTATTAACAGAAAAGTGGTTAAAATGTTTGTAATTATTGGTTTGTAATTTGTGTGTAATACCAAAAAAATGTATATTAAACTCTAAATCACACTTTGCTGGAATTTCTTTATTCAAAGACATCAGATACCACAACTCACCTCTTACATACTCCTACATCAAACATCAAACCCAATTAATAAAGGATAACTGCCAAAATGGTTTTACGACACCTTATTGGACAAAGTCTCTGTTGAAAATGGTGTTAACACATCATGATTAGTTCATTAGTAAATGATGTCTGATTCTACACAAGCCATACTATTTTTAATATAAACAAAATACATAACACACTTGGAAACTTGTTTATCTCAATTATTTATGATCCTCAGAGGTGATTCTCAAATGTAAGGCGTGGATACCAATATCAAAATATGAGAGAGGAAATAAAAAGGGTGAGTTGCAGTATAAGGAAGTTCACTGAACTTCAGCATTAATCGATTTTATCTAACTCCTCCAGAAGATCTGCTGAGATAAATGTCAGCGCAATGTTGAACTCACTTAACTTTCTGAATGATATCTATTGTCAAGTGGCTGCATTTACTTCCCTAGCTCTGCTACACGCAAGCACTGGATGTTAGTGGAGATGCACAAAGAGAAATGCATCCAAGAAGATCCATATTCTACATTCTTGCCATGTACACTCGTGTAATGTACTCCAATATCTCATATATGAGCGTGCACATTCTGTAAGAACAGGAGAGTGGAGTTGGAAGAATACTAGAGATCAACTAATCTGATCTTCACTTGAAGTTGGAAGGTTCATTAAAGTATAGCTAACGGGTGCACCCAGAGCTTCTGACTCAGTGGAGCTAGGTTGGGGCCCAAGAATGTACATTTGTCACAACTTCCCTAGGCAATGCTGAGCCGCTACTCTGCACTTTGAAAACCGCTACCAAAAATGATTTAACATACGCAGCGATGGACACACTCAAAACTCAGAAGAAAGAAGTAAGCAAAAATGTATGTTGGGCAGCCTGGGTGGCTCAGCGGTTTAGCGCCACCTTCAGCCAAGGGCCTGATCCCGGAGGCCGAGGATCGAGTCCATCGGGCTCCCTGCACGGAGCCTGCTTCTCCCTCTGCCTTTTAATTTTTCATTTAAAAGAGGTTTAAGAATACATTTCCAATAAAATGAACAAAAACAACAAAGTTATTAAAAGTTATTTTTATGACATTCTAATACCATTCTCTGCCTCTCTCTTCTCTCTGTGTGTGTCTCTCATGAATAAATAAATAAAATCTTGTAAAAAAATGTACGTTCACAGCAAAGGCACCTACTCAAGTGGAGTAGGTGGAAACAAAAGGACACTATAGTTTGAAATACTGTATTTGTGTGCAAGCATCAAAAAAAATTATATAAAGGTAATAGTGAAACAGGGATCCCTTAATTTAATTATATACTCCCCCAAACCAAAAAGCATATGGGAAAAATGAAGGTCAGATCCACCCTCAGCACTTCTGAGTCAGGGGGTAAAGAGTTGGTTAAAACGGACACAACAGTGCCATGACCACATGAAATGCTGGAAGACTGCAGAGTGGGCAAAGACCTTCCCAAATAATCTTTCCCTTAGGGTTAAACTAAATCCATGGAGAGGATGACTTCCACAAGAGAAAGAAAAAACCAGAAACGCTAATGGTATTATAGTGTTTTTGTAAAATAACTGTAAAGTGTCTGGAAATGCCTGTTTTTAAAAATAATATGAAAAATTTACATTAAACCCTAAATCACACTTGGTTGGGAATTCCTTATTCAACGATGTGAGACAGCATACACTCCTGTATCAAACATCAACTTGAATCCATTCAAGACAGATTGAGACACCAGTATTTACACAGAGTACTCACGTTTCCAGGTTTAGGAAATTTAATATACACAATAAATCTCAGATTTCATAATAACTTAAAAGAAAGTGAAGCCAAATTTCATAGACTCAGGTCTACAACAGTCTTAGTAGCTAACAAGTCCTAAGTCTGCAGGTTAGTGGCAGTTTTTCAAAGTGGCTTTTTATAGAAACGGTCTAAAGCAGGTGTGACAAACAATAGCCTACAAGCCAAACCTAGTCCACCCCGTTTTTTTTATAACCTGCAACCTAAGAATGGTTTTCACATTTTCAAATATCAACAGGAAAAAACGTTAGAAGAAAATTTCATGCTGTATAAAAGTCATATGAAATTCAAGTTTCGGATCCATAGTAGGTTTATTAGAACACAGCCACGTCCACCCAGGTTTAATCCATGGTTAGTTTCTTGCTACAACAACGGGGTTGAGTAGTTGTATAGTGATGAAGACTGTATGGCAGCAAAACCTAAATATTTACTAAGTGGCTCTTTAGAAAAGAAGATTGACTGACTAACCCTGGACTAGAACTCTAAAAACAAGGAGAAAATATACATAAAAAGAACCCTCTATTCATGCATCTAGTTGTTTCAGCAGCTTTGCACAGAAAACAACTACAGATTCCGGTGTCTGCACTAGGTGATCACTGCTGAATGCTAATACCCGAAGTCAGATTATGGATACCAGTTGGAATTAAATATGTAGAAACACACAAGTCAGTAAATAAAGAGAAACAGCCTGATTTTATTTTTTAATGGGAAAACGATGTAAAAAAAATCAGTTTCCAGGAAAAATACAAATGGGCAATAAAAATATGAAAAATATATACTCTAATAAGCAAATACATTTACATTACATGGATTTTTTTTCACCTGTAAGTTTAGAATTGCTTTAAAAGATTTTTTTTAATAGATTTTATTTATTTGAGATAGAGAGCACAAGCAGTGGAGGGAGAGAGGGCAAGGGGCAGAGGGAGAGGGAGAAGCAGATGGGGATCAGGGAAGCCTGACGGGATCCCAGGATTCTGGGATCATGGATCATAACCTAAGGAGAAAGCAGACCCTTAACTGAACCACCCAGGTGTCCCTAAAAGATTTTTATGACAGTTTTGGAAGAATCCCACTCTGTGAGACTATAAATTGGTACAAGTGTTCTGGAAAGCTACTTGAAAATACCATTCAACATTCTGATGCACAGCTTTGGTCCAGCAATCCCACTTCTAGGAAATTTTCTGCAAATATGTTGAAACAACTACACAAATATAGATGGATATATGTGTCCTATAGGACTGTTTTTAATGGAGAAAAATTCGGAAGAAAAAAAATTGAAATGCCAGTCAGTAATGGCTTAACCAAACTATGATAACTTTATATAACATAACTTTTTTAAAAAATTAGCATATCTTCATGGACTAACATGAAAAGGAAACAAAGATCTGATATGGCAATAAATGTAAATATATATATATGCACACACTGGTATGCATATGCAAGAGGGGGATTAACTTTCTACTACACACATGCTTATATTCGAATTCTTCAAACTTGCTTTCCTTTTATAATAAAAAGATGAAACTAGATATTTATATGTTTCAGGCAATAGTATGAATTTATTGCCTCCTTCCAGTTATATGTACAGATTTTCTAATACCGGTTCTATTTATAGATACTTCTACATTTAATGTTAAACAACAAAACTAATTTTATTTTTTCCACTTTTAGTTAGTCCCGTGTGGAATTTTTATAACAATTCAAAAAAAAAATTTCATATCATCTGAGAAAGTACCATCCTATGTATGATCTGATGAGAAGTAAAAAGTTCTTTTTGTAGTTCCTACTATGACTTTCATTCCAAATGAAAACAAACACTTCCTCATATTGTTTAGATGGTACTGGTTAGCCACATCAACAGGAACCTTTAGACTGTTAACACCGATCCAAAGGAAAATCCCAAAAGAGACTACAAATGGAAAAATAATTTACTGGCATTTGGCAGGCTTCTAATATCCATGAGCATTCAGTGTATGTCCTTTCATTCTCTCTGGATCATACCACTTGGTACCAATTTATGTTTCCAACCACATACTTCGTCTTAAGGAAAGGAAGTTTCACAAATCCACTAAACTTTGAAGTTGATAGCTACTTCTCACTCATCAATCAGGAATACCCAGCTCAAATATTCTAGAATCTACTAAACAATTCCAGGTCACCCTATCTGTGGTTTCTGACAGTTGGGAGCGTGAGGCACGCTCTGAGTACGGCCTCTGAACCAGACTGTGTGGGTTTAAAGTGAGCTTGGGGTGCACGATTTTGCCAAACTGCATAACTACTGTGCCTCAACTTTCTTATCTGTAAAATGGGATCGATCTCTGAGGATTTTTGTTAAGAAAGAAATAAGATCATATTATCACTTAGAGCAGTAACATCACTAGCTATATTGACTTTATTGGTTTTAACTATATATAGGATTTATCGCTTCTCGGTCCCTTTTGGCTAAGATCAAGTGACTATACGTGGGATTTAAAATTCAGTTTATCCCCATTTGGCATGTTTCTAATCTCTGGGATGTTTTATTTCAGCTTTCATTTTTCCCCTACCTGTCTTTTGTGAGCTATCTCCAAAAGTACCCATGATATTCCACTTTCCTTTTAACTTCATTTAACAAGGGACATACTAATACCTACCATGAGAAATGCATTAGTCTCTGCACGTGGTGAAGCTCCAGTCATTTCATTTCCTTAACAACCCAACAAAGCAGATACTGATATGTATTTTCATTGTAAGGCGGAGGCAACAGTGACATAGAAAACGTAAAGAACTTGCACAAGGTCACAAGAAAAGTTAAGAGCTGCAATAAGAAATGGAAGCCAGGCACTCTGGCTCCTGAGACAGTGCTCCTAACCGCTTGCTCTGCTAGGCAGGCTCTCAGGCATGCCAACAACGGCAAGAGACTCTCCCTCCCACTACCCCCAAACACACGGAATCAGCATTGCTATGAACCAAAGGAAAGCCAAGAATACATGTTAAGCATATGCACAAACAGGAACGTGGGGCCTGTTGGATATTCAGTATGCCCAAACATTTGGAAACTTGCTACATTTGAAAGAATACACTTCCATTAGTTTAGAAATGGGCACCGGTAAGTCAGTTCCTCTTTTGAAAGTTTCCCACACTTGGACATTTTGAAAGTTGACCAAAAAGTGATTTCCAGTTTTCACGTTATGAAATTATCTTGTACAGCATTTCCTTATTTGAACTGAAACTATTCCAAAACCTCTATCGAGATAATGGTTTTGGAGATTTCAGGAAATTCATACTTGATTATGTAGGTCAAATACTTCTACTTGAAAGGTAAAAATAGTTTGGTATTTTTCCTCTACTGAAGCAAGCAAAAAGATGTTTGAATTCTGTTTCATCACATTAATGAAATCCAGCATCTGTAGTTCCAAGAAAGAATTTATTCTGAGTCAAATATACATTTCTTTTAAAAACTGTGCCATATCGGGTAGTTCCAGTAAAATTGTCACGCACCCTACTGCCTCATGTTTGAAAACATCCAGTGGGACATGAAAGTTTTCTTCTCAAAGTCCCAAACCAAGCCATCCCAAGATTGTCCATCAACCTAACCCCACAGCCTGGTCAGACTCTGTGGTGAAACGTTCCGTAAAAACTATGAAGTGAAACTCACCATGGAGAACTCCACATTCCCCTCACAAGGTCTCCTAATTTCCCCTTTGCCTTTACCTACCTGGGGAAAAGGACTCTATTCATGGGCAGCTGTCCTCACACAATGCGGCAACTACGCTCTTTCCAACTTGAAGAGTTTGAAAGGACACGTTTTTACAGGCTTGGGCCCAAAGCTGACTGATGGAATTCCTTGAGTCTTTGGCACTTTGCGTACAACATGAAATACAGAGAGGCTTCCAAAATAGTCTCTAACGAGGGAAATTATCTCATTTAAACCTGCAGTTCACTCACCACTGTGGCAAGGGGCGAGATGTGTTTCCGCACTCCATATATACCCAGCACTATTCTAGACACTCGTTCTATGTTCTCAGTGATGCTATGATGTAATGTACTGACCTTAAATCCGTTACCCAGATGAGGAAACTGAGGCAGAGAGCCATTAAATCACTTGCCTACGATCTAGCACCCAATAATTGTTGCATCTAGGATGCTAATCCCTCAAATCTGGGTCTAACAGCCCTGAAGTCTTAGAAAATATGTCAGCCTATCTTCCTGAGATAGAGACCCCTAAAGACTAAGATGAATGTAAAAATAAAAAGATCATCCTTCTGAACGCAAATTCCCGGAAAAAGCAGTCTACAACGGTGCAGATGGGGACTCTGATTTTAGAGTCAACTCTTACTCTCCTATGTGGTTGTAATCTGGGGGCTAATTTCTTTATTTTTCTGCCACCTATTATCATACACAAGAGGCACTCAAAAATTTCAATGACTGTGTATACAGAAAAGATAAACTGCCACAATGAGTTATCAGATGAGAAAATATAAAGATAACTGCAACTAAGCTAATTCATTCAAGTCACAGATTAACAGCACCTAAATTTGAAATAAAAGAAGCTTATTAGAAAATCTGCAAAGATTTGAATATGAAGATGTTCTAATTGATCACATTACACACGTGAAAATGAGGAAGGAAATTCAGTATAAGAAAGCAGAACAATACTTGCTTCACAGGCTCTTCGTGGACTAAACTAAATGACTGCCTCAATCAGAAGACACTGAGCTCAGGATCCTCCCAAACAAAGGTGAATTTCAACTTTTATTACGAGTGGGCTTGCTTATCAAAGATAGATCATGTTCACGGGGGAGGGGAGGGGACCACGCTTTAAGGCAGACATTCTAGAAACCATAGATTATGGGCATAAGGAATGATACAGTGTGCAGCAACCTGACGTGAAGTATTACTTCTAAAATGGGTCTTATTTCACTGCCACGTTAAAAGTAGCGCTTATGAAAGAGACAGAACCTGTTATTTGGGTTTCATAAGGGTGTAAAAATCATGGTACTGTTACAAGTACCAAAAATGTAGTACATGTAAAAGAAAGAAAGAAAGAAAAGAAAGAAAAGAAAGAAAAGAAAGAAAAGAAAGAAAGAAAGAAAGAAAGAAAGAAAGAAAGAAAAGAAAGAAAAGAAAGAAAGAAAGAAAGAAAGAAAGAAAGAAAGAAAGAAAGAAAGAAAGAAAGAAAGAAAGAAAGAAAGAAAGAAAGAAAGAAAGAAAGAAAGAAAGAAAAAAAATTTTAGGCTACAAACAACCTGTGCCTTTTCAGCCGGCTCACTGAATGTGATGAATGAATGTGGGGGGTTAACACACTACACACCTGAAGCCTGTTTTTAAAAGCAGCCCTTTGAGATCATGAACTACTTCTTGCTTCTGTGTGTGTGTGCGTGTATATATGTATTTGCAGCAGCTGACACTGGACACCATGAACACCACGGGGGTCAAGGGCGTCAACGGGTCGGAGCGGTGCCCCAGGGACACGCGGATAGCACAGCTGGTGTTCCCGGCCGTCTACACGGTTGTGTTCTTCGCCGGCATCCTGTTGAACACTCTGGCGCTGTGGGTGTTCCTGCACATCCCCAGCTCCTCCACCTTCATCGTCTACCTCAAAAACACCTTGGTGGCCGACCTGGTAATGACGCTCATGCTTCCATTTAAAATCCTCTCTGACTCCCACCTTGGACCCTGGCAACTCAGAGCCTTCGTGTGTCGTTTCTCGGCTGTCATCTTCTACGAGACCATGTACGTGGGCATCATACTGCTGGGCTTCATCGCCTTTGACAGATTCCTCAAGATCATCAGGCCTTTTGGAAAATTTTTTGTACAAAAACTGGTTTTTGCAAAAATGGCCTCGGCCCTTGTCTGGCTCCTTTTGTTCCTCATCTCTCTGCCAAACATCATCTTGAGCAACAAGGAAGCGACGCCCTCATCTGTGAAAAAGTGTGCCTCCTTGAAGGGTCCCCTGGGGCTGAAATGGCATGGAGTGGTGAACTATATATGCCAGTTCATTTTCTGGACTGTCTTCGTTCTAATGCTTCTGTTTTATGTAGTGATTGCAAAAAAGGTATACAACTCTTACAGAAAGACCAGAAGTAAGGACCGCAAACACAACACAAAGCTGGAAGGTAAAGTATTTGTTGTCGTGGCTGTATTCTTTGTGTGTTTCGCTCCGTTTCATTTTGCCAGAGTTCCATATACTCACAGTCAAACCAACAGTAAGACTGAATGCAGGTTGCAAAACCTACTGTTTCTAGTCAAAGAAACAACTCTCTTTTTGGCAGCAACTAACATTTGCATGGACCCCTTAATATACATATTCTTATGTAAAAAATTCACAGAAAGGCTACCGTGTCTGAGAGGGAGAATAACCACAGCGTCATCCCAAGAAAATCATACTATTCAGACAGACAATATAACTCTAAGTTGATGAGAATTTTAGCATGGGTACCTTCTATGTAAGGGTTAAGACTTCAAAAGATAATTAAACTTGGAAATCAAGTTTAAACAATGAGAGAAAAATGGATGGGACAAATGCTTTCTTCCATTTTATTCCCCTGGTTTATAGAAAGGATTAGATGATAAATTTGAATTCCCTGATTTGAATAAATCAGTCACATAGATTGATTTACGAGCTGAATGAAGCATTAGTCAGAGAATCCAGCTGAATGCAAGTGGCCACAAGAGGGCATCTTTTAGAGAACATTCACTTAAGATTTTGCAAAACATTATAGATAAATGTGAATTACTACGACCCTCCCTTGCAAAACACCCTCTTCCCATTCTTTCACATACATAATTCAAACAACACTACCGCTTTCGTGTCTGACAACAGTTAATACTTGCTGTTTAAAAGCAAAACAAAAAAACTCAAAAATCCATTGATATGAAGGCTGAGGCTCATGGCTGAAAGGGACGGAGATATGAAGCATCTGAGGAGTTGAAATAGGCCATAAAACCCTGAGAAAGCCTGGGTGAAGGAGTTTCTCCCTGTACAGAGCCTCTTCCAGACTCAAGAGCACTGAAATGACTTCAGTACTCCATACGAGGCATGAGACCATTATTAAGCCACGTAAGATGTCACACTGTAGTCCTTTGCAAAGGTCCTAAGTGTGTACAATTTAAGGGCAAGAACCCAGGACTGATCTTCTTTGGAATTCTCCCTCTACCCGACAAATACTCTAATGGTGGTTGAACGTGCCACCTCCTCAGCAAGGCCTTCTGAGGTCACAACCTCTGTTCTCTCTGAAAATAACTACTTCTCCCACTGCTTGGGTGTGTGTTGGGGCCCTCGTGGCAGACGTCCCTTCGCTAGTCTGCAATCTTCCTGACCCCATTCCCAAAAGATGGCGAGGATTCTTTAAGAAAGAGAACATGTTTTAAGGCTGGAAAATAGGTCATGTTTTCTGGGTACCTCCCACACTATTCCCTGCAGACCATCGATTCCAAATGTTTGAAATAGAATATGTCATTGTTGTGTCATTCTTGGAACATTTAGAGAGGGAACTGCTGACACAAGATCAACAGCATCCATCCTAGGGAAATTTTGCAAAGGATTGGTAACCTGTGCGTACTTACCTCCCTCCACATTTCTTCCTGAATCCCTCTGTGCTGGGGGGAAAAAAAAAACACTCCCCCACCCCACCCCACCCAAAAAAAAAAAAAAACAACTAAAATGTGGCTCTCTAGGATTGTGGACACAGATTTAGATCTTCTAGAGAAAATGTACAAAGTAATAGTCATGATCGGCTCTGGCCTCTGGCTGCAACATGATCACTATAAGGTGAAACCCAGGCCTCTTACGTTCTCAAAGGTCCTGAAGGCCCTGGAACTTGCCCACCTATTTGGCCTTGTCTCCTAACTGCTCTTCCATTCCTGGAACGTTCCACTCTTAGGTACATTTGTAACTGTCAGAACATGCCTTGCTCCTTTGTGCTCCGGTGCCACTCACTGCACACATTAATTTCCCCCTGACCCACGAGCAAAACTCTTACCCATCCATGAAACCCTAAGATGCCATCACTTGGTCTATGAAATCTCAACTGGCCGATCTCCCACCACCGTGTCAAGCCCCATCACCCCCTCATCAGTCTGTCGCCACCCCTCAATTATTGTATTTACATTGCTTTGTAATTACTTGCCCACACATGTATCTACACTTTTGATAATTTATGTATATTTTTGAGAGCAGAGATTGTCTCATTGTGCAATCAATAAATATTTGGTAAAATAATCCAGACTGGTTTTATTTTTACATACTAGAAAAGCAAAGGGGAACCCAATTCTCACTGATATTTTTATTTTCAACAGATGAGATAAATTTATGAAAAACTCAAGCTCTTTTTGGCTGACTTCCTATAACATGTACCCAGGAGCCTGGGAAGTGGGGGTATTCTTGGGTTTACTAGTAAATGAACATGAAGAAAGCAGGATTACTAAACAGTACATGTACAGCTTTGGGGCTAATGTCTATCAACATTTCAGTTTTAAAGCTATAGATACAAAATGCTTTAGCTGTGTGCTGTTGGTTTTAGTTAATTAAGTAAAATTTGTAACTGCAGCATATTATACTGTCCAAAACTCTTCTAGAAAACACTCAATGTCTGATTTTTGTTTTCTGAAGGAATGAAATCATGGTAACCATTAGAGATGTCACTAAATCCACATCGCCTTTAAATAAGGCGATGTAGACTCTAATACTGTATTGTAAGTAACTACATCTTGATAATACAATTTTTTTAAAGATTTTATTTATTTATTCATGAGACACAGTGAGAGAGAGAGAGGCAGAGACACAGGCAGAGGGAGAAGCAGGCTCCATGCAGGGAGCCCGAGGTGGGACTCGATCCCGGGTCCCCAGGATCACGCCCTGGGCCGAAGGCAGACGCTCAACCACTGAGCCACCCAGGGGTCCCAATAATACAATTTTTTTAAAAAAAGATCCTTCAAGGGGCACCTGGGTGGCTTAGTCGGTAAGTATCTGCCTTCAGCTCTCAGGTCATAATCTCAGGGTCCTGGAATCAAGCCCCATGTCGGGCTCCCTCCTTAGCGAGGAGTCTGCTTCTCCTTCTGCCCCTCCCCCTGCGAGCACCCTCTCTTACTCCAATAAATAAAATCTGTAAAAACAAACAAACAAAAAAGATCTTTCAAGATAAAATTTCAAAAATTATGCCCTCCCTAAATACAAACATTTAATTCTATTATAGTAACATTATAGTCAAAGACCGAGTACGTGATGTGCAGACTGAAATAACCTATGAAGAACTTAGAAGTGGGCATATTAGAGAACCTTAAAATCACATTTACAGAGTGCAAAGCAGCTATTTGAAAAGAATTTCCCAAATTAGCAATCACCAATCCTAAATCCTACAAGACTTCTAGAATGAGATACTAGAGCATCGCCATTAATGATAGAAACAAGAGAGCAAAAGGGCGGGGGGGGGGGAGAAAGTTAGCTTTAATATAATCTGTGTGAGCTCACAACACAAATAAGGGTTTTTGTAAAAAGTTAAATATAACTATTTTTACTGGATGTAAGCAATACAACTATAGAACATGTGTTAAATCAGTAGTCGTCAAACTGTAGCAGGTATCAGGATAAGCCAGAGGGATTCTTATGACACGGCTACGACACAGATTGCTAGGCCCACTCCCAGAGTTTCTGATTCAGGAGGTCCGGGGTGAGGCCTGAGAACAGGTTGCCAGAGGATACTGATGCTATGGTTCTGGACCACACATTAAGAACTACTGTAATAAATGTTCCCTGAGGTTCGTATGGACTTAAAGATTGGTTCCCAGGACAGCTTTCTTGGACATGAATGCAGGAGTCAACAGGAATCTATCAAAAGGAGACAGACAAAATTGTTACTCAGGCAACAGGGCAGATGTAAGGTGACAGACAATGGTGAGGACGTGGCTACCTGGAAAGTTCACGCCCAACTTACGGGGGCTTCTACTACTCTGTGCCAACTGTTTGCACAGGGGGGATTAAGGGCCCAAGGTTGCTGGCTAGTAGCAACAGCAGAAGAAGTGGATGACGACCAAAGCAGCAGGCAGTACTTACTAGTCACTAAATATTAGGCAAGTGTACCAAGAGCTTTCAACAGATTGTTCCACTTAATCCCAGGAAGCCAATGAAGTGCTATTGTGATCTCCATCTTAGAGATAAAGATGTTGAGAAATGGAGAACTTAAGCAACTTGCATGGGGATCACACAGCATATACACAGCAGGTCTAGGACTGTAACTCAGACTAGCTTCTGAGCCCATATTCTTCACCACTATTATTTACAACCTCAGATATTCTAATGTTCTCAAGGGAAATCATAAATCCAGTCTCCTTTATTTCCTGCTCTTTTCAAAACTTCCGTAGCCACCTCCACACTCCCTAACTCCACAAAAACAAAACATGCATGTGTGGGCCTTAACTAGCCCAGGTGCTGCCAGGTAATTAGCTGTGACCTCGAAGTGAATGAGAACCCTCCAGGACCTCAGAGAGGCAGCCCGCAGTCATTACTGGACACTTGCTATGTGCCAGGTGCCATGCTGTGTGCTCTACAAGGACTATCACCTTTCTATTTCTCACTTCAACCTTATGAGAATAGATACCACAGAGCTTCCTGTTGAGGGCAATGTAAAAAGAAAACTGAGACACAAGCAGTGTCTTTGCCTGCTTTGGCATGCAAAGATACCTTTGCCATGGTGTGCAGGACGTGCCAGCAAGCTGGGAAGGGCTGGGGCTAAAACCCAGGCAGGTGGCCTCAGGCCCAATGCCTCAATGGCTCTGCTACACCATCAGGACAAGTTCCTCAAGGGCTGACATCATACCCAGTGGTGAGGATAGCAAGGAAGTGGCTCCTGATGAGGAAGGGAGAGGTCTCAACACAAGCGAGTCTGCAATCTCAGGGGTTTGAGTAGTTAGACCCCAAGAGTCGCTAAGAGTCCCTGCAGCACTCGAGATTTTGTGAGAGAAGACGATCCCAATGAGTGGGCTCCCAGGTTCCCTGGGGGAGTCAGGCCTTCGGCACAGGGCCCTCCGCCTCCCCGGCAGCGCACAATGGTGAGGCACGCATCCCACAACGAATCCAATTGTGGAAACAGTACGCGAGACATAACGAACTCACCATAAAAAACTGAGAGGAAAAGGTAGCTAACTCCAAATGGAGAAAATGAGGATGGGCGTGCAGGCGAGGACAACGGGAGCTGGACCTGGAAGAAAGCGACAGAGTATGCAAAAGGGGACACTGCCAGGCCATAAGCAGTTTGGAGAAAGGCTCAGCTAGGAGTGGGGACAGAGCTAAGGCTGGAGCACAAGGGGCCACGGGGGCCAGAGGCTGGAGCGCGTGAATGGAGAAGATGAGCCTGGGAATGGAGGATGGGACCCTACAGCAGAACTCTTGGAGGCTGTGTGGACTGTATAGACTTCTCCATGAGCCATGGAAGGTTTCTGAAATGAAGAATTACATGGTCTTGGCTTGCGCTTTAGGAAAATCAATTTGTCAGTAATAGGATGATTATGATTATGGATGGAAGAAAGAGCCACTGAGGATAGGAGATCAATTAGAGAAGTTCTCTATATAGGCAGGCAAGAGCCAAGGGCCAAAAAAACTAACATGGACTTTATAGACATATTCAGAGAAAGAGGTTTTGAGTCCAAGAGCCCCAGAGACAAGGGGATGATTTGTAAAATTATGTTGTATGTAATTAATATGCAAAATGTATTTTCAGAGGGGTCCATAATCCCCATCCTACCCCCTTCCAAAGGAGATTTATTGCTCTGAAGATTGTTTGACTAAGTGGTGTGCTGGATCATAAAGGAAGGCCAAGAAGCAAATTCTGGGTATGATGAATTTAAAGTCTCAGAGATTTGGGTCAATAAATCTAGCCAGTGGAGACAAAATGTGCATCAAGGGCTCTGAAGACAGGGCTAGATTAGATGGGTAAGGGATAATCTTTTCTGAGACAAGAGAAGAAGGAATGAGCTGAGCACCACAGAGGATATGTCACCTGTGTCGTGGACAGGACAGATTAGAAGAGATGGCTGGAAAGGGGAGCTTCAGGGCGTAAGGTAGGGGCTGAATTAAAAGGAGCAACGGGAGACTTGGTATACCAGGAACTAAAGAGGAAGTAATAGTCAACAAAATTCAACACTCTAGAAAGGTCAATTGTGTTTAATCTACAAGTATGAATTCGGTGGCCACACTGAGGAGAAGGTGGGGATAGAACCCAATTTGTAATGGGAAGTGAGAGGCTGTGAGCAAGTCTCCCCTTTCAATACAGGACAAGTCAGTTTACAAGAGTCCCAAGGAGAAAAAAACAACAGCTGTTATGTGACCTCAGCTTTATCCAAGGGATTCTAAGAACAGAGAAGATAGAGCAGCCCCTTCCTATACCTTGCAGAGTGAATACGCTCCATGTGAAACAGCAAACAGAGCATAAGTGCAAACACATGGTGAAAATAACCACAAAACCAAGAAAATCCAGCTTAAGCCAGAAAATGGGTAGGCCAACATTTCAGACGTTAACATTGCCTGGGTTTCTGATACCTAGCCCACCCCCACCCCCATTGCAGTATAAAGTATTTGTAGGGAAAAGGTAGAGGGTAGGAAAGGGAGTGGAGAACACAGAGAAAGTCATAAAAGAGAAAAAAAGAATACAGAAGAGAAAGGAAACTGAATTTAAGACTTAGAGAAACCAGGTAAACTAGTTTGGTTTTCGGGGATTTTTTGTTTTGTTTTTTTAAAGGAATGTGTAAGCAAATAGTGGGGAGGAGAAAGGAAAGAGGAAAAGAATCCTGAGGCAGACTCTCTCCTGGATGTGGAGACTGATGGCAGGGGTGGGGTATGCTCCACATGGGGCTCAATCCCAGGACCCTGAGATTATGACGTGCATGGAAACCAAGAGCCAGACACTCAACCAACGTTTAAAAAAGTCCATACCTCACTCAGCATGTGAATTTTTGCCAATTCTGTAATAAAACTTAAATTAACATGTTAGCATCTCGAGGCAGGGTAATTAAAATGTCTACCTTTGTTTTAAAGGTCAGCCTGAACACGAGATGCTTGAATGTGACTGTACTCAGGGTACCCACCGTGACTTGAGCAATGCTACCTAATGCGAATCTGAATATTTCTATAGTATTTTTAAGAGTACTGGATTTGGGCATTAAATTTATATCATATAGACATACTATATCACGCAACACTTTTTTGTCCTTTTTTACTCTATTTAACTCTGTAACTAAAATTTCCTGCCATCAAAAATGCCTGAACTACAAGTAAATGAAGCATTAACCTGAAGGCAGTCAGCCTGCTGAGACCAACTCTCTTCTCCCCCTACATATCCTGCACTCAGCTCTTACACGTTCCCACCATGTCAGACAGATTAGAATAAGCTAGTCTAATTTCCTCCTTTTCAGAAAGGAGAGCTGTCAAGAAAGAACATAAAAGTAATTCAAGTAATCATGCGTTCATCATGGAAGGAAAACTAGGAGCTTTCTAAAGGCAACTAAAACATCATGGCCTTGCTCTGACTTCTAAGCTGAGGAATGTTTCCAATTTCTAATCATTACAAATTTACATTCAGACACCCCATTCATTCACTTATTCACTCAGACTTTGGGAGAAAGGGAGAAAGGGCGCAAAAGAGAGACAGAGAGAGAAGCTACTGTTCTCTAAGTACCGACCAGTTCTAAACACTGCAGGAACTTTCTGGTATGTTATTTTAACCTTTACAATATTAAAAGGTAGCCATCCCCAAGCGTATTTCCCAGAAGAAGAAACAGATTCAGCTCTATTAATGATTTGTCCAAAGATGGGGGGGTGGGGGGAGAGAGCTGTGAATCGGAGGAGCTGAAATCCATCCATGTTGGAGTCTCTATGACCCCACAGTTATCAGGCTCTTGTCATGGCCTGACACTGCCTCAGGCAAAATTCCCAAAGTGAGGACACCGATTAAGTAGCACAGCACAAGGGAGAGTATCAATCTGAGGTCAAGAGTCATATGCAGGCATATCTCCAGACTCAATCTCCAAACCATCCCTTCCCTCTAATCAACCATTACACATGAAGTTCTCATACCAGAAAAAGGTTTAGTGCTTTATTTAAAGCAGACCAAATAGATACAAATCATTTCAAATGACAGATTAAACACAGTAATTCAAGCATAGGGACCTAAAGATACCAATCTCAGCAAGGGAACATTAAAGGGTTTGTAATAATTACACTCAGCACAAATTCTCAAGCTACTGGATGTGAGCCACAATTTGAGTGACTTTGGTGTACTGAGGACAGGACAGTAAGACCTGATGAAGATTTTACTACAATCCTTGTTGCGTGTTCTGGCTCCATGAAGAAGACATGGGCATTCAAGACAGATCACCTTGAGCTATCAGATTTCTACTTGTCTTTGTTTTATAGTGAGTTTGGATATTACAAAGGACTAGCAGGCCCTTTATAAGGCCCTTTATAGCAGGCCCTTCCTTGCATGATCATATGCAAGGAAGAAAGAACTAGAAGGCAAGACAAGCCTCAGTAAGGTATCTGTCAAAGTCTCACTAAAAAGCTAGGCATAGGGTAAAGGATTCTTTCTAGGACTTAGGAAGACATCAATAACGATACATACTTTTTATTCCAAGATCTTAGAAACACATTCTCTCCCTGAGTGTTTCTGTATCTTTAAGACTATATTTTGAAAAATCAACAAGCTTACCGGAATTCTCATCTAAAATTCTACAATCAGGGCAGCCCGGGTGGCTGAGCGGTTTAACACCACCTTTAGCCCAGGGTGTGATCCTGGAGACCCAGGATCCAGTCCCACATCAGGCTCCCTGCGAGGAGACCTCTGCCTGTGTCTCTGTCTCTGTCTCTGTCTCTCTCTCTCTCTCCGTGTCTCTCATGAATAAATAAAATCTTCAAAAAAAAGGAAATAAAATTCTACAATCAAAACAGAATCCTCCTTTTATAGAACAGTGAAAACCAAGAAAAGTTGAGTAAGTCATCCAGCATCCTAAAGAAAAGGAGTATGAATCTACTGACGTTGTGAATCATGATCCATGAATCAGATCTATGGCCAAAACAAGATTATAGATATCCCTATTTGACTTCAAAGTCCCAAACTCTAATACAGACTTCAGGCTAATATGTCCAAAGTGCTTAGAAAACATGTAGAGGCACCCCCTACTACATATCCTACACAATAGATCCTAGCAAATACAGAGTAAATCCATTTTCAAAAGCCCAGGGGACTTTTTTAAAAAGTAAGAAAGGAAAGAGATTGTTCTAAAGAAAAAGAGTCTACAAAGACAGTAAAACCAAATGCAGTGTGTGACCAGTGACTGAATGCTACATCAAAAAAATTAAGAGTATTATTGGGAAACGGCAAAATTTTAAGACGGAGAGAATATTTAAAAATATTATTGCAAAATAAATAAATAAATAAATAATAAAAATATTATTCCTTCAACAATTAATCTTGACTGATAACAGTATTGTGACTAGGTCAGAGAATATCCTTGTTTTTAGGAAATACATGCTGAAGCAGTTAAGGGCAAGGCATTTCTCACAATGACTACAACTTCAAATAGGTCCCCCCAAAATACTGGGAGGGGACGGTTAAGGGAGGGATATGTGAAAAATGTTAACAGTGTGTAAATTGAGATGAAATTTAGTTGCACTATTATTTCAATTTGCCTATAGGTTTAGCATCTTTAAAAATAATATTAGAAGAAAAAAATCATTTCTAGTAAAAAATGAAAAAAAATTTTAAACATTGTAGTGGTCAAGAAACACAAACTCATATCCTAGGACATTGTTTTGTATTCAAAATAAATTTGGGGTTTGTAATGGCTAAAACAATGTTATTAAAAGAGCCTCCCTGCATTTAATAGGATCTTCCAATGAAGCAGCAAGATAATTATTGTTATAAAGTCTCCTGTGGCTTTTATGAAATGGGAGACTTGCTATAAAAATCAGCAGAAAAGAAAAATTATGCAGGTTAACCTTTCAGTGATTTGAACAATAATAAAGTTACGGCCTGTTTTTCAGCTGCTCTTTTCATCAAAGCATTACACTTTTTTCGTGACTAAACGTGTACTACTTCCCTTTTAGAATGTTAAGTAAGACCGGCTGGAACAAGTCCCAACTTGAGATTGGCATGATATGCTTGAAGACAAATGCATGAAGGCTGCCTCATGCTAACTTTTTCATTACTAGACTTAATTTACACCACCAGCCAAAGCTTTGAAATACGACAATCTGACTATTATGCTCCTAAGGAAGGGAAAAAAAAAAAAAACAATTCCAATCCCAGCCCACCTCCAGGAGGAGAGACACCTACTGCCATCATGGACAAGGGGACAGAAAAGCTCCTTTCCTCCTAACATCTTGATTTAAAAAAAAAACAAAAAAAAAAACAAAAAAAACAAAACAAACAAAACAAAACACCGTCAAGGTGCATCACTGTACAGGAAAAACTTGAGGTCCTTACATAGGACAGGGATTTTCCTTGACATAAGAAATTAATATTGTTAGTTGGCTCTAACAGGACAAAGTCAATGCAGGTAAAATAGATAGATAGATAGATAGATAGATAGATAGATAGATAGATAGATAGATAGATAAAACATTAATTTTTTAAAGAGCATTAAAATTTAAGGTACCTAACAGAACTGCCTTTATTCCATTAACAGAAACTTGTGAAGTATCTGTCTCTCATATCTGTCTCTCAAATAAGGTCTCAAATATGATTTCACACACATGATTCGAAATTTGGGATAATCCTCAGAAGGTGCAGGGAAGGCCTTTGTCCAGCACACTTTTAAGGAGCCCACGAGGGATGCTCTCTCTTGGAATTGACACTTTTAAGATTTGGCAGTTGGTTATTTTGACAGGTTGATTTCACATCCTTTATTATTCATGGATCCCAGTGACAAATGGCAGTGTGCTCAACCCAAAAGGACAAGTCTCAAACTAAGGTCTACAGGGCATAACCTTCCTCCTCAGGATGCAATAAACTGGTTTCACGTGTTAAAAGCATAATCCATGGAGAGGTTTAAATGGCACAAGTGCAGATTCAAATCTAAATGAAGAATTGTTTGTAAATCTGGCAAATTCTTAGAAGACTGAGCCGCTATTAAGTTGCCTAATTTTTGCCCAGGGACTTTCCCTCGTGCTACTTATCAATAACTTTTTTTTAAATTTTTATTTATTTATGACAGTCACACACACACAGAGAGAGAGAGAGAGAGGCAGAGACACAGGCAGAGGGAGAAGCAGGCTCCATGCACCGGGAGCCCGACGTGGGATTCGATCCGGATCTCCAGGATCGCGCCCTGGGCCAAAGGCAGGTGCTAAACTGCTGCGCCACCCAGGGATCCCAACTTATCAATAACTTAATCCCCCCTAAACAGAAGGGAATGGAGGACCATAAAAATTGTAGTTCTGTTTTTGTTTATGAATAAGCAATAGAAGCATAATGCTGATATTCAACTATTAGTATTTAAACACCTATTTGTTTTTCTGTATTAACAGAAAGAAAACCAATTAGTGTGTGTATGTGTGTGTGTGTATTTGTATGTGCGTAATTTCTTTAAGGCATAAGCAAACACTAAGTAACTCCTATTACTGATTTATAACTTCAAAAAAAGTTTTTCATTTTTTTAAAGATTTTATTTTTTTTTTTATTCATGACAGACACACAGAGAGAGGCAGTGACACAGGCAGAGGACCCTGGGATCATGACTCGAGCCAAAGGCAGACACTCAACCACCAAGTACCCCTCAAAAAAGATTCTACATTTATTATTTTCATTTATCTTCTCCCATGATAGTAACAGGTTTTGATTCCATTTGGTGAAATTTTATTTATTTACTTATTTGCTTGAATGCTGCAAAATCTTGCAAACATTTGGAGATTTTTATCTGCAAGATCTAAAATTAATTACAAATATGAAAAAAAGATCTGATGGTGCAAACATATTATGGGAAGTTTTTTTTAAAGAATAAAAGTTTTTTGTCTTTAAACATGGAATTCAAGGGATTAGCTCCCCAAAGTAAATATATTTAAAATATTGTGAATACTGACATTTGTGTCTATGTAAAAATAGGTCTACAGATCTCCGCACATCCTTGAATAAGACAACAGGTTTCCAATGTTATTAATTCGTAGTATAAGCACATTTCAATTTTAGTTTTTAAACAGTATAGTATCCTAAAGGATTTATCTTTCTTAAAATATCTGATTTCTTTTAACCCAAGCTTTAATTGGCAGGAAGGCAGTATGTGTATTTTCTAATTAGCAATAGGAAGAAGCTCATCCACCTCCACAAAAAGGGGGTGGGGGTGGGGGGAGGGAAAGAAAGAAAAAGAAAAAAATGACCTAAACACCGGGACTGATTGAAACTTCATCTCCCCCTCCCTTCCACAGTCCTCTGGCATTCTGAGCTCCAGCCCTCTGTGTTCCCTTCAGGTGAATCACCGTCTGATTCCTGCAAGTTCAGGAAATGCTCTTCCCCAGTCTACAAATCTCACCTACTCTCAGATGTGAGTCACTTACATGAGCAAGAGAGCAAGTTGCTCCAGTTGTTCGGAGCAGGACAATCCGAAAGGGTGCCTCAAAGGACACTCGCAAGGGGCCCTGGGGAGAACCCACCTTCTCTGACAGGGGAGAAAAATGCTTATTTTTCACGCTGTGCCAGAAAACCCACTTCTCTGCCAACCATAGTTTCAAGGCTTATTCTTAATTAGAGTTGAGAAGCCTGTTTCAACTTGAAGACACCGTATCAGGTGAATGGACACCCAGACACCGCAATGAAAGGTAAAGCAAAAAAATTTTCTTTAATTTTCTTAAAAGCTGTGGTGGATAGAACACAGCACTGATTGAGACTGTAATTATCCTTCTGCTTAAATCTGAGCTCTGAAGAAAAAGTAGAAATTAGAATACTAACTGAGTAAGATAATGTAAGTCCTCCCTGGGAGGCACCACATTCCAAAACAGGGGCCATATGTTCTTCATGGAGGTTCACTGCTTCCAACTCGGGCGGGCGGAAAATGTAAATTGTGTATAGTAACTTCAGAAGCGGAAACGATGATTTGGGAACCACTTATATTTAAGTGACTTTTTTTTTAAATCACATTTACTGTATTAGATGAGTAAAATCTATAGTCTCTGGTAATTATTTTCCAAGACCTGAAATGTATTTCATGATAAGTGGAAAAAAAAAAAAAAAGAAATCAAGAGAAAAAGGATGTCTTTCTGTCCAAATTGCTTCATTTGATATAAAAATCTCAATCTTTCTCACTGTGCCACAAAGAACAGGGCCATCCTCATTCCAATTCCTTAAGAGATCATGTTAAAACATGTCACCAAAGGCACTGAAAAAACTGCCCGGCTCCTGACAAAGGGCTCGAACACTGTACTTCTGGTTCATATTCAAACTAGGGAAGTTTTTGCTTCACTGAAGACAACATAAAGCAAGTGTGGAGATTTAAACTTGTCGAATTTATAATAAAGATGTTGCAAGATAGGTGAGCCTAAAGTAGGGTGACTTTTGATTTATTTAGATCAACATTTATCTACCACGGAACCTCATATCGTACTCTCGAGAGGAGTCTGCTCTCCTGTTAGGTGTATTAACACTTTCAACAACAGCTTTCTTTCAGATTTCTAGTTAGAGGCTCCAACTTACTAACCAACCAACATAAACAGCAAAAACATCAACTCTCTATTACCAAAACTCTAGGGGGCAGGGAGAGCCAGACACTGTTCACAGCGTGCATCGTGATCATCTCTGCCATTCTGAGGTTAACAAAAATCTTTCCTTCTTGAAATTAGGAATCAAGGAGATTCTCTTATTAGTCTTTCAACAAAGCTCTTTGCTAAGACTATCATTTCTAACACCTACTTGAAAATGGTTTTGATATATGTAGGTGAAGGCAGAGTGGCTGGAGCAATAGATTCCTGAATACCATGTTTAAGGATGTAGGCCAAGGGTGAGGGAGAGGGGGAGTAATTAGTCAGAAAATCATAACTTTCATGAAGAGGCTGAGGAGAAATTTCCTACCCAGAGACAGTGTGCTGAGAGGGATTACTGCACTCAGGGAGGGGGTCGGTGAAAGGAGACTAAATGAGAATGGATGTTTTTATTTAGGTTACGGTGTGCAAGCCCTCTCCTGAGTCGGCCTGCTTTTCTTCCTTCCATGTTATCTTAGGGTTTCACTTCTTTCAAGAATAATATTCATGCTTAGACTTGTACTCCGAAAATGCCACAGAAATTTCACATAAAGAAGTAGACAAGAATGGTCATTTGTTCTTTGTATACCTCCAAATAGGAAAATGAGGAAAACCCATAAAACCCCCTCCAAGCCTCTCCTGGTGAGGGCAAAACAGAAGTGAGGTGAAACTGGGTTAAAAATCACCTGGGAGTAGTCCACAGTCTCCAGGGCAGACGCTCTCTGCACAGGCAGGGGACAGTAGGTTGATTTAGGGCTGAAGATCCAAGACTCGCAGCAAAATGCAGACTGCGCCCAAAGTTATCAGAGAGAGTTGGGCGAGCCTCTCACTTCTCCAGGAGTTCGCTGCCATCCCTCACAGTAAAATGGGGGGATCGGAGTAGGTGGACAGGGCCCTTGCACCTCTAGATTCCCACAATCCAGGTGATATGCGCAGGTACTAGGATTGGTCATCAAGAACCAAGGATTGGATCAAAGGAGGAGACTGGGTGGAGCCAGCAGGACTCATCCTCTCCATTTCTGTCCCAGCCAACTACATAATGCTAATCAAATCTCAGCCTCTTGAGGTTCCAGGTTCCCCCTCTCCAAGATGGAGATGACCACATTTTGTTCCCACTTTCTCTGGTAGAAAGTGTTGCATTAATACAAATACAACAGCTACCTGCAGTTCTTGTACTGTGAGACCATTGAAAGCAGAGAGGGGAAAACAGAGGCAACCATGACCTTATGAGATTGGACTGGGGGGGGGGCAGTGGCATAACAATAAAGTTTTAACAATAGAGAACAATCAGCGGTGAGGGTTGACAGTGGGAGGTGGGTGGGGGATGGACTAGGCTAGACGGGTGATGGGGATTAAGGAGGGCACTTGTTATGATGAGCACTGGGGGTTGTACATAAGTGATAAATCACTGAATTCTACTCCTGAAACCAATACTGCACTATTTGTTAACTAGAATTTAAGTAAATTGTTTTAATATAAATAAATAAAACTTTCAAAAAAGAAAAGAAAGTGGTTGAGGTGAACCACTTATAAAACATCAGGGTGAATAAGAAACAAGACTGAAACATTCTGTTCAGGCCAAGAGTCAAAGCCAAGCTCCTTTCTCACCAGGAAATATAAATAAAATAAATATAAATATAAATATAAATATAAATATAAATATAAATAAATATAAAATAAATATAAATAAAATATAAATATAAATAAAATAAATAAATATAAATATAAATATAAATATAAATAAATAAATATAAATATAAAATATAAAAATAAATAAATATAAATAAATATAAATATAAATATATTTTTTTTTCTCTTTAAGTAGGCTCCACACCTAGTATGGAGCCCAGTGCAGGGCCTAAACTCCCAGCCCTGAAAATCAAGACCTGAATTGAGATCAAGAGTCAGAAACTTAACCAACTGAGCCATCCAGGTGCCCCTCACCTGGCAACAATTTCTAAATACTCTTCCTCCTTATGTGGCAAAAATGGGCAGAAGAGAGTTTGTTCTCCGTCTTTGTACGTAATCCACGCGTTTCATCCTTTATTAACATTCTTATTAACCAAAGTTAAAAAAAATTATACTAAATGCATTTGAAGAAGAGTGCTGATTAAGTGTCACTTGTCAAAAGACATCACAATGAGTCATTCCTATCAGTGACTCTTTAATAAGGAAATTTCTAATAAGAATTTCTATCATTCTGGAAAGAGAAGGTAACTCCTTAAATGACTCTTTCTAATGTATTAGGTAAAACTCATATGGTACGAACTGCCCTTCCAGTCTTAATACTAAAACAACAATCATAACATACACTGATGCCTTACTTTATGCCCAAGACCACTGCATAGTTTAATTCACATAAAAAAAAAATACCTTCACTCATCTGTAAGGTGTATACTGCTATTACCTCCACTTTACAGCTGAGCAAAGTGAAGTTTAAAAGGCACAAACACAGAGCTCTCTGGCCCTGGCAGGTCCATCTGCAGTCAACTGTGCTATTAGTCACTACTTTGCTGGTGCTGAGTAAACGTGCTGTGTGCTATTACTGACCTCTTTTTTTTTTTTTTGTGCATAGTTTGTAAGCAAAATTATGTAGACTTGTGGTTTAGTCCCTGTCCTGCTTGACTGTAGGAGATAAACCGCTGTCTTGGGTACCTAGCCTGCTACTACAGAGCTCCTCTACTTCATAGTTTTCCCAAAGGAGACACAACCTTGTATCAGCACATGAACCCCCAAATTATGTGGAAGTGGCAGCAGCAGACCAGTTAAGGGCACAACACTCAGAATGACTTGTGTTCAAATCCAGGCCCCGGATCTCACTAGGTGTGTTAATAACCTGGGCTCTCACACTCACCTACCTGCTGAAGAAAGCCCTCTAAGCCTCAGTTTATTTGAACAAGGGCAGGGGCGATATTCTTCTTACTAGCACTCAGGTGGCATCTAAATAGTGAGTGCTTACTGTATGCCAAGCACCAGTAAAACGATCTATAAGGATCAAATGGATAATACTGTGGGAACACCTCATTCAATCGTCAACTCAATCCAAGGATGAATGTTTTACAGAAAAGAAAACTGAGGCATAGGAGGAGTTAGATAACCTGGCCCACGTAAACGGCAGATCTGCAGCTTGAGTCCCATGTCTCTTTAGTTAAGTTGTGTCTAAATAATTCAGAACAGTCCCATGGGCACAATAGTATTAACCAGCATTTGCCAAATGCTTCCTCTTATTAATACTGTTGTTCCGAACAAGATAGTAACACAGACTCTGCTGCTGCCAGAGGAGGGCTGGCCAAGAGCCTGAGCGTGCTCTCAGGTCAGAGATACTACTGGCCTTCAGCCATCAGGGCAACTCTCCAGAGGCACGAGAATAGGGTCAAACTCTGCTTTTCAAGTCCATTTTAAGGACTGAAGGGTACTGAACAGATTGAGATTCTGGCTCCTTCAAAAGCAGGAGCCAGTATAATAGAGGGCAGCTCAAGTAAAATAATTGATGATCCCTGCACTAAAGATGCTTCTGACCTAGTCGAAGGAAGAAGAGTGTTAAGAGAACACCCTTGGGCTGTCAGCACCCAGCTGTGTGGCTCTGGGCAGAGAGCTCATGGAAGGGATGCGAGAAAGTAACGCATGGACACGAGTTGCCTCTAGACTGTAGGCACCACGGGACTGGCCACAATCTTTCTGGGATGGATGACCTCTCTGCCCAAACCTCTTCCTCCTCCTACCTACCAGACTCAAAGGCTACAAATGAAACTGAAAACAAATCATCAATGGGCATCTCAAACCAATTTTGACAAATTGGCTAAAAGAGGAGTGGGAAAGACTCCAAAATTAATTGTTTACTGGATACCTTTGCCAAGAAAGACAGTCCTTCATATCATGACTAGGTACAGCGCGGCTACTCAGGGCAGACATTAACACACGATACTTAAATAATCACAGTTACGATTATTATTTTTTGGTTGTTTCAACCGAACATTTTAAAGGTCTACACGACAAAAACTTTAAACAAGATAAAGTCTTGCATTTATGTAGTGCCCACACCATAGGAAGCAAAATGAATGAATGAAAGAACAGTGGATGCCAGCAATACGGTCAACTGCTATATTCATGTAACAGGATATTATCACTGTTTAAGAGATATTTCCATTGTATTTATTCAACACCAATATCCCCTTTTGCCAAAAACATCCTAATTTCATGCTGCAGTAAATAATACATTCCAACTCTCGAAATTTCTCAAGTGGTAAGCACAGTAGGTTGAACTATATGAAAATGCCACTTTGACTATAAGAATAATATTTCCATGTGGTTCAACCTAGTACGTCAGCAATAAGAAGAAACTTTAGACGGTTTTTTTTTTTAAATTTAGAGCATTTTGAAAGAGTACCACAAATTAAATACAGTACCATTAATTTCTGAAAACCAATAAACTGTCTCTAAGCTTGTCTTACAAACTCATCGATCTCAGTTAAAAAGGAAAATAGTGAGGGGAAATTAGTAAAAATGAGGGAGAGGTTTGGAGCAGGAATCTGGTAACAAGGCTCTTGATCCCACTCAGAAATGGACAAAAACTCCAAGGTGAGGCCTGGAAGCCCCACCATGAAGGCTGATATCACAAACCATAACCCACAAGCAAACTGTATTTGGTCTGCCCAATGTGTTAACAAAATTAACCCGTAATTATAAATTTATGTAATTTTATGTAAAAATCCATTTCTCTTCTACACCAGATAGTCGAGTAGTAACTGACCCACACACCTGTGTGGCAACAATCCAGGGACTCTCAGTGGGGCGACACCCCCAGATCATGCAGTCCCCAGCCCTGCTGGTTACCTTCCCCGATGCTTTGGCTGTTAGCTGTATTTCGTTAGCAATACTATACTGTTGACGTGTTCTTCTACCTGGCTCACTTTCCTCAGTGACATTACCTATGGGGCTACCTTTGAATCTGAAACCCTCCACTCGAGTCCCCTTACTTCAGAGTGAGTTGTTCAGAAACACCAGAGGACTGGTGTTTGATGGGTCATCCTCCCAGTGTTTGGCCATGTCTTACATGAGATCAGCTGCTAGTTCCTATTCTCTTCCGTAGGCCGTACTCCTCTACTTCAGACGGCAAAAGAAGATGCTCATGAAGATAAAAAGTGGCAGATTTCCAGTAAGATACGATTAGGTCACAGGGGGCCACATTCCACAAGAGCCTAACATTAAAGCACGTATTTCTTGAGCCTCACACTGTTGTCTTCAAGTTCTCTGCCGGACTCTGGAGATAGAAGGATTGAGGGACAGTTGGGCAAACAAGCTGAAGATATGAAGAGTCAGGCAGATACCAGGGACTGAGGAGCACAGCTATAGTACAGGGGAAACATGGAAGGCTCTGAAAAGACGTGGCGCAGGACTTAGACTTGAAAGCTTGCCAGTGGACAAGGGAGAGACAGACAGGGAGGCTCTGGTACAGGAGTGTGGGAGCTGCAAAGTTGACAAGTAGACAAGATCAGGTCACCAGGGTACAGACAGAGCAGGGGGCGCTTGAGATGTGCTGTGTACAAGACAGGAGGCTAGTGAGGGCTGTAATGGAAGGAAACGTGACAGGCAAGGGAAAAACAAAACACACCTGAGAAATATTACAATGATACAAACAGATTACTTATTTCTCCGAGCTGGGCAACTTATTGTCATTATACGTCAACCCAGAATTATTTTGATCTAAATGGTCCCACTAGTTTGAGAATCACTGTTTTTTTTTTTTTCCCCTGGTTTTTTGGTTTTTTGGTTTTGTTTTTTGTTTTTTGAGAATCACTGTTTTAAAAATAAGGTTTACTACCAGTGAAGTTGATGGTAGGGATCACTTTAAAGAAAATGTCACTTGGGTACTTATGCATATGTGCTGAGTGTGTGTTCACACATACATACATGACATTAATTTTATGTGATGCCAAATCCTTTTATTACATACGTATGGGGGATGGGGAATTTATTTCTTGCTGTTATAGGAGGATAAAATAAACAGTAAGGGTTTGATGCTGTTAAAAATGTGAGATATCAGCTAGTGTTGAAGACCTCATTACAGAATTATTATAAATGAAGGTAAGGGAGGAGACTGAAGGAGGACTTGTCTCTTAGGAATCAGTCTTATTCAATTAATTTAAACAATATTACAGTTTGATTAAACAGTGATCTGAAGAATGAGGGTAGCTAACCTGACACCCACTCTACTGATAGGTATTCTATTGAGAATACCTACCACCCCTCATCCACAGCTAGAAAACCATAAGGATGATCCTATTGAACGGTGAAGACCATCATCACCACCACCACCAGGAAGAACAATGTTAACTCTTAAGTACAATGCATAAGCCATGGAATGGCCCTTCTAAAACAAGAAATAATATCTGCCTAAGCTTGTGAAAAGCATCCTTCAGGATCTAAACATGTCACCTGGGATCCTATATTTCTGACAACGTCTTTTTTTTTTTTTTTTTAAGAAACCAAAAGTTACTTGAAATACATTTGGCTCACATATCCATTTAAAACCACTACTCTGGTTTTTAAAACTATAGCCCTTAATTAACCCCTCTAGCCAGCCTCCTCTATACCAATAATGCAGAATTCTGCTCTACATAAATTAGACTTGGCCTAAACAGAAAATAAAAATATACACTTTGACTCAGTGAACCGTAAAATTTAACCAGATGATAATAAAAAGTGTATTATTGAGCAGAAAAAAAAAGATATTTCCCAATGGTTCACCCCTGTAGTATTATAGTACTTAAAAATATAAAATTGACTTTGTATATATGATCTCATGACTTCTCAAAGCACCTTTGGGAGCTAGGCCAGGCATTTCTTACCTTCCTCATTTCAGAGATGTGCAAGTTCAAGCTCTGAGACATAAAGTGTTTTGTTCAGGGCCACAGACTTAAATACTGAGTCTAAAACTTAATACTTTAAAAAAAAAAGATTTTATTTATTCATTCATGAGACACACACACACACACACAGAGAGAGAGAGAGAGAGAGAGAGGCAGAGACACAGGCAGAGGGAGAAGCAGGCTCCATGCAGGGAGCCCGATGTGGGAGTTGATCCTGGGACTCCAGGATCACGCCATGGACCAAAGGCAGGCGCCAAACCGCTGAGCCACCCACAGATCCCTAAAACTTAATACCTACCCACTGAACTGAGGTCTAAGACATTATCAGGCTACTTCTGAGCTCCCACTCATCAAGCCAACCAGCATAAGCTAAGAGGCTCTGGGGTCACAAAAAAATGAAACTCATTTCTTGGCTTTTGCCTCTCACTGTGGGTGATGCTGGGCAGGTTGCTGAATCTAATAAGGTTCCTCCAGTACAAAGGGAGTAACTGGGTTTGGGGTTAAAGTTATATAGAAGCATTAGACACAAGCCTTGTCGTCCTGGAGTTTACAACCCACTTTACATCACTCCTAAAATAAATATTTATAAAACAAGTAGTCACAGGTCACCTAAAAAAAAAAAATGCTAAATCTCAATGTGAACCCAAATATACATAATTGTAGGCTATACGTATCAAGTGCAACTTTGAAATCTTTAGAGTAGTACCTGAACAACCTGAATGAAGGACTGTGTACTTTACATTCTAACACCTTTGGGATGTGACTCTATGCATTAATGAAGTGCCCTATGATGACAGTGACCTAATTTTATTACAAAAACAAGTGGATTGTATTCAGTGAGATAGCCTGTTTCTTTCCCAAGGCCTCCAGCAAAGCTGCTAACAGTGTTGGAAAACTCTCCCTTCCTCCCACCCTCCCTCCCTCCCCCCCCATCAAGTTTAAATTGGGAGAGACTCTTGGGTTACAGGCAATTCCAAATGCGAGAGAGGCTGTCCCTTTCAGCAGAAACTTCATATTAGATGTTTTTTGTGAGCATTATATCTTTACCACTGAATTTTAAGGATACTGCTGCAGTATTCCCATATGAGCTACTCTTTTAGTATAGCTTTTCTTATAGAAAAGCACTTCACAAAACCCCTCAGGTCTGAAATTCTTACAAGTTCAGATATGAGCCTTTAAAGATCATACTGGGAAGTGGAAGACAAATAAGAGACGACAACCACTGCCACCAAATTATCACTCCACCAAGTAATCACTCCACCAAATGATGGACAGCTGAAACCAGGGAGAACCAGAGAGCAAGCACTTAATGGACATTAATCTTTCAGATCTTGATCAGAGAGGCAATAAGGGGACCCTGTGCAGCCAGAAAGAATGAAGGCGTCGCTGTGTCCGAGTGGGCACAGCTGCTAAGGCGGGCTTCCCCAGCTAGGCACAAGGGGCTTGCCAACCATGCTGATGTCTAACAGTGAATTTTAAGGACAAGGCTATGTGCCCAGGGTAGCAGTTCAGCAGTGCTGGATGCTGATCCTTCCCCTGGGTCCTCCCATCCCCCTTTCCAGGGAAACAGCAGACGGCTAGACATCCAACACACCGGACTTCATGCTTCTCCTCCAGCTTTTATAATTTTTCCTTCCTTTGGACCCAGAATCTCAGTTCTATCACCCATAAAAGCTGTTGAACAATAAGCAGTAGGGTGGTCTACTTAAAGACCCCGGCACAGGGGTGAGCACAGAGAAAAATAGCTCACCTAGACCATTAATAATTCTGCAGTGGGAACTAAATAAGGTCCCTGGCCACTATTTTTCTGGGTTGCTTATAGGCACCAGGACCATCACTTGGAAAGAATGCTAAGCTGTGGTCCCTAAAGCAAGAAAAATCAGGGCTCAGGAGGGAGGAGGCAGAGGAAGAAGAAAAATATATTTATGTTCTAAACAGAACATTTGATGATCCACATAGTTCGAATGTAGCCACGGAAGATGAAATGATAAACAGACCAAAGTTACAAAATGAAGTATCTGTAGGATCAGACTGGTAATGCTCCCAAGTGAGGCGGCCCAGGCACGTCAAGAGAAAATGCTGTGAGCCGGTAAGCCAGAGAGCAGACTTCTCATCTGGAAGAGGCAGCTAATACTGCTGGATTATTCATGGTTGATGTTTGCATATCTCATTTTTTAGCAGAGGATCCAAATCTAGGTTCTTATGTGAAATTTCCTGAAGTTTTTTAACACTGTTTCAGGCCAAGCAGAACTAGATCTCCAGTGAAAGAAGATTAGCAGTTCCTTCACCAGCAAGACAAGGGAAAACAAAACCCACCTCTGCCCTATACCCTCTTCTACTTTCTACCCTCCAAAATTAAGCTCCAGAATCGTTCTCCATTGTTATCCCAGGGCAGCGTATTAGAACTGCAGCTTCAGTTTCGATCAGATCGGAGACGAATGCTGACTCTACCCATTACTCGCATTGTGAGTCAGGGCAACTTAATTACCTGTCTGCACCTCGGATCTTCCCACCTCGGGGAAGAAAAGGGGATAAACCACGTAGGTCACAGAACTGTTCTGAGGATTGTATGAGACACTAAGCAACTAGTCTGAGGTCTAAGATAAAGGAGACGCTGAGAACACCTTAGTCCTTTTTCCACCACCTGCATTTAAAGACAGCTTACAGCCAACGACATAGCCACATAATTAACAAAATAGTCAAAGGAGGATATCAATGGGAGGCTGGCAAAAAAAGAAACACAAAAAACAGGTCTCTAAGCATCGATACCATCTAACCTCAGGAATGGCTGTGAAGCTTGGGCCTACCACAGACATCACATTCTTGAGTGGTTTCATCAGCCCTCAGCTGGGGGAGCACAGGGTGGCACAACAGGATTCCCGCCCATGAACAAGGTCCTGGAACCTAGCCATTACTACCGCTGAAGCAACTCTCATTGCAACACCCTGCAGGCGCTGGGACATGCACAATGCACAGCTGCTCTGGACTTAACCACACAGGGAGCCCTGCAGCTTAGGGGTTGTCAGATGAGGCTTAGAGAAAGGGCAAGCTCTTAGAGCCAAAATATCAGTCAACTGGCTCCTCGCAGGGCGGCTGAGACCACAAACCACCTAACAGTATCAGCATAAACAAGGCGGCAAGAACTTGGTTCACCTTGTGTCCAAACTATAAATCACCAAATAGATTCCATCCATGGAATTCCATTCCATTCCCTATGACACACAACAGGAACTAACAAGATAGCCCCTACCCTGTGCAGCTATGCCAGCTTCCTCAAATATTCTCATTTCAACCTTGCAGTTATCCTATAATGGCCATATCATCATATTCATTTTATACACGAGGGAATGGAGGGTCAGAAAGCTGGAAGGTAAAAGAGCTGGGGTTGAAACCTAGACTCTATCACACTGCCACCATACTTGGCTAGCAGTAAGGACAAGGGTTCTGTTTTTGTGTGTGTGTGTGTGTATGTGTGTGTGTGTGTTTGTTCTTTTGTGTGTGTGTGTGTGTGTGTGTGGGAGTGGGGGTTGTGTGTGGTTTTTTTGTTTGTTTTATAAAGCCAAGCAAGAAAATATTTTAAATGCAAGGCATTAAATGAGAAGTTAAAGTCTTCAATCAATCCTATGTCTGTCTACCTTCCACCTTTTCTCTCCTTCCCACCACAGGCATGCTTTCTTTGAAAGTGTTATCTGAAGTCCTTTCCTTACATCCTCACCTCACCAACATTACTCAACCCTCTGTAAATAGGCCTCTGCTTCTGCCCTATGCCACCCCCCTGCTCGCCCCCCACCACGTGCACGTACACACACAGTACAACACGTGCAGCCCTGGCAAAGATGAACAGTGACCTCTTTGTTAACCGAATCCTATCCAATGGCACTTTGCTGTCCTTTATCATTTGATTTCCCTGCAAGACATAACAAGTCATAGCTTCTCATTTACTAAACTCTCTTCGTGGTTCACAGGACATTACTCTCTTCTAATAATGGCCCAACTCTCTGGCCACTCCTTCAGCCACCCCTCACCGCCCCAAGATGCTCCTTAAAAGCATCTACATCAGCCCTGTCCCATTCTCACAGTACTGGACAGATTCATCCTGGGCAATCTCATTCCTTTACCATAGCTCTTTCCATAGCTGATCCTCTGTTGACTTTATATCACCAGTCAGAAGCACTGAGCTCCAACCTTGTATCTTCAACCACCTAGTAGACATCACACGAATAAAACGTGAGCATCCTAACATCAACAAACCCAAACCAGAACTCCACTGATCCCTCTATATGAGCCTCCTTTCGTTGGCCCTAACATCTCAAATACCTGGAAGGCCAACACTCCTCCTCCCTTTTCAGCAACATCAGTCAGCCCCTAATTCCTCAATATACGTCAGATATGTCATACCTCTCCATCACTCAGTGCTAACATCATCCTCAGATTACTGAACCTTCTTTGGACACACTCAGCATTTCTACATGCTCCTTTCCCACCAGACCTTCAGCAAACTTGCCACAATGCCAGTATCACCACAGCCGCAGAACCTCCTTGATTCCCACTTCCCCTCATCAGGGTACACCTATTTCCATAGTATCCCAAACCTCTCATTCTATACTTGGTGGTCTCTTTACTTCTAGATCCTCAACTAGACTATAAACCCCTTGAGGACAGACACTTAGTGTCTTCCCTCTTCATTTTTATAATACCAGAGGCTGGAACATGAATAGGCTGTCAGGAAATGACCTTAAAGAAGAAGTCATATTATGGTTGACACTGAAGAAGGAGAGGTAGAGATTTATTTCCAAGGTAGGGGAAAAGGGGGAGAAAGGGGGTCACTCAAGAGTAGGAATGAGTATGAAGAAGAGCAAAGGGCTAAACATGCCATAAGAGGCAGCCAGGTGAGTAATGTAAGGAGTTCCCAATCAAATGAAAATAATCTTTAAATTTCATCTAGGAGAGAATTAATGGAAATAATACAAGCAAAAAACACTTATATAAAGCACTTATTTATGTATCAATAATCTAATTTAACCATATAATGATGCTATAGAGCAGATATTGTTATTTATTATTATTATTATTATAATTAATATTAGAGCACACATTATTCAAAAGATTTTGGGCAATTTATCCCAAAGTCTACTGCCAACTCCTAATTATCAGAACTCAACATCTTTTGGCTTCCATACTCCATGGTCTTCAAAATGACAAAAATAACTACTATTTGACTAGTAACTGTAATTCAAGAATTTCCCTACCATATCGTAAAGTTCAGAAAGCAAAAAAAAAAAAGCATGACTGGGCTGCCTAGGTGGCTCAGTGGGTTGACTTCAGCTCAGGTCATGATCAGGTCCTGGGATTGAGCCCCATGTCTGGCTCCATGCTCGGCAGGGAGTCGGCTTGTCCCTCTCCCTTTCCACCTCCCTCTGCTCATGTTCTCTTAAATAAATAAGATCTTTAAAAAAAGAAAAAGAAAAGCATCACTACTTGAATTATTAAAAAAGAAGAATCCAGCAACAAGCAGCAGGAGAAATTTGAGAGGAAAGAAGCAGAGAGACCAGAGAGGAGGTCAAGACAGTGGCCCACACATGAGACTATGAGGGCCTTGTTCTGGAAGAGGTCTTTGAGAGTAGCAAAAGAAAAAAAAGAGGAAGACCAGGTAAGGGACTGAGTAGGTGAGGGGAAAAAAAAAAAAAAAAGAAAAAAAAAGAAAAAAGAGCTACCCTATAGAGTATTGAGGTTTTAAACTCCTTTGACCACGAGATGAAGGAAATATTCATAAATAAAGACAAAAGAAAAATTGGTTTCTGTGGAGAAAAGGGAAAACAGTTTAGAGGTTTTGAGGATGAGGAACATCAACATATACCACACTCCACCATATACATTTTATTTCTCTTGGGTAGATAGTAGGAGTGGAATTGCTGAGTCATATGATAAGTCTAGTTTTAACTTGATAAGAAACTACTGTTTTCAAAGTGGCCATATCATTTTAAATTCCCACTAGCAATGTATAATACTTTGTTCTTCCACATCCTTAGCAACACCTGATATTCTCTTTTCTGTCGATAGTCATTCTGGCAGGTATGAAACAGCATGTCATGGTGGGTTTTTATTTAAATATCTCTAATGACTAATGATGTTGAACATCTTTTCAAGTACCCTGGGTGAAATGTCCATACAAATCGTTAGATCATTTATTTTCTAATTGGGTTGTTTTCTTAATAGGAAGTTGTTAACATTCTTTGTATATTCTGAATACAAATCCTTTATCAGAAATGTGATATTCAAATATTTTTCCCCAAGTCTCTTTTTTGAGTCCACCTTAATGGCTGTCTGCTGTCTCTCTTGTTGCTGCCTGTGGCTGACCCACTTCTAGACACTGTTCCTCTTCCAGTAGGGGGTAAGCCATATGGGAATTCTTGTTACTGAGTAAGGTATATGTCAAGAGGAAGAAACATACAACCTGGGAAGAGAGATTTGTAAAAATCAGGATATATTTATCAGTTAAACTCCATGAAATGTTTCCATGAGAAGCTGGATTTGAGAATAAAAAGTTTACTGAATCCAAGGATCATTATTATGAAGATTAGAAAACTGTTTCAGTCATTTTTCCCAGTAAACTTTAGTAAGTAAAAACAAAGTAGTTTCACTTCCTTGCCTTACTTTAAAAAAATCCCTTGACACTGGCACCCAATAAGGAAAAGACTCTTAAGAGCCCTCATCATCGTCTGTGCTCTATTAACCAAAAAATTACCTTTTTAGTGTCCACTACGTACTACATACTGTAGCGGTTCGACATAAGGCATGGATAAGGTATCTAAATTCTAAAAGAGATGATTTGGGCCAGGAGGGGAATCACTAAAAATTTGCGAACCATTTTTTTCCACCTACTACCAAATCTAGCACCTACGCATCATGCGATAACAGGGAACAGAAAACAAGGGCAAAACAACAGATAAGGAAACAAGTACCTCTCTATTGCTGAGAAATTCTTCAATAGACTTCTGTCTGCAAAGTGCTCTTTCCCTGCTGACTCAGCCAATGTAACTGCTTACATCAGCCAGAAATATGCTTTGTACTTAAAGGGGAGGAGGTTACTTGGGGTCTCTTTGCAGATGTATGGTATATGAGCAACAATCAGTAAAGAGACATTAGAGTCTCACATGGTTTCATGAGCAAGTGTGACTTCCCCTGTTGCAAACCATTCACTCCATAAATCCATTTGACTGTAGCAGCACACTTGCCCACAGTTCTCAAGATTTCTTTTTTTTTAATCAATACCTTGGAGGGATCCCTGGGTGGGTGCAGCGGTTTGGCGCCTGCCTTTGGCCCAGGGCGCCATCCTGGAGACCTGGGATCGAATCCCACATCGGGCTCCCGGTGCAAGGAGCCTGCTTCTCCCTCTGCCTCTCTCTCTCTCTCTCTCTCTCTCTGTGACTATCATAAATAAATAAAAATTTAAAAAAAAATAAAAAAAATCAATACCTTGGAGAACCCAGAAACAAAGAATAGAGAGGGCTGCTTGAAAGAGAAGGGGGGGGGATATTTTATAGCATTCAGTGTTACATGCACATATGATCTCAGTTAATCTTTATAAAAATGTGTGGAATTCTGAAAGCTTGGGAAAAGTTCAGGAATGTAGCCAAGATCACACCCCCATCACTCAAAGCCAATTAAATTATTCATTCCTAATCATGCCTTGAGATTGGATGGAATGCAGTGATCACAGAGAAACACAGGGGCTTATAAGACACACATTCAAATGATATTAAATTCTTAAGGGAAATCTTGAGGAAAACACAGATACTACTCATGTAAGTTAGAGTCCAGACAGAGATTTTGTAGGGTTTTCAGAGGAATTCCAGAAACATCAGGTGACTTGATAGAGGTCACACAGCTGGTTAGTGTAAACCCAGAATTAGAACCGCAGAAATTATAAGCATAGGATATTGAAAGCATATACAACGTGAGCATATACAACACTCTTACATATATCAGTGCTAGATCTTTAAGGAAAAAAGAAAACCAAAAACAAAAAACAAAAAAAAAAAGAAAACAGATTTTTTTTTTTTTAACAATCACCGATTGCATATAAGTCCCATCATAGGTGCATTTGTTATATGCTCAAGTTGGGGTAGGGGAAAAAATCCAGTAGAAGCAGGGATGGGAAGATGTAAGCTAACACCTCCTGAGTGCATTCCAAGACCCAGGCTCTGATAACTGTCTTTTGGACTTTTGGATTCTTTCACATAATCCTTACGATAATCCTGTGATATAATTATTAGCATTCTCATTTCAGAGATGAGGACACTGAGTCACAGTGATATTAGTGACTTTCCAAGGCCACACACTGGTGTTAGATAGGCAGCATACACAGAATGGTCCTTGCTCTGTCGCAGGCTGGAGGAGGACATAAGAGTAGGCAACTCTCGTGTGGCACAGCTGTTCGTATCCAAAGAGTAGTATGCCTTTTCTGAACCTCAAAAGGATATTTATATATATATTTTTTAAAAATGATGGGTGTGACCGGGTGGCTCAGTTAGGTGTCTGTCTCCTGGTTTCAACTTGGGTCAGGACCTCAGGGTCATGGAATTGAGCCCCACATCAAGCTCCATGCTCAGTGGGGAGTCTGCATGTGATTCTCTCTCTTCCTCTCCCTCTGCCCTCTCCCCACTTGTGCTCTAAAGTAAATCAATCTTTAAAAAAAAAAAAAAAGGAAAGAAAGAAAAGATCAAATTATTCTGTTCATATTCCTTCCTAACTTATCCCCATTCTTTTTTTTGCCCAGGACTCAAGCCAGGAATAACCTATGCCAAACCATTCCCGCAGCCATCCCCAAGTGTTTCCTGACACGTATTTTTGCTTACAATCCATCACAGCTAAAGAATGGGGCTCAACTTGACACTTGAAAAGTTACCAGGTAAGCCAGCCATCAGAAAAAACGCACAGAAAATCTTCCCTGATCAATAATTGTTTTTATACTGTGTGACAATTTGGGAATTTTATTGGTCACTGAACTAATTAACAAAAATAAATCAGAATTAAAAAGAATAAAAATAATAAATCAGCATTTAGCCTCTCATTAAAAATAAAACAGCAAACAGAGAGCATCACTGAGAGAAATTTAACTTGCTATTACTTAATTCTAAGCTTTGTTTCCTGTACGGATCATCTCAAAAGGACAATAAAGATTGAATTAACATTTGGGGAAGATTTTTATAACCAAACTAAAGTACTTATTACTTTCCAGATGTAATAGTTTAAAAACTAAGGTTCAAAAAAATAATAAAAATTAAAATTAAAAAAATAAAATATAAAAAATAACGTTCACTGAGCTTTCCCAGGAATCCAAAGACCACATCCACCTCCTTTCCTGGGTAACTATTTTGACGATGACCATCCAAGAGCAGCTGTACCATGGTAGGGACTCCCTGTAATTGGCACGACTAGTGAGTTTCATTCCACCAGGCAAGTAGAGCAGTGACCTATTGATACCTTCACATTTTGTGCCAAAGAGTGACACGTCCCAAAGAGCGATAATGCAGCTATACCAAAAGCAAAAAGACCAAGGTTCTTCACCAACTCCGTCATTCTTAATGTGACTGCAACTAATGAGACAAATTGTAATTAACAACTTTAAGGTACAGAGTGAACATCCTACTAAGACTGTCCTCGAAATCATGTATTCAGGGAATTTATCTCTTGGGACATCTGGCAAAACGGCTACTGTTTATTCCCCTTAACAAAGTTATGAAGTGACTAAACCAGCTCTGTCAAGTAGAACTTTCTGCAATGACAAGAATGCCCTTTATCTGCACTAGCCGATTCAGGACTCACATGTGGTTAATGCTCTGTATGGCTACAGACCCCATGCATTTCTCTGACACACCAGCCCAGACAGCCACATCCTAGCCCTCAACACCTGCACTACAATACCACTCACACATACACACTGGCACCGAATGTTAATTTGCTATGGAACTAGAGTTCTTTTGTCATCGCCTTTGTTGATCTAATTTAAAAGGAGTCGGGAGAGGAGAGAAATCTGCACCCTCAATTATCACTCTGTATCAAGCTCTGAGCTAAATAATACAGGTAATAACGTCCTAATAAACAAGGAGTGTGTGAGAAAATAGCCTTTACATTGTAAAAACACCTTCTAATTTTTCTTAATTGAATCACCAAGCTACCTGTCATTAAAAATGCTCCCTAACTTTGCCAAGTTTTTTACTGACTGAAGAACAACATGATAAAATGGTCTGGGTGAAGACAGCCACCTATTTTTGATGGCCATTGTTCCTGAGCAGGAACACTGTGCACAGAAATGCTTCTAGCACACCCACTAGCTTTGGAAAAATTTTGGGGCAAGGATGCAGAAAAGAAAATAATGGGAATGGCTAGCAAAGAAGAATATGACATAGACTTAATTCTTTAAAAAAAAAATCAATTAGACAAAACTCTCTATATGAAGTTTTGAGCCTTCCAGGGCAATCCACAGATGGTTCATCCTGCTTACGAACCATTTTGTTCCTCTCTATTACCATATTATTTTATAAAATAAATCATAACAAGTTTAACCACTAATTTGCTTAAGCTGCATTATAAATGTGGAATTTGTGAATGAAGAGATAACCAAGCCCAGGCCTATCCTACTGAATTAAAAAGTCCTGTATTCCAAAATGTTAATCCTATACATAAACTAAGGAAGCAAATACCATGAGGTGACATGGGAATCAACAAAGCTCAACCCAAGACTCCCAAAGCCACAGTAACCACTGTGGAATAAGGCCACTCGTGCTTGATATTTGCCATTTACGAGACCATATTCGTTAAGTACTATTTTTGACATTCTGATTTAAGGCTCCAATCTTTAATAACAACCATAATTGATCAGTAAATCACCATTGAATACGAGTGCCTCTTCATACAATTAAAACTTTGAAATATAATGACATACTGGGCAGACACACAATCCCTAACCAACCCTGGGAAGTATGGGTCTTTCCATTCCACAGTGGACATCCGCAGCAGTCAACACCAAGGGTTGAAATACTCCAGGCCGAGCATGCAGCAGTTTGTGAACCATTCTTTTTTTTAATTATAATGGCTTTGAAAACCATTCATAATTGTTGCAAAGCACAGCCACTGTAGCGGGATACGATGTGGCTGCCCATTTTCAGTCTGTGCCCGTTGGCTGGGCCACTTACCCTGATTAGAACCTGGTTGCCCTCTCTCCATTTCCCACAGGGTTCCATTCTGGGTTAGATCAAAGTGTCTGCTAATAGTTTAATTGAGAAAACTAATTCAAGCACTATCTTCACTCAGGTAAAACTGCACCTCTTAGAAAGCTTCTAATAACACGGATGCCGATGGGGATCTTGTGGTGCAGAAGCAGCCAAGAATGCAACACTCCATTAAGTCGAAATAGGCTTGAATGATACTGTTCAAGACAATATTTGAAACTGGCAACAGTAATACAGATGGTAGCTGAATCAGGCATTTTAAACTTATAAAGCATAATAATGCTATGGGTATCATCGTAATAGGCTAGTCCAGGTATAAATTACTAGTCTGTGTAAGGGTATTTCAGCCAGGAAAACCAGTTTTTAAAAACACTTGTTGCATGGAATAAAGGGCAAGAATTAGAAAGAGGACAAGGTTACTTGGGAAGAGCCTACACTTAAATTTCAGGCAGCAATTTAAGAACCTGTTTTTGGATTACAATCATCAAACTATCGTTCCCTGTTTTCATTTCTTCAAAGAAGCGAACTAATACATATACTACACTGCCTGTTATATAGAGAAATGAGGGCAAAATTAATGTTGTTAGCTCTGAAACAATATCGTTCCAAAATATAATTGTCATTATAGTGAACATTATTCATTAGTGAGAAGTAAAATTTCAGTAACGACCTTCCTTGTAAACTTACATACAAAAAGTCCATTTTGAAAATTGCATTAGTCCTGCTTTAAAGGGGCGGAGGCAGATGACAACATATAACAACTGGGAGGGGAAAATGCTTGCAAGGAATGACAGGCTGAAATGCAAGTCTGATGCCGGAGCAGGGAGGCTAAGTAGGAAGATTCACTCTACAGTGGGGTATGAAAGAAGTTTTCAGCAGACTGAGGAGTCTTCCAGCCAAAGTCATCTGTCAGAGGAAAGTCTTCTGTCCCAGAAAAGTCTTGTCTTAGTTCTCCTTCCTGTGCTCGGTTACCGGCCTGGAGCAGCCTGTGGGAAGCGTCCATCAGCAAGGAAATGGTGGTGGACTCAGAGCCCTGAGCCCCTGCTACGATTTTGCTCCCCTCAGTAGGAGATCCACAATACCCATGATGCTCACACAACATGGTACTGATTGTGATGGAGTGGTACGGGATATACAGCAATATGAACTAAAAATCCCAAAAGTTAGAAGTTTAAAAATGTTTATCTAAGTGCGAGTGGCATAATGTAGCCTTGATAATAAAAACAGGCATCAGCCTAGAACAGTTTTTGACAAGTTGCCCTCCGGGATAATTGTCATAATGGTATGTTTATTTGCATTTTCAAAAGACTGACATAAAGAACCAGAAATACCACATTTTACTCAAGGGATCTCAAGTGCGATGTGTCTGGGGGAAGAGGATAAGGACTTGGGAGAGAGGCCACCAATACTTCGGTCACTCAAAACACTAAAGATGCAATACAGTAACTGTTTAAATTGCTAAAGGCATTTTTTAAATCTGCCCCAAATAGCAGTCGCCTATAAGGGAGACTAGTGGTCTGTGGGACACACATGTGAAGCTCTGACATGATGTCTCCCCACTTCTCCTACAGATAATGAGCTGCACAGCCAAGGGAGTCACGCTCCAAGTAACATGAGCGATGGACCCGGAAAGAACACCACTGTTAACAACGAATTTGACACTATCGTCTTGCCTGTGCTTTATCTCATTATATTTGTGGCAAGCATCTTGCTGAATGGTCTAGCAGTGTGGATCTTCTTCCACATTAGGAATAAAACCAGCTTCATATTTTATCTCAAAAACATAGTGGTTGCTGACCTCATAATGACGCTGACATTTCCATTTCGAATAGTGCATGATGCAGGATTCGGACCTTGGTACTTCAAGTTTATCCTCTGCAGATACACTTCAGTTCTGTTTTATGCAAACATGTATACTTCCATCGTATTTCTTGGGCTAATAAGCATTGACCGCTATCTAAAGGTGGTAAAGCCATTTGGGGACTCTCGCATGTACAGCGTAACTTTCACAAAGGTCTTATCTATTTGTGTTTGGGTGATCATGGCCGTTCTTTCCTTGCCAAACATCATTCTAACAAATGGCCAACTCACCAAGGAAAATATTCATGACTGCATGAAACTTAAAAGTCCCTTGGGAGTCAAATGGCATCAAGCAGTCATTTATGTCAATAGCTGCTTGTTTGTGGCTGTGCTGGTGATACTGATCGGATGCTACATAGCCATATCCAGGTACATCCATAAATCCAGCAGGCAATTCATAAGCCAGTCCAGCCGAAAGCGGAAACATAACCAGAGCATCAGGGTGGTGGTGGCAGTGTTCTTTACCTGCTTTCTACCCTATCACTTGTGCAGGATTCCTTTCACTTTCAGTCACTTAGACAGACTCTTAGATGAGTCTGCACACAAAATTCTGTATTACTGCAAAGAAATGACACTTTTCTTGTCTGCGTGCAATGTGTGCCTGGATCCAATAATTTACTTTTTCATGTGTAGGTCATTTTCAAGAAGGCTATTCAAGAAATCAAATATCAGAACCAGGAGCGAAAGCATCAGGTCACTGCAAAGTGTCAGAAGATCAGAAGTCCGCATATATTATGATTATACAGATGTGTAGGAGTTAAAGGCCCCTAGGCCTACTTGTCTGTTGAAGTCAAAGTGTACAGAATGTAAATAAATGTTTCTTTTGATTATGCTCGCTTCAGTCTCTCAAATACGGAAAAAAAGAGAAATAGAACGGTAAGAAACTTGGGCGTAATTTGGAACTGAGCAAAACATTAAGGCACGCCAAAGAGGGAGACAGGCAAGAGGCGGTGTGTAGCTGAGTGACAGGTTCGTGACTCGGGTCCTAGGAGCAGACTGCAGAGGAGAGAATGCCAGGGCAATGCCGGTGCACTGCAGCCATCTGCCAGGAAATGCTGCTTTGAAGCCACTTTGGAAAGAAGAGTAAGTTTAGAGAAAAAAACTATGTAGCTATAAGGTTGAACATTTGGGTTCATTTATTTCTGATGTAACTGAATACATATTAATTGCTGAGCCTTCTGTCATTCCATCTGTGAACACATTCGACCTTTGCCCATCATCCCTTCACCGTATTTACAAATGTCTACGCACATTAGAAGAAATTTGTAGTGTGGGGTAAGATGGAGAAGATTCAACTCCATCTTTTGAGCGATGTATTTCAAAGATTGAATTCGGTTAACTGATTTTAAACTTAGGCTATTTCAGAGAGAGGAAAAAAATGTGACTCTTAAGAGAAGTGGATCTTGGGTAAAACACTACGTTTGCCATTATTGTAGCACTATGCTGCTAAATCCTCAAGGGGCAAGGGTAGAGACGAGAAGATGGAGGTTTGGTTAATAAATATATGTGGCTTGCCAAAAATCCATTTAATAGTCTTTACTTTAGAAAAATTAGAGTTCCTGGGTGGCTGTGACTCTTGATCTCAGCTCAGGTCTTGATCTCAGGGTTGTGAGTTAAAGCCCCCATGTTGGACTCCACACTGGGTGTGGAGCCTACTTAAGAAAAACTATTAGCAAAATAGTCTTTCCTTTAATACTGTTCTCATTAGTTTGAAAATATCACCTTAAGTTAAAGGACAGAGTGCAACAGATTACAAAAAAAAGCACCCAGGGGACATTTTTAATCTTAGAAGATTTTCTTCTACAAGATACTCTTAAGCCTTCATTCTTTGCAAAGCCATCAGCTGCTTGAGTACTAGGTGCCTCATTTGTCCCTCACACTGTATGAGGAGCGAGGCAAGCATTAAAACAGGAGAACTGAAAGCATGTTTGCCAGTTGGCTGACAAATATGGTCAAAGAGACAACAAAGCCGACACATGCGTAACACAGTGCAGTATTTTATTAGACTCTTGTAAACTATCTGCACAATTCTTAAAGCTGAAGTGCACAGAAATAAGAGCACAAGAATAACTTATGCCCTTATTTGTGTGACTACCATCACGTAGAACACCAACAGAATTTGGGTACTCCTACATTCCTAGTAGGTGAGTCAGGCTTGGTAGACGGATTGGTAGCAAAATGCTTAAAATAATTACTGGAGGACTTCTACTGAAATTCCCATTTCTCCATCAAGTTTCCAATTTCGTAAATCCTAGGGGCACACTATTACATTAATTAATACACACCTCATTTGGTCATCGGCATAGCCTACTATCCATTGTGCACCGCTAGCTAGGTTAAAATAAACTGTGTTTTAGATCAGCTAAAACGAAAAGGCACTTTGAAAGACTAAGTCCTTCTTCCATTCTTCATTCTTCCCACGGTGCCCAAGAGGAGTTACAGCTACACTACATAAAAAGAAGGAGCAACAGCGTGGCTGGGAAAACAGCCTCAGATAACGTATCTTATCCTCTCCATCCCCTATTTCTCTGCACTGCATCACAGCTCCCAGTCAAAAAATCTCAAAATGATATTACCCACTTCAATGTGAATGTTTATGCTGTTGACTGCATCAAGCTCCACCTGGGGCTCCCTGATCAGCGGGACGCATGTTTTGCCGTCTGCCTCTCCCCCTCCTCATGCTTTCTCGCTTCCTCTCTCTCACTCAAATAAATAGATTTTTTTTAAATATAAAAAATTTATTGATAATCTGAAAATGATTTGGAATCTAAAATTTCTTACATAAACTTTCAGGATCCTCTCAGCAATGAATAGCTTAGTTATTTTCCCTTTTATGCAGATGAGAAACATATTCAGAGAATTTTTTTTAATTTTCTATTTTTCCTACAACTTAAACTGATCTTGTAGGAAATCTGCTAGTGTGCGTATTATTAACTCCATTATATTCATTATACCGTTTATACCATTCTATTCTTATTTCCATATGGTATACCAGTATTTTGCTTCTCAATTAATCAAGGGAAGGGTCACCACAAAAATCCATAAACTTATATTAAATAGCTAAGGCAAAATTGTGTTTGTGCATTTGCGCACACACACGTGCCAAAGATAATGCAGCCGAAACAGAAACTTGTAACCTCCAAGAGGAAATCTGATGTACTAGGAAAAAATAATATTACAGAAAGAAAATAAGAAAACAAAGAGACAATAAGGTTTGGGGATCACTTATATTTTATAAATCCTGGTTTCCCCCCAGACTAAACACCATTAAGACAACAGCTAGCAAATTAATAAATACTTACTAAGGACATATCATGTTAAAAAAAATTGTGCAATGTGATATTTAAAACAATCCTTCAACTGAAAAGATGCTCAATATTCCTCAACATCAGGGAAATAGAAGTCAAAACTACAATAAGATATCACCTCATGCCTGTCAGAATGGCTAAATTCAAAAACATAAGGCGAGGATGTGGAGAAAAAGGAACTCTCTTGCACTGTTGGTGGGAATGCAAACTGGTGCTGCTGATGTGGAAAACAATATCAAGTTTCCTTAAAAAATTAAAAATAGAACTACTCTATGATCCAGGAATTACACTACTGAGCATTCACCCCAAAAAATACAAAAGACTAATTCAAAGGGATACATGCACTCCTGTTTATTGAAGCATTATTTACAATAGCCAAATTATGGGATCAGCCCAAGTGTCCATGGCATAGATGGATAAAGGAGATGTGGTATGCATACATGATGGAATATTAATTAGCCATTAAAAATGAAACCTTGCTACTTGCAACAACATGGACAGAGCTAGAGAGTATAATGCTAAGTGAAATAGAGAAAGAAAAATACCATATGATCTCATTCATATATGGAATTTAAGAAACAAATGAGCAAAGGAAAAAAAAGAGAGAGACAGAGAGAGAGTGACAAACCAGAAAACAGATTCTTAACTTTAGAGAACTGAGGGCTATCAGAGAGTAGGTGGCTAGGGGGAATGGAATGGAGGAAATAGGGGATGGAGATTAAGTAGGACACTATATCATGATGAAAAATAAAATATTTCAATATCCCTAAGTAAATTCTTTTTTAAAAAGATTTATTTGAGAGAGAGCGTATGCACACAAGTGGTGGAGAGGGAAAAGCAGGCTGCCCATGGAGCAGGGAGCCTGATGTGGGGCTCGATCCCAGGACCCTGGGATCATGACTTGAGCTGAAGGCAGATGCTTAACTGACTGAGCCACCCAGGTGCCCCCCCCAAGTGAATTCTAAGCTTAAATATTTCTTAGAATCAAACATTTTCTAATTTCAGCATAATACAAACATCTGGTAAATGAAAAATTATTTACCATACCCCCCCAAGCCCTCTATCACCATCTAGTGGTAAAATTCATGAAACCACTGAAGAAAGAGTAAGATCTACAGGAAGCTATCTTAACAGTAGTAAAAAGGACATAACTTAAACAGGCTAAAATATACACAGATTTCACAAGGGAAACATTAGAAATACTGATTTATTTTTCTTTCCTAATTTATGTGCAGTAAAATTTTTAATTAATAACAATTTATCTGTAGTTTCTAAAGTACAAAAAATCTTAATTAGAGTTGAAGAGGGAAATAAACAAGTTAGTGTTACAAATTTTTAATTATTAAGAGACTCAGGGAAGCCTCGGTGGCTTAGTGGTTGAGTGTCTGCCTTTGGCTCAGGACTTGACCCTGGGATCCAGGATCAAGTCCCGCATCGGGCTCCCCACAGGGAGCATGCTTCTCCCTCTGCCTGTGTCTCTGCCTCTCTGTGTCTCTCATGAATATAAATCTTTAAAAAAAAGAAACAAACTCATGGTATTCAAATGACAACATAAGTTGTGAATGTTAAGTCTCTCTTATAAACTGTGATACGAAATTATCTAAAATGCAAAAATGGTATAATGTCAGAGCACATACTCTTTTTCTTTTCATTTGAATACTCAAGATATGAACATAAATTGGAAATTCCTCGATTTCAAAGTTTCATAGGCAAACATTCTTAACATAAGTGGCAAATTTCTCTTTGAATAATGCTGGAGAAGATCCAGTGGTTGCAGTCTCACCAGTCTCCACGGCATCTCTGAGAAATGAGCCCCATGTCTGATTAAATCAGCCTGACTTATAAGCAAGGGTCCAGAGTAGTCACCAGATTTCCCAAAGCTTCCAATTCTAGATCTTGATTTAAATGTTATACACAAGACTTTCCAACGACACTCTGTACTTGTTCACCTACACAGATATACAAACACATGGCACGTGTAACTAGAGCTAATAGACTTACAATAACAAATGCGACTCAGCTCCTTAATCTGTGATGGTTTTTCAAAATCACATTCTGTGCTTAAAACGGTTACTACTAGCCTAAGAAAAATTTTATATATATATAAATAATATATATAATATACATAATGTATATAAATAACTTTATATATATAATACAAATATATCCTCAATAAAATTGAAAGCACCTATCAACTACCAATAATAAATATCTCTATGTGTTTTCCAAAGGGCCTAAACCATATCATATGTGTCCTTAAATTTTTAGACGTTGCTTTATGCAGCCAGAGAAATATCGCCATTAAAGACAAGAATAAATAAATAAAAGGAAAAGTGTATCAGACTGAACATTTACACTATATAAATTTGAAATACCTGGGCAGCCTGGGTGGCAGAGTGGTTTAGAGCCACCTTCAGCCCGGGGCGTGATCCTGGAGACCCGGGATCGAGTCCCACGTCAGGCTCCCTGCATGGAGCCTGCTTCTCCCTCTGCCTGTGTCTCTGCCCCTCTCTCTCTCTCTCTCTCTCTCTCTCTCTCTCTCTCTCATAAATAAATAAATAAATAAATAAATAAATAAATAAATAAATAAATAAATAACTTTGAAATATCTAGATCCAAGCTTCTAAATTTTATCAAACCCAAAAGCACTCTTTTTGTGAATGATTCCATATATTTTTAGTACATGGATATAGAAGCCATAGATGATATGATCTGTCTACACATACAATTGCAAACACACACACACACACACACACACACACACCACTTTGCATAGTAGTGTGGGACCATAAAAATAACTGTGCAAAACTGAAACTCTGCAATTTCATCAAAAGAACAAATGTTTTACAATCTTTTAAAAAAATGTGTCAAAACATTAAAAATGTTCTTATTGTTGGTCATAATAGGGAAATAATATTAGATTTAAGACATTGCAATATTAAAAATTTTTGCAAAACAATTAAAATTACAAAAAATTGCAAAAATTAAAATATCTTATTTCCTTGTAGGGGAAAAAAGAAACCACTAAGAGTAGTGCTTGCCTCCTTAGTATATAATTTACAATATAGAGTAAACATTTTTTCTATGCCTTGTAGAACTGTCACCTTCCTGTTAATAGCTTCCAACATTTTATTCTTTGAGCTTTTAAAATTATGAATTATAGGTATTCCTACTTCTTGAAAGTTCCCATTACAGCACTGTTATGAAGTACCATTAGTACCTATTCTTGCTTACCAAGGGAAATCCAAAGAGGATTTCCACTTTTACGAATAAAAGGTGAAAGGCAGAAAGAGCAGTCAGCATTCATTTTGCATCAAACTGTTACAGAGACAGCAAGTCATGAGCAGTGAGCAGGGTCCCACCAAGCTCCTTCCCCCAGGAACTACACCCAGCATCTCAGCATCAAGGCATGGGGTTCTGAACCATATGGGTGAGCATCTGTGCTTTATCTCAATTGATTTTTGTGCATCCCTTAGCAAGATGTGTCCTGAAGTTTAAGTCTCAAGAGACGTTATTTTTTTAGTCCGGTAATGTTATTCCCACATAAATTAATGGTAACTGCTTCTTTGCTTTATATCACTTCGACTTCTGAAAGGAACGCTCTGACTTTCGGATAGCGAGGAAGAGTCATTATTTTGGAGTTAGTTCCTTTCTGTGAAGTTTCTTGCCAGCATCACTTACTCTGGGACATCGCATCCTTTCCATCACAATCACTTTTCCACTGATGTCAGTATGATCACCTGCACTAAGTTCCTCTGGCTGCATGCGAGAGGCTCAAAATTCCCAGTCAGCTATTTCTTCTCAAACACTCTTTACACATGGTTTGAATTTCACTGTCTGCATTATCACTTTTCATTTCTTTGCCACTCCTTCATCTGTGCTAGTTAACTCTCACTTCTGATCATCCATTTTTGTAGAATGTCAAGAGGGTTATCTCTAGCACACAAGGAGGCTGCACAACAACACGCTTTGCTGCCTATGCGTGACCTGAATAAGAGATGTGCAGATACCGATCACGGACAAACATTGAAAGCAGTGATATGATTGGCTCCTGACTCTGATACGTGTATACTATTTATATGAGCAACTGTGGATTACAGAGCTAGTAGCCAAGTTTGTACTTTCCGTAGGTACTCAGAGTTGATACACTATTGTAACTGAAATTTGGACAGTTGCTGGGAAACTGGCATTACTTAACTAAATTATGATAATTCAAATAAATGTATGTCAGAAATGTAAAACCAAGGACTGCCTGTCAATGTGTATATACGTATGTGTGACCATAAACAGAACCCTATGGGGATCCCTGGGTGGCGCAGCGGTTTGGCACCTGCCTTTGGCCCAGGGCGCGATCCTGGAGACCCGGGATCAAATCCCACATCGGGCTCCCGGTGCATGGAGCCTGCTTCTCCCTCTGCCTGTGTCTCTGCCTCTCTCTCTCTCTCTCTCTCTCTCTCTCTCTATCTCTCTCTCTGTGACTATCATAAATAAATAAAAATTAAAAAAAAATTTAAAAAAAAATAAAAAAATAAACAGAACCCTAAAGAAAAATAGAAAAGGAAGAATTCGTAAAATGATATAGAACTTAATATCAAATATCATTAATTCATTCAATAAAGTGATTAGACGCTTGCATCTGTATATTCAATTATGTGAATTCAACAGTTGTAAATGTTACTTGTGACCCAAATGCCATCAACATTACCACTGTGGGTGATGTGACGTTCTAAAATGATGCATAATTCTGGAGATTACCAAAAAAAAAAAAAAAAAGAATATAAATATTCTAGACAGTATTTATATTCCTGGATACGTGAGCTGTATATTAAAGCAGACAAAGATGCTTTATATGTAAAACAGACTTAAATTCTGGGCTCAGATTTTTATAAACAGGTTTTTCACTGATGGGAAAGTTTAATGGGCTATTCCCACAAGAAGCATGGAGCAATTCTTCATGGTTCAAAGACTGACTGCCTCAGACTTTGTAAGATATTAAGCATCCACAGCCCTTCCACCAAATAATAGGACAAAAACAACTGCATGTTTGACAAAGTGGCCCCCTGTGTAGTACTCCCTCACTGAGAACCCGGATCCAGGTTCCTGAAACATCAGTGGACAGAGAGAAGAATATATCTAAGGTTTCAGTCAATATAAAACCCCAGGCCTTTAGATACCAATAAGGCCTAAATAAATTTAGAAGAGATAGCATGATAGTCATAAATTAACAAGTAATAAGGCAATCTTTTTTACTCCCATTTCTTCAAAATCACAAAAACAGTAAAAAAGTGATTCCTATGAAGTCTGCATGCAAGCTTCATTAGAGAGAGGCCTGCTTAAAGTCGAATGTGTTCTCTGCCAATACTACCTGAAAGACACCTATATTAACTGTAAATGGCCCTAAAATAACAGGTTAAAAATAGATCAAGATGGGGCGCCTAGGTGGCTCTGTCAGTTAAGCATCTGACTCTTGATTTCAGCTCAAGTCATGATCTCAGAGTTGTGAGATCGAGCCCCATGTCGGGCTCTGTGCTGGACATAGAGTCTGCTTGTAAGAGTCTCTCTTTCTCCCTCCCCTTCTGCCTCTCCCTCTCCTCCTCCCTCTTTAAAAATAAATCGACAAAGATCGTAATAATGATGATCAGATCTTATAGAATGCTTACCCAGTCACTGCCCCAAGCACTCTACATAAAAATGTTTAGTCCCCACAACAAGAAGTAGATATCTCCATTTTACAGGTGAGGAAACTGAAAGGCACACCAGCTAAAGGAGAACGGCTGGGAAATGAAGGGTTGGCAGCAGGTCAGGAAGCCAAGAAGTCCATGCTGCTACCTAGACTGCATCACTTTCTCTCCCCACCTCAGGAAGGCTCCTTACCCCTTAAACTCGGTTCACAGCACCACTATCCACCCAAGCACCTGAATTCTAAATCTGAGTACCCCACCTTCCCTCACTCCCGGTAACACCCTCTGATATGGATAGTCTGGGCCTCTGGCCCACCAGGCCCGCACTCAGCTTAGCCCAGACCTAGAGAGAGGCTATGTGGTCTCCGAGACAAGCAAGGACTTGGGAGTGGGGCAGACCTAGATCCCAACCGTGTGCCACACTGAGGGAAGAAAATAAACAACTGTCAGACTTTAAACTAACAGCACTACTGCTTGGGGCCTTGCATTCTCTGCTCCTTCCCCACCTCTGGCATACTATTTTCTAGTACTTTTAACACTGGTTGTTTTCTGATGAAATAAAAATAGCAAACATTTATCGGGCACTCTCTCTGAGCTGAATCCATCTGAATCCATCCATTCCGTCTGCTACACAATCGCCTGAGAAAGCACTAGCATTACCTCCATGTGAGAAATGAAAAGGTTCAGTAATGTTCCCAAGGTCAAAGAGTTCACAAAGGCTGTTTCTGGGGTCTGGACTCTGCCAGTGGGACTCTAGAAGCTCAGGTTTTAACCATGGATTGATACTGAAATGAAATACCTCAAACTAGTACTAATACCACTGAAAGCCTTGTTAATTATTTATGCTACCAAATGCAATTAACAGAAAGAAATTACATGAACACTGCAACTAAGGCGGGGCTTTAAGTTGAGAAGTTCTCCCAGCTAAAGCCTCAATAATTTCTCTAATAAACATGAAAGATAATGCTCACTGCCAAGAGAAAGTTAGGGGAAGCCAATCAATCATGCATATTTGATCATTTCATTTTCTTATAATTAAGATGAGCATATAACTTGCTGTCGAAACCTGGATACTTTTGAGGGTGAAAGAGTCACTTACTGATGCACAACAGGTGTAACCAGGGCAAATCAGGATATAGGACCTATGGCCTCCACCCTCATGACACAGGAAAACTCATGTCAGTATGAGGAAATACCTAACAAGGAAAAAAAAAAAATCAAGGAATCCAGCCATCTCCTCAACCAGAAGCCCCACTGTGAACCTTCTTCCATCCAGTTGCTAAAATGAAACCCTGGATGCTGAGTTAGCAACTATTCAACACGAAGTCTCTAATGGATGCTCCCTGGGACTGCGGGTGGGGGTTTCTAGGTTCGTCTTTGTTGCCAGCAGTTCTGTGTAATGCCACAAGAAAGAATCTAGCCCATTTTGCTTCCTGAAGGAACACATTCTCTAATTCTAATATAAATTCTTTCCATCCTCCGCAGCAAAATCGTCACGAAGCTTTCCTAGCACGATCAATGACTTAGAACAAAATTCATGATTGTAGGGGTTCAACAGATTTGAGAGATGGAAGTTGCATTCAGGCTTCTCAGGCAGAGGCCTCCATGGAGACAGTAAACAAACAGGCTGGGCAGGAGGCCCAGATGTCCCTCACTTCCACAACAGGACTAGATAGACGCCACCTGCAGGAAGTCTCTGATGCTCCCGAAGAAAGGCTGAAACCCCAGGCTACTAAAGCAAAAAAAAAAAAGGGGGGGGAGGGGTTCTGAGTTGGCCTTCCGTTCATGATTAAGTCCCACCAGCCTAACCACATGTCTTCATTCAACCGATGCCCTGATCCTTGAGGATGATAGGGCAGCAGTAAGGATGAAACATGGAAATTTGGCTTCACTGATTCTTTGTTCCGATTATGCTAACTGGTCCATACAAAACAGCGTAAGAGTCACTGCTGCGTTTAAATTATGAACAGCTCTCTACAGCATTAATTGCTTAAAACCACAAAGAATTTCTCAGCCCAGCTGTCAAGGAAATCAGATTGCCAGAGATAACCACACAAACCCTCACAACCTCCCGAAGTACAAACAAGGATGCCTAGCTAACTTCAGCATGCTGGACACAGAAGACTGATGCCACATAATTTGGGGTGTGGCCTACTCTTTGGGTGAAAAATAGAAAAAGGAAACTGCATATGATCACCCACAACACTTCCTCTGACTGCAGTTAACCTCAGTCAAATTCTCTGAAGACAGGCCACAGAACCTTCCCCTAAACTGGCGAGGACAAACGCCTCCCACAACACCCACCACAGCATGAACTAGTAGGATCTGTTTATCAGAACTCTGGGAAAGTTTACCTTAATAGAAATGAAGTCATTCTCTACATTCTTAAGACTCATTCCTGCTCAATGATTCCTCTCCCAGTGATTTCTCAAGGCTCATTTTCCTAACTTGTTCTAACAATTCACTAAGGAGTTGAGCAGTTAGAGCACTAAATAAAATACAGGGTCTTTTAAATCCTCTCAGTTACCTGACCTAGGATGCATCCATATGCAGATCGGGGGTTCAGAAACCTACAAAGAAGGGGCTCAAAAATGTGCAGATACAAGTGATTACACAATACCCCCAAAATAATACTATTTAAGAATATTCACAGTCCTTGTTTATAGATTAATTATATCATCTCACTTCTTTTTACCCACAAGATCAGAGCTTCCCATTGGGGATCTCCTCTGCCTCTCCATATTTTAAAAACATAAATTCCCTCAACACTTCCGATTGCCTACTATGGTAGTGGGCACTGGGGATACCAACACAAACCAACAAGGACAGCCACTTCCCATTCTAGTCTGACGGTTTATAAAAACACAGACTAACACACCCAAGGTATCAGGGACACTTTCGGGGACAGTGACAGTGGAGGCAAGTCTTGAGAGGCAATGGGAACACTATGATGATTATGAGAAATGGGTGCATTGCAGAGACCCGGAGATCTAAAAGAAAATGCCCTCTTCTGCTTCCTCATTATCTTTCCAAAAAACTATACAGAGAAGAGGAAATACATATGCACTAAACTTTTTGTTTTTGTAACAGTTAACGTTCCCAATTTTAATTCTTTGCTAATAACATCAACTGAAAGTCATGCCTTTTGATTCCTAAGGTTAAACGCAATCTAATACTAACCACACAGAAGATCTGTTTGAGCACTTCAACTAATTGGGACAAGTTATTCAATGCATGACTGAACATGAGTGCCCACCCCAAAGTGAGGTAATGTACAGTGTCCACAAAGTATATAAATATTGTGTAAATCAATGCACATTATAAAGGGTAACTACTGTTGTCCTACCAGAAGGTGGACATACCGTACCAAAAATCTGCTCCTCCATCATAATTCTCAGATAATACACAACTGCCAATGAATGCCTGTGCCTGTCACTCCAAGTTAAAAATAAATGAAAAAAAAAAAGCATAGCTTTGAAATAAACCTAAGTATGTTTTAATGGCATAATTGCTACCACTCCACTATTCTCAACGCACTGACCTTGGCAGGATTTAATACTTCACATAGAGAAACATAGAAACGCATGTATATACTCAGTTTTCCTGCCAGATTATACATTTTAAAGCACAGCATCAATTACGTTACTACAAAGTACAAAAAAATTCATGTCGTCCTCTATTATGAACTCCTTGGCACGACAGGATCCGTCACGTTATGCGCCACCCCACACTGGCTGACTTTCCATCCATGGTACCCTTACGTTTTTTTTTTTTTTTTTAAATCCCAGATTGAACTTCACCCCATTCTATAAATAAAAGAACCATCTGATAAGAACCAAAAAGACCACCTCCTTCACAGATTCTTATAGAGAGCCACTTACAAACTCACTTCTTTTAATTATCTCTGTGAACTCATAGAATGCTCCTATTGGGCCTTATACTAAAATCCTCTGTAATTCTTATCTCAATATATTCCTTAATGTCCAACAGAATCCTGCATGGAGTCACGCACCTCCAACACACACACACACAATCATAAATCACTTGTCAGCAAAAACATTTAACTTTTTTAAAAATGATATAATCCAGTAAATAGCTGCTACAGTTAAAATAAATTCATTGAAAATGTTCATACCCATCTAAGGGCCCATCAGTAAGGACTGATTAAATAAATTATAGAATAAGACTACAGGACTATGAATAAAGAAAAAGGAATTTCTATATCAGGTTAACAGGAGTAGATCCCCAAGACAGCAAGTCAAGAAAAAGCAAAGTACACTAGTGTGTCTTACCATCCAATGAAACAAATGAGGAAAATCTGGGATAAAGCAATAGCAATGAAGCAAGTTTTGTACCTTACTGAATAGGTTTTGGGGTAAAGAACAAAATAGGACATTTATAGAACCAAGAAGTAAAAGTCAGCTTTTAAGGGCAGTTGACACCAGGCTGGATGGAAACTGAATGGAAACAATAACAGAGATTTTTGGGGATTACGTGTGTTAAACCCACTCTATTTGTAGTACAAATACACAAGGGATGTTTATATATAACCACTGACAAAGCAGAGTACAGCCTGAGACAGTGTTGGAGAAAGGAAGTGTATGTGTGCCCGTGAGCATGGGGCCTGAGCGGTGGGGGGTGGCCGTCATCTCGGGGGTAGGTGGAAGCTCCTGAGAAAAACATTAATCATGATGAAGTCCTAAAGTACTTTATTCTTAGGGTTCCACAAAAGGAAATAGAAAGGGGTTGCAGAACATAGAATTACGTAGCATAAATCAAATTGGCATAGAAGAAAACACTGATTATCTTTTGGGTTTTCTAAGAATTTATTTGAGAGAGTAAATGAGACAGAGACTGCGTGCGTGCACATGGACAGGAGTTGGGGGTGGGGGTATGGAGCAGAGGGAGACAGAGAGAACCTCAAGTCAACTTCATGCTGAGCCCAGAACCGGACATGGGCCTTCATCCCACAACCATGAGATCATGACCTGAGCCAAAACTAAGATTCGGAAGCTCAACTAACTGAGCCACAGAGGAGCTCCTCATTTCTTTTTTTTTTGATAGTGAGAATACTTAAAGCAGGGAACATGTTCTCTCCCTATCTATTATTTATTATTATTAATATGATCATTTTTTTACTATTAATTTTTGTATTGAGTTAGGGATCTAGTGTTGAGTAAACCTTATTATGTGTGTTACTCAACACAACAAAATAATTTTTAAAATACATGAAGGTATCATCGATAGTTTATCAAGATAAAATATTTTGCCGACATTAATAAGACATTTATTTCCAATGGCAAGAGAGAAAAATGTGTACTAGATAATCTTCACATTGGGAGGGGGAAAAAAAAGATAATCTTCACATTTAAGCATATCCAAAAAAGGTCCAGCATATTCCTCAAAGAAATACAAAATGGTGGCAGGCCCAATTACCAATCCTGCAAAGAATATATTTCGGAGTCATCCACAAACATGCCCGTGTTTCCCATAAGCTCCACACTCTGGGACAGCTGGTGCCAGTTTTCAAAAACATGAGTGACACAGTGAGGTGCGCAAAAAAAAAAATAAAAAGAAGAAGAAGAAGAAGACTCCACTCCTAAGACTTTCCTAAAAAGAAAGAGTAACGGTAGACGGTATGAGAACAGATTTACATCATGCATTTGCATCCAGTGGAGGAAAAAACTGATGAGAGAATTGATCTAAATATAAAGCTAAGACTCAGGAGAAGCCAAACATCATTGCTTTTGTTGCATGAGCCCCTTTCCGCATTCTTCCTTCCTCCTTGGGTTTCACCTAACCTTTGGCTGCTCTAGTCCTACTCTCTCACCAGGTGTACGAATTCTCCATCTTCACCACCACCCTACTGGGACTCTGACCATTAAATTTCTGCTCTCACGGCACACGTCTGCATGGTTGTCCAAAGCTAGAGCCGCAGCTGATCACGCACCCCGGCAGCTGGAGTGAGCTGAACAGACAGGACAGACTAGGAAGGAGGGCATCTGCCCGGAAGATGAAGGTTCCTCCAAATGTTATAAAATCAGAAGCTCCAAAACAGGAAGGTAGGGATGCTCACACTTGGCCACATTTCAGAACTACCTGAACACATCTGGAAAACACAGATTCCTGGGGTGCCCACGGGGCTCAGTCGGGTTCAGCTCAGGGCATGATCTCGGGGTCACTGGATTAAGCCCTGCATCATGTTGGGCTCCTTGTTCAGTGGGGAATCTGCCTGAGATTCTCTCTCCCACTATGCATGAGGTCAAAAGGATTTCTGAGCCAAAAACACTAGGATTTTGATTTGGTTCCTTTGAAGCAGGGTGGTAGAATTTGCATTTTTAAAGGTCCTCAGGTGCTGTTGATGGCCAGTCAGATATAGACAAAATGACTTCAAAAGGTCAGAACCACTCCCTAGGTGAGCATCCAGAGGCCTAGGAGGGGGGAAGAGGTGAGTCCTTTAAAAGTCTTCCAGGCACAGAAAGATGGGAATTCCAAGACCTGTCCAAGCTGCCCTGTTGGTAAGGTCCTTTGGCTAAAAGCTCTACTAAGGCCGATAATCTTGAGACATGTGGTCTTCAGATCACAAGATGAACAGATAAATTGCCAAGTTCTTAGAGACTTACATGTTGATCTTGTCCCAATTCCAAGGCAAGTCCAGACTTAACTTCTTCCTCTACCACCTGCCCTGGCCTCTGCAGTCCTGAGCACCTGCACCACTACATCTGTCTGCCTTCACCCTCCTGACATTCCTCACCTCACACTTGAATTCTCTGTGTGCATACCATCAGCAGTTTTTGATGAGAAAATATCTTTCCTGTGTTACCAACACATAATGTCGCAGTGAGCCCGACTCAGATGCTTCATGGATTCACGTCTCTGTGCTGAGTGTTCATCTGCTTGAGGAAACACCCACTGGGAAGGACATGGGGAAGGAAGCCTAACCCTGGCTCTCAAGACCGGCTCCAAAGTCCAGTCCTGCCACCTCCTAGATTGAACAACTGAAGTTTCCCGAGGCTCTATTTTCTCATCTTTAAAAAGGCACAGTCACCCCTTAAATGGTTCCTTTGTGAATTGGCTGTAAAAGGATCTAATACAAAGAAAGTGCTCTTCAGTTGAGTGTATTCGTGTTTTGATCCAATCCTTGGCGATGAGTAATTCCTCGGATCTCCCCAGCTGTCCCCTCTTTGCCCTGCCACCTGCCAATACAATAATGGGACAGATGCCACAAAATGCCTCCCTGCAAGCCAAATACAGCGCACGGTCAGGTTTTGTTGGGCCCACCAGACATTATTAGGGTTACATTAATCTGAAGTCTTTGAATTAGGTAACAGCATGCAAAATCAGGAGAGACCTAAAACTGTAGTCAAGACCATAGGATCCAAGAGCTGCTCTGCCAGGGTCCAACCCCCAGGTCTAAGAACTCTGGACCTAACAGCCCTGTGCCTCAGTTTCCTCATCTCTTAAGAAAAACGATGGGGCATAACTAGCTCACGCGAGTTATGAGAACTCAGTGGCTTTAAATACATAAGGTGTTCAAAACAATGCACACGATCAGCATATAAGTTTCTGATTATAGTGGCTCATCCAATGGACCCTGACAAGCTCTGGCCACATGGCAGCTGACCCCCTGCAGGGGGGCCACGAGCTCTTTACCTCGCAATTCCCTAATCCCTGAGGGTCTTAAACAGGATCTACCTTCACTGATCTAGACTACTAGCCATCATGTGACCACCTAGATGGGGCTCTTTGGCATTGGACTTAGCAAGACCTACTACCAGAAGGAGCAGCTCCACTGAATTTAACTTCACTTCCTCCCAGGCACACTCAGTAACGGGTATGTAGAGCACTCCATGGCGAATGCAAGAAGCATAGGAGAGCATGGGGGCAGTTAATGGGTGCTTCTGAGACCAGGAGAATAAATCGTGCCTCCAGCTGTAAATCAGGGAAGTCTTGAGAGCTGCAGCTACGCAGCTGCCCATGCCCAATCATCCATTGAATCAGCGTGTTGAGGACTGCACAGTGTGCCTGGGAATAAGCAGGCTCTGGAGGCCAGTCCTTACCTGTGTGTGTTTACCTACCACATCCCATTGCAGCCGAAGCCAACAAGCCTGTGACTTGCATGCGCACAGGTGCTCTCGGCCTCATCAGCAAGGACAGTGTGGGCCCTGAGGAACAAGCAGAGAAGACTGGACCCCTCACCTAGACCAAAGCCAGAAGTGTCCCTAAACCATCTGGGGGTCCCCTGGGGCCTCTGTGTGGAGTATTAAGGATTAAGAGCGACTATTAAGTTTATGAATGAGGCCCACAATAAGAAAAGGGAATGACTCGGGTCTGACGGGGTCACAGCTCCATCTCCGGGGTCTGGAACACTGCCGACCACGTGGTGGGTCCCCACAAAGTATCTAGAGCAGCACCTGGTTGGTCACAAGCACATGAATAAGTACGAAGCATTGCTGGCACCGCGCGTGGATGTTTTTAAAACAAACCAGACTCGGCGAGTGACACCGGGAGCCCGTCCCCTGGCAGCGGGGCAGGAGTGAGCACACCTGCGTCGCAGGAGGAGCCTTCCAGAGCGGCAGAGGGCGCGGCTTCCGGGTCACACAGGTGACAGGCCCTTGGGGCCCCGGTCAGCCGGGATCCTGGAGCACAGGCTTCGGGACACGCCAAGCTGCGCGGCGCCACCTCGACTCCAACTGGGAAGCGGCTCCTGCCTCTTGCTTTCAGAACAGCAACGTAAGCGGCACAAGCTAAGCGGAAGGCGAGGAGCCGATGAGCTGCTCAGAAGCGCTGCTCTCAACCTGTCACTAAAGCTCCAACGTGGAAAGTTTAAAGTGCGGATAACAGCGACAGAAGCAGCACGTCTCACCTCACAGCTGTGGCCGCTGGTGTCAAACTGCTGATTCTCTCAAGCGCTAACTCTGCTCTTCCAGGGAGCCCCAGCTCCCCCTGCCCAGGAGCACCGAGCTGCTGGGGGGCTCCAGGCAGAGCCACGTCTCCCCCCCTCGCCTGCCCACGGCCGCTCCCCACCTGCACCGGGGCAAGTGGATGGGGAGCGTACACGTTCACACGGGAGACCCATTTAGAGGTCACCTGGCCGATCATTTGCCAAATGACATGGGGATGTTGAAAAAAGTAGTAGAAAATTTCATGAAGATGGGGGGGGGTGCAGGGGGAGGGAGGGAGCCAAGCTTTTTTTTCCGATCTTTGAAGGCATCTCTGAAGTAACACAGAGGCCAGCTGACCCCCCCCCCGAGATCCAACCCCCCCCTCCAGATCCAAACCTCTCTCTCTCTCTCTCTCTCTCTCTCTCTCTCTCTCTCTCTCTCGTTTCCATTTCCCAGCCTTAAGTTCCGACGGACCAACTGAGCAGTGACAGGAGACCTATTATTTTGCGGTTTCTGTCAAGTTCCTGATTTTCATCTGCTCTTGAAGACGAGCAGGAACTCGGCGCACAGGCCCAGTCTGGAGCATACCCTGAGACACTCTGAATTGAGCTCGCAGGCGCAGGGCCCCAGGCAGGTAAGGAAGCCGCTTCCCCGCGAGAGAATGTGAGCACGTGTGAAAGGTGTACGGGGACAGAAATGATCTGTGAGCTGACAGCAACAGGGCCCGGTGACACCGGATGATCCCCATTCTCAGTAAGTCACTTGTTTGAGATCTATAATGGGTTGCTATGGGAGTATATTTGCTCATACGGAGTCGGGGAACCAAATGTGAGAGATTTTATCATTGATGGCTACTTATGATGTCCAGTTGTGGCTGTTAAAATATATCTGCGAAGAAGAGCTATCAAAGAAAATGCCTAAAAGGTGTTTATCCAGGACATTTTAAAAGCTTCGAAATGTGTATCAAAATTGCCTCTAAAAACTATAAAATCAATTATGACAATGCTTATAAGCTAGTGTGAGTGCTTTTGTTTGCAGTTGCATGTATGCCTAGAAATATAGTTATAATCCACATGTACATATATAGGTAAAAGCTTTTATCGTTGTTACTGGGATAACTTAACCCTAATAATGCCTAATATGATATTTATTTGCCTCTGGAGGTAATTATAAGCTACAAAAATATCTCTCCTGCGCACAGCAAAAATCTGAGTTAATATGTTACTTATTATGGTAGATGACTAATCAGCTAAATTATTTCAAATACTTTAAACATTATGAATTTAAATTATACACAGGGGAATTGACACAGATCTACACTGAGCATATTCAACCAAACTCATACAATCCATCTAGCCCAGAAATATTTTTTTTAATAAAGTACACCTAATCCTATGGAGACAAGGAATCAAAAATACCACATAGTGGGGGAAAAGGGGGGCACCTGGATGGCTAAGCTGGTTAAGTGTCCAACTCTTGATTTCAGCTCAGGTCGTGATCTCAGGATCATAAGATCTAGCCCCACAGTCAGGCTCCTTGCTGGGCGTGAAGGCTACTTTAAGTTTCTCTCTCTTCTTCTCCCTCTGCCCCTCCCACCTCTTAAAAAAAAAAAAAATCACACTGGCCCCAAACAAAAAAAAAAAAAAAACCCACACATAAAAAAAACAAAAATAACAAAAAACTCCTCACGCCACACTGGAGTTTACATATTCATCTTGTTAAAACAAGCAGACTTGACACAAATTTTTTAGCCCTAAAAAACTTAAATACCTGATCTTAACTGATAAGTTAAAAAAATAAGAACACACAATGTACTCACCATAAAAATACCAAAATAATGTTTATGATTTTTGAGCACATGAATTTTATGCTTCAATAAATTCTATAAATATATAAATTCACATAGAATAGTATGCACACACATACACAACTGGTAAGAGACACAAAAACTCTGAGCTATCGTGACCGTAATAGTGCGGTAAGGAAGAAATGAGGGGAACCAAGATACTCAAAAGCATGAAGACCCAATAAGGGGAAGTGGACAGGGTATGGAGAAAGAATTACCATTTGCTGAGATGTTGTAGTGCCCATTTTCCACTTGAGGAAGCAGGTAGACAAGATATAACTATCCTCACCAAGGCCACCCAGCCGATCTCACCATGAGCCTGAGTCGGCTGAGAACATGGAAGGCACTTGTACTCCATTCATGGCAGCTCTGAGGCCACAGGGTTTCAATCAATTCAACCTTACCACTGCTACACCTACTCCCTCCCCTTCCACCCCCCTCCACCAAATCAACAATCAGCAGGTCCTAAAATCCTCTTCAACTACTTTCATCCTCAATCATGTATTTGTTGGTTAGTACTTATAATTCTCTGGCTATAAGAATGTTCAATCTGATATCAGGAACATATACTAGGGGGCAAGCTATACTTGAAACATAAATTACAATGATCCCTGACATTCTTAAACACAATACAAGTTGGGGGGAAGTGGCAGCAATAGAAAAAAAAGTTTCCTAAAGTCAACAGAATTGGGGGAAAGATGGGGGGGGGGGCGTGCAATTTAAAATACCTAGTGAGTACACTAGGAAGCAAGGTACTAAGTAAGTACCTTCTAAGAGGCCAGGCTACCAAACTCCCTAAGTCCCATTCCCTGATGTAAAATTCCCGGTTGATGCTGTTTATCTGGGGGTCCTTACTTTGAGAATTATCAATCTACAGCTGAAACCCACTTCACATTTGCCTTACTAATAACACTGTCTACAATGTAAGCCAGTTAAAGACAGGGCAAAATAATGAATAAATGCTTAATAAGCAAAACCACCATATAATCCCTATATAATTAGATACGACATTGTTCCTATCAGAAAAAGGAAGGAAGCAAGGAAGGGAAAAAGAGAGACAAGGTATATTAGATCTAAGATCTGGAGTCAGCTGCAAGACAGAGGAATAGTGCTGCCTCTAGAGTGAATTTAGGGTGGAGGCTTCCTAAGCCTCTCTCTCTCTCTGGTAAGAATCCAGAATCACATTTATGTCATTTGGTTTCCGCATTTCCTTGAAAGTTAGGTTGGTATCAAGTAAGCTGTCTCAACTTCCCAGGATGAACAGTTTCTGGAATCCCAAGAACAGACCAGTCCAGAGATAAGAGGCTGAAGCCAACACAAGCTTTTTTCTGCCATCCTCCTTATGGGTATCCTCACTTGCAGGAGGCTCTCTAATAGAGGACAACTGGACAATAAGGAGAGTTTGTTTCAAATGAAAATCACATCATCTGCATAAGAGCACCAAGCCTTTCTAGGTAGGGCAGTGGTTCCTAAAATGTAGTCCCCAGACAAGATGCATCAACAGCACCAGTGAACTTGTTAGATAAGCCAAGTTTTGACCCCAGAACTACTGAATTATGAAATTTGGGGAATGGAGCTTGGCAATCTGTGTTTTAACAAGCCCTCTAGGTGATCTGCTGCACATTCAATTCTGAATCCCACTGGGTAAATGCACCATACATCCTGGGACAGGGTTGGGCACGACTATAAGTAGTACCCCACCCCTACTTCCTACTTGGAGAAGCATCCTGGTTTGGACAGTTACTTTTTTGGTCATCCTTACATTTCAGATTAAACAGCACAAAGGGGATTGATTCATGGGTCGGACTCTATTTACTACTTGGGATTTCAAATTAGCTTCAAGTCTGCTGACACATTCTGATACTTCTGATACTAAACGTACAGCGTCCCTGAGTGCTGAAAAATGCATTTCCTCATAAAAGTCTAGGGGACAGGGCTAGAGAAACCAATTCAGTAGAGGTATCCTAGCTTTACCAAAAAAATTACTAGCACTACATAAAATGCCCAGCTTCCTAAGCAGTATAGGGGAGAAGTCTCCTCCATCATTACGTTTAAAATCCTTCTAACTAAATATTCTGGCTCAGGGCACCTGGGTGGCTCAGTTGGTTAAGCGTCTTAGGCTCAGATCACCATCCCAGTGTCCTGGGATAGATTCCCACACCTGCTCAGCAGGGAGTCTGCTTCTCCCTCTCCTTCTGCCACTCCCCAATTGTACACTCTCTCTTAAATACATATGATAGACTGACAGATATTTTCTGTCTCCTCTACAGAGCGTGTTCTCCCCCTGAGCACCCTCAAAAGTACAAGCCTAGCAGGTAATTTACTAGCCTTATTTTTATGATAATTTAGCTATATTAATTTCCAGAAAAACCAAGTTTTCCACAAAGCTTCCCAATCCCACCTGTCCTTTTAAAGGCAAAGTAAAATGTTGGCCATATGCTTTTGGATCGGATCAACTTTTCATTCCTTTGAAATCCTTTGTCTTCACACAACCTAAGCGAAGTTGCTGTTTTTTAATTCAACTCTAAAGTCTTCCATCTGTTGTTTCTGAGAAGCATCAAAGGCCTCAGACACCATGTTCCAACCCTTCATCTCCCAGATAAAATAATCATAGAGGGATGGTAGCTTCTACTCAATTATATAACACCTGTTGTTGAAGTCATGATCTCAAAGAGACAAAGATCAGGTATTTGGCTGCTCAGATTTGACCCAAAGGAGACTGTGCACTTTGGTGTGGTCACTTGGACAAAGAATCTGATTCTCGGGCAGCCTGCGGGGCTCAGCAGTTTAGTGCCGCCTTCAGCCCAGGGCGTGATCCTGGAGTCCTGGGATAGAGGCCCACGTCGGCTCCCTGCGTGAAGCCTGCTTCTCCCTCTGCCAGTCTCTCTCTCTCTCTCTCTCTCTCTCTCTCTCTCATGAATAAATAAAAATCTTAAAAAAAATCATCTGATTCTCAGTTTTCTAGGATGACACACACTTATTTTCATCCTGTCACTGGACTATAGCAACAATTAGACACCCAACCTGTCAAGTTTTCTTTTATTGTGGGAGAGATACCTCTGCTGGAAAGTAGGACTCACCCACTGCTTACAGTCTGCCCAGTGACTGAGTTCAGCCTTAAGATCAATGGTTGGTACATGAGCTCACCAAAGACTTCATGTGAGGAATGTTTCCATCCTGCTACAGAGAGTGAATGAAATCTTCACATTCTAGACCTATTTCATTCATTCATTCATTCAGTCAGTCAGTCAGTCAGTCAGTCAACACTGATTCCATAAAAATGTGCCCACCATGATTCTAGATGCTAGGGGTACCTCTGCAGGCAGCAGATTCCCTGACCTCATGCAGCTTACATTCTAACAGGCGCAAGGACAAGCCATGACCCTTTCAATTCTTTCTCTGACGAAATGATATTTATTCAGTTATGACAAAAATCTTTGGGCATACTTTAATGTACTAGATTATATTTTGATTCCTTTATAGAGATTTGAAGGGAACTCATCCCATTAGAAGCCAAACAACAATTATGAACTTGATCTGATCCCTGACCTAACGCTGTTAGATGCTAATAGCCCTACGTGCACTGATGACAAAAACAGGATATGGAAGATGATACAAAATTCAGTTAAATATCCTAAGAGATGGCTGTAGCATTGAAGATTCTCTTTTTCCTGGTCCTGAAATTGCCTATCTAGGTTTCTGCATAAGGATCTCACTGCCTCTTTCCTTATGTCAAGCATCTCTGCATGTACCAATTTTATAGAAGTGAAAAAAGGAAGAGAGAGGGTATGTTCTGAGATTAAACGAAAACCTAAAATGTAAGTAAGAGTAGCTGTCTTGTTATCACAGAGTCTATGAAGAGTGTGAACACAGTAGCCAGCTCTTTCACCAGGGCCACTGAGACAGGTAGCAGGTCAACAACAACAACAAAAAAGGGAAACAAAGTCAGAATCATTTTCAGGAAAGGAGATCTCCTTTAAAAACATTATTTTGTCTTAAAATACTTAATGTACATTACTGCCTAATCTTTTGGACAAGACATTTTTCTTTCTTTCCCGTCCCCCCCACCCCCGAGTAATTATCCTTCATTAAACAGAACATTACCATACTGCCAGTCATGTCTAGTTTTTTGGTTTTTTTCAAGTAGTAGAATTTTAAAATATTTGAGAAGCCGTGTGAGTAAAAAAAAACAAAATAAACTCAGATTTTTTTTACGTCTTTTCAGATTTTATTCCGTGAATAATTCATTTTATACTGCTAAAGTCACATATGTATGTTAGTATCTTTCTTTTTTCATGTTCCATCATATATAACACAAACATTCTTGCAGAACACTAACAATTCTGCAAGGTTATTATCCTTAATAGCTTCCTAATATCCTTGTCCCGAATCGGCCTGTTATTTATCTAAGCAATCCACTAATTTGAGACATGTCCAGTGCTTCCACTGTTTTGTTATGATAAATAATATCCTGATGAATTCAAATGTTGCTCTGTACATAGGGGTTTTGTTTTTAGTAGTATCTTCGTACGCTAGAATCACAGGGTCAATGGAGGTAAATGAAGGTCTCGATTCACCTCACCAAACTGCCTTCCCTAAAAACTGCACATGAGGGACACGTGGGTGGCTCAGGGGCTGCGTGTCTGCATTTCCTGTTTGACCTTTTCCTGAGAGCCAATGTCATACATATTCCCTGCCATCTTTCCAATACCCTATACCATTTACACATAGTTTACAGCAGGCTTTCAACAGCCTTTGCTTTTTTCCCCTCACTTAACTTAGGTTGGAGTGTAAACTACATAGGATAAAATGGAAAGCAGGTTTCAAATGTAAATTAAATGAGTTCTGACACCAAGTAAACACCACCTAACCTACTATATTTCCCATCACAAAAGTTCTATTATATTTCTTTCCACTCGCAGGTGTCCACATTCCCCATTTGTCACTAGACCTTAGTTTTACCTTTAGGAGAATTGCATTTAAATAGAATCACATAGTATATGCCCTTTGTGTCTGATTTCTTTTGCTCAATTTAACGTTTCAAAATGACTGAGATCGATCGTACTACTGGCATGTGTCATTCCTCTTGATCACTAAGTGGTGTAAGTATACCATAATTTCCTTATTTATTTTAATCTATTGATGAACATTTGGGTCATGCCCAATATCTGCCTGTTACGAATAGAGTTGCTATGAACATTCTAGTAAAAGTCTTTTTATGGACATACGCTTTCATTTCTCTTAGGTAAACAGCTAAGGAATTAAATTACTAGCTCATTAGCTGTATGTTAACTTGATTACAAGTTACCAAATGGTTTTCCAAAGTAGATTTTCTGCTCCAACTAAAAATTATGGAAGTACTAATTGTTCTATTTCCTTGTAAACAGAATTGTCAGGGTTTTTTTGGTATCTGTGGGTTTTTGTTGATGTGGGGTTTTGGGGGTTTTCTGGGGCTTTTGTTTTGGTTTGGCTTTTTTGCCATTCTAATGGGTGTTAAGTAGTATCTCATCATTTTAATTTGCATTTCCCTGATGACTCACAATGCTGAACATCTTTTCAGGTGTTGCCTGGTCAAGAATCTTCTTTTGTGAATTGTTTCTTCAAGTCTTTCAGCCATTTTTTTTTTAATTGAGTAACGAAAAATTCTTTAAGTAGTCTGAGTCCTTTAACTGAGGTATTTATTATGAATTTTTCCTCCCAATCTGTGGTTTACCCTTCATTTCCTTAATGGTGTCGAATGAAAAGTGGAAGTTTTTAAATTTTGACAAGGTATAATTTATTAACGTTCTACTTTATGGTTAGTGCATTTGGTATCCTAATAAACTGCTGCCTATCCAAGGCTGTGAAGATATTCTATGTTTTCCTCTATAAGCTTTAGGGTTTCGGTTTTATATTTATATTTAGTATATAATCCATTTGAGTTACTTCTTTGATTCCTTATTTCATTTGGTAATAGATCTCTGCAGAGAGGAAGCGATCTAAAAGCAGTGTTGGCACATTTATAAATGCCTCCATAGGTTAAGAGAAATGCATTTTGAAAACCTGTTATAAAGGCCTATGCTCAGTCCCAGGGACATCCTGGATAGAAAACCTACTAATAGGAACAAAGTTATGAATGTGACCCAATGAAGCAACACAGAATATCCACTTGAAAGTGATGATCTGGCCCTGCCTTATGATAAGCTTTTGACTTGAGTAGGGATAATCCAAAGTTCCCATTTCTTTATGAACAGCAATTTAATCCAGCACAGGAAACAGAGAACAGTTTGCTCACATTATTTTCTTCCTCTTTGAATATACATTAGAACAATTACCATGTCATCAGTATAGACTGAATTCCCTTTAATGAATTAGACTCCATAAAAATCAGTCAAGTGATTCCCAGCAGCTCCGTTGAAAACTGACTTTAAAAGAATAAATAATACTCTCAAGGGACATATTTTCTATAGCCTAAAACATACGCATCATTTCATAAGATTCAGATGAGTTTTAAAAACGTTTTACTAGTATTTCTTCTAGAAAACATGGCAACTCAAAGCATAAAGAGAATTATTCCTGCTATTCAGATAAAGAATATATTACCTAATGCATCTTAAAATAAAGCACTTCAAGCTACTGCCTGGAGACTTTACTAAGAAAACACAAGATTGAAAAGAGTTCTCTTCCCTTATTAGGGCTTGGAGAAATTAACAAATTAATGAGGATCACGGAACATTTTGTAAGTGCTTAGCAATGCAGCCGATAAAACAATCTACATGCTAAGAAATGAACAGACAATTCTGAAGAGCTGCTTCCTTGTTAACACTGAGCCAAAACACACTCCCTGTTTAGCAAGTCTCATTTCTTATTACCTGCCTTAGCACTGAAGTTTCCACACTACAACTGAGGAACTGCCACAGGAAAACTCTGTGCATCTACCCAAGGACCTAGGCACACATTTGTAGCTTCCACATCCTCTATTTCTAATGACTGCCAAGATTCACAAGCTCACATTGCTTAGAAAATTATCAACAATAGTTTCTTTTTTTTTAATTTTTATTTATTTATGATAGTCACACAGAGAGAGAGAGAGAGAGAGAGAGAGAGAGAGAGAGAGAGAGAGGGGCAGAGACACAGGCAGAGGGAGAAGCAGGCTCCATGCAGGGAGCCCGACGTGGGATTCGATCCCGGGTCTCCAGGATCGCGCCCCTGGACCAAAGGTAGGCGCCAAACCGCTGCGCCACCCAGGGATCCCTCAACAATAGTTTCTTAGAATTTAGGGTGAGACAGAAGAAGAGAAAGCACCATATGAACCCGGTATTGTTCCTTTTTGAAGAGAAAAGGAGTTTTCATGTCTAGCTACTTACACGTAGTGAAGTTACGCATTTAAATTCCTTTCCTCATCAAGTATTTCAATTATCACCATTCCCTTAATAGCACTCCATTACTTTTACCCCTAAATGTAGAATTCTTTCCACAGCCGAAGGTCAGAAAGAATAAAAGCAGCCAAAAAAAAAAAACTCCCAGTAAGGAATATTGTCTTAAGCCATATATTCTATGAAGTGCTTAGTTAATGGTTCCAATAACAGTCAAAATAAACTTTTCATTTAAATAATATAAGAAACTAACATTCTGGAAATACACTCCAGAATGAGCCGCCCAGACTGTATTTAATTAGAAAAGTTTTCTAGTACTTTATAGCACTGATATACTTCACGAATGCTAGCCATGAAATAAATCTTAAATTCCCCTAAAATCCATTTTAAATCACATTGAAAGCACCGCATGAGAGACTGCAGGACTTTCAAGTCAGGAGGGATTGTACAGAAGTTTTCGAATCCTAAGGCATGCATGCGAGGACTGAGCACACTACTTCCTGCCTAGGCAGAGGTAGCTTTTCTTTCAAAGACCCTCTGTAGCATTTTTTTTCTTCTCACTTTTGACTTTCTTAACAAGCAGACACTTGCCCAGTGTGCATGATTTTCCCTGTGCCAAACCACCAAGTCCCAAAGCTTTTCCCCCAGGCCTGGAGTTCCGTTATACTGGTATGTTTGTATCACTGATTCATGCGCTTCTTCATTAACTTAAAATAAGAGAATATTCAAAGAAAATAACCTGCAGCACCCTCTCCCATCCCTTTCTCATACAGCTAAGACTAATGTGAAAATCAAAAAAATATAACCCCTCACCCCAAAAGGACTCTACTATTAAATAACAACTGTTTTTTTGTGCAAATACAATTTTAATGATGTCTAAAGTCTAGGCAAACGGAGTTTAATGTTAAAGTGATTCACTCAACAACAAACGGCTTTCCATTTGGGCTGGTCCTGTGACTATGAGCCTAGAAGATATTTCCGTTTGTGATTTCCAGACACATTCACAAACTTATTTGCATTTTAAGTTTGATTAAGGGCATGTTCTCATTTTAACAGAGGCCTTTGAGTCCCTCAGAAATAGAGACCGTGAAGAGAAATCTAATTATTTAAGAGGAATCAAATGGGTCTCCCCACAAACTCACCAAGCCAGGGAGCTGCCATTAGCATGAAGTTTCCATAGTTGTGTTGTACCACAAACAGAAGTACTAAGGACAAAGAAGGAACTGAAAGAGGGCAAAATACGATAGCATCAAAGCCAAAGGCACCTGTGTGCACTGCCAAGTAGAACATATGCCGGGGGCTCTGGAACTCCTGTAGTTAAGTCCAAGACACAAATAATCAAACATCCCCTTGGACCAGAACTAGTCTGGTCAGTTCAACTAGACTCATCCAGGACAGGATTCTCCTGCCTCTGCCTGCCACCTTCAACTCTCAGGGACAAGAAGCCTTGTTCCAGCCCCTCCCATTATTCCCTGGAAAGGTGGGAGACCCCTCTAAATCAGAGTTGTTATGACTGTATTTGTCAGGAGGAACTTCCAATCCAACAAAATCTTAGAACATTAATACATCAGATACAGAAGCAGAAATGATCTTGATAAGGCTGGGGGAGACTACTCTGTCAGCCTCCCTCAAACGCTCCCCTGGAAAGCCCTTGAGCCTTGCCCAGAAGACAGCCAGGAAGAAGTGTGAAACTGCTGCCCACATGCTTCCTCATAAAGAGTATTATTATGATGAGCCAGCTGTACACTGCCTGTTTTGCTAGTGGTGGTGGTGGGGGGGCAGCTGGACATCCAGTACAACTGCCATCACCGACTTGAAAAAGGATTAGGGACATAGAAGAGAATAATCTGCAAGTGGGCATTTCAGATGACAATGAAGACTCACAAAAGTGTTTCACGACGTAAGATATAAATACAAAAATACAACTTAAAACTAGAAAAAAGGTGACACTCAAGGGCAAGAAATCAATCCACGGTACTTTTTGGCTTTTTGAAAAATTCTCAGAAACTACGATTGTACTCTGAAAAATAAGCTGAACGACAGAGAGTTTCTCTGACCTCTAAAAAGATTTACTCTCGGCTTCTGTGATCAATATTCAGGCGAAAGTCTCAAAATAGATCATCATACATTATATTCTACAAGCTTCTCCCCTTCCTTTATTCCTTCCATCATTAGTTCAACAAGTATTCATTGAGTACTTCCCTTGTGCCAGGCACTGTTCCAGCTGCCGGAGACACAGCATTGAATGAGACAAAGAGCCTTACTTCAGGAGCTCATAATCCTGGGGAAAGACACACACTAAACAAATAACCCAACAGCGTAATGAGTAGTTCTGCGATGAACAATCACTGAGAAGAATGGGGGCTGGACATAGGGTAGAGTGCCCTGAGGATGGGGCTATCAGGAGCAATCACAATGAAACGAAGGAAGAAGACAAAGACGGAGGAAAAGCATATGCAAAGCCTACAAGATGGGCTGACAAGTTGGAGGAGGGCCAGCAAAAGCAAGAAAACCAATGCAGCTGCAACAGATGGAGGCAGGGAACAGGTGCAGGGCAGGTGCCAGCCAGATAACAGAGGGACATTCAGGCCATGATCAAAATCTGGATTTTTGTTGTGTTATAGGAAGCCCTACTTCACCCCACTTCCTTGGGTGCTTAGAGCAAAGGAGCACCAAGACATAATTTGTCTTCTCAGAGGTCCCTCTTGTACTTGGCTGGAGAAGAGGCCATAGGGGTGCTTCGGGGAGAGGGGTGTGGAGGCAGAAGGCCACATGAAAGACTCCTGCTTCCCAGCACTGATGATGAACTGAGAGAAGTTTTTAAACACATAAATTAAATGGCAATTTGAGGAAGAATAATTTCAGAGAAAAAGCATTCCATTGAATATAAACGAGGAAACTCTCCATACCGGGGGTTATGAGTACTTTATACAATTAGATACCAACTAATGAGTTTAAGTTTGAATTTCTGAGAGACTGGCCATAAGAAATTTTCAGTAAGAGGGCTTAGATGGCTTCCTCTTTCTTCTCTGCTAAAACACACCCTTCCTGCCCTTATGAAAAGGGTTCGGTTCTTTAAAACCTAGGACAGTGTGAACAATAATTATTTAATTTTACACCAGAATGAGCCCAAACCCTTCCTGATACCCACCAAATAAATGTTAGCAAAATAATGGAAATAATGATAGTGGTGGAACTGAAAACCAACCTCAAAACAGAATCTTCAAAGTTATGAGGGGAAAAAAGGAAGGAGCAAGGAAATGACATATATTTATAATAATGAGGAAAATATGAAATAATCCCAACACATATCAATCATGAAATGGTTACAACAGGATTCTTTCCTCAATGGGATGGCGTGCAATTATTCAAAAGAAAATAGGAGAGCTTTAAAACCTGACATGGAGAAGTCACCTACGTATATTGGAGTGGGTTGGAGGTTGGACACCACAGTGGGTAAGAGATCTCAACCTCTGTCCACTGTTACCTACCTTTCTAATATTTAAAAATTACTAACATCTATTGAGTGCTTTCTACATGTTAGGCACTTCACTAATACTATGAGAGTATTATACCTCACTGAAGTCTTATAATAATCCTATGGGGAAAAGTTATTCTCATTTAATAAATGAGTTAAAGTATTTTAGCCAGACTAAGCTTGTAAGTTGGGTAGGTCACATTTGAATCCAGGTAGTTCAACTCTGCAGTTCACAATCTTAGCCTCTATATTATTTATCTCTTAGAGATGAGTCCTTATTCGTTGGGTGTATTAAATCAATTCAACTCTTGGATTCTCTTTCAAATGACATTAAAGAAAAAATATCCACTTAGTGTTCTGGGAAATAATTTTAAGGAAAATTAAATAAATGGTGAAACATGCAAAGTTCATGACATTTTGAAAAGTCTGTATGACCCAAATTGGCATTAAACTCGAGATCAAAGTGCAAGGCAACTTTGAAGAAGTCTGTTTTATTTATTTAAGATTTTATTTATGTATTCATGAGAGACAGAGAGAGAGGCAGAGACACAGGCAGAGGGAGAAGCAGGCTCCATGCAAGGAGCCCTATGTGGGACTCGATCCCGGGACCCCAGGATCACACCCTGAGCTGAAGGCAGGTGCTTTAACCCTGAGCCACCCAGTCATCCCACAAACAAGTATCATTTAAAGGTTTCGTGACTGATAATGATTCTTCTGTTGGCCCTCACTATAGCCAATTATGAAGGCGATTTCATGCATTTCCTTTCCATTCAAGCTGCTTATGAATGTTCAGAGAAGGTAATGTTTATTTTATGAAAAGAAAAAAGATTTGAGAGAGAGAGCGCGCGCGCATGTACAAGGGGGGTGGGGGTAGAGGTGGGCAGAGAGGGAGAGAAACTCAAACACACTCCCCGCTGAGCCTGGAACACAATGCAAGGCTCCTCTCAATACCCCGAGATCATGACCTGAGCCAAAATCAAGAGTGGGACACTCAACCAACTGAAGCACCCAGGCACCCCAAGAGAATGTACTTTTTAAACAGATGCCCATCATTTCCAGGCAAGCTGGGAAGGTTCCAATCACTAGGCATTCTGTTAGCAGCTCCACCTCTTGATGACACTAGACTGGGAAGGATTTCCAGGGGCAGCTGATAATTAGCCATCCAGATCACTCAAGGGCGATAGGCTGTCCTAAAAGCCTAGGACCTGGACACACTCTGGAGTTGTTGATCTATCTCTGTGCCCACTTGACCCAACAAAAACGCCCTACTCCTCACCCCTTAATCCATTTATCCATTGGTCTGGTCTCCTCTCCATCACACCACCACCCAGCAGTAATCACAGAGTGTTTTCCAACCATCCTAGAAGACCAGTAGAAAGGACATATTTAAGTCCAAGAACTAGGTCACCACCACCACCACCACTGCAATTTAAATCTTTATCAGCTGGGTGATCTTGGGCACAATGCTTAACCACTCCGTGCCTCACTGTCCTTATTTTATTAGGTATATTAAGAGAACTTACTTTGTACACTAGTTATCAGGTCTTAATGAGTTAACATAAATAAGGAATTTAGAAGAGTACCTAGTATGTTATAAAAACTCATTACTAATATTACTATTACTAGTATTACTACTGTTATCATAGTACATAAGTGGGAGACAAACCCCCTTCTTGTGCCAGACCATTTACAACAAATAACTAGTTACTCAAGGATAAATTTCCCAATGATCTTTTTTTTTCCCCACTTCTCTACATTTTCTAATTTGCCTAAATGTGCCTTATTTTTTTTTTAATTAAGTTATTTAAAGCAAACAACTTGAAGAATTAGTCTTCACTAAATTCCCTTCCTACCCTTCTGGCTGGCTGGCGGGAGTGGGAAGGGACCAGACTCCCTACCACATCAAATCTATGGCTGTCAAGACTGCCCTGCAGGTACCACGGTGTTATTCACCACAGAGCCCAGGACTAATGTCTGGAAATTTCCAGAGTGTGACATTTCCATAAAGAAAACTGGGGGCAAACCACAGACCAAGGCTACATATGCTACTGCAGACAAATTATCATCAAATTCTCAAAACAAAACAATCACTGATGTATGACTTAGAATCTAATAATTCTAGTAGGATATACTCTGAAAATTAAAAACAGTTTATATCGGAATACTTAACCAGGGGTTTTCCCAATCTCCCACTATTGGATAAAATGTGTTTGTACATTCTGGTTGAAAACAAATTATGAAAGGTCTTCACAACCTCAAGCTGCTACAAATTGTTGGTTTACTAGGGATTTTCAAACTGTAACACACCTGCTAAAACATGTATCTCTGAGCTTTGTTTAAGGGGTGGGAGGCTGGGTCATTCCTGAGAATTTGCATTTCTAGGGAATCCTCAGACAACAAGTCCAGGGAATCATACTTTAAGATTCAGTGATTTAAGGAATTATATGGGCATTTTGGCTTTATCCTAAGGGCAAGCAACCAATCTCTCCTAACAGTGATATAAAAAACTAATGGCCATCTCTCCATAACATGCCAGTGAGTTGTCTACCTAGTAGGAGCCATTCAGTTTTGGCTTCCTCATCACCAAATCTTCCACCTCACGTTTTAGGTAAGGTATACTTGACTATCATTTTAATTCAATTTGACAAATATTTATCAAATTCCTTATATCCAATTAGAGATTAGAAACTAGATTTTGATATTTGTATAAAACAGTGGCTGCCAGTCTATTTCCATCACTGCTCCCACCTCTGCCTTTTTTGTCTCTTCAACATTCATACATGCAAAATATCTCCCTACTCTCTCTTCTACACATGTATTTTCACATGAGTTTGAGAAAAAGTATAGAAAACTCCACCTCTCTCACTTCAGAATTAAATGCATACACAAACATGGCTCTGAAGATCTAGATGCTCCCCCTAAAAGAATCAAAGCCAATGTCATGTAATCATTAAACACACGGGAATCACCAGGCCATGCCTAACCTGAAACTCACAAAAGGAAAGGGCCGAGACACCTCCATGACCTCAAGGACCTCAGTCTGAGGAGATGAACAAAAGGAGGCCAGCATCAAGGTGAAGTACCCTGCAGATGTCTTAGCTTTGACTCTAGTTTAGTGTGAGTGCAACCACAGCTGAGATGCATTCTGAATAGGAAAAAAAAATACCTAGTCATTTACACAAATAAAAAGTTTATTACTTTTCTTTAAGATTAGATCCTAACTCCCACATCCTCAGGACAATGATCATCAGGGAACAAAGCTGGCCAACATTAAGTTGTACTTAAGTAAACAGTCATTAAAAGCTAGTTTTAAAGGTATTTGTAGAGCTAGGTGAAGAATTAAATAAGAGGTGAACTTAAGATCCTTTTAGATAAGATGACCTTTTGACTCCTCTTTCCATGTACAAACACCATGTCCATTGAATTTCAATAGCCCTCATTCTTTTTACAACTAAAACATACTCCTACTCAGCCACCAGAACCCTGGCAATGACTTCCCTAGCCACATCCATCAAGATAGTGAGGACCCACTACATCCCTGGCAGTTAGCTGAACACTAGAGTTGGCCAAAAAAAAAAAAAAAAAATAGAAAATGTCCAACGTCCCCTTCTAGAGTATGTTCAAACCTGAAATATTTATCACAATAAAAAAGGGAATTGATTCCAAATCATTTGGAATTAAAACATAGGGATCACAGAAGGGAGAGAACAGGATAGACTGATTAACTGTAAGATTCATGAAGGAATCAGAATTAGGAAAAAAAAAAGATCCAAGAAAGAATACAATGAGTCTACACTGTAAGCCACGACTCTTTAAACTTTGGTTTGGAAAAGCAATGTGTTCATTCAGTGCTTGGAGAAAGAATCCTCCTAAAGACTAGCACGGGGTATTTATACATAGAAGATGCTCAGTAAATTGGCTCATAGCAGAGGCCAACCCTCTGTCATAGCAGCATTCATTACAAAGAGGGACATGGTAAATTCTGTCTTGAAGCTCATTTTAAGGTTTCAGATAAGTCCTGAAGGTTTTCAAAAGATTTTAGGTATTCAAAATTTCTATTCTATCTAAGACGCTTGGATGGCTCAGTTGGTTAAGTGTCCAACTCTTGATTTCAGCTCAGGTCTTGATCTCAGGGTTGGAAGTTCAAGCCCCATGTCACTGGATGCCACATTGGGTATGAAGCCTACATTTAAAAAAGAAAGAAAGAAAAAATTCTATTCTGTCTACCCGAAATGTGCCTATCTTAGAGTAAACATACGTACTGGTTTGTCTAGGGCAGCCCCAGTTCACTCCTGCAGATCCAAGTTAATTATAATTAACACTCACTCTCAAAAGCATCCCAACTTAAAAAATAAGTTATGAGATCACCCTATCCAATCCATTTTGGCCAAGCCTTTGGTAAATGAAATCCCTTCGAATGCATTTTCTGCAATGATGTACTTCAGGTCAGAAAGGTTTATCCTCAAATCTTAAAGGTAAGAAGAAAAATCTATCACAGTTCAAAAGGAGGACCTATTTCTGAAAGAAAGCCAGATGTTCATAGCACACCAACAAGCACACCGGTCTCAATTCACTGGTTTTGAATTACTAAAATATCTATGAAACTCGTGGTTGCATGTTGTGGGATAGGCTTATTCTACAACAAATACATCTTCTAGAATGATATGGTTTTCCAACTGTATTCCTTAACCATAGCGAATCATAGACATATCGTGGGGGCAATGGTAGAGAATGAACAGCTAGGCTAACCCCTACCCGCATCTCTACCTGCAAAGGTATACCATCTATTTTATCCACTAGGACTTTACCTAAGCTTTCAAAAGAAATACCTGTAGTCAGCTACTCAAAACAAAACAAAAAAGTACACAAGCATGCACATCTTTAGAACTAATGTTGCTAGAACCAGAGTCTGGGCAAACATTTTAGAAAGACACTAGAAGAACTGCAAAAGAATAATAATAAATTAATTAACTAAGAATTTTAAGAAGAAAAGGTTCTTAAGTAACTCAATATGCTCATTAAAACTGAGGCAATGGCGTGGGGGAGGGGGGTGCGACATGTGGCTGGCTCAGTCAGTGGAGCACTTAATGCTTCATTCTCAGGGTCCTGAGATCGATCTCTACTTTGGGCATAGAGCCTACATAAAAAGAATTTTAAAAAACAAAACGAAACAAAAAAAGTGCTGAGGCTTTAACTGAGCCATTGAGCATATGAGTAAAAAGCCTATTATCACAGCGTCATCTCCATCCTCACTCTTTGCCCACCTCTGTCCATCTTTTGCGCACAATCCCCCAAACCCTACTATTGACATGAAGTGCTCAGGTCCTATTTGCACAATCTCTACATGGTAATGCAACTATAAAACACGGTTAGATGCCCAGCAATCAAAATGCTGGAGTCTGTTTCAAAATATGCCTACCAAAAAGCAGTGGGGGTTGAAGAGAATACAATTATCCTAATTTGGAAAAAAAAAAAATCAATAAAAAATACTAGTATTTACAGCTATACTTTGTGGCACAAACTATGCGTTCCATGTGTACTGTTCCACCCAATTCACTCAGCAACCTTATCAAGGAGGTGCCGTTATCAGCACCATTTCTCAGCTGGCAAAGGGGAAGAACAGCACAGACACCTGACCCTAGAGCTCCTTGTCCACACCTTCTCTACCCAGCAGTGCACAAAGACTTGTCTCAAAAGACTCTACAAAGACCAAGGCACATCAGCTTTTGATGCTAGATCTAAAGTGAACAAGGGTAGAAATAAAAAAATTCCCCAAGTTTCTCGGGATGTGTCACAGCTCTGGAGATTACTAGTCACTCTAAAAGCAGCAACTTAGAAATGAAAATTCTCATTTTCCTGCTCCAAGGGGTACCTTGAACTTGACCCAGGGCCAATCCCAGGCTGCGCTGCATTGATCAGTCTTTTGTTCCTACTTCAAGGAGACAAAAGAAATTTTCTTCACTTGGTTAATAAGCAGCACATATAATGGAATATACTAAAAATTTTTGCGTCAGCAAAGCCAACCAACAGGGCTAAAGAAAGTGCTAACATTTCATTACAAATAATGATTGTGCTTTAAAAAAAAAAAAACAAAAACAAATAATGATTGTGAAGCTCTGGAGTATTTGATTATACCTCTGACCTAGCTACACCATACCTTCCAGATCTTTCTGATCCTCAGGCAGTGTAGGAACTCCCACTGTATGCCTCTGAAAGATAATGACTCCCAAAAGTTGGCCTACAAATGCCTCGGAGCACCACAAAGACCCACAAACTGGAATGGTATAGATAGATACTGGGTCTGCACCCTCACTACCTTTTATCTTATAAATAATAAAGTCAATTTCATGCCAGAAAAACTGAACTTGAGGCCAAAACAAATTGATTCTTATGTTGTCAGCATATGAAATGCTTAAAGCAAATTAGAGAGAAAAGGTGGGAAAGGAAGCCGCAAATATTAGTCACCATTCAAATCCTGTAGCATAGAAGAGAAACTTGGCATTTAAAAATCTGTCTGAGTCTCCTCTATGCCAAATGGTCCAGATGACACTTAAACAGTCTGAACACAAGCCAGAGGAAAATAAGATACAGATCCATAAATATTATAGTTAAGCTCAATTTGAAAATCATGTTTTCTCTAAGCAATCATTACCTTTTAGAGATAATAAGAAACCAACCCCCTAAAATGCAAGCTTCTTCGAGATTTTTTTTTTTTTTAATTCTCCATCAAGGAAATACTACTTATGGAGGGCAACATTAAGGCTGCTCTTCTTCTATGTGCCAGGCATACAACAAATATTTTGAAGTAAATATTATTGCTTTTGTATAGTTCATTCCAAGGAAGAGACTTCTAAGACCCAGAGAGGTAAAGTGCCCAAAGCTACACACCTACTGTGCGCCCAAACCAGTGTCCTAAGGCCATCTTCTCCAGGGACCTCAGTCTCAACGAATCACACATGCTGGCTCCGATATTCCCAGGACTCTGGGTCAACAAATGTTTCAAATGCCTGAACGAAAACTTTACAGCGGCAAGATCCTACAAATATTTAAACTAAATAAAACCTTGCAATTGGCATACAGCAGAAAAAGAATTAATGTTGTAGAATAAGAGCTCCAGAGAAAGAAGCTAGATAAACATGCCTTCCAGGCAAGGTCACTTAGAAACCACTCCAAACTTAACAGATCAAAAAGGTCTACATTCTCAATCATTTTCTTTTTAAAACCACACCATTTTCCTATTTCAGAAGTAGCTGTATCATGTGCAGTTTTACTTTGTTTTTTTGAAACTAAGTGCCTCTAAGAGAATGGTAAGCATCCTAACTCCTGGCAAACAGCACAGACTTCATATGTGGATTGATAAGTAATATCTGGTTTGGCAAATGCAAGAAATCATTTAGCAAATTCAAACATTGTGTTTTTCCCCTATGGTGGCCAACCCATTAAAAAATAGAAAAAAGAAAAAAAAATTTAAAGAAAAAAAAAAAAAAAGAACATTACACCTAAGCCACTTCCCACAAAAAGCCAGAATGGATTAATAACCAGTCAGCTGAACAAAATAATTAAAAAAAAAAAAAAAACAACTCATTCATATGAGCTTTTGTTTTTCTTACCTAATGAAAAATGTTTCCTGCCTCTCCTCGGCTTTAAAACAAGAGACTCATCTAGACATCAGGAAATAATCCATTAGCAGAGTAAGCAGCATAGTCTTTCCCTGCAGGGCAGCAGTCTAATGGGATTCCTGGCAATGGAGAGGCTTTAGGACCACACATTTTGTCTACACTAATTAAAAACAGTGGAACCCTAAAAATTTCTTGAGTTAGCAAGAGTGAAGAGGAGGGAGATAAAGGGGATTAAGAGATATAAACTTGCAGTTGTAAAATAAGTTACAGAGATGAGAAGTACAGCACGGGGAATACAGTCAATAATATCGTAATAACATTTGTACGCAAATGGGAGCGACGCTTAACATGACAAGCACTGAGTAATACACAGATTGTTGAATCACTATGTTGTACACCTGAAATTAATAGAACACTGTCGTCAACTAAACTTCAATTAAGAAAAACAGAAAGGGACAAAGGGACCCGTTGAGGAAAGGGGTGGGAAAGGAGACACCCAGCATCCTCGCCAAGGGCCTCAGAGAAGCCAGGCCACAGACTAAACCAACTCAGGGAGCCTTCTATCAGCTGGGCCTGTCTTTAAAGGTGTGAGCTCACCAGGTGGCTGCTTACTTCTGCCTGAGAGTGTGTTTGTAGTTCAGCAATACTTTTCCCAAGGTTACGAATGGCCATGCCATCTGAGAGAGTGTTCCTATAACCACGGTCACTGAACCCAGGATCCACTCTCAAATTTGGATCTTTCCTTTAGAAATCAGTGACATTTATTAGAGCTGCAAAGCAGAGCCCTCTGTTTTTACCATACAGTCAATGACAGTACATTTTCAAGAAAATTGTAAAGAAACAAGTAGCCTGTGATCACACTAATAAGAGCCCCTGCCATTTACGGCCCACCTATTTTGGCTGGGTGCTACGATAAGAAAATACACACTGCTTCATTTAACCTCTTCAGCAATTTTAATGCGGTACATGACACCAGACCCTTTTGGTCTAGATTTAGAGAAACTACGGAACTGGCCCAAGGTCTCCTGGTTGATCAGAGGCAGAGTTCTCTCGTGTACCCAAATTTAACTTTCTCCAAATACCGTTACGTGGGAAACTGCAAAGAATCACAGGTTAACTCTGACTCTGTGTCCACGCTGGACAAATTCCCTATGATTTCTATCTTATTTTGTCCTGAATGGAATGCTAGCCAAAGATGGTCAAAGGTTTCACGTCAGAGGCCAGCTCTGACGAACTGAGACCTCCAGGAAAGGACTGGAAGGCTGCAGGAAAAGGGGCAGTGTTCAGTTACAGACATCTGTGAAAGGCATTGGTGGCAGAGATGCTTGGCCACCGGCCAGTCACACCCCACATCCTGATGAGACATATCATGAAACCACCATGGACTTTGTCTCTACTCAGTGCTCATTATCTAGACATCCTCCCTTTTGAACATAAGTTTAGGTAGATATTTAAGTCATACTGTCACACATGAGGGTTACCAATTACTACAGTATACTAGATACCCCCTCATAGGATTTTTACCAACACAGGAGTCCCTGCCTTCCTCCCACATCCTGACAGTTATTTGTTAGTTTTTTTCCTCAGACTGCGTCTTCTTTCATGAACTTGGTCTCCTAACAGTCTCTTCAGCTCCGCCAGCCAAACCCTAGCCTTCCTATTTAGGATTCAGAAGCTTTTATGTTCTAAATGATTGCCTTTATTTTTAAACAAAACAAAACGAAGAGGCCTGCTTAGCAAATATGAAATAAGTCTTCTGGAAAAACTACAAAAAAAAAAAAACTACTGCAAGGTAAAGGATCAGAACTTAAGGCTTTTCAGAGCAGATAAGCTTCAACTAAAAGAATCAAAACATAGTTTTGGAAGGGGGTATATATTCTGTATGTGACTTTCCCAAGACAGCAGGAACTGCTGTTAAATAAGTTGCCAATGGGCACCTGGGTGGCTCAGTCGGTCGGTCAAGCATCCAACCCTTCCTTTCAGCTCAGGTCAGATCAAGCCATGCATTGGGCTCCACACTCTGCATAAGACTCTGTCTCCTGCCCCCCTGCTCGTGAGCATGTGCTTTCTCAAATTTAAAAAAAAAAAAAAAAAAAAAAAAAGCTGCCAAAAGCAAAATGCCTAAAATAACAAGATAGGTCTCTCCAGGGAAATATAACAAAAAATTACTAAGAACAAGGATTTTTCCACAGACATTTCTCCTGTTGAGTTATAATGCCACTAAGTATGTATCCAGTAAAAGTTGTATGCATTTATGCACACCTGGACTTTACATATTTCTCTAAATACAGCTATTGGCAAAAATACTTTTAAATGTATTCATGTTCGTACAGCTAAGAGCTGGACTAAATAAGGTTTGGCTCAAATTACAACATTGAAGTGATGAAGAGAGCTAATATTTACACAGCATGTTGACATAGCACGAGTAGCTGAAAACTGGACAATGGGCAGCCTGTACCATGAGGGAAGCCTGCCCTTGCTAGACCAATAGGGCATGAGTTCTCCTGGTCACCAGAGGAAGCTGGGGGATTGCAATCCCTTTCAAAGCGCCTCAGCCATAGATGACATTTACACAGTTCTCATATGAATATGTGATACCAAATTTATCTAGAGACTATGGACATAATTACCTGGGTGAGGAGAAGTGCTAAAGAGTAAGTAAGCTGAAACTTCATCTTCCAAACAAAGAAGTCAACAGATGTTACTAAAAGTCAAGATTCGTCATTTATGTAAAAATACAAGGGTTAAAAACTAAAAATGATGGCTACAAAGTGAAAAAGGTAGCCACTGAGGCGTAGGAAAACAGCAAGGGCTGTTGCTTTCTACTATAAGATTTATATAATGATTTCTCAGAGTACGTAAGTGCAGAACTTTGATAGGAATTTTAAATTAGTTTGACTTAAATCAATGCACACATACCTATGGAAAATGACGTCTAAATTGCTTAGGCTAGGACAAAAAAGAAGGAAAAATAATGGAAGTCCTCGTTGAACACATACAATCACCTTTTTATATCTAAAAGACTTTCCTTTATTCAGTGAGCTAGAGTCTTAGAAGGCGAGGTGTCTATGGATTGCTAAGCAAAAGGATAATAATGTGCTAAGCACAGAAAGCCGGCCTGGACAGCCTTGGCAATCTGGGGTGACAAAAGCTATAGAAAAATCACTTGCTCTCCTGGCTGACAGGTCTAATGACACCATGAATAACAGGCTCAGGGTACAGCATCAAAAGATACACTTTTCCCCAAACCAGGTGAGACAACCATCTGTGACACAGTACAAGGTCTGAGAGGTGGCCTCATCAGAATTCAAATTAAGCCATGCAGGGATTCAGAGAGGGGGTAATCACTCATTCATCGTTACTGGTAAGATAAGGCAAAGCTCCATAAACAGTGGAGTCTGAGCTGGGTTTTAAGGGATGCATAGGAGTTCAACAGGTAGTGACAGAAGATTGGACCTGTTCCAGGATGAGGAAATAGCCTAACAAAGGCCAGAGGTGAAAAAATCAAATAGATGGTGTGTTTGGAAATGGGACACGGTCCAAGCCACACGGAAATGCACATTACATGCTGGTCACTGCCTCAAGTGGAGAATGCAGGGAAGGGCGGGAGACTCCTGGGACAGTTCAGTGGCTTCTGGCAGAGTGCAAAACTATTGACATGATCAAATTAAATATAATAAAAAGGGGTATGCTTCTAAAATTAGATGGGGATATGCCCTCTGTGTTTGCTTAGGACAGATTTACATCCCAGACACTGATCTTTAGCTCATTATTCATGTCATGCTTGTCATGCCCCCAAATTTTCCCAAGTCCTTAGTTTTGTGTTAGCAAATTCCATCAATAGTTTTTCCTTATAATTCCCCAAGAATATGGAATTCATAAGACTTAAGAGATTTGGGTTTCAGGTACCTTCAGTTATTCCTTCAACTTATAAGTGGAATACCATTATAAATGGTCAAATTCTTAAAAAAAAAAAAAACATTTTGTTCCTTTGGCATTCTCACGTAGTAGATGTTCCCTTCAAAACTGCAATCATGGGGCACCACGGGTGGCTCAGTTAAGCATCTGGACTCTGGATTTTGGCTCAGGTCATGATCTCAGGGTCATAGGATTGAGCCCTCAGTGGGGCTCCACGCTCAGCAGGGAGTCTGCTTGAGATTCTCTCCCTCCACCCATCCCACTTGCACTCTAAATTGATGAATAATCTTTTAAAAAATAAAACAAATCTTTTTTTAAAAGATTGCAATCATAAATTGAGCCAACTTTCATCCACACAGCCCCAAATATTAGTTTTGGTTAAAATACACACATCTGATTCAAGGTTTCTATGTATCTGAACAAGCTGAAGCAATTATCAGACTACAAACAAACCTATTCCTACATATCAAATTGAATATTTATAAAATCAGTTCATTTTTTACATATAAATCGTAAGCCTTCAAAAATAAAAGCCTACTAACTTTTCCTCTGCCCTGTATCAATGTTTACAAGTCTCATTTTTGAAACACAAGTGTTACAAATAAATCTTAGAAGAAAAAGAAAATTAAGAAAGAGAGAAACATCTTTGCTTTTGGGTTCTTCTAATCCATGAGTAAAAATGGTAGGTGCTGAAGATACAAAACTGACAACATATGCACCTTCATCAGCTCCTGATCCAGGCGAGAGAAACAAAGAGAAGACAATTAAGGAGCACAGGTGAAGCACAGTTCTACCCCAAGGCCCTTTCAGTACCTGGCCAACAGAAAGTAATCAATAAATAAGTTGGCTGATTAGATGAACAGATGGATATAATAGGTTGATGGAAGGATTAATAATATTTTTGGGTAACAGTTAAGAGGATACGTTTACCAGCATGGCAAGCCAGTCACAACTTCTCAGAGGAAGAGTAGGCCAAATGGCATCCAGAAGTAGTGCTTCCACAGTGTAATAGTTAGGATAGGATGACTGGGTGGCTCAGTCGGTTAAGCAACTGCTTTAGGCTCAGGTGATGATCCTGGAGTCCCAGGATCAATCCCTGCATTCGGCTCCCTGCTTCTCCCTCTGCCCCTCACCCTCTCCTCATGCTCACTCACGCGCTGGCGCACGCGCTCTCTCAAATAAATAAACAAAATCTCTTATTAAAACAAAAAAAGAAATAGACAAATTTACTAAATAGTTAACATGTTAGCACATTTTAAAAATAAACACATGCAATGTAGAATCTCAAAGACATCTTTCCTTAGGATGAAGCCCAAACACTTAATTTTTAAGAGGACTCCATGTAAACAAAAATCAAATATAAATAGAGATGATGTGTGGTTATAATGAAAATTGACAAGTACCGAATAGCTGACATTTTTAAAATAGCTCAAACTTGGGATGACCCAGGAAAAAAAAAAGGAGAGAAGAGATATTCTGGGCAGAGAAAAAGGCGTAAGCCCAAGCAAGGAGGCAAGAACCATGAGGATCTACAGGGAGTTGAAACAAATGGGCAGGGCTGTAATGTAAAGCTGAAGGCGGGTAGTGGTAGATGAGAGCTAGATCTGCCAGGTTCAACAGGATGAATCTGCCTTGTAAGGTAACAAGAACCCACATAAAGCACATGGCTACGTTTATATTTTAGAGGGATCCCTCTCATGGATGAGTGGAGGGCAGAGTATGGAGAGTATGTTGGGGTAGGGAACACAGGTTTAGTGGGAATCATAAACAAGAAATATTTAGCTGTTAAAAAAAAATCATTGGGCTTTGGTGATTGGGTATGAGAAGATGAAATCACTGAAGGATAATTTGATGGTTTATACCTTGGGTGACTAATAGACAGTAATATCTAATAAAAGGGCTTAAGTGAGAGCTTTGAAGGGTTTTATTTTGTGTGATAATGATAATAAGCATGAGTGATAATGAGCATGCTATCCTAAGAGAAAGGGAAAGAAAGTGGTAAAATGAATAAAGTGGATGATACAAGCCCAAATCAGATGAGTTCAAAGTAGATACAGTGTATGAGACTCAGGCCCCCCTTCCTCCTGAGAGAGGTAGTATGATCGCATCAACCCAGAGTACTGTGTAAGAACAATGAATCCCAGCAACAATTTTTTTGAGGAAGGAATCCAGAAATTAGGAGTCAAACAGGGTGCCCAGAAACCAGATGTAAAAGAAGAGGGTAACATGAAGAAAGATTAGAGTCATAACAGCACCAGTTCAAGGTTGGGAATGTGTCAAGACAACAGCTAGAATATCAGGCACGATCAGCACACCCCTGGAACTGGGGCAAGGGTAGAGCGGTCAGGCACCCAAGGCTGAAGGAGATAACCTAGATTTTCAATCAAGACTCCTGATCCGCCTACCTGCACAGAGTGACAAACGTTCTGGTCTATTTTACTCTCCAACATTTCTCGATTTTTTCCAACAAGCTTCAAGGAGCTACTTGAAGCCATGTGAAGTACAATTTGAAAATACTTCCCAATAAACACAGAAGCTATTCTTACAACAGCTTCACAGGAAGAGGTCACAGCTAGGCATGGGAAATATCTAGCCTCCTGCTGGCTGGAGCTCTCACTTGCTCTATTGCTCTCCCCTTTCTCTCTGAACCCAGTTTCCTATCAGTTAGTGTTTGGTCAGGCCTTGATAATTTGTAACCATAAGCATAAATCACATCCAACTTATACAAGCGCTTGGTAGAGCAGGGCTCTGAAGAGGACTGGACATCTGTAGTATTTGACACTCGAGCCTTTGGCAAGATGTCAACATCTCACAGAGTACTTTAAACGTTTTGGTCTGAGAGCTAATGCAGCATTTCCCACTGGTCAACACGAGCAGCCCAAGCAGAGAGCAAAGTCTATTTCCCTCAACATCAGATGTTAGACTCAGTTGCTGATCCAATCTTGCCTACAGAGACGGGAAGAGACAGGAAAAACTGGTAAGTAAAAAAAGTCCATCCAATGCAGAGTTTATTTAAAGAATATTTGTGATTCCAATGTGAAGTGGCTGTCTGTGCTAGTGAGGTCATAAATTCTTTTTTTTTAATGATTAAATGATAAAGGGACAGATTTATAGGTGAGATTGGATTTTTCCAAGTTCAAATACTAAAATAAGTCCAATTAACTGTTCCCTGTCAATGTTCCTTTCAATTGCATGGGGCAGGATTTTCTTCCATGGGCTCATGCATCAGGCTTTAAGAAATCCCTATTTTTAAGAAATGTGTTACACTTACTGCTGGTAAAGCGTTAAGACAACGCTGTGTGTGTGGACAGTGGGTTAAAATCCGTTTGGGATACAGTAAGGAGCACCAACACAGCAGGGCTATGACATAATCCTCAGAGCGAGGGAGACCAATAAAGAACACAAATGCCAGAGAAAGGAAAAGGCAAAATAGTTTTGGTTTAAGAGCACAAATGGCCACGACTCTGCAAAAACTGAAACCAAAGGTAAAATACTTCATGCAAGGAAGCATTTAAAGTCTTCTCTGAAACCTAAACGACTGAGCTACTTGTATGGAATTAATGGTGAGTCACAACTGATTCTTAAAGGAAAGTCACATTAATTAAATAAGCCTCATAGCTGCTTTTTTAGTTTTTTTAATGTCTTAAATTTGGCTTTTCATATCTTTGATTCTTAACTTCTGATTTCTTCCTCTGAGACTTCACAAGTGTTTTAAGTATTTGGTGGGTTTTTTTGTTTGTTTGTTTGTTTAGTTTTAATTTGTGGATGGCAGGGACAAAGTACATAACCTGTGAAACTTATTTTTGTTTTTCTACAAACTGCAGAGTAAATTTCATAAAGTCTAGACTAACAGATAATTTTAAGGCTTACTTTGTGCTTAGAAGCCACTCAGGTATATTTCCCAGCCAAAAAGTTATTTAAGAGCCCCATGTATTGGAGAAATTGTGAAAACACAGTAAGTGAAAGAAGACAGACAGGATCATTCACCAACCACAAGCACCTCCCCACTCTGTTGGAGAAAATGTTTAAAAAAAAAAAAAAAAGCTCCCAAATTTAGTATTTTTAAAAAGTTATGAGCCTTCTTAACAAATGATTCTCTAAATGAAGAAACTTCAACCTCTTAAGTCTTAATTCATATTTATACTTACCAACTTTCTTACCAGTTTTCCCCACTTATAAATTTATCGAGATAAATCTCTCGATACAGCTGTAGTCGTCTTTCCATTCTAGAGGACTTTCCCTATCAGCCCTGCTCATTCTTCTTCACCTTTAGTGCTTCTTCAACACAAAACCTTTCTCAGCTGGTAGGGATTACCACGTGGAATCAAGATAGTCTCAGAAAAGAAATTTAAAAGTTTGCTTTGAAAATCATAACCAAGATCTAGGCTTGCTTACTTTTTGTCCATATGGTCCTATGATTACAACATAGCTAACACAACAAGCATAGATTTTTTTTATTATTAGTCGTTCACGTGTAATTTCACTAATAACTATTAGTGTATTAGCACTAATCATATGAAATTTCCATTTTTGTAGGTTAAAAAAACAGCCAAATGTTAGCAACTTTATATGACTCAATCTAATAAAGGAAAAGAGACACAGTCTCAAAAGGCAGCACCAGAAGTCAAGGGGTGAGGAGAAAACCATTAATGCTGTTTTATACAATTTTTATATGACAGTGAGATCCAGGACTTCTAATGAATAATTCCAAGTGATGAATCCCCTTAGATACAGCCCTCTGCTTTTAAAGCCTTTGCACAGATATTATCAAAATTGGATGTTTCCAGCAGCCAAATTACACTGGGAAATGTTTTCTATTGTTGGCTCTGTTTTACCAGTTAGGAAGCTAGAGTCGAGGAAGGTTCATTGATTCGAACATGTTAACACAGCTAATAAAGGCCAATGATGAGACTTAAAGGAAAAAGCTATCTGGCTCAAATTTAGTGCTCTCTCACCTACTCCATCTCTCTCTGATCTAATGAGATGAATGAGTCCAATAAAAAGTGTAATTTATACATACACACAAGTTGGAGATGCAAGTGTACAGGATGGCTCTGCTTCTTAACTTGTTTGCACAACAGTAGCAAAAATCACATTGCATAAAACAGTCAATATTATGGGGACTCAGATTTTTATATAGGCAATTTTATATGGTAGAAAAAGCAGGCCCTTTGCAGCGAAACAGGTGCATTTGAATCTGCTGTGACCTTGAGCTACGTTTGTTTCTTAGCTCTTTTGTCTCTATGATCTTCCTCTGTTCCATAACCCATAAAACATCACGATAAAGCTATCACCACAAAGAGCTGCTAAGACACTAATGGAGACATGTTAGTGTCTGACACGCAGCAGGTCTTCAATAAAAATAGAATTCTCTCCCCCATCCTTGCTAATAACTATGTCAGAGATAGTACTGGCAAGATTAAAACCTCACAGGAAATTTCTTGAGTTAGTATCTGATACTCACAGGGCCAAACAAGAAATCGCAAAATAAAGGAACACAAATACTTCTCCCCAACTCACCTCCTATCATTTCAACAGAAAATTGGGTATTGTGCGGACACACAAGTAGCAAGTAAGTATTCCATCAACATAGATCCACTGAACACCAACTACGACGAGTGACGTACACTGTAAATAAGCAGGTCAGTCTTTTCCAGGCTGGACCAGTGAGCCTGACACCTAAAGACGTGGCAATTGGGAGCCCAGGACCCTGTACCCCATATATGGTAGTCCTATACAGAGAGAGCTGGGAAAAAGATATGAGGGTTATTATTTACTTAATTCACATGTTTCATGGGTGGATGAATAACTAAACAGACAACCTTACCAAAACACTCAAGAAAAGAATGAAATCAAAGATATCTGATCTGTGGGAGTTACAAAGATAGATTGGGACATTTTACAGATTTTTAAAATTTAATTATTCTAGTGTCCTTTTCTGGTATTTATAGACAGCCCACACACTGTCCACAACCATATAAATTAAGGCCTGACGTCAAAATAAACAAACTAATCCCAAAAATCTTTATTAGAAAATATAGTAAAATATATTTTAACCAGGAATTCTCAAACTTTTGGTGTCAAGATCTATTTCACAATACTCAGAAGCCTGAAGAGCTTCATTTCTGTAAGTTATATCTAGCCATTTTTAAAGGTTTATTATTATTATTATATTATTATTATTATTATTCATGAGAGACAGAGAGAGAGAGGCAGAGTCACAGGCAGAGGGAGAAGCAGGCTCCATGCAGGAAGCCCGATGTGGGACTCGATCCTGGGTCTCCCTCCAGGATCACGTCCTGAGCTGAAGGCAGGCACCAAACCGCTGAGCCACCCAGGGATTCCCCTATCTAGCCGTTTTTAATATATTAGATATTAAAATTATTAAATCTGTAATTTTTTTAAATGGTGCCAAATGTTAACATGAATAGTACATTTTTATGAAAGATAATTTTCAAAACAAGGTTTAATTAGAAAAATTACATTCTATAGTTTTGCATCTCTCTTTAACATCTGGACTAAGAGTCTCATATTCACTCCTGTATTTGACCAGTTTCAAAATGTAGTTTTAATTAAAGCATATTAAAGCGATGCCTGGATAGCTCTGCAGTTGAGCATCTGCCTTCACCTCGGGTCCTGATCCCACGGCCCCAGGATCGAATCCCATACCAGGCTCCCTGCGTGGAGCCTGCTTCTCCCTCTGCCTGTATCTCTGCCTCTCTCTGTGTGTCTCTCATGAATAAGTTAAATCTTTAAAAAAAAAGGGGGGTGGGGCATTTTAAAGAAAATCTAGTCTCACACAGATATGTAATAGGAAAAGGAAGAAGTGTTTTAATAGCCTTCTGGATTGTTTTGTTTTTGTTTTTTTTTTTTTGGCACCACACCAAAACAAATGTAGTGCTTCCTTAAAGGTTATTCACCATGTAGAAACTAAATCCTCATCAATGAATATTCTTCTTACATTAAGATCTTTTAGTGTAACTTAGTCTTTGAATAAACCTTTGACCTGTGCTAGGTTTTATAACATCATAAAATCATTGATCATTTGGAGATGTATACTCATGTGGAAATATACTCTTCATTATATAAAATCAAAAAATGGTATTAATATTGGCACTGATCCCTAAGTACCGGAAAGTGCTATTTGTTTTCCTTGATGAAGGCTCACTTCATCCATTTTTGAGAAAATGTCTGCCAAATACCCCAGTCTGAATTACTATAATTTGTAGATCATGTTTTCAAGTGAAAATGATGTTCCGGGAAAAAGCATCTGATTCATCTCACTTCTCAATCACTCCAGCGTTGTTGCTCTAGACAACAATCATATCTGGCAGGAGCTTTAGGAACAATTACTATGCTGTAATGCAAAATATTTAAAAGACACATATTTAAAGAGTAAGATCTAACCAAATTAACAATACGCATTCTTTCATCAGGGACACCTTAACGTGGCCTTTTCTTTTACTGAGAATGCACAGCAGTAAGCTATGCATTGACTATAGGACAGATGTGTACCTGGCCTTGACTGGTGAAGTCCCGGTAGGTTTGTTTTATAAACCATAGCTTTTGCACTTTTCATACAAATGGCAGCACAATAAGTGAAAAAGGCATATAACGTGTTACTATTCTTTGGAAGATGGGCTGACATCAAATGCCCCTCTGAAAGGGTATCAAGGATCCCAATGGTCCTAACAGATCATATTGTGAGAACTTTTATTTTAGCCTTTGAGATAGAAAAAAAATTTTTTTGATACAAAAAACATTAACTTAAAAAAAAGTAATTTGACTATATTAAAATCAGTAACTTTTGTTTATCAAAATAAGTCTTTAAACATGAAAAGACAAGTTAACAATCTGAGAAATGCATTTCACCAGATATAAACCCAACAAAAGCAGACATCAACAATATTTGAAGAATTTTTACAAATCAACGACAGCATAAACCACCCAAAAGAAAAATGAGAGGGTATGACTGGATATTTCATGGAAATAACTGATTATCATATGAAGAGATGTCCGTAACATCAGTTATGGAAATGCCAATCAAGGCCACAATATAGTATCATGTCACAAACAAAACTTTAAAAAACTTGAGAATATGAAATGTTGAAGGGGATAAGTAAGCACAGGATCATTACACATTATTGGTAAGAGTATAAACTGGTGCAACCACGTTGGAACATAGTTTGGCACTGTTTGCATTAATGTTCATATATTCTATGAATTGACGCTTTAACTTCTAGATTTTTACCTACAAGAAAAAGTTTCCCATGTCCATCAAGAGGCAATAGGGATGTACATCTCAGAATAGTTTACACGGGCAAAAACCTGGAAACACCCCAAACACAGGAAATTTAGCGAATAAACTGAAAACGGTCAGACAATAGAATGTGACAGTCATCAAGACAAAGGAATTAAAGCAACACTCAATAACATGGATGATATGTGGTATGATGCAGTTAACTCGCTAACACATCACATGTGGCCTTTTAAAACATCATAATTTCATACACATACATACTACAGATACACTCACTTCTAGGAACACATACAGATGTTACAGAACTCTATAAAACAAGGCAAGCAGGAGAATGAAGAGCACAGGATTCACGGTACATGATGAACAGAGATGGCATGTGGGAAGGAGGACAGAGCATGCAGCAACACGTAGCTTATGACTGTCTTGCCTTTTGTTTCGGTTATCGAGTTTAAGGAAAATTAGTAACATGATTAAAAATAATAGAATTAACTTTTTAAAGTCAAACTTGCATCAACTTTGCAATAAGAATATTTCATAAGATCATGGTTGATCCAACTTTATGCACCAAAGATTTTAAAAGATACCTATACATTTTAACCTATAGCACGGATAGAAATCGTAAAACTCTGGAGGTTCTAAACAGACTCATCCTTTGACAGGTAAATCAACTCCTTAATTTGACCAAAACTGTACAGACAGATTCACTCATATATCCACTAAGTATATGCCAGACACTAATTTAGCAGTGAGCAAGAGAAGTAAGTTCGGTTCTTATGAAAATAATGAAGTCCTTTAAGGGAATGATGGAGACAAGAAGTTGAAAAATAAGTATGACTTTTTTTCTATATTTTATTTCTTTATTCATGAAAGAGAGGGAGAGAGAGAGAGAGAGGGAGAGGGAGGGAGAGAGAGAGAGAGAGAGAGAGAGGCAGAGACACAGGCAGAGGGAGAAGCAGGCTCCATGCAGGGAGCCCGGTGTGGGACTCGATCCCGGGTCTCCAGGATCACGCCCTGGGCTGAAGACGGCGCTAAACCGCTGAGCCACCCGGGCTGCCCAAAATAAGTATGACTTTAAATAATGAAGACCGCTATGAAGAAAATAAAACCTGATGAGGGTTTGGAGGGGGCTGAGTGGAAGCCTGGCTGTGTCAGGTGTCGTGAAGACAGAGGGCCTCTCTGAGCAGGTGATGTTTTAACGCAGCCCAACCCGAGGCAGACACTCAGATGCCAGGGCTCCAAGTACCTCTGCTGGTGTGTTTTAGATCTTTATACAACTGGGCTTCAGCATCCCTGTGGTGACAACGTGAAAGCAAATTCCCCTGGATAGTCCTGTTAGTCCTACACGGTCCTTGACAAAACTCAGGTGGTAACGTCTGCGGACCGCTGCCAAAAGCCCTCACCAGTTTACAAGGGGCCAGAAGCCTTTCAGGATTTATTGGGATGGGGGGAAAAAACATGTACCTGGCTCAAAGCTTTGCTGGGCTCAGGTGGCAGACAAGGAAAAGCTCAAGGGGACAGCCAGGCAGCTGAGCATTTGCTTTTATTTCAATTTTTGTTCACTATATGATGAATATTGGTTTACTGGACAAAGGCACCAAACAGCTGCTTGTTTTGCCTGCCCCAGACCCCCCACCCCATACACACCAACACAGCGGCACTTTTTCACAGGCTAATCATGTCAGTGGCATTCAAGGGACAGAAGAAAGCTTGCCAGCCCTGTTGCTGCTGCGGGCTGGGCAGACTTATGGTATAGGTAAGGGTCACACAGCTGGGGAGAGGCCTGTTCTCCACCAGATGAGCACAAGCCAACCCTGGCTGAGCAGCCTGGGAGCAGGATCAGCTATAATGAAGTCATACTGACGTCATATCTGCCAGGCGTCTCCCAGCCACCTCCTAAAGGGGAGGCCTAAAACCAAGGCAAGACCAGACAGGTTAAAAGCTCCAGTCAGTGAGGGCTTGGGAGGGAGCTTGGGTTCTCGGCGCACGTGCTCTGCTTTCTATCCCAGGAACTTGCTCAAGCCACTAAGCTCCCTTCACCTGCTTTCTTCCTGGGCAACATAAGGATGTTCTGGGTCATTCATTACAAAATTTACACAAGTCCTCCTGTGAACCATTTGCCAGGTCAGGTGAAAATACAGAGCTCTCTCTCCATGCAGAACAGACAAGCCAACAAAAACATGTCTTTCCAACAGGAAACAATACTCCCTAGCAGCTAAGGCTTTAGAATGACCTAGATTCAAATCTGAGGTCCACAACATACTCGTTGTGACATCGCACACAATTTATTCAAGCTCTCTAGACTTGAGTTTCCTCAACTATAAAGTGGAGTTACTTTATTTATCAGAACTAGAAGAGGATTTATTTAAATTTGCATAGCTGTAGTTTGTTCATTTTCACTGCTGCATAAAATTTCACCCATTTTTTTTCTTTTACCCGTTTCTCCTGCCAATAATCCTTTGAGCTAATGCCCACGTTTTTGCTACTATCACTGTTTCTATGAGCATCCTTATACTTGTCCCTTGGTATGCTTCTGTAAGAGATTTCTAGGGCATATACCTAGGAATTAAAATGCTTATTAGTTACAGGGTGAGTGAATGTTCATCTTTTTCCAAATACTTCCTTTTCTAAAATGGTAAACTTTAGAATCATATGCTGAGCTGAGGATTTTTAAAAAGTCCTGGAAGACTACATACAGCATGAACAATTTTATAATGGAATATATGTGCATATGGATTAAAATCATTTGTTTTAAAAGGGCAGATATGAAAAACAAAACTCAAGACAGGGTTACATCTGGGCAGAAAGAGGCAGACGGCCAGGGAGAAGGACAGAGGGAGATGCAGGGGGACTGGCGGGGTCCTGGCTCTCAGGTCGGCGCTGTTTTCTGTTTACTGTGCTCACCTTAGGTTACATAAATTCTTTTCAACATATAGACTCTTCATGAAAAAGAAGAAACGGTTTTAAAAGCAATTAGCACTGCCTCTGTTGGGTACAAGGTAAAGTTCCCAGTGAATGGCAATTATTGCTATAAAATGTGAGGAGTCAGAAAGGGAAGACAAGACACAGTGACAGCCCAGCACAGGCAGTGACTAGCTCAGTGATGGAAAAGCTCTCCCCTGTGGAGGTGGAGCAACCTGGCTCCTCGGCATCCAGGACTGTGAGTGACCCAGAACTGCAGATGACAGAGGTGCACGGTGCGGAGAGGAAGGGGATGGGCAACCCAGGCTCCAGAAGCAACAGATGCTGAGCTCCTAGTGGGCAGGATGGATCCGCAGCGCCAACAACACTGCCTGATAATAAGCACCCACGGAATATGTGGACGGACAAATGGCAAAGTTCTCTCTGTTGATGATGCTTTTAAACAGTGTTCTAAACGGAGATTATTTTGGCTCGAAAGAGAAGGGAAGATGGCAAAGAATAAAATAAGATAAACCAATTTAAGGATAGGCAGCGAAGCTCCCCAAGGTGACTGAGAACAAATAAGCAGGGTAACAAGTCTAAGGGACTGTCAGGCCTCTGCTGTATGTCAGGTACTGAGCTCAGGACTTGTCTCAAAACACATGCATAGAATATGTGCATTTACACATATACATACACGTGTATGCACATATCCTGTGATATATATATATAATATTATATGTAATATAATACATATATCACCCCCCAAAATACAATACACAAACATATGCATGCGCACGTGCACACACACACACATTTACTTTCTTCTCCTGATCCATTTTGAAAATGGTGGTGAAAGCAATTATGTCCTGTCCGTCCTAAATACTTTAGCATCCATCTCTGAAGAATAAGAATATTCCCCAACTTAACCATACCACTGACACTAGAAAGATGAATTCAATAATACCATCTAACACAGAGCCTGTATTCAGATTTCATAACTGTCTCAAAATAATTCCTAGAGTTCTATCCACTATCCCTCACCACCACCACCACCACCACCACCACCACCACCACCACCCACCAATCACAGTCACACACTGTTATTTCTCTTTGGCCTCTTTTGATCTAGAATCACTTCCTCCCACCCCTTCACATTTGTTCTCTTTTCAGGACACAGATTTTTTTTTTTTTGAGAGTCCAGCCTGGTTGCTTTACAGAACGATCCACATTCTGAATCTGTCCAATTATTCAACAATGATTAGCTTTTTGATAAGGTACGTTGTATACAACTAATTGAATCATATCTGGAGGCACGAAGTTACCCCATTTGGCCTAAGTTTGATCATTCAGTGACTGCCAGATATCCCTGCTGAAAAGGTACCATTTGTTCTGTAGTATTCCAAATGGCCAGAGAGTGATACTTTTAGACTGGAATATCCTGTTCTTCCACAACCTTTCACAGACTGGCGGCTTTTCGTACCCACTGAAAACTGCAGCCTCGTTACACTGAGGTTGCAAAATGGTCACTTGCTAATTCTATCCTTCATTCTACATTTTCTGACTAGTCTTCTGTAAAGAAGAGCTTCCCCCTGTCTGCATCTTCTTTTTCAGTCCCTATTCTTGTTTTGGGTTTTTTTGTTTTGTTTTGTTCTCTTTATTTTAGAGGGAGAGGAACTGGAGGCGGGATCAGAAGGAGAGAGAAACTCAAGCACACTCCTTGCTGAGTGCAGAGCGGGACGTAAACCTCACGACCCTGAGATCACAACCTGAGCCAAAAACCAAGAGTTGGATGCTTAAACAACTGTGCCACCCAGGCGCCCCAATCCCTTTTCTAAATATCACAATCAACTCCTGAATTTGGTTTATTTTTCAAGTACTTAAATCTCTTATTGTCATTCTTGTTGATATTCAAACTGTCAAATTTAGAAGTGCCTCCAAGGCAGCTCCCATGTCCTTTTTCTACATTTCTCTTTGGGCTGAGCACTTCCTTGCTTTTTGCCCACAAGGTTTATCTCAACTTACTCTGTACTTTCCCTGTGCCTTACTAAAATCAGTCATTTCTCCAAGAAGCCCTCGTTCCTTTTAGTGGGCAGTGATATTAAGAAACAAGATGAGCTCACTGGAAATCAGTATTTCTTCACCTATTTAGGGTTTTTACTCTGTTATATAAGGATGGAAAAGGCTTGAGCAAATTTATAGCTACTGGGCTGTCATGACCTCTAGACCTACATGTTTCTATTAAGGACTTGTGTAGGTTTATTTATTGCAGGGAAATCTCTTCTAGGCAGAGAGAGTACTTGAAAATACAAGAGGAAAGCAATAATGTATAAAAGATTAGAAGGAAGTCCAGAGTAGGCTGCATTTAAAAAAAAATAATAGTAATAAAAGCATGGAGTAAAACTAAACCAGTCCTGGTACAGGTATGTCATGAGCATAAAACTGCAATGGAGCACTTGTTAGCTGGTTATTATCATTTTCTCACAGACAGACATTACAGCTGAGGCAATAATGAAATGCCATCTCATCACTCTCGTGGAGCATGGCAAGACGTAAGATAATGTACTTGACTGATTCGTATTGACATCCATTGTAAAAGTGAAATCATGACAAATGGAATGTTCTGTAAAGGACACATTCGATAATGAACCCCAACCTGTGGACCTAGGGCTCAAAAAAAGGAAAGGTCTTTCATTTTAATGTACTGTGAGCACCATCTTTAAGCTACACAAAACTCCATCTTTCACATTTAAATTCCACTCATTTGGAAATGCATGTAGTTGCTTCATTTGGAAATGCATGTAGTTGCTTATCACTTGTTGTGTTAATAAAGTACAAATTCATTTACAGAATTGCATAACTCAAGTGACTGTCACAATAGATTTCATAAAAATCAAACTTCCCACCATGGAGGAAGTACATCAAAGGTTAGGTTTTCAAATGTATCACTTTTCTGCAGTATTCCCACTCCCACCTAAAGTCCTAAATATTTATATTCTTTTGCTTGGACTATGTAACGCTGACTCTTGCACAAACATACAGGTGGCTGATATTTAGCTAAGTAGCTTAAAGTGTAGGTTTCCCAGAAATGAAAATTTCTCCCCAACCCCATAGCAAAAGGATATGCATTAGTGCCCTTAGCCCCAAGATCTGAAGATCTGAGTAATGCATGCCTAACTGAGAAATACAAACATCATCTCAGAGAGGCAAAAAGAGGTCAGAGATTCATTTCCTTTCCTGGCCCAAGGGAATAGAACCACGTATTTAAAAGCACTGCTGCAGAACATGCTGGAAAAAAAAGTCAGGAATCCACGTAGCTCATTCTAATTCCAGACATAGAGAGGAATCAGTTCCCAAAACTCTGAAGACCTGGAGTTTCATAGCTTTACGTCACTTTCATCAACAACTCAGGCTTGTGTGGATTGCTGAGGAGGACCGTGCAACACTTTGGACTCCCCATCACTGAGGGCCACTCCTGTGACTAGAAAAGAGTGATCATAGGAAGCACAGCCTTCCCCCTTCTCCCCAACCCAAGTACTTTTAGGCCAGATACCAAGGAGGCTCTGAGCACTCAGCCAAAGATACACCTTGCCCCTTGAAGCCCTCATTTCAGTGCAGAACATCAACCTGAAATAACTGCAGGGAAGTAAGGGAAAGTGTGTGGGAGCCTGACCCAGGGGAAGTCCTGGGCAGATTGAGAGTCCCAGAGACATGTGATTATTCTATTGTCAGCTGAGTCACTCCATGAACCCTCACTGTTCCCTCTGAGTCACGCATTGCCAGGCACCAGGTATCTGCTTCTTACAGGAAGAGGAACCCTCTGAGGCAGCAAGGAATACCCCTTCATTTTAGAGATGTAAAAACTGAAACACAGAGGCACTTAGGAACCCACAGCCATTAAGTAATTATGCCATGTTTCTAACCAAGGTCCGCTGCATCCAACATGCTTTTAATCACTATCCTGCACTGCCTGCCTATTATTCCAACAGAGGAGCAGAGAAAGCCCACTTCACATTCTGAGACCTAAGGATTTGAATTACTTACTACTGATGAGTCACTCAATATGCAGTTAAGATTTAGCAACCGTAAGTAAGAGAGCTGACTAAATTCTCTTCATATATCAAAATAATCAACTATACCTACCATGAAGGGGGCTATCCCAGTGGTTCTCAACTCAGGTACACTTAGAAATGTCTGTACACATTTCTTTGTAGTCATAAATCATGGGGTGCTACTGGCACCTAGTGGATAGAGGCCAGGGATGCAGCTAAAAATCTTCCAAAGCACAAGACAGCCCACCCACAAAGAGCTGAAATTCAAAAAAAAAAAAAAAAAAAAAAGTCAACAGTGCCAAGGTTGATAAATCCTAGGCCATGACAAAGAGTGTACGTGCAAAATCCTCACTGATCCATCCTGACAATCCAGACGCAGTTTCCACTATAGAGGCAGTAATGGGTGGCTATTTTCATGGCTCCTAAAAGTTTGGCGCCTGTGCTCCACTTCACCTTCCTCTAGCAGCTCCCATAATCTGCTAAGACGTGAAGACAGATCTCTGAGTTCATGGATGTGCCAGTCTTGAACTTGGCTGCCAGTTCTAAGGATTTTAAGGGAAGTGGTTAGAATTAACAGTAAAAACTAGATTTAGGTATTATCAGTTTATTAATTATGCTAACCCACTGCCCGTTATCACATATGACTGAAGACTGGCTCTATCTGTAGCAGAAAGACACAGATTTACAATTGTCATGAGTTTTAGTCTGTGACAAGAGAGGCCCTGGAAGAAAGCTTGGCAGTCAAGATAGAGCTGAGCTTATGTATAGAAGAAGATTCCAGATAACTGCAATTCAGCCTAAGAAGAGCATGCAGACATTTCTAATGTGACAAATAATTAGCACAGCTCCTCATCTGAAGCATGTAACCACAGTATTCATCCAAGTATGTCAAACTGAAGCTTGTTTCTCAGACTCTAACTGAAGTGAGGTCAGTGGGCCACAGTGGCCAGGAATTAGGAGGATCGAGTCAGGTATAATCAAGACCTCATGTCTACTACAAGAGAAAACTGGCAAAAGGCAACAAACAGGAACAAGCAAAGCCCTCCTCAGGCCAAGGACCCTGGGGGAGTCCTTGGTGGCATCCAAACCATATGCAGCAGACCTAGGTTGCCCCCAGCAGCACAGTTACCACCGCTTACTGATTAATGTCATTTTTTCTTTTTTTTTTTTTTTAAGATTTAATTTATTTATTCATGAGAGAGGCAGAGAGAAAGAGAGAGGCAGAGGGAGAAGCAGGCTCCATGCAGGGAGCCCAATGCGGGACTCGATCCCTGGTCTCCAGGATCACACCCTGAGCTGAAGACAGATGCTCAACCACTGAGCCACCCAGGTGTCCCACAGTCATTGTTTTAATCACCATAATGAATGGTCCAATTCTATTCAGCACATCGGTGCAGAAGACAGAAAGCAGAGTTAAAACTCAAAACTCAACACAGTCATTTTTAAACACTTTCAGAAATTGGGAAAGAAACTGCAGGTTTCTCCATGCTGTGGTACCTGGAGGCTAATGGAACAACTGGAGGTAGACCTTCCTCCTTCCCTGCAGATCTTCCATACCTAGATAAAAAGCAGGACTCACACTCACAAACTCAATACACCCACGTGTGCCTGCCCTCAAACATACACACACACACCCCACTGGCAAAGTGACTCCTAAACACAAGACTCCAGAAACCCGTAACTAACACCATACTTAATGAAGAGAAACTGAAAACTCTTCCTCTAAGATCAGGAACAAGACAAGGATGTCTACTCTCACCACTTTTATTCAATATAGTACTGGATGTGTTAGAGCATTCAGACAAGACATAAAAGACATCCAAATTGATCCAACTGATCCATCCAAATTGATAAGAAGTAGAACTTTTACCATTGACAGATGATGTGACGCTATAAAAAAAAAAAAAAAACCCTAAAGACTCCACCAAAAAAAAAAAAAAAAGATTAAAATAAATGAATTCAGTAAAGCCCTATGTGGTGCTCGATCCCGTTACGGGATCACGACCTGAGCCAAAGGCAGACACTCAACCACTGAGCCACCCAGGCACCCGTAGCAACATTTTTCTAAATATGTCTCCTCAGTCAAGGGAAACAAAAGCAACAATAAATTATTGGGACTATACCAAAATAAAAAGCTTTTGTGTGGCAAAAGAAACCATCAGAAAATTGAAAAGGCAACCTACTGAATGGGAAAAGGTATTCTGCAAGTGATATATCCAAAAAGGGATTAGTATCCAATATCATGTAAAACTTAGGCAACACCAAAACAAAATACTTTGATTTAAAACTGGGCAGAGGATTGAATAGACATTTTTTCCAAAGAAGAAATATAGGTGGCTAACAGGCATGAAAAGATGCTCAACATCACTGATCATCGGGGAAATGCACATCAAAAGCACAATTAGATGGCTCTCAGAATGGCCACTGAAAAGACTGACAGCCCAGCAGAAAATGGGTTTCTGAGAAGCAAAGGGAGGAACAGTCGGTCACAGAGAAAACACAGTAACTTTTATGAAATAAACTAGCATGCTTCTAATGATTTCTCCCCAAAAGCATCTAAGACCTAGGAGCAGAGGACACTGTTACCTACACCAACGAATCACAATAATGGGGGGAAAACCAGGACAAAGACTCAAGGTGGAAGACATTCTAAAATATTCAACTGACCAGGGAATAAGAAAGACAAGAAGCCTGGGAAAGGATACTTCTGAAGAGTAGAAAATATTTTTTTAAATACAAAACATCTTATAAAGTATTTAGTAACATAAAAACTATGAAACATGACTACAAGACTGAATAAGCAGCTATTCATTAATCCCTTCTCTTCTACTCATTCTAACATCTTCGGAGACCATCTAAGATAGAACATATTGGGCACCAAAGGTTAAAAAAAAAGTCATACATTAGGGCAAGAGAAAAAAACCACAATACTAAGAAAATGGCTTTAATAAATTTAGAAATGTTCACAATGATAACACATCTTTTTTTTTTTTTTTTTGAGAGAGAGAGAGAGAGAGAAACAGCATGCATGCGAGCAGGACGTAGGGACAGAGGAAGAGGGAAAGAGAACCTTCAGGAGGCTCCACACCCAGTTCGGGGCTCAATCCCAGGACAATGAGATCATGACCTGAGCTTAACTGACGGAGCCACCCAGGCACCACTGACTATTTCTATTGACATAAAAATCATCTAGAAAACAAATATTTATGTCATGTGAAAACATCTGAGGCACGCTGGCTTTCAAGCTTTTGATGTTTAGATGGTAAGGAGGGGGGAGGAAATAACAGAGGATTACTTTGTAAGAAATGAACAAAGAACAGAAAGATGATGCTCATCATAGGTAAGTGGGTGCTGATAGAGTAACTGGGAAGCAATCCATTCTCCATATGCATTTTTTCTAATTACAAGAATTTTAAATATACAAAACTAACGGTACACAAACCAATGCTGTTAACACCAATGCACCCAAGTACCCAGTGTTAATTGATAATAACATTTATGTATGGTTGTTTTAGAGTTTAAGACATGAAATGCCATATATATAGCTAAAGCCCAACTATCCTAAGCCATCCCTTGCTCCTCTTCCCCTCCCCAGGCGTGAGCCTTGTCCTGAAGTCAGGACCAGAACATAATCACTACAGCTGTGAATCACATACAATATTCCTCCACAGAGCTTAATCTCTTTGTTTTGTTTCTAAAGAGAACTTCATGACCTTTTATATGAATATTCTAAGTAAATATAAGATGTTCTTTATCACTTGTTCTCAAGTAGATGTCTATATTGTGATGAAATCTGTAATGGATAAATTCTAAGAAAGATCTTTGATTTCAAGGTTACCCAAAAGCAATTTTGTTCCTACCTAGAGTTCCAACTACAGAAAAGAAAATCAAATGGTTAACCCTCCTCATCAAATATTTATTAAATGTCTTCTCTGTACAGGGTTTGGGGGAAAAAAAATGCTAAAGAGAGGTCATTGGGCTAGCAGCATGAGCATCACACCCAACTTCAGACCTGTGGAATTGGTCTTCCCGTTAGCATGATCTCCAGATGACACACCTGCACACTGAAGTTTCAGAAGTACTGGTTTGAAGAATTCAGAAAGGTGACAACATAGACCAAGGCAGAGCGAAATCTAACCACCATTCTGCCAAACTCACCCTCTTCCTATCAGACAATATGGCTCTGGGGACTTCTCTCTGCAAAGTCCATGCATCATCAGTCCCATTAGACTGGTGGCTATCAACCAAGGCAGACTGTGCCTCCCAGGGGACACTTGGCAATGTCTGGAAACATTTTTGTTGCAACCCAGGGTGACAGGTGCTAGTGGCATCTAGTAAATTGAAACCAGGCTGTTAAACATCCAACAATGCAGAAGGCAGTCCTCCACAACAAATAATTACCTGGCCGAAAGTATCAACAGTGCAAAGGTTTTAAAAAAAAAAAGGGGGGGGGGGGGTGGTCAGCCCCAGTGGCTCAGTGGTTTAGCGCCGCCTTCAGCCCAGGGTGTGATCCTGGAGACCTGGGATTGAGTCCCACATCAGGCTCCCTGCAGGGAGCCTGCTTCTCCCTCTGCCTGGGTCTCTGCCTCTTTCTCTCTGTGTCTCTCATGAATAAAAAAAATCCTAGAAAAAAAAACACCTAAAACAAAAACACTGCCTTGATTTTCTGACTAAAATAATTGTTAACTTCAGTAATTTAATGAACTGACTTGAGCATCTGTATTCATGGAGGGAAAAAATAAACCAGTAACTATGAACACTTTATATCCAACATTCTGAAGGGTGTAAGGTTCCCTTAAGAGTTCACACGAGAGGCACCTGGGTGGTTCAATCAGTTAAGGATCTGCCTTCGGTTCAAGTCTTGATCCCAGGGGCCTGGGACAGAGCCCTGTGTAGGGCTCCATGCTCAGCCGGAGCCTGCTTTTCCCTCTCCCTCCGTCCACCCTGCCCCCACCCCGCCACTCATACTCTCACTCTCTCAATAAAATCTTAAAAAAAAAAAAAAGTTCACACCAAATCAATAATTATTAACATTGATAACCAAGACCAATACGGTAAAACAACAAAGGTCCATGTTGTAATATTACATAATTATACATGCTCAATTTTATAATACGTTGCTGCCATACATAGTTGTCTAATAAAAACATTCTGGCATTCACTTAATTCTTCACTTTCTCTTTCCATACAGGATTATTAGTGAAGAACCTCTATGGCCACTTCAAGATGACAAGCACACATTGGACTAAATTGCTTCACTGAACGGAAGCTTCCTATTATACAAAAAAAAAAAAAAGGTAATTTTAAAAACTCTCTAATATTATCAAGAGCTTTGTTAATTTCACCAACATTAAGAATGAATAATACCTCTTCTCCAGAGAAAGTAGTGCCATATAAGGTCTGAGGGCTGTGGTACTTTAACTGTTTCTAAAGTAGAGAGGATTAAATAATATAACCTCCAGGTGTTCTCTTTAGGAAGAATTTAGTTGATATAGGCCATACAAAGCAATGGTCACTCCAGAAACATTCACCTTAATAAAAACACGCTTAGTCAGCTTGAGGCTCATTACTCATCTTTGCGTACCAATACACACTGACCTCTATTTCTCTTACATATGGACCATTTTCTTCCACTGTGCTATCTCTCATCTTTAATAGGCTGGACAAGCTGCTTAGAAATAGTGAACCAGGGACGCCTGGGTGGCTCAGCGGTTGAGCGTCTGCCTTTGGCTCAGGGTGTGACCCCGTTCGGCGATCAAGTCCCACGTCAGGCTCCCTACGTGGAGCCTGCTTCTCCCTCTGCCTGTGTCTCTGCCTCTCCTCTCTCTGTGTCTCTCATGAATCAATAAATAAAATTTTAAAAAGAGAGAGAGAGAGAAATAGTGAACCAAACAAGACCCTGGGACAGAAAAGAGAGAGTAGTTGGACCACACCAAGACATTCTTCGTTTTCTGATTCACTTGGTTCTCATTTTTTCTATCATTGTATAAAACGAGCATCAATAGGTGACTATTTGACTATGATCTGAAGTCTCAGGAAGCTTCATCAGGACGTCATATCATCTGTACACGAAAGATAAGGAGACCGGGCATATGTTACAAGATTTGTTAGGATCTTGTTCTGTTTCTCATTCCTACCTTTTGGTCTCAATATATAATTGTCCTCACTTTCTGTAAATGCCTCAAGATAGCTCCATATTCATACATCTCTCAATTTATCACTGCATAAAAGCCTGCCACACTCTGAGACACCAAGTACAGTAAAACATGTACTAGAGGACACAATGCCCTATCACAAATACCACTGCTAAGGAAAAGAAATATTTAAGAGCTTAAAAACTAATACCAGAATTGTCTTGGGCCTACTTTTAGCTCATTCCTCATGTAAGTTGTCCTTTTAATTTGTCTCTACTGTGTCTAACCAAATAACAATGCAAATGACAGTGATACCCTGGCTCTTTCCCCAAGCAGCGTAAGTCAAACCTTCTTAACCTAAAACAGAGACTCTTACCTGCGACTGCTTCAAAATAGGCCAAAAAAGCAACAAGGTGTTTGAGGAGAAAACCCCAAGGAAGCCTTTGGTATTCATTCCATTTCAGAAGGCTCTTTTGCTCTAGAAGTTTACCTGGACCCATCACCACACCCTCCATCAACCTCAAAGACAGGGAAAGGAGCAAGGAGGCGATAATGCACATCACCAGGGCCATGTATGCTTACATTCTCAACATTTTCAGGATTCTGATAACACAGTTCTGGACCCATGACATCAGGCTCTCAGGAGAGAAGACAAATTATTTAGGAGACACACTCTTTGCCACAGTGGACGTTTGAAAACAGAAAACATGGCCCATTTGCTTCCTATCTAAAATTTGAATCAGCTTACAAAAAAGCAAATGACTACGATCTATTATGATCAGAGCCAAGTGTACAAGTAGTAAGATTTCCTTCCAAAGGAAGTGCAGGGAATGGCAAAATCAGATGGCTAGAAATATTTCCAAGCTTTGCCATATGGCACGAAGAAAAGTACACAGAAGCAAGGTGTTCTTGAGTTGGAAGTAGCACACGAAGTTTGCACATATGATTATTTGGAATATGACTGAATTTTATATCCCACATTTCCAAATTTGACTTTCTCACACTTCCTTCATTGTACTAACATAGCCATTCACTCACTGTGTATGAAACACTGCACTTGGCAGCAGGAGTACAAAAATGAACAAGATACGTTCTCTGATCTCAAGGGAACCATTATACTTCACAATCACTCTTTCCTATGATGCCTGACTACCTGTAAATTTCTCAAGAACAAGGATTCGTGTCTTGAAGTCCCAGATTGTATGTCCTTTTATTTCTCAAATAGTTTAACTATCTAATGTTCTTAATTTAATCCTACTAATATAACAGTTAAAAAAAAAAGACATGATCTATCTATGAAGGGGCTTACTACAGAAGAAAACAAAAAAATGGACAAGGAGGTTGAGTGTTCTAACAGGAGAAAGGCACAAAATTAGGAGGACACATACAGAAGGACCTCATACCCAACCAACTCCAACAAAAGGGTAGGATGGTCAAGTTTTCTAAAGGAAATGATATCCATCCTGAGCTTCAAGGATGAAGAGAAGTTAATGAGCCAAGAGGTTAGTAAAAAGACTTTCCACACAAATGAAAGTTTGTGCAAAGGTCCAAGGTGAGAGAAATCATGGAACCTACCAAGGGGAAGATGGGTTGAGGAACTCATGACTGAGGATGGAGGGAGCAGGGATCAGATCAAGAAGGGACTTTGGCACTGAAGAGTCAGAACTTTATCCTGAGGCCAAGGAATGACCAGTGAACAGTATCGAGTAGGATGCTGGTATTACATAAAAGAAGGACAGTGAACATTAGTTTTGACATATCCAATAATCTTTCAAAGAAGCTCTAATCTTCCCTGTGCTCTAAATCAGTATGTCTGACATCAGAGAAAAATATACAGGATTCTCTAATAAAAGAAGGTTTGGGTTAATACCTAAGACAGTGTTGGCCAATAAAAATATGAAGCAAGCTACATATGTAATTTTAAATTTTCTAGTAGTTATATTCTTAAAAAAGTAAAATTACATGAAAATAAGAATGTATTTTATTTAATGGAATACTTTTTTTTAATGAGGTGTTAACCTTTTTTTTTTTAAAGATTTATTTATTCATGAGACAGAGAGAGAGAGAGAGAGAGGCGCAGAGACACGGGCAGAGGGAGAGGCAGGCTCCCTGTGGGGAGCCTGATGTGGGACTCGATCTCAGGATCCCTGGATCACGCCCTGAGCTGAAGGCAGATGCTCAACCACTGAGCCACCTGGCGTCCCTAATCACATATTTCTGATATTACTTCAATATGTAATCAATATTAAAAATACTGAGATTTTAATTTTTTTGTCTTAAGTCTATGAAATTCAGTGTGCGTTTTACACTTCCATCACATCTCAATCTGGACTGGCCACATTATGTGCTCTATAGCCACATACAGCTAGTGGCAACCATATAAGAGCAGATCTAGAATGTACTTTGCAATTTTTTTGTTTGAAATTTTTAAGGTACATTTATCATTTGTATTCATCTTCTACTTCATAAAAATAACACAAATCCAAATTTCTCAATGGCAAAAATAACACAGAAAAACTCCATTATGGATGATACTCATAATCCCATACTGACAATACCAGCTACATTTGGGTGGATCTGCTTGTAAGACACTGTCCTATGTCCAAAATATACATAAGTTAGGCTTTTAAAAAGTAAGGTCTGTCAAGAGCTCTTAAACTTACTATATGAAACCGAGTTCTAAATAAAATGAAACATTCTCTGTTTTTACAGTTTCATTACTTTTTGAGACCATATTTAAATGAATATGTGGAGTTTATTCATATTTAAAATTGGGAGTTTTTTAAAAAGGAACTGTTATTATTTTAGGAAAACATTGATCCCACTCCCAACTGCCCTGCTCCCATTTTTCTTTCCTGTCATCTGTCCTACTCTTCCCTTTTCAAGAGGAAGGGAGAGAGGGAGGGAGGAAGGGGTATCCAACTAATATAGAGCTAACACCTAATTTCAAGAACAAGGCAGGTTTGACTATATCCACTGGCCTTTGTGTTATTATTCGACAAATTATTCACTAGATGCCCTTGTGCCCTTTGAGTGACTACCTAACATTGCTTCCCAGGCCTCCCCTCCGGAAGGTACAAGATGACCAATTCCAGCACCACACAGCCTCCAGAGGAGTCCTGCTCGCGGAACACCGTCATAACTCAGCAGATCGTTCCTGTGCTGTACCTCGTGGTCTTCGTCGCGGGGATCCTGCTCAATGGTGTATCTGGATGGATATTCTTTTACGTGCCAAGCTCCAAGAGTTTCATCGTCTATCTCAAGAACATTGTTGTTGCTGACTTTCTGATGAGCCTGACTTTTCCCTTCAAGATTCTGGCCGATTCGGGCCTGGGGCCCTGGCAGATCCACGTGTTTGTGTGCAGGGTCTCCGCTGTGCTCTTCTACGTCAACATGTATGTCAGCATCGTGTTCTTTGGCTTCATCAGCTTTGACAGATACTATAAAATCGTGAAGCCTCTTTTGACTTCTTTCATCCATTCCGTCAATTACAGCAAACTCCTGTCAGTGATGGTGTGGGTGCTCATGCTCCTGCTGGCTGTCCCCAACATCATCCTGACCAACCAGAACGTGAGCAACGTGAAGGTTACACGCATAAAATGCGTGACACTTAAAAACGAACTGGGACTAAAGTGGCATAAAGCCTCAAACTACATCTTTGTGGGCATCTTCTGGGTTGTGTTTTTTTTGTTGATCTTTTTCTACACTGCTATCACGAGGAAAATCTTCAAGTCCCACCTTAAGTCCAGAAGGAATTCCATTTCGGTCAAGAGGAAATCTAGCCGCAATATATTCAGCATCATGTTTGTATTTTTTGTCTGTTTTGTACCTTACCACACTGCAAGAATCCCCTACACGCAGAGCCAAACAGAAGCTCATTACAGCTGCCGATCAAAAGAAATTTTGCTCTATGTAAAAGAATTCACTCTGCTCTTGTCGGCTGCAAACGTATGCCTAGATCCTATTATTTATTTCTTCCTATGCCAGCCCTTTAGAGAAACCTTATGTAAGAAACTGCATATCCCTTTCAAACCTCAACATGACTCAGAAACATCCAAAACCAAAAGAGAAAATACGACGCATGAAAGCACAGACACACTGTGAATTCCCACCTCCTTTCAAACAAAATCCATGTACACGTATTTGCAATCTTCAGCTACAGAAGAAGAAGAAACATGTCCATGCTGATAAGTATCATCGCTAGGCATTACAATCCAATTCAGTTAATAAACACAAAATAGAAGTTTCCTTGCTTTTTTGTAATATCAGAGAAAAAAGTAATACATGCATTACTCCATTTTGTTCCATCAACAAAGATGATTTAAATCACTAGCCTGGTCAGTTAATGTAGAAATTTAAATAGCATAAAGAAAATAGGAAGCAAGCAAGGCAATTCACTGGGGCATCTTCCTTCTCTAAAACACAAAAATTAAGTTATATGATTTTCTTTCAGCAGGGTCACCAAAGACCAACTTAAGACAGGCACAGTCTGATTAAAGAACTAGAGATCTGTTTGTAGTGAAACAAGTTTTTTCTGATTTGAAGAAGATAAGCAGACACCAAGAAAATTACTTAAGAAATCCCCTATGACTTATCGTCATGGCATTTCAAAGGAAAGTTGATAGAAATTCTGTTCTTTACAGAAAAACAGTAATATTTTTTTCTGATAGCATTTTGAGGTTAATATAAGATACATTTTAAGTATGTTTTATAGGAAGACTTATTAATCTACTTAATAAGCCTGGAGTTCTGGTGTTAAAATATTTTTAAGTGGACTCTATTGAAGGAAGCTAGATATTGGTATGCGCTGCCAGCAACCTTCCCTGTTCAATGGTATGGGGGGAAAAAGGCTGATTGGGACAAAGACACACACATACACACATCTAGGAGCAGCGGAAGCAGTTTTCTTGGAAAGCAACCGGTACTTGGAAAAAGTAAAATCTGAGATTTACAATTATGAGTGAAAAATTACACATAAAATGAAAATTTACAGATCACATTTTTGGAAAAGCAGATGAATTTAAAATGTGCAGATATGGAATATGGTTGCTGGCTTGTGAGTTATTGACTGGCCAGAAGACATCCAGGCCACCTTCTAAAAGTTCTTCTCAAACATTTTTTAAGTCACGTGTATGTACTTTTTTCCTTTACTGCATATGTACTAATAAAGAAATTATTTTCAATACTGTTCAGTTTTTCTTTCCTAAAATTCAAGGTAGGAAAAAAATAATAGTAAATTTCTTCACCATCAAGACACGTGTAGTTTCTTTAATAAGCTCAATTATGCATAAAGGAAGGAAGACAGTTACGCAAAGTGTTCAAAAGTTTTATTTGCCACAGACTTTCCCAAAATAAGTATTTCATATGCTCTTGGAACTCATCAGATTTTAGGAAAAACTTGGAAAATACATCTTAAATTGAAGAAGAGCTGGGAAGGTATTCACTGTCCAGCTTCTACCCTTGTAGAAACTCCCCGCTCTCCACTCTGAGTCAAATATCCTCTCTCAAAAAGAACAAAATCACCAAGCTATGATAAACATACTTGACAAAACTAAGGTTGCCATATATGTTTGGCTAAATACATCTGCAAAAGAAACTGGCTGTGCTTATTCTTCACAATTTCCACTGGCCAGGGCAAATTAGTAAATACTGGTATTTTACATGCCCCCCACCCACCCTGAGCCATGAGAGAAAACGAAACTAAAAAAAAATGAGAAGCGCCAAATAATGTCTTTGTAACCAATGTGAAGCAGATGGGTAATGTGAAAATCAAGATTTTTTTCAGGAAACAACGTGCAAGCCAGGTAAGAATACTGTAAAAAGCAACATTTGATTAACCGTTACTGCATATCAAGTCCAGAACTACAAAAAAAAAAAAAAAAAAAAGTAGAGTAGTGGCAACAGTGAATTAATCCAGAAACTTCCCTGAGACTACCAGTACTAATTTTTTAAATTATGTTATGGAATAATTTTGTTTCTGTAGCTAGTTCATAATATGGTTTCTATAATACATATTTACCTCAGAGACAGTAAAATAACACTTAACCATATTGTATAGAAGCAGTGCGATGAAAGGAGTAGAGTATTTTAGGAAGTGACATATGGGTAAGGAAAGCCTCGCTGTTAAAGTGGTTCTTTTGTGGGGATGTCCTGTCATGGAAAGATAATTTGCATGTCACTGGTTATCTGGCAGAGAAATGGTGAGCAAAAGGGAGTAACAGCTTTTACCGTTGAAGACCACACCACACCAGTTCTCTCCTAACCCCACCCCCCACAAACCTCACAGTGTGGTTTACCCAGAAGGAAGTCTCCTGTCATTCTGGGGGGATGGTCTGATGTCACAGATATTTTCTCTATTAATAAAGATACTATTTCTCTTCTTATTTTTGTCCAGAGTCAAAGGGTATAAATAAGAGCAATGAGGTTAGGGACAGAATAGAAAGGGAATGGCACATACTTTACTACCCTCATTGAGGAGAAACAGAACTTAGTGTAAGGGTGTTTTCTAGAATTTCCAGGTTAATCTTCCAGGTGAAGCCAATGTATCAGAATTGTTTAATTTTCAGGTAACAAAAAAAAATACAACTAAAATTGCAATGAAAAGAGATTTACGGGCTGACAGACCTAAATGTTCCAAGTCGTAGGTATGGCTTAATTTAAGGGCTGATATAGGGCCTCAGCTGATGTAAGGCAAGCTGAGTTTGTACAATTTTTCCAGCCACCTTTCATGATAGTAGTTTCCGCTCATAGGAAGCTGTGGATTCTCTTTTCATGGTAGCAAAAAGAAAGCAGCACTTCCAGACCTTAAATCTTCACAGTCAAGTCTTCCAGAGAATGTCTTCAGAAACCGGGAACTCAGATCTCACTGGGTCATCTGGTCTCATGTTGCATCTCAACCTGTGCCCAGCAGACTCGGACATGCTGGTTGCCAATTATGGCCTGACCCTGGTATTAGAGGCAGACTGGGCACCGTGAGAGCCTAATGGACAAGAACCAGGGAAACTGAATTTCTCAAAGGGAGAGTCTCATTTTTACAGCTGGGAAAAGAGTATGGAGGCTGCTGGGCAGATAACCTAAATATGAGCAGCACTCGCTGCAGGCTGTCTTTGTAAACAACCACTGTGAGATTCATGCATCTCAGTGGGCGGTCCATGTGTAATCTTGTAGGATTATGATCTCTGTGTTTCTTGATTCTTATCACAACTGTTTCTTTTATTTAAAAAAAAAAAAAAGCAACTACTTTACAATATTCCATATAGGTAGCTGAGTCAATTACCCTTCAAAATGGAATCACAGTTTGGTTAAAATGCAAGAATTTCTATTTATGAGGGACTTCTAGTCATAGTAAAGAGCCCCCTTTTGAACACCTTCCTATTAGATTTCTGCAGTCCACACGTTGCAAAGCAGCTAGTGGCATATGCTATTCTATTCACAAGGCATGTTTCTTTCTTTTCATCGTTGCCCCAACTATTAAAAACATGGGGAAACAACTGGCTGTAGCTAAGGGCCTGCCGGCCTCACTTGGGGAAGCAGCAGCCCTCAACTCACTATTACCCCCAGCTTTTCTTGTTTTCTATTGTTTCTTACAACCGTGCATATCATGCCTTCTTTTCCACCATAGGCACCTGAGTTTATAAGCCACCCAGGGTACTCTGAGCACTTTAGAACTTGCACTACAGCTTTCTCTACAGAAGGACCTGGAAAGGACCTGGAAAGGGGCCCCGGGTGGCTCAGTCAGTTAAGCGTCTGCCTTCAGTTCACATCTTGATCCCAGGATCCTGGGATCAAGCCTGTCAGGCTTCCTTGCTTCACACATAGCCTGCTTCTTCCTCTCCCTCCGCTACTCCCCCCACTTGTGCTCTCTCTCAAATAAAAAATGAAATCTTAAAAAATAAAAATAAAAATAAAAATAAAAAAAAGCAGGACCTGGAAAACTTCCTTTTTCCCAGGTGCACTCCAATGCAGTTTCAGGGTTGACAGAAAATAGAAGAAGCTATGTCATTTCTATCTCTCCCACCCACAACAGAAGTGGGAGTACAAGCACGAAAAGACGTGCTATAGAAATAAACCCATCTCAACAACAATAAAATATTTGAAAAGTATTTTCACTGACGAAGACTACTTGCTACTTTTTGAATGCACTGCATTGTGTAAGTCTGACTTCGCCCATGGTCATAGTTAAGATTTCCTCCATGACCCACCACAACCCACTTCCCGAATGAATGAATGAATGAATGAATGAATAAATAAAATCGGAAAAATAAAAATAAAATAAAAAAATAAAAAACCCACTTCCCAAAATTTATCTTCACTCCTTTAGGGACCTGAAATAGAAGACTCTGGACCCAGGATCATCTTGTTCTATTTCCAGTCCCCAGATGTCACCAGCCGCAACCCACATGGTGTTAGTAAGCCAGTGGAAGGCCAGAGTTATACTACTTCCTGCTTCCCTCCCAAATCCTAGGTTACTGGTATAACTGCTAAATCTTCCTCCAAAGAGCATGATAAAGACCTACGGGCTGACTTTCCTATCATTCCATCTCCTGACATAAAAGGACACTGAAATGTGGTTCTCATCATCTACACACAATACTTCACAACACTACTTAAAAATAATTGCATAACCTCTTTTCCAAACTAAACGATTCTCTACATTTAACTGGGAGCTTTTTCAAGCTGTTAATTATTTACTTTCTACTTCTTACACCATAGCTTTCTAAAGGAGCACTAGCTCTGATATTTACTGACTAAAATGAGAAGTTAAGCCTCATTTTGTTTGTAAATGAAATGCCAATTTCAACTCCTTATTAAATTCATCTCCTAGTTAAAAAAAAAAAAGGCCACTATTAAAAAGAAAAAAAAAAAACTTGCAATGCCATGACCAAATGTATTTTCTTATCTGGTTGATACTATGAAAGTACTTAGGCAAATTAAAAGGGAAAATGATATTTTTTTAATAGGGAAACCAGGACTTCCACCAATGCTATTTAAAATAAGTGTTTACAAAGTTACATTCAGAATATTCTCATTATTGCACAGAGAAAAGAATCATCAACAAAACCAAAGGCAATCTACTGAATGGGAGAAGATATTTGCAAACAATGTGTGCAAAAAACAATTAGTATTCAAATATATATATATATAAAGAGCTTATAAAACTCAACACTAGAGGGCAGCCCGGGTGGCTCAGCAGTTTAGCACTGCTTTTGGCCCAGGGCATGATCCTGGAGTCCTGGGATGGAGTCCCCCATTGGGCTCCCTGCATGGAGCCTGCTTCTCCCTCTGCCTGTGTCTCTGCCCCTCTCTCTCTCTCTGTGTGTGTCTATGAATAAATAAGTAAAATCTAAAAAAAAAAAAAAAAAAAAAAAAAACTATTAAAAAAAAAAACCTCAACACTAGAAAAACAAAGAATATGAAATGGGGAGAGGATTGAACAGATATTTTTCCAAAGAAGACCTACAGATGGCCAACAGACACATGTTCAACATCCCTCCTCATCAGGGAAATGCAAATCAAAACCACTAGAGCATATGACCCTACACCTGTCAGAACAGCTACTGTAGAGAAGAAATAACAAGCACCGGCAATGACATGGAGAAAAAGGAACACTTGTGCACCGGCGATGCAGCCAAACTGTGAAAAACGGTACAGAAGTTCCTTAAAAAATTAAAAATAGGGATCCCTGGGTGGCTCAGCGGTTTAGTGCTAGCCTTGGGTCCAGGGCGTGACCCTGGAGTCCCGGTATCAAGTCCCACAACGGTCTCCCTGCATGGAGCCTGCTTCTCCCTCTGCCTGTGTGTCTGCCTCTCTAACAAATAAACAAAATCTTTAAAGAAAAGAAAAATTAAAAATGGAGGAGGCACCTGGGTGGCTCCATCAGTTAAGCATTCAACTCTTCCTATGTCTCAGGTCATGATCTCAGGGTCGTCCTCTAGCTCTCTCTCTCTCTCAGTAAAATAAATCTTTAAAAGAATATTAAAAATAGAAATACCATATGATCCAGTCATTCCAGTCCTGGGCACTTACTCAAAGAAAATGAAAACACTCATTTGAAAAGGTATATATGCGGGACGCCTGAGTGGCTCAGCGGTTGAGCACCTGCCTTCTGCTCAGGGTGTGATCCTGGAGTCCTGGGATCGAATCCCACATGCGGCTTCCTGGGGGGAGCCTGCTTCCTCCTCTGCTTGTGTCTCTGTCTCTCTGTGTCTCTCCTATAAATAAATTAATTAAAAAAAAAAGAAAGAAAAGGTATGCATGCACCCTGTGCTTACTGCAGCATTATCTGCATAAGCCAAGTAGAAAGCAACCCAAGTGTACACCCACAGATGGTTACACTGACACCTTCTAAACAGTAACAGAAATATTCTCCAGCTGGGAGCTAAGGAGCCAGCTTACAATCAATAAACGTGTTAAAATATTCCTAAAATACTTGGCCAAAACACAAAGCCCTGCATGGCAAAGGACAGGGTTAATTTCTCCAGAGAACCTTCTCCTACAAAGTAGCAACAGACTTCCTAACTCTATCCTGAGCTTTGAACATGTGTTACTCACCACTTCTTGAGAAATGGACCATAACCATTCAAGAGGAAAATATATATATATGAACTTTAGTGACTAAAAAGAAACAAGATAACCTTTAAAAGTTCTTTCTTAGGGATTTCCCGAATTATTTCATAGCCATCAATCAAACAGCACAGTTAGATCTCACAACTGAAAGGTAAAATGAACTGCATGTTGACCCAGTAACACTGTACAGTCAATAAAAGGGCAGAAAAGCAAAAGGACAGGCAAGGGGAATGAATATACTCGGCCACTCTTACAATCGAGTTCACATTCCAAGGATACACAAAAACACTTTTGCCTTCAAAACATATCCACCTTTTTACTCCCTGTTTCACTAAAAAGGGAAAACTGAGACAGTGTTTAAGTGATGCCAAAAAAGCGACATCCTGGAAGCTCTCATATCTGTGCCTCACTTTAAAAGTACTCTTGTCTAATCACACCTGTCGCTCTCAGATCTGAAGCTACCAGTCTCAGAGAGTCAGGGGGAAAAAGTCTTTGGATTAATCCAGGTGGGGAAAAGGGATGATGCGCTTTTAAAATTTTTCAAAATGTGAACACCTAAAACACAGTGGTCCCAGGGAAACGGCAGACAAAAAGCCACACACACACACACACACACACACACACACAGCTGGAGAACTGTCTTGATCACCAGCATTTCTTAACCAAGGAATAGCTCCCTACCCAAAGATCATTAAAAAAAAAAAAAAAAAAGCTTCAGGATGCAAACTATTTTGAGTTGGGAGCATCCTGAGTTGCCAACTAGGTGAGAAGCGTGGGCATAGTAGCACACGGTTCCCCTGCTCCGGGCACTGGAATTCAAACAAAGGCAGGGCAGTAGGGCAGGGGGTGGCTGGGTGGACCGGCTGGCCTCCTCGCAACTCCTCTTTCCACCTACCACTTCCATTTTAAGCAGCATAATGAAGTGGCAGGTCACTGTAGTCCAACTGTGCAGCTTTGGACAAGACCTCAGTCTCCCCATTTGTAAAGAGAGGACTCTAACATCGTGTGGATTTCCTTAAAGAAAATGAGTTCTCCAGACCCACATCTGGCTGTGGCACTGGCTACCTACTCCAAAATTCATTTTCCCATGCCTTACTAGCTCTGAAGGGCTACTGTGCTCTTTAAAAAAACAAATTTTAAAAATGTTAAACATAAAAAAAAATGACACTTCTACTGAAATACTGTTTGGTATTTGTGTTCAACAAAAACAAAAGGAGGATTTGTGTGCACAGAAGATTTAACTACAGTAAGGTTTTGTCAATTCACAGGGCAATTTTGCTTCAATTTTTACTAAAAACAAGCAAAATATCCATTAAAGTAACAAGTACATCATTTCTTTAGAAGCATTGCCATGACCAAGGTAAAGGAAAAACAACTTCACCTCACTTCTTCCCATTTGGGTTTTTGAAATACTGTGTTAGTGATGACATGTAATTTCCCAGAACACTAACAGAATACACTCTGAAAAACATCTGTCCTTAATGAAACAGATAAAGATGTGACTTTTGGAAATTTCAAATGGAATTCGTGTTAAAAACAAAAACAGGGATAGTAACCCCCAAAAAGTATATTTTCACTCTGAGTAAACTTCCACAAACTATCAGATTGCCTTCAAGCTCATTCTCAAAAGGAAGAACATGGTTCAGTTTCACTATTAAAAGATTGGTTTCTCACTATTCCAAAACGGAAATGGAACACTGAGAATGAGGGTACTTCAGCTCTTTTATATCTGGCAATCCAGACACAAAAACTGTGGCTATGGTGGATTTTTTAAGAATATTTGAATGTACTTTTCTTAATTCTGTCTGGATAGACCCCCAAAGAGGACAAGGAAGTAAACATATAGATATGCCTACCTAAAAAAAAGAAAAAATAAACTATACTATCAAAAACCTTTCATTCCAGTTTTCCTGCAAATCATGTTAGAACCAACCATTTACCACTCAACGGGCAGCCAGCTCCATCTCACCAAACTCTCTCCATCCCACCCTCTCTGTTCCCTACCAAATATAAACCCCAAGCATAACTCCTCACTTACTTGACTACCTGTAAGTACATCATTTTGGGAGTGTATTTTTCACTGAGTCGTATCCAGCAACAATGAACACGAATCTTAAAGGATGGATCATTTCCTAGCACTGTTAGGATGTGCGTTAACACTGGTTCTTAACCAAAAATCAAACACAATGTTTAAGATTTGGGTTTTTTCATCTAATTTGTCAGTGAATATAGGTAAAAAAAGTCTTCTTTTTGCAAGATGATGATAGTAGCAGTAATAATAATAGTGAATATGGATAATAATTATTACCACATGAATTTGGGAGAACACCAGAATACCTGAAATAAATGGCCACTATCATCATAAGCAACCTTAGATTGTTTTTTGTTTTTTGTTTTTGTTTTTTTTTTTGTCAAAAGTTCTCTTAAACTCTCCCTAAATTCCCTTTAGCTTGACATCTCATCTAGTTTTTTGAGAGATTTTTTTCTTCTTAAAAGTCCAGTACCAAATGGATTCATTTTGGATTCTGGAGACGCTTTTTTTGTTTTTGTTTTTGTTTTTTTAATTATTATCTGGAAAACTGATTAAGAATTATCAGGAGAAAAAGAGATGAAACCTAAGCACCTACCCAACCAATGAAGCACCACTAGAAATAGGGCCCTAAATGACCTCAGGAAATGGTTTTGACCTCACAAATCAACTCTGGAGTAGAGCAGACTTAGGACTCCAGAAAATATGGTTAAGACATGAGCTCACATCCTCTTTCATAAAAGCTACTCTTATACAAGAAAGAAAATTTAACAAAGCCAACTGACGATGTGGATGAGCTACAGTGACTTTATTAGGTCCCTCACCATGCTGAGCTCCATTCGGACACTCAGTAAACACGTGCTCACCACAGGCAGAATGAGCATTAACCCAAACATTTTAAACACACGAGAAATACCCAGTAGAGGGTCCTTTTACATATAATCTATTAATTACTAAATACTTGTCTCAATTCCTTAAGCTATTTGAGCCAAATTGACAAATGCTCATGGCAGGCCTACTTAGAAAAATAGATCCAATATATCCTTGAATGAAAAAATTACAACTACACAATATATTGACATTTTAAGTGGGTGTGTTTACACATGGAAAAAATTTTAAATTTGTGCCAAAATCCATGTATGTGTCAACTTATGTACCAAAACTGTTAACAGTAATTATCTCTGTGCATATAATTTTCTTCTTGTTTCTACTTCCAAATTCTTCCACGATGAATATTAAAGATAAATAAAACATGAACTTTACCAGACTATGTAAAATCACATCTTTTGTTTTTATCGATAGATGTCTCAGCAGAATCCAAACTGTAACTGCTTTAATTATAACTTCAAAAGGGGGGTGTGTATCGGTATGTACACTAAAGAAATTTTGCTTAAAGACCTAATATATTTAACTCATAATCCTTTTTCAAGGCACAAGAAATGATGTTTTTTAAAATCATTATGAGGAAAATATATCTTGGATGCTTGAAAAAGAAGATGCTGGGTATTACAATGGACAATAAAATTTTTTCCTCTAAAAGAATACACAAATAAAAGCACACAAAAAATTGAACCTCTTGGGGAGACTTTCATACAGTTAAACTACTCAGAAACCACAGTTTCATCTACGTCAATATGCAACACTTTAAAACCACACAAAAAGGAAAGGAAATTTTTAGTATAGCCAACATTCATGCGATGGAGCTGCTATTGCTACTGCTACTGCTGAGGCCAGGCGGACAGCTCATGCTTTTCTGAAGACTTGCAGCAAGCCCACGGTGGCTCAGAGAATATACCCCCAGGTAGGTCCTCTTAAAGTACTTGATATATTCAAATATCTTTTGATGGAAGGGGAAGCTATGATGTTCAGTGTTTAAAACATGTAAATTGGAAATGCCAACGTGTAATAAGGCTGCTGTGTAAGAGGGCACCAATTATTAAACTTTAAGTAGATTCTTGCTATGAACTACACTATAATTTTCTTCTATCTGATGACCCCTTCCATCCCTCTCAATTAAAAAAAAATTTATACAAGACTGAACACTTATAGGTGAGCATAACTATTCAAGAACTCAATTTTATATTTTATAATAGGATGGATAAACACCCTGTTGTATTACAGCACGCCGCAACAGATCTTGAAATGACCTCCCACTGCAAACACTATGATAGGTAATTTCAAGGGTTTTTTTTCTTTTTAAGATTTTTTATTTATTCACAAGAGACACAGAGAGAGAGGCAGAGACACAGGCAGAGGGAGAAGCAGGCTCCCTGTAGGGAGCCTGATGTGGGACTCGATCTCAGGACCTCGGGATCACGACCTGAGCTAAAGGCAAAAGCTCAACCACTGAGCCACCCAGGCGTCCCTTTCAAGAACTTTCTATTGTGACTTTCATTAAAAAAATAATTAAAAAATAATAATTTTCTAAACAACGGACACTGTCCAAACAAGAGACACTTGAAATCTTTTCTTGATTTTTGCTGTAACACCTCTGAGTACCTCAAATTTCCACAGGCTAAAAAATTACTTGACAAAATATTTATCAAGCACTTGGTTTTCAAATTTGTGGGAGACGACACAGAATGCTATTATAGTATAATTCAACCTCTAATTGACATACCAAAAATTTTAAATGAAGAAACTTGTTTTTCATTGCAATCTAGACTGAGGTTCATGAAAAGTTAAGTGCGAGGCACTACAGGATTCTAAAGCATCAAATAGTTATGCTATAATTATTTTTAAATAAATTACCTATAAGTGGTACATATGGCCAGTTCTAGTTAGAATATTAATTGATCAAAACAAATCATTTTCTTTTTTTTATGATTTTACTTACTTATTCATGAGAGACACAGAGAGGGGCAGAGACACAAGCAGAGGGAGAAGCAGGCTCCCATCAGGGAGCCTGAAGCAGGACTCGATCCCAGGACCTCGGGATCATGACCTGAGCCAGGACCCCAGGATCACGAACTGAGTCAAAGGTAGACGCTCAACCACTGAGCCACCCAAGTGTCCCAAAACAAATAATTTTCTAATCCTCTTTACCATACACTCATCTATAAAATGAGACTTTATTGTTTAATTATATGAGCAAAAGGAGCACTTAAAAAAAAACACACACACACAGTATTATGTTAACTATTATCAAATAACATTTGAAATACAAGAACGTAAGGCAAAATCCTAACATCTGGTAAAGGAACAAAGAGCAAAGGTAGGACACAGAGACAAGGATCAGAGAAGAAAAGGATGGTCAGAAAGCCAAGGTTCAAATAAACGGTTACTACTGAAAAACAAATCCTAAGAAGTCAATGAAGCCTGGAGTAGACCTCAGACACAAAGGGCATATTCCAGGCATTTTAAGATAGGAGGGATTTAGATATAGAAAGGATAAGGGCAGAAGGCCTAGAAAATGATCAAAAGGGTCAGTCAGATGCTAGCCTGCTCTTAAAAGCTGGAAAATCTTGAGCAACATCCAAATGCCAGACTTCAGTCTTCTCAACTGATCTGAGACTTGGACAAGATGCTATCAGTAAAGGTTCCCTCCATCCTTAAAGTCCTATGATTCCCCAAATTTTATCACAAGCAGAAGTACAAAGGCAGGAAGGAGCAGCTCACACCAGAGTAGAGATACCACCAATCCAGGAACTGAGATAAAGACAGTAGGGCTGGTTTGAAGCAACTAGGTCACAGGAACTTTGAAAGTAGGGAGGTTTAGATTTAAAAGACAGAACCTAGATTTGGTTTTTAAACAGAACTATGGTAAAAGGAAACATCAAAATACTTGAAATCTGAACTTCTTTCATTAGTATTCAGAGGCAAACTTAAGAACTAATATATTTCTGCTCTCTTATATGAAAATTCCCTAGAATATCGCTCCTATCACATAGTAAGCACTTAGTAAGGCTGGCTGCTATAATAATAATGATCATCATCACCATCAGCATTATTACTATTATGGAGACAGAGTTCTAGAGTGCTTTTGAACATACCTTCTAAGATCTAAATGTCTGAGCTGGGATCCTGGCTCAGGATAATTTAACAACTATATAACCTTGGGTGTTCCTATATCATCTCGTTGCACCAGTTTTCTCATCTGCAAAGTAGGGATAGGAACATCTACATGGTAGGAATGATGAAAGGTTAAATAAGCACATGTAAAGTACTTAGCACAGTGCCAGAGTAAGTACTCAATTTTCACTGAGTTTTGTACAGAACAAATTATGCATGAACCATAAAGTCCTATCTCAAGTAGGGAAAGAAGAGGGAACGTGTATCCTTTTTTCAAGTAACACTTGAATTTATATTTATTCACGAGACACACAGAGAGAGAGGCAGAGACACAGGCAGAGGGAGAAGCAGGCTCCTAACAGGGAGCCTAATATGTGGGACTCAATCCCTGGACCCTAGGATCATGACCTGAGCCAAAGGCAGAAACTACCACTGAGCCATCCAGGTGCCCCTTAACACTTGAATTTATAACGTTTTATATACATCTGCTTTATCAATCTGCTTGTATTGTTCATCCCAAGGTGTACAGAGGGGATCATTAAATAATCTGGAGAATTAAGGATCAGAAAGGCTTCATAAATCTTTGTTGTTGGTTTACTTTTAAAGGGAGGTTTCTTTTTTTTTTTAAGATTCTATTTATTTATTCATGAGAGACACAGAGAGAGAGGCAGGGGAGAAGCAAGGTTCCTGGGGGAGCCCGATGTGAGACTCGATCCTGGGACCGCGGGATCACGACTCAACTGATGGGCCACTCAGGCGTCCCTAAAGGGTGGTTTCTGAGAATGGGCTTATTTGTCCTTTTTAGCCACTATACTTAAGATTTGCTATCTTTAAGAAGCATATATCAGGTTTTTTTCTGTAAAACACAAAATCTTCTGGTCTTTAAAACAAAAGGAATGTGTTTAATATGTATGAGGAGGGTGAACACCAAGAAGCAGCACCAGAAAGATGTACCTGTGGTCCTATGAGCATTAGTTTGAACCAAGTCAAAGAGAGCAAATGAAGCCCAACTGGTTTAACTTATACTTATGTCCCAGATTTGAAGGGAACATGACAGGATTATCAGTGTCAATCACAATGGTTCTAAAGATACGTCTTATACTTCTGGCCTTAACTGTCACAAAACCTACAGTGAAAGAAAATAAGTATTATAGTTAGATATTTTCGTACTAACACAACTGAGCTTCTGTTTGAGAATTTTGTAACCAATGATCATATATTCTCGTTCTAGAAGCCTTTAAAATACATTTGTGGTCAAATTTTGCAAAACCACTGACCTGACATAGAAACATCTATACAAGCGTCTTTTAACAGAAATACAACACAAACCACAAAGGCACTTTAAAATTATGCAGGAGCTGCCTTTGAAAAAGCAAAAAGAAACAGGAGAAATTAATTTTAATTATATATTTAAAATATATTTAATCATATATTTAACCTACTGTATCAAAAATGCCATTTCAACATATGCTGAATATAAAAGATATTTTACTAATTGCACTATTTGTATAAAATAGTGCACTTTTACTGCTCGTATTTTTTAATATAATATTTTAAATCTTTAAAACCTGGTATTTAAAATATTAAACATTTAAAATCTGGTGTGTATCTTGCATTTACAGCACATGTCAGTTTGGGCTGGCCCCATGCTCAATAGTCACCTGTGGCCACATACTGGACATCCCAGGCCTAAGTCACTGGGAAAAGGAAGGAATAAGCACCAATTCTAAGACCAGATTCTAAGCCTTCAACTCTTTCTGTTAAAAAAGAAAAATGAGATGCAATTGTGATTATGAACATGTTCTAGTACATGACATAACAAAGGGTCTACTTTTAAAATAACTTCCTCTAGATCACAGGACAATTTTCTGTCACCGGTTACCTGCCCTGTCAGCCTGGGTTCCTCCAGCATGAGGAGCTCTTTCAATCTATGAAAACAGCAAGCCAGGAAGCCTCCCTGAAACCTCATGGGCTCAGCCACAAACAAACCAAATTACCCTCATTTCCTCTCTGTTTCTCAGAATTTCAGTTCATTTATCTCCTCTGCAAACTAACTTCCAACCCAACTGATAACAAAAGAGCTATCAGAACACAAAAGCGTGATGTTGAAAATATCCCTTCTAAAAGCAAACCTATATATGGGATTTTCCAAAATCACGAAATCAGATCATTGGAAAACCCAGGCTTCCTCACAACCTATGATGTTCCCACCAGTCCATACCATCTGTTCACCAATAAAATTCTATCTAAGAATTAGAAAAATTGTGACCTGGTTATTGTGAGTGCAGATGTTTGTAAAGAAAATAATTTCTAATTTTAATTACTAACCTCTTTCCCCTACCCCCTTTTTTTAAACAGATTCTTTGGATTTTTTTTTTTTTTTGGGGGGGAATAGAGTCATCCATCAGAGTCATCCCCTCAAGATGACAAACAGTTCTACCTTCTGCCCAGTTTATACAAACCTGGAGCCATTCACATATTTTTTTTATTTAGTTTTCCTTGTTGGAATTATTGGGAGCGGATTTGCAACTTGGGCTTTTGTACAGAACAAGACAAATCACAGGTGTGTGAGCATATACTTGATCAATTTGCTGACAGCCGATTTCCTGCTCACCCTGGCATTACCAGTGAAAATCGTTGTCGACCTGGGAGTGGCACCCTGGAAGCTGAAGATCTTCCACTGCCAAGTGACAGCCTGCCTCATGTACATTAATATGTACTTATCGATTATCTTCTTAGCATTTGTCAGCATTGATCGCTGTCTTCAGTTGACCTACAACTCCAAGGTTTACCGGATACAAGAACCTGGATTTGCCAAAATGATATCGACCGTGGTGTGGCTGATGGTCCTTCTTATAATGGTGCCCAACATGATTATCCCCATCAAAGACATCAAGGAGAGGCCAAATGTAGGATGCATGGAATTCAAAAAGGAGTTTGGCAGAAACTGGCACCTGCTGACAAATTTCATATGTGTAGCGATATTTTTAAATTTCTCAGTCATCATCTTAATATCTAACTGTCTTGTCATCCGACAACTCTACAGAAACAAAGATAATGAAAATTATCCATATGTGAAAAAAGCCCTCATCAACATACTTTTAGTGACTACAGGCTATATCATATGTTTTGTCCCGTATCACATTGTCCGAATCCCATACACTCTGAGCCAAACAGAGGTAATATCTGATTGCCCAACCAGGATTTCACTCTTCAAAGCCAAAGAGGCCACGCTGCTCCTGGCTGTGTCAAACCTCTGTTTTGATCCTATCCTGTACTATCATCTCTCAAAAGCATTCCGCTTAAAAGTTACCAAGACTTTTGCTTCACGTAAGGAGACCAAGACTTTTTCTCCAAAAGAAAAATCAAGTGGTGAAAACAGTGCATAAAATGTGGGATTTCTCACTGCTAAGTAAGACCATAAATACTAGGAAAGAGAGAAAAGTGCCTTAGTAAAAGACAGCTAGCATATGTGGCCTGGTTTACTGAGAATGTAAGTCAAGCAGTACTCTTGTGGTTGTTAATAATCCTAAACTCAAATATTTGTACAAAAAAAAAAAAAAAAGATCCTGTTGAACCAATGTAAACATCATCCTTGAAATCCAAAGGTGTTTTATGACACAGACTCAGAGGCATTCATGAAGTGTTTGTTTAAATACCAGGAACTGACTTCTTGACACAAATATGTAAAATAATCTCTTGTAAAGTACCAGAAAGCCCTTCAGCATCACAATTTAAAACCATTTAGATCAGGGGCACCTGGGTGGCTCAGTGGTTGAGCACCTGCTGTCAGCTCAGGGCGTGATCCTGGGGCCCTGGAATCCTGTCCCACACTGGGCTCCCCACAGGGAGCCTGCTTCTCTCTCTGCCTATGTCTCTGCCCCTCTGTGTCTGTCGTGAATAAATAATAAAATCTTTAAAAAATAAAAATAATCATTTAGATCATACCAAAAAAAGTCCAGCTGATTTTTAAATGAAACCACCCATGCCTGATTTATTTTTTAATCCACCATTTCAAAGATGGTAACCTTTTAGCTCACTACTCCAATTTTTAATCCTTAATTGTTTTCTGACACAATAACAAACTGTTTACTTCTAAAAAGGCTTGGAGGGATGCCTGGGTAGCTCAGTGGTTGAGCATCTGCCTTTGTCTGAGGGTGTGATCCCAGATCGAGTCCCACACTAGGAGCCTGCTTCTCCCTCCCTCCCTGGGTCTCTGCCTTTCTCTGTGTCTCTCATGAATAAAAATATAAAATCTTAAAAAAATAAGAAACTAAAATAAAAAGGCTTGGAAATACATGGGTAGTTTTTAATGTACTTTATATACTTACATTCTATCAGTAGGTTATAAAGACCTTCTACTGTAAGTAATGACAAATCCAGTGTTCTTATTTTGTAACGACGTGAAATAGACCCCACAACATTTTCAAGCAAGTTGTTGAACTATACTGACTGCCGAAACTACTGTTTTGGAACTAGAAACTCACATCAAAGGTACAGAAAAAACAGCCCTTATCAAATGGCCTTAAAACAGACATGCCAAATACACATCACCTGCTGGATTGATTGGCACCACGGCTGAGGCTGGGGTCACTCCAGCTCTCAGGGTCACAACCCTTAGATCAAATTCTCTCTACTGCCAGTAATGCAGAGAAGATTCAGTAGAGGGTGTTAAATAAAAGACTTACTTATGAAAAAGAAGACTGAAAAGTCTAGATAACCATAGCTGAGAGACTTTGTGGGGTTTTCTCATTTCAATAGCAAAAGCCTGTATTACAATTGGTAATGCATTTGCATTAGCGGCAGTGATGAAGAAATGGTGTTCCTGGTAGCTCGTGCTCTCACTCTCTCCAGCTCGCCCACTCTCATAGCTCAAGAGTAGACACTTCACTTTAATAAACTTTCCCATTTGTGTTTAAAAAAAAAAAAAGGAAAGAAACAAAGAAGAAAGATAGAAATGGTATTCCTGGAAGCTAACAAAACAAGTTAGATTCCAGAACCATTTTTAGTTATGTAACCAAGATGAACCCAAAACAATTCCACTGTACAATTGCAATATCCTGAGTTACTAATATATGAGAACATGCACCCAAAAAAAGTGTCTATCACACTTCTAGCATGCTAAGTATCAGACAGATTCTAGCTCGCTAGAGGTCATGACAAGAGCCCCCCTCAGCATCATGTATCTGACCCGGTGTAAAGGGTACACCCACAGGCAGCTGGAACGCGGGCACACTAGAACCTGTCCTTGACGATGGTCTAACATGTTTTTACTGACTGGCAGATCAAGATAGGATTCATATGAGCATATGTGAAACTACTAGTTTCTTTTCCTGAATCTTTTGTTCAAGTCCCCATTAGTCTTCTCCCCATTAGTCTTCATCAGTAGGGCTACTACATCTTCAAGACTGGAAGTCAGGGGGGTTGGGTTTAAGTCATATTCTTATCTTCTCACATGCATGATAAGTTAGTAAAATTTTCCCTTTTTATTAAGGAAGAGAACCAGACTCTCTACAGCATTCCTATTGTCAATGTTTTTTTAGTATATACATTCATTTCCCCCTTACTGATGTTTTATTTTAAGTGACACAGTAAAGGGAGGCCTAGGACAACTAATGATAGAAGGTTATTAAAAAATTCTATCCTGGGCAGCCTGGGTGGCTCAGCAGTTTAGCACTGCCTCTGGCCCAGGGCATGATCCTGGAGACCCGGTTTGGAGTCCCACGTCAGGCTCCCTGCATGGGGCCTGCTTCTCCCTCTGCCTGTGCCTCTGCCTCTCTCTCTCTCTCTGTGGGTCTCTCATGATTAAAAAAAAAAAAAAAAAGAATTGTATCCTACAACATCAATTTTCTAGCACTTGTCCTATGATCACCTTACAGTTAAGTCATAATCCACCATAAGAGACTTAATCCCTGGAAATCATTCATGCTCCTTCCTCTAAGGAGTTGGGACAGTCTTTAGAATGTCACATGCTGGGAATGACTGTGTAGCCCAGGACTGCATAAACAACAGACTAATGAAGCCCATGCTCAGGTGGTACCCTGCACACGAAGACATATGGAAGAGGGTACCCAGCAAAGCTCTGCTAACCCAAGAGAGGAACACAGAATCCTCAACCAATTCCAACCATATTCAACATTTTGCCTTTTTTGCTTTATTACCCCTCTCCTTTTTATTTAACTTTTTATTTTGGAATACTTTAAGATTTACAGAAAAGGTACATAGACAGTACAGAAAGTTCCCATGTACCTTTCCATCCAGTCTGCCCTAATGTTAATGCCTTACACACCACCATGATACATTTGCCAAAATCAGGAAATTAACACTGGTGCATTAACTATGAACTAAACTCCAGACTTCAATAATCCGCCTCCTCCTACTTTTGACTCCAACTATTTTAAAACTAATTCCAGACATTATAATAGTTCATCCATAAATTCTTCAGGACACATCTCTAATGTATCAGACCACCCTTTCTGTTGCCCAAAATACACAGTGGGATTATTCCATTATGTTGGAAATGAGTGATATGTACAGGTAAAGCTAAAAAACGTATTCAGCCAGTGATAAGCAAGATTCTTAATTGTAAAAAAAGCAAAAACACACACACACACACACACACACAAAAAAAAAAAAAACAACACAGGTATAGTGATTTTGAAAGTTCCAAAATAACAACAAAACTTGAAAATTTAGAAAATATCTAGTTTGCAGATCAAAACTCCTCAAAGATATCCAGAACTTATACATACCTTACAATTATACTGCTGTTAAATAATAATAATGTGTTCAACAACAACAACAAAAAATGGCTCATTAAAATTTCTCCTAAAATTCCAGGAAAAAAAAGGATAGTAAACCTAAAAATATAAACACATTTACAGATTTTGGTCGAATTGTCATTAATACCCAAAAACCAATTTTGTTTCCCTTTAGTAAAAAGCATGTCCCTGGTTATGAGTCAAAAACTGAATTTCCTGGTAAGTATTTTTCATATGCTAGTCAATTCTTAAATTCATCAAATTAAAATCCCAAGTCCATGTCATATACAACCTTCTCTATGAAGCCTTAACCAATTTCTCAATCAGATGCTCTCTCTTCCCTCCAATTTTTATTCTTTGAGAGTGGAAGAGACCGGGAATGTCAAAGGAATGATTCACCACCTTCCGGAGGTCACTTGGGTTTTTACTCAATTATTGCATTTATTTTAGTGCATACCATTTTATATTTGTCTCCCTCCTATTTTATTCATCTTTCCGGTGCCCCAAAATTCTCATTCATCTGTATAATACCAAAAGTACCTATCACAAGACAGTGCACATAAAAGCTACTCCATAAATGAGTTTCAAATGCTCTCGATAAAAGGATACTCACCTAGAAAATTCCAATAAATCTAGCTAGCCAGTAGTATCACATCACAAATTTGAACTACAACTGTGCATATGCTATACGATCATAATTATAACAAAAGAAGCAGTAAATGAAAAAGTCACCTGCTTTCATATGTATTACTCAGGCAAGTAGTAGAACAGTCGACCGTTAATGATCCCATAATGAAAGAATCAGATTGTCAACTGCTCCAAGCAATGACTTACCAGAGGTATGGGAAAATGTGTTGCATACTGCAGGTGTCGCAGGAGGTCATAATTAGATGGAAAAATTAGCTCCCTGGGTTTTTCTCTCTTAAGCAACTTCTCACCATTAACCGACATTCTTCTGCCCAAGGAAGGGTTGGCATTCTCACAGGACTCTCCAGGCATGGGAGAAAAAATCTAAGTCATGTAAAACAAATGTTAGAGATTGTAAATGAAAGAGCGCAACACCAAAACACAGTACCACATACTAGAACTTCAAACACACAAGACACTCGTACACCATCTTTTCCTTAAACACTTAGAAACTATACAAAGAAATTTTGTTAATTTCCACAAAACTCATATTCAGATCAGCAGGAAGCTACCATTATCATCTCCCATTTTGAAGATGAGAAGATGACAACCAAACACATGTAAGAATTGTGCAAAGTTATACTTCCCAGAGGACCAGAGACAACATCAGACTCATAGGTTAAGTGTTTCCTCATAGGGCTACATTTCCTACAAAAACATACACACAGAAATAATAAATAAAACTAATAAGTAACAGATATAAAAGTTTAGTCAGTATCCCAAACAGTATGTTTTTTATAAACCACCTCACTGAGATCCATAAGGAAGAAAATACTATACTTATACTGAGAAAAAGGAGAAAAAGTGTAACAAGTCCAGAGTCACGAGAGCTATTATTTAGAAACTGAACACCTACATAGCAAATCCACATGGACTGTCACGATGAAAATACTCTATTCATGTATTCCTGACAGATGATGGTCTCAAAATGAACAAAAGAGTCACAGATAGTCAACTAGGAGGACAGGAGTGTTCTAATTTACAAAAGAGGTCATGCAACCAAAACCTCGGATGAACTGAAATGAGACAATTGTACAAGATGAATAACTGTTCCCCAGAAAGGAATATGGCAGGATCACATTTACATCACAAGTACACGAGTCATTCCAGTACACGGGGCAAGGAACAGAAGGATGGAGACAGGCTGGGATAAGGGTAGGGAAGAGGGATTAATTAGTCAATAAGAATTTGAAAGTTGAACCTACTGGAAATTCCGAACCAAAGTCAGTTTTAAAGTCATTCTTGTCTACTTCATCAAAAATATTAGTAGTTCCTGAGTCAATGCCCATATGCGCCATGATAGTCTGTTCCTAATAATTGCCAGAGAAAGAAAGTGACACTGTAAATATTGTAGTTCATTAAAAAATTGAAGCTAAAATATGACAGTGATGTTTTAAACCACCCTAGGTCTTTTCTCTCCCTAGTATCTGTATTTCCCCCAAAAAAAGAGAAGAAGTTTTAAGACATGCACTTGCTTTGCAGAGTCACATCCTTTATCCTCGTAAGATTTAACTTCCATGATACTTGAAAGAAAGAGCTCACAAAATTCCTGATTAAAAACGAACTGGCCATAATGTCCCTCCTTTATACCATTCCTAGTCACGCGCTTACAATCTTTTCTTATAGAAATCTCAGAATAAGCCCAAAAAAGAAGATACCAAGATATCCAAGAATAGAAAAGAAACAACAGAAACAAAGAAAAAGCATAAACACGTAAAGCAACTTTAGATTTTAGCCTTTCAGGACTTCTTCTGTAGGCAAATTTGGAAACAACAGTATTTACATTAAGGAAATAATTTTTAATTCCTGCACCATTTAATCACCAAATCTTAAGAACACAAACTGAATCTACACATGCAATTAATATTGTCAGATTTCTTAATTACAAGGATAGCCAGTGTTTTAAAAAATATCATCACGGTGTATGCTTAGGCTCTTACAGAACCAGTATGAGGCTTGATTTTAAGGAACTCCCACAATCTCTCACCATTTTCTACTCTTTCCCTTTCCCACCTTCATGCTTTCTGCCTTGAAAACTTCTTTAAGTATCTGGAACAATGTCCAAAACACCAGAAATTGGCAGAAAATTATAAAGTCATACAGCATAAAATAATTTGTTGAAAAGAATGATTCCACATTTCATTAATTTTTAATTAATTAGTTAATTAATTAGTTTCCGTTAATTGGAAGGAAAATATTATGTTATGATCAAAACAGGATTTCCCATTTTGGAGGAAAAACAGAAGCAATGAATGAATTGGGGAAAAGATGTTCCTTAGAACAGGACTTTAGGCCAAGACTAGGCTGATTTTAAGGCACAACAAAAAAGAAAAAGTGGAAATTAGAAATACTAACATCAGAAGCATGTCATTCCTATCCCGTAAAAAAAAGTTATGGACTGTCAAATCTATTCATTAGTAGTTTTAGAGTATCCTAAAGAATATTCTGTAGTGTATAAATTATTGTCCAAATGTTTTTTGCTAAGTAAGAAATAGAGATGAATAAGTTCTGTAACAGGAGAATACAACTAGAATGTGATCACCCTTCCACCACCAAATAATCCTTCTCAAAGTGGTTTCCCCACTGAGCATTGTTTTCAAGGCTGGGGCACCATTCCCAGGGCCATACCTCCATTTTCATGTCATGATCCTTTGGGTAGTGTTCATCCACATTTTCTCCTGCTGGAGACCGCGGTCGGGTCGAGGCAGTGACTGACAAGTCTCCTCGAGATATGAGGGTGCACATGTATGCATCATGAGAAAAGACATCGTGTCGGATGAACTCACAAAAGAGCAGCACCAGATTCACAAATTCCACCTTTTCACATTCACTGTTTGGATCCGCTATCAAGAAACAAATCAAGATTTCAGGTCCCTTGACCCAGTAGAGAAAAACACCAAATAAGAAGGCTTAACAAGGGACACCTGGGTGACTTGGTCAGTTGAAGTATGCTTTGAGCTCAGGTGATGATCTCAGGGTGCTGGGATGGAGCCCCACATTGGGTTCCCTGCTCCGAGGGAAGTTGGCTTCTCCTCCTCCAGAAATACAAGAGGAGTTAGAGTAGCTAACTTCCACTCCTGACCATCTATTTTCTATTCTCTATGATCTCTTCTGTCCCTGCAATTTCCCGTTTCCTCTTCCATGTTTCGCTACAGCTCCCTACCTTCCAACCACCTGTGTGGCTCCAGCTCTTACACTCTCCCTAGACCAGAACAGCTATCAAGTAACTAAAGGAACCTCACCCGAGAGCATCATTCAACCCCAAACGAGGCCCTTCTCAGAGTTATCAGAAGCAGTACTGTTTCCTGCTGCTTTACTTCCTTCTTCACAACAAACCTGTCCCTCCTGCCCCCTCCATTCATTTTTCTCCCCTTTCTATCACTTTTCACTTTATGCCATTTTTCTGTTGTTTTAGCACTCTCTACCCTAAGATCCTCCCTACTGTACTTTATCACACGAAAGCCTCAGAATCAGATCAAGACCACTAACTACACATACATGATTTTTTTTTTTTTAGATTTTATTTATTTCTTTGAGTAACAGCGAGCATAGGCAGGGGGAGAGAGAAGCACACTCCCCACTGGGCAGGGAGCCCGATGACAGCCTTGATTCCAAGACCCTGGGATTATGACCTGAGCCAAGAGCAGACACCAACCGAGCCACCCAAGCACCCCCTAAATGATTTTTTAAGTGTCAATTTACAATATAAACCCATTGGGCTTATAATCCCCAAACCCTTGACTCCCCCACAAACAATTCCACTAGAAAAAGACAAAAGAATGGGAGATCAAAGAATATCCCATATAGTGTAGGCAAGCAGCCAAGCATCTGCACATTTCCTTGCATCAAGGACCTGGTTGTAAACTACTTTTGATCCCCCCCCCCCCTTATCAGGAATCAGAAAATGAGAATTTTGAAACCAGTCCAAAAAGAGAAAATTCCTAATCACAACAGTGATTAGATAGTGAAACATCACAGGACCTTAGCTCCTGTCTTTTGGTAAGAAAGATCTAGAAAGGGAAGACTAGACCATCAAATAGAGAATGAGACGGCTTATTTCTAAAATTATAAAACTCTGGAAATTTTGAAGTCTTTGAATGTTACCGGATCTTTGAATTGCACAGAAATCTCCATTAAAAACATGCAACAAAATTTTTTCAGTAAAATGTACATTATATCCAGCGCCAGGAACTTTTGATTAAGATGCAAGTAAGGAAGCAAAGAAGGAAAATTAGCTCCAATCTCTTATTTAAGATCTAGAAGAAGCAAAGAACTTTACTTACATAAGGAGGGGGCCTGTGTATCTAAAAACCTTAGAAGAACATTCTGGAAAACAGGCAAACTAGATCCAGCAAGAGAGGCTGAAGAAATGGACTCCTTCTCATCTAATACCTCTGATTCACCACATCTCTAAGATTAAAAATAAACAAGCACAATTATAGGGGGCAATGAAGGCACAGTGGATCATGAATTTGTTAGTAATTTATGGACATTTCAATTCTCTGGGAAAACATGCAAAATTAATTGAGATTTCTGTACTTCTCGGCTATGCATCATATGCTATCAATCATATAATTTCTGAAAGTTAGGGGAAACTATCCCAGAACCATTCAAATGATTTCAAAGGACATCCATGAAAAACACCATTCATGTGAATTATAAACTCTGCACCACACGTTATAACTACCCACTGAATATACAGCATAGTACAACAAACTCCTCCTTATACCTATGCAAAAATTGATAAAAATAATTTGAGGTTGTCTTTTTTTTTTCTCTTCAATTTTTAATAGCTCATGTTTAACTGGATATACTTCCCCTGAGAAATATTTGGGCATGTTATTATTGAGTTTGATTTTGTGTGTTTGTTTTTACGAGATGAGTGTATGTATGTATGTGCAGGGAGCACTGGGAAATGTGGTGTTGAATGAGAAAGCTAACGTTATTCCTCTGATAAGATTCTTTCACTCATCACACTTCACCAATTAAGATCTCTCAGAACCTGTGGAGTCTGCACAGTTCATGGAACACATCTAGAGAAGCTGCTTACCTTCTGCATTCAAGACAGAACTTACTAAAAGACCACAAAACAATTCAAAAGCACTCAGAACCCTTAATATCCTTTTGACCTTCCCATTTTCATGATCTATTCTTTAATACTAATATATTAATTACTACATTAAGACATTATTTCCCTAATCCATCCTCTCTTTGTGAAGGTCAAATTTTGAAAATGGTGATGTTTGACAGCAATTACCTTAAACATCTCTGAGAGAATAAGTTTTTTAGACGTGGACACATTCACACCTATTAAAATTACAAAATAATCACTTCACCTCTTCTGAAAGTGACTGTGTGTGGGTCCACGGATGCATCCTAGAGCACACTGGAGGAAGGGATGCCTATGAGACACGACAACCCAGAAGGAGCAACGAAATTTGAGAAATTCAACTTTGGTTACTGATCACCGCAATTCACTGTAGAATAATCTATCTACTCATAGAAGAAAGGAAAACAAAAGGGCGATGAAACACCTTTCCTAATCTACACACTGTAAATGGGCCATGTGTTTCACACTTCACTTAACCCAGTATCTTCAAGCCCCAACCTGAACAATGTGATTCTTTTTATTTGGTGAACAGTATTTTCCCAACAGGAGGGGAGAAAGAGAGGTCTATGGACATGTTCTTCCTATTTTATTTTTTAAGAGCTTCACAGGACACACTATTTTCAATAAGAGAGAACCAGCTATGTCCTCATCTACTCATACAACATTTTCTGAGCATCAACTATTCACTGAGCACTGTTCTGGGTGCCAAAGACAACACTCAACAGGGTAGATGAGGTCCCATTTGTCACGCTTAAGCTCCAGAGGGTGGTAGGCAGGCAGTAAACAATAAGTCAATGAGGAGAGTAAAACAGAGTGATGTGAGAAAGAGTGCCTGAAGGGTGGGTGATAGAGGATCTTCCTGAGGAGGGGACATATGTTGAGCTACAAATGCTAGAAAGACACACTTCCTAAAATAAGAATGGCAGAAGGGAACTGGCCATGTAAAGAAACACCCAGAAGGAACAGCAAGACAAAGGTCCCAAAGGCAGACGCTGGTGTGGTGTGCTGAAGGCACAGGAGGGCCAAGGTGGCTGCGACTGTTACCCACGGGAGAAATACATGAGATGAGGAGAGAAAGCCAGGCTAGGGAGGCCCATGCAAGACTCTGTGGACACAGCAAGGAGTCATCAGAGGTCTGAGGAAGGGGGCAACGTGATCTGCTTCCAGTATGAAAAAGCTGCTCTGGGTGCTGTGAAGAGCAAAGCAAAAGATGAGCAAGGGAGCAGAGAAGAGGGGGCCCTGCAGCAGTCCTGAGTGAGGGTGAGGGTGGGCCGATCACACCACACACACCCCTTCTCCTGGCCATCCCTCTGGATCTTATGGGCAGATAAGGAGGCTAACTTAAGAATTTTCCCTCCAACAAAAGCTAATGTTTATCAAGTTAGCTTTGGATTTTTTTTTTCCCTTTATGATCTCTACTTCCACGGCTTTAAATGCTCTATCTGGGGCCAGTACACAATCTCAAAACTAATGCAAATTGGTATCAGTAATCTCAAAATCAGAACTGCCTCAAGAAAATACTTCCACATCCACTAAAAATTATGTAGCTTTAAAATTCAAAAAGTTGTTCTATATTATATACATTTCCGTGTGTGTACATATTAAATGTATATAATACAAAACATATATATGTGCATGTGTTTCAGCCTCATATAAGGAGAGGTCTTTGTTCTAAATCAGACGTGAAAGTTTTATTTTAAAAGATACAATTTTAAATTAGTCCAGAATATAAATTATTGGCTTCATCAACAGAACGATCTTATATGTCGTCCTTCTGTGAATTTGTATTTTTCCTTAAAGAAGAAAAAAAAATAGCATAATGAGTAAGGAAAAAGAATCCTCTCCAAAACAGTTATTTTTAAATGATGGTGTTCGACAGCAGAAAGAAAACTGAACCTACCTCTGCCTCGATTTCCGCTTGCCTCTTCTCCAAGAGTTTTGCCACCGCCATGGCCCTGTGCTTGCCTGACCGTTTGCAGCTCACCGCCCATTCACACAGCAGCGTCACCACAGCTTCATCATTGGGAGCGACCTACAACCGAGAGAAATAGGTACCAGCCACGTCAAATGTCAAATGAAGTATTCACCCAATGAGAGGAAGCAAGTGTTGTAATGTTTAAAGCTTCTAAAGCTTTCTTTAAATTAAGCTTTCTTATATTCTATTATAGCTATTTTATTTATTTAATGTTTTAAAGATTTTTTTTTCTTTTTTTTAATTCATAAGAGACACAGAGAGAGAGGCAGACACAGGCAGAGGGAGAAGCAGGCTCCCTGCAGAGAACCGTATGCGCGGCTTGATCCCAGGACCTCGGGATCATGCCCTGAGCCGAAGGCAGACGCTCAACCACTGAGCCACCCAGGTGCCCCTATTATAGTTATTTTAGAAAATATTCCCTAATCTTTTTTAATTGAAGTATAAAGAGTAACACTAGAAGTAACAAGGAGGAAATCACTTACTAGAACAGCTCAATCTATGACAATTTCAAGGGATTGAGAGTCTCCTTTGTACATGCCTTCATTTACATAGAATCATCACTCAGTCTCACTGATCCTCCAGAACTCAACTGATGTTGATAAAGCCAAGAGAAAGGGAAACTGACCACTGAATAACCAGAAGAGCTGTTACCTATCCCAAGCCCTCACTCCACTGTTGACCCCCTCACACTCTCACACTCCAGTCTTGTTTACTACCTAATCTTAACTTGCCAGGTTATCAAGTTGCCCAACAGGAAACCGAAGGGAACTGGAGAGGAAGCTAGAATACTGACCAAAGACTCACTGCATTAGAAACAACAAACATGAAAAATGGCAACCAAGCATCAAAAAAACAAAACAAACAAACAAAAAAGAAAACGAAAATTAAAAGCAGACACAGTTAACAGAGGACAATATATCCTGGGCCTATGTAGGGCTCAGCACTGCCATCAGAACTATAAGCTGTAGCTGCCACGGCCTAGAAATGGGAACCACAGACTGAGGATCAGAGGGGTCAAAGGTCACAGGAACCCAAGTGACATGAATTAGGGACAGGTAGGAGGAGGTAAGTCATAGGAGAAACCATCCTTTTATGTAACCACGCCAACCAATGCAACATCAATCACAAGTTTTTAATATCTGTCCAACTGTATAAACACTACGCCAGAAGAACTGGATAATTCACAGTATTGGTATTTATATGCTAATCGAGAAGTCCCTAACTTTTTAGAATCCACAGCTCAATTGTGATTATAATCCTTGTAAACACACTCCCAGGAAAAATATGCAGATATATACACATAAATCTATGACAACTTTTAAGAAGGTTCACAGACTCCGAGAAGACACCCAGGAATCCTAGGATAAGAATCCCTGATCAGCTTGCAAATAACCTAGATCATGAAAATCACTTTATTCCAAGATTCTTAGTCATCCTACCCAAAATCTGGTGGAACACATGTTGACTCATAACAAAGAAATGTTATCTAGGACAGATCTCAAAAGCACCTCTGGGTCTCTTAATTTAAATTAAGAGAAATAATTCAATTAAAATATATAAAGGTTGAATATAACATTTAAAAAAGAAAGCAAACTAGAAGGAATGTTTGCCTGGATTCAAATAAATCCAGAGAAAAGTAAAAATATAAAAGTTAATTCAGTGAAGCATCACATGCTTAGACTTAGATTATAGACAACAAAGAAAGTTACCCTGAAAATACTACCATCACTTTTTAATAAATTAGTAATGTGCATCATATCCACATTCATAAAGTCTCCTGTATTTTATTCTACATCATTAAAACAACATGAAAAAAAGGCTACAAAAGAACAAATAATGACTCACTCAACTTAAGTAATAGGCTTCTCTTGACGTAGAGAGGCATAGAATAGCACATATAAAGGAAAACACTTTTTTTTAAAAAACACATCCAGAGAGGACCACTGGTTTGGGGTAATGTACTAGAAAATAAGCCATAGGAAGGAGTCCATTCACTTCCAAAAGCACTTACTAAGTACCCATGCTAGACACTGAGGAAACAAAAATTTAAAAGATCTGACCCCTGTTCTCTAAAAGTTCACCCTCTAGAAAGAAAAGCAGAAAAGACAACTAAATCATAAAGCTATGAGATATGGTGTGCCTGGCTGGCTCAGTCAGAGGAGCATGTGACTCTTGATCCTGGGATCATAAGTCAAGCCCCATGTTGTGTATAGAGATTACTTATGCAAACAAACAAATAAATAAATAAACCTTAAAAAAAAAAAAGTTACAGGATGTTTTGACAACACGGAGGAAGAAGTAATTAAGCCCGCCTGTCTGCACCTTCCATATCTCATAGGGAATGAGCATCCATCAATCCCATCTCACCAACATCTGAGAGCATAACTTGAAGACAGAGGGCCTGCAGTCCGCCTGCTACAGCTATGGTCTAAACTTGTAATTATTAGGAAATAAGTGAATTAAGACAATCTAAGGAAAATGCTGCTGAAACATTCCATTCTTAAAATATAGAATTTTATTACAGGAATTTTCTTGTATTCGTATCAATTACATGCCTATAATCCATTTCCAACCAATAAACATTTTCCAATTCTGGCCAGATTCAAACAGTACAAAGTCCACTCTTTTTTTTGGAGTATCAGATAGACTGTCAAATAATGCCAGTCTTTCCTTAGGAGACTGGAGTAGTGAGGATGGAGGAATAGATAGGTTCTGTGCCTATTTTAAAATAAACAGTAAGATAAATAAATAAATAAATAAATAAATAAATAAATAAAACAGTAAGATATTACTAAAGATGTTTTATTACTACCTTCTCAGAAAATCATACTGGAAAAATCAGGTCACATGATACCAACTTGAATGCAAACAATCCCAGCAAAACAAATATTACATATTTATGTATTTGGGTCATAATGTACTTCATTACTTCTTTATTGCTGAAAAATTATTAGTTATAAAATATTCTTATAGTTTCAGTGTATTTTTCTAGATAATTTCTCAATGAAAACTCCCCCTCCAACCTCTACTAATTACTACTAAGTTTTGATTCACATTTTAAGCTATTTTTACCAAGAGTCCTCTTCTAGATTCTGCTATCAAAAATGAGGATATCCAGCCTATTTTGCTCTATGTACCCGTTCCAGGGAATATCCAACCAGACATGTTCAATGTGCATACAAACAGACCTCCCCGGCTCACACTCCCCACGTGCAGATCCTTGTACCCCTCCCCCACTGCTCTGCATCAATCAACTTTTGTAAAATTAGAGGATTGCTTCCATTTGCCTGCCAGATGCTATCTTACAAATTAATTCAAATAACTGTCAACAGAACATCACAATTTCAAATATGTAAACTGAAGTGCATTCTCACCCTATAAACAAACTTCTAAGAATATTAAGCTCCATTTCTGTATTTTTTTAAAAAAAGATTTTATTTATTTATTCATGAGAGACACACAGAGAGGCAGAGACACAGGCAGAGGGAGAAGCCCAATCAATGTGGGACTCGATCCCAGGACCCTCGGCTCGGGATCACGACCTGAACCAAAGGCAGACGCTCAACCACTGACACACTGAGATACCCCAAGCTCCATTTCTTTAAAACGATAATTATTTATGTGCAATTTAGTAAATATGATTTTAACATATAATAACTTCAAGGCAAAATTTGAGGCAATTTAGGAGTTCAGCATATGAACTACAATCCCGGTCTTCAACGAGATGACAAGTGGGACAGACATACATATATACCAATAATTCGGATGCATTAAAAAGGAAATGAAAATTGCCTCAGAAAGTCAACATTGTTAACAGGAACAGAGAGAGAAGCCTGAAGAGAACATCTAGATGCTTCCTTTTAAACAGTGGTTTTTGAGAAAAATCCTGAAGAATGAGTTAAATTTCAAAACAGAGATGAACAAAAGGAGAAACAAGTATGTGGGAGACAGAATAACACACCCCCCCTCCACACCCCCAACCCCAAGATGTCCACATGGTAAATCCAGGACATGTGAATACATTACCTGAAATGACAAAAGGGACTTTGTGGCTGTATTCAAGGTCAGGAGGTTGGGGGCGGGTGGAGGGGGGATTATCCTGGCTTTATTGGATGGAACCAACGTAATCACAGGGGTAGTTGTGAGGCAAAGAGATGTGACAAGAGAAGCAGGCGCCAGGTCAGGGAGAGACTGGAAGATGCTGTGCTGGTGGCTTTGGAGAGGGAGCAAGGGGACACAAGCTGAGGAACGCAGGTGGCTTCTAGAAGCTGGGAAACACGGAGAAAGAGTGGCCCCTATGACCCCCTCAGAACGCAGCCCGAGTGACACTTTGATTAGAGCCCAGGTAACCTCCAGAACTACAAGAGAATAAATTTGTGTTGTTTTAAGCCACTAAATTTCTGATAACTTGGGATGGCAGCAATAGGAAATTACTCCAAACTAGTTTTAAACAAGTATATAAAAAGCGGCAAACACGGGTGTAGTTCAAGGAATTAGAAGAGCAGGACTAACTGGTTTGGTAGCAAATAAAGGAAGGCCACATATAGGTAAAAATCCGGGGAACAGCTTAATGATACCACATTGCAAAAGAGTAGCATGAAATAGGTAGAAGCTTCATTAATTCATTTACTAAGTTATCAGTAAGTGTATCTCGAATACCTACTGTGCCAAGGCCTTTTCTAGGCGCTAGATATAGTCTCACGTACTATTTTGTAGGAATAAAACCTGCTGATTCCCTCTGGATGTGATTCCCACTATTTAACAAGAGCCTTAAAAATGTTCCTATCATTCGTTCCAATAATTCAATCTTTGGAAATACAACCCGAGGAAACTGTCTTAAAGTAAGAAGACAGGAGTGCTCGAGTCATCAGGGAAACAAGACACTAAAACCCTCCCCCCCTTTCTAGAGCCAGAAACTGACAGATTCCCTCTGAAATTTGAAGGAGGCACACAATGGAGCAAATCAGAGAAAACAGGGTGAGCTCACAGACAGAGAAAGGGCTCTATGGGTGGTTCACAGGCCACATAATTTGTCTTTGGCGGTGGAACTATGGGTATTTTTGTGGTGTTTTATTTTTATGTCTATTTTTCTGCAAATGGTGAAATTCTGGGATCTAATTAAAGATGTATAAATAAGGAAGGCAGACTGGAGAGGCCTGCCAATGAACAAAGGAAACAGGAAGTCAAAGACGAGTGATTACCAGTAGGGCTCACATCCCCTAAGACAGCATTCACCCCTCTCAGGCAAGGTGGGCTCCCCGCTGGCCTGCCATCCTCTCTTTGGGGATTCAGGGACGCCATCCTCTCAGCTTTAATGCTACATTCTGCATTGGGGTCTTTGATAGACAATGTGAAGACTTTAGGTAATTCTTTGGTCACAAGAAGAAAGGAAAAAAAAAATCACCCTATCAGGTACTGATTAGGTGCACTGCTCAGTGTTCCATCTCATAAAACATTTTGGATGCTAAAGGACTAGCCCTGACCCGATGAAACTGTTTCTATTCTGATCAAAAATAATTTTGACTAGGTTTTCCGCAACATGTATTGCTTATTCTAGTCATTACTAAAATCTCAGCACTTTTAAGTGATCAAGACAGACGCAACAGAAATTAAGAACTGAAAGTTCTTGACCTTAAATATAAGTCTTTTCGGTCATTTATTTCTTTTTTTTTTTTTAAGATTTATTGGGGGGGGGAGTGCATGCACACGTACGTGTGTGTGTGCACATGCATAAGCGGGGAAGGCGCAGAGGGAGACGGAGGGAGAACCCCAAGCAGACTCCTCACTGCCGGGCTTAATCTCAGGACTCTCACATCACGACCTGAGCTGAAATCAACAGTTGGACACTTAACACTCTGAACCACCCAGGTGTCCCTCTTTCCAGTCATTTCTAATGAAAATTTAAAACACAAAATAACTTAGGATGGACTTAATAATCGGCCTCAAAATCATTAATAAGGATATCCTGACAAATTTACAGGCAGTAATAAAGATAATTAACGTATATTGAGGACTTGCTCAATGTACAGCCAGATGTGATAAATGTGTTTCAGGAGCTATTTCTTTTAATCTTTACTACACACGAGCTGGTTATCACTGTCATTTTACAGTTAAGGAACCCAAGGCATAAAGATGTTAAAGAGCTTGTCCTGGATCACTCAGCTAATCAATAAAAAAGTCTTGCCACAAGATAAATCTTGGGAAATGAACTAAGTAAGGACAGCAACACTATGTGTCAGAAGAAGTCGGGAAGGTAACCGTGACCCACCTTCCCAAGTAAACAATGGCCTATGTGTGAGCTCCAAGTTTCTCTGGGCTCTTCTCCCTCGACTCCTGACGCGCAACATGAGAGTATCCTGCTCTCTGGTGCAGAATATTACTTCCATGAAATATGCATCTTTCACAACATGGCCTCATGGTTATTAGATCTCCAGCTACCGGTTTCAAATAATCCATTAGGAAGTGGAGAAACACCCCTGAGAGCTACTGAAGAAAAAAGTCCTTTACCATTTCAAACACTATAAAGGAGAGCTGGAGTCCAGGAGCGGTAACAGGCAGCTTTTCACATTGGTACGTCGTAAGAGACACCACGACTTGGTGAACAGTCCGAGCATGCGCCCCGAGTCTACAACTACACAGAGGCAACTCCACAGAAGGATGAAAGAGACAGAGAGATAGAAATTGAGCCACGGTACATAAAATTAAGGCCAAACCAGGGGGTCGAGAATCTGAATTCTAGCCACGGCATAAATTAAAACATGTCATCCTGGCAACAATGATATTCACATTTGCAAATTTCTGGCCGCAGGAAGTATCAGAAGTAATAGTTGAAAATATTTATCGAGCAGGCACTGGGTGTTTCACACATATCATCTCTAATCTTGACAACAAACTCTGAAGCAGGTGTTGCTACCCCATTTGACAGATAAGAAGACTGAGGTTCAGTAGTTAAGGCGGCCAAGGGCACAGAGACCTAAGTGGCAGAATTAGGAGACCTAATTTCAAAGCCCATTCTTTCTGCTGCTCCCATCATCCCTGAATCAAGATCCCTGGAAGCACGAGGAACATCATGGCTATGGGAAAACCCCTCAAGTGGCTCACACACACAGCAGGAAGCCTCTTTCCAAGCCCCACTCCACCCAGCCACTATCATCCACTGTCCCAGCCCGACTCCTCTCTCTCTAGGAACAAGTCAGGCTCCTAATCAAAGGGATGGGTATGCAGAGAATGAATTACCAAAGACTTCGCTCCCCCTCTAATACTTGCTAGGCCAGATACTCGTAGAAGTCAAGGATCTGTCTTTTTCATGGTTTTATTTTCAGCATCTACCACAGTGCCTACCACACGGCAGATTCAATCGGTGTTTTTAATCACAGAGTAAAAGCAACACTGCATTACATGAAACCAAAAGCAAAAACAAGGTAAGATGAGGGCAGACAATGGTGGGTGGAGTTTACATTTTATTCCCCTTCCCCAAAACACAGATGCACTTACTTACTATGGAAACGTATCCGACAGTCTAACAGCTGATTAAGTGGGAAGTACTAGATGTATTCTCATTCCTAATTTAATGAGTCAGGGATGCTGACCCCACTATTTAGCATGATTCTGAAGGACTTAGCCAATGGGAAGGAGGAATAAATACTTGAAAGGATATGGCAACATTACTAGAGTTTACATAAAATCATTATCTTCCTCCAGAGAACTAGAAGAACTGGAGAAGGAGATCCCTGGGTGGCTTGGCGGTTTAGCGCCTGCCTTTGGCCCAGGGTGTGATCCTGGAGTCCCGGGACCGAGAGTCCCACGTTGGGCTCCCTGCATGGAGCCTGCTTCTCCCTCTGCCTGTGTCTCTGCTTCTCTCTGTCTATCATGAATGAATGAATGAATGAATGAATGAATGAATGAATAAGAAGAACTGGAGAACCAGAAAAACCTAGAAAACTAGAAGACTTTATTAGAATAAAAGAGCTGAGCATCATGACTAGAACAAAAACAAGCAAAAAGCGATAGACAATATTAAGCAGAGAGAAAAAGAAAATCCTACATAATAATTTTGTAGAATGTAACTCATTCATGTCCTCCAACTTGTTGCTAAGTGTTCATATTTGTCTACATAAACGCCCAGGAAAATATCCAAAGGACACGTTCCAACATGAACAGGGGTTACTGCTCACGTACAGAATGAGTGCCTGCTATATAGTATGCTCCATTCTAATACTTTCACTACGATGCTATGACTGTTGAGCAAACTGAGGCCTGAAGGTTAAATAGCTTGTTAAATGTCTCAAAGCTACCAGGTCACAGACCTAAGAGTCAAATCCATGCTATGTGCTCCACAGGAAGAGCTCTGATGCAAACATGCCCCCTTCTGGGGAGAAGAGTGAGAGAAAGGTCCAAGTTGTGGGTCAAAGGGCACTTCTTATAAAAAATGTATTCCAAGGATGCCTGGGTGGCTCAGTGGTTGAGCATCTGCCTTCGGTTCAGGTGATCCCAGGGTCCCAGGATCGAGTCCTATGTCTGGCTCCCCGTAGGGAGCCTGCTTCTCCCTCTGCCTATGTCTCTGCCTCTCTGTGTGCCTCTCACAAATAAATAAATAAAATCTTTCAAAAAATAAATGTATTCCATTCTATGTACATAAAAATCATAAGAAACCTGAAACTAATAACACTCTATCATTCTACGCTGTATTATAATAACGTTGTACTTCAACAAAAAATATTTTTTAAAAATCACAATAAGAAATAGTCACCATAATGAGAACAAACATGACAATGAATGGATGGATACAAAATTCAAAAATCAGTAATGCCCTTCAAATAACAGCATTGTTCATTTGGCCTCATGAACTTTGGACACACCCACAATGGTAAAATACTGAAATCATTATTGACTCTATAGCAAATCATCATCATTAATGGTGCTATCTACATCTACAGTAAAGATAACCCAAATGTGGAGATCCTCATCATCAAGGTCTGTCACATTCTTCTTTCCTGGAAAGAGTGGGTATAAACTCAATAGATTAAGTCTAATTCCATTCTTACTCAACCACTCAATAACCTAATGGCCTATAAAAACTAACCACAGGCCTTCTATTCTGTTACAACAAAGAAGGGAAAATAATTGACAACTACATCTGACAGTCAGGCTTCCTCCAGAAATTAGAAGATACTTGATGAGAGTGTTTGCTATTTTAAGAAATGTCTTAATATACTACTGATATTATGAAACGACACCATAAAAAGGAATGGGAAAAACCAATGACTCATTACCGTAAGCAACAGCAAACTCAAAAAACTTGAGATCAGATACTAAAATAAAGCTCTTCAATAGCTTTTTAATCTGAGCCTAATGGGACATGTTTATAAATGTAATTAATCACTCTTAGTCAACATTAAACAAAATGGTCATATCTGGATTAAAAAGTTATATTACAGCATCAATAAATAACACGGAATAATATATAGAGTAGTGAAATTAGCTAATGGCTTGCAACCTAAGGCACATTTACAGAAATCTGGATGAATTTCAAGAACTGCATTAAGTTAAATCGTGGTCTAAACTGCTAATAGGACATAAACCTGTTGTACGTGATCACAAATAGCACTTACACGAAGGATCTCCGCAGAAAGCAGTAAGACTAAGACTGTTAACCACAAACCCAGAAGACACAATATTTAGATATAAGCAGTATCCACTTGTGACAAGTCTTTCTAAATACGAATGATAGATTCCCTGTGTAAATTTCCAAAAGATATTTAAGATGCCTGATATTTTGAAGAGGAAAAGGGCAGGTTTTCCTCCTCTCACATCCTTAGAATCAATGTTGATAGCCGTTAGGTCTTAGGACACCTAGGAAATGAATCTGCTCTTCTCCAGTTATATCATCAACATTTAAATAATAACACAAATGCAAAAAAATAGAATTTTGAGAATGATACAACTGCATGATAACAGAAATCCTGCATGAGGAGGTACCTGCGTGGCTCAGTTGGTTAAGTGTTTGACTCTTGATTTCAGCCCATCATGACCTCGTGGTCATGAGATCAAGCTCAGGGTCAGGCTCCATTCTGGGTGTGGAGTCTACTTAAGATTCTCTCTCTCTGCACTCTCCGGCTTACACACGCACAAGAGCATATGCGCACACACACTCTATCTCTCTAAATAAAAATAAGTCATACACAAGATAAATTATAAAATAACTCCCTCCAAAACTCCATGAAAAGTGTCAGGTCTCTCCAGACTTAATAATCAAAAAGTCATCACTGTATGGTACAATATGCTTTACTACTTGCCTTTTATGAGAAATGAAGGGAACATACAGGTAAGAAACAGGGAAACACAAATTTTTAAAACATGGTACTAGGTTGATAAAGTCATCCAACCATGAAGATAACAACTGGCATTTACTAGGTGTTTACCCCATGGTACCAAGTGAAGTGGATTCTAGTAGTAAGGCGCTGTACAGTGACAATGACACAAGGGAACAAGTAACTGGCTGGAATCCACCCAGCTACTGGACAGCAGAGCCAGGACTCAAATCCAGGTCTGAAGTAGCCTCAAGTTTGTGATATTCTACAGGGGTCAGCTTGTTCAACTTGAAGATTTGGATTTTCTAGCTTAAATATTGTTTATTATGTTGAAATTGTCAAGCCTTTAAAAATCAGAGATTGTTCCTGCAAATAAATATGCCAATATTAATATGGAAACTGTGGCAATTATAAAAGTTTTTCCCTCCTTTTTCCAAAATTACACCTGACACTTGTCTGTCCTCTATAGTTATCTGAAATGAAATGGTTTATTAAAGAAGTGGGACAAGGAATGGAATGGACTAGTCAAAAGCTGAGTCCTCGGGGCACCTGGGTGCCTCAGTCAGTTGAGCATTCAGCTCCTGACCTCAGTTCAGGTCTTGATCTCAGAGTAGAAGTCCAGGCTTCATGCTGGGCTCCACACTGGGTGTGGAGCCTACTTAAAAATAAAAAATAAATAAAAAAATAAAATAAATTTTAAATGAAAAATTTTTAAAGAAAGAGTTGGGTTCTAGAACCATTTAAGATTCTAATCCCTATTTTCCCACCAATGAGTTGGGTATGAGGTTGGACAATTTACTAATTTGCTCTACACCTTGGTTTACTCATCTGCTAAGTAGGATATAAAGAAAAAAAAAATTTTTAGACATGTGTCTCATTGGCCAGGGAAAAAGTCCATGAGACATAACACACTTAAAACAGGGCCAACTGTTTAAGATAAAGGCTGAAGAAAAAAGAGTCGTATTAACATGCTCAAAAACAAAGAGGCCCACCACAATGTAAATGGATCCATTACTGACCCTTATCAATAATAGCACTGTCTAAAATGTCTGGACCTGCCATTCCCCCCCTCCACCGCCCCCACCCGTTAAATAATGACCCTTTCACTGATAGATTTACCTTAAGAAAGAAGAAAATGGTAGCTCTAAGAGATTGGCAATTCCCCCTTCAGGCGTCTAGTAGGACACAGTGTGACTTCTGCAGTACAATGTGCTGGGACAGGGCTGTGACCAGCATTAACAATTCTAAAATTCAGCATATACATCTCCACAGGAAGCCACCTAGGTATGTTTTCCTTGTTTGCTTAACTTTTGCCTCATTTGACTTTGTTATCTTGAGTCTTAATTTTTGAAAGCGACTGTTGTTTTTTTTTTTTTTTAAGACTTTATTTATTTCTTTATGAGAGACAGAGAGAGGCAGAGAAGCAGAAGCAGGCTCCATGCAGGGAGTCCGATGCGGGACTGAATCTGGGTCTCCAGGATCATACGCTGGGCCGAAGGCAATGCTAAACACTGAGCCACCCAGGCTGCCGGAAAGTGACTTTTTTCTTAAACATTAAAAAACAACAAAACCAAAGCCCTCCCCCTCCAAAAAAAAAAAAAAAAAAAAACAACCCTAAGCAACGGAATGAGCATAATCTCTTTTACTACATGGTAGTACTACGGAATGAGCATAATCTCTTTTACTACATGGTAGTACTACGGCCACCTCACCTTGGTGGGCCAATCGCATCCAATTGCTTCCCCACTGAGGGTAAAGTCTTTGGGAAAATCCAAAAATGTAAAAAGTCTGACAGATCCTGGCTGTGCTTTATGGACTAATGGCTTGTGTGATGGCTAGTTGTGCGTGCATGTGTGTGTGCGTGTGTCCACAATAGTCCAAAGGGACCATATTCCTTCCATGTCTCTAGAGTTTAACTGCCTCCCTAACTATAAATCAGTTATAATAGTAAGTAGTGTTCACTGAGTACTCATTTACACACTAGGCACTATAAATATTTAAGGGTTTTATTGATATTGTTTCAGATCATTCTCATATCATCAGGAGGTAGAAATCCCATTTTACAAATGGGAAAATTGAGACTCATCAAGGTTAAGTGAATTGTACATAATGCCAAAGACAGGCACTACTACTAACCTACTGATTTCACAAGCTGAGACCTCTCCTGTCGGCCACACCCCTACTCTCCCTGCATTTTTTTCTTATATGTCTGAACCTGTACCATTGTTAAAATCTATACAATATGTTGGCTTTATTACTGCACTTACCCTTGCTCTCCTTACTCTTGCCCCACTTTTTTTTTGTTAAAGATTTTTATCCATCCATTTGAGAATGAGAGAGAGCATGAGCATGAGGAGATGGAGGGGAAGCAGAGGGAGAGGGAGAAGCAGACTCCCTGCTAAGCAGGAAGCCTGACACGGGGCTCAACTCTGGGATCATGACCTGAGCCCAAGGAAGACACTTAACCAACTGAAGACACCCAGGCGCCCCCACTACCGACCCTTCCAAACCCAGTCTCATAGAGGGCTTTCCTTTCCAGCTCACTGTCCCCAGCAGCTTTTATGTAAGCCCCCAAAAACAAATTCAGTAAATATTTCCTGAGTACTTCTTGGGCCCCAGGCATGGTGTTAAGCCTGAGCTGGCCAACAAAAGGAACACAGACTCTGACCTATGGCGCTACAGGCTAGCGGGAAGAAAAACATGGAACAAGCCCAGCAATGACAGAAACTGAGATTTTCCGTTGCATGGTGGCCCGAGTTCTTCAGCCACACTGATGCAGACCTGGTATGGCCCTGGAGGCCTGGGCCAGAGGTAAGACAGCTGCTCTCGACTCTGGGCCTATGCCATTCAAGTAAAAAGAAAAAATCAGTACGAACTCATCCCGCCTATTCAGAGAATGCTTCGTGACTACTCTAAGCAGAAATGAAACAGTAAGTTATTTAGATGTTCAGGTTTGGGTGTGTGATGGTTCTGTTTAACAGCAGGGAAAGAGGAAAACATACGTGTTACTGCAGCTGCTCTGGCCTTTTCATTACTCAGTAGAAAGTCAGCTTCCGTGCATAACAAAGAGAGAAGTGAAAAGGCAGCTCTTCCTGCCGTCTTTAGACTTTCCCTTCTATCCATGTCCCTGGGGGACTCAAAGATACAGCTACTTCTCCCTTCACGCCCAACACAAACAAGGGAAGAAGCCAACAGGAAGGAAGAGGTCTGGGTGCTCTGTGAGGCTGAAGGACACCTCATCTTCAGACTTGAGGTCGGCAAAGCGGCCCCCGCCTGTAGTGAGAGAAACTCACTTAGGACTTGGAATCAGGAGGTTCCCCCCCCCCCCCCCCGCCAATTCCCAACAACAGTCCTTTGTGTGGACATCAGGCTTCTCTGCCTCCATCATCCAGAGCACAAATGGTTCTTCTGAAACACTAAACAGGCAAATCCATAAGCCAAAGTATAAAACAGGTGCCAGGAGTTGCAAAGCGACAGGTGTCTGGGCAAACATGGCCAACAGACACATTGCTTGGTCTACGGAGTGTTTTAAGACTGAAAAAGTTTACATGTAAGTCTTGACATCCAATTTCTCTTAAAATGTTGAATGATCAGACGGCAGCAGGTCTGCATTTCCAACTAGAATCTGAGCCAGGCCACTCTACTCAGAAAGGGCATGCCCCCTCCCCAGTCGCCTCTCAGTGGCCCTGGATGCACCAGCCTACCATTAACTTGCACCACCTGCCTGACCACCATGCAATACGAGTCTCTGAGCCCTGTCCTATGCATTACAAGTTTTATATCTCACACTACACTGAATGAAAAATCAAGCAGCATAGATCTAGAATAAGGAAACATTAAGTGTTTTGAGATGTATATTTTTACCTCTTACAACAGTAGCCAAGCCCTAACAGAGAAGTAGCTGCTGAGGATAAGAGGGGGCAGCAGGGAAGGAGAGGGTAAAGGAATAACACAGTCCATGGACAATGAGTGGAAGCACTCTACAGGCCTGACACAGTTCATCGTGGGGCACACTCTCACCCTCATGACCGCAGAGTACAACCACAGGACAGGACGAAGGTTTCAAACACCTTCATCCTGTGCATTACCATTTTCAACAGCCTTTGACCAAATATCGAGACTAATGACACACATAAATCTGAACTTCAGATTCCGCGTCCCATCGGTACAGCTGCTCTCCTAACTCCCTACAACAAAGTAGGAAGACCTAGATTTCCTTTTAGCGGTTCCAGAGAAAAAGGAATCAAGAAGGGTAAGTTCAACTTTCCCAAACAGGCGTGGGGAAGCAGGCTGAGCAACCTAGGGCCTGGGCCTACCTAAACACAACTTCACCAAAAGCAAACCTCAAGCTCATTGCAACTGCAGAGGTTGGTCACTTTTTTTCTATTATCTTTCATGTTGTCTAAGTCCTCACACAAACTATGCAACCAAAAAAGAGGAAGCACATTTTCAAGAAGTGAGAACGGTTTCTGAATCCTAACCACACCACTTTATTCAACTCTTTCTAATCAGAAGATTATAGTTTCATCATATTGGATCTTCAAATGTAATACTAATGCTATTAATAAGTATTGCTATTTATCATTAACACTTTTTAATATATTTACACAGTACTTTATAATTCTCAAAGTGCTCATATCCTTGAGGGGACAGATAAGTTGGCATAGAGCACTCGCCCTAACATGTAAAAGGCACGGAAGCACCGAGCCTATGGGTAACTTGTTCAAGGTCACACAGCTGATCATCATTAGTACAACTCCACAGCTCCGACATGAATTCCAGAAATACATAAAGTGACTTGGTAGTCAAGAAAATAGCGGACCCTAGTAAAGAGTAAGCACAAAGATGAAACACTGCATGCATATATACACACATACGCGTTTTGATGCACACACAAATGCCAAAGCTATACTGTAAGAGTAAAAATTTAATATTCAATAAAACTCAATGTTAAATATTTTAATGTTGAAAAATTATCCTAATGTTAAATTAACTGGATCTGCCCAGTTATTCTTTCTGGCAGATTATGAAAAGGTGACCAGTTGGAATTACAGGTTTGAAATAGAATTTTTGTCTTACTCATAAAAGAGCACTGTCACCACAAAGCAACCGCTCGCTCACAACAAATCTTTCCATGGTTGAGTCAACATTCAACATAATTACCCCTAAATGGGCAACTCGGACATTCCTTCCAATGAAGTAGGTCACTAGAACATCCAGGACTCTCTGCCCTAAACACATGTCGCCCTCTAGTGGCATCCACCTCCCTGTTTCCCGGGTGAAGTCCCTCACTGGAGGCAACTGTGCTTTACAGAGCTGATAGCGTGATTTTACTCAAAAATATAAAACTTGCGGTGCCTGGGTGGCTCAGTCGAGTTAGCATCTGACCCTTGATCTCACTTCAGGTCCTTTGATATCGGGGACATGAGTTCGAGCCTCGCATTGAACTCACCCAGCGTGGGGCTTACTTGAAAAAAAAGAATATATATATATATATATATTATATATTCAGTATATATATTTTGATATGTAGTTTAACGTATTTTAATATATATTTTTTTATATTTTTAGTATATGTAAGTTAAAAGTTAATTTCTGCAGTTGATAAGACACTTAGATCATTTTCTCTTAAGGAGAGCTAATGAATAACTTAAGTCTCTGTTGGTGAATGGGGCATGTAACTCTGAAGTTGATCGGTTCCTTCACTTGAGAGTTCTATAGTCAGGCTAATCACAAAACTCAAGCGGTTCTGGTGCACTTGCTAAAATGCTCACAAGGGAATAATGCAGTGTTAACTCAACACTTGGTGCAAGAAGCTTAGCAGAGCAAAAGGACATCTTGAATTTTAGTTACGCCTACTTTCTTCCCTGGTATCTCACTTCTATATATTAAAAACCTTAACAGTCTTACAACTTTTTACCTAAGAAAGTCTTTATCACAAATAGACACCCTGAAAGAACAAAGTAACACTCTAACTTGTGTGAATAAGTGGAAAATTACACAGACTTATAATCAGTATACTCTATGGAAGTACTAAAGCATCGCTATTGAGACTTCACAGCGAATGAGAAAATATGCTCCGTCTGTACCTCACTCAACATTCTGACATTCTACTGGGCAGCAGTGAACTTGAACCTCATCTTTGAGAAGCAGGGTGACACCACAAATTATTCCAGAAAGAGGAATAACCTATGGCAGATTCACATCAGATTCGCCTAAGGGTGGGAGATAAGGAAAGGTTTGGGGTTATTGTTTCTCTGGTTTAATCTCTCCCTTCCACATATGCATTCTCAAAGGCTAGTACAAAATTCAAAGATAATAGTAATCAGTTAACTAAGGTCTTCCTTAAACGCAGGTGCCATGTCTTAATATTTACCTCTTCGTTCCCAGTGCCTAACACAACCTGGATATACCATAAGTGCTCTCCACTGTAAAAAGAAGACAGACAAGCTTGCTCATTCTCCCAAATTAAGGGTGAGAGTAAAAAACTGAAAAACCTTTGTTTATACAGCAGTTCAATCATGAAACAATCTAATCCAAGAAAGCATAGGATAATAATTGTCTGTGATAGGGCAGCCTGGGTGGCCCAGCGGTTCAGCACCTGCCTTCAGCCCAGGGCGTGATCCTGGTGTCTCTGCCTGCCTCCCTCCCTCTCTCTCTCTCTCTCTCTCTCTCTCTCTCTCTCATATGAATAAATAAAAATAATAAATAAATAAAAATAAATAAAATAATAAATAAATACAAATCTTAAAAAGTAAAGATTTTATTTATTCATGAGAGAGAGAGAGAGAGAGAGAGGCGCAGAGACACAGTCAGAGGGAGAAGCAGGCTCCATGCAGGGAGCCCGACGTGGGACTCGATCCTGGGTCTCCAGGATCACGCCCTGGGCCGAAGGCAGCGCTAAACCGCTGGGCCACTCGGAGAATCCCCAAATAAAATCTTTAAAAATAAAAAAATTGTCTGTGATAGTTAACTTTACTTGTGAATTTGGTTAGGCCACGGTACAGTTTTTTTGGTCAAATTCCAGTCTAGATGTTGCTGTGAAGGTTATTTTTTTTAAATGTGGATAACATTTAAATCAGTTAACTCTGAGGAAAGCAGACTATCCTCCATAATATGAGTGGGCCTCACCCAATGAGTTGAAGGCCTTAAAAGAAAAGACAGGTCCCCAAGGAAGAAGGAATTCTGCTTCTATACAGGCTTCAGACTCAAACTGCAACATCAACTGTTCCCAGGGTCCCCAGGCTGCTAGCCTGCCCTGCACATTTCAGATTTGCCTGCCCTCATAATCATGTGAGCCAATTCCTTAAAATAAATTGGAAAATTATGTATACACACACACACACACAATTATGCGTGTGTGTGTGTGTATACATATATATGTGTGTATACTGGTTCCCCCTCTCCATGTTGGTTCTGTTTCTCTGGAGAATCCTAATACATTGCATACAGATTTTTCAAAGATCATGACTACAATATTCACTCACTGCTCTAAATATTAAAATACAATCCCTCTAAGTTAAAGCCAGAATGAAGTCCAATCACTAAATGGATACTGTGCTAGAACTAAAATGATGGGGGTGATAATAATGGCCAAGAAAAATCTTTCCAATAAATACACCTAGGTTAATCAGCCCAATGATCATTCCATTTTAATAATCTGGAGGGGTTTCAGTCCAACAAAAAAATGATTTCAGGGTGTAGACACCTTCTAAGCTATTATACTTCACAGAAAAGGCTTTGCCAGAATGGAATGAATGAAAAAAGAGGAAAGAAAAGAAAAAAAAGAAAAGAAAAGAAAAGAAGGGAAAGAGAAAGAGAAGGAAAGGAAAGGAAGAAAGAAAAATAGGTTGAGAAAATTAAAATGAAAAGAAGAAAAACATTAGCTACCTCTTGGTTATCTTTGTTTTGGTTTGCCCAGAAAATCTTATGATAAAGCGTCTCCATTGAATTGCTGGAATCAGTTCGGTCAAAACAATGTCGATCCAACACTTCCAACGTGTGCAAAACCCGACTAATGGTCACTCCTGGATGTGGAAATTAAGCAAGCATTTAAAGAGGTTAAACGAAGCCAGAACAGCATAGTACAAAATCATCAATATGTAGGGCAAAGGGGATTTTAAGGAAGTGTCATTCTCAGCATGTAAGAAATGCCAACAAAACCAAACCTGACGTTCTAGACAGCCAGGAGCTAAAGGGCACGGAATGAAGAATGCCTCAACAGTCACTAGGTGGCTCCGCCGAAAAGCACCCTTACTCAGTATGGGGACGGATTTTGTAAGAATCAGAAACACGCCCTAAAGGCCAACATTCAGAAGCACTCCTTCTTCTCTCGTGTGCTGTACCTGCTGTTGACTCTTGGCACTTGTCAAAAGACCACCGAACTTCCACTGCTCGGCCTCTTTGTTTTATCTGCTGTTCCACCTCATAAATCCTTGCCCGAACCTGAAAGATAATCGCTTCTAATTAACTTGTGCTTGGAAAGCCACGGTGGCTGTCTAAATCATGTCAGGTTCTCCCACGTGAGCACAGCATCCTACAATGAACCGCGATCCTGACTAACATCATAGCAAATTTAGCCTGTTGCCCAAGAAGCACATTTTAAAATTTACAAGTGGTGGCTCAATGCCAGTTGTCAATAACAAATGCTCCCAGAAAACTAACACTTGCTTTATTACAAGTGAAAATTTTTGTAGGATTATCATATGGGAAAGTGAAAGCTCTAATGTATCCTTCTTGAGACATTTTTCTATGTATGAAAACAACCACCCCCCCCCCAAAAAAAAAAGAAAAAAAAAAAAAAACAACCAGGCATGTTTTATTAAGAAAAATGCTTGGTAAAAAACAGATTTTTATTGTCAACATTAGTCACGATCCTGTAGTTTAAGATTCTTAAGTCCCTGGACCAAATAACCCCACATTAATAAAACTGACTAATAAAAACACAGTTATTAAATATCACAGAGTACCAACTAGGAGAGCCGCGGTCATGTATTAGAACCACCACCGTAACTACTGTCTGTCTGGGTAGCAGAACTCTGGAGGAACTGCCCCGCAAGAGGGAAAGAAGAAAAGGGGCAGCGTGATGGACATCTATGGTTCAGAGAGGCCACATACTTGCCCCAAGTTCTCCACAGAGAAGGGGGAGCAGGGTTGGGATGAGCATCCGAGACGCTAAAACTTACTTGGCCCCCATGCCATGATGCCCCTCAAGAATGAAAACACCCATCGAACCCCCGTAACGGAAAGCCTACCTGCTGATTGAAGGCCGTGTTCCCACCTGGCATGGGGAGGCTGGAAGGGGCCACCTGCAGCAGATCCAGGGGCGAGCCTGGGTTCGCGCTCTTATTGTCGTTTGTGGAATAGTTCCACACCAAGGCACTTGGGCAACAGAGAGTGACAGTCTGGAAATGGAGCAGGAAAATCTTGATATTTAAAGGAATGAGAAAAGTATAATAGCTTCAAAGCAAAAAGGATGCCTTATCATAACCATACTAATAGTTTCCTATCAGTAGGTTTAGAATATGCACCGCTTACCCCTGCACATTCTCAAGGTTTCAAGTCCTAAGACAAAACTAAGAGTTATTAATTTGAGGGATACCTGGGTGGCTCGGTCAGCTAAGTGTCTGACTTTAGCTCAGGTCATGATCTCAGGGTGGAGATGCACGGAGCCCCGAGTTGGGGCTCAGCAGGGAGTCTGCTTCTCCTTCCCCCGCTCCCACTGACCCTCCCTCCCCCTGCTCCTGCTCTCTCTCTCTCAAAAAAAATAAAATAAAATCTTTAAAAAACAAACAAAATTACTAATTTGAAAGGGAGTACAACTACTGAGAAAGTAAGAAATATTATAATTCATAAGCTAACATTTCAGCCCAGAAAAACCTAGGAAAGTTAACAAAAACACAGTAATCATCAGTGAAAAATAGTCGCTTAAAACAATTTTTTCATGCAATTAGAAAAATGAGATGGAATTAGGATATGTTATTTCCTAAGGTTTTAAAATCTAAGGAGGAACTTTTTTTTTTTAATCTATGACATCATCTCTGAGATAATGCAGTAAAATAAATGTTGGACAGGCAATAACCCTGGACCGGCAGGTGGCAAATTTCTATAAAAAGCCAGGGGGGGGGGGGGACCAGAATAAATGCTTTAAATTTTGCAGGTCACCTATAATCTCTGCCACATATTCTTTTATTTTGCTTTAATAATTCACTGAAAATATAAAATGTATTCTTAGCTCCTAGGCTGGATTTGGCCTCCAGGGTCTGTCAACCCCTACCTTAGAGGTTTCTTACTCAAGCAGTTTGCATGAAGCACTTCGATGACCACCTCACCCCTGGGTCCCAGAAACGCCCCGAGGTAGAAGTGTTCCTCCCCAAGTCTACCAAAGAGGAGCATGAGCCATGGTGGAGGTTAGTAGCTGATTTCAGCACGCGTGCCTGGAACCACTACACTAACCCTCCTGCCTCCTAAACGCAGATGAAACAGTAGGGCTCCAGTTTAATCAAGCACTTACCCTGTCCTGTACCCCGCCCTGCAAGCTTTCAGTCATCGTAACCCCAACTCTATGTGGCAATGAAGTAAGAACGGTCACCGTCCCCCTCACACTCAGGAAATGGAGGCTCAAGGTTCAAGTTAGTCAGTGGCAGAGCAGAGGCTAAAATCAGGTCTGCGATGATTCTGAAAAATAGGGTCCTAACCATCGTGCTGTGGTGCCCCTCAGCGATAGACTCTGTGAGCTTATTAGAGAGGGAATGTAGTATTTCCTTTTTTTTTTTTTCCAAATGCAAAAGTGTTAAGAAAACTAGATTCTGAGGTCTAGCGGACATCTTGGTGGAAACCAGACGGCAGACGTGAAGAATGTCGAGTCCCTGAGCCCCACATCCCCATCTCCTTCCTCCTGTGTGTGAGAAGGTGAGGGCTTCTCATCTCCTGTCCGTGAGGATGCTCTTCCCAGTGTTCTGAATTCCAAAGCTGCCAACATCCAGGGCACTGACCTATCAACACTCTGCTGCTCCTGTTCTCACTCTCTACTAATTTACCCTCAGTGCAGAAAAAGTAAGTTTTTAAAATCTCCACTCACCTAACAGCAATCTCTCTCTTTCCTTCACAGGCATGTGTCTCAAAAGAACAGGTCGTGTTAGTCCTCCCCACTCCTCACTGCTCCTCAACCCACCTTACGATGGCTTCTCACCCACTACTCAACCGATCATCAGTGACCACTCTCTTCTCAAAGACAATCCAGCCATCTTCTGACCAGACTTCCCCAATCTGCGGGGCACTGCCCACTATTAGCTCCTTGTAGAAACCTTTTGCAGCACCTAGAGAAGCAGCTCAACATGGCAGTGACGAATGTGGACTCCGGATCCAGAATGCTGGTGTGAATTCCAGCTTTGCCCCTTGCCTGCGCCGTGACCTACACCATTTCATCACTAATGCTGCAGCAGTAAGACTGGTTCCAATCTCATAGGATGGTTCTGAGAACTGAATGACTTAATATAGGTTATAATTTACAACAGGGCTAAGAACACAATAAATGCTATTACTAGGCTTGTAACAGAATTCTATTCTTATTCCCTTGTCCTTGTCTCCATAACAAGACTCTCTTCTTTCTGGTCTCTCCAGGCTGGCCACATTTTCATGGTCACCTCCAAGAACTTCCCTTTGTCCACCTCTCAACCACTCAGGCCTGCCGGGTCCGCTGGTCGCCTCTTACTGCTAACTCTTTGGGTAATCTGACCGCCTCCGGGGATTTAGGTCAGCCAAGTTGCCGAGTGGTTCAAATCCACACATGGGCCCAGCTGTTTCCTCAACTTCAGAATGAGACACGTAACAACCTCTTGAACATATCCATTTAGTGATGCGAAGGAATAAAATAATCCAACACAGTCCAAAAGCAAACTTACCCACACTCTCCCAAACTGACTTCTTGGCCTTGTGTCTCTCTTTCCCCTACTTCGCCACTCCCACAAATCTTCCCTCTATTGTGGCCAAAACAAATCTAACTAAACCGCACCACTGAACATGTCATTTCCCCGGCCTCAAACCCTCCAATGGTGTCCTAATCCTAAGACACACAGGGAGCCTTCTATGCCCTGACCCCCCACAGGCTTTGTACTTTATGTTCCATTAATTCCAACCTGCACGCACAATGACTGATAGGCCCTCTGGCCCCTTTCTCGTGTTGTTCCCTCTGCCAGCCATTTTTAACTTTTTTTTAAATGTTTAATCACTATATAGCCTCATACATAAGCACGATATAACCTCCTGTTATAAGCCTGTCCTCCCCACAAGACAGTAAACACTACCAGAGTGGAGAACATGTCTTTATGGCCAGCCTTGCCCCAAAACCCCTTAGTAAAGAGCAGGACACATTAAGAGCCCAGGCAACGTGACCTGAACACTAACCTGCAAGCTCCACAGGACAGGGCTGTACCTCATTCCTGACAGTACCAGCCCAGTGGTTTACATGCTCCTGGATGTTCAAGGACCACGCAAGCAGTGATGCAGGGCAAATGAAGAGAGCCTGATAAATTACCTGGACTTTAAAGAAACAGAGAGGGATGGCAACCAACTTCAGATGTGGACTGTGGGAGCTACGGAACGCTGCATGGAGGAATGGTCTTCCAGAAGAAAAGTAATGCAGCAGACTTACTCCCTGGGTTCCCTGAAGGATTTTTATCATGGAACTGCTGCATGGCATCATACAGGACAACTACGATAACTTTCTCCTACACAGAAGCAACAGGTCTTCACTCAGCTTGATCCAACACAGAGAAAATGAAACATGAAATTTCAATCTGCAAATCTCGTGGGTGAGGAAGAAACCGGAACTGGAGTGTGACGTGAAAGTTTGATGGTCCAATTCTCAACCCAGTGGTTTCCTACACCGCATTTTAACATTAAGTAGCAAGGGCCAGGGACTTACCTGCAACATACAACTAAGTCCATAAACCAGAGGGCCGTGCTGTGCACAGGAGAGGAAGTCTGAGAAGGCCAGCTGCACAGGGCTCATGACGGGGCCAGGGGGGCCAGGGCTGGGGGCCCCGATGCTTGAGCTGTTTGGTCCTATCATCATGTGGGGCGAGTGGGCAGCCAGGAGGCTGGGGCTATCGCTCAGCAGCAAGGCAAGACGCCGGGCACAGAAGTAGGCAAGACGACGAGACAGGTAAGCCGACTGAACAAACTCATCCGAATACTGAGAAGCACAAGGACACCAGGCTTCAGTTAGGTCTGATATTATTCAGTGAAACAACTATGTTAACACAGACTTTTTTCATTAATGGGGGGAAAAAAAAAACCTTCTAAAGTACTGTAGAAACCAGTGCCATCAACCAGAACCACATGCAAGCCACATATTTAAAGTTTCCAAAAAACATTTAAAAAAGTAACAGGGAATATGAAATTAATAATGTATTTTATTTAGTCTATTATATTCAAAGTACCATCATTTCAACAGGTAATCAACCTCAAAAGATTTAATTAGATTTTATACACTTTTTCCTGAACTAAATCTGAAATCTGGTGTGCATTTTACACTTAGAGCACATCTCAAGTTGCACCTGTCACATTTTAAGGGCACAAAAGCCATATGTGGCTAGTGGCTACTCTAATGGACATGGACACAGACCATCACAGGGAGGACACATGGGATGCTAGTGTGGTGTAGTCCCCAGCAGGGCACTAGGGAGAGGAAGAAAATCGAACAGTGCTTCAATTATCAAATTCATACACTAAAATTCCAAAAAAAAAACTTTGGGTTTTTTTTTTTCCTAATAAATTTTATTCAAATAACCTAAATTTTAACAGATCTTAGAGCAATCATTGAAACAGGAAGCTCCCAGTCCCAGGGACTCAAAGAACATCAAAAGAATAAATTAGACCCTCTAATCCTTAAAAAAAAAAAAAAAGATGATTTATTTCCACAGAAATCTGTAAATCGGGAGACAGTAATTAAAGAGCTGTCTGCTTAGCTCAGTGACGGAAGCAATCAGTGGAGGTAAGAATACTTTAGAAGGACATGTGGTTAAAAACTCTGAACATGGCTAACATAAACGATTGCCTCTTGATCACATGTTGTAGCATCAAGACATTTTTCCCTTCTATTCCAGAAAGAACTGTTTTCCTCTTTCACATCAACATACTTAACCACCCTTATCAGACTCATTTCCCACCCATAAAAACCAGCGGGCTCATCGTCACACATACTATACCTGCAGCATTAGTGGTAACAAGAGTTTAAGAAGGTCATCATCCATTGGTCTGATCTTTTCTAAAACATCCAAGATCCACGTCAGATATTCATGTTTTTCTAGCATTCCTTCCTTCAATGAACAAAGAAAAAGTTACACCGATAATGTTAAAAAGCAAAACCAATTAACATTCTAAAAAGAGCCCGATTACTCTTACTCTTATGCTTAAGTGTAATTTCGCTAGTAGTATTTTTGCTGTTGTAGTAAAATATGGTCTCCTGAATCACGGTCCACGTTCTAAACGAAACAAAGACCCAGTGTGATTCTGTATGGTTGGTTTGGGCTGGGGGTGAGGAGCTTCTGTTGTTTTCATTTTTTTGGTAATCTGCTTCATTCTAAACTGAAAAACGTTAATTCAAAGTTTTCAGACTACCAGGACGTGTCAAGTGCCTGGCTGGATTTCAGGGGAGTATGAACTTATAGGAGAAAACTTATTCAACGGTGCTAATTATAAAGAACAAAAGCCCCCAGCACACCATCACCTCAGCAAGCAGTGGAAAATCCCATCAGATCGAATGTCTTCCTATTATCCCTGCCTCCATCCGAAAATTAACTTCAGATACTATGACCTATGTATAAAATATAACCTTAAACATCAACATAATGACCTGATTAATCATTAACACAAAAATGAAAAAAAAATCAAAAAAAGAAATGAAAAAAATGTCTAATAAAATAATGTATACATATTCCAACATAACTACATTAAAAATAACAACACATCTCAAATTTCCAAAATGGTCCACCGGGGTGGTGGTACAAGCACCATTGATATTTTCATCTATTACCCTCATGTTAACACACATGCATTTATATAAATACACAATTCCTCTATGACATTCTACGCATGTACGTATTCGACGTCACCTTAGAGTTTTGTGTTTTGATTCACATCATGAAAGAATCTTCAAACTACGAACAAAAATGACAGGTCTTCTGGGAAAGGCACTTATGTTCTTATAATCATTTTGATAACAACCTCAGTGGTTACCAAGAACTCCTACTTTATTCCTAGCAACATCTTCACACCTATTTATCACCAGTGCTCCACTACAACCATCATCAACAATCTGTGTGAAACTACGCTGATCAATAATAGCTCCAGTACTAAAAAGATTACAGTGACACCACATTGACATGATATCAAGGTATCTACTTGTTGTTCATTCCTCATTTTTAAAATGCTTAAAATCAAAGAGTTAACAGGTCACAGAAAAAGTACAGTTTAAAATTTTAAGACCTATGAGCTTTGAGTTAATGACTTAAGAAAACAGAATTTTGTAATTCAGGGAGAAGACATGGCAAATCCAAGGTCTAAAAAAAATAAGTCTTCACAAACCTGACTTTCAGCAGCTACATAACATCTATCCTCAGGATGTTTTTGTGGATGTACCCATACCCTTATTTCTGCACATGTGTCCATTAGTGTATATACTAAGTCAGTTTCATGTTTTAGAATATGGCCAATTTATAAGAAACTTTTAAATTTCAACATTAGGGATCCCTGCGTGGCTCAGCAGTTTAGCGCCTGCCTTCAGCCCAGGGCGTGATCCTGGAGTCCCAGGATCGAGTCCCACATCGGGCTCCCTGCATGGAGCCTGCTTCTCCCTCTGCCTATTTCTCTGTCTCTGTCTCTCTCTCTCTCTCTCTCTCTTATATGAATGAATGAATGAATGAATGAATGAATGAATAAATAAATAAATAAATAAATAAATAAATAAATAAATAAATAATAAAAAATAAATTTCAACATTAATGTCCCAATTAAATTCATCTCTTTAGGACTTAACTGCTTCCCATACATAAAGCAGATACCGATTTCAGGGCTCCCAGTACATGAAGTAGTCCTTCCAAAAATATTAAGCATGCTGATAGACACTTTTTCAAAGACGAAGACGAAATCCTCAGCTCAGTAAAAGTCTCAAAGGCTCAGGGAAGGCACAAGGGTAGTCCTCTGCTAAGTGGAACTAGGATTTGTAAGCGTGGTTTTAACTGGCTTAAAACCAACAATGCGACTTCCCAAGGAACCAGGCTCTTCCCTAGTTTGAGCTCTTAGAAGTCACCTACAACCTGGAAATTAAAAGCTCTAAGGGGAAAATCAAGAAGCCACACGTCCTTTTTACCCCCTTCCTCTCTGATCAAGCTATTAGGCAGTGAAAGTCTCTGCGGGTCCTACAACTTCAGCAGAATAAACTCCTCTCTCCTGCCTCCCCGCTAGGAATAGACAGGCCAACAGCAGCACACGCGCCCTCTTCTGGTCAATATGATTTACATCTGCTTGTCCAGAGAGCATCCGTCACTGCTCCGTGCCCCTTACTCATCCTCCTTACTTGCCCTTTATACAGCCGCTGAGCCAAATTCAGATGACCCTTCTATGGAGAAACGAAGCCCTGTAGAGATCTAGGACACGAGAAACACCAACACAAATATCTTTTTGAATAAATGTATCCAATTTTTGAAAAATAAAAGGTTTAGAAAGGATATTTAAGAGAGAAATTTAAAAAAAAAAAAAAAACTGGGACACCTGGGTAGCTCAGCAGGTGGGCGGATGCCTTTGGCTCCGGGCATGATCCGGGAGCCTGCTTCTCCCCCCTGCCTGTGTCTCTGCCTCTCTCTGTGTGTCTCTCGTGAATAAATAAATAAAATATTAAAAAATAAATAAATAAAAAGAACTTGCTCTCTTCTTAAAAACATGCTGGACACCCTTGAGTTTCTTGAGGAGGTTACCTGGAACATGTGAAATGCCAGCTTCTCATTATACTCCCATTGTTTCATGGCTTGCTCTACATCCAGTGGCACAGGCACAGGACCATCACCTGTGCTGGAAGCCATGTGGTAAAAGTCGGAAATCTTGGCCAACTGCTCTCGAAGATATCTGGTAGATATTTGTGTCCACTCTGCATTTAAAAAAAAAAAAAAAAAAAAACTAAATTTCCAGAAACAATGGATATAAGAATTAACATTTTCTCCCCCACTTTCTGATTACCTTAAAGATGTACATATACAACAAACGTCTATTACATCAAAGTGGTTCTGGCATGCACAAGAATTGTACAAAAAAAAAAGCACACCCACCCCAGTAATGCAATGTGGAAAGCCCTACACACCCAGCAGGAATGTTGGCCAGCTCTTAGGTGGGAAAGGCAGCTCTTCCTGGGTGTCTCTGTGACCCCTAACGTAGGAGGAGAGACGCCTGCACTTTGAGTTATGTACATTTAGTGATGCTCCATGCTATGCTAACAGTCAGCCTAAAAAATATCAAATCCACAAGCAGGAAACAGAACAGAGGAGGTGAGCACCTCAAGAAATCTTAATTATACTCCAAAAGAATTCAAAATCCTCCAGATGCAACTCTCTTAGGGTAAATGTCTCTGGCTCCAAGTCGGATTTCAAACATGCCTAACTAAGATCTGTTCCATTTTTGTCAGTCATAAGAGGACCGGAATCCACCATGGCCCTGACAGCATTCTGACCTGCGCTCCCCCTCCCCACAGCCTCCGGAAACACGAGCGAGGCCGCCTCTCTGACAACTGACAACCGCCTCTCTGACAACTGGACCTTCAGTTATTCTGCTCTCCTCAACCAACACAAGATGCCTCAGAACTCAATCAGGAAGAGTAGTGAGCAACAAAAGGTAGGAGACTGGAAAGGAAATAGAAAAAGTACCATTACAAAAAAAAAAAAAAATCACTAAAATTATTCAAAAATGTCTGCCAGAGGGGCACAAATTAAATCAGTGTGTTGCCTCTGGCAACCGTGAGGGATGTGATGCCAACTTTAGCCCATTCTGTGGATAAAAATGTAATAATTGCATGCTCACAGCCAAATTTCCCCAAGGATTAGCGAAACTGCATTTCAGAAGAAACCACCCTACTGAAACGTTCCCACACAATGCTGTTTTCCCATTATCCTGGCAATTGGCTCTCCCGCCTTATTTTTAAAGGAACCTATTTTGACAAAAATAAGAGCAGAAACTCAACATCTGCTGAGGATTGAGGATTTTTATTTTTTAAGTACTGTTAAAAGTACTTGACAACAGTACCCAGAGAAAACTGTTAAGTCCTGGTCTGAACCACTTGTTCTCATTGTGTCTTATTTAAAATCAAAATTCAAAGGCAAATGTTAAAGTCTTTATAAGCCAATGCAGAAAGATGAACAGATACTTAGGTCAACATTCTGTTCTTACTCTAGTATTTCTGCAGAAAGCACCACCAATAACAGATATTATCATTAAAATTCATCTATTGCCATTAAAAACATGACAGTAAATTATCAGTGTCGTCATCTTCTGGTGCCCCCATTACGGACTAATAGTCTCATGACACTCGTTTAACAAAACAAAATGCCAACCATCAGATGGGACAAGTTTAGCTTAGCTATAATAAGCAAAAACAAAAATAACAAGGATCCAAATCCTAGCTTTTGTGTGCCAAGCCTTGCTATTAACTCCCTCTCAGTATGGTACCATCCTCAATACCCCCACAGAATATTTGAGCCTCAGGAGCTAAAAATAACACACATATTCACACACACCCCTACTCTGTCCAGGGTGTATTTTCCTTTTAAGACTGTTTTTTAAAATGTGGAAGAAATATACAGAAAATACATAATGCAGTATGAAAAGAAAAACATCTATAATACTTTCACCCATAATTAAATATTTTAATATTTATCTTTTCAGGGTTTTTTTTTCCTTTTTATGTGCTGGAATGTTTATATAAACATAAGCATTTCTTCAAAAAAAAATATGCTGAATACGACATTCCACAATCTGAATGCCTTTTGGGATCCAAATGGAATGCAAATGTAGCCCTCCTAGTAGTGTGTTTTAACTTTAAATGTATTTAACTGGCATTGAGTTATCAAATCAAAGAGATTTCTGAGGTCTGGGACATAAGACAGTCCAGAGAGGATTAGTATAAAAAATTAGGATGCACACACAATCTTAATTAAAAATTAAAAACAGAAAATAACAAATGGCCACCGGTCCTCTACCCCTCAAAACTATTCGGATTCCCTGGCCCCTCTCATGCTTAGTTAGGACTGGTCTGGAGGAAGGGGACCAGTTTCAGGTGATAAAAAGAAAATGGGAATGGATAAAAAAACAAAGGGAAGACGGTGATGTGGAGGGGGACAGTCAAAGGTAGAAAAGATACAGACAGGGATCAAGGAGGCCACTCTGAAAGTACAGCAGCTCTCAAGTGAAACAGCTCTGAGGATAGGGCACATCATTCGTGGTTTGTTGATACTGGGAACTTCAGGCCCATGCAGCCAGATTTTTAGAAAACTGATGCACATAAACATCACTGAGAGCGGTGTCAGGGGCCAGGACTGAAAAGAATGACTGGTCCCTTTGACAACATTCCCCCTTGGCCTCCCTGAATCCTACGGCCACTACTGCTTCTTTGTCAATCCCAAACCCCCAAGACAGAGGGGTTTCAGATATCACGCAGCTCACCCTATCATTTTATAGATCCAGGCACAGCAGACTTATGCCAGGCCACACAGCTAAACCAGAAGTGCACCATCAGGTGTGAGATGCCCCACTCTAGTACATGAAAACACACAGATCAATAAACACCTGCAGGTGAGAACAAAAAGGTGCCAAGTTACATTAACGATGATCCTCCTGGGCCTGGAATACCTGCCGTATATTTTTTTTTCCTTTTTGGAATACCTGCGGTATTAAAAAGAAAACTGGGAGTCCAAGAGAGCAGTAACATCCACCCTGGGGGCAAACACAAAACATACCAAGTGCAGCAAGGCTCAAGGAGAAGGTATCCTGGCAGGGAGACATTGGTAGAGAAGGAACAGAGTTAGTCGTTTGTGCTTTTGGTAGAATGAACTTTGGAACAGGATGGACCTGGGTGCAAATTCCCAATCTGCTACTCGGCTGTGTGATGTGCTAGATAGTTTCTGCTAAGTCTCAATTTCCTCCTCTGCAATAGGAACCAATAATACACACACACATACACACGCACGCACGCACACACAGAGTTACTGTAAGGGGTTATTTAGCATGATGCATGCTATGCAGAAATTGATCAATATGTGGTAGCTATCATCACCATTACTGGGGTGAAAAGCTGTTTGAAAGGAAACTAAAGGTTAGACTTCGTCAAAGGACTGCATCTGTTGTCACTGCCGTTAAGACCCTGTCTCTGCTGCAGCTGAGCTGCCAATGCCTAACATGCTCTGGGTAAGTATTTATGAGACCAATCAATATCAGTTTCGTGGTTCCAAAACCTCCAACGGCTCTGCAATCCTTCAAGAATTAAACCCAAACTCCTTGGCTAGGACCTAAAATCATTTTGAATACTACCTAAGTAGCTACAGTTGCTTTCTCTCTGACTCTCAGGCCTATAAAATGCTCTTTATCTACAACACCTTCTCTACTCACTTATGTTAACTTGTGGGAATTTTTCTGAACCCAATTCAAATGTCAAATCAAACACATAGCCTTTCTAGTCTCTGGACACCAACCCTCCACCTAAATGGCATCCCTCTCTGTTCTCTAGTCTCCATAAAACTAGGCCTTACTTGGTCAACGTCTAAGTATTGAGTTGAATCAATACACTCTAAGGTGCTCCCAAAATAAGCACTAAATCAAGTCATTCCTCAATTACTCTACCTCTCAAATCTTCTTACAGAAATCTTTGCCTTCTAGTTTAAACTCATCACTGCTTACACCTAGTTTTCAAACACCATATAGGAAAATGCCAAGCTCCCTCTCTAGCACGCTCTGTCTTTATTACAGCCAATGTGACTAGAAGCAACTGCTAGTCAATGCACGACAAAAGACCCATGCAAATATACTGGACTTTCAATTCTCTTTAATAAACTTGCAGTAGGTATATGAGCGTCCTTTAATTTTGTGAGGCTCATTTTCCTGGCCAAATTCTTTTCCCTGTTATCAAATTAAGCAGGAACTCACTCTCTAAAATAAACCCAACAGAGATCGTTTTAAGATCTCCACCAATCCCAGAGAGTAAGGTATACATTTTTAAGGTGATCCACTGACAAAGAACTTTAGTGAAACATGACAGTCTCCTTAAAGGAGAAACCTATAACCTAAAAAATTCTTCCTGTGGCTACACCACTATAATTGAAGCTCCTGCCTCTCCACAGGGAGAACAAGCCTGCGTCTCAAAACTGTAAGATGTACAAGATTTAATCAGCCTGACTTTGGTGCAGACTGAAGGGTGGGGGAGGACAGACTCAGTGCATGCAAGACACAGCACATTCCACTTCTAAATACTCAGTAAGAATGATTTTAAGATTCTCCACCTTTTTTTTTTTTTTTTTTTTTTTTTGGTTAAAATGCTTTCTTGATCAAAGGATGCCATCAATAAAGTGAAAAGACATGCTACGAATTGACAATATTTGCAAATCACGTATCTGGTAAGAGACTTGGATCTAGAATATATGAACTATTACAACCTGATAATAAAAAATGGGCAAAGAATCCAAACAGGCAATTCTCCAGGAAGACAAACAAAATGGCCAATAAGCAGATGAAAAGATGTTGAACATCATTAGTTACCAGGAAAATGCAAATCAAAACCACAATGAGATACCACTAGGGCAGGTATAAACAAAAAGGTTAAGTAGTAACAGTAGTCATGAGGTTGTGTATAAATTAGAATCTTCGTGCACTATTGGTGGGAATGTAAAATGATATAGCCACTGTGGAAAACAGTTTGGTATTTCCTCAAAAGGTTAAATGTAGATAGAGTTACCATAAAACCCCTCAATTCCCAAAAGAAGTGAAAGCACATGTCCACACAAAGATTTATAAAACCAAGGTTCATAGCAGCATGACGCACAATAGCCAAAAAGTGAAAGCAATCCAAACGTCCGTCAACTGGTGAATGGATAAATAAAATATGTTCTTTGCATACAAAGGAATACCATTCGGTCAGGAGAAGGAATGAAGGAACTATTGACATAAAACCCCAGCATGGATGAATCTTGAAAACATTATGCTAATTGAAAGAAGGCAGTTTCAAAGAACCACGTATTTTATGATTTCATTTGTATAAAATGTTGAGAATAGGCAAATCTAGAGGGCTATTTTAGATTGCCTAAAGCAGAGGGGAAGTTAGGGTAAATGGGGAATGACTGCTAATGGGTACAGGATTTCTTTCAAGGGTGATAAAAAGGTTCCAAAATGTGGCCATGCCAAGAATACACAATGGGGAAAAGACAGTCTCTTCAATAAATGGTCTGGTGAAACGGGACAGCTACATGCAACAGAATGAAACTACAACACTTCTAACAGTACAGACCAAAATAAAAACTCAAAATGGATTAAGGACCTAAATATGTGACCTAAAACCATAAAACCCTTAGAAGAGAGCACAGGCAATAATTTCTTTGGCATTGGCTGTAGCAACATTTTTCTAGACAGGTTCCCTGAGGCAAGGGAAACAAAAGTAAAAATAAACTACTGAGACTTCATCAAAATAAAAAGCTTCTGCACACAGCAAAGGAAACCATCAACAAATCAAAAAGACAACCTATGGAAAGAGAGAAGACGTTTGCAAATGACATATCCGACAAAGGGGTAGTATCCCAAAGATGCAAAAAACGGATACACAACCCAACACGAAGTAAAACAAAAAATCTGATTAAAAAATGGGCAGAGAATCTTAATAGACACTTGCCCCAGAGAAGACACTCAGCGGGCCAGCAGACACAAGAAAAGATGCTCAACATCCCTCATCATTAAGGACATGCAAATCAAGACAGTAAGATATCATCTCACATCTGTCAGAATGGCTGGAATCAAAAACACAAGAAACAGGGACACCTGGGTAGCTCAGCGGTTTAGCGCCTGCCTTTGGCCCAGGGCGGGAACCCCAGGGTTCCAGGATCGAGTCCCACATCGGGCTCCCTGCATGGAGCCTGCTTCTCCCTCCGCCTGTGTCTCTGCCTCTCTCTCTGTGTCTCTCATGAATAAACAAAATCTTAAAAAAGAAAAAAAAAAAACACAAGAAACAAGTGTTGGCAAGGAGAAAAAGGGACACTTGTGCACTGTTGGTGAGAATACAAATTGATGCAGCCACTCTGGAAAACAGTATGAAGATTCCTCAAAAAATTAAAAATAGAATTACCATACAATCTGGTAATTCCACTACTGGGTATTTACCTAAAGAATACAAAAACACTAATTCGAAAAAATATATGTACCCCTACGTTTACTGCAGCATTATTCACAATAGACAAATTATGGAAGCAACCAGCCCAAGTGCCCATCAAGAGATGAACGGGGGGACACCTGGGTGGCTCAGCGGTTGAGCGTCTGCCTTTGGCTCAGGGCATGACCTCGGGGTTCCGGGATCGAGTCCTGCATCAGGCTCCCCGCAGGGAGCCTGCTTCTCCCTCTGCCTGTGTCTCTGTCTCTCTCTCTGTGTCTCTCATGAATAAATGAATAAAATCTTAAAAAAAAAGAGAGAGATGAATAGATGAAGAAGATGTGCAAATATATACAATGGGCTATTACACAGCTATAAATGTAGCAGATGAGATCTTGCCAACATGGATGGACTTGAAGGGTATAATGGTAAAGTGAAAACTGAGACAGTCAAATACCCTATGGTTTTACACAGGTATGAATCTAAAAGAAAAAAAAATTAATAACAAACAAAAAGCAGAATCAGACCTATGAATGCAGGGAACAAAAAGATAGTTGCCAGAGGGAAGGGGTTAGGGGGTTGGGCAAAACGGGAGAAGGGAAGTGGGAGTTACAGGTTTCCAGTTATGGAAGGAATGAGTCATGGGAATAAAAGGTACAGCACAGGGAATATAGTCAATCATATTATCACAGCGAAATACAGTGACAGATGGTAGCTCCATTTGTGATGAGCATAACGTACACAGATGTCGAATCCCTGTTGTACACCTGAAACTCATGTAACACTGTATGTGCGTTATATTCAAAAAAAATTAATTTTTATAAATTTATTTTTTATTGGTGTTCAATTTGCCAACATACAGAATAACACCCAGTGCTCATCCCGTCAAGTGCCCCCCTCAGTGCCCGCCACCCAGTCACTCCCACCCCCTGCCGTCCTCCCCTTCCACCATTTTTTAAGTAATCTCTACACTCAACATGGGGCTCGAACTCACAACCCCAAGATCGAGTCTCATGCTCCACCCACTTAAGCTAGCCAAACACCTCCAAATAAAAATTTAATAAAAACTAAAAAACAAAATATGGCCACAATCTTACAACTCTGAATATACACTTTAAATGAGTTGTACACTGGGACGCCTGGGTGGCTCAGCGGTTGAGCATCTGCCTTCAGCTCAGGGTGTGGTCCCGGAGTCCCGGGATCGAGTCCCTTGTCGGGCGCCTGCTTCTCCCTCTGCCTGTGTCTCTGCCTCTCTGTCTCTCAAGAATAAATCTTTTTTAAAATAATTTTTAGGGCAGCCCGGGTGGCTCAGCAGTTTAGCGCCTGCCTTCATCCCAGAGCATGACCCTGGAGACCCCGGATCGAGTCCCACGTCGGGCTCCCTGCATGGAGCCTGCTTCTCCTTCCACCTGTGCCTCTGCTTCTCTGTCTCCTCTCTGTGTATTCTCATGAATAAAGTAAAATAAAATAAAGTAAAATAATTTTTATATTAAAAAATACTAGTATCTCAGTATAGTTGTTATATAATTTTTTTAATGTTTTCTTGAAATACTTTCCCATCAGTAAGAAATCATCTGCGTTTCACGAAGTAGAAGACTATCCCCACACTGAAAAGTAATCCACTGTGAGATGTTAGGACTTTAAGGGGGTGGAGCAGGGAAGAGGATAAGGGGCAGGAGTAAGGGTGTCCCTGGGTGAAACCTGGATGAAATGTGGGTGACCCCTAAGAGGACTTTATTCTTCTGCATCTATGTGTGTGTGTGTGTGTGTGTGTGTTTGAAATTTCCATAATAAAAGGCTTTTTAAAACTTAATCAATTGTACCCTATAAAATGATTCACAGAAATTGTGAAATTCCCTATTCAGCCACTATTCACTTGGGGAATGAAAGGGGGGAATCAGGATGCTGATTGGCAGCCTGGATAAAGAACGGTCCAAATGGAAACCGCTGTCTCAGTGCGACCTGCGACCAACAGAGTCAGCCCAGCGGCTGGAATGTCGTGTTTTGCTGAATGGTCAGTTAGTGAATCAGGCCCTGGGGGTGGACAGCAGGAAAAACGGGGGGCGGGGGAGGAGGGGCGGCGAGGCTGCGGCAATAATAAAGTAGGACGTCCTGCCACGCTGCAAAAACGTCTTCCTCTTAACACAGAGTTGCCTGCACGACGCTGGTGTTTGTGGCAGCTACCCAGATCCGTCCTCGTCTGGATGAGTGATTTTACTAGGTTATTTTTAACTGGCTGTTTCCCTCTGGTTTTATTTCCTGGGCGATGATATTAAGTACTCTTGCTTTAGGAACGTGGTGACTGCTACTGGAGATAAAATAAAACCACTATATGGAGATAAAATAAAACCTGCTACTGGGGGGCTCCGTCGGGGGCGGGGAGGGGGGGGGGAAGCACCTGTCTCCAGCTCAGGTCGTGATCCTGGGGCCCTGGGATGGAGCCCCGAGTTGGGCTCTGTGCTCTGCGGGAAGTCTGCTTCTCCCTCCTTCTGGCCCTCACCCCTGCTGGTGCTTGCACGTGTGTACACACACACACACACACACACACACACACACACACAAATAAAATCTAACAGTACAAATAAATATAGCAGCAAACTTGAAATGCCCACTATGGGCTGGAAGTTCCCCTGGGGTGTGAGGCTACAAGGGGCGAAGGGAAAGCCGACCCTAGGCGAGGCAAGTCACCCTCGAGGCAGGCAGCCACCCGGAGACCGGGGACCGACCGCGGGGGGTGGCAGGAGAGGAAGCACGCGGACGCTGGGCCAGGCCCTGAGCGGCGGCACAAAGGAGTCCCACAGACAGCGGTGGGCTCCGTGCCAGGTGATGCCCGGGGAGAAGGGGCCAGTGGCCAGGCAGGTGGCCAGGCCTGAGGTCCTCAGACGCTGGCGCATGAAACGATCAGCAGAGGGCACTCGTGAACCACACACACAACAGTTCTGACTCCGGAGATTTCGACCCCAGAAGTGTGCAGCGGGGCCCAGAAATCGGCGTGAATAACCAGCAGCCGAGACGACTCTGACCCTGCAGCGACCGGCTGGGGAGTTTGGTCTTTCATCGCAAATGATTAAAAGCCACTGAAGGGTTTTAAGCGAAAGCCTGGTAAGACCGGGTATGTATAGATTAAGACCCTCTCCGACATTTGTGGGGGAGACAAACTGAAAAGGAGCCTAAAGTCCGGGGGGGTGGGGTGGGGGTGGGGGTGGGAGGGTGATCAGCAAAGGAGGGAAACAAAAAAAGAGGCAGGTAAAACAGTAGCCGACCTGATACTGGGGAGAAGGCAAAGGAGGGGACAAGGCAGCTCCCCAGACTCCTCGGTGGGGTCGCCGAGCAGATCCTCACCGACCAAGATGCGCAATTGGGGGAACGAGCAGGGGAAGGGGCTGAGTCCAGTCTGCTCTTACTCACTCTTTGTTTTAATTAAACTTTGTACGGTTTCGGCAAACACTACACGGAGATCCGATGCACCCTGTCCCTACCTTCCCCGCAGGCTAACGACTTGCGAGACTACAGTACAGGATCGCAACCAGGACACGGTGCGTTGACACGATCCACTGATCTTACTGGGGCTTCTGTTTGGAGTTCAACACTTGAATCTGAGGGGTCAGAGAGGTGTCATGGGAAAACACGTTCAGGGGCAGGCGGATACACTGGTCCCACACTCAGAAGAAGGGTCAGGGAAAAGACACAGGTACGGAGACCATTATCATCGGTGGTTTCAAAGCCTTAAAGAGTGTAATCAGGACAACAGACACCGTCCAGGGGCCCGTAGGTTGATTCCGCACAGTAGGAGTACTGGCTGCGCCCTCACTGGGTACCCAGCGCGCCCCTTCTGGGCTCCCAGCGTATGTTAACTCGCTTGGTGGTGGTGAAGGCCACAGGCTCTGGAGTCAGGTGACACGGTTCCTATTCCGGCTCCAATCACTTGCTGGCTTTGGGATCTTGAGCAAGCCACTCACGGCCTCCGGCTGCCTCAGTTACTTGTCTACAACACAGGGCTGATAAGTGTACTTGGACTATAGGAGTATTTCAAGAATTAAGTGAGCTATTACACGCTTAGAAGTGTGGTGCGTGCCCGGGAGAAAGCACAGGCCTGGGCAGGCAGGAGCCCACACGTGGGAAGGAAGTCACCGGAGTTTAAAAGTAGGATCTCGCTGGCCGAGGCAAAGAGGACAGGTTAAGGAGGCCTGGCTGCTGGGGAAATGTCCCTATGGGCGTCAGTCAGGGTGGGGGTGAGCTAAGGGGAACGGAGAGAAGCTCCTTCCTCTCGGACGTTCAGGGGAAGGAAGCCTGGAGAATGAGGTGAAGTTCTGACCAACCACTATGAGCAAAGGGCATCGCCCCAACGAGTGGATCATATATTTATAGGAAGGTTGGACAATACTCCAGAAAAGATAAGGACCATTACGAGGCAATATATAAATAACTGCACAGTTGTGTGACAGACAGTTAATGCTCAAGGATGCCAGGGTAAGAGAGCCAGACTGGCCAACGAAGGAAACGGGTGGCAAGGTCTCGGGCAGGGAAAGGAAGAAGATGGACTGACAGGAGGGTTGGTAGGAGCAGGAGGGTTTGAGCAAATCAACCCCTAACCACTGTGCTTTTCTTCATCGTAAGTGCTGGGGGGGGGGGGGGGGGTGTATCTCATGTAGAGGAGAAGAGCATTTGGCGCTTTTCTTGGTTTGGCCCTCTGGCTGTCGGGTCCTCAGTTTTTGTTTCCCTGCTGATGTATATGCAAGGCTAACTGTTGCATTTAGGGATTTTTCCAGTGGTCCTCTCTCCCTATCAGCCCCACACAAGCATCTGAAGCCAAGGCTCTTGGCAACCACAGAATCCAATTTTAGCCCCCAGAACAAGACTTTCTTATTCAACACATCAATCACCCCACCAACTTCTCGGCACAAGTACAGCTTCAGGGGTTTCCTCCTAACAGACGGACACACACAAAACATCTGCCACGATGAATCAACCCCTTCTCAGGGGCAGGAGGTGGCTGTCTGAAATTAATGTTCTAATTATCGTATGGTAAGCCTCTCAAAGCTCTGCGGATGCCTGCGTATACCTGAATGAGCAGCGGCCTTGGCCATGGTGAGACAGTCCTAATCTGGGATAACAGGCTCGTTATTTTTTTTACAAATGTTAAACGGGTGCATTTAATTAACCCCTTAGGACGGGACCCCACAGTCTTACACACAGTGACCGAGCCTCGAGTTTTATTGCCCCGGGAGAGGGAAACTAGAGCAACACGACGGACCCAGCGAGGAAACCACAGCTGTGCTTCCCTGCGCAGAGAACGTACCTCTGTGCACAACCGCAGCCTCACCCATGAAGGGATGGCTCCCGAGGGCCTGGGTGGAAGGAGAAAAGGAGGTGCAGCTCTGGAGAAAGACGAGTGCGGCCAGCCCCGCAGAGGCATCACAATGACCGAAATCACTACATTGGACGTTTCATTATCCTCACCCCGCGCCCAGCTTCTGCGACCGAGGAGGTGGTGGGAAGCCCCGATCATTTACAGAGCAAGGTGGACCACGTTTTCTTTTTGCACTTGGCACTGGAATTTAATTCCATGAGCAGCTTGGTTTGAGTCACGTGTCTACAGTAAAAGCACTGTGTTTACTACTTAAGTCTTTTTTTTTAAGATTTTATTTATTTATTTATTTATTTATTTATTTATTTATTTATGAGAGAGAGAGAGAGAGAGAGAGAGAGAGAGAGAGAGAGAGAGGCGCAGAGACACAGGCAGAGGGAGAAGCAGGCTCTGTGCAGGGAGCCCGACGTGAGACTTGATCCTGGGACCCCGGGATCATGCCCTGAGCCGAAAGCAGACGCTCAACCGCTGAGCCACCCAAGGGCCCCTACTACTTAAGTCTTAAATAGAGTTAACTGTGAACTTCGTACTTCTGAACAAGCTTTAGATAGGTAAGGGTCTTTCATGGGAACACAGATACAAATGCCACAGGCATCATACTGCCAGAGAGCCACGTAAAGTAACTCTAGACCAAAAAGCTCTTAAATATAAAAATGCTTTACACATTGCACAGACCAAAGAGACCCAAACCCATTATCCTTTCCTCCAGAACCCACGTGGCTTTATTTTTCTGGAGACCAAAGACTAGTGCAGGATATGTTCATTTAATGAAATCTAGTCCCTTTAGCTGTGTCACTCTCACAGAAACACTCCCATTTATTGACCCTTAATGAGTTCTCCATCCTGTCAATATATTCTGGGTATCCCTTCACTCCCAAATAATGTTGAGTTGAAATCAACTTTAGAAATCACTTGGTTCCAGGGATCTCATTTGAAAGATTATACATATATACATGTACATATGTGTGTGTGTATATATATACATATATACATATATACACAGACACATTCGTCTGAAAATGAAACTTAAAGTATGTCTTAAAAAAAAAGAGGGAGAAAGAAAGGAAGAAAAAAATCTTTCTATTCATCATGGAATTAACATTCCAGTGCAGATTGCAAAACACAGAAAGATGCAGCTTTCCTAAGTCATTACAAAGTCAGTGGCCTAGAGCACTTTAAAAGAACGGGGCCACTATATGCCCAGTAGGGAACAGGCACCAATGTTCTTAAAGGAACATAAGAACATACATTGAAGATAAACACACAAATATATTTCAGAAGATACACAAGCAACTGGTAACAATTCCTTTGGAAGGGTGTGAGGACGGGGCTGGGACAACAGAGCGGTGAGACTTTACTATCCTCTTTGATACGGTGTCTTATACCATAGATACGTACTAGCTGCTAAGACAATGAAAAAAACTTTTTTTCATCTCACACAAGCAGCTGTTTTTTTTTTTTCCTTAAAATCCCATTGTGGGATACCTGGGTGGCTCAGTGGTTTAGTGCCTGTCTTTGGCCCAGGGCGTGATCCTGGAGACCCGGGAAAGAGCCCCACATTGGGCTCCCTGCATGGAGCCTGCTTCTCCCTCTGCCTGTGTCTCTGCCTCTCTCTGTGTCTCTCATGAATAAATAAATAAAATCTTAAAAAAAAAACCCATTGTGCTTTGAGCAATCGAGCTGCAAGATGCACAACAAATAAAAATTCATTCAACGATGAGCCTCTGGAAGCACCTTCACACCTCACCCCAAACACCACTCCCACCACAGCAACACAGTCACCCCTCAATCCTTATGAGCACCTTGGAAATTCTGTAAAGCGAACAAGACCTACTGGAAACAGAAGCCCCAGGTGGAATTCCTGGTCTTCCCATGTTCCCCGGATTTTCTTACCCTGGTTTGTAAACTACAGATACCCAGCTACGTGGGAAGGATTTCCTGAGGAGTGCCCCACGTGAAAATACAGTTTATCAGTCTGCAAACTACAAAAACTTTTAACATATTTTTGTGGCATATTATATTCCAAGTGTAAATGTACATCCACGTACCAACAGCCATGAAGAGCAAAGAACTACAGTATTAATTAAATCGGGATCCTGATTAGCATCTTATCATGGAAGATGATTAGTTATTTCAAGCAGGAGTCAGTATCAAAACTGACTAGAAAACAGAGAAATTGCTCAGTGGCAATGGGTTCTTAACAATAAATTCAAGACTAGGTAATTCCCCCAAACCAACAAAACCAGAAGAAATGACAGCAGTAAAGACCAAGCAGATACAGACAGTACACAGACCTCGAAACCTAACTCATTTACTCCCAGCTTGCCAAGGAGGACAATATCTAAGACAGACCAAGAAATACTTTTGAAGATGCAATAAAAAACAAAACAAAGACTGCCCTAATTTTTACTTAAAGGCTAGACTTCTTTGGGATGCAGCTTCTCTCCACAAAAAAATGACAGCCCCGTAAAAGCAGACAGCACAGCTCCCTTTTGGTTAAAATTCTCCACAGCCTCTACCCCAATGCATAAAATCTTAATAAACTTTTTCCTAACTCACAACTTACTGAAGCAAAACATAAGCAATCTTTTGAGTGCATTTTTCTAAGAAACTCAAAAAGAATCATGGGCAGACATTACCTTTGATGTCATCAAAAACTTAATGACCATACACGCGCATGCACACACACCCCAAGGACCACTATCACACGCTAAAATTCGAACTTGAAGCCGGCTGGAACATTTTACTTTGGAAAAAGCTGACACAGATTTCCACAGAGCAAAGACGAGGTATTGCAGGGTTACACGGCACCATATTAAACTTTATTAGAACTTTTTAAAGTAGATATAAGATCAAAAATAAAGATATTTAATGTTAAGTGAGAATGGTTAAGGATAGATTGGAAGAGTATAAGCTCCAAGATGCATGTGCAACATACGCAGATGTGCATGTCCACACATGCAGAGCCTAGATGCCAGACATCCTAGTTAACAGTGAGCACCTTTGGCCTCCAGATCTTGCTTCCTGATAAATACTGTTCCCCGACTAGAAAAAAGTAGAGTTCCTTAGAGAAAGGACTGCCTGCAGATCTGAGGCAGAAAAAGTACATGATGAGCCTGGGACATCTTTCTATGACAAAAAAAAAAACAAGGAAGCGTTCTAAGACAAAAGAGTGTCATGTCAAAAAGGAAAACAAAAAGACAAAAAAAAAAAAAAGCTTGAAACATCTTCCACTGGCCAACTTTTGGACAATCTGAACATTAAAATGAAGAATGAGTGTAACTGGTTGTAAAATACTGAACAAATAAAATTCCATGAGCCCATCACCATGACCAAAGATAATTTTTTTAAAAGAAAAATAGAAAAAAATCATTTATCACCACTAAAAGTGTAATTACAACAATCCTTACTCTGAAAATTGATGGCTAAAGGAAAAGAATTCAGCATTTACTCTGACTTTTTTTTTTTAATAAAGAATTGCAATTAACCACAGTTGATGAGAGAAAGCTCATTCTTACAGAAGGATGCCAACATCTAGACCATTCCCAATAAAATAATGATTTGGGGCTTAGCTCCTCAATAGATGTTAAAACTTCTAGGTGACGGATCCCTGGAGAACAGAACAGCGGCAGATGCCAGCGTCTAGCCCACAGGCTCTAATCCTTATATCAAAGAATTTTTCATCCAGGTAGCCAGAGCCACTCCACCAATTAAAACCTGTTTTTCAGGTCTAAGTACAGCATGAATTTGAATTACATTTAACAATCACTTCTGTCCAATCTTCGGGGTCATTGGTAAACAAGGTGGATACCTCTTTTTATGACAAATGAGATATGAGGAACACTGTGAAAATGTTGGCGGCAATCTTGTCTTGAAGCTAAAAGCTCCTTCCCAGAGTCAAAAAAAAGTTAGTGCCGCACTGTCTTCAAGGACCCGAACTGAAAGTAAGCTGGCTGCCTTAGATAAGAAACCAGACTGTCGATTATGTGTTTAGCAGGGTTTATTTTTGCAGTCCAAATGGCTCGGTGACTATGTCACAAATTAATTACCCACTGTGCAAGAAGGGTAGCTGCTTCTTCCCTGTGTTGGGGGGCGATCGGGAGAGGGGTTCCAAGAGGACAGTCAACCAAGAAAAGTCTCTCCTCCAACAAAAACATCCAACCCAGCAAAACCTCAGGGGTACAGAGGAAACAATGGGGCGGCCAACAGAGCAGCTCCCTGGGGAGTTTAACCATGAAGCACTGTAAGCTTCTTCTAGTCTATCCGTTCCCCCAAAAAGGCTCCATGCCCATGGTAGGTCTTGTCACTCTTCACCATATGGAACACCCAACAATTCCGAGCCAGAATCAGAGCTGTTCCTCTTGCAAGCGGTTTCACCTATAGCACCCTGGACTTTGCCATGCTCAGCCTGCACCCCATGGCACCCATAAGAATAAGGGTTCTGATTCCTCTGATGCTGGCCACAGCCCTGAAATCCTGCAGGCACCTTTCTTTCTAGCGTTGCTTCAACGAGCACCTCCCCCTAGTAACCACCCGTCACAGCAAGGAGGGAAGACCAAACACCTAGTGAGTCTAGCTCCACCCGTGCTAACAGTTACTTAACATTTTTTTTTTTAAGATCTATTCATTTATTTGGGGGTGGGGAGAGGGAGAAGAAAGGGAGAGAGCCTCAAGCAGACTCTGTGCTGAGTGCAGAGCCCGATCTCACTGCCCAGGCCAAAACCAAGAGTCGGATGCTCTTTCCACTGCATCCCCCCTCCCCAGGAGCCCCAGCAATTCCCTAACTTCTGAGGCACAGGTGCCTCATATACAAAATGGAATAACAGAACCCACATTGCCGGAGTGTGATTTCAGGTAGTGTCTGTAAACTTCTCAGCACAATGCACAAAATAATAAATACCGGCTAGTTCTGAGAGAACACTGGCTAAGCAACTTAGCAACTGGTCATGGTCTACATTTACTGCCCAGTTACTGTGCGCCAGGAACTGTTCTAAACCCTTTAGGGGCCTGGCTCATTTCATCTCTAGAAGGCCCCGCCAATCATAACCATTGCCATGTTACAGACAAGAGACTTAGGAAAAGTCTTTTAACAAGAAGTCCCTCCCCGGCTGCCCACTGTCCCCCAGACAGAACTCATGGACCCCGAGCACACGAGGCTCCGCACAGCCTTTTATCACCGCCCGGCTGATAACCAATGCACGAGATGAAAAAGATCCCGGCAGTTTCCACAAGTCCAACTCGCTGATGACCCAGTTTCTCCACAGACACCATCCTTCTGCCAGAGGTGCCCGTCCCTTCACAATACCCCCCCCAACTCTGTCAAAATGCCTCTACTTTCAATAAAAAAAAAAAAGGAGGGGGGGAATCCCTGGGTGGCTCAGCTGTTTAGCGCCTGCCTGTGGCCCAGGGTGTGATTCCGAAGTCCCAGGATCGAGTCCTGCATCGGGCTCCCTGCATGGAGCCTGCGTCTCCCTTTGCCTGTGTCTCTGTCTCTGTCTCTCCCTCTCTGGGTCTCTCATGAATAAATAAATAAAATCTTAAAAAAAAAATGCCTCTACTTTCAAAAGTGTATTCAAACGTGACTTGTTCTGTGGATCTCCATGGGCTTCCCATCCTCGGGGAGCCCCCTCCGCACTGCATTCATTTCACTACTAGCTCTTCCTTCCTTGTCTACTACTTGATTGTTTGGATACATGCCCCATCCCAACCGTGAACACCAGGAGGGCGGGGACTACATTCTCCCTCTGTCCCCGCCGACCAGCAGTTAGTTGTCTAGCACAGGCTTTGGAACCTACTTGAGACGTATACGCCGAGAGGCTCTGTGCACCTGTCCACACATCCATGTCCTCACCTGTGAAGTGGGAACAAAGTACCTCTCTCACAGGGGATCTGACGACATCAGAAAATAGAACATACAGAGAACCCAGCAGATGGTGACGAAGAAATGGGGGATCCTGGCAATGTCGGGGGGGGGGGATGGACTGTTCTCACATGAGACCAGTGTTGAGGATGGGTTTGGTGTAAATGTTATTTCCCTCTTTAATTTTCTTGGCTTCACTTGGCCCATGTCTCAAATGAGTCTACCGTGGGAGGAGCAGACCATTTCCAACATCACATTCGACTCACACTGACTAGTGCTGTTTGCAAATAAGGCCCCCAAAGGAAACGCAGCCACAGGGTCCAACAGCAAAGGGAGGAGGTATGGCCAAGGCTGACAAGCTCCCTCAGGTAACGGGGGTCATTTTCACAGCACAGGCCAGGAGCTGATTTAGTCTAAGACTGGAAGAAGCCCCTCTTCCTGCTCCCCACAGTGGGGGGCATTCCGTAATTGCTCAAGAAATGCTGCCTGCTATAGCGATAGTAAACACAGTAGTGAAGTCTGCAGTTACGATTAGTTGGCTTGGCAACAACAGGACTCCTCGCGGACAGCAGTCCCACAGATGAACGTACAAAGTCTACGTTATTTACTCTGCGGACGGACGTATTTCCTAATCTGCTTCAAGGCTTGCCTTAATTTCCTTGACTCTAAATTTTACTCTTAAGTATTAGCCCATTTTAAAGGCTTTTCTCTGGGGAACTCAAAATATTTTAAGACAACTAAACATTCATGTTTTACAAACAAAACTTCACCGGCGCCTGGGCGGCTCAGCGGTTGAGGCTCAGGTCAGGATCCCGGGTCCCGGGGTCGAGTCCCGCATTTTCCCCACGGGGAGCCTGCTTCTCCCTCTGCCTGTGTCTCTGCCTCTGTGTGTCTCTCATGAATAAATAAAATGTTTGAAAAAAAAAATTTCATTCAACTCTAAAAATATCTCAAGCAAACTATACGTTATGTCTGGGGCTCTTTCCCTTCAGTCTGTAACACTCCCCTATTTGACAGCCTTTATCTAAACATCCTGCCTACCTGTAACATTTAACATCTTATTTTTTAGGTCTCATAAGGACTAGGCATTATAACCTCTTCTAAGCTGCCCTAATTTGAGCTCTACTTTAAAATCTCTGCCCTGATGTTAGGATTTGTCAAGTCAAATATTTCTTTATCTGCCTTGAAATTACACGTGAAACCTCACCCAGAGACCCAAGGCCCCTCTCACTTTTCTCACTTTTGGGTACACACTATCCTGGGGAGGTCTTTGCCTGCAGCAAGCTGCCCAGGGCAGCAACCCATTTAATCCACATTTCAGATCAGTAACTCTTCGCATAATGATAGTGACAATCTCCGTGTTGCTACATTTAAGGAATTTGTATACAACGGGGCCTGCTCCCTTGTTGCTGTTAGCCCACTTAACTTTAGGAAAAACTCTCTTCAATAAAATCAAACAGCAGTGCTTTATAGCTCTGTTCCAACACTGAATGTGGGAACTGAAAATAAAACATATGTTTCTATTACAAAGGAATGAAGGCCATTTCTACTGAAAACACTTTACAAATCCTAAGAACAATCATCAAGACAACAGAAGTCATAAAACCACTGCCAGAAAAAGGTGACACTTGATAGTCAATCTTGCCCCAAATGTGCTGAATGATTCTTTTCACCATCAAAGCCAGAACACAGAACCTATTACTGCAAGTTAATCTTCTGAAGTGTATGCAATTTAATCCAATTCAACACATATATATGTGTGTGGTTGCTTGGCTGTATAGCTTGCTTGGAGTGTGAAACTTGCTACATTATGGCTACGTCTACACAGCCAAATGCTTCCAAGTGCACTGTATAATTTGCTTAAAGAAGCTGAAGAAAGTGCTGAAGACAAAGCAGAGAGTAAGAGGTATCAGGTGTCACAGGGTGATAATAAATCAAGATCCGATCATGGAAACATGGTTTCTCTGCCGATAGCAAAACAGTATGCTACACTGGCATTTAAAACACGTGTAATGGGGCGGCCCCACTGGCTCAGCGGTTTAGCATCTGCCTTCAGCCCAGGGTGTGATCCTGGAGACCCCGGGATCGAGTCCCACATTGGGCTCCCTGCATGGAGCCTGCTTCTTCCTCTGCTTGTGTCTCAGCCTCTATCTCTCTCTGTCTCTTGTGAATAAATAAATAAAATCTTAAAAAAAAAAAGTTTAAAAAATATAAAAAAATAAACACATGTAAGAATACAGAAAATGGATTAGTTATCTACATAGTCAAATTAACTACAAAGGGTGAAAAACAGTAACTTTGTAGTGAAGAAACCGGGGAGGCACCAGCTTACGTAAAAGATTAGTTATCACCATTAGTATCGGGACGACGTAATATGATGTACTGAGAGGCGCACAGTTTCGCTTCCCATGGTATTCCTACCAAAAGTACGTAACCTGGGCAGCCCCAGTGGCGCAGTGGTTTAGCGCCGCCTGCAGCCCAGGGCATGATCCTGGAGACCCTGGATCGAGTCCCACGTTGGGCTCTCTGCATGGGGCCTGCTTCACCCTCTGCCTGTGTCTCTGCCTCTCTCTCTCTCTCTCTGTCTCTATGAATAAATAAATAAAATCTTTAAAAAAAAAAAAAGTACGTAACCTGAATTTAATCAGGAAGAAATGAAAAGTGCCAACCAAGGGACATTGTACAAAATAGCTGGTCTGTTCCTTCAAAACGTATCCAGAAAAACTAAGGGTGAGGAGCTGTTCTTGGTTAAAAGAAGACTGAAAAGACATGAAGTTAAAGGTAACATGGACTGGATTGGATCAAGGCTGAGAAGGCAGCTGTCTAGAGAGACTAAGGACTCTGCTTTAAGTCACCACTTAGTGGCAGAGCTGGGATGAGGAAAGCCCGGAGCTCTTTCTGAGATGCTAGACTAAGTAGGAGGTTAAGGGTCTCAAAAATCATGCATTTTTTAAAATATATTCTTATTTTTAGCTTTAAGCATTTTTTTAGGTTTTTATGCTCTACCATGAAAAATGGTTTATTAGGCACTCGCTCTTCACGGATTTGACATTCACACTCATAAATACACATGAATAGGGGCGCCTGGGTGGCTCAGTCAATAGACCGACTCCTGATTTCGGCTCAGGTCATGGTCTCAGGGTCCTGTGATCAAGCTCCAACTTGGGCTCCACCCTGGATATGAAGCCCGCTCAGGATTCTCTCTCTCCCTGTGCCCCCGCCTGCCTTGTGTTCTCTCTTAACAAAAATACACATGAATAATTATAAAGCCCAATGAACTGTAATACTTTATAAATAGAGTCAAAAAACAGAATCCTGTGTGTTATCTATCTTATAAAAGAAGAGAAAACACAGCTAGACAGCTACTGGGTGAACTTAACCATCTGTCATGAGTGTGCAAATAATAGAAATTTTAGCTCTGGGGCAAGAATAGAAAATAATCCTCCTCACCATCCCCCACCCCCACCCCAACCAATCGGTTACACTAGTAAGAAAACTAATGGTAAAAGTGACAAATGCAAGAAGTATCCAATGTTCTGAGCTAGAAACTGGAGCTAAGCTTCCTTCCGTTTGGTAGAGGAAATCACGGGGTTCTGGTGACACACTCATATCTGAGATTCCTAAAAACTCTACCTACATGTTCTTTGCAAATGATGAGGGTCTATCAGACATTTATTTGACCTAAAATTGCTTTATATTTCATTGGGCAGAATCATTCCTGTATCATCACCTTTTTTCCTTTCTTATGACAGTTAAAATCAGATTAAACTAAACATCAAAAAAAATAAAATAGATAAACATCAAGGAAAACACTGACAGAACAGGCTATTGAAAGACAAGAAAAAAAAAAAAACCTAAAGAAAGGAGGAGTGGTCTGCTATAGCTGTTGATGCTACAAGTTTCAAGGGTTACGAACTGGGAAAAACACACACACGTTTCAGGTCTAATTATCCATTTATCTTAAAAATTACTGAGCACCTTCTAGCAGGTAGTCTCCAACGAGACTTGGTACTGAACAAGTTACGGAGAAACGGTATAGTTGGGAGTGAGTGTGCGTTAAGTGATCAGTAAGTTAATAATTTAAAATATAACGGGAGGGGATCCCTGGGTGGCTCAGTGGTCTGGTGCCTGCTTTTGGCCCAGGGCGTGATCCTGGGGTCTGGAGATCGAGTCGCACATCGGGCTCCTTGCATGGAGCCTGCTTCTCCCTCTGCCTATGTCTCCGTGTCTCTCATGAATAAATGAATAAAATTTATTAAAAATAATAAAATAGAATAAAATAAAGTAAAATAAAATAAAACAAAACAAAACAAAATAAAATAAAATAAACAGGAGGTGTTACTAAGAGTTACGGAGAAGAATAAGGCAGGACCAGAAGACAGTGATGGAAAAATGACATCGTGGCTGGAGTTATCCAAGAAGGCTTCTCTTGAGAAGTGCCATCGGAGCTACCACACAGGGCGCAGAGGCCGCAGGCCACACGGACGTCTCAAGGCTGGACAGAGGCCGCCGTGCGTGTGCCCACTGCCTGCGCTGGCGGAGGGGGTACACATATGAGTGAGGCGCGGCTGCTAGGTGAGGATTCTGAGCCTAAGAGTGAGGAATAATTCATGTCCTAGCAGGATCATTCTGGCCTCAAAGCAGAAAGCTGTCATTAGAGAAGGACCAAAAGCCTTTGCAACAACCCTGAAAAAGCGGTGGTGGTGGCAGTGGTTCAAACCAGAGGAGCAGCAGCAGTGGGAGATGGAAGACATTCTCGGATTGGGATTATATTTTTCAAGTAACGCTGATGGGATTGCTGAGGGACTGAACGGAGAATTTTGAGAGAAAGATATAAGCCCAGAATGACAATAGGGCTTTTACCCTTATCCACCCAGTGACTACTTAGAACAATTACTAAGGAGAAGACTGAAGAAGGAGCAAGTTCAGAGATGGCAAGAAACCAAGACTCTTGACTGTACATAGTAGGTCTCGGAGGCCTACTGGTCATCAAAGTCGAGGTAGTCAGGAGCAGCTAGATATCCAGACTCCGGAGAGAAGTATTAATAAATGCTCTCACTCTCTTACCGACGCTTGTTCTCTTGTGCTGTCTCGCGGGCATGCACTGTCTCTCCCTCTCCATCCCTCCTTCTCCCCCGTCTCTCTCACTACATATACATGAATCACATATGTGTGTTTGTGTGTACGAATGAAGAAAAGTTCAAGAAGGAAAATATGAAGGAGAGAGAAGAGAACCTTGAATATTTATTACATCTACTTTGGCACTATTTGCAAATATTATAGTGAGAATGGAGACCTTCCGTCATTCTAAAAAAGGGGCATTGCTTTCGTCTCCCCCTATAAAATAATAAGCTGATGACAAAATAATAAGCTGATGAACACAATCTGAAGTATAGTGTTAACAAGACTGCTACCAAAACAACACTCAGAGATAACCACTGTTAACTTTGTGGATTTTTTTCCTCCTATACGTTTAAATATATTCACAACACAGTTTTGTTTTGTAGTACAGTCCACCTTTAACAAACCTGAACTCAAAAAGTGATAGCCATGGAATCTAGCCATGTTTTTTGTTTTGTTTTGTTGCGATTAACTTTTCTTGCTTTTAGAGTGGGCTCCACTGTCCAGTTCACCAGGACCACCTGGTAAACCAACCACCACCAACCACTGCCAACCAACACCTCACACCCTGACTCAGTTACCTAGGACGCTGTCTGGCATCTGAGGATATTTGCACTTTCTGACCCTGCTCATCAGAGCTTTACAGCTGGGGTCTCCCTTTTAAAATCGTAAGCATGTTTCCATTTCATAAGGAATTATTTGTAAACCTCACTTTTAAGCGGACATCTACAGGTGCAATCCTCGGTACCTATTTCTAATGGAGAATCCAATCTTTTATTAAGCATGTTTTAGCACCACCTCATGGAGTCACTGTGTAGTCACCAAGAGAGTGAAAACTGAGTAAAAAGCAGTTTACCTTCAGTTCTTTCAACAAATACCTACCATGACCATGGGCCGGTACATGTGAGAGGGAGGGGTGAGAGACACAGCATCTTTAAAGATGATTTCAGATAGTAAAACGAGCTGTGAATAAAATAAGGACACCCAAGAACATAACTGGGTGGAAGGGGTGGGGAAGAGGAATGTCATTTAGGTAGGTAGCCAGAGAAAACCTGCTGAGGCAACGGCATTCGAGCCAGAGGCTCTGAGGAGACGTGGAATACCACAGAGACCAGCGACCCAAGTCCAAGGAAGAAGAAATGCAGAAGCCCTGAGAAAGGAAGGGGCGAGGTCCATCAGGGGGGTAGAAGGAAGGCAAAGTGGCCAGAATATCGGAGACAGGGAGCAAGGCCTGGATGGCCTCGGGGGCCACAGGAAAGAATCTGGATCTTCATCCTAACTGTAGTAAGAAACTATTGGAAAGTTATAAACAGGGACATGATATGATCGGAGTCAGCCTTCGTGATCAGTGTGGCAGTTTGGAGCCTACAATGTAAGGAGCAAAAGGAAAAGCAGGGAGACCAGTCAGGAGACTTGTCAAGAGGTGAACCAGCACTGTCAGCAGCTACGGTGGTGAAAAGTGCTCAGGTGCAGGACGTATCGTGGAGGTAACAGCAATAGGATTTGCTGATGGAATCCGGATTCTGCACCTGGGTGCACAAGGATCCATCCGTGTACCACGAGTGTCCTTCAGTCTCCCCAGGGACCTTCTCAGCACTTACCTCACTGGGCTATGGATAAGAATACGCGGGCAACAATTACCTGTAGAATCGATGATGTATCATACCGTCCCACTTACCCAAATTAGGATCAGTTGCCTGACGTTTCTTAATTTTAGCTTCAGAAATAGCAGAATAATAGGCACAGGTCATCTTGATCAGCCACGTTGCTCGAACCATTGGCACTGAATATTTAGCTAAATATGCAAAAACATCTTCTTTTTTACTAAGGATTGGAACCTAAAAAGAAATAACATATTTATAAAATTATAGGCAATTTTCATCATGAGGTCACGAGGGGAGAATGGGAAAGCAAATAAAGACACTAAGCCTTGCTGCCTTTAAGAGAGTATATCATGGATGGATTTTCAGACAGTATCTCCAGCTTAAAAACCGAAAACTTTTAAGAAATTTTCATTAAAAGATTCAAAACTATATTTAGCTTGCTGGCAACAGTTTTATCAGTCTTGCTTTCTTATTTATGAAAACAAATTACTTTCAAAGTCTCAGATGCTGAGAGCTACTCACCGTTATCTACAAAATAGGGGAGAAAATTTCATGACAGTACTTCCAAGGAGTTTATCTCAAAATTGGGAGGGATGGATCAAGTGAAAAACTGTCCCCACTCCACATTTTATCAAAGAACACTTTTTTTGGATAAAGCTTTCTGGCTGTAACATTCATCGTAACAATTTCTAGAAAGCTTCTAGAGTGTCTTTAGCCCAAAATTTAAAATAGAGGCTAAAATGATGGCTCGGTGAATCTGCCTAATAAACACTGAGCTAGAAATAGCTGGTTAATTAATTCACTGGTTGAAAGCAGGCACTTGAGGTAGTTCATTATTTCTTCCAGACCACAAAGGTCTACTATTTAGCAAATTAGTATCCCAATGTACCAATGAATGTCTGAAAGAGTTAACCTGCTCTTGTAGGATTCCTCATAAATAGCCTAGGGACAGGCCAGTCATCTATATATATAACCTACTCAACTTATGAATGTAGAGTAAAACAGTGGGCAGAGTACACTGGCCATGAGTACAGGATGGGAGCAGTAAGCAGCATGCCCGCTGCACCAGGGATGACCACCTCTGTGCTCCATCCCTGGCCCCCAGCCTATCTGGCTAAAACCCAGAACTCCCAGACCCCTCATTTATAAATGTACTAATAATACCAACCCAACCCTGCCCAAGCCAAAGGGTGGTTAGAAGGGTAAAGTAAAAGAATTACATGTATCAAAACTGGAACCGTTTTCATTTTGTTATCAATTCCAAGGATTGCTGGATGCCAGCCAAGGGTGTTTCAAGCCATGGACCTGACCTTCTCATAAGAAGATCCAGATCTGGACACCACATAATCATGGGTATCAAGAGCCCTGCTCCCTGTGCCCCCAAACTCTAGCCTGGTTTCGGATATCAAGGCTTCAAACCAGCTGATTGTTACAGCATGGCATTTTTCTTAGTCAAATTCTCCTTTAGGCAATGGATATTTTGTACCGTTCATATATTGCGAATTTGTTCACACCAAAGTGTGACCCTAGAATTCAAAGAGAAGTATTTTTTGTACACAGCTCTTTAAAAACAAGCTATTTCACTTGGTTCTTACCCAAGCTGCCCCAACACTGAAGGAAAGGCTGCCTGGTTGGACATGGAGATGCAGCTGTCCATACACTGTGTTTCATGGGCAATTTAATGGACTTTTGGTCACATATGGATCCTGCCTAGCGTGCCGACTCTAACCACAGCCGCCAGGACAGAGGCAGCTGCTCTGCACAAACACACCTAAAGGGGCAATGAAAGTCCCATAGGCCGAAGCTATAAGGCTTCCTCTCTACAGACCACAGTGATAGATTTTAACAAGAAAATTTCCCGAAAATTTTGCTTATAAGGCACGACTTTCACGGAGCACAAGACTCTGGGTTGCACAGAGATAGCACAGACTATCGCTGCAGACAGGGACAAGAAAAGCACAGGCTTATATATTCAGTGCAAGACCCATGTTGCTGTTTCACCAGAACATATAGAGTATGAGAGTTAATTTTTAGTTGTCAAGGTCACAGGTTGCCTCTCATTCAGATGTACCACAAGATTACAAAGACCAAGTTCTAAAAAACTAGGCAAGAGCAAAAAAAAAAAAAAAAAAAAAAGAGTAAATATAGCATCTCCAAAGAAACATTACTAATAGCATCTTTTATAGATGCCCAAAGGATTTTCCTTCGAACAGCAACTGACAGGAGGAAAATAAAAATTCGAACAAGTGAAATGGTTAGATGAAGTAGCAAATAAGACTGAGCCACAGGTCCTACCATTAACAAGTTAAGGCCTACCTCCAGCTCACTGCCCTTACTGGCAGAACCACTGAAGAAATGGTTGGTTCAAATCAAGGGATTTAAAATTCAGAAGAACATACGTGAAGAAGGTTATTTAAATAAGAAAGAAGACAACATATTGACAGAGTTGTCAAATATGCAGTGTGGACCGACTAAGGAAGGAAATCCTGTTTATAGTGACTGCAGTAGGACTTCCTTACACATGGATTCCAGTGTCAGCACAGAAACCACCTGACTTCACCTTGTAACTGAACCTAGGCAATCACTACACAGCTGTTTCATATCTACATCAAGATAGAGCTGCATCTAAGTAGTAAAAGAAAACTTAGAAGGAAACCACCACCTAGCATGTGATGGTTTTTCAGCCACAAACGGCTGTTACGACCTTGTAGCGCCTTTCCCTTCCATGAGTGTCACTGTCGACGCTCTCTGTTCACCAAGCAGAAGTGGAAGCAAAAGGAAATTCCATAGACCACAGTAATCAATGCCACCTGAAGCGGACATGTCATACCTAGTCAACTGTTCAAGATCCAGAAGAATATCCCTGGAGACTATGAGTCTATTTTTCCAAATCTACCTATGACCGTGATTGAGTTAAAAGGCCCTTCACAGGCTAAATACTTGGGAGTGCTGTGGAGTTGTACAATAACGGAAAACCAGGCCCAGAAACTTGACCTATCCCAACCAGGAAACTATTCTGAACTCTAGAACAGAGCTGAAAGAGGACTCAAGATCTCAGCAGGAAAATTAAAGCCATTTGCAATAAGCCACCTCACAGGTAAATACCAGAAATTAAAGAAGTATTTGAACTAACACAAAGCACATGCAGAGAATGCAATCTTTTAACCCAACTATGAAAGAGCTTTTGCCATATCAAGAATATGATATGCTGAGGAGGGGAGAAGTGAAGGGAGGGACTTGTCAAATGCCCAAGAAATAACTACTTCGAAGTATAGTCAATGGTAAGAGAAGGAAAGAAAGGAAAGGGAGGAGTGGAAAGGGGAGGGGAGGAGAGAGGGGAGGAGGGGGGGGAGAGGGGAGGAGAAGGGGGGAAAGGGGAGGGGAGGGGGGAGAGGGGGAAGAGGGGGGGAGAGGGAAGAGAAGAGAAAAAGAGAAAGGGAGGGAGGGAGGGAGGGAAGAAAACTTTGCATAGAATTAATGTCAGGGTTTACCTGAGGAACACCTGACCTGGCCAGAAGCAGCTCCTAATACAGAGAAGAACAACGGTTAATACACTAGACTGTGATTTACCTCCCTCCTAAAAGATAAGCAACCACTACACCACTAAAGCAAAGGCATCATTTCCTCACCAGTATTCGCTTTTAGAAAATATCCAAAAAAAGGATTCTGAAAGCTTATTAAAAAAAGGAAAACCTAAAAAGAAAGACGTCAGCCTGGCTATAAGGGAAGTGAAGGTACCGACCAACATGGAGGGTATGAACTATTGGTAGAAAGTCATCAAATATCAAAGGATGCCCTTTTGACTTATGGGGCCTTCAGATACAACCTACAGATAGATCATCATGGGCCGACTTGGTAAATGTTCATTATTGGGAAAGAAATCCTACACGGTTCAGCACGTGTTGAGACAGAGTACAGAGGCAATTACGCTGATTGTTGTCCTTTTCGAGGATTTCAGTTGCCTTTAATCACAAAAATCTACGAAAGGCAACAGGCCGCTTTGGTGGCACTAGGGCAAAAGAAAGCCAATGGGAGCTACAGGCTATTTTCAGAGTTGCTTTCGAAAACAAACAAGCAAATACCAAAAAGAGCTCTCCTTTAAGCCAGGCCTACACCACACCAGTTAGTAACCAGTTAGTTACTATCAAGAACAGAAGATGGTCACCCTTAAGACTAAAGGGTTTCAGGCCAGATGAAAAAGACATGTGGGATGATATCAAAGGTGTGCAAGAAGCCAGAGATCACTGGAAGCTATAAATAAACCTGCCCATTCTATTCTAAAACTTTTTCAAAGAAGTTTTTCAAGCACACACAGAATCACTATCCTACTTGTTAAGGAGACTTTGCTTTTAAGCACTTGGATTGGTACTTTTCAAGACATGGAAGTAACATCAAAGCAAGAATTTCTGAATAACACATTTTGGACATCCTGGCCTAAGGAAACTGAAAATATAATGGAAATAAATGAAGTCTTATTGCCTATTCTCGATTTTAAAAACTTGTCTACCAGGATCCCTGGGTGGCGCAGCGGTTTGGCGCCTGCCTTTGGCCCAGGGCGTGACCCTGGAGACCTGGGATCAAATCCCACGTCGGGCTCCCGGTGCATGGAGCCTGCTTCTTCCTCTGCCTGTGTCTCTGCCTCTCTCTCTCTCTCTCTCTCTCTCTCTCTCTCTCTCTCTCTCTCCCTGTGTGACTATCATAAATAAATAAAAATTTTAAAAATAAAAAAAATAAAAAATAAAAACTTGTCTACCTAAAATCCATATAAACTACATCCTGTGTGGACTGTTTAGGTCAAGATGTGCTAGGGTGCTAGGCACCACATGCCATCAAAATAAAGGGAGAAACAGTGTTATGTGCAGCACACACCTGGTACAGTGTACCTGCCATTGAAACTTTTGAGTTTTGGAAAGAACAGGGGGAAAGAAATATATACCTGAACATCATCTCAAACATCTTGATTTCTAGAAGATCATAATTAAACATTGTAAGAAATACTTAATACCTTTTTTGCCAAAATAGCAAGTGGTTTATTTCCTGCTAAGTCAGAGAACCAACTATGAATTGCACTCTGGGATCGAGCAGTAACCAGCCAATAATTATCTTTAGCATTAACTTGTGGTTTCTTCTTTCCGGTGTCCTGGAAAGTGTTAAGCTTTAGCTTCTCAGCTAATATGCTGCTGAAATAAGCTCCAATCTGTGGAAACGAAAGAAAAAGTTTGAAGACAGTAAGTGTGTTAGTAATGTACAGTAGTATTTTATTTTTGTTTTAGGAGCATATCTTCAAACGGCCCATCAGAAAATAAAATGGCAATTTAAGTCCTTGAAGTCAAGAGTTGTGATTTACTTTATACTGATGTAATGCAAAAACTCCCACAGCACCTTTGTTAACAAGTGGTTCAAGGAAAAAAGAAGAGCCTTTGAAAATCTCTAGTAAGGTGAAGTTAATTACATCCTGAATAAATTTCAAGAGAATGGGTTCTGCTTTAATCTTCAGTGCGTACTTCTTTTTCAGACTACACACACATTTGGAGACAGTGTGTTTCCTGAGATGTGTTGCATGCAAGAGCAGAAAGTCTAGTAGTCACACAGTAATCATTCTTTTTCTGGTTTCATCTTAATAGCATATATTTTTGAACAGGAAACTTTGTGTTTACGTTCAGGGCTTCTCAAAAAAAAAAAAAAAGAGTTCAGGAAATTTTATTTAAATGGAAAATTACAAAGGGTTCGATTAAATTAAGAATTCACCATTTTTGACCAGGCTGCCAATTTCAAGAGTACAAATGTTTCAAGAGAAAGCTAGTGTTACCTGCTCTGAATGGAAGAAAGTAGCAAAGGGAGTTCCTGTGAATGAGACTGTGGCATTTTTGCATTACCCAAACTAAAAGAGGACAAGAGAGAAAGGCACAAGAAGGAAAGGGATAAATACCTAAAAATTAAGTGAATCCACAGGAAACTTGTTAGAATTTCCAAGAATCCCCTGGGAATTCTTTAATAATATGATACAAGCAACAAATAAGGTTAGCAGACAGTGGCAACCATGATTAAAATAAAATACCTACCTTGGTGAAGCAAAATAAGAATCACTACCTTAGTTAATGCTCATGAGTCAATAAACAATTAGTTTGTAGGTTGGAACACAGTCGTGAACAATTAGTCAAGTTTATCTACCAAGGTGAAAAGCTGGTACATGTTTCTCTTAATCTGAATTGGCATTCCTTGACCCTTATGATTTATGGACAATAAAAAGGTCTCTTTTGTTGTGTTAACATAATATGGTAATAAAAAATTAATTAGAAAAAAGATTTTTTTTAAACAAACTTCATGGTATTTTTTTTAATGCAATTGTGTGATGAATGTTTAAACAGGAAACAAATTAAATGCAAAAATTTAGCAAAACCAGTTGTTTAGGAACAAGCTGCCAACAGACGCAAATTGCTTAAATTTCTCAATCAGTATTTGGTCTTTATATCAAGAATTTAAAACCCCTACTTACACTGGTTCTTTATATTTAAAAAGTCCCTTTATTTGCAATTCTGTATAAGGGTTTTAATCATAATAAATAAAAGCATAATTTAAAAAAAAAAAACTAGCCAGCAATCTGTTCTACAATTATAATTTATGTATTTAATAACAATGGAATATGTGACTATATGTGCGTTTTACATCCTAACCAACCTTGTGAACCACTGCAGACTATATAAACTAAGTTAAAATTCCCTCAAGAGAAAGAAAAATTAAAAACATCTAAACGTGACCATGCACTTAATTTTATATTCACACTATTCCAATCCTAAAGAAGGAGCATCATTCCCAAGTCCCAATGCCTACTTGCAAGTAACCAGACTGGTTAGTTTTTTATGTCTTTCCAGTGCTTCTTCAGAAGAATACACATGAACAAACGCAAATACATTATTTTCTTTTTTACATGAATACCTCTTTACGTACATTTAATAAATATCTGAGACCCTTCCACATCTGTGTATGGGGAACTTCTCATTCACTTTAACAAATAATGTACAGCGTGGCTGTACACATTGTATTTAATCAAGCCCCTGCTAACGTACGTTCAGAGTATTTTCCCAAAACTTTTGCTATTACAAATCACTTTAAAATGAATAGCCTTTCCTATTTGTTATCTCATACATGTACAGCTACAGATTTCAGATAAATTGCCAGAATTCAGATTGTACGATTCTGTAATTTTAATCAGCATTGTTAAATTGCCCTCCATAAGCTTTGTACCAATTTGCACCCCCTCAACAAGGTAGGAGAAAGAAAGTGTAATTTAAAACTTGTTTCCATCCCTCCAAAGCCATCTTGAAAGTAATTCATTTTATAAGAAAATGAAAAAAAAGTTTAGGGACTACACTACAGTTCATGTATTCCATATTTATAAGCTCAAATTCCCTTCAGAAGGTTTGAATCCTTGAGTAAATCTCACAGGAAGGGTTGATAGCAAAAGCTGTAATGGGTCTTATTTCCATTTATTCAGTTATTAAAACTGAAATAAAACTTGATACAACAGAACAATTTGGCAGTTTTTATCAAGAAACACACAGCATTCACACTTTCTTACAGTAAATCGTGGTCCTCCAAAATGGATCTAAAATGGATGTGGAAGCCCTAATCCTCAATGTGATTGTATTTGGAGATAAGGCCTTTAAAGAGGTTATGGTCAAATGAAGTCATAAGGGTGGGGCTTAATCCAATGGACTGGTGTCCTTATAGGAAGAAATACCTAATACTAGCACACACAGAAAAGACCATGTGAGGACATAGTGAGAGAACAGCCTTGTGTAAGACAAGGAGAGAGGCCTCAGAAGAAACCAGACCTGTTGACACCTTGATCCTGGACCACCTTGATCCTGGCCTCCTCAACTATGAAAAAATAATTTTTTTCTCAGAAAATCAAATTTCTGTTGTTTAAGCCACCCAGTTTGTGGTATTCTGTTATGGAGGCCCGAACAGACTAATACACCTTCTAACCCAAGTAAATATGCTTCTGGAAACTTTTCCAAAAGAACAAAAGCTGGGAGCACCTGGGTGGCTCATTTGGTTAAGCATCTGCCTTTGGCTCAAGGCATGATCCTGGGGTCCTGGGATCAAGTCCCATGTTGGCCTCCCTGCGAAAAGCCTGCTTTTCCCTCTGCCTGTGACTCTGCCTCTCTGTCTCTCATAAATAAATAGACGAAATCTCAAAAACATATATATAGATAGATACACACACACATATATAATATATATATTTTATATATACATATAATCTATATATAATTGTGGTTGTGATATTAAAAAGTATATGAAGACTGGAAAAAGACAAAACTAAAAATATTGTGTTTGGTTGATGGGACTATCTGTAGAAAATGCTTCTGTTTTCTTTCACGTTGTTTACATATTTCAGTTAATTAGCAAATTGAAAAGTACATATGTGTTTATGTGTACGTGCGCACACACAGATCTTAAAGAATACACAAACCTTTAACAGTGGTTATCTCTCTGGTGAAGGGGAAGTAAGTTTATTGGTATGTTTGATTTCATTCACATGTATAATGCTTTCAATTTAATGAAAGTATTTCAATATTCAGAAAATAAAAATTCAAAAAGGATGAGAAAAATCAAACCTTAAAAGAATACAAACAGAAAACAAATGACTCTTCCTATATATGTTACTAAAATAACCACCCAGAAAAAGAATTTAATTCAAGAAATTTTTTGACACAACATTCTGACTATATACCCTTAATGAAAATTAGTCTAAGGACCAAAAGTATAATAGGAAAATTATAAATTTTACATAGTAATTTTGTTGTCGAAGTAGCATCAGAATAGTTTAGTTTACCCTGGAACTTTCTTACGTGCATTGTAAAACAGAGTAAATAAATAAATATACTGAATTTACTAAAAGCCAGGGTTCTCGCGTTGGGAGAAAGGAGATATAAAGATGGAACAGAAAAGAGGAAAAACTCTGTGGTACTGGGTAAGAACTGGTAGATGGATGCAAGGAAGGAAAAAAGAAAAAGGAGAGAAGACAAAAGAAGAAACAGATATGTATGGTGTTTCCCATCTCTGTCCACTGAAAAGACCTAGGAGTTAGGATTCTCTAGTAGCAAAAAACATGCCAAGCATCCGGATCTGAGCTGGGGCACAGAAAGAACACGTATCTGGCACATGTTACTGCATCAAAGGTGAGGAAGTGCTCAAAGAATGATGGGGATGTCAAAAGCACCCAAGAAACAGGTTAAAGGCACCCCCTGGCCAAGTGAGAGACAACTTAATCATCAAAAAGATGAGACATCAAATTTTAAAGAGTCCTGGAGTTGAAAGTGATATTCCATCCAATGGGATGTCAGGGCATGTGCCTGGCTCAGTGGGTGGAGCATCCAACTCTTGATCCCAGAGGTCATGAGTTCAATTCAAGCCCCATGTAAAATGAGATTACTTTTAAAAAAAGAAAAATGGAAGTATCCGGGGTACCTGGCTGGCTCAGTCATCAAAAGCATGCAACTCTTAATCTCAGAATAGGGAGTTCAAGCCCCACATTGGGTGTGGAGCCTACTTAAAACAATAAAATGATTAAAAATACGAATTTTAAAATGGGGTGTCCTTTTATAAAATAATGCCAACTAATAAACGTATAAGAAAAAGACAACTGGAAAACCAGCATTTTGCAACCACCAGCAAAATAACTCATTCCGCAAGCATTATCAATTGATGATACAATCACAAGATAAAATTGTACTGAAGAATAGCATATTCATTTGGTCTCAAGGTATCACCCTCCAAAGATTACTACAAGGAAAAAATAACTACTTTTACAACATAAAGTAACAGCAGACAACACCTTCAATGACCACCTTAGTATAACCAATATTAGGGCAATCTGGCACTGTGTGTCTTCTGATGTGCAATGTAGGCCTCTTGCCAAAAATATTTAACCTGAATCTTGTCATGAAAAAACAATCATACAAATCTAGATGCAGGACTAGAATATAAGACAAATTATCTGGACAGCAGCTCCAAAAGCCCCTTTCCTCCCAAAAAAAAAAAAAAAAAACATGAGAGAAGGTGGAGAGCAGTACTACACTGGATTACAATAGACCAAAGAGACATGGCAACCAAATGGAATGCATGAGCCCTACTTGGGTCCTAGGGCAGGACCTTATATCAGATATTCTGGGAAATTCTGAGTATGATGGTGATTTAAATAACACTAATTTATCGACATTAACTATTCAGGGTGTCACACACACTTTTTCAGAAGTTTTAGGAAAATAGACAATTTGCATTACCTTTGATGGGTTAATTACAATATTTCTGGCTGAGCCATGTTCATCTCCAGTAAAGGCTGGCTGATTGTTGAAGCCTTGCTTTACATTCACAGCAGTAAGTTCATCCTGTTCAAGAAAAGGTATCAATTAATCAGAAGGACATAAAAGCTCCAACTTTACCCAGCATACTGCAGCCTGAGTACTGACTGTGTAAAAGAAAACCGTTGAGGGACGCCTGGGTGGCTCAGCAGTTGAACGTCTGCCTTTGGTTCAGGGCGTGATCCCGGGTCTGGGGATCGAGTCCTGCATTGGGTCCTGCATTGGGCTCGCTGCGACGAGCCTGCTTCTCCATCTATGTCTCTGCCTCTCTGTGTCTCTCATGAATAAATAAAATCTTAAAAAAAAAAACTGTTGAATGTACATCAAAGAGAGACCAAAAAATTGAAGATTGAAAACAAATACACAAAGGTACAGAGAGAGATAAAATAAATGTGGCAAAATATTAACAACTGTTAACTCGGAGTAACATGGGCGGGCATTCATTATACCATTTTCTTGATTATTCTATAAATTTAAAAATTTTAACTAATAAGTTAGGAAAAGAAAAAAATGAGCAAAACCCCCCCCCCCACACACACACACATGCAGAAACAAAGTCATAGAAATGTGTATACTAGAATTGCTTCCAAAGGCCCCATAGTTGGGCTCTCCCTACCTTGCCAGACCCTATGCACATCCCTGTTTTATTTATGTTCAAGAAAAATGGCACATTCCACTTATCTAAGACCCTATAGCAAGTTAAAGATAGAAATGAAGAGTTCATAATAGGCATAAGCTTTGTGATAACCATAATACCATGACCAGCAGCATCTGAAGGGAAGATTAAGGCTTGCAAAATCCTTTCATGCATCTTGGCTCACTTGATCTTTAACCAAATTCTAAGGTAAATGGTAAACATGTACCATGTAGCTCATTTACAGACGAGAAGAACGAGGCTCACACTAAGCGAACACAGTAACTGGACAAAGCCAACACTGAAATGCTGTCTTCTCAAGCCAAGACTAGAAAGAGAAATTTCCATGACTCCATGCCACTGAAGTACAAATGCCATATGAAAATGTGGTCTATAAATACAGAACTCCTTAAAAACATCTCCTACTGGATAGATATAGGAAAACTTTTCTCCCCAAGGTCACAACACATCAGAAATAGTCCAAGGCTTTAAAAAAGAAAAAGAAGACGACAATGACGACGACGACGACCTTGCTCTGCCCAAATCATTGAGCTACGGAACTACATCGGAGTTCCTAAAAAGAATAAGAATAAAAGAAGGCTTAAAAAGAATAAAAGGGAAAGGTTTGAGTAAATAAAGCTGCCTCCTGTTCCTTCTCACTGTAAGCCAAGAAAAGGTCTAAAGTAACCGTTGGGGTAATGCTAGCCATAGTACAAGAATGAGAATGCATATTTCATCTTCGTAAGTAATTGCTTCAAGCGTAAAATGAAGAAAAAAAGAAAACCAACTGATCAAAATCACTGCTGTGATTAAGTAGGAAGCCTTAGGACAAAATAGTTTATGACATATAAGCACCTGAAAGGTCGGCCTGGCTGAGAGCCGAGGTCTCCTGGAGACGTGCCATGTAACTTTACTTAATTGTGTGTGTACTCTACCTAACATCTTGGCAAGCCACAGTTTTGGCAAGCTTTCAAAAGACCCCGCTACAGGAAGTTTAGCTCTATGATAATCGAGTCTCCTCCAAGCACGAAGGTCATTGAAATTGTGACCCGCACAGAAAATGAGTTACATACACATATCAACACATCTCAAACTGCTCCCACATTTTCAAATAATTACTTGAAAATCCAGGGCAAAACTACATAATGCATATATTTTAAGCCAGAAAGGTGTCAATCAACTTAAATAAAGCGAGTATGCTAACAAAAATGTCTGTAGTCTTGGGAGTCTAAGAAAGAAGGGGGATAAATGGGATCAGAAGGGGAATGGGATGAGAAAATTGAATTTTTATCTTGTGATTAACCATCAGAGTATTACAAGAAACATTAATTGAGTAACAACATATGTTTTACTAAAAATACGCTCTGGCTTAATCAAGAGGAAATGTGTGAGGCTCTCAGGAGCAGTTAGTTCCATTTCGTGCCGCTGCACTTTCTACTCCAAAGGTACTCCAAGGCTCCACGTACTGGACTGTGAACCAATAGTCTGGAAAGATACGCCCTGCAGACATATGCACACATGCATTCAGCCACACTCCTTGGAAGTAAAGGAACCTGGAACCACGCGGTTCCTTGTCTGTCGACCACATGGGGTTTTCCTCACACACTAAGATCCACACAGGTACTGCTGGAAGGAAGCCCTGAGTTGTGAGAACTTTTTATCTAGCATTCTAAATTGCACGAAAATACATCCAGAATCCGACCCTCTTCTCACCACCACCAATGCAGCCTCCCCGTCATCTCATGCTCGGACACCGCGATGGCTCCTAACTGGCTTTCTTGCTTCTATGAGTGTCCCCCCCAACCACCCCCTGAAAGCTACTTTCAACACAGCAGTCACAGGGAGCTTCTTAAAACTTAAGCAAGATCATGTTACTCCTGCTCAAAACCTGCATGAACTCCCCAACTCAGGGTAAAAGCAAAGGCCTTATGATGCCCCACAAGTTCCTGTGTGATGATCTGGCCCCTCTTACCTTTCTGACCTCATTCCTAACCACACTTGCCTTAGCTAACCCTACTCCAGCCACGCTGGTCTCCTTGCAGTTCCCCAATCAAGCATGCCTGCTGGATGGTCCCAAGCCTCGGGGTCTTTGTCCTATCTGTTCCCTCAGCCTGGATGGCTTTTCCCTTGGTATCCACCACCAACTACATAAGCACCTGAAGACTTTGCTCAAATTTCATATTCTCAATGAGAAATCTGAGGATGCTATTTAAAAGTGGAACTGCTCACTCCGTTCTCTTCGCCTCCAGCATTCCTAACCTTCCAATAATCTGTAGCACTTATCACCTAAAATGCCCTATAATTTACTTACAATGTGTACTGTCTGTTTCCCCCACCGGAAGGTAAGGCCCATGAAACCAAGGATCTTTATTTTGTTCACTGATGCATGCCAAGCACAGAGAGCACACATCAGGTATTCAATAAATATTTGTTGAAAGAATAAATAAGTGTGGGGCACCTGGCTGGCTCAGTCAGTAGAGCGTGTGACTCTTGATCTCAGGGTCCTGAATTCAAGCCCCATGTTAGGCATGGAGCCTACTTGGAAGGAAGGAAGGAAGGAAGGAAGGAAGGAAGGAAGGAAGGAAGGAAGGAAGGAAGGAAGGAGAAAGAGAGAAAGAAAGAATAAGTGAATGATAACCTGTTTTGAACAATTAACATAAGCATATTCTGAATCACTCTCCCTTAACTTTGGGGTCTGTAATCCCATCTGTATTTATGACAGATCCTCCTAATCACCCAGGGCAGCAGTGGCTCTCACCCCATCAAACTCAATGAACCACCCTGAAAATAAAATATTTTATAATAACTTTCCCGGAGTCTGAAATGAAATTCATCAACAGTAATTTTCCGATACCAATACTTAAAAATATTTTAAGTCAATATAATACCCTCCCTCTAAAATTTTTTTCTAAAGTAAGTCATAACGACATAGGCGCTTGAATATGCTCAAGCATACAACACTAGACCTTCACTTACTCAAAGCTCATTCCATTGGCCAGCAGCCAGCAACAGCGCGTAATAACCGAGGATTTGTGAAAAATGCATAATCTCTATTAATCAATCAATCAAAAAGCAAACAGGCAAGCAAGCAAAATCTCCATCAGAAATCCCGCAATCACAATCTGCAGCTACAAATTCCCAGGTAATTCAGGGGCGCTTTAAACTTTGAGAAGGGAGGCCCTCGGAGACACGAAGAACTGTTGTGTTTGTTCCTAGAATCCCCACAATGAAGTGCCTACAAATGGAGGCATCATGTGTGTTCTATTGCCAGTTCCAACGGCCAGAACTGCACAATACAATTCTTCTGAAATGGTGAAAACTCTTAGTAAAGTTTCAAACTAAAACGAAATCTCCAAATACACTAACACACAAGTTATATCGCTCAGAAACTCAGTGCACATCAATGTGTATTAAAATCCTGCAAAAAGAAAACAAAACCTTTGAGATCCTATGGAAACAGATGCCCACCTGGAATAGAAAGGGAAAAAGAACAAGATTCAGATAGTCCAGTGGCACATTTGACCGCCCGGGGGGGATGCATCTTCCACTTGAGCCCAGCTGTCCGCAGAGTACAGCCAGCACACCTGGCCCTGCCCGCTAAGGGATCGTGGCACCCCAACCACAGCAACAGCCTACGCTGCCCCCACAGATTTCCACAAGGCTACCCCGGGGACCAAAGACAGAGAAGGGCTGCTCCTACCCCTCAGAGGCCTGCTTCTGCAAAGGGGACTCAGGTCCCCTTTGTGGGTTTTGGGTTTAAGAAGCACTGAGTTTCATTCACATCGTGAAGCGTCAGCAAGAGCCCTGTCCCCGCTGCTGCGGCAAAATACAATGGAAGAAAGTGCAGGTCCAGTGGTCTACACACACACACATACACACACACACACACACACACACACACGCCCTCCCCCCCCCCCGCCCTGCCTTTAGGGCTGGGACACACGGCTACAGGTGGTGGCAATGCTGGAGGAGGACTACATGGAAATGCACGCAAGAGGGAGAGAGAGAGCAGTGGGTGAAGAGTCCAGTCTGCAATCAGACTGTCCAGATGTGAACCTCTGGCTGCTTGGAAGAGTGGCTCTCAGGGGCCTTTGGAACTGAAGCTGTCCTTCAGTTTCCTCCACTATCAGAGAGCTCCCACGACTGTCTCCACATGCCTGATGAGGAAATAAAGCGGAGAGGTTAACTAGCCCAAGATCACACCGTTGGTAAAGAACTCCAAAGAACCTCCGGTCTCTAACCAGCACACTATGTGAAGACAGCCAGCAATCAGTACCGCTGCTATTGTTTTTGTCTTGTTTCTGATACAGCAAAGTGATAATCTGAAGCTCCAGTAAGCACTCAGGTGTACAAAGAGCCCATTTCAGAAACTAAAAAGACCCTGGCCTTAGGAGGGGGTTCTTAACCTGTCTGCATGCATCAGAATCCCCTGGAGGGTTTGTTAAAATGCACCTTCCTGGGCCCCACCCCCAGAATTTCTAATCCAGTTAAGTCTGGGGTGGAGCCTGAAAATGTGAATTTCTAACAACCTACCAAGTATGCAGCTCTAGGGACCACACACTGAGAACCAGTGACAAAAGATCTGGAGTTTGTGGCTTTCTAGAAAACCAGGGCTTCGAAGCCCAGCATCAATGCTGCACTCACCATCAGGAGGAAGCTGTGTGTCCTAAAAAAGACGGGTCAGAATTCTCTGCCACAATGCAGAGGCACAAATACAAAGCTACACACACACACACACACACACACACACACACACACACACACCCTGGAAGGAAACCAGTGTATCAAAGTTTTCTCTTTCACTCCTTCGGCATTTCACAGACCCACAACGAATAAAAACATCAAGGCCACCACGTAGTCAATTATATCAGGAAGCCAACAGCCAAAACAGAAGCTTGGAAGTCACTTTTATTTGAGGTTTACTGATACAGAACTTTAGGAGGTCAGCTTCCTAGAGAACGAAGGCAAAGAGAGTAAAAGCCCAAAGCATCACAACCAAAATATGTACCCTGGTGGTTTATTTCCAAAAGTTTCCGAAAAGGGTGAAAGTCAATGGCAAGAGTTTCAAAAAAACGAGTTAAAAGTAAGATTCAGGTTCCAGGGTGTTCACTTTCGTTTAGCCTGCATTTCTCAAACTCTGCTAATGCGCCCACAGACCCCTTTTAAAGGGAAAAATATTCTCTCTGGCCTGAGGATGTCTGTCTGTAGACCCCAATTTGGGAGAAACAAGCTAGGATGTGGATACTTAATGGCATTAGGCAGCAATAAGAGAGGCAGACAAACGTAATGTGTGTTACATGGACTCAACACACTTTTATGACACTTTGCTCTGAAGGCCTTTGCCAAATCTAATCAGGCAAAAAAAAAAAAAAAAAATAGAAGGGCAAGAGTCCAGATTTTGGAATGGCATGCCTCTAAAATCCCCATGCCAGAATCTGTATAGGACACAAATAGCTTCCTCTTGCACTAGACTTGAACCTCTTCAAAGATCTCTCTAAATAAGAGGATCACCACCAAAATTCTAACAAAGGTTCCTATTGAGATTTAGGCTTGCTCTGCGGCCCATAGTTCATGATTCTTACAAAAGAACCTTCAGCAGCTACTATGCCTATTTGCAAAGGTAAATTCACAGTCCTTGCCTGGTCGCCCTGGGCAGCGGCACACCAGACCTGGGTGCATATGGATTTCAACAGAATTGTCCCAAGGGAACCTCGACATGGAGAAAGACTCTCACCCCTCTTTATCATTGGTTTCTACTAAAATAATAAGCCTTAAAGAAATGTTCAGGAGACAGGCACCTACAGACAGACATTCAGAATCCTAGAAATTGTTCCATGTTCATACAGAAGGCCAGGTTCACTCTGCATTTCTGTATTCCACAGTGACACCAAAACTGGATCTTCAGGGCCTTGGGTGAACTCCAAACACATCCATAAATCTCACACATTTACCTTGAACTTCATAGGATAATCTTATTTTTTTGGATCGCTTTCAAAGCCATCTTTTAATTTCAATAAAATGTTTCACCGGAAAGTAGAAACATTTTGATACTCGCCTGGAAGCTGGTTAAGCTCTTTCTCACTCAAGGAAAAAAATACATAAAAGAGGCGCCTGGGTGGCTCAGTTGGTTGAGCAACCAACTGACTCTTGGTTTCAGCTCAGGTCATGATCTCGGGGTCGTGATGTCGAGCCCCACGTCGGGCTCCATGCTCAGCACGGAGTCTGCCTGAGATTCTCTCTCTCCCCCCCTCTACCCCTCCCCCTCTCACGCTCTCTAAATTAACAAATGAATAAATCATAAAATCTTAGAAAGTTAGGAAAGGAGGTAATCATAAAATCTCAGAAAGGAAGGGAGACAGGTAGCTAGGTAGGTAGATCAGTCGGTCAATTGGGACAATTTCCAATGACCGTTGCAAGAGCAGATAATAAATGCAGGCAAACACATACACCGATGCACACAGACATGCAAGCACACACATGCGTAACCTCCTCCAGACTTCGCCTCTAACCCACAGAACCTGTGCAGGCATGCCCTATCTCTCTAGTCACTCGTGTCTAACACACTAACTCACTGTTCAACAAATTGGACAGAAATGTCCACCAGGACTATGATAATGCCACAGAAGTAGAAAAATGTCCCTCTGTGTGCTCATCAGGCAGACTGGGTGAGCGAGGGTCTTAACCAAACAAACAAAATTAAAAAAAAATAATAATAAAAAAACAGCCTGATAACTATTTTTCCTAGCCTTGCCCAGCCTTCCCTGGAAAGAGCATTTTCCAAGACCCCTGAGGATGTCTGCAGATCCCAGTTTGAGAAATGGAGCTGTGATAACTCCCACGCGTGGATACAGTGAATGGTCTTTAGGTAACACCTAGAGGTGGCGGGTATAAATGACCCAGAAGATAGGGGAATAATCTTTCCGAGTCTAACCAATTCTATCCACACTCCTCTCAAAACAGGTCTCACGTTCATCCCTTTATTTTTTTTTAATTTTTATTTATTTATGATAGTCACACGGGGGGGGGGCCAGAGACACAGGCAGAGGAAGAAGCAGGCTCCATGCATCGGGAGCCCGACGTGGGATTCGATCCCGGGTCTCCAGGATCGCGCCCTGGGCCAAAGGCAGGCGCCAAACCGCTGCGCCACCCAGGGATCCCACATTCATCCCTTTAAAATACAACTGTCGCCTGTCTAACCCATGGCTGCCATCACAGTGGGCCCTAGGCACTGCTCCTTGTGTGGTTCCTCTCCTCAGTTTAGATTTTTACCTGAATCCATCCTGCCCACAGGCCCTGATGAATCTTCCTCGAACGAGGGTTCTTTCCTGCCCTCCCCTGTTCACAAGCCTCAGAAGGTCTTCTACTTTTTTCCTTCTTTTCCCCAGAAGGGGCTAAAGAATGGAAGCACCTAACGCCACCCCCCTCCAAGCCCTCAGTGATACCTGTGGGCCTTGTCTCCACCTAACTGTGGCTCCAAACCCAAGCACCATTACCTCAGAGAGGCATTAAATGCCTTGAACAATCAAGCCCCACCTCCCAGTCTCACTTCTTTCCTCAGCGTTAAAATCACACAGATGTGAGTTTGAATGCAGAGCCCTTACTGGTGATTGGGAACAAGGTACCTGACCTCTCTGTACCTCAGTTGCTTCGTTTGAAATGAGGCAAGAATAACTCACAGGCTTGAGGTTATGTAAGATAAAATGTACAAAGAGGTTAGCACGGTGCCTGGCCCTATTAAGTGCTCTATAAACGGTGGCCACGGTTATAAAAACTTAGAGCTATATTTTATTTTTATATTTTAACTCATTTAATCTACTTGACTATTATATTCTTTCCCACATAAATCATCTTTTCAGCCTCCAAGCCTTACATAATGCCTTTCCCATCCCCTGGAGTACATTATCATGAAATCTTTTGCCTTCTTCAAACCACAACTCAGGACTCCCTTTCATTCAATCAACAAATAAATAAGTATACAGCACTGTGCTACGTACTGGGGATTCCACAGTGAGCACATTACAAGCGATAAATGCCCCCAAGGAGAAGCACCACCTGCCCAGGATGCACGTAACAGGGGCTTGACAGTCTCAGAAATCAGACAAGAATTCCCTGAAGAAGTGGCCTTTGAGCTGAGCTCTGAGAAGTAGAAGTTAACTGAGTTAAGAAGAGGACCTTATAATGGTAAGGTTGACATTCTGCATAAAGTGATACAATATTAATTCTAAGATGGTGAAAAGCATTGTACTTCCCAGAACAATTAAAAAAAACCCACAACGTAAAGAGGTTTAACTAAAATATCAATAGGCAACTTAAAATTATAAGAAATTACTTAATAATCCAAAAGAAAGCAAGAGAGAGAAAAAAATAGTACAACGTTATACATAAATCCAATCATATCAAATTATAGGAAATGAGAATTAAATATTAATTGGCCAAGCTTCCAATGAAGGGACAGGGATTGTCAGAATGCATAAAAAAGCAAAACCCCACGGAAGCACCCCAAGTGTGCATCGACTGATGAATGGATAAAGAGGACGTGGTATGTATATATAGAATGGAATATTACTCGGCCATAAAAAAAGAATGAAATCCTGCCACTTGCGATGACACGGATGGCACCAGAAAGTATTATGCTAAGCAAAATAAGTCAGAGAAAGACAAATACCATTTGATTTCATTCACATGTGGAATTGAAGTTACAAAGCAAATGAGCAAAGGGGGGAAAAATGCAGAGACAAACCAAGACTTTTTTTTTTTTTTGTAAGATTTTATTTATTGGGATGCCTGGGTGGCTCAGCAGTTGGGTGGCTGGGAGTCCAGGGGCAAAGAGATTGCAACTAGTTAGCAGACTCTCATAAGAGTCCAGACATCAGATGATGATAGGTAGGACCAAAACGGTGGTGACACAGGTAGAGGGGGGTATTTAGGAGGGCTACTCAACTGAACTTCTTGTTGAAGTGCTGGATGAAATGACCAAGAGTAAGGCTGTCAAGAAAGAACATCCCCCATATTTCTGGGATGGTAATATCTCTTAAGATAGGGTAAGCAGGGACGCCTTAATGGTTCAGTGGTTGAGCATCTGCCTTTGGCTCAAGGCGTGATCCCAGAGTCCCGGGATCTAGTCCCATGTCAGGCTCCTTGCACGGAGCCTGCTTCTCCTCTGTCTGCCTATGTCTCTGCCTGTGTGTGTGTGTGTGTGTGTGTGTGTGTGTCTCATGAATAAATAAAATCTTAAGGAAAAAAAAGAAATGTTAAAAAAAAAAGAAAAGATAGGGTAAGCAGTATTGAGGGGGGTTAGAAGAGGAACAGATCTCAAGTTCAGTTTTAAACATAAGTTTGAGGTAGCAAAGGAGACAAAATATTTTAAGATTTTATTTATTCATGGGAGACAGAGAGAGGCAGACCTAGGCAGAAGGAGTAGCAGGTTCCCTGTGGGGAGCCTGATGTGGGACTCGATCCCAGGACCCCAGGATCATAACCCAAGCCAAAGGCAGACGCTCAATCACTGAGCCACCCAGGCGCCCCGAGACAATATATTTTTATAGGCACTTATATATTTAAGTCTAGAGTGCAGAGAAGTCTAGGCTGGTGCTGTAAAGTTGTCTGCGTATAGATAGTAACTGAGGCCTGGGATGGCTGAGAGCACCTAGGGAGAGGGTAGATTGGGAAGAGACAAGAGCCTAGGGCAGACCCCACAGAAAATGCAGTACTGACTTAATGGCCAGGTAGGGGAGGAAAAGCCTTCAAGGAGACATGGCCAGAGAAGAGAGAAGGAAACCAGGAGCGTTTTATCGCAGAAGCTGTGAGATGTTATTTCACCAACAGAGAGATCAATAGGAGCAAGTGCTGCTGGGAATGTGGCTGTTGTCACTTGTGACCTCAGTGAGGGGTGTCTCGGTGGACTGACGAAGGCAGAAGCCAGATTGGAAGGAGCAGAGGAAGAAGTGGGAGGTGAAGGAGACAGTGGGCACACAAGATGTGTTTGGAAAAGTCTGGACAAAGAGGAGAGAAACGGGAAAAATGGAGTCACGGGGTGGAGGGTGATCTAAGATGGGAAGACCTTGTGCGTGTCTTAATGGCACCAGAAAGAATCCAGGGAAGGACAAGATGGAAGATAACAGGAGAAGGGGGAGATGGTTGTAAGCTTGAAGTTGCTGAGAAAAGTGAAAGGGACACCTAGGGCCTCCTGAGCCAGGACCCAGGAGGCAAAAATCTAGTACTAGACCAACCAGGGATGTGCAGAAGGGGATCCTGAGACAGGCCCCGTAGGCACACTGTAACAGGTGGACTTGTGTACCCCAAAAGACAGGTCAGTCCTAACTCCTGTACCTGTGCATATGGCATTACTTAGAAACAGGGTCTTTGCAGATACAAGATGAGGTCATACTGAATTAGGGGGTTGTGGGGGGTCCTAATCCAATATGGCTGGTGTCCTTACAGGAGAAAAGACAGAGGGAAGAAAGAGGCAGAGAGCCTGGGGCCACCAGAAGCTGGAAGAAGCAAGGAAGGATCCTCACCTCGAGGCTTCCAGGTGCAGCCCTGCCTCCAGGAGGATGGCTAGGCTCCAGAACAGCAAGAGAATCAATTCCCATTGTTTGAAGCCATCCAGTTTGTGGTGTTTTGCTATGGCAGGCCTAGGAAACTAAAACATACATACCTGTAGGGAAAGCACGAAGGGACTGCTCTATCCCTCGTGGCAAGACTACCCCCCAACACCGGGGTCCAAGCCATCTGGCAGCATCAGGGACCACCACTGCAGAGTTTACAACAGCTACGGAAAGTGTACAACACTATCACTAGACTCTGCAGAGAGAGGACACCCTGGCCAGCCCCCCACACCGCAGAAACAGGGACCGATTCATCTGTATCTCTTCTGAGGTGTCACATAAATGCCTGAGAAGTTTAAAAAAAAAAAAAAAAAAAACAGGGAGGGTCGGGTCCCCCATTGCTGCCCAAATGCCACCAGGCTTCTAAAGAGGGCCAACGGAGGAGTCAAACTGACTCAAGGGAGGCAAGACTCCCCTAAAAGGCAACCTAGCACTTCCCCCCGGCCCCCACCAACATCTCCCAACACCAGGGCCACATTTGCATCAAAGCCACATCTGAAACTCAGCTCTGTACATCCACCCTCATCTACATTGCTATTAATATTCACCCCATCCAAACCACACCTGCAGGCCATCAATCAGAAACTATGCAGGCCTAGGGGAAACCAAAGGATATGAGCTCAACACAAACCAGTAAGTTCTTCACACCTGTACAGAGCAGCAGGCAAAAAGAGAAGCAAAGAAAATCATGGCAACGATACCACCACGCTCCCTTGGCCATTAAGCAGCACATTCGTGTTCATCTTCATAACCCAAGCGGCTTAGACCGATAGGTCCTCATTTTACAAGGTGAGAAACTGAGGCTGAGAGGCAGGTTAAGTGGCCCTGTGAGGATCAGGCCCCTGGTAGATGCGGTGTGTTCCCCAAGACAGTGAGATCTTTGAGATCGGTGTGGTTCCAACAGAAATAAAGGGGAATCCTGGCTCCCATTCCTGGGAAGTGGATGTACCTCCACCTACCTCACGTGCCCATTTTAAAGAAAAAGTGAAAATCACGTGAGGCACACGAACAGGGAGGTACACACTATGTATTTTGGGATTTTATTATTTTTAGGTAATCTCTACACCTCACCTGGGCCTCGAACTCAGAACCTCAAGACCAAGAGTCACACGCTCCACTGACTGAGCCGCCCAGACGCCCCCACTAGTATTTTAAAAATCAAAGTATCATCATCATCATATTTATAGATCGTTTGTATGGCCGGCCGGTGCACGTAGGCCTCAATCATACACGTGACCAACACCCTCCCTTGAAATGGATGGAAATGTCTGGGAGTTACTGGAAATACTGAGAGTTACTCTCGGTAATTCTGCAATGAATTGGGTGGAAACGTCCACCAAGGTGTTGAACACGTGGTTCTTAGAGGTGTTAATTCACCGTAACAGCCTCACCCTCCCCACAAGTGGCCTGGCGAGACAGGCAGTCCCTCCTCATTTTAAAGTGGAAGAGTTGGGGGGCAGGTGGGGGTCAGGGGGGGCGTCTTTGTAGCCAAGTCGGTTGAGAGTCTGCCTTCAGCTCGGCTCTTGATCCTGGAGTCCCGGGATCGGGATGGAGCCCCCACATCTGGCTCCCTGCTCAGCGGGGAGACTGCTTCCTCCTCTCCTTCTGCCCTTCCCCCTGCGCCACCCTCCCCACCGCCACCTTCTCTCGCAGATAAAGAAATAAATAAAATCTTTAAAATAAATAAATAAAGTGGGAGAGTCTCTGATTCAAATTATATCTAAATATACTTAACATTTATTCCACTCATATTTAAATAATTGTATCCATTAATTCATATTCAAATCAAATTCAAATGCATCATCTTCCAATATCAAACACCTGGATGTAGCTCTCAGAAAAAAAAAAAATTGTAAGAAAACTGCCGGAGGAAAAAAATACTTGAACTTTTAGATTTGCGTGCTCATGAAGGAGGCAAAGGACCTAACGCCTCCAAGAGTCTATCCCACCCAGGGTTGTGTTTAAGGCAGCCTCAAAGGGCAGTCTGCTCTTCCGAGCCAGCGTCGCCCAGGTAAGCCATGGTCCCAACACCATTCTTGCACTGCGATCACATCTCAGGTACACTCTTCCTGTAAATCGTATTTTTCACACTTAGGACTGGAATCTGCCTCCCACTGTGCCAGGTGACTTGAGGGCAGAGAACATATACACAAGCCATGGTTTCTCTTCTCTGAAGTTAACTGTCCAGTGGAGTGACTCACACTTACCCCTCACCTGACTTCTTTCGTTTATCCTTCTACCTCACACCTAATTACTCCCCCCACCCCATGCTAGGCACACACCTGGGGGAAGGAGCGCTGTGCAATCTCCACCAAAGGAAATGCAAATTCATAAAAAGGAAAATGTATTGGGTGAGAGGGATAAAGGGGTATATAGGGAAAAAAAATCCCGTGAAACTGTTAGGTCATCCTTTCAGCCTGAAAGCGGAGAGACTGGTGGTGGGTGGGGGTGGGGGGGTCCTCTTTCTTGTTGGTAATGGTGTTTTTTAGGTCAATTCCTGGGATGCAGGCTACCATTTTGAGTCAAGGAAACCAATATCCGCCTTGGGAAATGTCTGAAAGCTAACCTCTGTTAGCATCTCCCAGGGACGCCTGGGTGGCTCAGATCGTGACCCCGGGGTCCCGGGATCGAGTCCCGCATCGGGTCCCCGCAGGGAGCCTGCTTCTCCCTCTGCCTGTGTCTCTGCCCCTCTCTGTGTCTCTCAAGAATAAATAAATAAATAAACATTTAAAAAAATAAAAATAAAAAACCCATCTCCCAGCCTCCGCCCTCTTTATTTCCAGGAGGCCTGCTCAATCCCGCCTCTCCCAGGACCTCAGCCAAGCATCCCAGGACCCTGGTGACCAAGCGGCCACCAAGCAGCCGGGGGAACAACAGGTACGGAAGGCCAGACCTGAAGCACCCCGGGCCCTTTTATTTTTCTTTTTTAAGACTTTATTTATTCATGAGACCCAGAGAGGGCGAGGCAGAGACCCAGGCAGAGGGAGCCGCAGGGACCTGATGCGGGACTCGATCCCGGGCCCGACGGCGCTCGACCACTGAGCCCCCAGGCCTCCCCAGGCCTCCCTCCCCTCCCTTGTAGCTCCAAGGCCTCCGGGCCAGTTCGGGGCCCACGTGGAGGGTGTGGATACCCGCTCCCCTCGGCAATCCAGGATCCTGGAGAGTCACCAACGCCCCGGACAGCACGGGGACGTGTCACTCGGAGGTCGTCGAGCAACAGGACAGAGGACAGTGGCCGAGCGACCTGAGCACTTGCCACAGGCCTCGTGTCTCCTGTGACCGGCCTGTCACCCACTGCCGCTCCTTCACGGGCCCTTCTGACTTCAGCTGCGGTCACGGGGGGCAGGAGCCGGGGGATGAATCGGCCACCTGCTGGGGCTCCAGGCGGGTCCCCGGAGGCCTGCACCCCGGCCCTGTGCCTTCAGCCTTCCCTTAGGCAGGGCGCAACCCGGGCCCTTTCACTGCCACCCCGCCCCCCGCGCCCCCCTGCCTCCGGCGCAGTCCTCTCTCTTCGGAACTCGAGCGGAGCCTCACTACACGTAGACAATAGTTAGGGCCCCGGCTCTCAAGTCCACCTCCGGCTCCATCACCATCACCATCGTGCAGCCAACTGACCTCGGACAAGTAGGCCCACCCCCCACCCCGTGCCTCAGTTTCTGCACCTGTAAAAAGGAGGTCACAGGCCACCTCGGAGGTGTTTGGGAGGCCCGCAAAGCCGCGCCGCCAAGCACTCGGGGTAACCAAGCAACACCGGCTATCATGACGGAATGTGCATCCTGAATGTTCGGGTTACTCCTCAGTTTTAAAATAAATCAATGCATCGGTCATCTTCTAAATGTTTTATGCGTCTCAGTGAACCAGATGCTAACTTCCTGAGCGGTGCCACTCGCTCAGGGTATGGCCCACTCACTACTGTTACCGGCCTTTCGGGGGGGGGGGTGGGGGGGGAGAAGCAGCGCTTGGAAACTTTTATAGCAATTTGATATTGCCATTACATTTGAGCTGGATTCTTCTAGTAAGTCATTTTAATCACATTTCTATCAGTCTGCAACAGATTGAAAATTAATTTAAAAAAAAAAAACTGGTCCCTCACCATGGATATTTTGAGCAGCACTGTTCTAGAGGGGACAGAAGCAGACTTCTATTTCTTTTCTACACCCCCACATCACCTAGCCCAGTGGGAGGTATATACCAAGTACTGAGTAAATGAAAATATGACTTCAAAAACATTTCGATTACTTAATAATGACTTAAGAACAAATCTCATGAGAATAGTCAAAATGTAAATAGTATCCCCAATTCATAAAGAATTGTGTTTTTTTTTTTCAAGAGGAAGCTGCCATTTAGTCTAAAACTGACCAAGGAATAAAAACAGCTCTGACCCCAAAAATATTTTCCATACTGCCTACTAACACAGTGTGAAGCTTTAAAAATAAAAACACTGAGCAACGTCAATATTAACCTCCCTCACAGAACTCAGGAAAAAAATACATTATTTAGCAATGGCTTGAATGTGATTTTTTTTTAAGATTTTATTTATTTATTCATGAGAGACACACAGAGAGGGGCAGAGACACAGGCAGAGGGAGAAGCAGGCTCCATGCAGGGAGCCTGACGCAGGAATCGATCCCGGGTCTCCAGGATCACGCCCGGGCCGAAGGCAGACGCCCAACCGCTGAGCCCCCCAGGCGCCCCTTGAATGTGATTTTGACAGAGCCCCCCATACCCTTATGTAAACCAGCATCTTAGCAAAAAATCCCAATGACACTTCAGACAAAATACATTTTTATTCATTCTTCACTGCTGCCAATGCCTTAAATGGTCCCAATCTTAACAACCCCGTTAGATTAATCCATGAATGAAATGGCTAGAAAAGGGAAGCAACAAAGTCTATCAAAATTTTAATTGACAAGGCAGCACTTGCATAGCTGAGCTGGGGCACACTGGATGTGGGCTGAAGGCTACGTTCATTCTGCTCAGGAAAATCTTCACACAGTAACGCTGACTCTGAAAATGCTTGTAGAAAACTCAAGATAAATAAATGGGGAGCCCCGTGTAAGTCCTGTCTCCCCTCCTCTCTCAAAGGCAGTAATCGAGAACACTCTGCATAAGGTATCAGTCCCCTTGGGATCTCAATCCTCTGGCCCCGGGGCCAAGTTGGTCTTGCTCTGCAGATAGCCCTGCTCTCTCCAGCAGTCTTAAGCTCTACTCCTCTCTCAGTGCCCCCCCAAAAGCTACAGATATGTTCAAGTTTATAGATTCAGTGTACTCTCAGCTTACTGAACTATGTGCAGTTCACCTGAAGACCATGTCTTATTTCCCATCTCTGTGCTTTTGCTCATACCATATACCCAGAAGGCCGTGGCACCTAAAACACCCCCATTCCTAAAGACTTTCCTAATCCCACAAAAAAAAAAAAAACTGACCCCTCCCTCATTTGTTCCCAACACCCCACTGAAAGTTTCAGTGACTTCCCTGCCCAGTGAATAGGAGTGTCACCTCTCCAGTCACCGTCCCTCAGGGGCAGGAACCACGTCTTCTACATCCTGGCATCCCTGTGCCCCATACCAGGCTTCTAATAACCCTTGGCTAGTAATGACCGTCTGTTACCAGATCCCGTCAACACATACTTCTTAACTTTCACCATATCCCAGACTCTCTCCTGGCATTTGGTGATCAGCGGGGAATGAAAGAGACATAGTCCCTGCTACATGGAACTTTTACTGGTTGGGGCACACAGCAGGTAAGAGACCAACACAAACCTCGTTGAGTGCTGAGAAGAAAACAAGCACTAGGCAGTGATAAAGAGAAAAGGCCACCAGGCAAGAGGAAGCACACATGCAAAGGTCCTGGGGCCACCTATGTAGCTGGAACTCCACCAATATTATCTCTCCCCTTGGGCTGCTCATCACGCCATCCTCTCCTAACAGGTGCCCTCCTCAGAGCTCCTGCTGACAGGGTCCAGGACCTACAAGCCCTGAAAAGTGTCATCCTCGTCTGCCGGCTTCTCCATCTCTCTGCACGCTCAGCAGGTAATCACAGCCATGATTTGAAATATCTATGCACATATTACACCCAAATCCAGGTTTCCAGCTTCCACTATACATTCCAACCTTGAACCCAACCTTGACTCTGAGGCATCTCGGATCCAATGCATTCGGAAAGCATCTTTTTCTCTCCATCTGCACCTTTACCTTCACCATCCTTGGGAAAAAGATTAAACAAGTTCTTTTTGTTCCCTACGGCATGTTGGCTTTCGGACCACCATCAATCTTCCTCCCCAACTGTGTGAGCCAGCAGCTCTCCAGGTCCAAGTCCTCCCTGGTTCCCAAGAACTTAACAACACATCTACGTGAGGCCAAATTTTCTCCAGATCCTTCAACCAAAACAACATATTGTAACAGACTGAATGCAGAACGAGATGTTAAAGAGAATTGCAAAAATGTGAAACAATGCCACTCGTTTTACTACATTTTTGTTTGTAAAAATAGCTATTGCTCATTAAAAAAAAGAAATAACAAGAAACTGGTTTGTTATTACAGTTAAATGGATATATAGTTCTAAAATTTTTCAGTTTTGATTTCCAATAAGGTAAATATCAAGATATAACCGACATAAACAAAAGCTCTAGAGGATCCTCAATAATGTTGAAGACTATAAAGGGGCCTTAGGATCAGAAAGTTTGGGAAAGAACCACGGGCCTTGGCTAAAAATGTTGGCATACTCCCATACACTTATCTCTCCTTCTTATCTCACTTCCACTTTATCAACCCGCCACTCAAATAATCTTTCTCTTAAATACCCTCTTCTTTCTTCCCAAGCCCTATTGGCCAAAAAAAATGGGCACCTAAAAGATACCCACATCAAATCTCATCAGCATCTATAAACGTTACCTTATTTTGGAGAAGGATCTTCGCAGACACGTAATTTAAAGACCTTGAGATGAGATCTTAGACCACCCAGATACGCCCTAATCCCAGTAACAAGTGTCGAGATGAGGAACCATGCAGAGAAGAGCCGCACAGGGAAGGCCACGTGAGATAGGAGGTTGAAATCAGACTGAGAGAACCACAAAGAAGGTAAGGAGCACCTGGGGGCAAGGGGCTGGATGAGGAAAGAGAGGACTCTCCCCTAGAGCCTTCAGAGCAAGTGCAACCCTATTAACACTCCCTTTGGATTTGTGACCCCCAGAGCTGTGAGAAAATGAATTTCCATTGTTTTAAGTCACCTACTTTGTGGAAGCTTGTTGTGGCAGCAGGAAGAAACTAATACATCCACCCTCGGGCATGGAATGTTAGTGACCACAGAGCCTTTTTACCGCAGTATGACCCTCAGGGCCAATGGCCTCTCAAACTGCAACCATGAGTCACCTTAAATCTCATTCCTTGAACTTCACACCCTGGAATGGCACCTCACCACCTCCACTACATTATCCAAATGCCTCAACAACACAGCATCCAAAGGCCCCCATAACTCGATCCCACCTTTCTTTCCCACTCCAACCCAGCTCCCCCCTGCATACCCCACACCATACCTCAGGCCCACAGCCCAGAGCACATCCCACATTCCTTCTGGCCTTTTGCACAAGCTGCTCCCTCTTCCCCAAAATTAATTTTCTTTCACATCCTCAGCCCCATCCACTCCTACACATCCTTCAAGTCCCAGACTCAAAAATCTCCTCTATCAGGTCTCATTGGGGAAAAAAAAAAAAAAAATGGGTCACTCTGGCCTATTTCCACAGCACTTTGTACATTCCTCTCAAAGAATATCTGAAACATTGTATTCCTTATTTACAAATCTATCGCTTCCTCTAGACCAGGGTTTCCCAACCTTGGAATTACTGACTTTTGAGGCCAGATAATCCTGGGGGGGGGGGGGGCACACCACAGAGGCAGGCCTGCTCAGAGTATTGGAGAATGTCGGAAACATTCATTGGCTTCTACCTACTAGATGCCAGGAGCAGCGTGTATAGGCACACACGTGCCTATGCAGTCTCACAACCCAAATTTCTGAAAACATTGTCAGTGTCCCGGAAAGGAAGTGGGAATCACCCCCAAATGAAAACCGCTGCTCTATGCTGAAGTCTTTGGGGGCCCAGGACCAATGCTCCTACCATTTGTTTATTGTTACGTTTACTCACAGAAGAAATTCTGAGTCCCAGGTGCTGCGCTCAGAGCCGGGGACATAGAGGATAAGAGTTTTGGGCCCCATCCTCATGAAGCCACAGCTGGCAAAGGGCCCACAAGGCGCTCAATAATATTAGCTGAATGACTGCATTCGTTTGCCACGCATGTATATTGCCCTCAAAACATGGAAAATAAAACCCAGGGGTTTAAGCCTCAGGGCCATAGCATTTCCATCCATTTACACAGAACACAGCATGCAAGTGCTGCTCCCTGCAAGGAGGCAACAGTACTTGTCTAGCTGGTCTCCGAGAGCTACGCATAAAGAAAGGAGCGTCTCAACCAAGAAAACCGAAACTGGGTGGGATCAATCCCCTACACGCAGAGCTCACGAAGGCCAACGCCAGAGCTACCTACACCAGAGGCCATGGACGGAGCTGGAAGCTCAGGATTGCCTGAGCTTCCAGAGTCTCCTTCCCTCTGCCCAGGAGACCCCATTAAAGATTCTGGTGAGTTCTAAGATCAAATGGTGGGCCACTCAGTCCCCAGCTCTGACAGAGACACTGGGTGCCCTGAAGTACAGAGATATTCTCACTGGGTGTCGACCAGGAGCAGAGGCTGGGTACAGAGGGGAGGCCAAGTAAAGTTGCAAGGACGTATCGGGGCACACAGGTGCTTGGCCCAGATCTGCCTTAACGGGAGTCCCCTTTAACCTCTCTGGGACTCCATTTCCTTTTGTATTAAAAGAGAACAATGCATCTTTAAGTTCCCTTCTAGCTCTAAACATTCCCAGTCCCCCCCACCCCCAAAAAAAGAAAAAAAAAACTGGTATAGATCCATAGAATCTTCCTCCAAACAAAACAGATCAGGGCTCTTCCTTCCTTCCCACCTAAACCCTTTCTGACAGACATGGAAATAAAGAAAGCCATTTCCACTTCCTGCAAGCCTCTGATAGGCACTACCCAGAATGTCCTAGCAGGCAGGATACAGGTGCTCCCGGGCTCTTGCTACATACCCATTAAGCCAGAGAGGAGGAGACTTCTGGGATGTGCATTCTCTATATAAGGGGGGAGGGGGGAATGGAAGGGCTCATGCCGTGATGATTTCAGGTGCCAATGTATAAATGAGAAGTGCCATGACAACATCAGAATGCTTTCAGCCACGGAAAATTGACAACTGGTCCCAAATGGCTTAAGCCATATGGACATCCATTGTTTATTTAATGGGTCCAGGGAGGGGTGGTCCTAAATAAAAGCCACTCAACTCCTCTTGTGTTGGCTTTTCATTCATAGGCTTCTTGCCTCATGGTCACAAGACGGATGCCCTAGCTCCGACTATCATATCCTCTAATTACTTTTCCAAAGATAGAAAATTAAGGAGCTATCAGGGCATTGAGAGAGGGCGTTCTTCCCCTGTGCCTACACTTTTTTTGGCAAGAAGAAAGTTCTTCCGAAGAAGTCCTAAGGTAGATTTCCGCTAAATCTCTTTAGCCAGAATGAAGTCATAATACTCACTCCAAGCCACAAGAGAGTTTACGTAAGGGAGGGTCTGGCTTTGAAGAAAATTTTTTGTAGGAAGCAGGTAAGGGAATCCTGGGATAAGGATGATGGTCAAAAAAAAAAAAAAAAAAGAATGATGGTCAAGTAGGCAATAAAGTGCTATACCCAGTAGCATCCTGGTAAATGTTTAACAACTCGCTTTCAAAAAAAAAAAAAAAAAAAAAACACCTCATGTGTAGCATTTGCCCATTTCCATCATGCAAATACATCCATCGTGCCAGAGTTCAAGATGCCAAAATGCTATGAACCTGCTGACAAAGCTCCCAAAATTCGAATCATCAGCCGGTACTGATGCTCTAGCCCACCACGGAATCGACAACTCACATTTGGTAACAATAGAAGTTTACAGTGCTCCTTCGCATTCAAAACAACCTAGATGGTTAGGTCATTCTTCCCAACTCACAGATGAGGAAAAGGACACAGCACCCCAAATCACATGGTGCAAATGGCAGAGCTAGAATGCTCCCTTAACAGCCCTAACCCCGACCTCACCTCGACTCTGGGAGCATGAGGTACACGGATACCTGTACCCCACCAGCCCTCTCCACTAACCAGCCAATGAGGTTCTAGCTTAGCTTGGACCCAAACACAAAGGCCCATTCCTGTAAACTCAGGACCTCAATAATAATTATTCTTTAAGTCATTCCCTCCAGTGACAATAGGAGTGCACATGTATTTTTACAGCTCGGAATAAAGGTTAGTGCCGAAAGAAAATAATCAGCCCTAATCCCATCCTTGAGATAACAACTGCTAGCGTGTGGTTGATTATGCCCTCCAGATTTTTTTTTTTTTTTTTAGGTAGAAATCGTACTATTTTGTGACATAATGACATTTTTATTATGTGGATTTCCCTTAACAGAGAACTAGAGAGGACAGTGCAATGAACCATCTTGTCACCATCACCAGCTATCAAGAGACAAGAGCGTTTCCCGTTCCTTCCTCAGGGAGGAATGTGTAGGAGGCAGGCACCTCCCTCCCCACTACGAGGCTCCCCTCGCAGGCCCCGAGGCCCGCTCCTTCACTGCTGCTCAGGGCACAGGGCCCAAGGGGACCCTGAATCGTGTTCATTCTCACCGACCCCCTCCAACTCCTCAACTCCCTGCCTTGTCCATCCATCAAGAAGCCTCACAAGGGGGGGGTGTCCAGAGCCCCCCCTTAAGGAGAGCTGCAGAAGAAATACCTCGAAATTCTTGGAGTTGCCACTTCCACCTTCTCCATCCTTCATGTTCACGTGTGTAGGCGCACACACCCGCAAGAGACAAGGGCTGAACTAACGTCCTAGGACTCTTCATCTCCATCCTCTCCTGCCTAGTGCTCACCCAACAGTCTGCCTTCCAGACTTCACGCTGCAGTCCTCTAGCTTCGGAAAGGATCACGGTGCATCCCCACCGTGGGCCAGCCGAAGTGAAGAACCCAACAGGCTAACAGGCGCCGTACCCGAAATGAACAGCTTCGCGTGAGGCCCCGAAGGGCCCAGGCCCAGAGTCAAAGAGAAAATTCCACTGCCCTGAGCAAGTACAAAAAGCATCCCCATGGGACAAAGCAAGACCGGCTCCCCTAAGCCCCAATTCAACCAAGTGCACACAGGAGGGAGCTGTGGATATTTCAAGGGCAAGGAGGGCATGCTACTCTGCTATAAACCATCAACAGCTGATAGAAAACAAGCCTATTCTGGGAACCATGGTTATTAGAACTTTAGGTGGGAAGTAGCTAAACTCATTTGCACACATTTGTACCAAAAGGTGCATCAAATTGGTGTATTGGTCTAAAGATTTTAATACATCTAATAGTGGGAAGCAGGTAGGAAATAAGGGGGAGCCTGGCTTACAACATTTTCTAAAGATAAACCCAAGGGCAGCCTGGGTGACTCAGTGGTTTAGGGCCGCCTTCAGCCGTGGGCGTAATCCTGGGGTTCCGGGATCGAGTCCCACGTCTGGCTCCCAGCATGGAGCCTGCTTCTCCCTCTGCCTGTGTCTCTGCCTCTCTCTCTCTCTCTGTCCCTCATGGATAAATAAATAAAATCTTTAAAAAAATAAAGATAAAAACTAAAGCCATTATTCTCAATATATTTAGGAATCACCTGAAAAGTTTGTTCAGAATGTCAATTCCTCAGCCTCCTTCCCAAAAATTCTGACTCAGAAGTCTGATATGGGGCATTATATCTGCAGGTTTAACAGGCATCTTTGACGATGCTGCTTGCAGGTGTTAGCAGACCCTGAGAAAGGACAACCACTTGGGTTTCTACTTCTTGGCCACAAAGTTTGGGTAGTAACACTTCTGTGAGCAGCAGGAAGAAAGAAACAAGGCCTCTGACCCAATGTTTCCTATAATGATTCTGGCCTGAGTCTCAGGAGGCCCAAGCTAATGGTACAGATGTTCCTCCCAAAACACTGGTATTCATGGAGGTCCTATGACGGCCCGGAAGCAGCCAGTCAATCTCAGGAAGAAGCTCTTCCCTAACCTTTCTTAGGGTCCCCCAGGCAACTGGTCAACCTGTCCTCTCTTCCCAGGCAACCTTATCAACAACCTCCCTCTCCAAGATTATAAAGAAACAAATTTTCACCTCCCCTCACCCCATCTCCCCAGCTGTCTCCAAAATAACCATTTAACATGTTTTAAGGGTTTTACGTGCTAACAAGAAAACAGGCTTTGCCAAAATAAAACAAGCATTGGGGCAGTCAGACGTTAAAAATACAACTGCTCATTAAGAGTTCTTCCTGCATTTCACTAATTTCTGCAAGAACTATTTACTGAGCACCTAGTCCAATCCCAGGCACTAGGCAGCTCAAAACTGTGACCACCACCGAGAAGCCCCTGTTCTCGTGCAGTTTACATTCCAAGCGTGGAAGACCACGGAGAAAATCAGCAACCATTTCAGTGGCCGGCGCTGCCAAAACCTATTAACCCAAGATGAATGAGCTAGAGAGGAGAAGGAAAAGATGGGTTACAAGGAAGGCTTCCTTGAGGGGGGAGTCTCCAACAAGAGCCAAACGACAGGAAACGGGACTACAGGGGCAGTCAGGGACAAGAACAGGGACACAAAAGAGCTGAGCCTGTTGGAAGGAGAGAGAAGGGGCCACTGGTCCTACCCCACAGCCAAGAGGGGAATGAGCAAGTCAGGAAGGGATGACTCAAAGCCCAGGGGCCAGATCTCAAAGGGCAGGGTTTTAGGGATATTAACAAATTCAATGGGAAGCCCTGGAACTCTTTACCAAGGGAGGAGTTACACCAGTAGTAATCACCTGAACTGAGCACTGCCTGTGTGCCAGACATGGTTCAAATCTCATTTTACCTTTTTATCTTTCCAGCAACCCCACATAGTAAGACCAAAGAGGAACCCCATTCTACAAGTGAGATCTGAGTCAAAAAGGCAGTAAGCGATGATGCCAGAACTCCAAGCCAGATGGTCTGGCGACAGGTAGTGGTTGTGGAAGTGAACGAGGGCCAGATGGAGGGCCTTGAAGACCCCGGCAAGGAACCTGTTATTCCAAGCGTGACAGCACCTCATTCAAGGAGGACAGAGACTTGTGGACTCATCCCCTTCTATCTGAGTTAAGAGGGGAACAACCTCTGGGGAAAGCCCACCGCACTCTCGCTGCTAGACCAACTACTGCAACTTCAGCCATACACAGACGTCCAGACCTGAGCTACCTACGTCAGGCAGAACTTTCTAGGCTCTGCAGAACAGGTCAAGGTCCTTAGAGCAGGGGGGGGAGGTGGGGCATGGACCAGCAACCATAAGATCACCAGTCATCTTCTTAGAAATGCAAATTATGGGGCCCTCGGCTCATAACTACTCAATCTGAAAAATCCAGCCATTTGTTTTGAACAAGCTCTACAGGTGATTCGCATAGGTCAAGTTTTGCAAACAGCTATTCTGGGTTATCCACGCGCAGACACAATCACCACCACCACCACCCACCTTCTCCAACTCCCCCAACTCCTTCCCCTCTACCTGCCCAAGTTTTGCTAGACTTGTCCTTGGGCAGCCTCTGCACTCCACACCCGGCCATCCCCTCCACTGGCGGGGCTCTCTAGAGCTCTCGCTGCCTGGAAATCTCACTATTGACCCAAACTATTTTTCTAACTGGTTTGACTTCCTGAAAATAGTTACTATTCAGCTGTTTAGGCCTCTTCTAGCCCAGGGTAAACTCCTCCTCTGTCACCTCCAAGATCAGACGTCAAGGAGAATTTCCGCCTTGACCTAGACTTTCCCCAACACCTGCCATCACCAGACTTCTTTTTATTCATTCATTCCCACTTTTATTCATACATTCCAACAAGTCTTTGTGCCCTCGGCATCCCAGGAACTAACTACAGGTACTTTAGTGATGCCTAGAAGCAGCGCTCATCCCTGCTCTCACAAAACTGACCCTTTAGTGGGCGATGGCTGCGCGCAAGTAAATACAAAACTACAGATTATAGGCTTATACTAGAGAGGCCTCTGAGAAGGTCACTGGGTGAGACCCGAAGGAAAAAAAGACAGGCCTGACAGTACGGGGTGTTGAATCCATGCCAGGCTTTCGTCTACACGCCGTACATGCATTGCCCATGTCATGCTCCAACAGGCCGATGAGTAGAGCGTATGCTCACCCCCACTCTACAAAAGGAGATACTGAGGGCTGGGGAGAATGAGGAGTAAAGAGGAGAGCCAAGTTGCAAACCCAGGCAGAGGTGCTCCAGAGCCTACCCTCCTAACCACAGGCTAAGGTGAGAAGAGCAGGGTAGAATGGTGGAGGGGGGCCGGACAGGCAGACAAGTGTCCAGGCAGACAGATCGGCAGGTACGCCAGACAAGGGGCAGAGAAACGTCAACCTGAAGCAGAAAGAAAGTCGAGCTTATCAGTCAAACTGGGGAGCAGTGGACAGATTGGAAATATACGTGGGAACCGACCCAACAAGACATCCAGGAACGTGTAGTATGGAGTGTAAGGAATTAGGGGAAACCAAGGGTGACTCTCAGTTCTCCGATTCTGTTCTCAGAGCTTGAGGAAGGTCAGAAGACAAAGTGTTATAACACAATAAAATAAAGTCCTGTGGGGTGCTGATGCCCAGGCAAGCTCTCAAAAGAACATGGTCCTTTGAGCAGGTTACAGCTTCTAGCTCTCCCCACCCTCCCCCTCCTTCTCCATAGAGGATCTTCATTCTACAGGTCCAGCCTACCTCCCAGGAGCTGTTTTCCAGAACACTACTAGCACTGGTCAACAATAATAAGAGTCACAGCTATAGTAATAAGAATAGCTTCCACCGGAGGAGGGTTTTTCTCACACAAATGTAATGCATTTCAAACCAGAGTTCTCCAAATTTCCTGAATAGAACACACTTACACTAATTTACAAATGAGAAGTTCCACAACTTGCCCAAGGCCATACAACTGCAAAGAGGCTGAACCAGAATCCAAATCCAGGTCTAACCAATTTGGAAGCCCCTACTTCCTCCATTAAATCAGCACTTCCCACAACGTGAGACACAGATCTCTGATGGAACACAACAATGGTTTTAAATGCACAAATAAACTTTGTCAAGTTTTAATAGAGTCTGGTTTTATTACGGATAATGCTATGTGCATGTAATACCAAGTAGATAAAAAATTAAGGGGCGCCTGGGTGCTCAGTCACTTAAGGGTGTGCTTTCAGCTCAGGTCACGATCCCAGGGTCCTGGGATGGAGCCCCCAGTGGGGCTCCCTGCTCAGTGGGAGTCTTCTTCTCCCTCTACCTATGGCCCTGCGCCCCTTCATGTTCTCTCAAATAAGTAAATAAGATCATCAAAAACAAATTTAAGGGATCCCTGGGTGGCGCAACGGTTTGGCGCCTGCCTTTGGCTCAGGGCGCGATCCTGGAGACCCGGGATCGAATCCCACGTCGGGCTCCCGGTGCGTGGAGCCTGCTTCTCCCTCTGCCTATGTCTCTGCCTCTCTCTCTCTCTCTCTCTCTCTCTCTCTCTCTCTCTCTGACTATCATAAATAAATAAATTTTTAAAAAAATTTAAAAAAAATAAATAAATAAAAACAAATTTAACATATGCATACACACAACTGGATTCTAAATTTTGCATTACATTTGTAGATGCGAATCCGTAACTGCATGTATACTGCTGCCTAGGAAACCAAGTTTCTTAAAAGTTAATTTAAAGAAAACATTATGGGGATCCCTGGGTGGCTCAGCGGTTTAGCGCCTGCCTCCGGCCCACAGCGTGGTCCTGGAGTCTCGGGATCGAGTCCCACGTCGGGCTCCCCGCATGGAGCCTGCTTCTCCCTCTGCCTGTGTCTCTGCCTCTCTCTCTCTATCTCTCATGAATAAATAAATAAAATCTTAAAAAAAAAATAAAGAAAACATTAGAATAAAAGTACAGGTGATACAGGGATAGGAAGGAACTCTTGGGAACCTACATAAGTAACTGAAGCTTGTGGAACAGGGCTCACCACACCACCACCCAAGAACAGCCAAGCACCTGTTCCATATTGTACTCAAATTTGACTATGGCCACACACAACTCTGACTCTGCTCCAGAGAGATGAAATACTGGCTGCCTTGGGGGAAAGGGGGTAATATCCGAACAACACAATTTAACATGAATCATTCTTAACACAGTATTGGTCTTGACATAAATAAATACTGGTTTGGTGGTCCGAATCCTCCGCTTCTTTATCACACACCTTGATTAAGTCAAGCAAGCTTCCTGGGGCCTCAGTTGTTTCACTTTGTCAAAAGAAAGTCATATAAAATAGGTTCTCAGCTCACTTCTGGCTTTGAACTCCAGAACATGTTGTGAAATCCTAAAATCCAAAATTATTTTTTCCACAGTTGGAGAGGCCTCAATCCCGAATGAGCGCTGACCTGAGAAATAAACACTATATATATATATATAAGTCCACACGGCATCCCAGACGACCATCCCGTAACTAGGGAGACGCTATTAATTACACTTCCCTCTGGAAAATATGGCAAGACGTTACAAGAGGAGAACGATGAGCCAATCAGTATCGCTGTCCCCACCAAAACTTCAAAAATTTCCTGACACTAATTTTTAAGCGACTCACTTTGTTACGGTCGGTCCTCAGTAACTGTTATTTCTAGTCCTTAACAATCAACTTTAATCTGAGTGGAAACAGCCCAGAGAGAAATAGATGGAGAGGAAATCTGCAAGATCTCATCAACCCATCCTTACGTGAATGAAGAAGCCTCAACTGAGAACCACCTGTCAAACCTTCCCAGCTTCCGTCTGAATTCCTCACTCCACCGATGCTCCGACATGTTTGCGTGCTTAAGCCTCTGAAAGGAACTGCCACTCCTTAATTTTCGGAAATATTAACAGAAGTTTAGTTAGAACAAGCATTCTTCCTCTGATACTGAAATAAATACCTTTATCAAAAGGGGGAGTCCTAAGGACCCCTCCCTCTTTCTTCACAAAGCCCTTTCTGTGATGCCAGTGGGCCTCCAAACTTTTAATAGAGGATCTTTAGATTCCCAGAGAGAAGTCCTGCAATGTGCTCACTTCGTTTTGTGTGTGTGTGTGTGTGTGTGTGTGTGTGGTTTTTTTTGTTTTTTGTTTTTTTGCTGAAGAAAACAGAGGATGGGTGGGCTGCAGCTGGCAAAGTCAGAAAGCACAGCTGGGTGGCAGGTGATCTTTTAAAAAAAAAAAAAGAAAAGAAAAGAAAAAAAAAAGGCAAATCCCTGGGCAAATTGTGTAGCCAAGGGTGATCATTATAACTGGAGAGTTGTTACATAATTACTTCTTAACTGCTGACAAACACATCAATGGCTGTAAAATGCCATGGTTACTCCAGACACCGAAGCCGGTGTACCTAAGGCGAGAGTCGAGCTTTCTCCCATTTCATTCAAAGAAATAAGCCATCTCGGGACTTATTTCCCTTCCAAGGTAACCCGTCGGCTTTTTACATACACAAAACAGCCTCCCGCAATTAAACCAACCGCCTCTAGGGACGAAAATCAGGCTCCCCTTAATACTGGTCTTTTTTTTTTTTTTAAAGGGAAAAAGGGGGACTACAGAAACAAGTGCGTGCAAAGACCTCAATATTCATCGCCTCGATTTTTAAAAAAAAAAAAAGAGAGAGAGAGACTTCCCCAGCACACTGGAAAATCCGAACAGAAAAGGGTCTTCCCCTCACCCCACCCCCCCACCCCCGTCTCCACCTCCCTCCAGCCCGTCGCTGCTCAGCAGGCGCAAAACGTAGGGCCCCGAGTCGGGTGCTCCGCATTCCAACATTTCCCCAAAAAGTTTACGAGGACGGAGCGGAGCAGCGCGGAGGGAAGCGCGGCCGGCGGCGCCCGGGGCGCGCGGGCGAGGGGCGCTCGGCGGAGACGGACCCCGCGGGGCAGCCGGCGGCGGCGCGCAAGGCCCGGGGGCCGGGCGACCCGGGTCGCGGAGAGCGGGCGCCCCCGCGCCGCGCAGGGGCCGCCAGCCGGGGGGGAGGGGGGGGCTCCGTCTCCGTCTCCGCCGCCGCCGCCGCCAACGCCGCCTGGGGGGGCCCCGGACCCCCGGCCCTCCCGCGCCCCCGGCCCTCCCGCGCCCCCGGCCCCGCAGCTGCGCCCGCGCCGCCCGCTGGGCCAACTTGGCCCCGGCTCAGCGCTGCGGAGCGCGGCCCGGGGCGCGGGGGAGCCCCCCCCCCGCCGGCGCCTCACCTCCTTCTGCTTCGGGTCCTGCGGGTAGACGTCGGGCGGCCCGAGCCGGGGGCGCTTCAGCGGTCTCTGCTCATAGCTGAGGAGCCCGAAGGCGGCCATGATCTCTCATGTTAACCGGCGGAATGAATGAGAGTCGGAGCTGGAGCCGCCGCCTCTGAGCACCAGGGAGCAGCAGCACTTTGCAGACAGGCTCGCGCTCCGGTCCTCGCCGCCCCTCGCCGCTCCTCGCCCGCTGCCGGGGCTGCCGGGGCGCTGCCGGGGCGCTGCCGGGGCGCTGCGGGCACGAACAGAGCGGGTTGGCCGCAGCCGCTGCCCGGCACGCACGCAGCCTCCCGCGGGCACCGGCGGCGCTTCGGGCCCGGGACGCGCCGCTCCTCCCGTCCCCGGGGGGGGGGGGGGAGGGGGGAGGGGGGCGGGGGGAGGAGCAGCTGCTGGGGACGTGTGACTTTTTGCACCAATGGACCCAAACCCACCCCAGCCGGACACGGGGGTGGGGGAGGGGCACGGGCAGGCGGGGGGGGGGGGCGCGGAAAAAAAACTTTTCTGGGCGCCCAGGCGGGCGGCCCCAGCGCTGCCCGCAGGTGAGGGCGCCCCCGCCCCCGCCCCCCTCGCACGGCGGGGACCCCTCCCCGCAGACCCCGCACCTGGGCGCGGGCCGGGCCGGGGCGCAGGGAGCGAGGCCCGCGGGGATGCGGGCGCGCAGGGGCTGGACGCCTGCCGGGCTCCCGCGGCGCTCCGGGCTCCGAGGCTCCGGGGCTCCGGGGCTCCGGTCGTGTCCCCCCCCCCCCCGGCGGCAGCTGCGGCGGCGGCGGCTCCGGGCGGGCGGCGAGCGCGCTGCTGGCGGTCGCGGCGGGGCTGCAGGGGGCCGAGCTGGCGGAGGCGCGGGGCCGCCTTAACCCTTTGCTGCGCCGCCGGGGGCTGGGGGAGCGCGGGGAGGGCCGTGCGCGCCGACGGCGGCGGGAGCCCGCGGACCCCTCGGCGCCCCCGCCCCCCGACACTTTACCTGTTGGTCCCCGCTAGCGGGCAGGGGCCGGCGGCGGCGGCGGCGGCGGCACCCGGGCGGCCGCAGCCTCCATGATTCGGGGCGGGGGGCGGGGGCGGGGGCGGGGGCGCTGCGATCCTGCCGGGGAGGCCTGGGCCCGCGCTCCGGGGACCCCGCCAAGTTTGCGGCTGGCCGGGGGCGGCGGGCGACGCCGGCTCGCCGCCGCCGGCGTCCTCGCCCCCACGGCCCGGGCGCGCGGGGCTCGGAGTTGGCGGCCGGCGCGGGGCCGCACTGAGCATGCCCACTCGGCGGCCGGCCCGGCACCGGCGAGCGCGCTCCGAGCCGCCGCGCCGGGTTTTCGCAGCCGCAGAGCGCGCCGCCCGCGGGCCCCGGCGCCGGGGTGGGGGGGGGGGTCCCGGGGGGGCTCGGCGCGGGGGCGCGCCCGCGGGACCCCCACCCGCGGCCGCCGCCCGGGCCGGCCTGGGCCGGAGCCTCACCTGCGCGGGGGCGGGGGCGGGGGCGGGGACCGGGGACCGGGGCGCCGAGCCCTTGCCGCCCGCCGCGGGGCCTGGGCGCCGGGAGGCCGCGCCACCTGCCGCGAGCGCCGCGCCCCCGGGGCCCGGCGGGGAGGCGCCGCCGCTCGCCCGGGGATGATGGCTGCCGCTTCGGGGCCCGCCCTCCGTCCCTCGGTGCCGGGAGCTGCGCAGCTTAAAGGTCTCTGGTCCTTCCCCGCCGAGAGACCCTGCACGCGTTCATCGTACCCTTTTCAGAGACGGAGGAAACTGAGTCCGCTCAGCCGAGGCCCGGTGACCTGCTCAAAGCCACACAGCTGCCTCGGCCTCATCCCAAGCTTCGGACCCGTTTTGCACCAATTGGGGTCGGAAGGGCTGCCCTGGCCTTGCTTGTGTCCCGCCCCCCCCCCCCCCCCGCACAGTGAGGAACGTGCAGCCTGGAGGTGGTGCCACCTTCTATAGAACCGTATAAGCAGCATCCAACCCAAGGGCCCCCCTAGGGCACCAGGCATGGAGTAGGTGCTCAGGTGTTGCCCAGAACCCAGCTGACTTGAAGCCAAAGGGAAGGAAGAAAAGGTAGCGGAGGACGGGATGGAAGGTGGTGGAGGCCAGCCCCTCACTCCTCACCCCTGATCGCTCAGCCCTTCGCAAAGCAGCCTAAGGCCAAGTCGGACCTGGAGGTTTGGGTTTCTTGACTCAGCCGGAGCCCCTACTTTCAGATAAGTCACCCTCCACCTGGAGGCATTTTGTGATCCCTCTCTGCACCCTGCCCCCAGGGTGTTTGCTTCCTGAAACCCTGGGTGTAACTTGAAAGCTGAACTTGCCCTCGTGATAAAGGCATCTATCAAATCTAACTTTTTTTTTTTTTTTGAGGAAAAGGACAGTTAGCTAAGTTTATGAGGAAGTGATCAAAGACCACAAAAAAAAAAAAAAAAAAAAAAAGGCAGGAGAAATGTTGTAATGAATTCCCAAGTGCTCATCTTCCGGCGGTGGAGACGATCAAAGTTTGGACATCCTTTCATCTCCCCCCACCCCATCACATTGACGTGCACTAGAGGGGACGGTTATTCATTGTTGCAACTGGAGCACACAGGGTGCAGGACTACATGGTGGGCGCTCAATGGGTGGGTGGGTAGGGAGGTATGTGGATCCATATCTCACTGGGGGTACTTTGGGGATACCTTGTGCTGACATGCTGGTCTGATAGGAGACGTAACCTCAGTTCCTCCCTAGGAATAGCTAGGCAACAGTCTCTAACTGGCCTCCATATAGGAAAAATTTTGGAAGCACTCAAAATCGTCTCTACCCATAAAGATTTTATCTTGAAATCAAAATGTATTAGCACTGTGTCCCTAGTGTTTGGGAAAAAGAGTCCCTGGTCTCCCTAACTCCCTCGTCTCGAGACAGTCTGGCACGGATTCTTTGGCCCTGTCAGCATGGGCAGGGGTGGGGGCGGTGGATAGTGGGAGCTTTCGTGCACTGAGACACTAAGCCAAAAATCATTCTTTCACGATGTGGGCTTCACGGACTTCTCCATCGTCTCGGCCCTCGTGTTCTTCATGGTCCAGCCTCATCTACTAGCTTTTCCTCCTTAATCCCTCATCCCAGTTAGCTCTCAATCCTGTTTCCAAGCATGGAATTCCCAGGCCCTTCATGTTCCTGTAGCCATCTAGGGGCAGTCCTTAGAGTCCAGACTCCTGTATGACACTCACCCCAAACTCTTGAGACACAAGATAATCCTTCAGTTCTTTCAGTGACCTTAGCTCTCAATTCTTATTTTCTTGACAGCTCATTTCTTGCCATGCATTCAGGTAAGTCACACAATTACCCTGTTCTCCGGTACCCACCCTACCCCCTTGCTCTCCTTCCATTCCAGTTAGTCTTTAAGGTGACTAAGGCCAGTTAACACGGAAGCCACCACGATCTACACTGTGCTGGAATCTCCCGTGTTGGTGCCGGTTAACACAACAGACAGGCACAAATTCTTGTTGGATAATGTGAGTCTCATTTGCTACTGTTCCTATAAGGGGCATCTTAACTTTACCTGACTAACCACCACCACCACCACCACCACCGCCTCACCTGGCCTGGGAACAGTTTGCACAGAACAGGAATTACTCAGAAAGCTAGATAATCCCAGACAGGGCCCAGCCTAGACCTCAGCCCAGCTAGAAGTGAGTTCAGGCGTCTGGGGAAGTTTAGTACACCAGGTGAAGGGAAAGGATTGAAATGTGACCAGAAAAGGAGTAATGACAAACCATTTTAAACATATGGGACTTGGGACCCCTGGGTGGCTCAGTGGTTGAGCATCTGCCTTCAGCTCAGGGAGTGATCCCAGAGTTCGAGGATTGAGTCCCACATGGGGCTCCCTGCAGCCTGCTTCTCCTTCTGCCTGTGTCTCTGCCTCTCTGTGTTTCTCATGGATAAATAAAATCATATATATATATATATATATATATATATATATATGATTTTATCCTCTAAGTATGAAGCTCAATCTCTCTCTCTCTAGGGCTGCTTTTGTGGGTCAACAAGTGTTCAAATGCTGACCCTTTATCCTAGGTCATATCCAAGGGTTCTTCAAAGATCCCTCAGCATCAGGAACCTCCTTAGCTGCTAATGTTGCCTCTGCAAGCCCCGGTTTTCAGAAGTCTGCAAGGAGTCCCTCAGAGCTGGGACTGCTTTTGTAGTCTTAGGCAAAAAAGTCCCTTTAAGATGGCTCATGGCGGGCTTTCTCTCTCTACATTTGGTCTGCAAGAAATACACAGATGTCTTTGCCTGCACATATTCTGATGCATGCATTTTCCCACCAGCTTTCTCTCCTTGCCCGCCACAGACACATTCTGCAAGCCGCCACAGTTCTTCACCTTGAATGTTTTCCAGTCTGGGTCACAGACCAATTCCTCAAGTTCATGCACGCTGCAGGGGACGAATGTGAAGTGCAGAGGCCAGTAGTCCCCTCCAAAGCTCTTTTCACAAGGTCTGAGGTGAGGAATAAAATTTCAGTTGCAAAAGGCAGACACACGATCCTACTTGAGAGCAAGTTTCCAAAGAATGAGAGTGGAAAAGCCTAGGAGCAGAGGTAGGCTGTTGACCCACCAGAAATTATGGTCCTATTATCCATCTTCTTTACAGATTTGTGGGTGAGGCTCCAGAGGGGAAGTAACTGGCTCTAGGCCACTGAGTTAGCAAGTGGCAAAGCCAGGATCAGACCTAGATCCCTCTGACTCTCCAACCTATCCTCATTATTGTCAGTGGGCTCCATGTATTAATTACCATTTACATAACACACATAAAAGTGAGCCTCAGAAGACAGGTCTGGTATAAGAGAAGCAAAACTCCTGACAGCTCGCTCTGGCATAGAGCATGCTTCCGCTCAAGTGGAAAGAAACAATTCTCAGTATAGTGCCTGTAGGTGAAGTAATTAAAGTTGCTGGGTTTCCCCGTGGGACTGATGCTTGTCCAGGTGTATATGTTACTGTGTTTTGTTAACAGATTGTCTACAGGCAGTCTTGCTAACTTTCAGTTTTTCTTCTATCCCGATTACATTTAAATGTGTTTGTGTTATACCTACTTCTGACTCAAAAAAGAAAAATCTCCCCTTCTCTTTAGCCTCTTAAAGAAAAGGAAAAATGAGAATGACTTGAGAAGGTGGGCCAGCATAGAGAAAAGAGAAATGGAGGATTACTTTTGGGACATTCCAACCAAAAGGAATTTTTATTTTTATTTTTTAAGATTTTATTTATTTATTTATTTATGAGAGACACAGAGACACAGGCAGAGGAAGAAGCAGGCTCCCTGTGAGGAACCTGACGTGGGACTTGATCCCCAGGCCCCAGAATCACTACTTGAGCCGAAGGAAGACGCTCTACTGAGCCACCCAGGTGCCCCCCAAGTGGAATTTTTAATACAATCTTTAGGCCACTTGTAGAGTTGTAGAGAATACAGACCTTAAGACTCCCTAAAATAGTGCTGACCACAGAATTCTATTGCTAGCCAAATATGTACTTTCACATTTTTGAATAGCCACATTAAAAAAGTAAAAAGAAACAGATGAAGTTAATTTTAATAATCAATTTGTTTTAACCCAATTTAGCCAAAATATTGTCATTTCCCATGTGATCATTTTTTAATGTGTTGAGACATTTTACAGTCTTTATGATAAGTCTTAGAAACTTGGTATTCATTTTACACTTAAAGTACATCTCATTTCATTTATTTATTTTTCGTAATCTCTACACCCAGTGTGGGGCTTGAACTCACAGCCCCGAAATCAAGAGTCCCATTCCACTCTGAGCCAGGCAAGCGCTGCAAGCACATCTCATTTCAGACCAGCCAACTTCACAGGTTTAACAGTCACATGTTGCTAGTGGCTACTATATTGGTCAGCCCAGCTCTAAAGGGACATTTCAGTATTAGTGAACCTACAACATATGGGATCATAATAAGATCACTGCGGAGGCGGGTGAGTTTCCAAATTAGAAGACCAAAAAGTAGTAAAAGACACAAAACCGGAGGAAGGCAAAGAAGTGAAGAAGAAAAGTAAAGACAACTTGGGGAAACAATGGAGACCCCAAAAGCACTCAGTTGCTAGAGGCAGTGGACGTGTCAGGAAGGGTAAGGACATAGAAAAAAGAAGTCTGGGGACTGAAAAATCAGAGGATGAGATAAGAGAGTTCTGAATTTCTCGAAGCTGAGCCCATAGCTTCATTCACCCACAAATTGTTGCTGCTGTATTTACAAAAAGAAGGCCTACCGGTTGATTTCTGGAGTGGGCTCAGTGCCATACACACTTAGGTCACTGATGATCAGGGTCACATCCTCAGCTTTTCAGCACCAGAATCTTACTTTGTTAGCTTACTCAGAGCTGTTTAAAGCTCCATAAGGCTTGGACAAATACTAAACAAACTCAAGAAAGAATCCCGTAGAAAATCAGAATGCTAATTTATTGGTACACAGGAAGAAGTCTTTCTGGGACTCAAATAGGTATATTCCCTTATCCAGATCACCCCCTTGCTAGGAAGTTCTTGTTTCCTTTTGGTTTTTTAGTAGTTGGTACACCCAAAGGGGGACTTGAACCCACAACCCCGAGATCAAAAATCACATGCTCTACTGACTGAGCCAGCCCATCACCTGACCCACTTGCTAGCTTTAAAGTTTGTTGTAAAACCGAAATAGTAAGTGGAAGTTTGTTTGGTAAGCATAAAATTGGATAATCTCCAAGGACTGTTTACTCAGACTGACCCACAGTGGAAGTCACCTTCCTCGTGACAAAAGTAGGACGGAAGCCACACCTTGGCCTATTGGTCCCTTTGGTGGGTATACAGCAGGTTGTTACTATCCCGCGCATTTACTATTTATTATATCAGAGATTCCTAGTAGCCCACCAATGTGTCTTTTTGGTTTCTTTATTTTGTTTGGGGTTTACACAGTCACTTCTGGACTCTGGAAAAATCTGGCCACACTGGGTCCATATTCTCAAATGACATTAGTCTGTTAGAGCTGAAACAGACCTGCCCCTTTGAGTCTGGCCTATTATCACAGCATCTGACCAGCTCCCCTCAGAGAACTGGTTCACCTGACTGGCTCCTATGGCTCGTTCATAAGAGTGAGATTCCTATTATATAGACACCTGCTAACCAGGCCTCGGCTTCAGATTTTCCTGTTGAGAGAGAAAGATCGAGAGAGAGAGAGAGCATGCTCGCAGGAGATTGATTCATGTTCAGTTACGTGATTATCAGGTTACTGCTCTGTTATTGTTGTTTACTAGTCAGGAATCTAACCATCATTTGTTAGTAACAAATTATAACTCCTCTATTAGGATGGGGTACATCTGATGAAAGTTGATCTTATCATCTTTATTTATTTATTTTAAAGATTTTATTTATTTATTCATGAGAGACACGCAGAGAGAGGCAGAGACACAGGCAGAGGGAGAAGCAGGCTCCATGCAGGGAGCCCGATGCAGGACTTGATCCCAGGACCCCGGGCCAAAGGCAGATGCTCAACCACTGAGCCACCCAGGTGCCCCGTAGTCTTTATTTATTAATTATGAAATATTTCAGTTTTGAGAGGAATATTTCTTTTCCCAGTTCTAGGGACATCCTCTTATACTTCCTTATGTACCTGCTACAGTCACACGGCAAGAAAGCATAAAAAATATAGTGGATGGCGGAATCTGGATATTATATAAAACATATTGACAGATTAAATGATAAACTAAATGTTACAGGATCAAATTTTAGGTAAGAATAAACTTTTCCCTCCATCTACTGGATACATCAATGACAATTTGGTATCTACTGTTTGCTTACTCTGAAGTTTAAATTCTAAGCAATAAAAAAAATAAACGCTGCCAACCCTTTGGTCTCAGTAGCACTTGGGGAATAGCAGTACACAAATCAATTATGTGATTCCTTTATGTAATGGCCTTTTTTATTAGTATTTTTAAACGATCGCTCAACACTCTCACCACTGCGTCTCTTCTCAGGGCTGTTAACAAATGGTAAAAAATCTACCAATTTGGTCTTCATCTTCCTTGGCTTCTCCTGCTCCCCCTCTGGCAGGATTATGGTCAGCCAAAATGGTCAGCAAGAGAATGGAAGGAGGGATCCTTGGGTGGCTCAGCGGTTGAGCGCCTGCCTTCCGCCCAGGGCTTGATCCTGGAGACCTGGGATCGAGTCCCGCGTCGGGCTCCCTGCATGGAGCCTGCTTCTCCCTCTGCCTGTGTCTCTGCCTCTCTCTCTGTGTGTCTCTCATGAATAAATAAATAAAATCTTAAAAAAAGAGAGAGAGAGAGAGAGAGAATGGAAGGAAAGAGAAGCCGAATTCGTGCTAGGTCTACAAACAGGAAAACACCATGGGGCACCTGGGTGGCTCTGTGGATTGAACATCTTCCTTTGGCTTGGGTCATGAGCTCAGGGTCCTGGGATCGAGCCCTGCATCGGGCTCCCTGCTCAGTGAGGAGCCTGCTTCTCCCTCTCCCTTTGCCCCTCCTGCCCTGCTCATAGTTTCTCTCTCTCTCTCTCTCTCTCTCTCTCTCTCTCTCTCTCTCAAATAATAAATAAAATCTTTAAAACAAAGAAACAGGAAAACCAGGGCTGGACTAATTTTGAACTCCTCAAAAAGGACTTGAGAAAGGCAGTGGCTTAGGCCTCTTGGTGTCCTTACATTCCTCTGTCAGCTCCACCCAGCCTCTCCGTGCCAGGGCAGGCTGCTCAGAGCCTCTCCAGTCTCCATTTACTGCTACTCAAGTTGTCTCAAAATACCCCAACTTGAAAAAAAAAATTAAAAAAAAAAATACCCCAACTTGAACTTAATGTCTTCCTTGCGTGTCCCTCCACCCTCCAGTGGGCCCCTACCTCCTGCTGGCAGGACGGGACCGGGTAGCTGAGGTTCCGGGGGTCAGGAGAGAAAGCTGGTCACAGCTGTGGTGTGTGAAGCTGCAGCGTGGATATCAAAATCATGTCGCAGAGAGAATGTTGCAGATGAAGATGGGGAAGTGTGAGAAATAAGCACAGGAGCCTAGAGAGGTGGGGAGCCGTCCGTCCAGGTGAATGGGAAGTGGTTGTGATCACGGTGGAAGTCCCTAGCATTTGGGGACCTGCCAGAGCAAACAGAGGGCAGGCATCTCCCGACTTTTCAGTAGAGCCTCCTATCTCTGTCCACACTAAAGGCCTATTGGTTCTTTATTGTCCAAATATCCCCAATTCTTTTTTTTTTAAGATTTTATTTATTTATTCATGAGAGACAAAAAGAGGCAGACACAGGCAGAGGGAGAAGCAGGCTCCACACAGGGAGCCCCACGTGAGACTCAATCCCAGGTCTCCAGGATCACGCCCTGGGTCAAAGGCAGGTGCCTAACTGCTGAGCCACCCAGGCATCCCTCAATATCCCCAATTCACCCAGTCTTCAGTAATCCCTACAGCTACAGCTGTAGTCCTAGCCCTCAACGTTTCTTGCCTTGAATTATCCCTATACCCCAGCTTGTCTCCCAGCACATTATTTCTCTGTTTGGAATCTAATGCACAAGGTTTTCAGATCAATTTTTCAAAAATTCTCATTGCACCACAACATCCCTTGCTGAAAGCTCTTTGCTACATCCCTGCTACTTTATCTTTTTAAAAAAGTTTTATTTATTTAAGTAATCTCTATACCCAATATGGGGCTCAAACCCATGACCCTGAAATCAAGGTCTACTGAGCCAGCCTGGTGCCCCTCCCGCCCCTGCTACCTCAAATATAAAGTGTGAACTGCTCGGTCTTAAAAATCAATGTTTCCTCCTAATGTGCTGAAGGGATCAGGGCTCGTGTGGGCTAAGTTTGGAAAGTCAGTTGAGCCATCATCTGGGGATACTCTTACCTCCTCTTCCTTAAAGTCACAGACAATTCCTTTTCTGAGCAATGGGAGCATCACAGGGGCAGACACTAAACGTGGAGCTGCTTAAACTGTCTGATTGAGAAGTCAGTCTTAATTCTACCATCTCTTGTACTTAAGTAAGGTTGTAGGTGCCCCAGAGATGGAGGCTTCGGAAGTTCTGGTTCATTCCGGGGTAAACCAATAGCTGGGAAGGAGCAAGAGTTGTTGGGCAAAGCCAGCAGCCTCCATTACCAGCAGGCTGTGGCATTTCTAGGGAAAGAAGTAATGGAACAAAGTAGTCATCTGTGCCACCGTAGGCCCATAATGGTTTCCCCTAATGATGAAAGAAGGAAGCAGGTGCCTCTTCCTCAACAGCTCCAGTAGCCCATTGAGAACAAACCACATCCAGGAGCACGTGGGTGGCTCAGTCAGTTAAGCATCTGCCTTCGACTCAGGTCATGATCTCAGGGTCCTGGGATTTAGTCCTGAGGCTGGCAGGACTTCTCCCTCTATCCCTCCCCCCTGCTCATGCTCTCTCTCTCTCTCTCTCTCTCTCTCTCATACATACATACATACATACATACATAAATAAATAAATAAAATCTTTAAAAATATATACAAAAAACACACACACACACACACACACACATCTAGCCAGGTCCAGTAAGCAAGGAAGTATGGTCGGTCTTGTAGCCTATGATGCATTGACTCTAATTCAATATGAAGATCAATTAAGTAGGTTTGGCTGCCAGGATCAGTGATCCAGGCCAGTTCATTCCTTAAATCCGTAGTGAGACCTTCCTGGATCTAGATGTGGAACTCACATCACTTGGGTATCCTGAGCAAGCAGTGAAATCTAATCACATAATGGCCCAGTCATCCCCACCAGGCCAAGACCGTAGATCTTTAGCTGCATTCCATGGGGGAGAGTTGTGGGCAAGGAACTCTATTGCTTAATACATATTTATTGAGCAGATTTCATGGACCAGGTATTTGTACTGGGGATACAGTGATGTTGTGCTGGGTTGAAGAACTTAAAGAATACAGAAGAGATAATCAAATAATCACACAAACTAATACAAAGTTGCAACCATGACAAGAGCCCAAGGAGAAGGACATGAGTCTCTGAGGTTTCTGAAGGAAGATTTATCATGGAAGCAATGCTTGAGCTAAGATCTAAAAATTGAGTAGGAATCAATTAGACACAAAAGAGGGAAGACTGTTCTAAGCAGCAGCAGCATATGCAAATACCCTGTGGCTAGTAGGACTGAAAGAAAGCCAGCAAGCCTGGAGAGCAGAGAGTAAAGGGGAGCCCAGTATGAGATGAGGCTGGGAGGTGGAGAAGAGACAGATGACGTAGGATAGCATAGGCTATTGTCTCTATCCAATAGGAAATGAGAAGCCATTTAATCGTTTTAAGCAGAAGGGGGTCACGATCAAATTTATATCATGAAGAGATCATTTTGTTTGCATCATAGACGAGATTAGAAGGGAAGACCAGTTAGCAGGTAATTGCAAGTCCAAGCAGGAAATGATGGTTGCTTCTATTAGGCTGATCGTGATAGTGGCAGAGATAAGCGAACAGATTTGAGTGATATTCAAGAAATAAACTGACAGAGCTTGGTGATGATTAGATGGGGGGTGAAGATTAGAAGAGATAGTTCAGAATGACTCCTGGGTTTCTGGTTTGCAGAACAAGATCGATGGAGGTGTCAGTTACTGAGAAAGAGAAACCAAAGGAGAGCCACGTTTCTGGGGCTTGGGGTAGTGCGGTAGGCAGAGCAAGAGTTCAGTTTTGGACATGATGATGAGTAGGAGATCATGTGGTAGGCAGCCTCTAAAACAACTCCCAGGGATCCCAGATTCCTGGTATTCACATCCCTACAAAATCCTTTTCCTTTGTATGTGGCTGGACTTGGTGTCTTTTTGTTTTGTTTTAAGGAATCTCTATGCCCAGCGTGAGGCTTGAACTCACAACCCTGAGATCAAAAGTTGCGTACTGCACTGACTGAGCCCTTCAGGAACCCTTGGACTCCGTGTTTTGCTTCCAATGAATACAAAAAAAAAGGGACGGGAAGTTACTTCTGAGATTAGGTTACAAAGAGACTGTAACTTCCATCTTCCACCTCTCTCCATCCCATGCCACCCACTCCCCCAGACCCCCACCTGCACCAAAATTCTTGCTCTGCGGAGGTAAGCTGCCATGCTGCCAGCAGCCCCATGGAGAGGCCGTGTGGTAAGTTACTGATGTCTCCAAGCAACAGCTAGCATCACCTGAGACCCATTGTCAGCTACATGGGTGGGCTTCAAGGTGAGTCCCCCATCTCAGTCCTGAGATGACTGCAGTCTGGCCACACCTTGATTGTGGCCTCCTGACTGAGTGGGAGGATCTTGCCATGCCACACCTGGATTGCTGGCCCACAGAAACTATGAGATAATAAATGTTCATTTATTTATTTTTTATTAAATAAGTTCTACAACCAATGTGGGACTTGAATTTACCTCCCCAAGATCAAGAGTTACATGATCTACCGACTGAGCCAGGCTGCTGCCCCTGTTTATGGTTTTAAGAGCAAAGTTTTGGAATACGTTGCCACACAGCAATAGATAATTAAGATAGGTGACTTTTATGAAGTCAAATATTTTATATAAGAGAACACGCTAAGCTGGGGCACCTGGCTGGGTCAGTTGGTGGAATATGTGACTCTTGATCTCAGGATTGCAGGTTTGAGCCCCATGCTGGGTGTAAAGATTACCTAAAAATAAAATCTCCCCCCCCCAAAGATTTATTTATTTATTTGAGAGAGAGGGAGAGAAAGAGAGAGAGAGAGAGAGTAGATGGAGAGGGAGAGAGAGTCACAGACTCCACACTGAGCTCGGAGCTTGATGTGGGGCTCTAAGCCATAACCCAAGAGTCAGAGGCCTAACTGTACTACAGAGGCGCCTGTAAAAATAAAATCCTTTTTCTTTTTTTTAAAAAAAGAAAACACGCCAAGTTGAAAATTAGATGGTATGGGTCAAAAGCTCAGAAAAATCTGAAAATGCAGATTTGAGATTCATGCCCACGTAGGGAGAAAATGTGAGGTAAAGGAGAGACTGTTGAAGTCTTGAACATCTCCGTAATTGATTGGACAAGTAGGGCTGGATGAGTTTGCAAAGGAGATAGGGAAGAGGCAGCTGGAGAGGTGGGAGAAAAGCCAAGAGAATGTTAAATCAGGTAAGTCAGGACCAGAGTGTTTCAAAGTAGCAGAGAATGATCAAGTAAGAGAAACGCTGGAATATTCGTTTTAGCATCAGCGTAAGTCATAACTCCAGCAAATGCGCCTGGGGAGGGTTGAACTACAAGCCAGAACTGTGTGGCTTGAGGTGGGCGGATACAGAAACGAAGGCAGAAAGTATAGAGTTCTCTAGAGAACTTGACTTACGAAGGTGAGGAAATCAGGTAGGGGCTAGGAGTGGACTATGTTCCGCTTTTTAATGAGGATGGGAAAGATTCAGTCGAGAGAAAAGGTTGAATATACAAAAAAGAAAGAAGAAATAATGATAGTGTCGGGTTCCTGGAAGGCAGGAGGGGTACTCCTTAGGTAGAAGGTGGGACAGCGCGGCTATTAGAGCAGGAGGAAAGAACCCCTGGGATTGGTGCAGAGGTTAAGAGAGTTCCTGTGTGAGGGTTCCTATTTTGTCCCTACCGTGGTACAAGGTCACCTGCTCAGAGAAGAAAAGAGGAAAGGAGATTGGAAGCTTGAGGAGAGGAGAAAGGTTTCCATAGTCACTGTGCAAAATGGGAAAATGAGAGGCAGAAACCCGTAGTAAGGTTTTTTTGTGTAGTAGGAGCACCTGTTTGAAGTCAATGACCTTGAGTTTCCAAGTGAAATCAATCTGCCCCAGTGGGTAAGGCTCAGCTGCTTGACTGCAGGCACAGAGAAACAGGTAGTTGGGTTCACCCGGGTTTAGAGCCGAGACAACTGGAGGCAACCGCGGGGCAAGGAAGTCTAGGGGAGTAGAGATGGGAGGAGAGAGATGCAGGGCACAGGAGGAAGTATAGAAATGAAATCGGTGCTGGATAGAGAGGGCAAGTGGGTGGATTGGGAGAGAGCGGAGGACAGGCTCCCGACTCATACCAACGGTGCCAAGGAAGAGTTGCTATGACAGGGGTTGAATAAACTTCCGAAAGAAGGGCTGCTGACGGTCAAGCAGAGGAGTGGGTGAGTTGGTCACTTTGGAGGAGTAGCATCACAGGTGGGGACAACACCTGGGGAGTCCGTATGGGAGAAGATGGGGGACGTGGAGAGGGAATCACTGAAGGTGAAAAGAGGGTAAGCACCTACGTGGCCATAGAGGACAGGCCACCCGCTGTGGTGTCATCCAGGCTGATCAAGGCTTGGGTGCAGGGGTCAAGCAGTTGGCTTGTCCTGTGGAGCAGTGGGATTTTCGCTCATGTCAATGTGCATTATGAATGGGAGGATTCCCGGGAGGCCAGGGAGCAGGGCAGAAGGCCTAAATGGTATGAGTACAGAGAAACAGTTTTATTATTATTATTTTTAAGATTGAATTTATTTATTTGTTTTTTTAAAGTAGTAGTATGACCATATTTCAAAGAAGATCATTCTTTTTTTTTTTTAAGATTTTATTTATTTATTCATGAGAGACAGAGAGGCTGAGAAAAACAGGCTCCATGCAGAGAACCCGACGTGGGACTCGATCCCGGGACTCCAGGATCACACCCAGGGGTGAAGACAGGTGCTAAACTGCTGAGCCACCCAGGGATCCCCCTGTTTTTTTTTTAAATTTATTTATTTGACAGGGAGAGTCTAGAGAGTGCGCACAAGCAGGGGGAGCAGCAGAGGGGGGAGGGAGAAGCAGGCTCCCCGCTGAGCATGGAGCCCTGACAAGGTGCTGGATCCCAGGACCCTGGGGATCATGACCCAAGCTGAAGGCAGACGTTCCACCAACAGAGCGACCCAGATGCCCCAAAGAAATAGGGTTTTAAAGAAGAAGGTGGAAATGCGCTTTGAGGGAGTGAGAGAGGCACTAGTGTGGACGCTGCTTGTTCTTTGCCTGACATCTTTATCCCTTTTCTTCCTTACTAACACAATCCTGGTTTTCTTCTGAGGCGCAGCAAACCAACTAGATCCTCTTAGATTCACTCCCTTGCAGTAAGGCCACATGGCCCACTTCTACCCAATGAGACATAAGCTTAATTTTCTTAGGGAATTTGAGAATGTTTCTGCTTTTCTCATGAAAACATTACCCCTTTTTGCCTGGAATCCAGACATGATGGCTGGGCAGCAGGGGCCACACTGGGACCAGGCAGTTATAAATGTGAGAAAAAGGCAAAGATAATCACAGAGACATCAGCCCTCATTTCGATTGGCCACCGAGCCAATACCAGCAGCCATCCACATCTATATGAACGCTACTTCATTAAGACCGACTTCTTTTTTAACATTCAAGTTCGATTTGCCAACATACAGTATTACACCCAATGCTCATCCCATCAAGTGCTCTCCTCAGTGCCCGTCACCAAGACTGACTTTCCAAAAAAAAAAGGACCGACTTTTCGTGCATTCGTTGGCTGACTTTCTATTATTTGTAACTACTTATATTCCCCATAGAGATAGCAATCCACCGTGTCGTTCTGAAATACAAGGGATGTAAGGAAACAGTCACCACAAGAGAGGGCTGCAAAAGAAATCAGGTTCCCCCCACCCCACCCCGGGGAAGAGGCCAGCTTTGGCAAGATCAGAGGCAGTGGGTAAGGGAGTGCTTTGGAGACACGTTGCGGGCAGGGCAACTTGCTAGTTCTAGAGAAAGGATTTGAGAGCCACATGAGGATGGAAGAGAATGACAAGGAGAGGACGGGTGGAAGACTGGGGCAGAAGGATGCACAGATTCAGGCGATGGATTGTGGAAGTAGATCGAATGCCCCCACGAGCCCACGCGGCAGAAGTTACGCTTTGGACCCTGACCAGTGCAAACAGAAATGAGACACATGACAGACAGATTTGATCTCCAAGCCTCCTGGAGAGTAGAAACCTGTGTCACCTTCCCGGAGGGGCTACCAGGTTGCGTGAGTGGGACCATCAGCCGTCCACGTCTTGAGTTGGCGAGACAAGAGAAATGTCATCCTTTTGGCGTCTCCAGAGAATCAACGTGCAGGTTCAAAGCTGCGTAATGAAACCTGGCAATTTCTCTGGATTCCCTCCAAACGTCCCCGGGGGGTGGAATAGAAGCCGCCCCGGGGAGAAGGAGGGACCGCGGGCCGCAGGGCCCGCTAGGGCAGGGTGAGGGAGGCATTTTGCCCTCTCCTCTGGTAATTGGCCCACAGGGGTTGTCATCTCCCCCAGGAGGCTGGTGTTCCCTTCCCTGAGCCCTCAGTAGTCCCAAAGCAGAGTGACAGCGTGTGCCTGGTAGATCATGTTGCCATAGCAACAGGCTTGCCCCTGGAGCCGTGGGTTCATGGCTAAATGATCAAGCCTCTCGTAAAGGTTGCTGATGTGAGTTTGACCAGGATGCAGGCCAGACAGGCGGACCTGAAGGCTTGGAGCCAAGAATATTCAGAATAGGAATTTTACTCCAAGTGGTGAAAAAAAAACCTAGAGTCCACGACTGAATACAAGCTAAATCCAGCAGAGAGCCAAGGGGTCAAAACAGAAGGGGCAAGGACTCAGTCATCATACCTATGGGATGTGCCTGGGATACATTTGTGGGGAGAGGGGGTTGGTAATGGAAGTAGGGGAAGAAGTCAGAGCAAAAGGGGCAGGGGTGTCTGTGATTCCTTTTCATGGGCAGCCGGTTACATGACGTGGTGGCTGAACTGCATTCATAGTCAGGAACTCTGTGTGGACCCTGGCTGCCCCCAATCCCACGGGGCCGTGAATGCTTGCCTTTCAACCTCTCTGCAGATTATACCCCCATTCTTACTCTGTGGCTAGAGTCTGTCACATAGAAGGGTCTTGATAAATGTTCACTGAACGAGCCTTCGTTGACCACCTTTTCAGGCCCTCCCTACACTCCGGGTTGTTGGACGCTTCTCTGGGCACCTGCCATTGGCATGGCCCTGCTTCTTTCAGGATGCATTCATTCTCTTAGACCAGCATCTTCCACCTGCTTGTCACTGAGGACAACTTTGATCAGAGATTCCTGGTGTTATCCTCTGGGGGAGACCTTTAGACACTAGTACGACTAGCCTGGACTAGGACAAGATTCCAAATGTCCCTTTAGCCACAGTAGTGGAAGCTTTTATGTCCTCTCCTTGGTGATGGCAGCATCGGCCCCCTGGCCCAGTCCTGCTCCATCCATCTCAGCATCTCAGCCCACCTCCTCCTCTTTATCAACCAAGAGGACTCATCACCCTTCACAGTCAAGGTCTGAGGGGTCTAGGAGACTTGTGGCAATATCGCAGATGTCCTTGAAGCTCTCCTGGCTGCAGCAGCCTCAGAGTACAAGTCAGGATTGTAATAATGTCATTCTCTTGTGCTTCACAAAGACTGTAAAGTCTCTCTCTCTCTCTTTTTTTTAATAAATTAATTTTTATTGGTGTTCAATTTACCAAGATACAGAATAACACCCAGTGCTCATCCCGTCAAGTGTCCCCCTCCGTGCCCGTCACCCATTCATCCACACCCCCCACCCTCCTCCCCTTCCACCACCCCTAGTTCGTTTCCCAGAGTTAGGAGTCTTTATGTTCTGTCTCCCTTTCTGATATTTCCCACACATTTCTTCTCCCTTCCCTTATATTCCCTTTCACTATTATTCATATTCCCCAAATGAATGAGAACATACACTGTTTGTCCTTCTCCGATTGACTTACTTCAAAGTCTCTCTCTTAATACACTAGAGTCACACACACACACACACACACACACACACACCTGTTTAATCATATATTAATTAAATGGTGTTTTTTTTTTTTTTTGTCTCTCCCATTGGAATGGAGTCTTCATGATGTCAGGGACTATCTATCCATTTTGTTTACCACCTGAAAGGTAGATGCCCACCCACTTATCCAGTGGCTGAAGAAATTACTTCTGGCTGACTTCTGTGTACCTAGGAACCCAACTCAGGACATCTGCTGCCTTGTGGCATCCCCATTTCCCCCTTATCTGCTTTATCTTTCCATGGGCATGCATATGGCCATGGCCTCTGATGCTCACCGCCACTGCCAAGGCAGCAGTGCTCCTTTGTTATCAAGGCCCCCAGTGCTGTCTCTCACCCCTATCTGCCAAAACCACACTGCACCATGGCTCCCCAGCTGGGTCCAAGTCCTGCACTACTACTGACCTTGATAACGTGCCAGGGTGATGATGCCTGCCTGGGTTCCCCATTGAAGAGGAGGCAAGCCCTTTCCCCACCTTTTATATTCCCCATCTCCCAAAACGAGGCTGCCTTGAACTGTCAGATATTTTCTCATAAAAATAATTCTTTTTAGCCTTTGCAGTAAGCCCCTTGCTTAGGAATCTGGCCTACGCCCATCCCGGTGACAGGTCGGTACTGTCCCCAGGCACTGGTATCAGACCCAGCTCATATTCATTGTCTTTTTCCCTTTTTGCCTATGGGGCTCCCTCAATTTCTCTTCTTCTAGTCCCAGAATGGTCTCTGCCACTACCTGCCCCCTTAGCATGACCTGACACATCTGAATCCTCCTGTGGGCATGGACAGAGAAGCAGCTGGAATGGACACAACATGAGGAATTTGGATTTTATCCTGTGAGTTAGGAGGAGCAAATGAGGCTTCAAATTTGGAGATTATCTCGAAGAAGTAGTACCTCAGAGACAGGTCTTTACTGTCCACATGTGGAATGAGGCAGGGAGGAAGACTCTAGGACATCTTTAGTCGTTGCAACTCACTCCCCAAAGGTCCTTATTGATGAGAATTCCACTCTCCTCCTGCACCTCTGTGGGAGTCCGTGGTTCTCCCTCAGGATTGCTGGCTTTCTGGGCACACGGAAATATCAGCTCATGGCCCTCTGGGGTAAGGTGGTGGCATATGACCAGCAGTAGCCAAGGAACTATGATGAGAAGTGACAAGTGTCACTTAAGTCGCAGATGTGAGACCCTCTAGGGCTCTCTTCCTGCTGCTGTGATGAGTGAATGTGGGAGGAGGGAACCAACTGAGAGGACACAGTGGTACAGGTGGCCCTGTGATCACCTGGGGGCCACCATCGTTGCCACTAGCCCCCATACCTGGCAACCCTGAGATGGTGGCCACACTGTCAGCCTGGACCCTGAGAGGCCCATGCACTCCCTCGTGAAGGACAAGGAGAATGAATAGGCCCCAAATCTAGCTTGATTGATTGATTGATTGATTCATGAGAGACACAGAGAGAGAGGCAGAGGGAGAAGCAGGCTCCCTGAGGGGAACCTGATGTGGAACTCAGTCCCAGGACCCCGGGATCACAACCTGAGCCAAAGACAGATGCTCAACCGCTGAGCCACCCGGGTGCCCCCCCTCCCAAATCTAGTTTTAAGTCACTGAGGTTTGGGTGGGTGCCAGAGCCTAGGCTGATGGGTATATCTCCCCTCCTTTCTTCTTCTTCTTCTTTTTTTTTTAAGATTTTATTTATTGGGAATCCCTGGGTGGCGCAGCGGTCTGGCGCCTGCCTTTGGCCCAGGGCGCGATCCTGGAGACCCCGGATCGAATCCCACGTCGGGCTCCCGGTGCATGGAGCCTGCTTCTCCCTCTGCCTATGTCTCTGCCTCTTTATCTTTATCTCTCTCTCTCTCTCTCTCTCTCTCTCTCTCTCTCTCTGTGACTATCATAAAATAAAATTTAAAAAAATTAAAAAAAAAGATTTTATTTATTCATGAAAGACACGGGGGGGGGGGGGCAGAGACACAGACAGAGGGGAAGCAGCTTCCCCTGGGGAGTCTGATGCGAGACCCAATCCCAGGACCCTGGGGTCATGACCCGAGCCAAAGGCAGACACTCAACAGCTGAGCCACCCAGGTGTCCCTCAAAACATTATTCATGTGCTTTATATGTGATATCATGATTAACCCTCCTAGTGACCTTGCGAGGTGGTGATTATAGTGGATGCTATGGGTATCCTCAGCCCTTTGACCAGGCGGGCGCACCCACCTCCCAGCCGCTGTGCCTGTGGGTTGCTAGCGGTTTACAGCTCTCCCTTTTCTCTGGAGAATTGCCTTCTGCCCAAGAGGAGTGAGAGAAATCTCTCACCGCGTACCAACCGTGGGTGACTAAGGATGTGTTAGGAGTTAGTTGCACAGTTAGGTGGTCCGGACCAGGGTCCCCAGCAAGAAAATATGGAGTCAGGACAGCCAAGACAAAATAGCACTGTATTGGGCTTAGACAGGACCACACAGGCAGTCTGCTTTGCAGCCTTTGCAGAAACGACCTCTGTAAAACATCCTAAAATAAGGCAAATGACCACAAAGCATTTGCGAGGGGCAGTTAAGACATAAGCCCCCAGATGCCAGCAAAAAAGGACCATCAGCAGGTTGACATTAACCTAGTAGGTGGACAGATATGGGACCAAAGCTCTGACTGGTACGGCCCAGCACACCCTGATTCCTTAAGATGGTTCTGCAAAAGAGCTCATAAAAATCCCTAAACTGAGAAACTCCAGGGGCAACCCTCTCAGGGCTCCCTCTGTCCCCAGGAGCCTTATACTTTTGCTCAGTAAACTTTGCTTTGCTGCCACCACTCTTCAGCTGGTCTACCTCTTTGTTCTTCCAAGTGGTGTGACCAAGAATCATAGGCATTAAGGCGGAGAATTCCTGCAACACGTAGGGCCTAAAAAGCTCCCTGCCTTAAGGTGGGACTGACTTTATGGGCCAATTCATGAGCTTCCTGTGAATCAGATTGTAGCTGGACCCCAGCTGACACCATGTCCTGACTTAGTTCTGCGCCATCCACTTCCCTCCCTTCTGTCTCCTGAGAGGACTCCCTCCATGAATCCCATGCCCCCCCAAGCCCTTTCTCCTGCAAGAGAACCTGACCAGAGGCACTGATGATGTCTCCATTTACAATGGGGAAACTGAGACAAGGGAGGCCAAGGAACCTTCCCAGGAGCCATCCCAGACTTCACAGTAAGCTGTGCAAGCAGCATTTGAACCCGAGTAGTCTGAGTCTATGCAATTTATCACTGCTCTTCATTTGTTTTTTTTTTAAAGATTTTATTTATTTATTTGAGAGAGAGAGAGAGAGAGAAAGCACAGAGGGAGAGGGAGAGGGAGAAGCAGGCTCCCCACTGAGCAGAGGGCCTGACATGGGACTCGATCCCAGGACCTGAGATCATGAACTGAGCCAAAGGCAGATGCTTAACCGGCTGAGCCACCCAGGTGCCCCATCACTGCTCTTCGTTTATAAAGAACCTGTAATGTGCCAATAAATGTCATGTCTCAGCAAACATGAGTTGTAGCTCCTTTGCTCAGATGCTGAGCGATGGAAATCAGTCATACGGGAGCCTTGTACTTCCAGGAGCTTATAAGCTCTTGAAAGAGACAGTCACCAGTCGAAGGCAGTGATCATAGGCATAAACACACACACACTCAGGCACAGCCGTACACACACATGTACACGCATACAAGCACATGCCTGCACATGTCCTGGTGCCACGTCTGCACATACATACACACACATACACACATACCCAAGCCACACCCTTACAATGAAATTCCCTACAGATTCTAAAAAAAAGTCCTAGACTCGGGACACCTGGGGGTGCTCAGCGGTTGAGCAGCTGCCTTTGGCTCAGGGCGTCACCCCCGTGTCCCGGGATCGAGTCCTGCATTGGGCTCCTCGCAGGATGCCTGCTTCTCCCTCCATCTATGTCTCTGCCTCTCTCTGTGTGTCCCTCATGAATAAATAAAATCTTAAAAAAGAGTCATAGACTCTGTTCTAAAAACATATTTTCAATGGAAAAACTAATTTTTTAAAACCTAACATTTTAAATATTTTAACGTATGTAATTCTTTTTCTTTTAAATATCAGCAGGATCATTTCTGCTTGTTTCCTTCTTTATGTTTCTGTACAATAGGAGGTTTAAAAACACACAGATACACAAAACCAGATGCATATTACCATGTCCAAAGGGATATTTTATTTTATTTCTTTATTTTTAAAATTTTTTTAAAGATTTTATTTATTTATTCATGAGAGACAGAGAGAGAGAGAGAGAGAGAGAGAGAGGCAGAGAGAGAAGCAGGCTCCACTCAGGGAGCCCGACGTGGGACTCGACCCCGGGTCCCCAGGACCATGCCCTAGGCCGAAGGCAGGGAACAAACCGCTGAGCCATTCCAGGGATCCCATAAAGGGATATTTTATGTATTTCAGAGAATAATAATAACGGCACCTGTGTGAGGCTAACCTGTGGTCTGATGAACAGAAGACGAAATGAAACTGTGGGTCATTTGAGGGCGTGATGATGTGGACATTAAATCTTTAGATGTTCATTTGTTCCCACATTATGAAGTTCTGTTTTCTAATTACTGAATTCCCCAGAGGCCGCCTTCTCAGGCTCCCCCTCCTAAGCTCGCAGAGCCGCTCTGTCTGCTTCCCAGAGTCTGAGGCCTGCATGAAGGCCAAGTGGTCCCCAGACCTGGAGTCCTGGGGGTGAGTTCCTGCCTTACAACGACCCCAGGCAAGGCCCTGGCCCTCTTGGGACTCCAGTTCTCAGCTGTGTGGATGCAGAAAATGACAGCCACGTCATTTGGTGAAGGGCTTTTCGTGAAGACGAAAGAGGGGAACACCTGCAGGGCACCTCAACCCAGCTCTGGTGGAGAAGACGATAAAGGAATGGGAGCACGAGGGGAGCTGTGAAACAGCAGGGGGTAGAGGCGACTGCAAGAGCCCCTGGCTCCTCATGTGGCTTGGCGACCACACAGTGTGGCCGGAAGCCGATGAAGAGGGGCCACGGGTGCCCCTTCACCTGGATGGACCAGTGAACATTTTGCCACAGCTGTTGTACTGATTATTATTATGAATGGTGGTGGGCCGGTAGTAGTAGTGGGAGCGGTGTCGGTAGGAACATTGGAAGCAAATTGCAGACTCTGTGACCCCGTGCCCCTCAGATTCATTAGGATCTGTCTCCTGATGGCAAAGACATTCTTTTCCACAGTAGAATAACCAAACTCGGGGAACTCAACAAGTGATAACAGTATCATTTCGTAATACACACTCTCCATTCAAATGTGCCAATCGTCCCCAAATATGTCCTCCATAGTGTTTCTTTCTTCCAATCCAGGATCACAGGTGGTTGTCATTGGGTTTGTTGTGTCCTCTAGGAGAAATCTTTATTGTATTCCAGTATCACCAAGATTTTCTTCTAAAGAAAGAAGTTTGATAGTTGTAGCTCTTATTTTTTAGTCTGTAAGTGGATTATTGGTTTAATGGTGATATAATTTATTAACACCATTGTTCACTTGATGTTCACAGTGTCCTAGCTTAACCTGTATAAGCCCCTCTAAGCCAGCTCCCATTTCCTTTTGATAGATTGCCACAATTTTTTTAGCATATCCTTGGTTTTTGGCATAAGAAGATGACTCTGGCTCACCTTATATTTTAACTGTTTTGTGTCTAGAATCAGCCATTTTTCCCAGGGACCTTGGTTCCTTTTAGTATCGTAATATTTAAAAACCATGATCTGGGCACTAGGTTGCTCACTGCTGTTATAGCATGATTGCTTCTGTCTGTCTGTCTGCCTATCTATCTACCTACCTACCTACCTACCTACCTACCTATCTGGATTACTTCAGATATTCCAAAGCAACAAATATTTTGGTGTTCTTTTTAGTCTTCTCCTGGTTCATATTTATATCTGTCTTCTCCCACAGTGAGAACCCTGGCTCCTAATACATCAATATATGTACTTACTTGCTTAATTTGACGATACCTCGAAAATAGTTTCAGAACTGCTGTAACCATGATCTGTATATATATACATATATATATATATATATATATATATATATATATATATATATAAAAGCCCTATTAAACAGAATTTAATATTTCTTTTTCACTGTTTTTTTTCTTTTTTTATAGTGAGGGTATTTAAAGTATTGGCTCAAATATTATTTGAATTAATTCTTTTCTTTTTCCTCCCTGTGGTCATCCTATTAATTTCAAATACTGTTAATTGGTTTCTGTTTGCATTCAATTTTCTTTTTTTCTCACACTTGTGTTGTTTTTTTTTTTTTAACATTTTATTTAATCATGAGAGACAGAGAGAGGCAGAGGAAAAGCAGGCTCCCTGCGGGGAGCCCCATGTGGGACTCAATCCCAGGACCCCAGGATCATGACCTGAGCTGAAGGCAGGTGCTCAACCGCTGAGCCACCCAGGTGTCCCAACATTAACAATTATTAGCCTGTGATAGAAGTATAATAAAGATGTACAGAGAACTCTAAAGTAGAGTTGGCAACTGTTATTTAACATAGCACTGAAAATCCCAGCCTCAGCAATCAGACAACAAAAAGAAATAAAAGGCATCCAAATCAGCAAGGAAGAAATCAAACTTTCACTATTTGCAAATGACATGTCTATGTAGAAAACCCAAAAGACTTCACCAAAAAATTTCCAGAACTCATACATGAATCCAGGAAAGTCTCAGGACACAAAAGGAATCTGTTGCATTTCTATACACCAATAATGAAGCAGCAGAAAGAGACATCAAGGAATCAATCCCATTTACCATTGCACCAAGACCCACAGGAGACCTAGGAATAAACCTAACCAGAGGTAAAGATCTGTAGTGTGAAAACTATAAAACACTTATTTAAAAAAGTGAAAATGACACAAAGAAATGGAAAAACATTCCATGTTCATGGATTGGAAGAAGAAATATTGTTAAAATATACTACCCAGAGCAATCTACATGGTTAATGCAATCTCTATGAAAATATCAACAGTATTTTTCATAGAGCTAGAATATACAATCCTAAAATTAGTATGGAACCACAAATGACTCCAAATAGCCAAAGCAACCCCCAAAAAGAAAAACAGAGCTGGGGGGTATCACAATTCCAGACTTCAAGCTCTATTACAAAGCTGTGATCATCAAGACAGTATAGTCCTGCACAAAAACAGACACACAGATCAATGGAACAGAATAGAGAATTCAAAAAACAGTGGAACAGAATAGAGAACCCAGAAATAGAGAACCCTTAACTCTAAGGTCAACTAACCTTCAACAAAGCAGGAAGGAATATCCAACAGAAAAAAAAAGACGGTCTCTTCAACACACGATGTTGGGAAAACTGGACAGCCACATGCAAAAGAATGAAACTGGACCCGCTTTCTTACACCATACACAAAACCAAACTCAAAATGGTTGAAAGACCTAAATGTGAGACAGGAAACCATCAAAATCCTAGAGGAGAACACAGGCAACAACCTCTTTGACCTCAGCTGCAGCAACTCCTTACTAGATATGTCTCTGGAGGCAAGGGAAACAAAGGCAAAGATGAACTATTGGGACTTCATCATGATAAAAAATAAGTTCTTTTTTTTTTTTTTAAGACTTTATTTATTTACTCATGAGAGCCACACACACACACACACAGAGGCAGAGACACAGCGAGAGGGAGAAGCAGGCTCCATGCAGGGAGCTCGACACTGGACTCTGGGATCATGCCCTGGGCCAAAGGCAGATACTCAACCGCTGAGCCACCCAGGCGTCCCCCAATGAGGTTAAAACCTAGTGCAGCAGGTATGCATGGTCGCAGCTTATTGAATGGCCGGAAGTGTGCGGAGTTCCCTGGGCTAAAGTTTCCCAGGGTGGCCAGGCAAGCAGGAAACAATCCTCTGGCGCCCAAGCACAAAGGGATAGTCAGGGCCTTACTTGGAGCACCTGGTGTCCCCACCAGAGAGTAGGCAACCAGTAAGTCACAAGGCCCTGGCTGGGGCCAGGAGGTCAACTGATTCTGGCACCACCTGATTCCATCACCTTCGCCCCCAGTGTACAGCACTGATGGATCATACAGCAAGAGCAAATAAAAACAAAATCAGCACCCCAGAACCCCAAATAGCACCCCCTTCCTCCTGCAATGTCCTTCTAGCACCCTCTACTGACAAAGCTTAACATCGTGCTCTCTGTTAAGGAGAAATGCTTGGGTCCAGTTCATTGCCACAGAGACACAGTGGGTACTAAAGGGTACCACCGAAGCTGGGAGGCTCCTAACGTAAATTCTTCAAAGTTGGATTCATGAGTCAAAGGGCAAAGGCAAATAAATATTCTGTTAGATTTTGATGACTTTAACGCTATTGGGTTTATCATTCTGCATTCCCCCCAACAATTTATTAGAGCACCCTGATAGCTCACGGCCTCATCGACACAGGGTGCTGCCAAGCTTTTTGCCTTTTGACAATATGATAATTGTGAAATTTTATCTCATTGTCATTTTAATTTACGTTTATTTTGCTGTTAGTAAAGTTGAACATCTTTTCATATATGTCAAATCATTTTTATCCTTTTTTTTGGTAAATTGTTCTTTTGCCCATTTTTCTATAGGGGTTTAAAATAAGTTCTTAACTAGCTTAAGAGCAGGATAAAAGTCAGGGCAGCTACAACTGCAAATTACTTACGAAGGAACAGTTTTGTCGGGCTTCTTGTTGTTGTTTTCCCTTAACTTAGAGACTGATGTTCAAATCTAAGTTTGGTTTATTTCAGTATTTACTGGGTCCTCCCCGTGGGCCAGACACCGGAGATAGCCTAAGACGTGGTCCTTGCTGTTTAGGAGTTTACATCTTCGTGGGAAAACAGACGTGTGAAATTACATGGGAGACAGTAGAACTGTGATTAAAATATGAATTAGGAGATAAGTGGGCTTGGGTGCAAATCCTAACATTGCCCTTTCAACAATTAGCTGTGTGAGGCTGGGCAGGTAGCTATCTTTCTGCCTCAATATCTTAAGACAGAAAATAATGATAAGCACCTCAGAGAGTTCTTATAATAATTATGTTACTTATTATAGGGAACAACTAATATACTGCCTGGCACATAGTAGACATACAAAAAATGGTAGATAATAATAAATAATAATGATTATAATAATAATAACAAAAGTGATAGAGGAATTTATAGACTGCTATGGTAGCATATATATATATATACTCATATATATACTCATTAAATTTTATACTCATTGAATTTTAGATATATATACTCATATATATACTCATTAAATTTTAATTTAATTTAAAAGTGTATTTTGACTAAGTCATCAAAAATGTTTAAGCCATATGCAGTATACTTCGTTTAATAAGATAATTTATTACATTTTTTCATATAATTTTCCTAAGTGTTGATGAAATAAAGGTAAATGCTTAACAAATAGTAAAATCACAAATATAAAAACCACCAATCTGGTATCCTGAATTGTTAGTTATATAAATAAAGTATTAGCATAAAATGCGAGACAGTAGAATTCACATGTTGTCATCGCTTGAGGGTTTTAAAGACTTAGTTCATGCAAAGAATTACAGTTCATTGACTCATCCACTTACTAATTTTCTCTCTGTCTCCATTTATCACATATATACCAAGAAGCTAAACATAAATTCCAAGCTTATGTCTAATTTAAAATATGAAATATTTAAATATATTTGATAAACATGCTTAATTCACTATGTCATCTACTTCCTCTACTTCATAAGTTAGCAAACATGTCCTAGGAATCATGATCTGAAACACAGCTAAAAGAAAAAACATTTTTGGGGGTGCCTGGGTGGTGCAGTCGGTAAGGCGACCGATTCTTGGTTTCAGCTCGGGTTGTGATCTCAGGATTGGAGATCGAACCCCAAGTCCAGCTCCAAGCTCAGCATGGCCTCTGCTTGTGATTCTCTCTCCTTCTCTTTCTGCCCCTCCCTCTGCTCACACACACTCTCTCAAATAAATAAATAAATCTTTTAAAAAAAAAAACACTTCTGTTTTATTTTACCTAATTATAAATGTCCAGCTAGGTCTTGAGGGACATTCATAAAATACAGAAAACCAAAAAAGCAAAAAAGTCACATATAATCTTACTACTTAGAGATAAATTGCATTTGGGTTGTACCATATTTTTAAAAAATTCACCAGATATTTATTGACCTTCTACTATGTGCCCAGTCTAATTTTTGTTTGTTTGTTTTTTAAGATTTTATTTATTTATTTTGGGGGAAGGCAAAGAGGAGGAACAGAGGGAGAGGACAGCAGAGCGTGGAGCTGGATCTCACAACCCTGAGATCATGACCAGAGCTGAAATCAAGAGTTGGACGCTCAACTGACTGAGCCACCCAAGCCCTCCTGCCCAGTCTACTTAGGACACCCAGGCTTCTTGTGCCCCAGGGTGGCAGGAAGTAACTCTGTATTGTTTTTCTCCACCCCCCTGAAAGAATGATGGCCCTGCTCCCTGGGCTCAAGACATGGCCTGCAAAATCTACTCTAAAATGTTGAACTATGTTACACGTGAAATAATCATGTGTGTGATGTTCTGGGGACCTAGAAGAGCCTGTACATAGCACTAGTTAGAACATAGGCTATAAATTCTAAGAATACACATGCAAATATCACTTTTTTCAATGGTTTTCCATCTTAGTTTGAGCAAGGAAGGCTAAAAGCTACGGACATTTTGACAGAACTTAAAGCCCTGCTTTGAAGTAAAAAACCACTCTCAAAACACCAATTATCAGATGATTATTCTTTTTTTTTTTTTTTTTACGATTTATTTATTTATTTATTTAGACAGAGAGAGCCAGAGACATAGGAAGAGGGGAGAAGCAGGTCTATACAGAGAGCCTGATGTGGGACTCGATCCCAGGACTCTGGGTTTACACCCTGAGCCAAAGGCAAACACTCAGCCACTGAGCCATCCCTCAGGTGACTATTTTTATTTAAAAAGAAGGGATTCCTCAGTGGCTCAGTGGTTGAGTGTCTGCCTTTGGCCCAGAGCCTGATCCTGGGGTCCTGGGATTGAGTCCTGCATGGGGCTCCCTGCATGGAGCCTGCTTCTCCCTCTGCTTGTGTTTCTGCCTCTCAATCTGTATCTTTCATGAATAAATAACTAAAATCATAAAAAAAAAAAAGTGATTGTCTTGGGACGCCTGGGTAGCTCAGTGGTTCAGCGTCTGCTTTTGGCTCAGGGTGTGATCCCAGAGCCCCAGGATGGAGTCCTGCATCAGGTTCCCCTTGAGGAGCCTGCTTCTCCCAATACCTACATCTCTGCCTGTCTCTGCCTCTCTCTCTCTGTATCTCTCATGAATTTTTTTTTTAAAAAGTCATCTTAAAAGAAAAAAAGTGATCTTCTTTGCTAAAGAATTTGTTGCAATCACTTTTTAATTTTGTTACATTAACTGAATGGGGGCTACTATGAGTTATTTTTATCTGAGTTCCACAGTGCATTTCAATTTCAATTTAATTTACCAGAGATTTATTTGAAGTGTGAATTTTTGAGACCATGTTAACTGTATATGCTTCTAAATATCTCAAATTTCGGCTCTTGCCTGGGACCGTGGAGGAATCCAGCTCAGCAATGCGGGCATGTGCTCTCTCTGCTAACATTAGTTCCATTAGAATGCAACTCAATGGATGGGGCTTCCAAACTTCTCCGAAATTGCACTGGTTTGCGGAATAGCTATAGTTGTGTTAAGATTCGTATCTTCCATAATAGCTTCTAATATTAAACTTTAAAGATTCTAAATTGATTTAGATTTCTTGATAAGTTCTTAAATGGGTCTTGTCCTTGTCATCCTTTCTCCTGTGCCCCCATGTCATTACTGGTATCAAAACCATCTCAGGGACTTCTTCAAAAATCAAAATACAAGAACATACAAGTCGAAAATGTGTCTGTCACCTTGCAGGCTCATTCTCCAAGGACATTTTCTCTTGCTATATATATATATAATGAAATAAGAGGCATAGTGCTCAGCAATTGCCATTTTGACATATTCTATTTAAGGATTGATTGCTTTTTCTAACATTTTTGAATGATATTAATATTCAAAAAAGAATCACAAGGGACCATCTGGAGTTGGACGGAAAGCAAGTAGTCAATGAGTGACTCTCGGAAAGACTGCCCAACAGTTTTATACATTGCTGGTGAGAGTAGAAATTGGTAGGACCTTTCTAAAAGGCATTTTTGCATCCCACAATTTGAGTTATTAATTCCATCTGGGCATTAATCATAAGGAAATAAGAAAGATAAAGATGTTATGGTGAGAGATATAAAGGTAAAATGGTGAAAACCAGGGGAAAAGCCAAATCCTCCTCCATAGGAAATTGGTTAAATAAAACATGGCACCCGTATGATGCTGTGGCAGACAGCTGGCTGTCCAATTTCCATTCTCCTCTTCTTTGTTATTAACAAGACCCTATATTATTGTGGCCAGCAATGTGGTTGGCTAAAAATACTACATTTTACAGCCTTCCTTGCAGATAAGGGTGGCCAATAAGATAGGAGCAGAAATCCTTGGGTGAGACTTCCAAGTGCCTGGATGGCTGCCTGGACCCAGCTGTCTTGATCACTGCTATGATGGCTCAAGCCCCAATAGCCATGTGGGGACCATGACAGAAAAGCCAAGAGAATTGTAGCGACTGCAATTCTGACATCCTTGAACCACTGTAACAAAGCCAGCAACTGCCTCCTTCCAGATGTCTCATTATATGAGAAAAATAAACCCTTCCATGTTTATGCTACTTAAACTCTGTTCAGAGCAGCCAAACACAATTCCTAACTGACACAGATGAAACATTCTGCAACCATTTAAAATTATCTTTCTGAAAAATGGAATAAAATATTAAATGAGAAAGCCAGAATACAAACTCTTATGTGGTCTACCCTATTTTGTTCTTAAATTATACGTATATATTTTTTATATGAATGGAAAAGACGAAATATATTAAAATGTCAAACGGTGGCTGTCTTGGGATTGGGGGTTATTTGTTATTACTATGACTTACACTTTCCTATGCTTTCTAAATTTTCAACACTGACATTTTTTTTTAAAGGATGTTTGTAAGATTGCCTAGTACACACACATGACTGGTAAGATTGCAAATTGGTTAAATGTACGCTTTTTGGAAAGCAATGGGTCGACACGGGTCAAAAGCTTTTATAGTTTCCATGCTCTTACTCTCTGTTTCTACTTTGACCTCTCTTGGTATAATAATATTAGACTCAGAAAAGGGATTATGCCCAATGATGTTTGCTACAACTCTCTTTGATACTGAAAGAATGAAAACATACCAAATGTCCAACATTAGGAAAGCTTGTAATTAAATAAATGACAGTATATTCATCCTATATTACGCAGACTTACAGATCATGATTAAAGCAAGAAAAAGAACATTCTGGAACTTGGTTTAGAGTTATTTTCATGTCTCTAGATCCCCCTGCCACGGAAGCAGTGATGGGCATCTGTACCCCTGATCTAGAAGATATTTCTAGCTTCAACCAAAATTAGATTTTTGTCTGAGTCCACAGCAAGAAAACTGTCCTGTTGAGAAAGACAAAATGTTTTCCTGTTATGTTTCTGTGTCAAGAGCCAAGCCTTGAAGAGTCATTTCTTTGGGTTCTGTCTGTCTGTCACGGCAGCAAGACGCTGAGACGGGTGACCTGGGTGGGAGGAGGACATAAAGGGCTGGATGGAGAACATTCGTGCTCCGAGGAAGCAGCAGCTGGCTCTTGTGCTCTGCGTCACATACTCTGGGCTCACTCACGTTCTACAGAGGCTACATGGAGGCCTCTATGTCATGACACCCACATGCAGGTACCCAACTGTTTCTCTCCATTTTTCCGCAGCAAGGTGGGGAGGTGCTTTGGATCTGCTCAACCCATGAAGGATGGAAGTTGGTAGATAAATGTCCCAGCCTCCCATCCTTTGAAGAAACCCCAGAGGTTCTCCAGTGAGACTGAGCTCTGGTTGCCCAGAGCAATAAGTAGCTCTATAATACGCCTTGTTTTTCCTTTTCCTTCTCAGTTCTGTACTCTTACTGGAAGTCACTTCCTAAATAAATAACCTGCATCCCAACCCTTACCCCAGGCTCTACTTTGAGGGAAAACCAACTGAGACAGATAGACCGTGAGATGAAAGAGGAGGAAGAGAAGTATCAGCCCTCGTTTATCCAACTTTGGAACGCCAAGAACATCGATAGCAGTAACCACGGGTACATTAGACCAATAGTTTTTGAAAAAAAGACATTAAGTGGAATAAAAAAGAATATTTCAGAGTGCATAACATGCAGTAAGGGTAAGTACTGTTCCATGCAACTTCTTTTCAGGTGTGTGTGTATACGGGGTCACAATGTATAATGTATTTCTCCCAATGGCTTGTGGTCCAAAAAGCTAGAAAACCACTGATCGAGGATACCATATGAGTTCAAGGAGTCCCTACTCTGTTGCAGCAGAATTACTTACACATTTATGAGATAATTTTATTTTTTAATTAATTAATTTTTTAAAAAATTTATTTATTCATGAGAGACACACAGAGAGAGGCAGAGACACAGGTAGAGGGAGAAGCAGGCTCCATGAAGGGAGCCCGATGTGGGACTTGATCCCGTGACTCTGGGATCAAGACCTGAGCTAAAAGCAGATGCTCAACCACTGAGCCACCAGGTGCCCCTATGAAAGAATTTTAATGACGTGGAAAATGGCTTCTGTTGGGGCCTGAGCATGGTGGGGGGAAAATAACAAAATGCGGAATACAGTAGGACCTCAACTATGTCAGAGAAAACCTATGAAGGAAAAGACCAGAGTCATGCATTCATTTCCAGCTTTATCCAAAGTGGCAAATTCCTAAAAACACCATGAGTAATAAAAAGGCACTTAATTTAAAATGAGTGTACTCACATGAAATAAGGGAGAAGCAGGAGACACCAGGTAGGGGCTCTGTGGGTCTTGTTCCAGAGTGCCTAGAGTCCTGTTTGCACCACAGAAGACAAGAATGATTTGTTGGATGAAAGAGTGGAAGTTAAGGGGTCACATGTTCACAAATCCTAATCTTAGAAGCACACAGCGTTGCCTGGCTTCAGGGAGGAGGGATGCTGACTGATGGCCCTGCTTTATGCAGCTACAAGAGCTGTATACCTTCCAGCATTTGCTGTGGCCTCCTGGGCGCTTCAGACATGGGAGTTGCTACAGATCCTGCTGTCATCATCCATTTAGGAGACAATTCTGTGTGTCTGCTTTGAAAAAGGTGTTAACTTTTTCACTGATTTATTGAAAAAGCAGTGTAAATTAGTTGTTAATAAGGTGAGTGGAAGGCATATATGACAACATGTTAATCATGGTTTCTTCTGGATAATGGGGTTATTGGGGGCACCAAGGTTAGTACGGATTTAAAAGCCAAGCCCTGTGTTAAACTATCTACTAGACCTGTGTTTTGTTCTCATGGCCACCCAACAAAACAGATACTGTTATCCTTACATGAGAGAGGATCAAAATGCTTAATATTAATAGCCAGTAGTTATTGAGCAATAACTATGTACCAACAGTTAATGTACCTGAAAGCTTTATGTATATAATCTCATTTAATTCTAACAACCTTATGAAGGAATTATATTTATTTTCCCATTTTACAGATAAGGAAAGGTAAGGCTTCAGGGAGATGATTTGTGAAGAAAGAGTGAATGAACACAGCAGATATGGTGCTTGCTCCTCGTTGTCCCTAAGGGCTCATGATTCACCCTTGGCCAACCTCTGGGAACGTGGCCCTTGGAGACTTCTTGGTGTTGGTGATTTGTGATTTTGCTCTATACACGCTGAGCAATGACCCATGTCCCCCTGGCTTGTCAGGTTGTTTAGAATTAGTGTCAAGACTGAGGATGTGCACCTGGTTTCATTGTTTGGTCCTGAGTTTTGGTTGCCACTGCAGGTTGTACGGTGGTATCTGCTTATGCTATAAGCCTCCACTTAAAGGCCTTGGACCCTGAGACTCCAAGAGGTGTCCTGGGGCAAAGACATTCCCTATGCTTCTCCACCAGAGGGAAAGCACATCCTGTGTGTTCTTAGATGAGGAAGAGCTTTGGAAGCCTGTGACCGATACCTTTGAATTTCAAAGATGCACACCTTTTCCTGATGCTTTTGCTCTGTATCCTTTGCTCCCAAGAACCCTACCAAACTGCTATTGGATCTTGTAAATTTTCACCAAGTGAAACACTATCCAAGACCATGCAACTAAAAGGTGGTAGAAATAGAATTCCGGCCCCGACAGACTGACTTCAGGCTTGCTCTTCTAACCATCATGTTCCACGATCATATGGCTAGCACGTGGTAGGTCTTACACTGAAAATTGGTGCTATTATTGTTGTGATTCCTTTGTTTTCTAAATTTGATGAATAAACATTATTTGATAATCAAAGGGAGACAAACCTTAGCAAAGTCCTTGGTAAGGCAATAGAAAGAAAAGGAATCTGAAAACAAGTCGACTATAAGGAAGTAAGTTAGAATATAACCAAGGGAAGGAGCGGTGAGCTTAAGTGTAAGACAGTTTTTCAGGAGAACATCTTCTCGCTCTTGGCATGGGCAAAAATGTATTGGCTAGGACATACAAAATACAAATCATAAATGGAAAAACTGATAAATTGGACCTCATCATTAAAAATTTCTGTTAAGATGTTAAGTAAATCAGAAGGAAGCTCACACATTGGAAGAAGATATTTGTAATAAATATATCTGACAAAGAACTGGTATCCAGTATATTTAAAGAATCCTTACAACTTAATATTAAGAAAATGTTAGAAGTGTGTAAAATACTTGGGCACCTGGGTGGCTCAGTGGTTGAGCGTCTGCCTTTGGCTCAGGGGGTGACCCCAGGGCCCTAGGATTGTGTCCCACATTGGGCTCCCCTTGGGGAACCTGCTTCTCCCTCTGCCTGTGTCTCTGCCTCTCTCTCTGTGTTTCTCATGAGTAAATAAAATCTTTAAAAATTTAATTAATTAAAAAATAAAATTATCTCATAAATGTGTAGATAATTCTGCTGCAGCAGAGTAGGGACTCCTTCGACTCATATGGTATCCTCTTCATCAGTGGATTTCTAAATAAATAAAATCTTAGAAAGAAAAAGAAGTGTGTAAAATATTTGAATAGATACTTCCCAAAAGATGTGAGTTGTAGGAATGGAAAATAAGCACAAAAGAGATTCTCAATGTGATCAATCACTAGAGAATGCAGATTAGAAAAACCATGAGACACGCGTACACATTCACTACAGTGGCTAACGTTCAAGATAAACAATGGGGAAACTAGAACTCTTATATACTGCTATGGAGAATGCAACCAGTTTGGAAAAACAGCTTGGCAGTTTCTTGAACACGTACATAGTATATAATGCAGCACTTCCACTCCTAAATATTTATTCCCCCCAAAAAATGATAACATATGCCCACCCAAATATTTGTATGTTAGTGTTCACGGAAGCTTTGTTCATAACAGCTAAAACTCGGAAACAACCTAAATGTCCATCAGGAGATACATGGAAAAAGAAATTATGGTCCCTCAATTCAATGGAATACTACTCAACAGTAAAAGGGAACAAACTTGATCCATCCACCAATGTGGATAAATCTCAAGGACATCATGTTGGGCAAAAGGAGTTGACACAAGAGAATGCCTACTGTATGACTATGTTTTTTTTTCAATTTTTAAAAATTTAAAAATTTTTATATTTTATTTTTTTATAAATTTGTTTTTTGTTGGTGTTCAATTTGCCAACATATAGCATAACACCCAGTGCTCATCCCATCAAGTGCCCCTCTCAGTGCCCGTCACCCAGTCACCCCCACCCCCCGCCCACCTCCCCTTCCACCACCCCTAGTTCATTTCCCAGAGTTAGGAGTCTCTCATGTTCTGTCTTCCTCCCTGATATTTCCCACTCATTTTTTCTCCTTTCCCCTTTATTCCCTTTCACTATTTTTTATATTCCTCAAATGAATGAGACCATATAATGTTTGCCCTTCTCCGATTGACTTATTTCACTCAACATAATCCCCTCCAGTTCCACCTATGTCAAAGCAAATGGTGGATATTTGTCGTTTCCAATGGCTGAGGAATATTCCATTGTATACATAGACCACATCTTCTTTATCCATTCAACTGATTATGTTTCTACGAAATTCCTGCGGTTGCCTTGGGATCTTTTGGAATGATGGAAATGTTCTACAGCTTAATTGTGGTGGTTATGAATATATACATTTGTCAAAACTCAACAAACTCCATGCTTAAAATGGGTACATTTTATTGAGTAGAAGTTATGCCTCCTTGTTGTTGATTTAAATATAAGGCAGCTCTTCCAAGCAGCAGCTGTGGCACCTGCTCTGACTCTGACCCTCCACCCCCAGACTCGACTGGAAGCACAGCCCCCCAGCCTCCCACTGGTATCAGATGCAAGAGCCTGTGCTTAAATAAGAAATCAGGCCTCACTAGAGACATCTGAGCAATGGTTGGACAACTACTTTTCCAGAACAAAAAGCAAACCCAAGCATCAGAAAAGGTGACTAATAAACATACCAAAAGCATGTGGTTGCACCAGAATCTGGCCAGATAAAACAGTTGGAGGAATTTCTTGGAACCTCCAATAAGCTTAGAGAAACTGGCGTTTTGGACTGTGTTAAAGGCTTCACAACAAAAGAAGTAAAACCTGAAGAGAACACCTGTTCTTAGAATATTGCTTCCAGAAATATTTTTGAATGACACAAAGGATATTCAGGAGATTTCAGGAAAATCGTATCCAGTGGAATGAAACCCTAGCAGCCAAAGCAGGACTCCTTGGCCAGCCCCACACAGAAGTCCCGATGGATGGACTCCTGGTGAGAGATGGCCAACAGCTGGTCCTCTAGAAATGAGGATTCTTCTGACAGAATTTCCTGAAAGTAGTAGCCACCATGTGAAACTGTCTGTCGTGACATTTGGGAAATTGAAACCTCTAGAGAAACAAAACTGCTATTTATTAAAAATAAATAGAAAGTCTTTTTCTTCCACGAAAATAATAAGATGCAACATCTGTTGAGACCTTGAGATTCAGTAGCTTGGTCACTTGATTAGAAGAAGAACTTCTAGGGACACCTGGATGGCTCAGTGGTTGAGCATCTGTCTTTGGCTCAGGATGTGATCCTGGGGTCCCGGGATCGAGTCTCATGTCGGGTTCCCTGCAGGGAGCCTGCTTCTCACTCTGCCTGTGTCTCTGCCTCTCCCTTATGTGTCTTTCATGAATAAGTAAATAAAGTATTTTTAATTTTTTAAAATTTTTATTTATTTACGATAGTCACACAGAGAGAGAGAGAGAGAGGCAGAGACACAGGCAGAGGGAGAAGCAGGCTCCATGCACCGGGAGCCCGACGTGGGATTCGATCCCGGGTCTCCAGGATCGTGCCCCAGGCCAAAGGCAGGCGCCAAACCACTGCGCCACCCAGGGATCCCAATAAAGTATTTTTAAAAAAGAAAATAATTTCTTGGGGTGCCTCAGTAGCTCAGTTGGTTGGGTCCAGCTCTTGGTTTTGACTCAGGTCACGATCTCAGGGTTGTGAGGTTGAGCTCTATGTCTGGCTCCATGCCCTGATGGGAGTCTGCTTGAGATTCTCTTCCTCTCCCTCTGCCCCTCTCTTCACTCTCTCTTGGTCTCAAATAAATAAGTAAATCTTAAAAAAAAAAACAATTTCTAATAGTTTCTTCAAAAGATATGCATATAAGTCAGTTTTATTGAAAGAGGAATAGTTAGTGTTTTCAAATGTTGTAGAAAGGTGGGGAGAAGATAACTGGAGAAAGATCACTGGATCCATCAATTGGTGGGGAGGACTAGGGGTTTCGAGATTACAGTTCACTAGATCAGGGGGTCAGAAATCAAATTGCTGTGCAGCCCGGGTGGCTCAGCGGTTTAGCGCCACCTTCGGCCTAGGGCGTGATCCTGGAGACCCGGGATCGAGTCCTGTATTGGGCTCCCTGCATGGAGCCTGCTTCTCCCTCTGCCTGTGTCTCCGCCTCTCTCTCTCTCTCTGTGTCTCTCATGAATAAATAAAGAAATAAATAAAATCTTTAAGAAAAAAAAAAGAAATCAAATTGCTGTGTGTGAGAAGGGAACACCTGACATGTAGAACAAATTGGAATGCTTTTGGTCGATGGGGCACAAGACGCCAAGCTCACACAGGGCATATGCTAACCATGGAGCAATAGCTCCCAAGCTGCTGGAAGCTGAAACTTAGAAATCTAATCAATAATCTATCACACTCTTTATTAAAGATACTTTGTGATCTCAAGTAGAGGAATGTAAAGATTCTCTTCAAAACAAGGCATTATTTATCTGTTCAGCCTCCTTTGGGTCCTTCTGTCAGTTCTCAGCAGGAGGCTTCCCTTCCCACTGGCCTGAGAGAGTTCCTCTCCCGTTGGGATGAGGTTCCTCATCGATCTTCTCATCCTCCACAGTGCGTCCCCTCTGTACCAGGGAGAGGGAGCCTCCTCCGATTAAAAGCTCTCCGCTGCCTGTCCTGGGAATCCTACCACCGCCCAGCCGGGAAAGTGCCCTTCGTCCACATGCATTTTCAATCACTACCCTATGCCTGCCTTCCCTTTGCCTTTACCAGGGGCTCCTTTAACCCCCAAAGCAATTTCTCCAATCTCTTTTTGCACCAAAGCTGTCAAACTTCTCAAGTTAGTCAAACTCGTCCTCAGTTACTCTTTCCAGATCATACTTTCCCACAGTCTGGCTTCCTCCTCTGTCCCCAAGAACCTCCCTCATGCCAAATCCAGTAGCCTTTTTGCAGACATACCTCCTTAAGCTTTCTACAATATCTGATGTGAGGGTCTAATTCTATTCCTACTAAATGTCCCTCTTTGGCTTCTGAGGAACCTTTCCTCCGTGATAAGTGTCCCACCCTTCCTCTTCCTCCACTAAGCCTTCTGACCAATCAGTTTATTTTTATTTCATTTTATTTTTTGAGAGGGAGAGGGGCGGGATGAGCAGAGAGAGAGAGGTGGGGAGAGAGAATCTTAGGCAGGCTCTAGGCCCAGCGCAACCCTGAGATCATGTCCTGAGCCAAAATCAAAGTCGGAGGCTTAACCGCCTGAGCCACCCGAGGCGCCCCTCTGATCAACTGGTTTTGATGTTCCCTCAGATGTTCTGTAACATTCCCTCTTCCCCACCTTCCCTCTCGGGCAGCACTTCTCAAATGCTCAAGGCCATACAGCTTACCCGGGACTCCTGTTCAAAAGAAGATTCTGATTCAGCAGGCGTGCGGTGGAGCCTGGGAGCCTGCATTTCTAACAATCCTCCGTTGGAGGCTGGAGCTGCTGGTCCAGAGACAGGCTGAATACCAAGATCTCAGGGAACAGAGCTTGCAAACAGATTGAAGCACAAACACTCCAAATGTGTGTAGTCCAGCAGGAAACGCTCTGAGTCATAATTTCAATATCACAAGAACGAGCATTCAGCGAGGATGACCTATGACTTTATTATTTAGTTTTGTTAAGAAAAAGCAGTTTCCCTCAGTATAGTACAGATTGGGAGGGAGAAGAAGCCCCGAATGTTACAGGTAATTAGTCTGTTTTCCATCAGCAAAGGTGCAACGAGGAGGTCAGATCAGGTGAGGAGGAGAGAGGCCTACCTAATGCCCCGCCTGGAAGGCACCTGGAATGCAACGGCTTTTTACTAGAATATGTATCGATCACTGAGTGACAAGAAGATTCAGTAGCTCTCACTTCTGAATTAACCAAACTTATATCCCCTCACATATGATTGTTCAATTGCATCCACTGCCTTTCTTCAGAGATTGTGCTCTTCAACTGGCATTTGATTTTAGATTCATCTTCCCAGACCCATTCAGCTAAGCCAGTAATTCAACCTTGATGGGATGTCAATGATCACCCAGGAAGATAACAGTCACGGTCTTTCCATGGCACAAAGCTTTGAAAGGCTGGCTTCTTTCATCTCCTTTCCTCCTGTGTATTAGAAAGATTTCTGCCACAGTTGGAAAATTCATTCAATAGCATGATTTGGGCTTGGTGATTAGGAGATGCCTAAGCTACACTTTGTTATTTAATCACCTACAAAAAAAAAAAAAAAAAACGGGCCATTTATTGCCTCCTGGTACTTTAGCAGTAGAGAGACATCGGATTTCAAATCTTCCATGAGTCCACTAAAATTATGCTCTGAAGAAAATAAGGTGGCATTAGAACAGAGAATATTTGGGAGCAATTTCTTGATGAAAGGCCGTACCTACTGAGGATATTATTTCAGGCAACTGAAAAATAAAGACTGAATTAGAAAGCAATTTGTGTCAAGATGCAAGTAATAGCTACTGGAATAGCAAATGAATGTAGTATTATCACTGCTATTGAAATGAGTCAAAATTAATTCACAGCTAACTATTTTTCTAAAGATGGAAAGAATTTGTGGGTTTACTATCATGAACACTCAACAGTACATGTTAGCATTTGTCAAATCCTAAATGCAAATATTCTGATAATTAAATAAGTTCAGCAGAGGATAGGGAACAGAGATTTTCCTTTTAAGTTCATCAAGCAAAACCTGACACTTCTTTGAGTTATCTGATTGAGAATAATTAATTGTAGACGGAGATGAAGCCAGGCTTGGTTTTACAGTAACAGTACATTTCTCTTTCTGTTCCTGTGTTCTAAGCAATTCATCCAAGGAGAGATCCCAGGCCTAGAAGAGGTACTGCTTAAAGCCCACCAGGAGAGGAAGTATATCTCCTTTCATCACTAAATCTCTGCTTGATTCACACAAGGACAAGTCTACATTTTCATATTTCAGAGGCCCAAGTGTACAAGAACAAATGGTCCCAGCACTGTCCCATCCATGTTCCTGTCATCACCAGCATCCCAAGGGAGCCCTGTGGCTAGTGGGAGACTTGGGAATTGCAGGAAAACACACCAGGGTTCAAGTCTGGGCGAGGCCATCTGCTGACTCCAAGATTCTAAGTAATTTCCTTAGCCTCTGAGAGATACAGTCAACACAAATGGGGTTAATATCACCCAATCCTTAGAATGACGAGAGCTAAACAAGTGAACAAACGCGAAGCACTCAGTCTGGTCAATCAAGGGTCGCTGCTGTTGTCATCAGGATCACGTCAACACTCCAAAATTACCATTCTGAAAAATCTACGTCATTCCTCCATTGTCTGTGGAATAAAGTCCAGGCAACCACCTCCGGATTAGTTCCACTTCCACCCCAAATTAGTTAACTCACTAACCCCTGAGTATCCTCTGGGCTTTCCTGTTTGTCTATTCACTCATTCAATTTTTCATTAATTTGTTTATCAGATATTACTGAGTAACAAATATTAGGGTAAGTGCTGAGGTTTCAAAGATTAGTAAGACATAGTCCTTACCCCCAAGGCGGGTCCACTAGAAGAGACAGCTATCTGTTTAAGTATTAATAATGCAAAGGAAAAGCTGCTGTAAAAGACAAAGCGCTGTGAGAGCACAGAGAAGGAAGCATTTAATTCAGATCTTGTGTTCTTTTGTCATCCTCGATGTCCTCCTCTATTACAGAAATCTTATTCAACTTTCAAAATGAAACAATTCCAAACATCGATCTCTTCAGCACTTACCAGGTGCTTATTGAATGCTTATTCCCATGCTTTGGGCCGAGCAGCATTTAGAAATGGTGTTTTACATCTCTGAATTGCTGCTTCTTTATTACCTATCCTATATTCTCTTGTATTCTCAGTCACGCCATCACGTGTCTCTACTTTCCAGTTTTTTGTGTTCCTTCAAATCAAAGATTGGGTCTTCTTGGATGAGTGCCTGCAGCTGCTAACAAAGCTGAAGCAGATAGTAGATGATCAATAAATGTCTATTTATTGCTTCTAAGTCTAAATACCAAACTGAGTTTGAGGTTCAAGCTAAATTCTAGAGGATGTTTAAAAGAACTAAATTGATTAAAAATGACGTGTAACATAGGCTATTGGTAGTGGACACTTGAACAAAAGAGGCAGAAAGGATTCTGGGGAGGTATCAACAATCTCAGCCATATCTCTATCCGGGTTTTCAATATAGGGTGATTGGTTCCAGTGTTTGACATTGAGCAAGTCCTAGTATGTAGGAATAAGATACTGTCACCAGAATGACATTCACATTAATGAATTTCCATCTTTGAAGAACTGATCCACATTTTCCAGACAAATGCCATTATGATCATTTAAATCCTTGATAAATTTTCTATATACTATAGTGAAACCACTTCCATTTTTGTTTTATACTCCCATTTTTATTTTACTGAAATTATTTTCATTGATATCAGTTCCCCTTTATGTAAAATTTACAACAGAGGTTGGATTCACCATTCAAAGTTTTTTCCATATCAAACTTTACTGATTATATTTTTGCCACTTTGGGTTTTCTTTTGCTGCTCTCATTTTTACTAATTCCAAATTCACCTGGGCCAAATTGGACATTTCTGAATGTTATTAAGAAGGTCTAATGTCTAGAGTTTTATTTCATGTTGATGATTTCTGTGAGTCTAATTTTCCATGTCAATTCTTAGCTTTCAGTATCACCAAGAAGATATTATTCCTCAGCAAGCATTGTGCTTTTTGTAATAAATTTTTATTTGTGAGCAGCATTAGCCACTGTCAGTTGATTATTTCTCACAAGTCCAATGTTTGCCAGTGATCTGGTCAAATTGTCCTTGGGGTGAAAAAAGAGGAGTCCAAAATGGTACTGTCAATGGAGAAGGAGCATAATTTCCTGCTTCAGAGGTCACACATTAGGGATGCAATAGTTTCCCCTCTCTACTCTTATAATACAAACACCTTCCAGAAGAATAAGAGGCTAAAATATCCGTCAGGGAGAGGCAAATAACCGAGAGTATCTACTCTGCAAGACTGCCAGGATTCAAACCCCATCTCTATAATTTACTAGCTGTGTGACTTTTGACACGTTTACTTATTAATTTGTGCCTCAGTTTCCTCATTTTATTTTATTTTTATTTTAGTTTAGTTTCCTCATTTTAAAATTAGAATTGTGATAATTTTTTTTTTTTGAGAGAGAGCAAGTGATCCTGAGAAAGTAGGGCAGAGGAAAAGAAAGAATCTTAAGCAGGCTCCACGCCCAGTGCAGAGCCCAACATGGGGTTTGATCTCATGACTCTGAGATCATGACGTGAGCCAAGAGTTGGACTCCACTGACTAAACCACCGAGGCACCTCTAGAATTGTGAGGATTAGATGAATTAATAGGCTCAGAACAACACCTGGCACATAATGACACAGGTAAAAGTTAAGTTCCATTATTACTATTATTCAGAACGATTCCTCCAAATATATTGCTTCATATCTTTGTTCAACTGTGCCTCAGTTTCCTCTCCTAAAAAATGGGGCTATTACCAGTATCCACCTCAAAGTGTTGTTGTGCAATCTGAATGTGCAATATAGGGCTTAGAACAAGTGTGTCACCCTGGCACCGGCTGAAGGGCCCTGTAAGTGCTATTTTGCTGCAATTTTTTTTTTTCACCTTCAAGTGAGTGAGTTTACAGAATCCCAAGAGCCCAAAACCTGGTTCCCATAGACAATATTATAGAGACCCCGTAAATTGCCTAGGGCCCTGAGATGCAAAAGGGTACCACCAAATAAATACAAAGATACATAAAGGAAACTATGTAGCTATTTAAAATGCTAATCTACAATAATCTAAACCTCATCAGGGTAGGGACTTTTGTCCTTTTTGTTCCTTGCTATGTACCCAGAATGTAGAAGAGCTCCCAGTACATCTTAGGCAGTCAATAAATATTTGTTGAATGAATGAATAAATGAATACGAAGACTGTGTGGCAACATTGAAAGTGCTTCTTATATGGTATTACTAGAGCAAGATATAAAACTATGTCACGACTTTGCAGAAATATATATATGCTTATGGTGATCGATAAACAATAATGTGTAGAACTGAAAATAGTTGTGTTGTTCCACTGTCTGGGATATTGTTGTGTTTTTAGAAGGGAAAACAAAGAAGGTAAAGGTAAAAAGATCCTAAAGGAAAAATTATAGCTATGTCATTCCTTTCTATAATGTAGAGTACCATACCCATATCCTTTTAAGGTTGGTCTTGAGAAGTTTAATTATGATCATACCAAAAAAAAAAAATGGACTTAAATCAATGAATTGAGACCTTTGATTATTTTTTTACTTTCTGATTTCAGGAGAAAAGCACAAAAGTACACAGATATAAATGGAATACATGTGCTGTATATCCGACACGGACGCAGACACACACATACTCTTTCAGATTATATCTTGAGCTGATTATCCATTCAACACAATCTCCTAGGGCATCTACATCCACCATACAGTACAATGAGTATTTATGTTCATAATGATCTTTCTGGGGCACTGCAAGGACTTCGATCATCAAACAAAGATTCAATTACTTTTACCACCCTACACTTCCTAAGGCATTAAAGAGGCTAATGCATTTTAGAAAGATTTTTCTATGGGAAGATTTGAACAAAGGGTGTCGGGTTAATTTTTAGTTAACCAGAAAATTTAATTAACCGGAATGACTCGTCCCCTGAACGTTCCCATGAAATGAGGTTTTATTGTATTTTGATTTCTGAAATCTTTGTCCAGCTTCTTCCTATTAATAGTGGCTGGTACAGTTCTGGAGTCAAACTGCTTAGGGAAGGTTAGATTGCTGCTCTCAGTCTTAAAAGACAAAAAGAAAGCAGGTAAAAAAAAAAAAACCAACCCACTCCTCCTTGAATGGTTCTCTGACTATGCTTGACTTTGACCCTTAGATAAGCTGCATGAAAGAATCAGCTCAGTAAGAGAGAAAACGGGAGTTTGGGGTCTTATAGTTTCTATTTAAAGTTATATTAGTGCTATAAGTCTCATTTTGAAAAAATATACATTAGCCATTAAAAATTAATTTATTTTTATTTGTTTTCCAGATTAATGGTCCTTCTAAAATAGAAAATTGAATGAAGACTTAGTTATTTCATTTGCAAAAGCTAATTGAAGCACATATTTATGAAATTAGACACGGAGACGTGAACCACTACCACCCACTCAACCACAACGAGAATGATTTTTTTACTTATGAGACAGGATAAAAGAAGAGAAATTAATATGCATGTGGTAATTCCTTCACCCTCCTTTCTCAATCCTGCCAGTGCCTCTTAAGGAGTCTGGGTCTTTTGTGATGATAATGGAGATAATGGGCAGAGTTGAAAATCTCAGAGTTAGGAGCCAGATGAGAGCAGAGGCCCTGGATTTTGTGCTTTTTAAAATATTAACTTAAATTTAGCAATGTTTGCATGCATGCAGTTAGATTAGGACAATTATTTTTGAAGACTTCATGATAAATCTGCAATCCCTCAGGCTTCCCCTTCTCCCTCATCCCCAGTAGCAGGCTTCTCACAGGGTGTCAATAGTGTTCCAAAGAAGCAAATCCCCCCCCCCCCCACAAATACGTATCAAGACTGCTTGTGTCGTCATGTTTGCTGGCATATCACTCGCCAAATCAGCTCACATGGCCAAGCCTGAGCCAATGTGGGGAGGGATACACAGGACAGGCATAATGAGAAGAGTCTTTGGTCATCATAATAATCTCCAACACATGTTGAAACAATGGGACTCCCTTTTTTTGGTAATAATTTCTACCCTCCAAACTTAAAGTTGAAATTCACAGAACTGAGTATTTTTATGGCTCCATTTCAGGTTGAGTGAAATCTCAGGAATGCCTGAGGGCTCCTCCATTCACAATGCACAATGAAACTTCTGAGTGTCCCATTCCCCATCTTTCTCTCTGCCTCCCGCACACCCTCAAGTAGTGTCCCTGGACTTGTTTTCTTTGTTGTTGCTGTGACACAAATAATGTGACTTTTTAAAGCCACCACTTATTATCTGTAGGTCAGAGGTCCAGGGAGCATGGCTAGGTGCTATGCTGGGTGCCAAGCTTAAATCAAAGTGTCAGCGGCCCGGGTTCTAATTGGGAAGCTCTGGGGGGAGAGTCTGGTTCTGGAACATTCAGGTTGGTGGAACATTTGCTGTCAGGGCTATTGGAACCTTTGCTGCCAGGGTTTGTTCTTAGCTTCCAGAGACTGATCACATTCCTTGGCTCATGGTCCCCTATGTCTTCAAAACCAACAATTGCAGATCAAGCCCTTCTCAATCTTCACATCTCTCTGTCCTCTCCTTCCCCCTCATCTTTCTGGTTTCCCTTCTGCCTTCTTCCAAGTTCAAGGGCCCAAGGGATTACATTGGGCCCACCTGGAAAATCCAAGATAATCTATTAGTAGCCTCAATTCCATTTGCAAAGTTCTTCATAGCAATCCTCAAATTACTGTTTGACTGAATAAACAGGACCAGAATTTTGGGAGGAAACCTTGATAATTTTGCCTAACATACCCTCAAAGTCTCTTTCTTTTCTTATAATCCTCATAAAAAATTCTCTAAAATCCATTACTAGGTGGGGAAATAAAGATGTTTCTCCTGCCCACTCATCTCTTTAAAAATATTCCCAAACCACCAAAAGAATAATAAACTAAACCAAGCTCTATGTTTTTTTTTTATTAAACTAGAAAAGACCTTTCCTATCACAATATATAGATAGAGAAAGCAGATGGAAAAATTGTAAATCATTTAACAGAGAGGATGAAATGCAAACTTGGTGCTGATGAGAAACAAGCCAATTTGCCTCACAGAAGTCTCAGAAAGGGTCATGAATTCAATGTACTTGAGGGTGAAAAGAGTTACTAGAGTTACTGATATTTGAAGTTTCCCAGTAAAAATTCCAGCTTTCCTCCTGACCTATCTAAAGGAAGCTTTCCAGTGGTCATAGGACACTCACGCACCCAGGAGTTCCAACCAGCTTTCTAGTGTTTGACTTTTTAATATGAACAGAGTCAGGTGCCTGGGTGGCTCAGTTGGTTAGGCATCTGCCTTTGGCTCCGGTCATGATCCCAGGGTTCTGGGATTGAGTCCTGCATCATCCCATCATCGGGTGCCCTGCTCAATGGGGGCCTGCTTCTCCTCCTTCCTCTGCTGCTCACTCTGCTTGTGCTTTCTTGCTCTGTCTCAAATAAATAAATAAAATCTTTAAAAAAAGAGAGATGGGGTGCCTGGGTGGCTCAGCAGTTGAGCATCTGCCTTTGGCTCAGGGTGTAATCCTGGTGTCCCTGAATCAAGTCCCACATCAGGCTTCCTGCAGGGAGCCTGCTTCTCCCTCTGCCTATGTCTCTGCCTCTGTCTCTCTTTCTCTGTGTCTCTCATGAATAAACAAATAAAGTCTTTAAATTTTTTTTAATTAAAAAAATAAAAAAAAGAAAGAGACAAGGATCATCAGGTAGTTGTAAGGACAAAGACTAAATCAAACCAAGTAAAACAAACAAACAAACAAAAAAACAAAACAAAAGAAAAAACGCAGAGGAAACTCAACAAAACAGAAGAAAACTCAAAAGTAAATGTAACTAATATTCTTAGAGAGATACAAGAAATAACTTCCATACAATAAGAAGAGCAGACCATAAGAGGAAGAATCTTATTTTCTGATACATTAAAAATATATTTAATAGAAATGAGAAAATTAATATATATCTTGAAAGAGGAAGTCTGGGAAACCTCCCAGAAAATGGCTACATTGAGTAGAGCCATACAACAGAGAAGATAAGCACATTCAAAGATCATTATAAATAAACATCACATATTTTCCAGAAAGGTAGAAGAGAAAAAAGGAATGAGCGAGGGGGAGGGACATCATCAAGAGAAGAGAATAAGTGTCCCAGATTTAAGGACTAACCCATGTGCTCAGCCCAACAAATGAGAAAAGACCTAACTGATATGCATTATTGTGAAATTTCAGTAAACCAGAATAAAGAGAAGATTCTGAAAAATTTAGGCCACATTCAAAGATCAGGAATCAGGGCATTGTGGGTCCTCTCAACAGCAAGAGGAGAAACTTACAAAGAGTAGCACCATGCCTTGAAATGACCGAGGGGAAAATAATTTTCCACCTCAAATTCTGCACCCAGACAGTCAAATGTAAGGTTAAAATAAAGACATTTATTTTTTGCCTTACCGGGCTTTAAAAACAAAAATCTCTTTGTTCACCCTTTCTCAGAGTATTATTGGAGTAACACGCCATCATCCCCTCCCCATAGACCTACCCCAGTGCAAGAAGGAAATAAACTAAGAAAGAGTGATCCAGGAAACAGGAAATGCAACGGAGAAGCAATGGTAGTTCCCAAGATGCTGGCATGGGAGGCCCTAAGCCTACAGCTGGGAGGAGACCTAAAGAGCAATCATTGCCACCTAGAGCACAGCAGAGGGTTTCTGGAAGAGTTTCTTCAATAAAACCCCAAACCAAAACAAAACAGAAGAGGAGAAATGACACATTTCCCAACAGATTTGACTGTGTAGAAAACAGTTACTGAGGGGTATTTTATAAAGCAGAGTTAGAGCGTGTAGGAAGACATCATCTATTTTTTTTTAACTCAAGTAATTTTAAAAGAAAAAAATCTAAATTTCAGGAAAAAACAGTTTAAAGAAAGTAAGTGCAATCTGAGTACAATACTTGGCTCAGGAGCTAACAACATGAATAAAAACCCTGCATGTGGCTTTAATAAAAGGTAGAGATCTGATGATATTACAGGGCTGCGGTGGTGGGGAAGGACGGAAAAGTGATAAAACCGATAAAATGTAGAAGTGTTAGAAACTGAGGGGACCACGTGACATGGCTAACAAAGTGGAAAGTACTAGAGGAAGTTGCCTCCGGGTCTGGTTGGCGGGTGGTGGGTGAGGAGGGAGGGCTGAGGAGCCACAGGCTTATTATAAACTTTTCAGAAATAATGATCTTTTTATTTATTATTATTATTTTTTTACTTTTAAGCATTTTTATTTATTCACTTGAGTGACAAAGAAAGAGAGAGAGAGCACATGAGTGGGGGGAGGGGTAGAGGGAGAGGGAGAAGCAATCTCCCCACTGAGCAGGGACCCCTGACCCCAGGCTGGATCCCAGGACCCCGAGCTCATGACCTGAGCCGCAGGCAGATGCTTAACCAACTGAGGTGCCACCCAGTCACCACAGAACTAATTTTCTTTTTAAACCTATTTGCATGTAAACATTGGGAAACTTTAAATTACAGTTTCATCTTATTTTTTTAGATTATGATTTAGAAAACCCCTAAATCTAGTCTACGGGGTCTTTCTTCTCATCAACATCCTAACTCCCTAAGATTTGCAATTTCTGCCATAGAGAAGAGAACCCACTGACACCTCCCCAAGAATGTAGCCTCCCAAACAGCCTGGGCGGAACACAGAAATGCCCAGCCAGCCCACATAACTATGAGATCTAAAGGTTATTGCTTCAGACCACTAGGCTTTGGGGTGATTTGTAACTCAGTAATAGGCAAGTAGTACAACATGTGGCTAAAGCCAGTAGATTTTCCCTCCGCATGTAGGGTACACATCACTGAGAAGCACACTGCGTACCGGTTAAGGGCATAGATTCTGGAAGCGTAATGACTAGCCATTTTCTTTTTTTTTTTAATTTTTTATTTATTTATGATAGTCACACAGGGAGAGAGAGAGAGAGAGGCAGAGACACAGGCAGAGGGAGAAGCAGGCTCCATGCACCGGGAGCCCGACGTGGGATTCGATCCCGGGTCTCCAGGATCGCGCCCTGGGCCAAAGGCAGGCGCCAAACCGCTGCGCCACCCAGGGATCCCTGACTAGCCATTTTCTACCTGGAGGCCTTGGGTGAATTGCTTATTTGTCTCTCATTTTTCTCATCTCTGAAATGAGGATAATAATAACAACAAACGTCCTCCCTGGCTTGTCCTCAAGCTTAAATGAGTTGATACTTGCAAGACAGGGCGCGCCCAAGACCGTCTACATTCTTTCTCATTGTTAGCTATTATTTCAGTTACTCTTTAAGCAGAGAACGATGCCTAAAATCCAACTACTTTGGTTATAAATATAAATCTGGGCAACATTAAGATCTCGAGGCTAGAGCCCTAGGAACTAAAGGAAACTCCAGTCCAGACGTTCAGACCAACTGACTGGTCAGGCAGGCTTTTGTTTGTTTAGCTTGTTATAGTGGAAAATTTTAAACACATACAGAAGCAGAGAAAACAGTTTAATAAACTCCTATGTACTCAGCTTCAGCAGTTACCAACTCATGGCCAAACTCGTTTCATATAAATTTCTCCTTCTTGTCCCACACTGGATCATTCAAAACCAATATCAGATATCATATGTTTCATCTTTAATTATTTTTGTATGTATCTTGAAGAGACGAGACTTTTTTCTTGTAAACATAAACCTATATCAATATCACTCTGAAAATTTTTAATAATTCTTCCATACTAGCAAATATTAAGGTCAGACTCAAATTGCCCTGATTTTTTTCTTTATACTTTGCTCAAATGAGCATCTAAACAATCAAGATCTATATATTGCAATTGGTTGATAGATATGCCTGAAGTGTGGTTTGTATAGTAAAAGCAGGATACAGGCTTGATTCATGCCTCTTATTTACCACTTTTGGCATCAGATGTGGAATCCTAGATCCTCAAAAGTTGAGCAATCTCTTCAAAAGTGGAGTGATCTTTTCATCTGCTCTAGGCCTCATGTAAAATCAGAGGATAGGATTAGGTAATATCTAAGCTCCTTTCATCTCTATGATTCTTATATTTTATGTCTCCAACATTCCTCAGAATTGTGTAAACTTCTAAATCAAGGTAGCCTTTTCTTCAACCCCTCCTCCTCTCTGAATACTTTCTTCTCTGCCTAGCCAACTCCTACTCAACCCATAAAGCCCAGCTAGGATGCCACTTCATGCAAAATACATCACACAGAACAAATGCTAGTTGGGTGCTCATCATTTCCATCTCCTGCCTCTCTACTCACATTGCTTACTCCTCTGTCTACCCTCCTGTAGCACCTTGGCCTCACCCCTCTTGGAGTCCTTATTATGGTATACTGGAATTATTTGTCAACATATCTCTTTCCTATGATCGTATGTTGGTTCCCTGGGTCAGTGAGGTCACAAATAAAATGTGGGTCTTACTAGAGTGACCTAATACTGGCTTCAGGCCTTAGAGATAATGATGAATTTCCAGAACTGTGTTGGTGAACTCTCAAAGGCCTCTTGACCTTTTGTTATTCTCATTCAACTTCCTACATATAGGATGCTCGGGTTCATTTTTAAATTGCCTGTTGGGATGGTCTTAATTTGAGTCTATGCCTCTTGGAGTAAATGGTAGTCATAGTCTCCCAGCAGATTTCATCAGTCTTTAAAACTGGTGCAACTTAAAATATGGCAATTGGAGATGACTGACCACACAACATTTTGGGGGATTTAGCAACAGTGAGCCCAAGAAAAGTGGATTAGTTTTTCTCCTGTGTGTACATGTGTATGTGTGTGTGTGTGTGTGTGTGTGTGTGTGTGTGTGTGCTTGTGGGCATGCTTCTGTCATTTGCTCTCAGCTCACTTGATTTCGGAGCACGGGTTGCCAGTCAAATCACAAAAATAAGAATGAATTGATAGCTTATTTTCAAACACACTTTGCATGGAGTTCCAGGGTGGGAACCCCCAAGGATGAGTTCCAGTGCTCTCCTAATAGAATGAAGCTAGTCCTCTTTGACTTCTGATTTGCTCTGTGAAAAACACTGATAAAGGCTCAAAGTGACTTGGCCAGAATGCATGTGATGTTTTAAGCAGATTTATGCTTTTATGTAAAAAAAAAATACAATGAAAGAGGGGCCCAGCATACAAGTTAAATTGTTCCTTAAAATATTAGAAAGTATCTTAGAAATTACTTTGGCAACAGTGTAAAACAATAGCATTCCTATGACCCATGGAGAGCTAGACACTTTACAGCACTCTACAGTGCTACAGTGACATCATAAACATTGTAATGTCAAGATGCTCAGGAAAAAAACATGGTATTAACCAAGCAGAGAGGTCTTGGTTTATTCACTTGGGGCAGTTCTTCACTATCATCTTTTCATGTATTCCAATAGTTCCAAGAGATGAAGGACACAAAAATGACATCACTGTTGATGTGAGGTTGATGTTTCTTGTTGTTAGAAACCACATAAACATTATGATTTAAGGAATATTTTTGCCCAAGATTCTTAAATATGTTCTAGATCATTTGGGAAATTATTTGAACTTCAAAGAGTGCTCTCTAGCTCCAGTGGAAAGTAGGCAGAGGCAGCAGCCACTGAAGCTTCATGTGAGAAATCATGGGCTGCTGAAGTATTCTCTGTTCTCTATGCCCTTTCTTGAAAAACAATACAACCACACCAAGTATACTTTTTTAAACCAATGCTTTAAAAATTCATTAAAGATGACTTAAAATTCATGCAACACATTGGTGTAAATCTAGTCCTGTTCCTCCAACCCCATCTCTTCCCCAAAGGACATTTCAGCATAAGGTGGGGGCTCTGATGGCTCCAAATTGTACCCACTGAGATACTTTAGGCATAATAGACACTTTGCAAACATTATTTTATTTAATCCTTCTAATAGCAGCCAGTGTAGTTATCACCATCCTGAGGTGGTAAAACCTTCAGGGTTATACTCACATTGTCGAAATTCTCAAGGGGCTCATACACACGTGCGCATGCACACACACACACACACATACACACACACACAAGCTAGACTGCCAATTTGTTAATTTGACTGAAAACTATCAGGAGACTGAGTTGTTCAACATGTCCTCTCCCTCTTAAAGCAAAGCCCCAGGGGAAAGCCAAGTCACTCACAGATGACTACATGGTATGTTCACCATGTAGGTCCATGTAGGAACCAAAGGCCCTTCCTGGGGAGAGTCAGGAAGCAAGGAAGCCAGGGGTGTATACACCAGGCCTGTGGGTCAGTATCCAGGACAGAGGTTGCCCACTCTCCAACATTCTAACACTTTGGATACCCCTATTCTAGAATCACCCCATTCACCTAAAATAATGACCAATGACAAATACTTTCTGAGTCCTGAGAATAGAAGATAACTCAAATCGTCTAGCAGCTTCAGGTTTAAGTAAGTGCCCTGAGTACAAATAATCATTGGGTAAGTTAGCAAATCAACCTTTTGGTTATAGAAGTGCCACACAACATAGAATCCATGGGTGCATTCTCTGTGATAAGATATTTCTCTACAAAAACTTTTTCAAGCGTCTTTTCATTTCTATGATAATCAAAAATAAAAGAGAATATGAGCATATTATATTGCCACCTTATAAATGAAAGATGCGGAAGAACTGAATCATAAACAAGATAGCCAAGGCAGCCGAACACTGAGACTGCTCTGTAGCAGGCAGTAGGCTAGTCACGTGGCAAGAAGCAATTTAGTTTCACCCACCACTTCAAATTAATGCTGCTAACTAGAATTTTATTGATTTTGCAATTTTGTTTGGTTTAGAATGATACAAGATCTGTAAGTATAAGGCACTTACATGTAGTTTTACAAACATTCAAGGAACATTATAATAAAAATAATAGAGATCAACGCTGGGGTCCATCAAAAAGTTTTCATTTTTTAAAGAGCTCTACACATTACTCAAATGTGAGAGTAATAGCTGACTTCAATTAATTACCTTGATTAGATTCTCTACTCCAACACATTTGAGTTACCTATGCGGATGGGGGAAATTATCTCTCTTGTATTGAGTTTTACTAATTGAACTCTAAGAGGCTATGCGGTAAGCTCAGTAAATTGACTATACTCCAAAAGTCACATTCTTTTCCTATGTCATTCCCTCTCTCCCCTCTTCTCGTCTTTCTGTCAGCACACACAGGGATTGTATGAGGGCCTACATTCAATGGACACAAATATGAAAGGAATAGGAATGATTCCTGCCCTCATGGAGCTTTTAGGTCTGAGCAGTGTTTTCCAGATGCTCTGGTGATAAGCAGTACATGGAGGACTGTTCAAATACACATTTCCAGAAGGGACTTGTGGGAAGATGGCAGAGTAGGAGGATCCCAATCTCACCTCATCCCACGGATACAACTAGATAACATCCACATCAATGTAAATAACCCAGAAAATAACCAGAAGATTGGCAGGATACTCACAGCTAAATGTAGAGAAGAGGGTAAGAAGGGGGAGATATAATGGGGAGCTAAACAGACCCTCACAACTGTCCATGAAAGGGAGGGATGCTGGGGGCATGGAGAGGGGAGAGGAACAGACTATCACACGGGGAAGCCCATGTGGGAAAGACAGATCTCCATAACATATGGCTTAAAAACCAGAGGGGCCTAATTTTATGAGTTCTTATAATCAGCAGGGCTTAATACCTGGATTTTAAAAAAGATTTTTTTTATTTATTCATGAGAGACACACAGAGAGGGGCAAAGACAAAGGCAGAGGGAGAAGCAGGCTCCCCGCGGGAAGCCTGATGTGGGACTCAATCCCAAGACCCCGAGATCACGACCTGAACCAAAGCCAGATGCTCAACCACTGAGCCACCCAGGCACCCAATATCTGGAACTTTAAAGATCATGGGCTCAGCTCTGGGAGAGACAGGAAGCCAAAAGGAAACTGAGTCCCTACCCTTAAAGAGACAGCATAATAAACAGCCCCACAAAGATATAGCATAGTAGCAGAAATTTAAAAATCACCTGGGGTATACAGGACGGAGATTTGTTTATTAATCTCAGAGTATGTGCTGAAGGGGAATTGGGAAACTTCTCCAGGAAAAAAAAAAAAAAGCTGGTGGGCACCATTTGCCTCTTTCAGCCTCCAGCATAAACACAAGGACACCTGCAGGTTCCACAGTGGTTTCAACACTTGCCATTTAGCTTGCTAACAGTGCACCCCACCTACATGTTCTGCTGAAGACCTGCCCCCTTCCAATATGTCCTTGGCTAGAGCCTATGCAAAGCATTGCCACAAGCCTGGCAGTGTACAAGCAGCCCTGACTGAGGCCAGTACCAATCCCAAGTGACTCCTGCCCCAGGGAGAGGAGAAGAAAACCACACACACCAGTCAGATCGTGGTCCAGCAGTGGGCTGTGGTCAGACATCTGGTCTCACTGCAGGCCCCACCCATCAGTGAAAGCTTTTCAGGGGACAGACAACACAGGGAAAGCACCCTCTAGTTTGGTGCTACTGCATCATTGGCAAACACCTGGTCAGACCCAACTCAAGTTTGGTGCTACTGCATCTTTGTCAAACACCTGGTCTGACTCAACTCAAGCCCCAGACTAATCAATTAACACCACAGAGACCAAACTCTGCCCATAACAGGCAAAGAGAGCCACTGCAGATGACTAGACTGAAGGTAGAAATGGCACAGATATAATAGGAGGGCACATACAACACACATAGGAAATAGCCCTGAAGCACCAGGTTCTGTGAACAGGGAACCTTGCACTGCATGCACTACAGGGCCTCTTCTTCATAAAGTCTCTACTTTCAAGAACAGGGGATGTATGTAGCTGACATTCTTAACATACAGAAATAGACACAGGGAGTTAGACAAAATGAGGAGACAGAGAAATATGTCTAAAATGAAAAAACAGGACAAACTTATAGCAAGAGACCTAAATGAAACAGAGATAAATAATATGCCTGATAGAGAATTTAAAGCAATGATCATAAAGATATATTCACTGGACTTGAGAAAAGAGTGGAGGAACTAGTGAGACCTTACCAAAGAGATAGAATAGGTAACAAAGAACCAATCAGAGATGAAGAACACAATAACTGAAATAAAAATACACTGATAATAAGTAGTAGACTGGAGATGTGATGATCAAATCAGTGACCTGAAGCCATAATAGTGGAAAGCATTCAAGCTGAACAGGAAAGAGGGGGAAAAATTAATAAAAATAGATGCAGGAAACTCAGTGACACTATCACGTGTAATTAACATCTTCATTATAGGGATCCCAGAAGGGGAAGGGGAAGAAAAGGGGGTAGATAATTTATTTGAAGAAATAAAACTTCCCTAACCTGGGGAAGGAAACAGAAATCCAAATCCAGGAGACACAGAGAGGTCCCAACAAAATCAACACAAGGAGGTCCACATCAAGACACAGAGCAATTAAAATGGCAAAAGGTATTGATAAAGAGATATTTTTTTTATAAATATGGATTTTTAAAAATTTTTATTTATTTATGATAGTCACAGAGAGAAAGAGAGAGAGGCAGAGACACAGGCAGAGAGAGAAGCAGGCTCCATGCACCGGGAGCCCGGCGTGGGATTTGATCCCGGGTCTCCAGGATCGCGCCCTGGGCCAAAGGCAGGTGCCAAACCGCTGCACCACCCAGGGATAGCCGATAAAGAGATAATTTTAAAAGCAACAAGAGAAAAGTTACATATAAGGCAAAACCCACAAAGCTATCAGCTGACTTCAGCAAAAATTGTGTAGGCCAGAAGAAAGTACATGATATATTCAAAATCCTAAAAGAAAAAACCTGCAGCCAAGAATATCCAGCAATGGTATCATTCAGAATAGGAGAGATAAAGAGTTTCCCAGATACACAAAAGTTAAAGAAATTCATCAGCAATACACTAGCTCAACAAGAAATGTTAAAGGGGATTCACTGAGTGGAAAGGAAAGCCTGTAAGTAGGAGTAAGAATAGTAGGAAGCACAAAAACAGTAAAGTTAAGTTACTTATAAAAATCTGTCAAGAAAGGAGCACCTGAGTGGCTCAGTTGGTTAAGTGTCTGACTCTTGATTTCAGCTCAGGTCATGATCTCATAGATCAAACTCTATGTTGGGCTCTGTGCTGAGCATGGAGCCTGCTTAAGATTTTTCTTTTTCCCTCTGCCCTTCCCCCACTTGCTCTCTCTCTCTCTCAAAAAAAAAAAAAAGTAGTCAAGAGACTCAAAAAAGAAAAAGATATAAAGTATGACATCATATACTTAAAATGTGGCAAGGAGAGAAGTGAAAATGGGTTAAATCTTAAGCAACTGTCAGCTTAATAGAGACTGCTACATACAGAAGGTGTTATTTACAAACGAGATGGTAAACCCAAATCAAAAACTAGTAATAGGTATGCAAAAAATAAAGGGAAAGGAATCCAAGTATATCATTTTTAAAAAAGATTTTATTTATTTATTCATGAGAGACACACAGAGAGGGGCAGAGACACAGGCAGAGAGAGAAGTAGGCTCCATGCAGGGAGTCTGATGCAGGACTCAATCCTGGGACTCCAAGACCACCACCTGGGCCAAAGGCAGGCACTAAACCACTGAGCCATCCAGGGATCCCTGGAATCCAAGTATATCATTAAAGAAAGCCAACAAACCATGAAAGGAAACAAGGGAAGAAAGAAACAGAGAAAATATATAGAAACAACCATGAAACAAGTAACAAAATGGCAATAAATGCATAATCTATCAATGATTACTTTGAATACAAATGGACTAAATGTTCCAATCAGGTGAGGGTGCCTGGGTTGGCTCATTGGTTAAGGGTCCGCCTTTGGCTCAGGTCATGATCCCAGGGTCCTGGGATTGAGCCCTGCATCAGGCTCCTTGCTCAGCAGGGAGCCTTTCTCCCTCTACCCATCTCCCTACTCATGCTTGTGCACATGCACGCTCTCTCTCTCAAATAAATAAATAAAATATTTTTTAAAAAGACTTAGAGTGACAGAATGAATAAAAAGTAAGACCCATCCCTAGCCTGTTTATAAGGCACTCATTTTAGACTAAAAGACACATAAAGGAAATTTAAAGTGAGGAGATGGAAAGTATTTATTATACAAATAGAATGGGGGGGAAAAAGCCAGAGTAGCAATATTTACATCAGACAAAATAGACATTAAACAAAAATTGAGACAAAGAAGAACACTGTATGATCATAAAGGGAACAATCCAACAAGAAGATGTAACAGTTGTAAATATTCATGCACCCAATATGGGAGCTCCTGAATACATAAAGCAGCTGATAACAAACATGGAGGAAGTAATCAATAGTAATACAATAATAATAGGAAACTATAACATCTAACTTACATCAATGGACAGATTATCAATAAGGAAATGGTGGCTTTGAATGACACATTGGACCAGATGGATCTAACAGATATATTCAGAGCATTCCACCCTAAAACAGAATGTACATTCTTTTTCCCTTAACTTTTTTTTTTTTTTTTGTAAATTCTATCCCCAACATGGGGCTCAAACTCACAACTCCAAGATCCGGATCACATGCCCTAATGACTGAGCCAACCAGGCACCCTCACATTCTTTTTCAAATGCACATTTCACATTTTCCAGAAGAGATCACATATAAGGCCACAAAACAAGACTCAACAAATACAAAAAGACTGAAGTCATACCATGCATCTTTCCCAATTACAATGCTGTGAAACTAGAACTCAACCACAAGGAAAAATCTGAAAAGAACACAAAACATAAAGGCTAAGTAACTTGCTACATGCAATGAATGAGTAAACCAAGAACTCAAAGAGGAAATAAAAATATACATGGAGACAAATGAAAATGAAAACACAGTGGTCCCAAATTTTTGGAATACAGGTTTATAGCAATAGACGCCTACTCCAAGAAACAAGAAAAATCACAAATAAATAACCAACCTTACATCTAAAAAAGCTAGAAAAAGAAGAAGAAGAACAACAACAAAACCCCCAAAATGAATAGAAGAAAGGAAATAATAGAAATTGGAGCAGAAATAAAATAGAAATAAAACATAATAAAACAGAGCAATAAAACCAGGAACTTGTTATTTGAAAAGATGAACAAATTAATAAACTTTCAGCCAGACTCATTAAAAAAAAAAGAAGGAAGAAAAGAGAGGACTCAAATAAAATCAGAAAGAGAGTAATAACACCTGACACCACAGAAATACAAAGAATTATAAGAGAATGTTATGAAAAATTATATACCATAAAATTGGACAATCTGGTGAAATGGATCAATTCCTAGAAACATATAACCTACCAAAATGGAACTAGGAAGAAATAGAAAATTTGAATAGACTGATTATCAGCAATGAAATTGAATCCGTAATCAAAGATCTCCCAACAAACAAAAGTCCAGGACCAGAAAGTATCACAAGTGAATACTACCAAATATTTAAAGCAGAGGTAATACCTGTTCTTTTCAAACTATTCCAAAAATTAAAAGAGGAAAAAAATAAATAATAACTCTTTCTATGAGACCAGTGTTGCTCTAATATCAGATAAAGATGCTACAGAAAAAGAGAACTACAGGCCAATGTTTCTAGTGAACATAGATGCAAAAATCCTTAACAGAGCATTATTAGCAAACTGAATCCAACAATATATTTTAAAAAATCATACACCATGATCAAGTATGATTTATTCCTGGGATGCAAGAGTGGTTCAATACTCACAAACCAGTCAACATGACATATCACATCAACCAGGGAAGCAATAAAAGACATGATCATTTCAATAGATCCAGAAAAAGCATTTGACAAAAGTGCAGCGTCTATCCATGATAAAACAACCCTCAACAAAGTAGGTTTGGGGGGAGTTCAGAATAAAGGCCGTATGTGAAAAACCCACAGCAAACTTCATATTCAATGGGAAAAAACTGAAAGCTTTGTCCCTAAGATTAGGAATAAGACAAAGTCTTATTAAAGATGTCCACTTTCACTGCTTTTATTCAACATAGCACTGAAGTCTTAACCATGGCAATCAGACAAGAAAAATAAATAAAAGGCATCCAAATTGGTAAGGAAGAAGTAGAACTCTTCTTATTTGCAGGTGACATGACACTATGTACAGAAAACCCTAATGACTCCACCAAAAAGCTACTAAACTGATAAATGAATTTAGTCAAGTCACAGGATACGCAATCAATATATAAAAATTTGTTGTGTTTCTATATATTATTAATAATAAAGTACAGAATGAGAAATTTAGAAAACAATCCCACTGACAATTACACCAAAAATAATAAAATACCTAGGAATAAATTTAACCAAGGAGGTAACAGACCTGTACTCTGAAAATTGTAAAACACTAATAAAAGAAATTCAAGATCATAAACAAATGGAAAACTATCCCATACTCATGGATTGGGAGAACAAATATTGTTAAAATGTCCACACTACCCAAAACAATCTACAGATTTGATGTAATTCCTATCAAAATACCAACAGCATTTTTCTTAGAACTAGAACAATATCCTAATATCTGCATGGAACCACAAAACAGTCTGAATAGTTAAAGCAATCCTGAAAAAGGAAAACAAAGCTAGTGGTATGATAATTCAAATTTTCAAGTTATATTACAAAGCTGTTGTAATCAGAACAGTATGGTACTGGTGCAAAAATACACATAGATCAATGGAACCGAAAAGAAAACCCAGAAATAAACTTCCAGTTACATGGTCAATTCATCTTCAAGAAAGGAAGCAAGAATATGGAATGAGAAAAAGTCACTTCAACAAATAGTGCTGGGAAAACTGGACAGCAACATGCAAAATAGTGAAAGTGGACCACTTTCTTACACCATACACAAAAATAAATTCAGAATGAATTAAAGCCTTAAATATCAGACCTGAAACCATAAAAATCTAGAAGAAAGCAGAGGCGGTAATTTTTCTGACATGGGCCATTACAACATTTTTCTAGATATGTCTCCCAAGGCCAGGAAAATAGAAAAAAATAAACTACTTGGATTACATCAAAATGAAAAGCTTCTTTTAAAAAAAAATTGGTTTCAGAGGTAGAATTTAGTGATTCATCGGTTGCTTATAACACCCAGTGCTCATTACATCAAGTGCCCTCCTTAATGCCCATCACCCAATTATCCCTTCCTCCCAGCCACCTCCCATCCAGAAACCCTCAGTTTGTTTCCTAGTCTTATGGTTGTTTATAGAGTCTTATGGTTTGCCTATTTCTTAATTTTCATCTTATTCCCAATAAAATAAAATAAAAATAAAATTGCTTCTAATAAAATAATAAAATAAAATAAAATTGCTTCTGCACAGCAAAAGAAAATAATCAACAAAACTAAAAGGCAGCCTAGTGAATGGGAGAAGATATTTGCAAATGATATATCTAGAAAAAGGTTAGTATCTGAAATATTTAAAGAACTTACGAAACTCAATACCCCCCCCCAAATAATCCAATTTAAAAATGGGCAGGAGACATGAATAGACACTTCTCCAAAGAAGATATCTAGATGGCCAACAGACACATGAAAGGATTGCTCAACATCAAGGATCATCAGGGAAATACAAATAAAAACTACAATGAGATATGACCTCACATCTGTCAGAATGGCTAAAATAAAAAACACAAGAAACAACAGGTGTTGGCAAGGATGCAGAGAAAGGGGAACCCTCTTGCACTGTTGGTGGGAATGCAAACTAGCACAGCCACTCTTGAAAACAGTATGGAGGTCCCTCAAGAAGTTAAAAATAGAGCTACCCTATGGTCTAGGAATCATGCTACTGAGTATTTACCCAAAGGATACAAAAATACGAATTCAAAGGGACACATGCACCCCTATGTTTTTTGCAGCATTATTTACAATAGCCAAACTATGGAAGCAGCCCAAGCATCCATCAGTTGATGAATGGATAAAGAAGAGATGGTATATAGATATAATGGCAAATTATTGAGCCATAAAAAGAATGAAATCTTGCCATTTGCAACTACATGGATAGAGCTAGAAAGTATACTAATTGAAATAAGTCAGTCACCAGAAAGACAAATACCATATAATTTCACTCATATGTAGAATCTAAGAAACAAAACAAATAAACAAAGAAAAATAAAAGAGAGGGTAGTTTAGTTAGTCAAGCATCAAGCATCTGCCTTTGGCTCAGGTCATGATCCCAGGGTCCTGGGATGGAGCCCCGCCTCAGGCTCCTTGCTCAGCAGGGAGCCTGTTTCTCCCTTTCCCTCTGCCTGCCATTCCCCCTGATTATACTTTCTATCAAATAAATAAATAAAATCTTTTAAAAAAATGAATACTTAAAAAAAAGAAATGAGAGACAAACCAAGGAATGGACAAACTATAGAGAACAAAGTGATGTTTATTGGAGAGGAGGTGGGTGGAGTGGGGTGGGTGAAGTAGGTGAAGGTGATTAAGAGTACATTTATCTTGATGAGCACTGAGCAATGTATAGAATTGTCAAATTACTGTACTTCTGAAACTAATATAAATGCTGTATGTTAACTATACAGGAATTAAAAACAAAAAAACAAAAATAAAAACAGCACATAGTTCCACAACCTCTCTCAAGCTCACTGAACTGGATACTTCAGGTGGGGAGTCAAGAAGCTATAAATTTAGCAAGCACTACAGGTTAAGTGTTAACACAAAATTTTAATGAATTTTTCTGGTAGATTCCATTTCTATACATCTGGGGTACAGTCTGGGAACTATGTTCCTAAGGGAAAGAGGGTATCAGCAAATATTTTAAGTAGGGATAGGAGATAATCCTGTTCACCTTGGAGACAGAGATCAGTCTATCCACATGGATTAATTAGTAAGGGGGAAAAATGAGAGCCCCAAGGCTAGTTAGAAAGCTGCTGGCCTACTCAAAGGACATTATGTAAGGACATTAGGGTGACCTAGACTAGAGAGTGGCAGTGGGAGTTGAAATAGGTGAATAGACTCAAGAGACATTTATGCGGAGAATCTACAGAAGCTACTGGTGGATTGATATGGGGGTTGAAGTAGAGAAAAGAGTCACAATTGTCTCTTGAATTTCTCAACTCAGGCTCCTGAGTGGTAGAGAAGACTTTTGCTAGTATAGATGCAGCAGAAGAAAGGCTGTGGAGCGTGGAATGGGTAGATCATGAACTTAGCTTTGGAAAATTTGAGGTTAAAGTGCCCTAGGCACATCTAAGTGTAGACAGATGTTCAATATGAAGTTTTATATATGAATCCTACTATAGACTGAGTGTCCCTCCAGAATTCTTACGTTGGAATCCTAAGTCCCAGTGTGATGGTATTTGGAAATGGAGTCTTTGGGAGGTGATGAGCTCATGAGGTCAGAGCCCTCATGAGCGGGATAGTCCTCTTAGAAAAAAAAAGACCCCAGAGAGTTCCCTTGCCCCTACTGTCATGTGAGGACGCAGTGAGAAGATGGCTGTCTATGAACCAGGAAGTGGGCGCTCACCAGACAGAGTCCACTGGTACCTTGATCTTGGACTTCATGCCTCCAAAACTATGAGAAATAAGTGTTTGTCTCTAAGCCACCCAGTTTATGGTATTTTCGTTATAGCAGCTGCAATGGACAAGGGCAATTCCCTAGTTTTAGAGAATCTAGGATGGATATTTTCACTTGGGAACCACCAGATAAAAAAGAATCATTAAAGATAAGGCCGTGGCTAAGATTGCCCAAGGGGCGTTTACATAGAGACATGAGAATACCTAAAGCATAAAGAACTCTGAGAAACATTTAAGGGAAGAAGATGCTAAATGGAGACATAAACAGAGAAGGGATAGCCAGGGAAAGAGATGGAAACTTAGAAGAGTAAGAAGTCACTGAAACCAAGGGAAAAGTTTGTTTCAAGAGGAGGAAATGGCTAGTGCTGTGGGATGCTGCTGAGGGGCCAAATGAGATCAGAATTGAAAAATATCCACTGGACTTACCACTGGTCATTGGTGATCTCAATGAGAACAGTTTAGTTTCACCGATACAATAAAGGCAGATGGCGGTGGGCAGAGGGGCAGGGGGTAAGGACCAGCAGTGTAAGGGATGGCACACTTTCAGAAAGTTTATCTGTGAAGGGAAGGAGAGAGGAAAGTGGTGGGACCATGAGATGGGAGGTGGTGAGGTGATGCTGATGGGGAAGGAGAGAGGAGAGGAAGATGCTGAGGAACTTGGTGGGACACTGGTGGCATGGGATGGGATCCGAGTCAGAGCTTTGAGGAGGGAAGAGCACAGGAGAGGTGACCAAGAAAACAGAGCGACTCCAGTGGACAACGGCCCATGAAACAAGTGACATGCGGGGGTTGTTTCCTTCAGCCACACCAGCCCCCTGGGTAGAAGGGCAGGAAAGTTGGGTAACTGGACTCAAACAAGGTAGAGGACTTTCCGGATGAGTTTGGTGGAAGAAAAGCATAAAAGGAGTTGAAGATATTGGTAAGAGAGTAGTTGAGGCAAACAGGGACATTTGTGAGTTGTGACCATGGGGTTGGGTGGCTAATGTAAAGGCAAGAGGTTCCGGAGATGGGGGATATTAGCTAAGGCAATAGCTGGCTCCCGTAATGAACTCCAAAATCTCAGTGGCTTCACACAGCAAAAGTTTACTTTCCACTCACATAAAGGCTGATGTGGGTATTCCTCACTGGGCAGCTCTTTTCCAAGTGGTGACTCAAGAACCTACCCTCTTTTCATTTGTGCACCTGACATCTTCTACAAGTGGGTCCCAGGCCAACCTGATGTCCTTCACTCTAATCAGCAAAAGGGTGAAAAGGCCCAGGTATCACGTGTGAAAGATTTTTGTGGCCCATGCCAGAAAGTGGCACACACACGTATCCCCTCCTTTGCATTGCCTAGAACTCCATCACGTGGCCACACCCCCATACCTGGGAGGATGGGAGAGGAATGCCCCAGAAGACTAGGAAACACAGTTAGTGATCAACCAGGAGACTTTGTGACAGAAATCGGAGTGTTACACAGTCATCTCTTTGGATATGAAGCTCCAGGTTGAATGGAGACCTGACGGGTAGAAATAAAACCCTGTTGGTGAAGCCTTCTTCAGCGAGAGGGGTAGTGATTAGGTAGCTGGTGAAGACAGTAAAGTTGGGCCAGAAGGTGAATGGCTAGAGTCTGAAAGGGATACGGCTGGCCCATCTTCTCTGAAAGTAGAGGTAAATGATGTGGAAACTCTGGGGAGTTGGAGGGTGCATCCCTTCCACCAGCTGGGCTACAGTCTCAGGGTCAAGTAACATCCTTTAAAGTGAGGCTGGTCTCAAGGATAAAAGATGGGAGTCTTTAGGGAAGCAGCTCAGGATATGAGGGATTTTGTTACCAGGAGGAGGGTTGCAGACAGAGGCGGGAAAGAAGTCGGAGAAGTCCAGAGCAGGATGGACAGAACAGAGATGAGCAGAAGGAATTCCAGCTGCCTACTGAGCAAGGATTTTTTTTTAATTTTTATTTATTTATGATAGTCAGAGAGAGAGAGAGAGAGAGAGAGAGAGGCAGAGACACAGGCAGAGGGAGAAGCAGGCTCCATGCACCGGGAGCCCGACGTGGGATTTGATCCCGGGTCTCCAGGATTGCGCCCTGGGCCAAAGGCAGGCGCCAAACCGCTGCGCCACCCAGGGATCCCCTGAGCAAGGATTATAGGGTGTGTGGAAAGGATTTAGATGGTCCCAAAGTTGGTTGGAAGCCCTTGAGTCTCCTGGGTTCAACCTGGGCAGGTTACTCTACCCATAGAATTTAAGTCTCTGGTGGGTAGAAGACTCTAGTAAGAGGAGATGTGGCTTTGAGCGTAAAGACACACAGAGAGGCTCAGTCAGGGCTCAAGGCTGAGTGATAGGAATGGGGCTTTGAAAGAGGGATGGAGGCCCAGGCCTGGGGTGGGAAAGCTCTTGCACTCTGCTCAGAGGGCTCCATGTGAACACCTGGCACAGAGCAGGTATGTTGGTTGACTTAGATTCCAATATAACATCTGACCATTTGGGTTTATTTATATACACGCAACGTGGGGCTTGAACTCACAACAATCAAGAGTCACATGCTCTTCCAACGGAGCCAGCCGGGTACCTCACAACCTCTGATCATTTGAAAGAAATAGAAAGTCCCTGAGCAGTTGCTCTCTGTTAATTGTCTCGGAGGTGGGAGGGCTCCGAGAGTAGAATTAAAATATGGCCCCATGCATGCTCACATCATAAAAGCGTAGTAGCAAGCGTATCACCCTGGCTTGCTATGATGCATGAGAGTTCGGTATGAGGAAAAACATCTTGTTGGTGTTAGAGCCAAAAAATCAAAGCTGTAAAGACCATATGATCTGTGGCAGCAGTTTTCCTCAAAGATGGGTTTATAAGTAATCAGAGTAGGAGGCCTTGCTGGGTAAGGCATGAATCTTTCCAAATGCCGTTAACTGGCACAGAAGGATGCCAGCTTGATTCTACTGTGACTCTTACTCCGTTACCCTAATATGAAGGAAAGAGAGACCAGAGCAGTAGTTATGACCGGAGGATTACTTCAAGATACCCACACCCCACTGAAGCGTTCCCTTTTCTTGTGATTCTCTGAGCTAGTTTCTTAGCTGCTTCAGATATTTAGTGGAATGCGTGTGAGCCAGAAACTGCAGAAGGAAGAGAGTTCAAGATGCAAGAAGAGACACAACAATATGAGTAATGTCACCTCGTTTCTCTCTCTCTCTCTCTCTTTTTAAATCAGCAAGTACAATAGCATTCTACTGCATCGAGATAAGCAGAGGATGTTAAGAGATTAGTATGTAATGAGAGACGTAACTCATGCTTCCATTTCAGTGGGACTAGTATCTCTGATAGAGTTTGATCTGAAAGCAGTTTTATTATTTTGCATTTACTTATCATCCTCAAGAGGGGTGGATTTCAGGGGGATCTCTGGGTGGCTCAGCGGTTTAGGGCCTGCCTTCCGCCCAGGTCGTGATCCCGGGTTACTGGGATCAAGTCCCACATCTGGCTCCCTGCATGGAGCCTGCTTCTCCCTCTGCCTGGGTCTCTATCTCTCTCTTTGTGTCTCTCATGAATAAATAAATAAAATCTTAAAAAAAAAAAAAGAGGGATGGATTTCAGAGGTGCCTAACTGGTTCAGTCTGTGGAGCACATGACTCTTGATCTCGGTGTCATGAGTTCCAGTCCCACGGTGAGTATAGAGATTAGTTTTAAAAAAAAAATCTTAAAACAGAAAAAGAGGGATGGCTTTCACATGTGACTTTGTCTTTATAAATTAAAGGGGAAAAAAGAAGCTATAGCATGCCTCACTACATTTGAGCTACTCTATATAAATAACTCCTTGCACTTTATCGTGAAAGTGGATTTGACCTTTAGGGAAAGACTTTTTTTTTTTTTTTTTTTTTACAAAGCAATCGATTTTTGCCATTCCCCGGAGCGTTTACTTAAGAAAGATTTTCCTGTGATCAACCTTCCCTGGAAAAGACATTATTTCTAACAAACACCACTTCCTATATCAAAATTGGATGGCCTGAAATCCATGCTTAGAGTGTGCTGTGATATTCTCTTATGGTAGAAAGGCATCATGACTTGAATGGATAATTTCAGATTAAGCTGCAGAAATACTGTATGGAGACATTGTGCTCTAAAAAGGAGTTTTTTTCTATCACAAAGTGTTTTGACAGTTTTACCCTCCGTCACGGACCTCTTGATATTGCAAAAGGGAATTTATGAGAAAGGACATGGGCTTCTTCTTTCTGACTCAATGCCGGACTGGAGATGTTTTGGGGAAGAGAGACCTTAACAAGGCTTGGAGGAAAGGCATCAATAGGATATTTATTATTCCCTCCACTTCCTTTCTTTAAAGTATTGTAATTGAGGTCATTATAAATCTTTGAAAGCAGCACTTCTGTCCTGCATGCTATACCCACTACCAGCAGATATTTATAGAAATAAAATAGTATCTTGAAATCCTTCAGTAAAGTCCCATGAAGCTGGTTCCAAATAAAAATGAATAAATAATGTTTATCTAGGCCTTGCAGATAATGTTAAAAAGCAAAAAAATTGATTAGCCCATCAGTTCCGTTATGTGCTGACACTAACACCCTAGCATTTGGAAAGCTGGCGTATTTTAAAAGAAAATGGTTTAGAAGATGCAGGGAAAAACAAACAAAAAACCCATTAACAGATATCGATTTTGTTGTAACATCAGTTTGATAACTTTGCAGTTGCATCTTAACAGTGGTGAACTAATTGAGTTAGTGCGACTTGGTGAAAAAATTATTTAGGTACATAAAGTACAACCTGTATCACACACACATACACATACATGTATGTACGTCAACTTTATCATTTCTATTTGAGAGTCAGAGAAAACATTTGAGATTTGAAAATCAACTGCAAAGATGTTGACGTGCATTAGAAATCAATTTTCGACCATGGCAATTCAGACTGCTTATTCATGATAGCAAAAGAGTAAATATGAAGCTTGACTAAGTTGTAAGAATCACCTTGCCCTCCTGCATTTCAAAGGAGGAGAGACCTCTAAATTGAAGATATATATTTGAAATAATAAAGTTCTTATTATAATACTTTCTTTAAGTACCTGCATTAACGCATCACATTTAAGCTTAGATTACTCCTAAGATTTCTTTAAAAAAAAATTTTTTTTTTTTTGAGAAAGAGAGAGAGAGAGCAGAGGGAAGGGTGGGGGGAGGGAGAGAAAAAGAGAGAGAGATTGAGAGAAATCTCAAAGAGGCTCCACACTCAATGCAGAACCCACGTGGGGCTTGATCTCAGGACGCTGAGGTCATGACCTGAACTAAAATCAAGAGTCAGACACCTAAGCAGTTGAGCCATCCAGGCACCCGACTCCTGAGATTTCTTTAAAACATACACGTGTCAAAGGGCCAGAAAGCTGTGAACTTACATTTCTTCAACTCCTGAGTTTTGACTCAGCGAGGATCATACTGTGTTCATCTCTATATCCTTGGTTCTATGCATGACATCATAAACACCGTGGGTCTTCTATAAATGCCTGTTGGATGAAAGAGTAAATGAATGAATGAGGCTCTAGGGTGAGGGAAAAACTGTAAAAAAGCCACTTCCCTTCCACTGGGATTCAACCTGAAGCATTCTGCAGCCTCTTTCAATTGATTTTCACATTCATATTCTGGTACAGATACAGCCCTGGGCTCTTAAATTTCCTCCACAGGAGGGATATTAACACACATCACATCATATTATGGTTTGTTGAATGTGTTCATCTCTCTGAGAAGATTCCGAAGTCTATTCTTTTCCAGTTTTGTATTCTTGGTGCCTAGCGTGGTATGGGATGCATGGTAGATTTTCAGTAAATATCCCATGAATGAACGCAAGACTTCTGGAATAGCATCCTAGTCTTCCAGGATGGCTTGACCTTGGTCGAGTCACTGCAGTCTGGGGATCAGTTTCCTCAGCCATAAAACAGATGCTTTTTCTCTCTCTGTGATTCCTGCTACGGACTAGAAATACTTGGCTGGAGGGTAGCGCCAAAGATCAGATAACTTGTGAGAAATTTTCTCCCACACAGAATTTCTTAGAAAGCAGAGGGGAAGGAACTAGCATTTATTATATGACTTATGTAATCAACTTTGCAGCCTCCCTGTGAGACAGGATGTTATTACTCCAATTTCATAGATAAGGAAACTTAGCTTCAGAGAGGAACATAATATGCCTAAGATCGCACAGTCAGTCAGTGGTCGGGTCAGGGTGCAAATCTAGTTCCACAGACATTTCATTTATTTTCCTTTATGCACAAGTCTACTTGCATACATTCTGATAAGAAACAGAACCAGTTTTCACTGGGAGTGGGATATACTATTTCCATTTGGGGCTTCCTTCTTTTACAATTTGATTTAAGGAAAAATATGAGAGATTCTCGCTGGGAATGTATTTCCTCATTGTCTTCCATCTGCTTAAGCTTCATGAAGGAAGTAGAAACTGGGAGCGTGCCAGAATTAGGAAAAGAGACCGTGTGGCAAATCAGCAGCAAGATGACTCTACCAACTGGACAATAACATGAGGAGAAGTGGTGGAAAAACAAGAAAGTGACAGGATGGACCCGCTCAGGTTTCAAAAGAGAGCCAAGGCTGTTTGTCTAATTGGAGCCAAAGAAGGAGGTTATGTCAATCACTATTGACATAAGGAATGACCGGGCTGTGGTGGTTTCATAGGAAAAGTTCCATAAGGTTCTCTGTACCCCATGGTAGGTTAGATGGCGAGACACTATGGCGTACACCATGCTGGGCACAGGTCACTGCAATAGAACTTATATTTTTTCTTCTTTTTTTTTTTAATTTTATTTTTGTGGTGCCTGGGTGGCTCAGTCGGGTTAGATCTGCCTTTGGTTCAGGTCCTGATCTCAGGGTCCTGGGATCGAGCCCCAAGTCCAGCTCCTTGCTCTGCGGGGAATCTGCTTCTCCCTCTGCCTCTGTCTTTCCCCCTGCTCATGCTTGCGCTCTCTCTCTAATAAATAAATAAAATCTTTAAAAAAACATTTTATTGGGATCCCTGGGTGGCGCAGCAGTTTAGCGCCTGCCTTTGGCCCAGGGCGCGATCCTGGAGACCCGGGATCGAATCCCACGTCAGGCTCCCTGCATGGAGCCTGCTTCTCCCTCTGCCTATGTCTCTGCCTCTCTCTCTCTCTCTCTGTGATGACTATCATAAATAAATAAAATTAAAAAAAATAATAAAAAACATTTTATTTTTAAGTAATCTCTACACCCAACATGAGGCTCAAACTTATAACCTCGAGATCAAGAGTCACATGCTCTACTGACTGAGCCAAGTACCCCTATACCTGTTTCTTTTTTTTTTTAAGATTTTATTTATTTATTCATGAGAGACACACACACAGAGAGAGAGAGAGAGAGGCAGAGACACAGGCAGAGGGAGAAGCAGGCTCCACGCAGGGAGGCCAACGCGGGACTCGATCCTGGGTTCCCAAGATCATGCCCTGGGCGGAAGGCGGCACCGCTGAGTCACCAGGGATGCCCTAGAACTTATTATTTCTAATCTAATGTTAGATCTCTCTTAGTTTTAAGTACTATTCTTTAGACCTCTTACTGCTTGATTTCGTTTTAACAGGTTAACTTTCAACATAATATTTTTAGGTGTTATAAACTGAATAATTCTAGGAATCTGTATATTAATGAGGTCAAACTGCCCCCAGCAATCACAGGAGTGGAGGATGGATTTGTATCTGTTTTCTATAGGAAATCTGAAGCAAGTTGCTGATATATTTGACAGAAAACGTAAATGGTAATGCCCAATTTTCTTCCTGTTGCTTTAGGTTTCCTCAAAAGTCACACCTTAATTCACTATACTCAGGTAACCTTCTAAACTTTTAAAATAAGTTTTCTTCAAATAGAAGTTTTAAAAATATAAATGTGATGGGAATAAAGGGAAAGGAGAAGCTTCTATAAGTTTTATATGTGTAAGAAGCCAGATGACGGAGGGTCAGTTAACCAACACTGGTAAGTGGCATTGACAGCCTGGGATAAACCAAATTAAAGCTGGGGAATTTTCCTGGGCACTTTGGAAAAGAATATTCATCATCAAAATCTTTGTTTCGAACACCATTCTTCAATGGAAGGAACCAGGGCTATTCAGAGAAATAGATAATTCTTTTTTTAAAAAAAGATTTGATTTATTTATTCATGAGAGATGCACAGAGAGAGGCAGAGACACAGGCAGAGAGAGAAGCAGGGTCCCCATGGGGAACCCGTGTGGGACTCGATCCCAGGACACAGGGATTGTATCCTGAGCCAAGGGCAGATGCTCAACTATTGAGTCACCCAGGCATCCCAGAAATAGATAATTCTAAGACTGGGACAGGAAATACAAAAGATGAGTCTCGAGCATCCTGAAGTGTCAGGAACTGAGGAAGTGCTCAAAGAAACAAAATAGAACCATTGTTAGGGGCATTTCAAAGGAATACAGGAGCCAACTACAAGGGCTCCCAATGGGCAAAGCCAGAACAATCTGAGCAAATAAATAAAGTAGTATTGGATTAGAGCCCAAAGTACAAAATAAATATCCATGAGTCCATAGTGATATAAATAAATGATTTGATAAATAAATAAAGAGAAGAGACAAAGCTCTTCTTATACGGAATAATTCCAAATTATTTATGTAACACTCTGCTGTCTGGGGGGTGGAGCATAACTCCCCTCTGCTAAGAGTAACTTTCTTCCAAAGGGCACAGTATGGAAAGAGAGGCAGAGGAGAGTAACTTTACAATGGAGAAACCTGACAAGCACTACCTCAGCCAGGTGATCAAGGTCAACATCAATGATGACAGGTCATGTTTTTGTGACTTAAGGAAAATGGTGTTTACTTCTGTGGTTTTCCTCCTTAAAACCCAAACCAAGTATAATCATGAGAAAATATCAGACATATCTCAGTACAGAGTATTTCACAAAATACCCGACCACTGCTTCTTAAAGCGTCAAGATCGTCAAAATCAAAGAAAGTCTGAGAAATTGTCATAGTCCAGAGGAGCCGAAGGAGACATAACACCTAAATATAATGTAGTATCCTGGGTGGGATTCTAGAGCAGAAAAAATTAATTAGATAAAATAAATTAGATAAAAATTACAGAGTAAGCTATAGACTTTAATTAAAAGTAACACATTAGTATTGGTTCATTAATTATAATAAATACACATACTAATATAAGATGTTAACAATATATGTTATAACTGCGTATAACATTAAAGGGGGAAAAAAACAGGGTATTTGTGAGAGTTTTTTCCTAAGAGGTACTGATAAATTATGGGATTAATAATGGGATAAGGAGAAAACCAGACGCTAAAAGGATTTCTCACCTTTTATTCAGCACTATTTATTCTATTCAAAAGCTCTTATATTGAAAATGTTTATAGTTCGTGTAATTAAGAAAGTAAATCAAAGTTGATCTTCTGAGATTTGTTGAGAAGTATTTGATAGCTGATAATCTGAAGGTGTGGAAGGTTTTCTAGGCCATAAGGAGGCAAGGCACTTTTATAATGAGTTGGAACCAAATCTGTGACATCACCAATGTGGAGTATTCATGGAAATGCCTGCAGAGTCTCCCTGCCTTGTATGGGTGTAGTGGCTATTCCCCAAATAAGGCCGCCAGTAATTCTTCTCCTCATATATGTGCATGATGCTCCTCACATCAAGGGCTAGAATTTATTTGCCTTCCCTTTGAATCTGGGTTGCCTTTATCACTGACTTTAACCCATGAATACAGTAGAAGTGACTTTCTGAAACGTTTAACCTGGGGCATTAGAATGAATAGTAATTTCCACTTCCCATCCCTTGAAACCAGCCTTAAAGCTATGAAAAAGCCATATGGAGAGCCTACCTGCCTGCTGGCCTTCCTTCCTTCTTCCTTCCTTTCTTTTATTTATTTATTTATTTATTTATTTATTTATTTATTTATTTATTTATCATTATTTATTTAAATTTATTTTTTTTGGTAACATATGTAACTTTATTAAGAAATGAAATATAAATTATAAACTACCATTTACCTTTGTACACCGATACTTCAGTATTTCCACTCATTAAATAAAGCACATGTAACTCAAAATGCTAAATAATTCTTAGTTTTTGCCTAAATTCTCTAAAGAACAAAATATTGGTGAATACGCAACATTGTTAAGTAAGGTATGGATGACCTTATTTAACAATCACCACAGACATCAAAATAAATGATCATGGTTAATACCAATTGCAGCATTTATAGAATATTACTTAGGCACAATATTGATGTATTAAATGAAAATACAGAAAAAAAAAAACAAGGAAACTTGTATCTATGGCACCACGTTAATGAGAGGCACAGAGAGAGAAAGGCAGAGACACAGGCAGAGGGAGAAGGAGACTCCCTGTGGGGAGCCTGATATGGGACTCGATCCCAGGACCCAAGGATCATGCCCTGAGCCAAAGACAGGTGCTCAACCACTGAGCCACCCAGAGGTCCCTCTTCTATCTTATTTAATAATATTCAGTGTTGGATGTCCGGGTGGCTCATTCACTTAAGTATCTTCTGATCTTTTGTTTTGGCTCAGTTCATGGTCACAGGCTCATGAGGTTTAGCCCTGTGTTGGGCTCTGAGCTCAGTGGGGAGTCTGCTTGAGATTCTCTGTCTCCTCCTCCTCAAATAAATAAATAAATGTCAAAAAAATAATGTTCACTGTAAAAATTGTAAGAATATTAAAGTACTGTAAGCAAAAGGGGAAGAAGTCGGCCCCTACCATCCTTTCCACATATTCATTCCATCCTTTTAGAAATAACAGTTTGGTACAGATTTAGATGCATGTATGTGTGTGTTTATAAAACATCTTGGAATTCTTGTGTGGTGGTCGCTAGGCCTCCAGTAGTGTTCTTTTCTTGAGAATGACTCAAGATGTGGAAAGATAGGTTTGTGGAATATTCTGCACATTTTCTACCTTTGTTGGACATGGTTAATTGATCCAAGAAGGGACACATGAACTAAGCCACGACAATGACATTATCTCTGTCCCATAGAGTATCAGGGAGACTTAGAATGAACTGGGCTATTTCAATGGCAGATAGAGCCGTAAAGAGATCTGTAAATTGAGGACAAGATGCTGTCCTAATTTGTTTCTTTCCCATTCCCAGATCTTGATGGTCCAACATTTGCCACCAATTTATTAGGTATCTTAGTACTCCTCCAAAAAACAAGTAAGGTATGGATTCCCCTTTTGCAGCCATACCTTACTTATTTTATCTTTTGCTCAAGCAAAGCAAAACTAGAATTGTTGAGACTCCTGGATGGCTCAGAGGTTGAGCATCTGCCTTCTGCTACCAGGGCATGATCCCAGGGTCCTGGGATCGAGTCCCACATCAGGCTCCCTGCATGGAGCCTGCTTCTTCCTCTGCCTGTGTCTCTGTGTTTCTCTCTCTCTCTCTCTCTCTCTCTCTCTCTCTCTCTGTATCTCATGAATAAATAAATAAAATCTTAAAAACAAACAAACAAAAAAACAAAACAAAAACTAGATTTTGTTACCTGCAATCAAAAAGCCATACACACACACACACACACACACACACACACACACACACAGAGTATTTTTAAAATGGGATCATAAGCTCATTATGTTCTATAACTTCTTTTTTTCCCTTTGTAATATGAATCATGAATATATTTTATATATTCCTTTTAGGGACTGTAAAATACTTTATGTATGGATCTACAATATTGTATTTAGTTATCCTCCTTTTGGTAGGTTATTTTGAGTATATTTGCCATGACCAAGATGGCAAAGATGAGTGCAGAAGGGATTATAAGAAGCTGAAGGAAGAGGACATGGCTCCTTTCTTCTCTACTCCTAGCTGCAATCTGTATCCTGTCCTCAGACAAATAGCTTTATAAGGCTGTAGGCTCTGTAAAAATTCCAGCAAAATAATTTTGTATTCTGTGGATTGGGTAAGTCACCTGGAGAATCCTTTCTGTCCATAGTCCCCATCCCTGGGAATTTTGTGAAAAGCAACGAGTCCTATGCAATCTTTGGCCCTTGGGGGTAATGACTTGGGTCCTACATAAGTGTGTTAAATTTCCTTGGTTCCTAAAAAACCTAGAGGAAATTGAGTCAGTAGGCAAAGTCCTCCTTGATCTGGAGGCTAGGAGAGTACAAGACTCTGGGAAGCAAGCCAGCTTCCTCCAGGTGATCCATGAGGGGGCCTTCTATACTGTAGCCTCATGGGAGAAAAGACCACTCTATCTTCTACCACTTGCAGGGATGCTGCCCTGAAGACCACTCCAGCAATCAGACATGAGCTGCAGGGAGAAATCAAGGACAACACACCTCCAAGGTGATCTAACAGAGAGAAGAATGCCACACAGGTCAACCAGAATACACTTGCAGTAAAGTCAAACTTCTGGAAGAAACTGACCAAAGAAAGAGCACTTGAGGAGATGCAAGACTTTCTGGAACTAAAAACATGATTTCCCAACACTTTGCTAGACAAATTGAAGGAGAGTTACTAATGGTCTGGTAAATCAAATTGAAGAGCCATCTCAAAACAGCAAAAACTAGAGAGAGAGAAATCATCAGGGAAGAGGCAAGAGACTTGGAGGGTGCATCAAGGGTACCTAACCAGCAAATAATAATAGGTGTTCCAGAGGAGCTAAAGGAACAGATGGCGGAGAGGCAATAATTAAACAAATTAGAAGAATATTTCCCTGCAATGAATGAAAATCTGAGTCTGCAAATGGAAGGGACTCACCAAGTTCCAAGAATGATTGATTAGAAAACATACACATTTAGGCATATCCTGCTAAAATTCCTGAATTCTAAGGATTAAAAAAGAATCTTACCTGCTTCTCGAACAGAAAAAAAAAGGTTATCTAAAAAAGGAAAGGAGTAAGGCTCTCATAGTACTTCTCATTGGACATGTAGACAACTAGGAGGAAAAACAGCAGACCAAGAAATTCTATTGCACCAAGTTCTCATTTACCTGACTAGGTGGGCAAGGGTGTTTATGGATACACCAGAATTCGGAGCCTACAGAGCTCATGTAATTCACAAACACCTGCTATGGCAAACAACAGCACGTCTCAACTTTAATGTAAATCACCTGGGGATCTTGTTAAAGTACAGATTCCAGTTCAGCAGGTCTGAGATGGAGATCAGAGATTCTGTATTTCTAACAAATTCCCAGGTGGTGCCTATGCTGCTGGCATCTGGACCACAGGCATAAACTCTCAGGTTGACCCTTTGGGCTTGAATCCTTGACTCTACCTCTTTCTGGCTGTGTGAAATTCTTCTTCAACTTTTCTATGCTTCAATTTCTTCATCTGTAAAGTAGGGATAATGATAGTACCTGCCTCACAGAGTTATAAAAATTAAGTGACCCAATACATGTAAACTTCCTAAACTGCCTGGCACATAGTAAGTATTCAATAAATATTGGCTTTTAACATAATGAAATACTCTCTGTGAATATGTAATATGAGTGTGAAACGAGGGGTTTAGAACAAAGACAGCATGCTGCAAAGGCCATTTTATTATTGTAAATGAAAGTACTGAATGATCTCAGCAAGTCCTGGACACTGGAGTGGTGAAGCGAAGTACCAGCATTGCCAAGGTCTCATCTGGGGAAGACAGAGGGGAGAGGAGGAAACATGTGCATTCAGAACTATTTTAGAATTTATCCTGTGGGGATAATTGCTAGCTTGTTTTCAGATAGTAGGGAAAATGCCCTATCATGAGCATAGGAGTAGAGAAGGTGTCTGTTAACAGGATACAAGTGAATATCAAAATTTCTATATTAACACAGGAAAATAAAATAGGCTGAACAGAAAATTTATCAAACCATCAAGAAAAAGAGAATAAAGTTGACTATTAATCTTAAGACTCTTGCAAGAAAATCGAAGAAATTGAAAGTATAATCTAGGAGCAAGGGAGACCTTCTTGACCATGCTTGATAACACAGACACTCCCCCCACCCCAACAGATCTATTTGGGTAAAAAAGGCAAATTTGGAAAAATGTTCATAAATAGATGTAACATTAAGAGAGACTGGTTAGCTGTTCACAAAACAGATTTCTTCAAGGGACACACCTTTTTCCTCTTTTATATTTTTATGGCTTTATTTATTGAGGTATAATTGAGGTATAGTAAACCACACCTAACTATAATATATGATTTAAGGAGTTTTGTCATATGTATAAGACCTGTGAAATCATCACCACAATCAAGGTAAAGGAATAATCATCATTCCCAAAGGTTTCTTGTTGCCCCTATGTAACTCATTCTTCACTCCCTACTCTGCCTCCATGGGCGTCCATTTCTCAATCTTCCTATAACATATGGCCAAGTGCCTGGGGGTTGGCCAGCAAGATCTGAGCAGAAATGAGAGCATTCCTCCGGGATGCTAGGATCCTAGCCTCCCATGGATGAGCCTTTCTCTCTTCCCCTATGTCCCGGCAGGAGAGCCAAGGTGACCTAGGAAACCATGGTTAGAGAAGGCAGGGCCCTCACCAGCCTAGATCTCTGAATGACTTATGTGGAGCAGAGTGCCCCATTCATTGCCAATAAATCTCTATTGTGTTAAACCATTGTTTGAGTGTTTGTTGCAACAACTACTATTGCCTTAGCTAATACAATAATTTTCATGGAGCGCTTCCAAATTGACAAGAAATAAACAACCTGGTGGAAAAATGTTGAGAAGAGTCAATTCACAGAGAAGCAAATCCAAATTATGAACATACAAAACAAATGGAAAGATGTTTCTATGCTAGTAGGTATGGAAATTTAAATTAAAGTAATGCATCAGACGAGCAACTAATCATATATACTGTGAGGGACAAAGTGGAACAAACAAACACTGGTGGTAAAAAATGTGAGTTGTTACCTCTCAGAAAATTAATCTGGCAACATGTACTAAAATAATAAATACAAGTAGTCTCTGCTTTATTTAGTGGTTCCTTTCTTGGGCACCTATCTTAGGCAATAACAGAACTGGGATAGGGAGTTATCTATGTAAGATGATGTTTATTGCAGATTGTGTGCATGACAAAAACAAAACAATTAAAGCATAACTGGAAACACAAGGAGTAACTATCAATAAAAGAATGGTTGAATAATTGATAGAAAAGCCATTCCATGGGAAGTTATACTGAATATTTGAAAAAAAAATCAGAGCTAAATCAGATAAAATGTTGGGATTTTTATGAGGTTTCATAGAGAAAATAAAAATGGAGAAATGTATATATAACAGATAATTTTCATTAAACAACAATCCAAACCTTCCAGTACATGTATATGTATATGACAACATGTGTTTATATATGTGTGTGTGTGTGTATGTATTTAATTAAATGAGCATGGAAAACTAAAGACAAGACTTTACAACATGGATAATAAGTATGGTTTAGAGGGGAGGTATGGTAGGCTAATGGCCTCCCAAGACATCTGTATCCTAATCCTCAGAACCTAAGAATATTACCTTATATGACAAAAGGAACTTCACAGGTGTGATTAAATTACAGGTCTCAAGGTGGGAAAATTATCCTAGATTTTCACCACAATGTCAGCACAGGGAAGCAGGAGATCAGAAGGATAGAAGAGGAAAAGGATTTACATTGGCAATGACGTTGCAGTAATGCAGCCATAAGCCAAGGCATGCCGGCGGAGGCGACCAGAAGCTGGATAATGCAAGGAACAGATTCTCAGCTGGAGCCTCCAAAAGGAATCAACAGCTCTCCTCATGCCTTGGCTTTAGCCATGTAAGACTCATTTTGACCTCTGGCCTCTAGAACCATAAAAGAAAAAAATTCTGTTTGAAGCCACTACGTTTGTGGCAATATGTTACAGCAGCAATGGGAAATAAATGCAGGTCCATGTTGGTTGAAGGGTGTGTTTTGCAGTCATGACTTTTCCCCTGTATGATCCCCTCTGCTTGAGTGTCGGTGGAACCTGTGAATCTGGTGGGATATCACTCCTGGGATTATAGTATGTGGCAAAAGTGAAGGGATTTTTTTGAAGGTGTAATTAGGTTTGACTTTGAGTTCATCAAAAAGGATATTATCCTGGATGAGCCTGATTTAATCAAGACACAGAGAGGGAGAGAGAGAGGCAGAGCCACAGGCAGAGGGAGAAGCAGGCTCCCCATGTAGGGAGCCTGACGTGGGACTCAATCCTGGGTCTCCAGGATCAGGCCCTGGGCTAAAGGCAGCGCTAAACCACTGAGCCACGGGGGGTGCCCAAGTGAACTCTTTAAAAGAGGACTTAGAGCTTCCTTGAGATCAGAGACGTGGGAAATAGCAGAGTCTCTTTCTCTGGCTGCTGGTCTTGTAGAAGCTGGTCACCATCGTATTCCACAGCCATAGGAAAGGAGCTCTGCCAACAATCACAAGTGCTTAGGGGGGGGACCTTGAGTCTCAGATGAGACCGCGACCCCCAAAGACACCTTGACTAAAGCCTTCTCAGAGCCTGAGTAGAGCATCCTGCTAATCCATGCCCAGACTTTCAACCCAAGGGAACTGGGAAATAATAAGTGGGTGGTATTCTAAGCCTCTGAGTTTGTGATAATTTCTTACACAATAGAAAACTAATACAGAGGGTAAAAATAGAGAACCAAGGAAAGACCAAGCGGAGGAAAGAAACTACTGCTCTAAAAAAATAACATTGATTATATTTGCAATTGTATAAAACTGGATAGATGCGGATAAAGTAAACATGAATGTTTAAAAGTAAAAAACAAACCTCCTACACATTGGGAAATATTTAAACAAGATTTATTTATTTATTTGAGAGGGAGTGGGGGAAAGGACAGAGAGAGACTCTGAGCAGACCCAAGAGTCCAACTAGGGGCTCCATTCCAGGACCTTGGGATCATGACCTGAGCCGAAACCGAGAGCCAGATGCTTAACCACCTGAGCCACCCAGGTGGCCCTACCTTTGGCATTTTTGATTGTGGCATGATTTTTGAAGAACATGGGGGAGTTGTGTGAGAAAGAGAGGAAAAGTATGGAGATATTTGTAGCCACGGTAAGTTGAGATCTGAGAAAGATATAGAGAGAAAGGATTTCAAGAAGTTTAGCTGTGTATTACAAGTGGAATTCCCTTGGATGCCTATTTGGAAGATTTCAGTCAAGGTTTTCAATGTAGTCGACGATTTGGGGGTGTCAGTGATACTTCTTTTGGATAGAAGACAGTGCTAAAGCAGTCCAGAAAGTGGCTCCTCTTTATGTTGATTGTGCTCCCTAAAACTCCTTATGGCTCCCCATCTTTGCAGGATTTCTAAGGCTCTTAGCTTTGGCCCAACCTGTGTGTACAGAGCTCTTCACACTTAAATCACAAAGCCACATGACCACCCTTAAAAAAAGTTGCAGCACTATTGTTATACATACATGATGCGATCTTACTTGGGCGTATCAGTAGGATGGATCCTTACAGTGGAGCTACGAGATGAAAGGCAATGTACAGTAAATTTTGATAAAATCTTTATATTTTCGAAGTTGGTCTCCATAAAGAGCCTGTACCAATCTACATTGGTACTGCTCCACATAAGGTATGAGAGAGCCCATGTCCCCATATCTTGTTGTAACCTTACAAATATTTATAATACCATTGATTAGAAATCTTTTAAGTTTTTGCCCATCAGGCAAAAAATGGTAGGAACACATTTTTCTGATAAGCATCATCCATTTGTATTATTTCTCTGCATTGCTGGCCCCTAGCCTTCCAGCCTGAAATGATTGTTGCCAAATGAAAGGCAAACCATCTTCTGTGGGACGTAATGGCAGAAAAACTTTCCCCTTCCAGCAATATCACCACGGAGCAGTGAAGGCCTGAGGATCACACCACCTAAGCTACTCTATTACTCTCAAAAAGCTGCTTTGGGAAAACACTCTGATGAGTAAAACAGTAAAAGTATTCCTGCCTACCAAGGTATGTGATGCAATACAAATGAATCATTAAAATCATTGCAAGAATAGCTCTCATTTAAGTATATAAAAGTCAGCAGGGAAAATGTTTTCAGGGTTGGCTACAATAATCTACACTGACTTAATGCTTTCTCTCTTACGAGGTTCTACAGCATTGCCAAATTTATCTTGTTCACCTGCCTCGCTCTACTAACTTGCAAAGGAGCCCGATCTACATTACTGAAACTCCGTTGGGTACATTTTGGTTACCCTTTTCTTCAAGATCCTTAGCTAAGCCAGCAAGCATAGCTCAACTCATTCATTCATTCCATCATTCATTCACTCACTCAAAAAACTATTTAGCATGGATTTTTGCCCCAGGTATCCTGTAAAACTGAGGATACCATGATAAATATATGGACACATCCCATCTCTTCATGGCTTTGCAATTTAGTGAGAGAAGTCAGTTCAATAAATAAACCATTATTATACAGTACAGTGTTTGGGGAAGTTCAGATATTTGGAAGTGGCTGGCTTGGGGTGGCCATAAAAGAGTTGCTCCAAGCAGAGGAAAACAGTATCTTTTGTCAAAGAACCATCAGCATCAGCAGCATCATTGTCACATGACATTACATAAGCATGCACATCCAGGCATGGAATCAGCAACCAATTCTTGTGCAAATTTTTAAAAACTGACACACAAAATTTCAGGAATATATTCAAGGTTTCTCTTTTCTTTTCTTTTCTTTTCTTTTCTTTTCTTTTCTTTCTTTCTTTTTTTTTAGAGAGAGCATGCATGAGCGGGAGGAGGGGCTGCGGGAGGTAGAGAGAATCTCAAGCAGGCTCCCCGCTGAGCACAGACGGATCTCAGGACCCTGAGATCACCACCTGAGTTGAAACCAAGAGCTGGATGCTTTCTGTTTGTTTATTTGCTTTTCACAGAAGGAACACAAAGGCTGAAAAGGAACAATATATGCTGGAAAAATTAAGAATGTGACTGTGGCCAGAGAACAGGATATATGGTATGTGGTGGAGAGAAAGGAAAAGATGAATAGCATCCAATTGGTGAGGGCCTGGCCTGAGTGATTAAGTCTGGCAGTGATGTCTGGGGTAATGGAAATGTCAAGGTAACTGGGCCATTTATGCAACAGGGGACTTGTTTTCAGAGCCTACTCCAAAGACAAAGTAATCCTTTGAGCCAAAAGAAGTTGACTTCACTCTTTCCTACCTCCTCCCTCATTATAGCTCCAAATAATGCAATCTCACAAAGGTACTGAATAGCCCAGAAGGTCCAGAGAGAGATTTGCATAAAACCAACCATTCCCTGAGGCTGATACTCAGAAGCTAGGAATGATCTGCCAAAGTCAGAACAACCTTAGGTAAAAAAGTAAGCATCCCGGCAAGGCACCCAGGAATCAAACAGTGAGAAACACGAAGAGGAATACTGTTAAAGGTTGTAACATTTCTTAGTGAGGAGCAACTAGAGACAAATAAAACAACCCATTGCAGATCCCCTTTGCAGTTAGCTGAATGTGACTATGTATATTAAACTTTATGGAGTTCTCATTTCAGAATATGGCTCCAGTCATCATCTTTTGCACCTTCATAAACTCCCAAGTTAAAGACCTCCCCCCACCCTGGGTATGAGTTTGTATGTAGATCTCCACTGGGAAGACAGTCAAGAGTTCAGTGTCCAGAGTGAACAAAGCCAGACAACAAGGCCCCAATCTAGACTGCCATCTGGATGTGTTGTCTGATACACCAGCCTTAGTAGGGGTTTGGACTTCATTCTTTGGGCCAAAGATTCCAGTGAATAACAGTAAATGGGCTACACAGATGCTCTTGGACCTTAGGGTAACTAGGCAGGACCTGGGACAATCATCATCCTGGGCCCTCTGCTTCAGCCACAGATAACTCCTGTCATGTAGCTTGATGTGAGCTTAAACATATTACTATTTCCTGTGTGTTAACAGGTGAAAAAGCACTCTTGCGATGGGGAGCAGTGATGAACTCTGATCACTACCCCTCTTCATTGAGTGGTCACCTCCAACTCAAAACTTTCTGTGCTTCTCTGGCATCTTCTGGATGCGAAAAAAAAAAATGCTCATAGTATAGAAGACCTGGAACCTTCGCACTGAGATAATGAAGATGGATTAGCAGGCAGGATTGAGAGCAAAGAGGTGAAGTCATCGTTAAATTACCCTTTGAGATGCAATTACATGAAAGATAGTGAACGGCTGCTATCCATCTCTTCTTAAAAATGAAATGGAATTGGGCTTTAACTACAGCCTGAGGAATTCATGCTAGATAAAAGGATGCAGCAGGACCGCTTCACGCTCCCAAGTCATTCATGTTTATCCATGGGTGTAGTTATAGTGTGCTCTGAGTTGGAGTCATCGGCTGCGCTCATTCATTTTTGTATCCACGATACCTAGTACAGCGCCTTAAGTGACAGTGATCAGGAGAGACAGGCTGATGTTCTTGAAAGCTGTTTAATACAGAACAAGTGTTTTCACTTGGAATACCATAGGACTCATGGACCATGGAGCCACAATGTCGCCTTCTATTACTCCTTTTTATTTCTCACAGCCAGACCCTCCAAGTCCTAAACTGAGAAACTGATACTCCTGTCCATGGAGGTAGCTGACTTACTAAATTTTCAAGAGTGAAACGTTACTGGTCATGTTCCTTTGGAGTTTAAATCTACAAGATATCCTTTAGTATGAATATTCTCTAGCTGAAGATTTACTGCTCTGTTTGCTACATATAATGAATTCTTCAGGCAAGTTTCTCACATCCCTGTACTGTCAGCTTACTCCTTCCCTGGCTATACACCCTGCCTGGGCTGGACAAAGAACCGATTAATGTATTGTTTCTCCTGTAAACTCTACTATGTTGAGTGGAAAAAGGGCAAAAAGAGAAAACACTGTCTTTGTTACTTGTCTGAGTTTGAATCATCTTGTAGCTTTACTAAGACTTCTTTAAAAATGAGTCCCTGGCAGTGAATAAAACTCTAATCTGCATATAATGCCACAAGTATTAAAATGTACTATCTAGTCAGTAGATTTTGAAATCCAGTCAAGGTCCTCGCAGGGAAGAGATGACACACTCTAAGTATAATTGAGAAGAGTTTGATGAAAGGATTATTTCACAAAAATAGGCTGGAGTTATGGGCACCAACAAGAAATGGTGAAGCACCCAGGGATGAGCCACACTGGGGGGCTGTTACCATCTGTAGAGCTGGAAGGGCCGAGTGACAGTTGTGTTAGAAGCTGAGCCCTGGGAGAGAGGCTCGCTGGTAGAAGCCGTGGTCTTGAGTAGAGGAACACAACTACCAAACCAAAACCTGTCAGGGAATCAGTAACGCATCCTTTTCCCACCTGCCCTCAGATCTCCCGATGGCAGCTCCCATTGGCCAGATCCAACTAGAGGTTTCCAGAGATCTCCTTCCAGGGATACATTCTGTATCTGGGGAGTTGGTGGGAAAAGGAAGACTATCTTTGGAGGGTCAAACAAACAATACATAGCTGCCCATTGACATCAGTCAGAGTTCAACAGGGACAAATGGAAAAGTTCATATATGAGATGTCTTTTTACAAAATGTGGGCAGGACACAGGGGAACCACAAAAGATTATGCAGTTACCTAGAGTTACTAGTAGTAGAGCTGTTACTGCCTAATGATTTTGGTACTGATTCCAATGTGTGGGTTTTCTCCCCACACCACTAAGCAATTCTACAACACCAGTGGGGGGTCCTACAATTCAACTCAATTCTGACCCTATCTACCCAGGGATAGCATCAGATTCCATAGATTAAGGGCTCAGTCCTATAAAACTGCCTCCACTTCAGATGTCAATCGCAAGTCTAGTTTGGTCTGTTACCTGTGTTTCTACCGAATGGCTATAAATCAGAGGTTCCCACAACTCCTCCTTGGGTTTAAATTTGGTAGGGCAGCTCACAGAATTCAGGAAACCATTTGACTTACTAGATTACTGGTTTACTACAAAGTATATTAAAGGATACAAATGAATAGCCAGGTAAAGAGATACGTAAGGCGAGATCTGAAGCAAGGGAACTTCTTTCCCCATGGAGTTTGGGGCCCAGCTCAGTGGGAGATGGAAATGTTCTGGTTCACCAACCTGGAGAGTCCCCAAACCCTTTCATTTTGGGTTTTTATTAAGGCTTTGTTATGCAGGCACACTTGATTAAATCATTGGTTCTTGGTGATTGGACTCAATCTCCAGCCCCTCTTCCCTCCCAGAGACCAAATATATATATGAAATAAATCATAATATCACAGCACCCAGCCCCAAAGAGACAAGGGAGAGCACTGATTTTAGAACCCAAAAGGACAGTGTGTGTAGAGGATACCACCTCAGACGAGCAGTGAGCTTTGGTGAAGGAACACCACCAACCTAATGGAGGATTGAGGGAGTGACACCCTGACCTCACCTTCCGGTCTTCCACTAGGGCTCCCTATTGGCCAACACAAACTGGAGGCTAAGGAAAGGGAGCTCTGGGGGAATGTCCATACAGGTTAGCCTCTAGACAGAAGGTCGGGTGGGAAAAGAGTGAAGAGTGAATCTGGAGAGGCAAACCAAAGGTATCCGGCATGCCTGCTCTGAACGAAATCACGCATTAACTAACTAACTTCCTTCCTTGCTCCCTCCCACTAGACCTTACTAATCTTTGTATGTAAATTTAACCTTTAAAATTCCTCAGGCAGGGACTATTGCCCTTTACCACGCAAGCATCCTCTGTCCTGTTGACCTCTTAGCATTTTTCAATTTTTTAAATGGAAGTTTTCTCTCTTTTTAAATCTTTATTTATTTGAGAGACAGAGAGAGAGGGAGGATCTTCAAACAGACCCCCTGCTGAGCTTGGAGCCCTACATAGGGCTCTATCCCAGGACCCTGAGATCATGACCTGAGCCCAAGAGTCAGCTGCTTAACTGACCGAACAACCCAGGTGCCCCAGAAGTTCTGTTTGTAAAAAACAAAACTTGACAGGAACCCTAATATATGAAATTAATAAAGCAGTATTTATTTGTGGAAATTTAGAAATGTAAATTCACATATCCTTACTTTGGGGCTAACCAAAGAGAACACTAATGAGATTTTTGATTAACGCAAGAGTTTGACATCAGTCTCACCGGCCTGCCTTGACATCGGTGACTGCCCAAGTGGACAGGCTCAAGGGAAACAGTGTGACAGCCACAGGTGTAAGTGACCAGGAAACCTGGAAGCTTCCATTTTCCCACCTGACAACTTCTCGGTGAGGCCTCCTTTTTGAAATCCAAGTCTGACTTCTAGAACACACGAGTTACAACTGACAGCTACACGTCGCGGGCCACCTGGTCAGGAAATATCTCATCTCCCTGAAAACTCATCCTTTACGCCTCGGTTATCAAACACTTTGGAGCAGCTTAGCCCAGGAAATGAAGGCTCTTATTAAAAACATGGAGATTTAGGAAGCCAGGACGTGATTAACCATGTTGGCATTCTGCCAAATGAGCAGTTAACAACCAGGGCTGGGAAAACAAGTGCCGATTAGTAATCCCTGGGTTTACAAAAGGGGTTTAGACCCAATCCTAACAAACCACTGTGACCAACTAGAAAATCCCTAGCCTATTGAAGCTGTGACTGTGCTGCCTTAAAAAAAAAAAAGGTATTAGTCTAATCAAAATGTATTCATCACTACCTCTGCTTGTAAAGAAAAAAAAAATCCCATAAGATTATTTATATTTAAATTCAGCAGCCTGGAAATCTCCTAGATGCTCTCGATAAAACAAAATTAGACTTCGAACCCACTCACAAGGTTTCTAATGATTAATGTTTATTTAAATCTCAGTGAACTATACCTGAAAGAACACTGGCTCTGAAGTCGATCAGAATTGGGGCACCAGTTTTGAATACATTTTGGTTCAAGTCGCAGAGTACCAGATATCCACTGGCCCAAACTAGCCTTTTTAATTTTTGTCCAGTTACTAGATGTCTGAAGGGAAATAGTTGCCCGTGGTCTGGGGCCTTGACGATGAGGGGCCCCATTTCCGCAGTGTTGCTGGCCTTTCTCTCCCACCCATGGCTTTGCGGTGATCCAATATCTGTGAAGGGTAAAGGGACGTGAGGACAAGGGTCGGTGATGGTGATGTCAGAAGAGGGTTGGGGGAATGACAACTCTTGTTTGGGGAACTGTTGAGTCCGGGGACTTGGTGATGTGACGGCACTCAGCAGACTGGTCCTAGAGGCAATTAAAGATACAGAACTGTATTTGGGGACAGAAATCAGAGTTAAGGAGGATGACTTGGGGCTGAGAAGGTAGGAGGATGCTAAATTGAGAGATTAGGGGAAGACTTTCTTTTCAGGACTAAGTGAAATACTCCCTCTGTAGACAAGGGTTGGTCTGAAGAGGAGGTGGTGCAGACAGAACCATTCGGGTATGGCAGTCAAGTTAGAGTGGGAGGCGAGGTCCTCTGGAAGTGAGGTTGGGCCACACTGAGGGATTGGATTGGAAATGGCCAGTGTGGGGACACACAAGGGCTGCAGAAAGCTGGCTTGGCTGATAGAATGATAAAACTTGTCGTGATTCAGGCCTGCAGATTTCCAGTTTCCACAGCTGCAGTTCAGGGGTGGAAACTGAGCTAAAGGTCAGGGATGGCCCAGGGTTGGTAATGGCCATGGCGTGAGGATGGCAGGAATGTTCCCGATGACTAGGTAGGGAGGCTGACTAGGATCCAGACCAGGCAGGGAGAGCATTCAGGAAGTCAACTCTCTATGATTAAGCCTCCGGCTTCTTTTCTTCTATACTCATTATCCCTTCAGGTTTCTCTCCCTTTGAAAGCAACTGCAGGATGCCAGAGGTAGCTTGGCATAGTGGGAATCACAATTATGAAGAAATTAGCCTGGCTCTAGGCGCTAGCAAAATGCTTGTGTAATAGAACTTTAGCTCCAGATCCCAGATCACTTCTGAGGGGTTAACTCTTAAGTCTTGCTGGACTGAGATATTTCCTCCTATTTTTATACTTTGTCTCTTATCCTTGCATATTTAAGAGCAGGGCTCTCCAAACCTCCCCTCTCCTATGAGAAGGCTTTAGCTTAGAAGGAGTACACGTGGGCACCTCCTACATAATTTCAACCAGCAGCGGCAGCGATGTAGAGTTAGCCGCCCTCTTGTCACAGGATGGTTGTCTACACTTCTGTGGCCTTCCAGAGTCATCCTTGGTTTGGGGGAAGTTCCTCGCATTCCTGCAACACCATGGGAAGAAGCAGGAGATCAGTACATTGAGAGTGACCTAAGGATCTATTGTGGATAGACGTTTATGTCCAAGAAAGTGGGAGGGCATGGTGAAGAGAACACCAAGAATGCTGAGTGTGGTTTCTGAACTGATGAAATCAATTGATAAATCTTTTGTCTCTTCACATCTTCACCTGAGGAAAGAACTTCTCTTTTAACCTTCTCTACAGAAAGAGAGATAGTTTCTCTAGTCTCACAGAATTCTAGGTTCTTAGTAGTGGAAGGTTTTCTACTGGTCTAGTCCAGGATGTCACCCAAAGCAGCAAGAACTTCTGAAACTGCCTTGGCAAGTGGCTGTTTCACATCTTCTCAAACACTTCCGGTGGGGGAGGAGCTGATTACTTGGTGGAACAGTGTGTACTTTCTGACAGGCCTGATTCTTAGACAACTGTCCCTGACATGGGATTGCCATTTGCTTCCCAGTAGCTTTCCTTTATTTGTCCCAATTTTATTCTCTGGTACCTCATGAAGTAGATGTTTTTCCTCTTTCAAATGAGAAACTTACCGGTGTTCCAATGCTCCTCTTAGGTTCCCACTAATACTCTCTTTTTCTTGAGACAAAAAAGGCTTACCTTACAACATCAGTTTCTTAAGTTCCCCTTCAGCAACAGGGCTTTGGAACTCCTCACCATGCTGGTCCTCATCTCTTAGCTGGTAATGCAAGCAGGAGGCCCCCAGACCTGGACACAGCATTAGGATGTAGGCTGACCAGGATGAGGTACATTGGGACAATTCCTTCCTCTAAACTGGACCACCCCTGATACAACTGTTATAGTCCCAGGGTGCGTTCTTTTCCTTGGTCTGATGAGGCCATAACCCCATCTTCTGGGATTTCAGTGTACTACCACTTAGCTCTATTTCCTTCTTGTGGTTTTATAACTATAGGCACATATAAAGCTTGTCATAAATTCTTTGTCTCTGAAGTCTTGGGCTAAATTCTACACCTCTTTCTCATCCCTGGAAAACTTATTACTAAGTGCCATAAGGTATAAGTTGGGTTTAGTTTAGCAATATTTATTGTGTCATTGCGATGTACCAGGAATTTTATTAGATGTTAAGGTGAGGGGAAAGTGTCAAATGAATTAGATTATGATTTTTACCTTAGGGCAACTTACTGGCTAAGAGAAGACACCCACATAGACACATCATTACAATGTGCTAAAAAAAAAACAACTGTAACATAAACACAGTGGTTATGAGGGCCCAGATGAGGCACTCTTGGCCCAAATTGGAAATTCAAGAAAAGGTTCCCAGAAAGAGAAATATCTTTAACATTAAGAATTAGAGGATACTGGGAAGAATGTGGGAAGATAGGCAAAAAGAGTAAAGTTAGGGAGGCAGGAAGCATGTTGGCATATATGTGGAGCTACAGGCTATTTATCTGGTAGTACTAGAGCACCAAGTACCAGATAAGTAGGGGCAAGGTCACTGAAAACCTTACTTTCCACCTTAGGCTGGATTCAGTAGGCAATGGGAGCCCTTAAAATGTTTCAAGAAGATGGGGGAGTAATCAAATTTGACTTAGTAAGAAGAATGGATTTTAAGATGGCTAATCTAGAGGTAGGCACATGGGTTCTGAGTACTTAGGGGTCTAAATTATTTATTTATTTATTTGTTTGTTTGTTTGTTTGTTTGTTTATTTATTTATGAGAGTGTGTGCAAGTGGGGGGTAGGACCAAAGGGAGAGGGACAAGCAGACTCTGTGATAAGCATGAGCCCAACAGGGGACTCAATTGTGACCTGAGCTGAAACTGAGTCACTTAACTGAATGAGTCACCCAGGCACCCCATGGAAGGTGTAGGAGTCTAGTGGGTTAGTTAAAGCAAGAGATGTTGAGGATATTAACGAAGATGGTGGTAGAAGGATGGGACAGACCGAGCAATGCAATGGGTACCATTGGCAAGCCTTGGTTATGGAAAGCTGTGTCTAACAGAGGACAACAGTAACAGATTAACTCCCAGAAATCTGGATTGAATGCCCAGGAAAATGATGATACAACCAGCTGAGAGGGTAAGAGGGTAGAAGACTTGTCTGGGGAAACATGAGTCCAAGTTTGGATGTGTACAACTTGAATCATTTATTGAACAAACGATAATAATGCCCAGCAAATGACTGTATCTATGTATCTGACTGTTACAGGAGATACCAGGCCAGGAGATGGAGATTGTCAGTTTATTAGAGGCAGTTAAAATCATAAGAGTAGATGAACCAGTACAAAGAGAGTATATAAAATAGACATGAAACTAGTATATGACTATGAGGTATAACAATATTTAGGACAGATTTTACAAACATGTTCAGCATGTTTTCTTTGGTTGACACAGCCAAATTTGATTTTGTTGCTAACATTTAAAAAGAAGAAAATTTTAACCCAAAACAAGGATTTCTAGATTTTCTTGAAATCAGGAGTTTTGGATCCACTGGGCTTGTATTTTCACAAAACAACATTCTACCAAAACTGAATACTAGCTTCTCCTCTAAAACAGGATACATGTTCTCAAATTCTTTATAGTCCTCACTGCTTCTCACTGTATTTCTAACACCAAGACTAATGTCAACTCCCAATAATCACTACCATGGTACTTCTATTTCATATATTTGCTTCATTTATTTATATCACTTGCCTGGCCCCAAGAGATGCTTGAATTTTTAATTCTCAGCTTAAAAGTGAGTAAATCAAGAGGATTTCATTAGAGAGATTAAGAAGCACAGTCAGAGAAATGGAAAGAAACGAGAAGAGAAATATCCTAGTTGCCAAGAAGTTTCAAGAATGGAAGTTCAATAGTGTCAAGCACTATAGAGAAGTCTAATAAGCTAAGGATTGAAAAGTGCCTATTGGGTTTGTCCATATGAAGAACATTAGTGATCTTTGCCAGAATAATTTTCTTTTTTTTTTCCAGAATAATTTTCAACAGAGGGATGGATGATGGAAGTGAGATCTCAGGGATGTGAAGAGTGAATGGGAGGTGAGTAAATGGATAAACAAGTTAATTTTTCTCTTCCCAGAAACTTGACTAGAAAGGGAATCAGAGATCTGGGAAGTATCCAGAGGTGTAAAGGGCCAAATAAGATTATTCTTCCTCAGAGAGAAGTCTTTGAGCATATTTCTATGGAAAGAGCCAGTAGAAAGAAAAATTGGTGATATATAAAAGAGAGATAATAATTCATAGAAGAAAGTGTCAGAGATGGGAGGGAATGAGATCAAGAGTATGACGGAAGGGACTGGCTTTAAACTGAAAAAGGAACTTTTAATCCTCACAAATAACAGGAGAAGGTAAATTTGTAACCTCAAATATCTTATCCAATCATATTCTTAATAAAATAGAGGCAGGGTCATCTGCTAAATGTAAGAATTGTGATGGCAGGCAAAGATCTCAAAAATAGGGAAGAGTTGGAGTGCCTAGGCAGCTCAGTGGGTTAAGTGTCCAATTCTTGGTTTAGGTTATGAGATGGAGCCTCAAGTAGAGCCCGCCTCAAGCCCACATCAGGCTCTGTGCTTAGCATAGGAGTCTGCCTTTCTCCCTCCCCTTTTCTTTCTGCCCCTCCACATGTACAGACTCTCTCTTGTTCTCTCTCTAAAATGAATCAGTCTTAAAAAAAAAAAAGGATTGTGAAGGGTTGTCAGAGTTCTTGGGTGGGAAGGAGGGTAGGGGGCTCACTGAGGACCATGGAAAGGGTTGTTGAGTGGCCCCAAGGGCCTAGCCAAGGCTGGAGATTGGGAATTTTGTAATATAGTCTGGATGGTTGAGTGATTTTCTCTAGTCTCTGAGGAACATGCTTAGGTATGCAGTGTATTCACCACTGCACATGGCAATACTATCTTTAGGGATGGCAAATACTATAGCTAAAAATACAAACCTACTGAAAAAGCAAGTATTACTGTTGTTTCTAAGGCATCAATTCTCTAGAGATGTTAACTGAACTTTTGGTGTCACCTTTTATACATTTCCCAAGTTCTAGCAACAGGAGGAAGATATTATTTGGTTCAAGAAGACCTTACTACAATTGATTTTTCCAGTTTTCAGCTGACTGAGAGTGCTCAGTCTTATCTAGAGTAGTTGACGATGTTTTGGGGGAGATGCAAAGCATAGGCAGAGGTATAGACCAAAACCTAGCCAAAGGGAGGGTTAAAACTTGAATCAATAAGATGTTATTGAGAAGGAGCTAATGAGAAGATTGTAAGAATTAAGGGTTGGGTCAGAGTCAAGGACAGAGAAAACAATAGGAAGGAGAATAAGGTGAGAGAAGAGAGGAAGGGAGAAGTCTGAAAGGAGAGATATATATATATATATATTAAAAAAGAAAGAAATGTGAGGCCTAAAGGAAAAACAACAACAACAAAAAAGATAATTGCAATTCTGGAACCAAGAAATCTGCCTGGAATCAGACTTTCTGCATTTGTCTTGGCAGTTGGGTCTGTGGCCCTACTAGTAAATCTCTCTTTCTTGATACTATAAATGCAAGGGGACATTCCCATTCCCAACAATACTCTCCACCCTGCTACTGAAAGTCCAGGCCTTTTTTTAAAAAAAAAAAAAAAAGAGATTAAATGGACAGAGAAGTTATAAGAAGATAACTCGGCCAAAGTTTTGTTTTATTGTTTCACTTCCAGGTAAACACTAGCCTCAAAATGAGGTCTATTTTGCTAACAAAAGTTAAGACAAATTGAGAAGTTTAAAATTTTAACTATTAGTTGGAAAGCCTGGGTGGCTCAGTCAGTTGGGCATCTATCTGACTCTTGATTTTGGCTCAGGTCAACCAAAGCATGATCTCTGGGTAATGAGATTGAGCCCCATGTGTGGTTCTGTGCTTAGCAGGGAATCTGCTTAAGATTCTCTTGCTCTCTTTCTCGCTCTCTCTCGATGCTTTCTCTCTCTCTCTCTCATAAATAAATCTTAAAAAAACAAAACAAAACAAAACAAACCACAACAACTTTAGGGCCGCCCAGGTGACTTGGCAGTTTAGTGCCACCTTCAGCCCAGGGTGTGATCCTGGAGGCCTGGGATTGAGTCCCATGTTGGACTCCCTGCATGGAGCCTGCCTGTGTCTGTGCCTCTCTCTCTCTCATGAATAAATAAATAAAATCTTAAAAAAAAAAAACAACTTTAACCATTGGTTGGTTATGTGATCACAGGTCCTCCACTTAAGCTGGGTTTATATAAATTTTTTAAATTCTATAAATTTGGAGACCCCTCCAGGAGCAAAGGAACTGGCAGGTACCATTTCCCTCCTTTATCCCCCCAGCACAAACTATGGCCACCTGCAGTAACCAGTGCCATACCTTACCTAACTTGCTTGTACCATCATCCCTCCCTACCCTTTTCCCAGAAGACCAGAGCACACTGTGCTGTACCACATATCCCGATCCATGTATTTTGCAGGACCTCAGTTCTGGCAGCTGCAGAGGCAGATCTCCTTTTGCAAGGAGACTACTGCATACCTTGCTACCCACAATAGGTAAAGACAACCTCTGCAGACAACTGGACTGAAGGAAAAGGAGGCCAAGAATTAATAGGAGAGCATACACAGCACAAATAGGGAACAATCCCTGAAGTGCCACCCCCTAGGGAACAAGGGGCACTGCATTGTAGGACACTATAGAACCTCTTTGTCACAAGGCTATCACTGTTAGGAGAAGTAGCTGACTTTTCTAATACACAGCAGCAGACAGAAAGTCAGACAAAATAAGGAGATAAATATCTTCCAAATGAAGGAACAAGACCAAATTGCAGCAAGAAACCAAAGCAAAACAGATATAGGCAATATGCCCCATAGAGAATTTAAAGCAATGATCATAAAGATACTCACTAGACTGTAGAAAAGAGTGGAGGATATCAGTGAGACCCTTCGCACAGAGGTTAAAAAAGGGGAATTAATCAAAAATAAGAATACAATGAAATAAAAAATACACTTGGTGGAATAAATAGCAGACTAGAAGCAGAGGAATGAATTAATGACCTGGAAAATCAGAGTAGTGGAAGATAACCAAGTTGAGCAAAGGAGAGGGAAGAAAATTGGGAAAAATCGGGAAAACTGTAAATTGGGAACAGTCTTAAGAAACTCAGTGACTCCATCAAATGGTAACATTCATATTATAGGGATCTCAGAAGAAGAAGAGAGAGAAAGGGGAGCAGAAAATTTATCTGAAGAAATAATAGCTGAAAACTTCCTTAATCTGGGGTAGGAACAGATATCCAGATCCAGGAGGCAGAGAGATTCTCCCAAAACTCAACCCATATCAAGACACATAGTAATTAAAATGGCAAAAGGTAGTGATAAAGAGAGAATTTAAAAAGCAGCAAGAGAAAATAAAGACAATTACACACAAGGGAACCCCCCATAAGGCTATCAGTGGATTTTTTCAGCAGAAACCTTGCAAGCCAGAAGAGAATGGCATGAGGTATTCAAAGTACTGAAAGGGAAAAATCTATAGCCATGAATACTCTATCCAGCAAGGCTATTATTCAGAGTAGAAGGAGAGATAAAAAGTTTCTCAGCAAACAAAAACTAAAGGAGTTTATGGCCACTAAACCAGTCCTAAAACAATATTAAAGGGGACACTTTGAATGGGAAGAAGAGATCATAAGTGAGGGCATAAAAAGAAAAAACACAAAAGCAATAAAAATAGGTATTTCTATAAAAATCAGTCAAGGAATTTATAAAATAAAAGGTTGTAAAATATGACACCAGATATCTAAAACATGGGAGGGAGAGGAGTAAAGAGTGGGTTTAAACTTAAGTTACCATCAACTTAATGTAGACTGCTATATGCAGAGGATGTATTATACAAACCTAATATAACCACAGATCGAAAAAACAGTGATATTCAAAGAAAAAAGAAAAAGAATCCAAGTAAATCACTAAAGAAAGCCAACAAACCATGAAAGAAAGCAAGAGAAGAAAAGAGGAGAGAAAAACTACAAAAACAACCACAAAAAAGAAACAAAATGACAATAGATACATAAAACTAATAATTACTTTGAATGTAAATGGACTAAACACTCCAATCAAAAGACATAGGATAGGAGTGCCTGGGTGACTCAGTTGGTTAAAGGTCTGACTTGATTTTGGCTCAGATCATGATCTCAGGACCTGAGACTGAGCCCCAGGTCAGGCTCCATGCTGGATATGGAACCTACTTAAGATCCTCTCTCTCCCTGTGCCCTCCCGTATCCCCATACTTGCACTCTCTCTCTAAAAAAATAATTCAAAAGACATAGGATGACAGAGTAGATAAAAAACAAGACCCATCTATATGCTGCCTACAAGAGGCTCACTTCAGACCTAAAGATTCCTGCAGATTGAAAGTGATGGGGTGATCAAAACCAGACCCCATCAAAAAGGAGAATTACAGACCAATATCACTGATGAACACAGATGTCATAAGACTCACCAGAATACTAGCCAGTAGGATCCAACAGTTCATTAAGAGGATTATTCACCACGACCAAGGAGATTTATCCCTGGGATGGAAGGGTGGTTCAACATTTGTAAATCAATCAGTGTGATAGATAACATTAATAAAACAGAAGACAAGAACCATATGATCCTCTCAATTGATGCAGAGAGAGCATTTGACAAATTACAGCATCCTTTCTTGATTAAAATTCTTCAAAGTGTAAGGATAGAAAGAACATACCTCAATACCATAGAAGCCATCTATGAAAAGCCCACAGGGAATATCATTCTCAATGGGGGAAAACTGAGAGCTTTTCTCCTAAGGTCAGGAACATGACAGGGATGCCCACTCTCATCACAGTTGTTCAACATAGTACTAGAAGTCCTAGCTTCAGCAATCAGACAACAAAAATAAAAAGCATTCAAATTGACAAGTCAAACTCTTACTCTTTGAAGATGACATGATACTATATATGGAGAACACAAGAGACTACACCAAAACTGCTAGAACTCATACAGCAATTCAGCAATGTAACAGGATACAAAATTAATGCAGAGAAACTAGCTGGATTTCTATACACTAACAATGAGACTGAAGAAATAGAAATTAAGGAATTGGTCCCATTTATTATTGCACCAAAAACTGTAAGATACCTAGGAATACATCTAACCAAAGAGGTAAAGGATCTGTACTCAAAAAAACTACAGAACACTTCTGAATGAAATTGAGGAAGACACAAAGAGATGGGAATACATTCCATGCTCATGGATTGGAAGAATTAATATTGTGAAAATGTCAATGCTACCCAGGGCAATTTACACATTCAATGCAATCCCTATCAAAATACCATGGACTTTCTTCAGAGAGTTGAAACAAATAATCCTAAGTTTTGTAAGGAACCAGAAAAGACCCCAAATAGTCAAAGGGTGTTGAAAGAGAAAACCAAAGCTGGGGCATCACAATGCCTGACTTCGAGCTGTATTACAAAGCTGTGATCATCAAGACAATATGGTACTGGCACAAAAACAGACACATAGATCAATAGAACAGAACAGAGAATCCAGAAATGGGCCCTCAACTCTATGGTCAACCAATTTTTGACAAGGCAGGAAAGAATATCCAATGGAAAAAGGACAGACTCTTCAACAAACGGTACTGGGAAAATTGGACAGCCACATACAGAAGAATGAAACTGGACCATTCTCTTACACCAGACACAAAGTGAAACTCAAAATGGATGAAAGATCTAAATGTGAGACAAGAATCCATCAGAATCCTAGAGGAGAACACAGGCAACACCCTTTTTGAACTTGGCCACAGCAACTTCTTGCAAGATACATCTATGAAGGCAAGAGAAACAAAAGCAAAATGAACTATTGGGACTTCATTAAGATAAAGAGCTTCTGCACAACAAAAGAAACAGTCAACAAAACTAAAAGATAACCTACAGAATGGGAGAAGATATTTGCAAATGACGTATCAGATAAAGAGCTAGTATCCAAGATCTATAAAGATCTTATCACTCAACACCCAAAAAATAAATAATGCAGTCAAGAAATGGGCAGAAGACATGAAAAGACATTTCCCCAAAGAAGACCTACACATGGCCAACAAACACATGAAAAAATGCTCCACATCCCTTGTCATCAGGGAAATACAAATCAAAATCACAATGAGATACCACTTCACACCGGTGAGAATGGCTAAAATTAACAAGACAGGAAACAGCAAATTTGGAGAGGATGTGGAGAAAGGGGAACCCTCCAACACTGTTGGTGGAAATACAAGCTGATGAAACCACTCTGGAAAACAGTGTGGAGATTCCTCAAAAAGGTGAAAATAGAGCTATCCTACGACCCAACAATTGCACTACTGGGTATTTACCTCAAAGATACAGATGCAATGAAACTCTGGGACACTTGCACCCCAATGTTCATAGCAGCAATATCCACAATAGCCTAAATGTGGAAAGAATGGAGATGTCCTTCCACAGGCGAATGGATAAAGAAGATGTGATATATATAATGGAATATTACTCGACTGAGTAATCAGAAAAGGTGAATACCTACCATTTACATCAACATGGATGGAACTGGAAGGTATATGGTGAGTGAAATAAGTCAATTGTAGAAAGAGAATTATCATATGGTTTCACTCATTTGTGGAATATAAGAAATAGTGAAAGGGACCATAGGGAAGGGAAGGGAAGAAACTAAGTGGGGAAAAATTAGAAAGGAAGACAAACCATGAGAGACTTCTGACTCTGGGAAACAAAAAAAGAGTTGCAGAAGGGGAGGTTGGTGGGGGGATGGGGTAACTGGGTGATGGGCACTAAGGAGAGCATGTGATGTGATGAGCACTGGTGTTAGATGTTGTCAAATTGAATTTAAAACAAAACAAAACAAAAAACCACTGCCAAAAAGTTAAAAAAAATTACCTATTTGATGGTAAGTAGGTAGATACCACCAGAAATAGTCCTCTAAAGCTCCTGGGCTATTCCTGTATCAGTGGCATTTCAACATTTAAAAAGAAAAGAAAAGAAAAAGAAAGTGAGGCGATGGAGAAACATTTATCGTGCCAATGGATGCCAAAAGAAAGCTGGGGTAGCAATACTTCTATCAGATAAAATAGACTTTATAAAGATTTATTTATTTATTTATTTATTTATTTGAGAAAGAGAGAGCATGAACATGAGTGGGGGTGGGGGAAGAGGGTAGAGGGAGAGGAGAGAGAGAATCTCAAGCAGACTCCCTACTGAGCATAGAGCCCAAGGTGGGGCTCAATCCCATGATCCTGAGATCATAACCGGGGCTGAAATCAAGAGCCAGATGCTTAACTAACTGAGCCACCCAGGGGCCTCCAGATAAAATAGACTTTAAAGCAAAGACTGTAACAAGAGACAAGGAAAAACACTATATAATAATAAAAGGAATGTTCCAACAAGAAGATATAACAATTGTAAATACTTATGCATCCAATATAGGAGCACCCAAATACATAAAACAGTTAATAACAAGAAATAATCGATAGTAATACAATAATAGTAGGGGATCTTAACATCCCATTTACATCAGTGGACAGATCATCCAAATGGAAAATTAACAAGGAAACAGTGACTCTGAATGATACACTGGACCAGATGGGTTTAACAGACATATTCAGAACATTCCATCCTAAAACAGCAGAATACACATTCTTTTCAAGTATACATGGAATATTTTCCAGAAAAGAATCACATATTAAGCCACAAAATAAGTCTCAACAAATTTTAAAAAGTCAAAGTCATACCATGCATTGTTTTTTGACCACAAGGCTCTGAAACTAGAAACCAACCACAAGAAACAATCTGAGATGAGCACAAATACATGGAGGTTAGATAACATGCTAGTAAACAAAGAATGGGTCAACTAAGAAATCAAAGAAGAAATAAAAAAATTACATGGAAACAAAAGAAAATGAAAACACAATGGTCCAAAATCTTTGGGATTCAGGAAAAGTGGTTCTAAGAGGGAAGTTTATAACAACACAGGCCTATCTTGAGAAGCAAGAAAATCTCAAATAAACAACCTAGTCTTATACCTAAAGGAGCTAGAAAAAAGAAGAACAAATAAAACTCAAACCCAGCAAAACAAAGGAAATAATAAAGACTGGAGCAAAAAGAAATGATATAGAAACTAAACACACACACACACACACAACACAGATCAGTGAAACCAAGAGCAGCTTCTTTGAGAAGATTAACAAAATTGATAAACCTCTAGCAAGATTCATTTAAAAAAAAAAGAGAGAGCATCCAAACAAACAAAATTACTAATGAAAATTACACACAACAATCAAGACTACAGAAGTACAAACAATTGTAACAGAATGTATGAAAACTTACATGCAAACAAACTGGACAACTTAAGAAAAATGGACAAATTCCTAGAAACACATAACTTACCAAAACTAAAGCAGGAAGGAATAGAAAATTTGAACTGACCAGTAATGAAATGGAATCAGTAATCAAAAAACTTCCAACAAAATTTCAGGACCACCAGGCTTCATAGGTGAATTCTACCAAACATTTAAAGAAGAGCTAATATCCATTCTTCTCAACTATTCCAAAAAATACAAGAGGAAGGAAAACTTCTAAATTCATACTACGAGGCCAGTATCATCCTGATACCAAAACCAGATAATAAAACTGCAAAAAAGAGAACTACAGGCCCACATGTCCCATGAATATAGATGCAAAAATACTCAACAAAATATTAGCAAACAAAATCCAATAATACATTTTTAAAAAATCATTCTTCATCATCAAGGGGGATTTATTCCTGGGCTGTAAGGATGGTTTAATATTTGCAAAACAATCAACGTGATACATCACATCAATAAGAGACTGGATAAAAATCACATGATATCTTCAATAGATGCAGAAAAAGCATTTGACAAAGTATAACATCCATTCACAATAAAAACTCTCTGCAAAGTAGGTATAGAGGGAACATATCTCAACATAATAAAGGCTTTATATGAAAAACCCACAGCAAATGTCATACCCAATAGGGAAAAATGAGAGCTTTTTTCCTAAGGTCAGGAACAAGACAAGGATGTCCACTCTCTCTACCTTTATTCAAAATAGTATTGGAAGTCCTAGCCACAGAAATCAGACAAAAAAAATAAATAAAAGGCATCCATATTGGTAAGGAAAAAGTAAAACTCTATTTATATTTGACATGATCCTATATGCAGAAAACACCAAAGATTCCACCAAAAAACTACTAAAACTGATAAACAAATTCAATAAGGTCACAGACTACAAAAGCCATGTACATAAATCTGTTGCATTTCTATGCATTAATAATGAAGCAGCAGAAAGTGAAATTAAGGAAATAATCCCACTGACAATTGCACCAAAAATAATAAAATATCTAGGAATAAACTTAACCAAAGAGGTGAAAGGCTATATTCTGAAAACTATAAAACACCGATGAAAGAAATTCAAAACAGCAAACAAATGGAGAGCTATTCCATGCTCATGGATTAGGAGAATAAATATTGTTAAAACGTCCATACTACTCAAAGCATTCTACAGATTTAATGCAATCCCTACCAAAATAACAAGAGCATTTTTCACAGAGCTAGAAAAAAGAATCTTAAAATTTGTATGGAACCACAGAAGACCCTGAACAGCCAAAGCAATCTTAAAAAAGAAAAACAAAGCCAGAGGTATTACAATTCCAGGTTTCAAGTTACATTACAAAGCTGTAGTAACTAAAACAGTATGCTACTGGCATAAAAACGGACACATTTATCAATGGAACAGAACACAAAATCCAGAAATAAACCCATAATTATATGGTCAATTCGTCTTTAACAAAGGAGGAGAGAATATCCGATGGGAAAAAGACAGTTTCTTTAACAAAAAGTGTTGGGAAAACTGGACGGTCACATGCAAAACAATGAAACTGGACTACTTCCTGTCTCCATACACAAAAATAAACTCAAAATGGGTTCAAGACCTAAATGTCAGACCTGAAACCATAAAAATCCTTGAGGAGAGCACAGGCAGTAATCTCTCTGACATTGGCTGTAGCAACATTTTTCTAGGTACGTCTCCTGAGGCAAGGGAAATAAAAGCAAGAATAAACTATTGGGACTACAGCAAAATAAAAAGCTTCTGCACGGAGAAGGAAATCATTAACAAGACTACAAGGTAACCTACTGATTGGGAGAAGATATTTGCAAATGATATATCTGATAAGGGCTTAATATCCAAAATAAATAAAGAACGAATACAGGGGATCCCTGGGTGGCGCAGCGGTTTGGCGCCTGCCTTTGGCCCAGGGCGCGATCCTGGAGACCCGGGATCGAATCCCACGTCGGGCTCCCGGTGCATGGAGCCTGCTTCTCCCTCTGCCTGTGTCTCTGCCTCTCTCTCTCTCCCTGTGTGACTATCATAAATAAATAAAAATTAAAAAAAAGAAAGAACGAATACAACTCAATACCCCCAATACAAATAATCCGATTAAAAAATGGGCAGAAGACATAAATAGGCATTTCTCCAAAGAAGACATATAGATGGCCAACAGATACGTGAAAAAGTGCTCAACATTACTCATCTTTAGGGAAATGCGAATCAAAAGTACAATGAGATATTGCCTTATACCTGCCAGAGTGGCTAAAATAAAAAACGTAAGAAGCAACAGGTGTTGGCAAGAATGCAGAGACAAAGGGACCCTTGCTCACTGTTGGTGGGAATGCAAACTGGTGCAGCCACTCTGGAAAACAGTAAGGAGGTGCCTCAAAAAATTAAAAATAGAACTACCCTATAATCTAGGAATCACATTACTGGGTATTCACCCCAAGAATACAAAAACAGTAGTTCAAAAGGATAGATGCGCCCCTATGTTCATTGCAGCATTATTTACAATAGCCAACTCCGGAAGCAGCCCAGTGTCCATCGACTGATGAGTGGCTAAAGGACAGGTGTGTATACGTACAGTGGGGTATTACTCAGCCATAAAGAAGAATGAAATTTTGCCATTTGCAGTGACATGGATGGAGCTAGAAAGTAGAATGCTGAGTAACATAACTCTGTCAGAGAAAGATAAATACCAAATTATCTCACTCAAATGCGGAATTTGAGAAACAAAACAAATGAGCAAAGGAAGGAAAGAGAGAGAAACGAAGAAACAGGCTCTTAATCACAGAGAACGAATTGGTGGTTACCAGAGGGGAGGTTGGTGGGGGATGGGTTAAACAGAGGTGGAGATTAAAGAGTCCAGTTTTCCCACCACTTATCATGATGGAATAAAACCAAAATAATATGATTTAAAAAGTCTGTAAATAAGAATCTGCTCATCTCATCATTTTACAAAAATGACCTTCTCTGAGTATGAGGTGTGGCTATAATGCCAGGGTGTCCATTGGCTTGGATGCTGATAGCTTCCTCTAAATATTTCTTGGGACTTTACCCCAGTTCTTTATTGTGGTTATTTTTTGTTTGCTTGTTTGAAGGAACAGCTTTATTACGACCCAAACTAGGGGTACCTGGGGGCTCAGTCGGTTGAGTGTCCCACTCTTGATTTCGGCTCAGGTTGTGATCTTAGGGTCCGGAGATCCACCCCCTAGTTGGAGCGTGGAGTCTGCTGGAGCTTTTCTCTCCCTCTTCCTCTACCCCTCCCCCGGCTCACGAGCAAGCACACGCATTCTTCTCTCTCAAAATAAATAAAATCTTAAAAAAAAAAAAGATACACACACCCCCGCCCAGTGTTTACATGGTGCTCTTAGCTACCCTATTACCATCTTTCAACTTGATTACTTCCTTAATCCCCTTGTTTCTAGAAACTCTGGAGTTCTCAATCATGTCATGGGTCCCTAAGACCATCCCTACGTTCAGTGATTCACTAGTAGGACTCAAAGAATTCAGCAAATAATCACACTCGTGGCTACTGTTGATGATCCTGAAAGCATACAAAGTCAGCAAGGGGAAAAGGCACTTGAGGTGAAGTCTGAGGAAAAGTAGGCTCAATCTTCCAGGCACAAAAGAACCTCTCTCAGTGGAGTCACGCAGGATGCACTTAATTCCTCCCACAATGAGTTGTGACGTCAAGTGTGAAATGTTTTCCAAGGAAGCTCGTCAGAGACTCAGTGTCCAGGTTTTCACCAGGGGCTGGTCACATAGCCACCCCATGCATAGCACATACCGAAATTCTAGACCACCAGAGGGAAAGCAGGTGTTCAGACAGTGGAGGCCTACCGGGCTCCTCTTACCACTTTGTTTTCCATCAGCGTAGAGAACAGTTTACCATTTAATTCCTAGACACCAGCCAACGGCTCACTTTGCAAGAGGTCTTTCTAAGCGTGGCAGCCTCAGACCTGCTACGATAATTCTTTCCCTTTTAAAGTTTATTTATTTAACAATCTCTACATCCAACGTGGAGCTCAAACTCACAAACTCAAGATCAAGAATCCCATGCTCTTTAGACTGAGGCAGCGAGGTGCCCCTATGGTAATTATTTTCTGCACACTAACCTCATGAAGATATTTATTGGTTATAATTAATTGACTTGGCGATCCTGATCCTAGGGGCCCTAATCACTAAAATTATAATATAATATAATATAATATAATATAATATAATATAATATATATATATATATATATATATATATATATATATATATATGCTCTTAGTTGCCTAGTTGTTTACTTTTCTGTCTCTCCCGCTAGGATGTGAGCTCCTCTGTAAGGAGGGTAAGGGGCTTGTCATATTCCCTTCAGGATATTTAGCAGCTTGAACAGGGCATCCCCCATCACAGACACCAACAAATACTGGCTGGAGAGACAAACGATCAACAGTTAGGCCTAGACCGACCCCCTCGGAATATTCAGGGAGTTCATCGTCTCCACCAGTGGCCATGACTGTCGATGGGGCAAGAGCCTAAGGAGTGCTTTACAAAGGCAGTATTGTCATAATGAGTCCTGGCCTAGTGCCCTTTAAAGGCAATCTCTGGAGATCTCACCTGCAGCTGTAGGAGGAAGAAGACATAAGAATGTTCTATATCTGCTCATTCCCTGCCCCGCACCTTCTCCTAATAAAGATAAACACGGTGCTGGTGTTTTTCCTGTGTTCCTCCCCACTCTCAGAAACATTTCTAATGTCCAGATTAAGTATTTCCTAAGGGTAGAAAACACTATATTCGTTTTGAAAAACAGCCATCTGTGCAGCCTTGGCGAAACCCTAAAGGACTCATGAATGGAAAGGGATCTCTGGATTGAAGATCAGTTCTCTCTTAATGTCTTCTCTGGCTATTGCTCTGGCAGTCGAATGGGGTCAGGTTTTCATCTTATGTAATATGATGGGACAATTCAACCTCCAATGAGTGCAGCAAATTTCCCTAGAGCTACATAGGACAGAGCTAAGTGGTTACATAAACACATATGGAAACTTTAAAGAGAGGCTAAATACTCCGAGGGACGTGTCACCCCCAGGGGAAATTCACAGCAGGGTCAACAAGCAGAGCTCTTTTGCAAGGGACGCAGCAAGCCCATACAGGTTTATGACCGTGCTATGAGCTACGGGAGGAGTGAAGGACTTTAAGTACAGTTTTTGTGACTCACTCTGTGAAGAAAATAAGCAACACCTTCTATGTCAGGGCACCAGGGGGAAAGAGAAAGCAATATAGCCACACAGGACCATAGGCCATAGTATTTGGGGTCAGAACAAGGTATCCATCCGTTGGGACTCCAGCAGGAAACAGACACCCAGAAGGACTGGCTCAAAGGATTTTGTGAAGGGCCTGGTTATGGACGTGTGAACAGGTTAAGGGAACCAACAGGGGAGAGTGAGCCTAACAAGGAGCCAATGGCAGGAGGAAGTTGGTACCTCCTCTGAGGCCTGATGAGAGCAGAAGGTGGAAGTGGCATCATGGTACCCATCAAACTCCGCAGCCCAAGGAGAGGAGCTGTAGGTGTATGCAGAAGAGTCAGCACCAGAAGAAAACTGGGGGGGGGGGGGACGGTGATAGGAATCCTAGACTGTCCTTCTTCTTACCAAACTCCTGCCAATGGCTCATGCTGGCCGAAGCCACCAGGAAGCCAGGGCAAGGAAGTGTGTGTGTAAGGACAAAACACAGGGGTCAGCTTTGTGGGTGTGGAGCAAGTCAGAGAAGGGTGGAGAAGGTGTGGGTGAGCCGGAGAGGGCATGTGGACAGGAATCAGCACAGGTGTCTCTACCACCTGCCTTGCAACTCAACCGCCAACAGTGGTTATCATTGGTTGGATGGGTGAGGCACGGTCTTTTGTCCTCCGCAAGAACAGCATGCAATACTTGTGATTTACTATGAAAATAATCAGCTTGAAGCTTCAGGGCCTCTTACCTGCAGAGACATCTTTCAAGTTCCTTAGGGGGAACCTTCCAAAACTCATACTTTTGAAAAAATGTGCAAATGTTAAGATATATTGACCTTAATTCAGATTAGTATCTCTTTCCATTCAAACTTCCTTACCATCATGTATCCCCTCTTATCAGGGGGCACTGAGTGATCGGTGGGAATTTTCTGGATCTGGCTAATAAGAAGCTGAGTTGGATCACACTTAATTTGGAGCCAGTGGGATATTTTTGGGTGGCTTACAATCATCCTGGTGTAAGAAAGGCTTCCGGGAACGCCCCTTCTATCCACTGTGCTGATTGATCACGAACAAATCTTCAGGGACAGGGATCAGATCATGATGTGACACTGACCTATAACACATCACACTGGAGATGTGGCCGTTGGGGAGAAACAAGGGTTGAAAGAAACGGAGCCAAGGCTAGTTTCTGGAAAATTCTTCCAGTCGTCATATGTGTAAGATTGTAAGGGGAGGATTGAATTCTCAGCGATGCCTAGACACAATGGAAGAGGCAAGAATATAGCGTGTGATTCATTGCATTCAATTGTAGCATCATCATACTTTCCCCCTCTTTTTTGATGGGAATTGTGTGAAGCAGAATAGTAAAATTTTGTTCCTGTGGGGCATAAAACAGTATCAGCTCTGCTTACACGCAAGTGATTACAAATCCAATATATTTAAATGTATTTTGTAAGCCACCTCGGCAAAAACTAGAGAAAAATATACATGTAAATATATTCCAAAATATGTAATAACATTTCACATTTATGAGCATGTACCATGCATTCTGGTACTGCGCTGAGCATTAATAGATAATTTCTTTAGTCTTTACAGCAACCTTTTGAGGTAGGCATCACTCAGCTTTTCTGACCATTATTTGTAAAAGCCTAAACCCCTTGTTGAGACCAAAATTTGAGGTGAGAGAGGACTACTTTCCTGGGAAGCATGATTAAAGAAGGACTTTGCTTAGAATAAAGGCCCCAGGCACTGGAGCAGACCTCAGTGGTGGGGCCCCAACCTTCAGCCATGGTGTGCCAAGGGGCAGCAAGGCCAAAGCACGGTGTGGAAATAGCTGCATGCGTCCCTGGGGGACACACTTGGCCTGGGACGTGAGCACTTCAACAGAAATTAGCAGGATGCCTATCAGGATGGAGGCTTAACATAGGATTAAGTTGATGTATAGAAGTGATCGGACCTCTGAGTTTGAGGACTAAGATTTCTATCTGTATCTAAATGTGACTCTGTGAAAATTGAATCAAAGGAATTATATGCCTTGGCTTCACTGCCTTCAAAATCTGGGTTAACCACCAGAAGGAATACTGGCATTGGAGCCAGAAATAACTGGCTTTTTATCAGCCAAGCGCCCTTGAAAAATGTACAAAAATCATCACGAGTCTCTGTTTCCTCAACTGTAAAATGGGTATTGCTGTGGGAATTAACATAGGATGGTCTATCTGAAACTCTTAGCCTATTATCACATAACAGACAGTATCAGTCCTCTTTTCAAATGAAAATAAAATCTGAACACATTTTCTGGAAGAAAGTCTTGCAGAAGCACAAATTACACAGTCATGTTCCAACGCCGCCGAGCTAATGTGTCCTGTGAACAAACCCAACCATAATTTAAAAAATTTACAACTCGTCCAACATTTTGCCCCCGGCTTTCTGAAAACTGGAAAGCAAGCAGGTAATGTGCACCCATCTGTGCACCCACACCCTGCTGAATATGAAACTGATATAAGAGCTTTCTCGGTCTGTTTATACAGGCCTCGTTGGCTTTGAGGCAGATAGAGCTGCTTCAATTATAGAACCTAATCCTGCTCACCTCATACTTGTAATGCTCTCACTAAAACCAGTGAGAAAGAAAAACAATAGTCCATTTAATTAAATTATGCTAAAGTCTGGACTTAATCCATCGGTGAATTAAGAAGTAAGATTTTGAATATTGATTACTGTTGTCTGCACAAAAACTCCATTCCCTGCTCCCTACTCTCATCCCAATAAAAACGGTTTCTTCTTCCCTAACCCTCACCCCAGCAGTTTTTATGCTATTTAAAAACAAATGAAATAGGTCCAGTTTGGGACAAAAAGGAATTACATTGTCTCCCCTTTCCCATCCTGAAGCTTTCTGTTTCTGGCTTCTGGGACTTTCTGTGCTACCCTAACCACCCCATCACAGTGGCCACTTTTCTCCTGCTGCCCACTGTGGCTTCCATTCTTGGGGCAGCACTCTGGGCTGCCACCGTCTCTTTCTCTCCTCCTGCTCTCTTCCTTCTGCTAATAACCCCTAAGGGAAAGCCTGCTGTTGCCTGAGATCTCTTTTGAAGCTACAGCAGGCATTTCCTATTTTGGGTCCCCTAGAAGTTACACAAAGGGTTGTGTATGGAAACCGGAGGTGACTAATGCCCCACGTCTCATCTATGGGGATGATGATTTGGTGGCCCTTCTAGAATTGGCATCCCAGGCCAGCTCTGAATGAAGGTGCTCAGCAAATTTCTGACTCCATACTACTCTGCGTGGAAAGGTAAAGCCTACCCACTGCAGTAACTGGCTAAAGAGGAAGAATTGGGCTGACAGATTAGATTCAAGATTAGAGAATAGGACAGCTACTTGGCAAACCCGGCTGTACCATCAAATCATCCAGGGAGTCCTTACATAATATTGAAGTCCTATCCCCACCCTACCTGATTTAATTAATCCAATATGGGACTCAGGATAGGTACTTTTAAAAACTGTGGTAGAAAACACAATTTACCGTCAAAGCCATTTCTAAATGTACAGTTTCAGTGGTGGTAAGTATATTCACATTGTTGTGAATCAGACCTCCAGAACTTTTTCATCTTGCAAAACCAAAACCCATTAATTAATCTATACCCATTAAACAACTTCCTTTCCCCCCTCCTCCCAGACTCTGGTAGGTAATCGCTCTACTATTTTCTGTCTCTACGAATTTGACTGCTTCAGAAATATTATGTCCGTGAAATCATGCAATATTTGGTTTTTGTAATTGGTTTATTTCACCTAGCAGAATGTCCTCCAGGTTCACCCATAGGATAGCATGTGACAGGATTTACTTCCTTTTTGACACTGAAGAGTATTCCATTGTATGCATAGACCACATTTTGCTTATTCATTCATTTTTGGATGGACATTTGGTTTGCTTCCATCTCTTAGCTATCGGGGATGCTGCTATAAATTTGGGTGTGCAAATACCTCTTCAGAACTCTGCTTTGGATTTTTTGGGGGGTATATATCCAGAAGTGGGATTGCTGGATCATATATATTATCATATATTTTATTTTTAATTTTTGGAGAAAACTCCGTATCCTCTTCCACAGTGGCTGCACCATTTTACTTTCCCATCAACAGGACCCAAGACTTCCAATTTCTTCATGTTCTTGACAACGCTTGCTATTTTCTAGATAGTTTTGGTTTTTTGCTTCTGTTTTTGTTGTTTTTAATAGTAGAAATCCTAACGGGTGTGAGGAATTATAGAGATATCTCCCTGTGGTTTTGATTTGAATTTCTCTGATGATTAGTGATATTGAGCATCTTTTCATATGCCTGTTGGCTATTATATATCATCTTTGAAGAACTATCTATTCTAGTCTTTGGCTATTTTTAAATCAGGCTATTTGATTTTGTGATTATTGTTGAGTTGTAGGAGTTCTTTATATATTCTGAATATTAAATTCTTATCAGATGTATGATTTCCAAATATTTTCTCCCATTCCCTATGTTGTTTTACTCTGTTGATTAAATCCATTTTGAGTTAATTTTGTATAGGGTGTAAAATAAGGGTCCAACTCCATTTTTTAAAACACAGATATCTGATTGTCCTAATACCATTTGTTGAGGAGACTTCCTTTCTCCATTGTGTGGTCTTGGTACCCTTGTCAAAGATCAATTGACCAAAAGCAAGGGCTTATTTCTGAGCTCTCTGTTCTGTTTCACTGGTCTATATGTCTGCCTTTATGCCAATTTCACACTATTTGGATGACTATAGCTTCATAATATGTTTTGAGATCAGGAAGTGTAAGTTCTCCAACTATGTTGTTCTTTTTCAAAATTCTTTTGGCTATTCAAGGTCCCTTGAGATTCCACATACATTTTAGGATGAAATTTTTTATTTCTGAAAAAAATGCCTTTGGGATTTTCATAGGAATTACATTAAACTTGTAAATCACTTTGAACAGTGTCAACATCTTAATAATATTAAGTCTTCCACTCCATGAACACAGGATGTCTTTCCATTTATTTGTGGACCATCAGAGTTTGTATTTCCCCTGGGCACAGCAATTTCTTCAGAGATGGGCACATTGACTGGTTTGAGCCAATGAGACACAAGGAGAAATTTTTTTGAGATTTCTGGAGCAAATGTGAGCTCCATTCCCATGTCCCTTGAACCTGAGGGGATGTCTGAGAGACTGAAGCGATTGGCATCATGTAGCCATGAAGCCTGAGATGGAGGTCAACACGGTAAAAGGCTGAGACAAGGGATGGAGTGAAACTGAGCCAGGATGAGTTCCTCTGAACCCTGAAGCCATCGCTATTCCTGATAATTCCACTTATATGAGCCCAAACAATTCCCTTGATGCCTAAGCCAGTGTTTGGCATTTCCGTCACTTGCAACTAAGATCCTTGCTGATTTGGAAAATAAGACAGCTGGTCAGAGAGTGGGTGGCTAGGCAGTCACAACCCAACAAGCTGTCCTGAGCATGAGCCTTCAGCAACCATAATAATGCTGTCCCTGAGCAGAACGCTGGTTGAGGCCAGTCTGCAATTTAAAAAGTTGGCCCAGCTTGCAGCCTTGCAAAAAGGGCTGCATTCCCTGAATTGTCACATCTGACAATTCCTTATAAGCCACTCTTCTCTTCTGCCTCTGTCCCATAGGCCCCCAGCACCAACATTCTGCCCATTGTCACTGCTTTCAGGAGAAGATGTAGTTAAGTCACTCATTCTAAGGTTGACGTGACTTGTATGTTTCTAGTTGTTAGAACATCTAACACTTCGAAGGGACAAAGTATTCCAATAATGATAACATTTCTAGTGATGGAATTTTTTTAGACATATGAGCGTAGTCACTTAATATTTTAATTTGCCTTGGTTCACTGTACTGCTTTTGAAACCTAACTCATTGCAGACGATTGAATTTGTCTATGCTTATAAACCTCTATATTGATCATGTAACACAATGATACAGTACTTTATTAATCTTTATAGAATATAGCGATTCACAGTAGGCCTCACAGTACTTTATTAATCTTTATAGAATATAGCGATTCACAGGAGGATTTACCCTCCTCCTATGCAGAAAAGCGCCAAGTGCACTCAATAATGTCAAGGAAACATCATCACCATCATCAATATTTATTGAACATTTATTACATGTTCCATATGCTAGGCATTATTCTAAAAAGTCTCATACATTATCTGATCTAAGTCTCACCAAAACTCTATGAGGTAACCACATTATGCATCTCTTATTGCAGCAGCAGAGGAAGTTAAGGTGCAGAGAAGTTAGGCAACCTCTCAAAGTGGAACCATCACGAAGCTGAAGACAATAATGGAGCAAAAAAAGCATTAGTGGTGGCACTGGCCTCCGGGGTTGCTCCTAGGCTCCCCATGATCACAACATGGTGTCTAATGAAATGAGGAGCTGGAAAATAATGTTAGAATCACAGACCTTGGGAGTGTCCAGTGTGCCATTAAAGTGAGAGAAAAATAAGACCTAAGCCAGAATATTTGAAATGAAACTAGATCACATATCGAGTATTTTCTAGTCTATGCTGTCTAGATTCATTCCTTTACTCGCTCATTCACTCATTCATTTATTCAGCATCAGCATTCCAAAGAGAGTTCATCCCATTGGAAATGTTGGGCATGCCAAAATTAAAAACATAAACATAGAAGCAAAATAAACAAGACACAACAGTGTTGGGGAGAAGGGGTTAAGTCGTTATCATAGAGTATGAGAATACACTAATCAGTCACTTAGAGAAGGAGGAGTCAACTCCATCTCCCAGATGGAGGGAGGAAGACTTCACATGGGAATGAAGAGCAGGAGCTTTCAAAGGAAGCCAAGTCATGGAACAGCCATCAGGAAGACAAGTGAGACAGCGGGTAAAGCGTCCGGGGAACTGCCTGGTTGCAGAAAGTGAGGCTGGGAAGATGGGCACACAGGGTCGCAAGAGCCTCTCATGCCAGGCTGAGGAATAATTCATTTTCGGCGGCACAGGTGTTCTTGGTCAGATTTGTCATTGGAAGCAAATCAGAAAAAAATTTTAAGAGAAGAGAGAGTGGGTGGCACAGAGAGAGAGGGAGAATCTCAAGCAGACTCCCCACTGAGCATGGAGCCTGACTTGGGGCTCAATCCCACAACCCTGAGATGATGACCAGAGCCAAAATCAAGAGTCAAGACACTTAACTCACTGAGCCACCCAGGTGCCCCAAAAAATCAAAATTGTAAAAGTGGAGTAGGGGTTAGAGTAGGGTAGGCTTACGAGGCAGGGGATTTTAAGCATTAAAGGGACTTGGTCAGATTTGCTCTTGGGGTAGGGCCAGGTCGGGGTGTCTGTGAGGAGCTGAGAGGACACTAGATGGAGTTACAGGGAGTCAGGGTCAGAGCGTGCTGCATTGGAGGAGAGCCCAGGAGCACCTACCTTAAGCAGGACTGTGGTGATGAGGAGCTGAGGTGCATTTGAGAGGGATTTAGGAAAGAAATCCATAAGGCTTAATCACTGATCAGATAAGGGGATTGAAAGCAAGAAAAAAAAAAAGGCAAATCTGCCTCTCCGGTTTTGAGCTGGCCAACAGAGTGGATGATAGAGACTATGGTAGAGACTAGCACTTCTTTTCTGGAATAGATGCAGGTTGTAAACAATTCAATAATGCAGAAGAAGAAGAAGTAACTAGTGAAAGTCCTTTCTCCTCTTCCCCCTTCCCCCCAGAGCCATTCCCCGAGGCAAAGACACTGTTAATATTTTGGTGTGTTCCTTCAGATGGTCCTCCGTGCTCATGCCCAACTCAGTTAATTTTTTAAACACAGAGAGCACTTCTGCTACAAGACATCTTGCCAAATCATTCAAGATTCTAGAGAGAATGTTTGCAATCAACCATGAGTATTGCAGCACTGGGCAAAGTTTCAGGAAGCAGGACAGTTTCAGTGATGACACTTCTTCCAAAAACCACATCTCCGGGAGTTCATTCTGGGCTCTGTCACAGAGCCATGCAGCACAGTCATTCATAGAAACCAAAAAATTGCTGCCCAACATCCAAATATTAATGTACCAGCAATGAAATTGATAAACCTACCCTGTTAACAACTCCCCTATAATACAAGTACGTTCATCCCCTAAGTTAACTATAAGATATATTCTCTTTGATATTCAATGCCCTGGAAATGCCAACAGGACTATTTGTATGTGCATCAGCTTTCCCGTGGAGAATTAGCTACAGAAATTTTTCTTTCTCCTGTCACCTGGCTAATGTTACTTCTACAAACTAAAAATAAGACATATGTTACCGGATGTGAAGAGATGATTTTGATGGCATATGCAACTGCAGCTGAATGGGATCACTCACACACACACATACACAACTTTATATATATATATTTAAATATATATATAAATATATATTATATTATATATTATATGATATATGTTATATGTATTATATTTATATATAATATAAATATATAAATATATATATATATATTCGAATTTTCAGAGGAAAAACAAAGTCTACCTTGTTTTCAGGGAGGTAAAATACATCATATTGCACATAGCAAGGTCTTTCAAAAATGTAGGTCTATGTTAAATATGTTTAACTTGATCTAAAGATAGAAACTGGGACACCTGGGTGGCTCAGTGGTTGAATGTCTGCCTTTGGCTCAGGGCGTGATCCTGGAGTCCCAGGATCGAGTCCCACATCAGGCTTCCTACATGGAGCCTGCTTCTCCCTCTGCCTGTGTCTCTGCCTGCCTCTCTCTGTTTCTCTCATGAATAAATAAATAAAATCTTAAAAAAATAGGAACTAATATGTAGCAAATGTTAATTCTTGGTCTATTGGTTTTTCTTAAAATGTGCTTCATGTTTTAACTGTTTCCAATGAGGCATCTCCCCAGTTCAGAAAGTAATATGAACAATAATTATTAAATAATTAATAGGAATAGCTAACATTCTTGAGCATTTATTATGTGCTAGGCACTTTTTCAAGGTGTTCATGTTACTGTCCCATTCCACCTGCACAGTCTATTATTTCCCATGTTAAACATATGACCCTCCTGACTTCTGGTTACTATTGGGTAGTATAGATTCAAGGACTGCTTAACCAGGGTGTTGCTTTGGAGTGACAGGACACTGAATGATTTCAAAAATATTTAGGCAAGAAAATCCTGTTCAAATCAGATATTTGGAGCTGCTCCATAGCTGAGAGTAAATTGCCCAGATTGGTTATAGCACAAAGTAGATCGTAAGCTCTTGGTTCCATCCCCGGTGTTTGGGGAATCCAAACCTAGAAATTTTAGCCTTTTGTATCTTGGACTGGTGGTTGCCAGGAGAGGGTGTCCAATGAGGAAGCAGAGGAGAATTGCTTCTAGGTCTGGGATTAAGGAAAGAATGGGTACATCCTGGGAAGGTGCAGTAGGTGGCTGTGGCTACCTGTGTGGACAGGGCACTTGCATCGTCAATGAGATCCCACTCCAAACGGAGTTATTAAAAATTGAACTTGTTACTGTCAAACAATCAGATTCATTCATATGGATGTTTCCATTAGAATGTTCACAAAGACATTTTATTAAGTGAAAAGTCAGACGTAGAAGCCAGACGTAGAAGAGTTTGCAGGGCATATATCATTGGTTTATGAAGCAGGTGGTGGAGGAAAGATGTATTTACATCTATGCTAAGATGGCCAGAGGATATAACAGAAAAGTTGTATAAGAAATTACCTTGCAGGGATGCCTGAGTGGCTCAGCGGTTGAGCATTTGTCTTTGGCTCAGATCGTGATTCCGGGGTCCTGGGATCGAGTCCCACATCGGGCTTCCCGCAGGGAGCCTGCTTCTCCCTCTGCCTGTGTCTCTGCCTTTCTCTCCGTGTGTGTCTCTCATGAATAAATAAATAAAATCTTAAAAAAAAAAGAAATTACCTTGCAGAAGAGAGCCTGGGAGGCTAAAGGTCAGGGATAGGAGAACAATTGGTATTCCCTCTTTATACTTTTACCACTTAATTTTATAAACCGTTCATATGCTTTACTATTTCAGGTAGGCTAGATGGTAGGTAGATGGATAGATAGATATTGATAGTCAGCAGGATTTCTTAAATTTGCCCTTTCATATCCATTTTCTACTCTTCTCCAACTTTCTCTGTGCCTTGAGAGGCTAACCCTTGGTTTCCAGTTGGATTTGGCCCATGGGAGCACTAGGAGCAGATCGGAGGACAGGAAAGGAAGAGAGTCAAGGCAAAATAGTTATTGTCCCATCCCTTTTCCTGTGGGATCATGGCAGATTCCAGAAGTCAGCAAAAGAGCACAGTTGCTGTCTGGTGGCCCTCTCCACATGGCCTTCTCTATCTGTAGATTCTAAAAAATGTATCCTCCCTGGTCCCTTTCAGTTCTCATAGCAGATGGCATCATCCCTTGTCATTGCCCTAAACCCTGCCCGTACTTTTGTAAATGGTCTCTTTGTTAAAGTCTCCTGCTCAGATGACTATATTTGGGTGAGCCAAAGATTCCTTCTGAGACCCTAAGAAACAGATGATCATGATTAGATAGGATGGATGGATAGATAGATAGAATAGATAGATAGAAGATAGAAAGAAAGGGTGAGGAGGGAGAAAAGTAGAGGGAAAGAGTCATAACTAGAAGAAAATAAATGTGCAAGGCGGTGGTCCAGAGCTGTGATTTACCAAGGCACTATATTCCGGAGTCGGGTCCTCAGCACTACAGATGCATTAGCTTGATTTTGCTAGGGCTTTGAGAATACAGGTAGACTCCCACTAAGATCACACAAGACTGAAGAATAAAATCAACACACCAGGTTCCTTATTTAAAGCAAAAAGGCTAGAACTTCCAAAGGGACCCACCAATCGCCTGTGCCGGACAGCACCTTCTACTCAACAGAAGAATCCACACATACACTAGATTACCAGGACAGACAAGTGTGGTCAGAGAACAGAGTTTGCTGAGTCTCTTATTTAAAGGATCTAGCCATCCATCAGTCAGACATCCCCGAGTCAGGGACCCAATACATCAGGTTTAGGGACCCAAAGCTCCCTCTCCCAGGAACTGAATGTACGTTGCTAACTTTTTTCTTTCTGACAGTCTCTTCAATTTTTTTTTTTTGCTATTTCTTCTGATTGACACATTATTCTCTTTAGACATGTTAATGCCATTTACTCTGCAAAGGCTTTAGACAGACTATTACAGCCGGATTGCTTGCTCTTCTCACTTCTGATCTGGAGAAACATTTTGTCTTTAGGGGTCAGTTTGCATATATACATTCACTTATTCTGGCAGTTAATGGTATTTATTGATATGAGGGTCCACCCTGTGTCAGGAGATATCTGTCCCCTGCCCAGAAGGTATAATGGGGAATAAGGAAAGTTCCCTGTTGTCATGGAACTCACATTTACATGGAAAGACAGTAGTCACATTGACCAACAAATCAATCATATAATACAATTTTAGGTGGCAACATGAAGAAAATAAAACAGAGCAATGGGATAGAGAGCGGCTGGTCAAGGTGTGCTGTTTAGGTAGGGTGATCCAGGAAGAACCTCTGAGGTCATATTTGAGCTGAATTCTGCAAAGAGAGAAGGAACCAACTACTGGAAGTTCCGGGGGACAATGATTTCTAGCAGAGGGAAGGGCAAGGGCAAAGTCCCTGAGGTTGACCTAAACATAGAGTCCCAAAACAGAAAGTAGACTTATGTGCTGAGCCTATAGAGAGTGATAAGAGGAGATGTCTTGAGTAGATGGGCTGGACCACAGAGGGATTTGTAGACCATAGTAGAGTCCAGATTGCATTACCAGTGCAGTGGGAAGTCACCAGAATGCATCCATCAGGGGTGGGGTGGGATCTGATTTACATTTACATTTATAAAGAGCCACTGTGTCTCCTGAATTGAGAATGAATTGCACAAGGGGAAGATGTTAAGAAGCAAATGCAAGAGTCCAGGGCAGAGACAATAGTGATCAACACAAGGGTGATGGCAGGAGACACAGTAACACATGGTCAGGATCAGGGTACATTTGGAAGTGGCGCTGCAAGAAAGTGTTGATAGATTGTGGCGGAGTAGGGGGTGGTGGCAAAAATCAGGAACAACTCTTTAAGTCTTGGCTTGATCTGAACAGTGACAGGGGTGCCATTAATGAGAAGGGAAAGGCTCAGGATTGAGCAGAAGAAAGCTCTTCCCAATGACAGTGTCCCTTATTTGCACCCATACAGGCAGAGGAAAGGTTAAGAAATATGAATCATGTCGGGGTGCCTGGGTGGCTCAGTTGCTTAAGCATCTGCCTTCAGCTCAGGTCATGATCTTAGGGTCCTGGGAGCAAGCCCTGCATTGGGCTCCCAGCTCAGTGAGGCGTCTGCTTCTCTCTTTCCCTCTCCCCTCCCCCCTACTCATGCTCTCTCTCTCAAAGAAATAAAATCTTTTAAAAAAAGTATGAATCATGTCAAATCTACTTGTGGAAAGCAGGAAATATAAACACCAAAGAGGAAAGCTACTTGCCCATGGTCACAGGACCTACATAGTCCAACCCAGGTCTCCTGACTGTGCCACGTCTGCCAAAACACATTGGGTATTTATAGCAGAACAAATTTTGAAAGAAATATTTCTTGAATTATAATTCTTTTGGAAGCAGTGATTCCTGTGCATAGTGGTATACACAATAACTCTGTTAAGCAAAATATTAAGTTGACTAGAATATCCTGTTTTTCTATTCTAAGAAAGAGGTTAATTCATGTTTAACTTCTTGCATGAGAAAATATCTGGAGAGTTATATGCTAAGTGTTGGCATTGCAAGATATTCAAATGGTGTTCCCTTTTTTAGGGTCTAATTTACATGTAGTAGAATTCTCTCTTTTTAGGTACATGGTTCCGATTTTAACAAAAGTCAACAGAAGTTTTCAGGCATGTAACCCCGTCACAATCATCACCCCACGAAGTTCCCTCCTGCCCCTTAAGAGTCAACACCTTCCAGTCCCTTTTCCAGCCCCTGATGTTTATTATTTTTTTAAAAAAATTTTATTTATTTATTTGAGAGAGACTGAGAGAGCACAAGCAGGGTGAAGGGCAAAGGGAGAAGGAGAGGGAGAGGGAGAAGCAGACTCCCCGCTGAGCAGGGAGCCCAAGTAGGGCTCCATCCCAGGATTCTGAGATCATAACCTGAGCCGAAGGCAACACTTAACCAACTGAGCCATCCAGGGGTCCCAGTATCTGATAGTTACTGATATAATTTTTATCCCAATAGTTTTGCTCTTTCCAGGTGTCATAGAAATGAAGTCATACAGTTGAGTCTCTCTTCTGTCACTTGGCAAGACCAATTGAGATTCACCCATTTTGGTGCTTGTTAGTAGTTTGTTCCTTTTTATTCTTTTCTTTTTAAGATTTTATTTATTTATTCATGAGAAACACAGAGAGAGAGAGAGGCAGAGACACAGGCAGAGGGAGAAGCAGGCTCCCTGCTGAGCAAGGGGCCCGACTCTGGTCTCTATCCCAGGACCCTGGGATCACGACCTGAGCCGAAGGCAGACGCTCAACCGCTGAGCCACCCAGGTGCCCCTGTTCCTTTTTATTCCTGAGTAGTATTCCAGATGTACCACGGTTTGTTTATCTAGTCACAGTTGGTGGGCATTTGGGTTATTTCCATTTGGGGGCAATTACAAATAAAACCACTATAAGCATTTGTGTATATGTTTTTACACGGCCATATGCTTTCAGTTCTCTTTGGTAAATATGTGAAGTCTGATTACGGGTTATAAGTGAGTGTTTACATTTTTAAGGAATTCTAAAACTTTTCCAAAGCAGCTGTGCCGTTTTGCCATCCCATCAACATACAACATGAGTTCCAGTTGTTTTGCATTCTTGCCAGGACTTGGTATTGTCAGGTTGCTGTTTGTTTGTTTTAATTTAAATCATCTTAATAAGTGGGTTGTGGTATTCTATTGTGGTTTTATTTTGACTAATGATAATGAGCATATTTTCACGGGATTATTTGTCACCCGTATATCTTCTTTGATGAAGTGTCTATTAAAATATTTTGCCCACTTTTTAAAAATTGGGGTGTTTTCTGAGTTTTGAGTTTTTTTGTATATATTCTCTACACAAATCCTTTATCACATATGTATTTTTAATGTATTTTATCCCAGTCTATGGCTTATTTTTTCCTTTTTTTATAGTAGCTCTCAAAGAGCAGGAAATTTTATCAATTTTTAAAAAAATTTTACTGTTGATATTCTTTTTGTGTAAGACTCTTTACCTACCTTAAGTTCACAAAGATTTTCTTTTAAGTTAAATTAAAATAAATTTTATTTATATTTTACTTCAGACAAAGATTTTCTCCTGTTTTCATCTAGAGGTTTTATAGTTTAGGCTTTACATTGAGATCTATAATAAATTTCTAATTTTTTGATACAGTGTGGTTATTTTTTTTTCTTTTCTTTTCTTTTCTTTTGAGATTTATTTATTTATTTGGGAGAGAGAAAGGTGAGTATAAGCCGGGGGAGGGGCAGAGGGAGAAGAAGAGAGAGAATCCTTAAGTAGCCTCCCTACTGAGCCCTGAGCTTGACCCAGGTCTCAATCCCAGGACCCTGAGGTCACGACCTGAGCCCAAATCAAGAGTTGGACGCTTAACCCACTGAGCCACCCAGGTACCCCTGGAAAGAGACTTTAAAGATCAAGCATTCATAGCTCTCTACGTTGTTTTGTCTACAATTTGCCTTTGTTATTTTTCTCAAATAAGGACCATGCACAGAGAATATAGAGAGAGGAGTCAGAAAATTAATAAAGATCTTACATTCATTTCAATCTGAATTTCCTGGAAAGGGATTTTTAATCTTGAAATTTTGCTCTGCTTTATAAGTACTTAATGAAATGTCTTGGCCACCAGGTTTAAAATGTTTAGTTTTAACACTTCATGCCTTAATGACCAGCCTATGTTTTAGCATCCAAGGGGACAGTAGTGTTTTTTCTAAGGTGCATAAATATCCACTTCATTCAGGATCTTCTCATGCATGGATGAAATATTTATTTTTGCTGATTAAACTAGGGAAGAAAGACCAAAAAAGAGAGTGACAGAGAGAAGGGAAAATATTTGAAGGGTTCATTCATGTGTGATCTACCCTGAGTGGGGGCAGAAAGAGTCAGATCTGAGTAGGGCCTGCATACCCCTTGCAGATTTGCCGAAGGACACTGTTGTCTGGGAAGGTGAAGAAGAGGGAGGGACACAATAGTCAGGTGTGTTGGGAGCATCAGCTGGAGCTGGGGCCCAGAATGGCAGTCAAGTCCCATAATCACACTGTTATGCAGTCCTTCTCAGGGAGGCCAATGAGGCCCCCACGGGACAGCAGCCAGCACGCTGCCAGCACTGGACACACAGGAATCTGGCCTATCTGTGCTCCAGGACTCCACTGGGCCCTCCGCCTCCCCTCCATTCCTCTCCTAAAGTCAGTCCCAGGAAGTTCAGCAGTCCAGAGCCTTGTGATCCCTCTACACTGGGAGGGTGAGGCCCTGGGGAACCGTGAGGTAGCGACCTCAAGATAGGGAGTGCCCATGCCTGACAAAGGAGGGCCCAGACAAGACCAGCCTGAGTGGAGGCTCCCCACACAGCTAGGGCAGCGGTGGACACAGAGCCCCCAAGATTGGGGACGGTGGCACCGACATGTGGGTGATTGCACACCACATGTGGGGTCCGAGGCAGCCACCCCGTGTCCTTTGCTCAGATGACTGTCCAGCCAGCCTCCCCTGGTGCACTGCACCCACAACCAGATGGCAGGAAGAACTGAAGTCGATGCTTCTCAGGAGCTTTGTTCAGAAAACAAACAGGTAAGAGAGTAGGAATGCTTCGAAAGCAGAGCCCTACATTTGACTTCTGGGAAGAAGAAGGGTGACAGGGGGTAGAAAACCTGAGGAGGCAGCTTGGGAAGAGAGAGCAACTCAAGCCTTCTCTCTGGGACTAGACACTGCCTCCTCCTCCTCTCTGCAGACTGGCCTCCAGGTGCTTTGACCTTGCGTCTCTCAGGATCACTTGTCAACCTTCAGGAGATGGATTCTGAATGGCCCAGACATCCATTCCTAACCATAGCAGGCTGGGAAGCATGAGTTAGAGCGCAAAGGTAGCTGCCACAGAGCTCTTATCTGGGGGTATTAAAGGAATTTCACCAAGGAAGGACCCAGGGCTGGGCAATCACCCCGAAGGTGGATATCTCCCTGTAGTAACACTTGGCAATTGTCACTTCACACTGTTGGCTCCTGTCGAGCTCATTGTCTAGCTAATTGTCTTCTCACAGGAAGGCCTGCCAACCCAGATTCCCCCAGGCAATTACATTTTTAAACCTGAAGACATCTTGTTGCTTTGATCCTTAGGAACATGAAGACAATCTTGAATCTCCTTTTGGTCCTCCGTTATTTTTCACTGTCTCTGCCCATCGTCAGGGCTCAAATAAAGGTTTGATAGGAAGCTAAATTTTTGTATGAGATACAGGCTCTGTTTTTATGAGTCACTGATAATAATGCACGGGTGGATCGGTCCAAAGATGGCTCTAGCTAGCATAGCTCCGTAAGTCAACACTCCTCGCTTCCAGAGATTTGATGAGATATAAATCTGCCTCATTGTGCTATTATTCAGTTCTTCATCATGGGAATATTTTAGGAAATTTTGTAATCTATCTGGCTAAAAATTAAGCCATCCTACAGCCTCGTACATCTTAACAGAGGAGGGGCAGGTAACCCAGTAATTGCCCCGGTGTGTCTGAAAAGAAATGAGTTGATACATGGAGAGCACACAGGATTGAGTAAACCTCGATAGGGTTTATGTTTTTGTTAATATTGCTATTATTTTGATGTAAGTAATTAAAGAAATTATCAGTATTTCAAGTGTCACGCACCCACACAAAAGACAATATTTATACAATAATAGTGAGACAGAAATCAAACTGCTTCAAAGTTTGCCATCGCAACACATCTCCCCCAGGCCATATCAATGAGGAAAATTATCAATTTTCCTGTACTAGGAATCTGGTCCATCCTTTTTTTTTTTTTAATCTATTTATTCATGAGAGACACAAAGAGAGAGGCAGAGACATAGGCAGAGGGAGAAGCAGGCTCCATGTGGGGAGACTGATGCAGGACTTGATCCCAGGATCTTGGGATCACAACCTGAGCCCAAGGCAGATGTTCAACCACTGAGCCACCCTGGGCCCCTGGTTTATCTATTTTTGTTAAAGGAGGCGTCTCACATGGTGACTTCCTTCTCTCCTTCTTTAGGTAACTTTTCCTTCTTTCCTGTCAGGATGCTGGTAATTAAAGTTTAAGTATCACCAGAGCCACTGCATGAGAGACCAACAAGAAACCCAGAAAAATCAGAGGGTGTCACAGATCTTCTTTGATGGGGATGACAGCTTTCCTCCACCTCGGCTCTCTCCGTGGCTGCTCTGTTGTGGAAAGCCCAGCTCTTGCACTTACTTTAAAAGTCCTCACAATCATCATCAACTCTGAAAATCCCTGCACTGAATTCACCCTCTCAGTCCAAATCCACAGTGGCTTCATCTGTATTCCAGAAGAACTTTGTTTTCTTTTTCTTCCCTTCTCTCAACCCTTTTAATCCTCTAGTTCAAGCAATTAGCTCTACAAATATTAGCTGCAATCAAGGTCTAGCACATGTGGTAATTTTCCCCCTAATAAATCAATCAATTCTTTCTGTGGAGTGTTTTTTTTTTTTTTTTTTTACCCCTCACAGTCATTAGAGAATTACAATGCTACTTGAGGATCACCAGCAACTTGAATTAGTCAAGAAACGTCAATCAAATTTGCCAGATTTTGCTTTAAAGATGAGAGAAATGAAAGAGATTCACAAAGGCCTCTTGTCTTCGAATAGGAAGCTTGATAAACCCTTGTGGAATTCCTCTTAGAGAGGCCTTGGAGTATAATGATCCATTTGGAAGAAAATCAAAATCAGTATTACCGGTGACAAATTGGACAAAACCCCAGAAATTCTCATTTAAAAAATCTAAAAATTAGTAATTGGAATAATCAACCATCTAGTATCTCTAAGCAATACAATGTTCTATAATAGCGGCCAGTGTAGCAAAGAAAAAAAGAGAAATAATCTAGCAAATGGGCAAATTTGAAATCTTATCGCTTGCAAAAAAAAATTCAGTTTAAGGATCATCTGGCCCATGCTTATCATTGTGCAGCTCAGAGTTGACTTTAGGGTTGCAAATGGGGGCTTGTAGGGAAAAAGGAGTGAGGGGAGCCCATAGCACAGCTCCTTGATCCCTGCCCCTTCCAGTAGAGAAGCTCAATTTTTATCTCTTATTCTACCCAAAAGTTCAATTGAGGAAATGGTTTCTCTGGTTAAAAATAATTCAAGAATCACCTATGTAGCCAAGACCTCTCTTTTCATAAGGGAGTAAAATGAATGCTAGGGCGATTAGGGAATTCCTAACTTAGTGTTGGATCTGGAACCAGACCTTGGGTCAGTCACATCTTTCTCTCCAGTGCTCTTCCTCACGGCACTATGCTGTCTTCTTACTCTTGGGGAGCAAATCAGGTGAGAATTCCCACACCTTTGGATTTGGACCTTTTGTTTTTATTTTTATTTATTTATTTGCTTTTGTTTTTGAACAACCATAAGGAAAAAATACCAAGGAAGCCAAATTAGTATGAGAAGAGGCATAAATGTTATGTTGAAAGTAAAAGCATAATCTTCAGTTGCATTCCTTTGTCTATATTGTTTCCAGTCACACCGAAGAATCATATCATCAGCTAGCACCTGAAGGGGGTCATGAAGGAGGGTAGAGAGGCCTAGTTTCATTTTCTTATGTCACCAAATGTATTGCTGTTAAGATTGAGAGAAGTAAAGATTTCAGTAGGATACTTGGTGAAAACTTGCTGACATTAATGACTCAAATTCTCAGAGAGACTGCAAGGAAAATGGTGTCATCACTGTCATTCAAGACATTTAAGATGAAATTTCAAAAGGAGGCTGTCAAGCATAATGACTGCCAGGTTCTATTATATCATTCTCAGAGGGTGGATCACACACACTACTATTCAGCCTATTCAGCCTGTAGGTGGTTGATATTGAAGTTTGAAAGGAAGATGCAGAGAGGAGGTGGGGTGGGGGCGTAAGACCCAAGAGGGGCTGCTTCAGAACCCGGACACATCACCGTTGACATTCTCATGGTGACTTGGGGGTAAATCTATGGTCCAGGCCTGGTTTTTAGTCCTAGATATGCTGAGACCTGGCCCATCAGGGCATTTTTGGCAAGATCATGCTCTTGGTATGGAACAAAATTCAGGAGATTTGAGTTATAAACAGTAGCACCCATTTATTAATTTATAATAAGAATATTCCCCTCTAGTGCCTGGATGTTCATGTTTGCATGCACTGCAGGATCGAGATGCCTACAAGGCCTAGTTAGTGATTAGGAGGCAGCTGTGTGAGAAGAGCCCCAGTTTTCAACATTGACTGTCCACTGCAATCACCTAAGGTATTTTAACACTAGGCCTCACTCTAAAATCAAATAAATCTGAATCTCAAGGAATAGGATGCGGGCATTAGTATTTTTAAAATCTCCTCAAGTGATTCCAATGAATGCCCAAGTCTGAGAACCACTGGATTCGAGTAGAGGCCATCCATCCAGTTACCATGAGCCAGAGAACTCATCCTTTCCACACGACGGTCCATGCCTTTGCAACCAGTGGGATGTTGAAACTTGGAACAGATAGGCTTTGCAATTTTTTAATTTGCCAAGTAAGGATATTAAAAGTTCAACTATTATTATCTCATTAAAGAAGGGATTTTTTTAAAAAAAATCAGATTTATCGTTCAAAGCACAACCCTAAGCCAGCTGTTCCTCTGCTCAAAAACTTTTTTTTAAAGATTTTATTTTATTTTATTTTTTCATGAGAGACACACAGAGGCAGAGGAAGAAGCAGGCTCCATGCAGGGAGCCTGATGCAGGCCTCGATCCCAGGACCACAGCATCATGACCTGAACTAAAGACTCAACCACTGAGCCACCCAGGTGCCCCTCAAAAACTCTCTATAGCTGGGTATTTGTCCCCTGAATGAAGTCCAACTTTTTATAGCCGCATCAATGACCCTCCATGATTTGATTCTGGCTTACCTGTCCTGACTCGTCCCCCACGTCCCTTCATGCCCTAACCTGGGCAACCAGCCTTCATGTCCTCAAGGCTGTGGCTCTTTTCATCCCTCTACTGAGAAACCCAACATGCCTGCCTTTCATTCCCCACAGAACCTGCTACGAACCCTTCCCCGCTTCAAGAAATTTTAAGAACAAAAATTAAGGACACAATTTTATGATAAAAGAACTCACTATGTTATATTTCTTTTGCTCACGTTTCTCCAGATCCCAGGAAACGTCACCGACTGATGCACACAGAAGAACTGGTGTGATCGAACTGCTCTCTACACCCAGAGGCAGGGCTTTTTTTCTTGGACCTCTCTACACACACGTGGCTGGGTCTGGTTCATGAATCCACTGTCCTGTGTCAATGACTCCTCTCTTACCATGTCCTTTCTGTAGACGTACTAACAATATCGATTAAGTTGTGATTTCTGCTCCCAGGCTTGGAAGTGTTCGGTCTCTTCCAATTACAGAATATGTTGATTTAATTAGCATAGCTCTTCTCAGACATCTTACACTAAGGTTTCGGGACGGGGTGCAGCATGTGCATCCCCAGATAACTATTTACTGGGGCCATCGCTGCTCCCTTGTTTTGCTAGTGGACAATGATGGCAATTATTCTAAATCCAGTGGAGACTTCACTGGGAAAGCAGATAACCTGTGGTGAGTTGCTTATTGTGTGTCTCAAGGGCCATGACATAAAAAACCAAAAACTTACCTATATTGTAAACCTAATTTTGGGTGCCCATCTGGAATCTAAGGTGTGTTCTCTTCCTCTGTGGTCATGGTTAGTGTTGCCCCCTTTTTCCTTTGAAGGGACATTGGTATTTGGGGATCAGTTCTATACTTGGTTGTCTTTTTTTTTTTTTTAGATTTTATTTATTTCTTCGAGAGAGAGAGAGAGAGAGAGAGAGAGAGAGAGAGGCAGAGATATATACAGAGAGAGAAGCAGGTTCCATGCAGGGAGCCCAACATGGGACTCGATCCTGGGTCTCCAGGATCACGCCCTGGGCTGAAGGCAGTCGTTAAACTGCTGAGCCAATCAAGGGATCCCTTGACTGTCTATCTTTAAGAAGACAGACTTTGGCACCTAATTTCTCTTAAGCTGACATGCTTAAGGTGGATCAAGAGAATAGAGACAATATGTGCTTTTGACCAACTGGGAAAGTTCTGTTCGCAGATGTCGATATTCTCTAAGCACCAAGATACACAGTGAATAATGGGCTACTCTGCCTTTATTACTCCCAGGCCAACACAACCCTAAATGAAGAGCTTGTCTTCTCAAGGCCAAGGATTTTGCTTAGAATAGCGCATAAACCTCAAAATTAGAAGACCCAGATTTGAGAGCTGCCTGGGTGGCTCAGCCGGTTAAGTGTCTGACCCTTTGTTTCAGCTCAGGTCAGGATCTCAACTTCGGGAAATGGAGCCCTGCATCAGGCTCTGTGTTCAGCTCAATGTGGAATCTGCTTGAGATTCTCTCCCCTCCCTCTTCCTCCTCCTTTCCCTTACCCTCTGCTCCTCCCCCTGCTTGTGTTCTAATAAATAAATAAAAACTTAAAAAGAAAAGAAGAAGATCCGGATTTGAATACCAGCTCCAGTACTCTCTTGGGCAAGTTGCTTGGTCTCTCTGAGCCTCAGTTTCCTATCTATAAAATGGGGAGATCATTTCCATTCACCTTTCTCATCATTTTGTACGGTAATTGTGAGGACTAAATAAGATGATTTAGGTAAAATACTTAACAATGTACTATACATACCAAGTTCTCACTAAAAGTTAACTTTGTATGTCAGAGCCTAGCACAATAATGTGGCATATGATAGATATCCAACATACATCACACACACACACACACACACACACACACACACACACAACCTGTATCTGCAGAAGGAAAGATCTCATTGAGAATATTGAGTTAAAAAGCTGTTATGGGGCACCTAGTGGGCTCGGTCGGTTGACCATTGACTCTTGATTTCGCTCAGGTCATGATCTCAGGTCATGAGGTAGAGCCATGCGTAGAGCTCTATGCTCAGTGGGGCGTCTGCTGAAGATTCTCTCTCTGCCTCTGCCCCTCTCTCCAAATAAGTGAATAACATCTTTTTTTAAAAAAATAAAGAGCTATTACTAAATTCTGGACTTTAGTTTTCAGATCTTGACAATGTAACCGGACTCATTTTGCTATTTAATCTTGCTCATGACTTTGTCTCTTGTCTCCCTAACTCATGATTTCTGCTGGGATCCTTGCTTTTCTGTGATGAATTCTTAGAGCCGGCTATCTGAGCACAATCTCTTCTTTCCATGACAATGCTCTTGTCTTCTTTATAGGTTCTGATACTTCTCAGACCCAGAACCTCATTTCCTTGCTATAGTCCTGAAGCAGCCAAGCGTTGTGAAGGAAAGCTTTTAGAAATCTAGATATTTGCACCTGGGTGCCAGGAAAAATTGGAATCGACTTCTCTATTGACGCACTGATTCTAAATCATGGATCTGGGAGAAAAGAAGTTAGGATGACAAGCCCTGACGGTTGGTCTACGGCACCCACTTCAGTTTGAGATTTTATCCTGCTACAATGAACATTTTTCAAAATCAATTAATTGCCAATAAATAGACATCGGATCATCCTCTGTCCAAACTCCTCTTCAACCCCCCACCAAAAACAAAAACAAAAAAAATATGTCAATAAATGAGCTGCTCGAGTGGCTGAAAATTTACCATCAGAGCCAAGCCTTTTTCTGAAAGTCTCAACTCACCCAATCAGACAAAAGCCTGGGGAAAGGGGAGGCATTTATCAAGTTACAGGGAGGATTCCATCTGCTATCTTAGACCTTTGTTACCAAGTGACACAAGAGATACTCGAAGGCAGTGTGAACGCTCTGTTTCACAGATTCTTAGCCCAAAGATTCCAAATTAGAGAGAAGCAGCAGCAGGAGGAAAGGAGAAAAGTCAAGGAAGTGTGATGAAGCAGCCTCCATCCTCCAGGCGTTCTCCTGGCCAGAACCACCGACGCCGGTGAGGGTGCCTATGGGGCTGGGATCTGTCCTTTCAGCCACTCTAATAAATGCAGCCAAAGGGCCAGTCACTTCTCATCAGTCACCAAGGTCTCGTTTCTGAACCTCACCTTCACAGAAGCCATCTCTCATCATGCCAAACCAACAGAAGAAAGTCGTTTTTTGCACAGCTGGGGTGCTAAGCTTCGTGTGCGCCCTCGGAGTGGTGACAGCCCTGGGGACACCGTTGTGGATCAAAGCCACCTTCCTGTGCAAAACGGGGGCTCTGCTGGTCAATGCCTCTGGGCAGGAGCTGGACAAGTTCATGGGTGAAATGCAGTACGGGCTTTTCCACGGAGAGGGCGTCAGGCAGTGCGGGTTGGGAGCCAGGCCCTTTCGGTTCTCACGTAAGTAACAGTTGCATTTGAATTATTTAATACTTTAGGCGTACTCTTTCCACGGTTGCAAGGGATCTTTTTAAGAGCCTGGCCCTGTCTAGTACAGGCCTTCTAAAACAGACACGAACCTTTGGAAATGCCCAGGTCTTTTCCAAGCAATTTCCTCTCCCTGGTTTTTATGATTTTGTTTTTATTAATTACTTCATTCTGTTTTTATCATGACAGCATATGGTTAATGAGCCGCTATGGAATTCAACTTTGAAAGGATAAGCAATTTAATTCTGAAACATCAATATTTATGCTAGAAGTTTTGGTGTCATTTTAAAAGGGGAGAAGCAACTTAGAGGAATAGCTATGAGAGACGAGCTTCATTTTTTCCTTAAAAAAAAAAAAAAAAGAATCAGCGTCAAGGGCTCAGTAGCTGCTTTTCCACCTTGCTCATGACTTTGTACCCTGTCTATCTCTGTATGATCTCTGCTAGGACCTTTCCTGCTAATATTCTTGTTTGTTTGTTTGTTTTTTGTTTCCTTTTTTAACCAATTTGAATCACTTGGCCATAGAAATGTAAAATGATCTGCTATGCTAACTGGGAAAGAAATAGATGCCTATTTAGTATAGAAAATTTGCAACTGATTGACCTTCAAATCATGTAGGTACTATGGGATAGATTTTCCTGTTCAATTTTTGTGAAATGGAAGTGTTACCCACAGTATTTATAACCTGTTTATCTTAAGAAGGGAATTTTTAAAAATTACCATGTGAATAGGCAACTCATTAAATGAAAATTAATAAGAAGCCATTTGTTATATCTCTCACAACACACATTCAGAAATTATTATTATTTCAAAAGGGCTGGTTTGGAACAATCTTACGAAGAAACAGCCAGTAAATTACTGCATAAATCACTCTTCAGGAAAGGAGGTTACCAATTGAGGCATTTAAAATGAATTATTATTTGCCTGGGTATTTTTTTTTCTCTAGCATAGGTAGAAAGCTAAATTAATTGAATTTATTATTAACCTATGCGGTGTCTAATTAAATTTCAGTGCTGGCCTATTTCTATTTCTGCAGCATTCCTTGTATCTTCTTAACAGTCATTGGACACCAGCCTTCACTCACGTTGGTTATTAGGTGATATGAATTGTCACAGGGCTCCACAAAAATCCCCAAGAATTAGTCTTCAGCTTTTCAAAAAATTATCATCCCTAGATTTGATGAAATGAATACCAACTCTTTTCACTGAATGGCTTTAGTTCATTAAGGTAATGGGGCTGTTAGAGTTGCTTCGCTTTCCTTAGGGGGGGAAGAGAACAAAGCAGACTATCACATGATTTGCAACTGTATTAAAAAATAAAAAAGGAAAAAAGATGAGTGAAATGATTTAACCATGAGTCATTGGCAGCTAAAGCGCGAGTAAAGCTTCTCACAAATGAGTTTAGACAAAAGCAGGGAACAGACAGTGAATTTTCAGGAGCTTTTGCATTTGGTACAGTGAAATAGAGATGAACTTTACTCATACCACAGGACAGGTTTTGAAACAATACGTTCTCCGAAAACTTACTAGACACTACACATATTTTGTCTTATTTAATCCTCACACAGCTACATTCCTCAGCAGTTTGATGCGTGACTTTTTTATTTATGTGTGTGTTCTCTGCTGGCTCGGTCTGGGATGCAGTTGTTCTAATCAGGTGTCCTTCCCTTTGCTTTTGTGAGGATTCAGAGTCAGGTGAAGGTATGGTTTAAACCCCACTATCACAGAATTTCATTCGTCCCTATGACACTCTGAACATTTTCCCCCCAGCCTTGTGAAGAAGATCTGACATTTGTTTGTTGGTTCTGTAACGACAGCCTCTCTATAGACCCTCTCTAGGTGCTGGGCCTGTCAAAGCCTCATTAGTTTCAATGAGACCTAACAAGGTGTACTTACAATATCACTTTTTCTGCCTAAGCGTAGAAGTATTTCTTTCAGTGGAACAGAAGAGAAAGTGGGGAAAACTGAATACATCCAAATGATTCCCAAAAAGCATAATGTTCATTTAAATAAACAGCTTCCACACCACACCCTCCAAGTTTACACTCGTATTGCAAGATAGCTTCGTGGTCCATATCTTCCCATTTGAAATGCCGTCACCCTTCCAGCGATGTTCTAACAGCGTATTCTTGAAGGAAGGGAGCCCTCTGATCATCTCCCCGAGAGAAAAGTAGAACTTCATTAATAGAAGAGAAGGAGAGGCCTAACCCCGTTTCTCAATAATAGCACCCTTTGAGCAAAATCCAGGACCCTCAAATTGCTCAGGGAAGAAGATTTTCTATTTCTTGGGCCCAACTTATTATTAGGGCCCAACTCATTTCCCAGAATGTCCTCCTTTCTCGTTTTCCCTTTAGAAGGTTATGAAGCAAACATGTGGATTTTAAGAAACTTTCCAGGGTAGGAGGACTGGAAAAGGCAACTCATCAAAGCCTCAATCACTTCATGGCCAGTTTTCTTCATGTTGTCGTGTTATTGTCAGTTGATATGAATTTACATTTCAGTTCTGCGGAATGGCTAAATGCTACTTTGCTTACCAAAGTTTTCACTTAGATCAGTATTGGTCAACAGAAATACAACACGAGCCAAAAAATGCAAGCCGCATATGAGAAGCTTTAAAAGGTCTAGGAGCTGTATTAGAAGAGTAAAAGGAACCAAGTGAAATGAATTTTAATGATCCATTTCTTTTTTTTTTTTAAGATTTTATTTATTTATTCGTGAGAGACACACAGAGAAGCAGGCTCCCTGCAGGGAACCTGATGTGGGACTCAATCCTGGGACTGCAGGATCAGGCACTGGGCTGAAGGCAGGCGCTAAACCGCTGAGCCACTCAGGGATCCCCTGATCCAGTTCTTTATCCCAAGATATCCAGATGCCATTTTAACACGCAGGCAACGTAAGATATGAGATATTTTACCTTTTGTTCTTTTTTCTGATGCTAAGTCTTTGAAATCTAGTGTGTATTTTACACTTACAACCCCTCTCAATCCAAACTAGCCACATTTCAAATGCTCGCTGGCCATTTCGGTGTGGCTAACAGCTCACAACCGGACAGCGCCGATTTAGCTAGAGATTTACTCTGAGTAAATTGGGCATTGACCGTGTCCATATCCATATTCTAAATGAATTTCTGCTTGGTTCTGCCGTACAAGTTTACGTGTTATTTTTATGGGGAATGCATGTGTCACTTCTAAAACCCAGACACATAGTATAACATGAGGATAAAGAATGGACCAGAAAGATAGTTAGGCAATGTTGTCATGTTTGTTCCTATTAAATGTTCCCTGTTGACCACTCCATCTCTTTTAATTATAACAAGAATCTTCTCTGCCAGCATGCACAGTTATGCTGGGAAAACGTTTGCCTCGTTTACTCTGGCTGATTCTCATCCATTTATGGGTCAGCGCTTCATTTTCTAGAGGTCACTCGCATTCATACCTAGCGGACAATTTCATTCGTTATAATGAAGGACTGTTTTCCTTTCAAGGAAACACAACTGGTGGGCTTAATTTTTCCTGATATGTCACCTGTGAAATTTTAATGATGCTGTTTAAACTCTAACTGTAGCCATCAAGACAAAAAACTGCCGGTTTTGAGCTTGGTATGTGTGGGTGGGTTTCCGTCTTGGTGGTTTGAAACACCGCAGAACATCAACTATGATACCCAAGAATCATATGGTATCAATCATTCCTAGATATGCTGATCTATTTATTGCCAAGATAGTTCAATGAGCTGGTAAAAACATATGGAGTGTGTGTGTGTGTGTGTGTGTGTGTGTGTGTTTGAAACGTGAAAACTAAAATCTAACCAATCGTGTGTCACAGCTTACAACTTTAGTCATGCTTCTAAAGCATTTTAATTGGGACCTTATGATTGAAAATGTGTTAAAAAAGCTTAACAGAGATTTAGCCTACTTTATATTTTTAAAAAGCAGGCTTTCTTTACCAAATGAGGTACCTCACCCAGATTACACAGGGGATGTTGAAACTACTTGTGTCAGCAAGCAGGTAGCTTCTCAAACATATTTTGGGGTAGAATAGTTGAGACTGGGGTCTTTGCCACCACCACCGAGAATTGGCATTGTACCTCCGTGGTCTCCGGTGAGCGTGACCCCGCCACCTGCCCTGTCACCATCCGGCACATCCTCTTCTCTGCTGTCACCCCAGGTCTTTAGGTACCCTTCTGATAACACCGCCTGCCCTTCCTCCCTTCCTTAATGGGTGGTCTAGTTGGAGGGGAACCTACAGAGTTGACCAGGGAAGACTGATTCCCTGGTGGGAGGAGGGGGGAAAGATGGTCTCGTCATTTCACCTAGTTAATGTGGGCCTTCCTGCCTTTTAGCTCAGGATCCTCTTGTCTAGTCTCACTCACCCATTCAAATAGTCCAGCACATAGAGATTTTGTTTTCCTTCCACTGGGGGGGGAGGGAGGAGGTAATTGTGGGATAAAAGATAGTAATGGTTGAGGAACACTAACATGAAGAGAAAAATCTTCAACTTCTCTCAGCTAAATAATTGTCTCCTACTTTGTCCTTCGCTGACCTTGATGTTTACTCTGTTATTTCAAGTCACCTTGGATTATAAGTATTTGAGAATGTGTATTTCTCTGCAAGGAGATCCTGAGGCCTCAGAATACCCAGGGGCTGGGTATTATTCATTCTAGAACTCCCTCAAGCAGGACCGAGCACAGCGCATGTCACAAAGAGGTGCTCAATAAATGTTGGGTCAACAGACACTATGGAGGTCTGTGTTCCTCACTGGGGATTAGACTTGGAACAAATCACATTTCATTGGTTTTCCGTTCTTGCATCTGTAAAATGGGAGGTGAAACTAGGTGATTTTAACATTTCTTCTAGTTCAAACCTTTATGATCTATATATAATGAGGGGGCAGCTGTCCTAGACAAGGTCCTTCCAGCTTTAAAATCACTTGACCTTCTGCTCCGTCGCTTGAAGCCTCTGCTGACAGATTCCAGCCACTATCATTGAAGTGGTGAGTTTTGTGTGCCTTTACACTTTCCTCAAAGCTCATGATTTTTAAAGTATTCTGAAATGCCCACCATTCATCAGGACCCAAATGAATTTTATTATCAAAGCGAGTGCTTCTCTTCTTCCCCATCCAAACCTTTTACTATTTGTGTGGGAAACCACAGGTAAGAGGAGGAGAAAATGAAGAATGGAATGTTCTGGAATTCTAGGGACGTGGGTTAGCGGGTTGCAGAGAGCAGGGGCAGCCATAAACCCCCACATAGTCTAGATGGTATTATTCAGAAAGCAAAAGAGAAGATCAAAATACAAGGGAGAGGCTGACCTTCTACTTCCTCCATTTTTTCCTGGAAACTTCTCTTCTATCCTCACTGGAAAAACTCCTCTTTCCTGCATTTGATTTCATAAACTGATAATAGCAAGAAATTAGGAATGACCAGTATGTTTAACACTCAGGGTTTTCTTTACCCAAAGGAGGAACTGAGCAGACATCGTCCTCAAAATCATGAGAAATATTGGGAAAAGGCCACGGAGGAAAGGAACTTCTGGCTCTCCTGGTCTCAGCCAGGAAAAGATCTTTCTCCTTCCTTCCTAGCAACTACTTCCGGTAGCCTTACCAGGAAAAATTCCTCACAGAATCGGCTTCGTTCGACAATTATAGTTTTGCAAATATGCACGCACACATGCACGTGCACACACACACATACACACTCAAGCACTCACCTTCCGTACCTCGAAATTACTCTCTACTCTAAAAACCATTAAGTCACTGACCTGGGCTCACCTGAGACATGAAGCATGGAGCTTCTGGAACTTAAGCCTGGTATGTGTGAACCTCACCCCTTGGAGGAGGACTCCAAATCATTCTTACAATTTGCTGCTGTGCTTTCTCTTCTAATCTCTGAGAGTAACTTATCTTTCCCAAGGATGTTCAGACAACTCAGAAAAAAAAAAAACAAAAACTTATTTCAGCTGCCCAATTACTGGGTGCCTCAGAGGTGCCAGGCATGGTGCCTAGATCACCTCCAGCCCTTAAGTGGGAGGTGCAAAGATTCTATTCCTCTTGAATAAAAATGGAAACCATAAACTCAGAGAGGTCACAACTGTTTCAAAGTCACAGATCAAGTAGGTAGCCATCCTGAGATTGAAATTCAGACGCATAGGATGTGTATGACATCTGTCTCCTTACAATCTGCAAAAAGGATGCAAAGAAATGAAAAAGCATAAGAGTAAACTTCAGTTGCACCAGCTATTTAGACAATGATGCCGCTATTTTCTCATCAGCTGGATCTTGTATATCCATGTGCTAGCACTTGGCTTTATGAGTTGAGTTCATTTCCGTGTCCTTGATGTCTATCTAAGCCCTAATCTTTGACCTTTGAAAGGAAAAATCATCAAGTCAAGCCTGTTTAATAATCTAGGTTGAAAAGAAAAAAGTCTAGGTTGAGTGGGTCACATGCTTATGGCTGATCTTTGGCTTATGTGAGCATATTAATGTTGATAATTCATGCTGGACGTGGAAATATCTGATGCCACATGTGGCTAGCTGATGTAAGCTCCCTGCCAGTGAAAATCTTCATGGTATGATCTTCAGAGTTCGTTACCTGGACTGCAACCATTATTTTTCCGCAGCAATGACCAAAATGGCAGGCTCTTTCCTGAGTTGTCATGAGTGGTTTCAAAACAGGCAGGAACAAAAAGAAAAGCAGGTACGCAGCATTTGATTCACTTCAGAATCTGGTGTTTTATTTTGAGCCAATGGATCAGAATTACAGCGTAAATTAAAATCTCATTTAAAAAAAATGAAAAAGCTCATTTTTATCTCTGAAGAAGATCAGAGATTTCATAAAGTTAAAGACCTTTTTCTAAAACAGAAGTTATTTAAATTAAACAGTGACAAATTAGCCTTTCATCTAGTCATGCACCTAAACACCCAGGCTGGTTGGGAGATGATACACTTTTATTACAGGTATGATAGAGCTGAGTAATAGCAAACTGTACCTGGCAGTCTAATTTATGCAGGATTCGTATTTCGCTCCCTCTCAGCATGTTATAACTGTAGCAAAGCCATTCTCGGGAGTTATTACCCCAACGTAATCATACCCTGTGGATTTGGAGCAGTTAAACGGGTTCTGTTATCAGAGACACATATGCACCAAAGCAGCTGTCGTCCTGCAGCCACCATGGGTGATTAAGACTCACTGGTGGGGCTGCCTCTGAATCGGGTTGAGTCAGGTAGATAGACTTTGGCTGAGAGGAATTCAGGCAAGATACTGGAAAAAAAAAAAGGTATTTTAAACAGTTCTATCTTGCCATCACATCTCCTCCTCTGAAGTGCTGGGGTCACGGATTTCATTCTCCCTGACTATGCAGCCATCAGAAGGAAGCCTGCCTCAATACCTGGGTGTGAGATTATGGGGGATATTAAAGGAGGTGGATGCATTGAGCTTATGTCAGGAATGTCTTTTACTGGATTTTCATAATGACTGGCTGCAGATGGGCTGAGGGCAAAGTCAGATCAAGAGCATTTCTGATAAGAAGAAAGAAATCTTCCTTCTTATTCCCTTTCAAGAAAATGAATAGCTGAGCACCAAGGGGCCAAATACAACTTCTCTTTTTACACATCTTTTATGTGGAGGACGACAAGTTGAGAAGGAAAACAGGACCTCTGAAGCTACCATATGGCTTTAATCTAGGAATAAGTTGCTGCACCATTGCTGACATCATTATCAGAGGCTGGCTTCATTCTGGGAGCTTCCCAGATGGTGTTACCTGCATTTTACATCTGGCCAGCTGAAGGTGAAAAGGGTTGATGAAACCTACACCATTAGGTCAGTGGTCCGTAACCCTGGCTGCGCTTTAGAATCACCTGGAGAGTCTTTATAACTACGATGCCAAGGCTTCATCCCAGGCCAATGGAACCAGGATCTTGGGGTGGGGGTGGAGGGCATGAGAATTGGAATGGTTTAGAAGCTCCTCGGGTGATTCTAATGTGTATCCAAGGCTGAGAACTACTGAGGTGGATGATGGCCAAGACGGGTGGAAGTCGGTGAGGAGTCAGGAGTCTTCCATATTAGGGAAGGGCAAGACCACCAGAAGGAGAGCAGGAAGGAGCAGAGGTGTTTAGCATGGTTTCCACACATGCTAAGGTTTGGGGATCCTTAGCTTTACTCCTTTAGCTGCATATTTCCACTTTCCTTACACCTTTCTGGCCTCAGCAGGAATCAGAGATGTGATCGATGAGTTTGAGTAAGAAACCACATACTTGGCTCTCAGCCCTAGAGGCTTCCCCTCTTTCCGAGTCTGCCCACCAGTTATAGGAGCCTGCTCTCCACCTGGTCGGGATAGGGGAGGCAGGTTGGCCCTGGACTGGGAGGCTTTCAGCTGTCCAGCCCCTCCTATGCCTGGGTGGATGAGGCTGTCTAATTCAAAAGAACTTGATGGAAGATCTAAGCCACACTTTCCAGCACTTTAGCAGAAATAAAGCTAACATTTTGACCTTTACCTGCCCGTCTTCTGTGGAAGGGCTCTGGTCCTTCCAAAGAGAATATCAGGGGTCCTCTTTAGAGGTGTGCCATCAGCCTAAAAATCATTCAAGATAAGTCATTACAGAGAATGTCCAAGAATTGCACAAGGGAAATAGAAATGAGAATGAGAACGGTATATCAGATGCTGAGGAAAGTGTGTGACAGGTACCAAATAAGTAATTAGCTATAAATCTAAAGTTCCTGGATTATGTACAGAAATAGTCACCGCCTGGTCAGGGAGAGAAGGAAAAAGTAAAAATTTGAGCTACAAGATAGAAAGTTTGCCTGAATTCCATGTATCTAGGGACTCCTATGGAGGGATCTTTGGCCTCAGTGAACAGATAAGTGCTCTGACCACCTGTGAGCCACAGGAGTCCCTCCTACCCCCAATGACTGATCATGAGATTTGAAAATGCTGACACTCTCACAGCACTGGGCTCTTAGATCTCCTGTTGCCCTGGGTGGAAATACAATGCTCCTGCCCTTTAATCATGTTAGAAAAAATATTTAAGCAATTCCTTACAATTTACATAGAGCATCCATATAAATGACTTCACTTGCGTCTCTTGAAAGTTCTGTGACTTATTTCTGTCGCAACTCACATTTACACATAAGGAAGCTGAGGCATACAGAGGTCCACGTGAGAAGTAAATGGCAAAACCAGATTAATCCCCAACTTTCCTAACTCCAAATGCTATGCTTTTTTTTTTTTTTAACCTGCCATGTTGCCTTTCAGCTAATGCCTATTTGTCTCTCTTCCCACTAGCATCTCCGTTCTTCTTGTTTTGGCATTGCATGATATTCCAACTACCTAATATTCTTGGTTAATGCCCAAATACGGGTTTAGATGGGACTTACTAAATTCCTATTTAAGAAATTTAAAAATGTGACTGTTAGACTGGAATCCGTAATGGCTAAAAATGAGAACAAAGTTTCAGGATAAACTACAACAGAGGAACCCAGCAGATAGAAATAAATTTTAAGGCCACCAAAATGAAAGCCATACATTTAGAGATATCAAATAAAACATGGATTAATGGCAAGTAATAAAGGAACATACTTAGCAGTTTGTAAAAACAAATGATTTTTTTATCTTATTCTTGTTACTCTCCAATGATCTATTGAAAACAGCATGACTTTATACAAATTCTTTGTAAGTTAGGGTATGTGTGCCCTTACCACCCCAAGGCGGGGAAACTTCACTGGGGCCTATTATGTGCCTAAGCATTCCAGACTTTGCAGATATGAAGGGAGTGAAAGAAGGTACTTGTTTATAAATAATGAAGAATGTAGCAAGAGTGTTTTTAAATAACTGACAATTTGTAAAAGCCACACAGGTACGTCAGTCAAGATGGACTACGTTATGCTTTAATTACAAGTAAGTTCATACGTCATGGGGAAATCAAAGATCGATCTCTTGCTCATAGTACATATGCATCAGAGATCAGCTGCAGGTCCTTTCAAGGATGCAGCCACCATCTGGAATGTCGCCAGTTGTTATAACAGAGACCGAGGATTGTGGAGGCTCTCACTCTGGCAACTAAATCCTCTGACCCAGAACTGACCCATGCCACTTCCACTGATACCTTATTGGGCAAGGTTGTTACACAGCCACATCTAACTGCAAAGGGGCCAGGATGTGCAATCCTATCATGAGCTCTGGATGGGAAAGAACTGGAACTGTAGAAGGTTGAATAGCACTAATTACGATTGCAATTATTGTTTTTATTCAGGAAGCTCCAACAAGGAGATTTACTCTTTGTCAGGGCAAGGCACAGGGAAATTGGAAGAAAGTTCTTCAGAATTAGAAGTAGAGTTCACTTGATGGCATTGAAGAAGCCATTCTCAGCAAAGGAATATCATGAGCAAAGTTACAAAGAGCCTACTGTGGCCGGAGTACAGAGGATACTAGAGAAAGAAGAAGAAAGACAAGGCTGGGGAGAAGGCAGTGACCAGAATAGGAGAGACTTTGCTGTCCCGAAGCACTTGATTTGACCTTGTAGGCAATGGGAAGCCACTCAAGGGAAGTAAGTGGGTATGTGATGAAGCAGAAGATGGATTCAAAGACCAAAAGAGAAGTGAAGAGGCCAGTCAAGAGGCTCCTCCATCCAATATTTGGTGGCCCAAACCAAAGCATTGCCAGAGGGCTGCAAAGGAGGGGACATATTTGCAAAATAATCAGATGCAAAAAAAAAAAAAAAAGAAAAAAAAATCAACAGAACTTAGTGATAGGAGATGGGCCCCATTTTCTGCAGGATAGAGAGCTGTAGCAACTCCCTGAGATAAGGAATGCAGAAGGTCTAGAGGGAAGATGAAATTGTGTTCAGTCATATTTAGTGAGATCCATGTTTGGCCAGCAACCCGTGATGTCCATCAGTTGGGCAGATTTGGAGGTCATGTGAGTGGCCTGGAGTAGAGGCGGAGAGGTGGGAACCAGCCGATTAGAGGTGGTAGCGGGAGCTTCAATGCAAGGAGAGGTTCCTAGGGAGGCGAATCAAATAAGAAGGTAAAGGGGTGGGTTCTAGAAAACACCAATACTTAAGGGTTGAGGAGGAAGGACTGGCAAGGCAGGCTGAGGAGCGGAGGATCAGTGAGCTGCAGGGGGGACCAGCAGAGGGGAAGCCAAGGGAGGAGAAACTTTCAGAAGGCAGGAATTGTCAGCAGCCCCAAATGCCACTGAGATGTCAACTAAGAGATGGTGAAAATAGTCCCTTGAATTTTAACACTGTAAGGTCACAGGGGACCTTTTCTCAAGCAGTCCTGATAGAGGGATGGGAAGAGAGGCCCTTGTAGGAGCTGAGGAGGGAATGGAAGGCAAGGACTCAGAGCAAGGCTGTGGCCAGGCTCCTAGAAGAGAGGCCCATGGCTAGGAACATATGCGTGCATGCCTGTGTGTGTGTGTGTGTGTGTGTGTGTGTGTGTGTCCACGTGGATTGTGCATAGAAGGGTCTCGAGTGTGAGTCTATCCTGAGGAGATAAACTAGTAGGGAGGAATATGTTGAGGAGAGACAGGGGAGGTAATGGGCTGAGGAGGGACCCATGAGGTAGAAAAGGAGGAGTCTGACAACACAGGGAGAAGGCCAAACCATGAACAAGAGGAAAAAAATTTTCCTAAAACTGGCAGTGGGGAGCTGCAAGGTGAGGCAGTCCCCCTGATAACCTCACTTTTCTCTCTGAAATGGAGGCGTTCCACTCACTGGATGTTTTGGGGCCTTCTGTAAGCCAGGCGCACAAACGGGGGGGAGGAAATGGAGGCAGGGCGGCATGAGCGGAGGAGGCCCGGAATATCTGATGGGGGATGGAAGAGCCAAAGACTGGGGAAGACTTTGCAGAATGGCTGGGCTGTGGTAGGCCACAGGTCAGGGGCCCAGGTTGGAATGGGGTCACAGAGGTAAGGGACGGAGCCCAAAGAACAGAAGCCACCCCCAAATGACTGTGGGAGGAGGGTATGTTTCCTACGGAGAGCTCCCCTGGGGCTGCGTTTTCACTCCAGGCCATTCCCTTGTGACTTAGCTCGGTTTTGTAATTGCAAACTGTAGAACTGAGGGTGTGACAGCCTTGCTCTGTGCACTGGGCTGGTTATGCAATGTGGATTTCCTGCCCCCCTCCTCCACCCTTCTGTGACAGGTGCCTTCTATTCTGCTATTAGGAGAGTGACCTCAATGACTAGTTTCTTCTAGGTTTCTGTTTCTGAATAGCTATCTTGTCAGAAATCTCTGCCTGCAGACTGCAGGGAAGAGAAATCGAGCTTTGAACCAGGAGTTTAATGCGGATGTTATAAAATATAACCCGCCTTCTTGAGGTTATGTCTTATCAATACATGTACAGCATTCTTTTAGAAAGCACTCTGATCCGAGTGATTCCTTGCCTGGAAGTTCATCCAAAAAAGTTGGTCCTGCTCATCGTCCACACCCATGATTAAAAAAAAAAAAAAAAAAAGAAGAAGAGGAAGGAATGTGCTTGGAGATGTTCGCTACAGCGTTAGCCAGAACACTGAAACAATGGAAAGACAGCCTGACAGCAGCCTACAGTTTGATGGAAAAATCCATATTGGTACCTACATGAGTGATGAAGGCAACATGCCTGACATGAAAAAAAATGCTTATATGCTTATATTCGATATAGGAAGTACAGAATATAACCTCAAAACTGCATTATTATAATATAGGAAATGAATATTAAGATGGACAAAGATTTGAAGCAAATAAAAATAAAGGAAAATCTTACTTTTCTAGTGGTAGAATTATCTTAACTTCCATTTCATTGTTATAATGTTGCTCATTTATTTTTAAACAGTTCTCTATGAATAGTTGGACATTTGAACAGAAACACAGTGAGGAGCATGTCCATCTTCTCCTAATCCTCCTGCCTTGCTAACAAAAAAGGGCTTTGCTACATTCAGGGTTGAGATGAATTCTCTTACAAATCCCAAACTTTAAACCTTGTTATTAAACAGCCATCAGTTTCCATGTAACAGGTTGACAATCCCCCAAATATGTTGGATTAAAATTTTTCTTTTAATAAAGAGATTTGAAATTCTATTCCAGTTACCAACTAGGTCTTTCAACTTCTTTAAAAAAAAAAAAAAGGTTCCTATTATCCCTCTGGTGACTACTGTATTTTATCTCCATTGCCCCAGATTCTCTCCAAAAACTCTCTCAATCCAGTTTCTATTACCATCGGCAGCTTACATCAAGGTCAACGGTGACTGCTTGACTCTATGGTTAAATTCAAGTTTGTAACCAGAAATTCCCATTACACTTAAAGCAGTCAACCCCCTTTCTTCTCCTCTGGCCCGGGGTCACCAAATGGAGTATCCTCTCTTCCTCTTCTTCTTTCCCTTTTTTGACTTTGTGGCACTAATTCCCTTAGTAGAAACCACTGACTTCTGCCAAGAAACCCCAGACCTGCTAACCGCATCAGACTCCATCCCCACATCCTACTCCAAGCAAAATATATCCATCCAACATACTTGTGTCCAGCAGTTACATCATGTATTCTCAATGGCTGCCATAATCCCCCTAAGGGGGTGAAAATGGGTTCTTGGCGGTGAGAAAAGCTCTTACTCTTTAAAAAGTGTGTATGTATATTAAGCACAGGTATAAATCCAATACAGAAATCAATACACAGTATAACTGCGGTATTAAAATTTCACTGGGAAAGGGTGATTAGGAGAAATGTCTGAAAGGACTCCTGGAATGATGAGCAATAGTGAAATTAAAAAGTTGACAAATACTGATCTACACTGTGCCAGGCATGCTTAGGGGCTAGGAATACAGCAGTGAAGAAAACAGACCAACAAACAAGTCATGAGAGAAACAAGCAAAAATATAGAATTGGTCAGGTGATTAATAATTGCTAAGGAGAAAAGGAAATGCAAGAAAAGGGGTTGGAGAATTAGAAAGGGGAGACGTCTGGGCAGGAGGTGACAACTTTAAATACGGTGGTTAAGGAAGGCACTCCCAACAGAGTGGCATTTAAGTCAAGGCATGCAGGCGAGGGAGCAAGCCATGAGGATACCTAGGGGAATATCCGAGGGAACAGTATGTGCAAAGGCCCTGAGGTAGAAATGGTCCAGGCATGATTGAAGTACAGTAAGGAGGCCAGTGGCTAGGGCACACTGCTTAAGGAGATGGGTGGCAGATGAAGTCAGAGGTCTGGCAAGGAGTCCTACCATAGGTCCATTGTCATGAGTTGGCTTATACTCTGAATGGAGAGGAACCCACTGGAAGGGTCTAGGCAGGGAATTGACATACACCTGTTCAGTTTTTAAAGATCTCTCTGGCTGATGCACTGATAGGAGATCGTAAGGAGGAGTGGAAGCAGAGAGACCAGTCAGGAAGCCCTTGGGTGGGAGCTGATGGGCTGGACTGGAGGAACAGTGGGGATGGAGGGGAGCGGTCAGATTCTGAAGGGAGTGCCAGCAGGTTTTCCTCATGGACTTAACGTGAGGTGCGAGAGTAAGACTCCAGGACGACGCCAAGGCAACTGAGGCGAGGGAGGCTGAGGGAAGAGAGTGTGAGGAAGGGAAGACTATGGGTGTGGTTTGGGACACAGTGAGACGCCTCATATCTCCATCAAGATGTTCAGTAGGACGTTGAGGACCTACAAGTTTGGGATTCAAGGGGAATCCAGGCTGGAGATACCGGTCTGAAAGTGTTCCCATTAAAAGCCATGCTACTGGAGGAGCTCCAAGGAAGTGAGCCAAGAGGGAGAAGAGAGAAGGTACAAGAATGGAGTCATCCTCTAGAGGGATCCAGAGGTGAGGACAAACCCACAAGGTGGGTCAGGACAGCAGCCAGTGACATAGCAGAGCCCCAAGCGTGTCATGTCTGGGAGGCCGGGGAGGGAAGCATTTCCAGGAGGAGGGAGTGAGCCATTGAGCCAGATATAGATCAGGTGAGAGGGGAACAGAGACTGCCCCTTGGGTCTGGCAGCTTGAAGCTCCTCGGGGCCTCGGGAGATGCAGGGTGGGCGCAGTGGATTCAAGCGGGAATGTGGAGGGAGGGGAGGAGATGCTCAGAGTGCAGCTAAGTCCTGGGGAGGTTTTGCCAGAAGGGGAAATAGGAAAAAAAAAAAAGAGTAATAGCTGGAGGGCTTTGGTGAGATTTGCTTTTATGATTTTATTGATTGAAAGAGAGAGAGAGAGAGAGAGAGCGTGCAGGAGGAGGAGCAGAGGGAGAGGCCAAGGCCAATGCAGGGCTGGAGCTCACAACCCCGAGACCAGGCCCTGAGCTGAAATCTCGAGTCCGACGCCTAGCCGACTGAGCCACCCATCTTATTTAAGACGAGAAAAGGACAGTGAGTTACCTGCGTGCTGATGGGACTGATCTAAAGAAGGGGCGAGACTATGAGGCGGGGGGGGGGGGCACCTGTGCACAGGTGGGAAGGGAGGGCTTTGAATCCCGCAGAGCCGGCCCCGGAGGGGGCACCCCGCCAGACGTCCACCCAGCACCTGCCCTGAGCTAGTACTGCTCGCTCCGAGGCCGTGGAGGCCTTGCACAGTTGAGAGAAAGGTAAAATTTCATTTCCAGACAAGGAAATCAAGGGTTAGGGCGTAAGACTTAGCTAAGGAGCTGCAGTGTGAAGCTCTCCTGCATTCCAAGTGCCCGGTCCCTTCCCCGGTGGCCCCGTGGAACACTCTGTCTTCTAGGAGAAACAGGGACCCTTGCACCTGCTCAAGGTCACACGGTGGACTAGGCCCCGGCACCTGGCTCTTGGGCCTGTGTTACTTTTCTTCTCTTTTACGGAGCTTGTCCCTCTCTGGGCCAAATGGTCACAGTTGCTGAGGCCCCTGTTCACGTCTGGAAGAGCCTACTCAGCCCAGGCCTTACCCTCCCATTCTTTTTTGGCTTTACTCTGGTTTATTGAGGTTACACATATGATTACATACAGTGAGATTCCCCCTTCTTAGGTGCACGGGTCCATGAATTTGACTAATACATAATAAAGGCGAGTAAGTGCCACCACAGTCAAGATATAGAACACTTCGGGTGCCCGGGTGGCTCGGTGGTTGAGCATCTGCCTTCAGCCCAGGGTGTGACCCTGGGGTCCCGGGATCAAGTCCTGCATTGGGCTCCCTGCATGGAGCCTGCTTCTCCCTCTGCCTGGGTCTCTGCCTCTCTCTCTCTCTCTCTCTCTCTCTCTCTCTCTCTCTCTCTCTGTGTGTGTCTCTCATGAATAAATAAAAATCTTAAAAGAAAAAAAAAAGATATAGAACACTTCCATCACCCTCAAAATTTCCCCTGTGCCCCCTTTGTGGTCAATGTCCTCCTTTACAGCCAACCCTGGGCAAAAGCGGATTCTGTTTTCCATCCTTATTATTTCGTTCTTTCCAGAATGCCATACATATGGAATCATACAACATGCAGCCTTTTGAGTGTAGTTCATTTCAGTTAGCATGATGCATTTCAGATCCCTCCACGTTATCGTATGTACCAGTAGTCTGTTCCTTTTTATTACTGAGAAGTCTGTTATGTTACGGACAGGCCAAAGCTTGTTTATCCATTCACCAGTTGATAGATATTTAAGATGTCTCCAATTTGAGACAAATACAAATAAAGCCACTGTAAATATTTGCATACAGGTTTTTGCGTGGACCTATGGTTTTTTTTGTTGTTGTTGTTTTTTGTTTTTTTTTTCTTTTTTTGATTGCTCTTAGACAAATATCCAGAAATGTGATTGCTGGGTCATATGTTAAGTCTATGTTCAGCTTTTTAAACACTGAAACAATTCAATATCCATATGCAAAAAAAAAAAAGAAAATCAGCCTTGACCCTGTACAAAAAATAACTCATGATGGATCACAGACTGAAGTGGGAACCTAAAACTAAAAAAATGTCTAGAGGAAAAACACAGGCAAACCTATTTGTGACCTTGCATGAGGCAAAGACCTCTTAGATTTGACATCCATAACGTGATACATAAAAGAAAAACGACTGAGAAACTAGATTTCATAAAAATAAGAGCTGCCTTTCAAAAGGCACTGATAAGAGAATGAACAGACAAGCGGCATACTTGGAGAAAATATTTGCGAATTACTTATCTGATAAAGAGCTCATATCCAGCATGTGTAAAGAATTCTCAGAACTCAATAATAACAAGAAACAATCCGATTTAAAAAAATGCACAAAAGATATGAATGCACTTCACCCAAGAAGATATATAGAAGGCAAATAAACTCACAAAGTGACGCTCGGTATCATTAGTCACTTGGAAAACGCAAATTAAAACTCCAAGGAGGTAAACTACACACCTCTTTAAAGGGCTACAATTTTAAAACGCTGCCAAGTGCCAGCGAGGATGCGGAACGACGGGGACTCCTACACGGCTGGTGGGAGGGTGAAACGGCACAGTCACTCGGGGAAAACCAATTGGCAGTTTCTTGCAAAATTACACGTGCAGGAGCTGGTGGGGGAGAGGCGGCAGGTGGACTGCAGGGGGGAAGCTGCAAGTTTGGGGAATGGGGAAATTGTTCTCTGTGTCGATTGAGGTGGTGGTTCAGGGCTGAGTGTCAAAACTCACAGAAATAGACACTAAAAAGGGAGAATTTTTAAAGAAATAGACACTAAAAAGGGAGAATTTTTTTGCTGTGTTAATTTTACTCAAATCTTAAAAATGGGGGGGGGTTGGAGTCAAAAGCAAAGAAAGCAATGCCATGTGTGCCTAGGCAATTTAACTTCTCGATGCTTCAGGCTTGTTGTTGTTGGTTTTTTGTGTTTTTCTTTTTTAAATCTATACTGTAAGAATTAGAAGATTTAAGTCTGTCGTTTAGGTTTCACTGTATCTTGCAAGAATGAAAAGATTTGAGTCTCTATGCAATACAGCTAAAGACCCGGAACAGAGCAAGTGCTGTATCATTGTTGGCTGCTTGAGTCCTATCATCATTAGTCATGCATTGTTCTTTGAGGAAGTTGGGCGATGAAAGGACAGAAAAGAAGGGCTCTGGGGGTGTCTGAAGACGGGGAGAGGGAGGCCCTCTGCCTCCTGCAGAGAGCGGAGGAAATCCCGTGATAGGAGAACGAAGGCCGAGGACTGGTTCTGAATGCGCAGGCCAGTCCTGTACTACTACTGTGGCGTGGGCTGCCTGCCTCAATAAATAACTCCCTTTCACTTGTCAACAGCTAATTAAGTAATTTCTGGAGGCCAGAAGTAACTTGCCGGATTTAATGACAGCCCCTCCCCACCTCAAAATGTTCAAATCCTTTCTCTGCATTATAGCCTCCCAAACCCAAAAGAACAAGACCAAACCAATCCAGATACTCCATAGCCCATAGGGTTCAAGTGACACCTGCCCAGGTTTGTTTCAAAGGTCTGCTCTCAGCTTCCGCCAAGCAAAGTCACCTGAGCGTTGGTCGGAAAATGGAGGGTTATTACCAGGGTTCTGGGGGGTCAGTATAGACTCAGGGGATTTTCAGCAGAAATAGAAACCTGAGGGCGCTTGGGAGGCTCGGGTCATGATCCCAGGATTGAGCCCCACATGGGGTGCCCTGCTCAGTGGGGAGTCTGCTTCTCCCTCTCCCTCTGCTGCTTCCCTGCTTGTGCTCTCTGTCAAATAAATAAACAAACAAACAAAAACAAACCACCCCAAAAACCTGAGAAAATGTAAGTAACTATAACTCGCAGGGATTAGTGCCCCGCTGGGTCACTTTCTCACCAGAGTGGAAATTGGAAGAGACTTCTTAAGAATGGGAACACTCCATGTGACTATTATTTTACCGCCTAGCTTTTCTTTCTAGGAGGCAAAGCGGTGCAACTTTTCTTTCTGCCTTTGCTTCGTTTTGGTTAACAAGCCTGCGTTTTGGGACAGGCTTCCCCCAGCTAGCCACCCTATCAGAGACACGGAGGTTGCCACGGCTTTTAGTAGGTGGGGAGATAGATGGAGGCGGGTTTTTTGGTAACTGCTGGTAAGAACCAAAATCAACAGCTGATCTCGAGCCAAGAATAGCAGGTTGGGTCGATGGTGTGGTCTCAGCAGCTGGAAGCTCAGGAGGGCAGGGCACCGCAGAACAAGACCAGCTACCTCACTCTGTGCCCCCCAGAACATAGAACACCCCGTCCTGTGTTCTGGGGGGAGAACAGAGGCTCAGCACCTGCAAACTCTAAGATCTATATTGCCACTCTGCCATTCCTCCAAACAGCTGAGGAATTTCCTTATTTCACCCATCAACCTACCCATCTACATCATTTAAAATTGGTCAGGACTTTTAAAAGCACAAGCACGAAAAAGAAATAATTTAAAAAAAATTCCAACCATAATACCATGAACGTAACCAACGAAATCAATAATACTTATGTAATATCATCTACTATCCAGTCCATGTTCAATTTTCTCTGGTTTTCTCCAAAAATGACTTTTAGAAAGCATTTGTTCAATTTTTTTTTTTAGCAATAAGTCTCTGAAGCCGCCTCTGATCTAGAAAAGTCACAGAAGTTTTCAATCATTCATTCACTCATTCATTTTAGGTATTTCTGTTTTCATGGGATAGAGAATGCTTCCAAGGTGGTAGAAAAAAAAATACAAAAGCTACATAATGACGTATCCCTCAGTCTCCTTCTGCAGGAGCAATGTTATAAGTTTTGTGTGTAGCCTTCTAGAAATGGTGTCTGCCTGGATAAGCATGCCTGTCCCTGGAGCTGCTGTAGCACGGGGGTTAAGAGTACAGACAGGAGTTCAAATCTCTGCTACTGACTAAGCAAGTCAATCTTGGGTGTGTTACCTCACCCCTGAGCCCTGGTTTTCTCTGAGGTAGGTAGGTCGTTGAGAGAATTAAGTCAGGTAATTACATTAAATTAATTAATTATTTGTTACTATATACATTTCCCTTTGGCTTTTTCCCAAATGGTAGAATGGTACGCATTTCTATTTTTTCCCCCGAACATATTTTGATGATAATTCCATACCTGTTCTCATAGATTCACGTCATCGTGTTTGGAACGTTTTCTTCCGTTGGCTTCTTTGCTCTTCCATCTGTGGATTTGTTCCTAACTCAAAAATCTCTGTTTCTCAGGCTCCTTGGTTGGTTTCTCTTCTGTCCCTGGGGAGTATATGTAGGCGAGCCATAGGGCCCTTCTCCTCTAGTTACAGTTTCTCCACAGGTGGTGTCCATTTCTCTGGCTTTCCATATAAGGAGGAGGCTAAGGGAGCCCTACATCATAAAATCTAAAGAGATACTCACTCTCAGGGCTCATGCAAGAGGAGGTTAACCCCAGGGAGTGATGGTCCCTTTCAATTGCATGCCCCAGGCACCTTGCTCGCCTCAGCCTATTTCCACCTCCCTAAATACTTCCACCTTCTCCCTGGACCTCTGGACACATAAATCCCGTTTGGCACCTCTACTTGCATATCTTAGCTGCAACTCAAACTTTAAATATATAAAACAGAACACCTGCCTCACTTCCCACTCCCATGTTCAAATCCACACCTTCTACTTCTCTGTGTCAGTTAATAGCATCACCATTTATTCAGTTGCTTATCCTTGATTCCCTTCTTTCAACAAGTCCTATCTTCTATCTCCAAGATACATTCCAAATCTGATATCCACTCACCACCTCTACTGCTGCACATTAGACCAGGGCCCTGTCTCTTGCCACTGGGAATGCTCTTCCCCCCACACCCAGGTCTCCCTGCCCTCCTTCCTCTCCCTACCCCCTTCTACCTGCTAATCAGCAACCAGAGCCATCTTTTCACATCATTAAGGAGACTGGGTCCCTCTCTTACTTAAAACTCCCCACTGGCTTCCCAGTGAATTTAGAATTAAAAGCCAACTCCTTACCTTACCTGGTCAGGAGACCAGGACCCAGTGGATGCAAGAGTCTGATCTCAGACTTGCAATCACACGTCACCTCCTCTCGCTCACTAGACTCACCAACTCGCTGTCGCCCCACCTTACGCTCCTAACCCTGGAATGTTCTCCCCCAGATCTTTATACAACCAACCGCTCCCTTCCTGGCATTTAGGTTCCAGCTCAGGTGTAACTCTGCTGACCACCCACATCCATTCACTCAATCACTCAAAATTCCATTACCCTGTTTAGTTTCTCCATTAACAGCTGCGTTCTGTGAAAGTGTCTGGGCCAACCCAGGTTCAAGAGAATTGGGGAAAATAAATTCCTCTAAAGGGAAGTGACGTACATAGAAGGAGGGAAGGAATTGACGGTGGCCATCCTTGGAAATAAACTATGGAATTTATTGGTTTACTTGCTGTCTGTTAATTCCCATTAGGTTCTAATCTCCACAAGACAACACGGACCTTGTCTAATGGACCTTGTCTAATCTTGTTTTATGGCTCTATTTCCAGGGCCCAGAACAGTGCCTGGCACATACTAGGTGCTCAGTAAATAAGTTAAGATGCACTTGATCAATGTTTGGGAAACCAAAATGGACTGAACGAAACATCCCCAGGCTGGTCTTGCCAGGTTTGCTGATGGTATGCATACCGATGCCTCACTGGATAAGAGAAACCCTACATTTATAAAATATTTCATTTCTTCTGCAAACAAGAAAAACTTGCCCTGAACACAAAATCTAGAAATAGATTTGGCACATTTTCTAAATGGAAAATATTTCTTGTATCACCAGAAATTATTTTCCCACAGCTTGTGTGACATCAGAATATTGAAGTTGACCGAAAAATATCCCATTTTTAAATCTTGGTGTGGACTAGAAACATTTTTTTTCTTTTTTGGTAGCAAAGGAAATAGAAATACCTCCTGATGTTTGAACTAGCCCAGATAGCCCCAAACTGAAAATCTCATTTCAAGACAGATTAAAAAAAAAAAAAAGACAACTGAGAAAGGACAGTAGAAGTTTGGTCATCAACATGTACAGGTTTTGGCTACAAAGCCAGCACTTGTTTATTTAAGTAATTATATGTAACCAAGGGCAGAAAAAATTCCCTCCAATCTCCACTTTGTTGGTCTTTACTGGCGAGTTCTATAAAATAATCCTGTGTTTAAACCTTTTTCTAAATCCCTTGTAAATTAGTAAGTGACAATGTATTCATCTGAAGGCTTGTAGTGATTTTTGAAGTTGAAAAGAAGGATTTAATTTTTGAAATTACATTTGCAGACTACCACTAATGAAATTTCTTCTAAATTTGTTTTATCTTTAGTTTTCCCAGATTTGCTCAAAGTGATCCCCGTGAGCATCCATGTCAACGTCATCCTCTTTTCTACGATCCTGGTTGTTTTAACCATGGTGGGAACAGCCTTCTTCATGTACAATGCTTTTGGCAAGCCCTTTGAAACCCTGCATGGTCCACTAGGGTTGTATCTTTTGAGCTTCATTTCAGGTAAGGACACAATTCAACTTCTATTTCAAAGTACTTCTACTTTGACACAAAGACAAATGTGCTTTCCAAGGTGTCAAAAGACAGGGCTACCTAAATGGAAAATTACAGTACGTATACCTGGATGTCCACTGTAGCATTATATATGATCGTGAAAGTAGAGAAAAATGTAATTATCCAACAATAGGGAATTCTAGTTGTACATTGTGATAGTCTATATGAATAAATGACGCTGGAATTAAATTATATCTTTGAAGATGTAATCAAAAGGATGCATCAAAAGGTTAAGTGAATAAACAGTGTATAAGATTTGCTAAATATAAGATCTATAATCCTAAGATTTTTATGAATCAAATTCGACTATAGATAAATATTTATATTGTACATATATTCCTTTTAACCTCCATATAGATACACACTGTTCGCAGTAGTTACCGCCGAGCAGTGAAATTATGGGTGATTTTCACTTTTTCTTATACTACTTAATGTTTTCAAATGTTCAATAATGTGCATTTATTTATTCATCATCAGGAAAATAAATGAAAATCATCGAAAAAAAAGTAAAGGGCCAGTGTTCTGCCCACATGAGTTGTCACATTCAGGCCTACCGGTAGGCTAATGATAGGCGTAGCTGAGAAAAAATGAACTCTAAACTCAAAATCAGCTCTTCAATAAACATATCCTACTCAAAAACTGTTACTGATGGAAAAGAATATAGACTCCAGATGGTGCCACAAGGTGCTTAAGGTCTATTTACGTGGAGAAGAGAAACATGAGAAAAATCAAAACTGTACACATAACTTGCATGTAGCCATTCTTCTATGGGAGGGCTCTGGCTTCACCCCGCCTCAAACTTGCAAAAAGACTTCGTGTTTTTCTCACATTCCCAGGAGGCATCCATGGTTCTCTTAATGATCCCAGGGGGAGACATGGAGAGATTACAACCCACGCCAGCAAACGGTAGATTCAAGATCCCTATTAGACTGTTTCCTTCTCCTCCGACATTGCCCTTTAGCTGCCACCAGACCCAAGACCCCTCCGTGTCTGGACACCAGTCCCCTCCCGCAGCACAAATCAACTCCAGCCACCAACCTGCAGAGCTCCCTCTCTATAAAACAGAGCCTTGGGTTAACAGAGGGTCCCTCACCTCGCAGCATGATATGGCCTTTATCTACTAGTACTTGAGCACACTTCTGGGAGTCTTGCCTCATCCACATCTTGCTAATCAAATAATTCACTTCACTAAAGCAGTCCTCTCTCGAGTGGGGGTTCTGCTAATATTTTCCCCATGTCTTTCATGAGCGCATAACACAGTTTTAAATTGTACAGAAACGGTGACCCTAGGAGGGCAGAGTATGAGTCTTGCTCAGCCTGGTACCTCCAGCGAGAGCCTCTAGCATGAGGCTCTGCAAACAGCAAACAATTCAATACATGTTTGCGGACTTGAAAAAGCAAACCGAGAAGAAGGTGTTAGCTTGGGCACTTAGCACAGTTGAGAGAAATCAGAATTCAGATGGGATGGGATTAGCAGAGCAAGCCCACCGAGGTAGGAGGACATGAGCCGGAGAGGGGTGGGATGAAGTCTCTACAAGAAGGCTGAGGGTTTCGAGGTGAGGGCAGAGGAGCAAGGGCACAGGTACAAGGCATGGACAGACAGAGCGAGACAGTGAGTCAATGTCATGGTGGGTCTGGGTGAGAAGTGGATATTGACATCACCTCCCGCTCCCCCTTCACCTCCTACCAAACTGGTAGGTCTGGGTGGCATCTGTTTTAGTGAAGACCATTAAGCCCATCAGAGGCCAGCCAGAAAACAGACTACACACTATTTTGACCGAGGCAATCTAACGTTCAGCAGTGGCTTAAATGGGGTCCCCAGACTAGCAGCCTTTGCCTCACCTGGGAACTTGGTAGAAAAAGCAAACTCTCAGCCCCATTCCCCCCTTCCCCCCAGACCTGCTATGCATCAGAAACTCAGAGTTGGCAGGGGGGAGGCAGAGGGAGAGGGGGGTGCCCGCAATGTGTCCAATGAGCCCTTCGGGTGATTCCGAGACGCAAGCTGAGCTTTGAGGACCAGGGTTGTCAGGAACTGATTCAACAGGTGTTAGAGGACGGGCAACACGAAAGTGAGACCCTAAGGTAGCTCAGAGACGGGGATCTCAGGAAGGCAGCTGCCGGTCCCAGGGCTTCAAGAACCAAGGGAAGAGCTTGGAGTGAGCAGAACCTAGATGCTTGAGAGAGGCCGGAGCCCCGGGTCTCAGACCTTGGAGGAGATGACACTGTCACAGCCCCGGGGAGGGGCAGGAAGGGCTGGGGAAGCCGCCCAGGCCTGGATCCCACTCCTCTTCCCCTCTCCGGCGCTGTGCTTTGACAGAGCATAAGGGGAAGCTGCTGACAATGCAGAATTGGAGCCCGGGGAGTCTTGACCCAGCATCACAAAGCAGAGGGAAAAAAAAAAAGTGGGTTTGAAGCTGAGATACAACAGCTTATTAACTGGCACAGCCATCTCACACTCCAGCTTCTGAATGAAATCCAGAAGAGCAGCCCATTTGGAAGACAAATTATTTGACAGTTCTAACGGACGACTGAACTAACGGTATTTGAAAAGCAAGATGACTCAGAGAATGCAGAATTTAATCCAAATCCCAGATCTTATCTCGGCCCTTGGCCAAGTCGAATGCAAAGAAAACCTGAGCGCAGAAATGTATGCGGGAACGCGCTTACATTATATCTTATTTATCTTTGAACTTGTTGCAAGAGCAGGTCCTCAATAAAGGTGTGTGGATGAGGGCAGGAGGAGAAGCGGAGAAAGGAAAAGAAGGAGCCGGCTCCCGGTCTGTCTTGCAGAAGAAAAAGGCGTAGTATTTGCACATGATCTGCTTTTTAAGCTCTAGATTCTTATTTTTTAAAACAAAAAATACCAAAAGTCTCAATAACTTTTTAAAAAACTGTGCATGCATTATCCCAGAGAAATAAAGACTTGCGTTCACACAAATAACTATGTAGAGGAGGAAAAATTAAAAAAAAAAAACTGTGCATGCCAACAAAACATGTGTAGGGGTCAAAGGGACTGATGGTTTGTGACCTTTGGAGATAACAGATCACTCTTGAATCTTCTTCTGCTTCAATCTAAGATCTATAATTAGATCAGTACAGTCACCAGAAGGCTCTGGAGGCTTGGAAATGGTTATCTGACGTTGTAATACTCACGGAGACCTCAGCTCTACACCCTCAATGTGGAGGGATGGAGACGTATAGCCTTATCACAAACCCTGTAACTCTGAGCCAACAGATCCACACACAAAGAGGGAGAGCTTGTATTAGGGAGCCCTTTTGTTCCGGTGTGAGTCACTCCACTGGAGACCCCCTTCCTGGCCCACGGGGTGCAGGGGGCAGTTGTGGGGAGGGGCAGCTCTCTTCCACTGAGTGTCCTCTGCTGTTTCTCTACTCAGGTGGCCTTCCTCATAGCACAAAACTCCTTTCTCCTTGGACCTCCTTTCTCTCCTCTCATTCACCCCTGGGCTCCTCAAGATTACCCCTTTCCTTGTGCTGAGATCATTCAGGTTGCCTATCTGCTCCCCTGCTGGATGGGGACCCAAGGCTTGGCATCCTGAGGCATGAAGATAGGGAGAAGAAAAGAGAAGGGGTCTTCCTTTCATACTCCCAGAGTAGCAGTGCTCTGAGCATCCCCTTATGTGTTGCAATGTGCACGCCAGACCCTGGAGACACAGAAGGAAAGGGAACAGACCTTCGAATTAGGCCACCAAAGGTTTCAGGCACTGCGGCTGGCTCATGCGATGACCGGATAACCTTGTTGCTGTCCTGGACCAGATGTTGCTTCCACTTCTCAGGGCTTCCAGTTTGGTTCATCATAGTCCTCAGCCTTCTTCGTGCAGCATTTCTGTCCACTAGCATTGTCCGTGAGATACATGCAACTCAGTTCATTGGCTCTTTCTCATCTTGTCGATTGTAAATTAGATTTGAGAAATCTTTCCCCGAGTTAGGATGTTAGTAATACCTTAATGGTCCCCCTTAGTTCATTTTGGGCTGTGATTCTCTTTCTGGACTCTACAGTAGAATCACTTGAAGAACTTTTTAAAAATGCTCACCCCAGGCCCCATGCTACACTAATTAAATTGGAGTCTCTGGTGGTGGAGTCTGAGTGGTGTGTTTTTAAGCTCTCTCAGTAATTCTACGGTGTGACCCGTGTTGAGAACCACTGATGGAGGCGCATACGTTTCCCTGATTCAACAAACCCTGATCGAGAGCCCACTATGTGGTAGCCATTAGAATAGGCACTGGGGATAGACGCCACAACCCATCCGGCACACAGTCCTGCCTTCATGGAATCCACAGTTTAGTGGGAGAGTCAAACAAAAGCAAACTTAAGTAATTAAAGATGACAGTCACTCCAATAAGGGTGATAAATGTGCTGCTAGACTATAAAATGAAGGAAAAGGGAGGATGGGTAGCAAGTAGTACAGTGGTCAGCAAGTAGTTCTAAGGATACAAAGGAGCTGAGAACCTCCAGAGACTTTCCCAAGAAGAAGAGAAAGACACATAAACACCCTAAGGGAAGAGGTCAGCTCGCCATAGGAACTGGAAGAAAGCTCTTGTACCTTGGGGTGGGTAGTGAGGGAGAAATGGGGAAAAAAATCATTAGCAAGACTTGTTGATGCCTATTAATGTCAGGCCTCAAAAACCATGGTAATTCTTTTAGAATTGACTCTAATTGCATTGAGAAGCTGGTGAAAGATTTTAAGAAGATGTCAGAGGGTTGATTTACCTCTCTGGTGAGAGACTAGGCTATTGCCTTGGACATGGAGAGAGATGGATGGACTCTAAAAACATTTTGAGAGTAAATCCAAAACCTTACGCAGGCAGGCTTAAGCAAGTAGACAGGGGTGGCATTAACCAAGATGAATAAGACAAGTGGAGGAACAGACTTAGTCAGATTCGGTCAAGGAGAAAGAAGTTGAAGGAGGAGCTTAGCACTCGAAATCAATGTTCTATTTGTGGTACGTCAAGTTTAAGGCCCTAGGAGGTACCCGAGTAGAGATGGCAAGTAGCCAGTGGGATATATGAGTCTGGAGCTCAGAGAAGAGGTCTAGACAAAAGACATAAATTTAGGAGTTGTCAGGATATAGATATTATTTAAAGCAATAGAAATGGATGACATCATCTAGAGAGAGAGTGTGGATAGAGAAAAATTGGTCTGGGACCAATCTCTGAAGAACACCGTCAGTTCATTTTGGGGGTTGAGGAGTGGCCAGCCAAGGACACCGACTAGGTGTGTCCAGAGAAGAGAGAGGAAAACCAAGAGGCCATGTCGTTCCTGAGGCTCTAAGACAGGGATGTTTCAAGAGGATTGCTGAACAGTGAGCTTTGTGAAAACATAAATGGAAGAGAAAATGGGAGGGGAAGGCAGGATGGGGCAAACAGGGTGGGAAACACTTCCCTCAAGGTGTATAATGCAGCGGGGGAGAGAGATGTACACACCTTAAGGAGGTAGAGAAAGAGAGGGACCGAGAGAAGAGGCAGCTGAGCCTAGGAGTAACTGGATCCATAGTCTCACACTGGGGCGCTGATCCATGAGTGTCCATCTTCCTATATTCCATTCTAGAAGTTTCCCTGTTGATGGTGGAATCCCAGGTCTGCAAGGAAAAGAGAGCAGGCTGGGTGGAAGAGTTGCCATGGATCAATCACAGAACATCCTGTAGAGTTCAGTGGAGACTGAACACGATATGAAAGCTATTGACTCGGGCCTTTTAGAGGTGATGAGAACCTCCAAAATGTGAACTTGCTGCAAATTGTATTTATCGTGTCTGCTCTTCCACGTAGCATCATGTTATGGGTTATACCAAGCAAGGCAAACGGATGCAATGACTGCCTTCCTCTAAAAGGTGGGGGATGTTCCCCGGGCTCCTGGGTGGCTCAGTCAGTTATGCATCTGACTCTTGATTTGGGCTCAGGTTGTGATCTCAGGGTCGTGAGATCGAGCCCTGCGTCGGGCTCTGAGCTCAACGTGAAGTCTACTTAAGATTCTCTTTCTCCCTCTCCCTCTACTCTTCCCCCCACTCCCCTCCCCTCTCCCTTTCAAATAAATAAATCTTTAAAAAATAAATAAATAAAAGGGGGTTGTTCCTAGGACGGGTCTAATTCATTACGCTAATTACAACTATGGGTGGAAGATAAATAAGCACAGTCCCACGTGAAACACATGGACAGGAAAATAAAGAGGGGCACAAAAATCGAACACGGCTTACATTACACATCAGGTTTAGCACTCCTACTGTCCCGGCCTCTGTCATATGTCCAGGGCATATGATTTGGCAACTGACGGTCACACACTCTCTGTGCCTTATTTCCACTTCCATCCTTACAAAGAAACTGTTACCTAAAGTCCAAGAAGCAGATGCAGGGATGTCCAGGCATCAACGCCACCAAACCTGAGGGAGGATGGGCAATGAAAATATTCTGCTAGTTTCTTAGCCCAGATCTTAGGAGGTCACAGAAGGCAAGAAGTAAGATGAGCCGACCTGTGATGGCTTGGCCAGGGACCAGGGCTTCTGCTTTGATGCGCAGGTGGCCCGCAGATTGGCCAGAGGACTGTACTCCAGGTTACTCACCTTGAGGGTGCCAGAAAAGGACTGGGTGTTTTTTGTTTATTTTTTTTAAAGATTTTATTTATTTATTCATGAGAGACACACAGAGAGAGGCAGAGACACAGGCAGAGGGAGAAGCAGGCTCCCTGCGGGGAGCCCGAGGCAGGACTCCATCCCAGGACCCCAGGATCATGACCTGAGCCAAAGGCAGACACTCAACCGCTGAGCCACCCAGGTGCCCCCAGAAAATGACTGTCTAACTCACTGGGCCCCCGTACCCGGCCATGACCCTGTGCAAGCAGATGCTCAATCTTGTTCTATCACAATTGCAAATAGATTCCCAACATTTTTTTTTTAACAGACTCTCATCCTCTTCAAAACGTGCACGTGTGTTTGATCTGGAGTCAAAGCCCAAGTCCTTTCTATGACCTCCAAAGCACCACCCGCCCACCTACCAGCACCCTGCTGTGCCCTCCACCCCAGAGCCCCCATCCCTCACTCCCGACCACACAGCTCACCCTCTTACTCCTCTCTCCTGGCTCTCTGCCTCTCTCGGCCCAGACCACCTGGGGCCTCTGCACAGACTGTTCCCTCACCCCCCAAATGCTGTTCCCCTCAGATAATCTACTTTCTCATTCCCCAACTTCCTTTAAGAGGCACTAAAACGTCATTTTCTCCCTGAAGCTTCCCCTGGCCACCCCCTTCCCTGCTTTATTTATTTTATTCTCCTTTAGTGCATGTCACACTCTGCTAAGCGCTGGAATGTTCCTGCTTATCTTGTCATTTACGGCCACATTTCCACCGTCAGCTCCCTGGGGTAGGGATTTCTGGCCGCACACCCAGGGCTGGATCCCAGTGCCCGCAACAGTGCAGCAGGCACCCAACAAATATTTGTTGAATGAGTGAGTAAAGCCGAAGCAGCTCTGTGTATTTCCTGGCAGCAAAGGATATTTTCCTTTTCTGAAAGTCGATTCAAATTAGAGGAAGATTGTGTTTTTAGATCATCTCTTCTTTGCGCAAATCCGCGCTCTCACTATTTGTAAGACTCAAGCCAGACGTAGGCTCCTCCGCTCTCCAGTACAGAAGACAAAGAGAAAAAGCTGAACCGCACTGGTGGTGTTCCTTCATCCACACCTGCTCTTTGGAAATGCGTGACTAAATTGCTCCCTTCACACCCCCAAAATCTACTTTTAGGTATTAACTTGCTCTACTCGTCCCTCTGCCCCTCTTCTAGATGGCAGCCCATGCTTGGTCTCCCCAGCATGGTGGAGTCAGAACTGCTATCATTTGCGGAAGAAATTATTGCTGGAGACCTCACCTTTGCTGGCTGGCTCTCTACTGAGATTGCATGATTTCACAGAAAATTAGTACCTACACCTGCAAAGCTGCAGCTTTCCCACCCCCATTTATCATCTTTCAAGACTCCTTAAAGAAGGAAATTATCAATTTATCATTCTGTAGAGGAAATGGAATGCCTCTAATATTTGTCATCTATGAGAGAGTTTAAGGATGACGTGCTAGCTTTCTGGAAATGTTGGCCATTACTTCAAATGGAATTGAAATTCTAATTTATTATTTCCCAAAAATACAATCTTAGTGATAATAAGAGAATGTATCAGAGCTTTTTTTTTTTTTTTCCACCTGCAAGGATGCATTTTCACTGAAACCCGTGGTACCCTGGACTCCCATGGATCCTGGCAGGATGTTTCCCACCCATAACGCCGTGGTCACCCTCAGGGTCAGCCAGGGATGAAGAGGCAGCTTTCTTGTTGGCTGTGACCTTTGTTCCCTCTGCTGTAAGGGCTGGAGGAGAGAGGCCGTCCCAGACAGCTGCCAGGGGACAGTCATGAGTGTGCAGTGTCTAGCACATTACGAATGTTTGTTAATTGACTGGTAATTCATTATGTGACAGCGCTATAACTCAGCTATCCTTTTCAGCCAGGGATTAACTCAGTAATCAGTCATTAAAGGGGTAAAAAAATATTACAGTACCAGCCAGATGGCAGGGCAATCAAACACATAAAGGAAAATGGCTGGTCTTTGAGTAAGATGCAAGGCAGCAAAGCCTGGGTCCTGGGCCTGGTTATGTTCCAAATTCTAGCTGGGGCGAGTCTTGGCAGGCTTTCCTACGTCTAGTGTGCTCTAACCTTTCTTATGAGCAGGAGCAGGGTTGGTCAGACAACCATGTGAGGCATCTGTCCAAATGGCCCCAGCCGAGTTTGAAGAAGGAAGAAGGAAGCACGCGGGCCCGATCCTCACATTTGTGAGGCCTTGAGCAAGAGTATTAATGAAAGCCCACATACCCCATGTCTAAACATTTAAAAGTTACAAGCTAATAAACTAGCCAACAAGATGTGTTTTATCCTTCTGCCTTGATGAACGTCTCTCCAGAAGGACCTGGAAGGTCAGATTCAGGTTTAGAATTCTGTACTTGACTGGGGTGATGGAGGACAGCTGGTCTGTGTCTGTCCACTTCCCTCCCCCTGCCTGGTTCCACTGACATGGTAATGGGCCTCGAGTATCCCTGTGTGGACACTCCCCATGCACATCCAAGCTCTGATCGTGCCCATGCCCTCGAGATAGCTCCTCCTTGGCCATCCTCAGGCCTCAGCGCTGTGCACCACGAGCTGGAAAGTCTGCCCTTGGGAGGACTGACCCAAAGAAGTAGATGCTCATGCAGTCCTGCAAATGTTCTCAGAGCTGTTTGGGGAAGGAATTCCCAGGCCCCAAGAGTATGGTCTAGAAGGTGGGTCAGGGACCGAAGATGGGCTCATCCCACTGACTTGAAGGGTTCCTCTCCTGTGGGAAGGGGTCTCTCTAGAAAAGAGAGAGCAGCACCCTCCAAATGGGGGAGCCATAGCAGGAGCCCCCTTGCTGGGGACTAAAGGACATATTGGAAAATTGCTGAGCCCTACTTCTGCCGTCACCCCCATCCCTTACACACCTCTCTCCATGTGCCTCGTAGCCAGGCCACAAGGAGAAGGTACACTCCGTGTGTATCTTTTGGGCCATAACTCATAGTCACCCTTGGTCCCACATCTCTTTTAGAGCCGTGGCCAGAGGGAAGCAAAGATGTCCCAATGTCACCATGAGTTGTTTCCCTTCTCATCTCTTCGTAGTCACGAGGGTGGCAGAGACTCAAGCTCAGTTGCTATGCTCCGTCTCTGCAATGGCAAGGGTGACCTCGTGGTCAGCTCCAGAAGCCAGAGCACAATCCCCAGACCGTCCTCTCAACTACTGGACCGTGCACACTGTTTTGGGAGCCCACACGCTTGGGTGATTAGCTATGGGTAAAAAGCTGTGAGTCTCAACATACCCCAAGCAACCTTTACTTTAAGAATTTGAAATACAGTCTCACTATGACGCTGTCTCCTTAACAAAGTAGTGCCTTTAAAATATTTAACAACTTGAAAAGGAAACCAAGCTTGAATTTTCCTTTCAAGCACGGAGGAAACGCAGTGTTTCGCTCCTGTCTGAAATCCACCATCTCCTCAGACAAAGAAGGCTCTTTTGGTAAAAGCAATGGCATTTTCTCCACAATTTTCAAATAAAAGATAAAGAGAAAACAGCATTGCAGCCTTTTTTGTTGGATCTAACAAGAAAGGAATAATACGGTTTTGCCAGCGGAGAGCTCTGGCTTTAAGTTCAGAATACAAAAATAGGCTGACAAATTTTACAAAGGAATATTCTCAACTACGGCTCTGAGACAGGTAAAAAGTGAAGTTTCAAGAAAACTAGATCATTTGGTTATTTGGGGCTATATTATCATGATGATCAAGCTGATGGGCCAGTCCTATGTGATGTTCTAAAATGGAAGGAATGTGATTTCTCCTGCCCTGCTCACCCCACCCCTCACCCCTCACCCTCACGTGGTCCATTTTCTCCCTTGATCCCAATCTAAACCTGGATTTTGGGAAAAGGAATGGGGGGGCCATCATCTGCATTCCAGCTCCTCATGTCCAGCCTGCTCCCCCCACATGGTCCAGCCTCCCTTTGCTCAGCTGACTTTTCCTACCGCTACTTCCAAAGACCCTTCCATGCTGCTGCCTACCCTCTCGGTAACAGCCACCTGTACCTCCCTAGTGGTTACACTCACTGCAATTGGCTTACAATTGTCTTACCCCATCCAGTTATACTCTCTGCTGGCGCAGAAACCATATGCATTTTTTTTATAAATTTATTTTTTATTGGTGTGCAATTTGCCAACATATAGAATAACACCCAGTGCTCATCCCATCAAGTGCCCCCCTCAGAGGGTCACCCAGTCACCCCCCACCCCCGCCCACCTCCCCTTCCACCACCCCTAGTTCGTTTCCCAGAGTTAGGAGTCTCTCAAGAAACCATATGCATTTTCTTTAAAAATCTCCACCACTGTCCCAGTGCTGGGCATGTAACCAGTGGGATGAAATAAATGAATGAGTGAATTAATGAATGGGAACTTAAGCCACTAGAATGCTGTTCCCAGGGTGTTTGAATTAACTGTAATTGAGGAGCAAACAGCACTTACCCCTCCTAAAGGAGTCCTAAACTTAATGGGCGAGTATTTGGAGGAACAAAGCACTGTAACGCGGTCTTTGGGTGGTCTATTTGATATAAGGTGTTTGAGTGTGTGGTGGGGTGGGGTAAGGGATTATGGTAAAGGGCTTGCAAGATTTGAAAGGAATCCATAGAATTCAGAGGACCAGCTACCAATTAGTAAGCATTTATATGTGTCAATTGTACTGGCAAATGCTACTCGTGCACCATCCTTATTATCCACATTTTATAGATGAGAAAATTGAGACTTGGAGATGAAAACTGTCTAATTTCACAGAGTCAGTGGAAGAATTAGGGTCTGAAGCTCAGTTGGTTTGACCTAAATCAGAAGACCATCTCAGCAAGCTTCCTACCAACTGGAACCCAGATGTGGTGGCTTGGGATGCAACTCTAGCCATGGGAGTCCTTGGTATCCTGGCTACCCACTGTGCTCCTGATCTTCCTGCCTGCCTCTGCCCCCTGTGCCATCCGCTCATCTAGGGGTCTCCATTCCCCATCCTCAGTGGGAGAGGGCCTATCAGGGTTTCCAGGCGCCACTCAGTCTGTCTGTCCTGCAGAGAGCTCACCCCAGACCTCAGTCTGGTTAAGATTAAGATTAGGCTACCGATGATTGGTCAATGAGGGGGAAATAACAATAGTGGATTAAACAAAATAGAGGTTTATTTCTCTTTCACACAAAAACCTAGAATTTGAAGTCCAGGGTTGGTCTGGTAGCTCCAGGTGTCTGGGATCCAGACTCCTTTCTTATTTTTCTATAGCGCCTGGCTTCCATTTCTGAGGCCACCTGCTCCAAAATGCCTGCTGGAGCTCCAGCCATTGCATCCACATTTCAGCTACAGGACGGAGGAAGAGGTGGATGGGGGGAGAAAGGGCAGACTTCAAGGAAACGTTGCTGCGCCTACATCTCACACACCCCACCCCCAACCACACAATGTAGCCTTTATTCAAGGCGGCCACACGCCCAGGGAAAAATCTTGTTTTGTGAGAAACGCAGAGAACAGATACTGTCGGCCTCGACACCTCATCTAAGGCTCCCTTTGCCCAGAGACTCCAGCCGTGGCCAGGTGGGAGCTGGGGACTGACAGCTTTCTTGCACGGCCTGTGAAGGGCAGAGAAATTTCTTCTCTTCAAGCTGCATCATGGCAGCGGCTGCTTTGGGGCCTCATCCCACCTCTGTGCTCTTAAGGAGGCCAGCAATTCAGCCTTCTTGTCAGGCAGAGAGGAGCATCTGCAGTCTTTGTGAGAAGAGCCACCCCGGCCCTACCGCCCTCGGTTGGAGAATCAGGCTCATGATTACCACTTTTTTAGAAACAGATTTTATTTTATTTTATTTTATTTTATTTTATTTATTTTATTTTATTTTATTTTATTTTATTTTATTTTATTTTATTTATTTTATTTTATATTTTTTATTTTATTTGAGAGCCAGAGGGGGAGCAGCAGAGGAGAGAGAGAAGCAGACTCCCCACTGAGCAGGGAGCCCAACACGGGGCTCCATCCCAGGACCCTGGGATCATGACCTGAGCCGAAGGCAGATGCTTGACAGACGGAGCCCCCACGATCACCAATTTGAAACGGGGTATTTTCACAGAGGAACGCAAGTGAGGACGCTAGGCAGGGCATTGTTGAGTTTGCACGCTGACCCTCCTCCCTGCCCCTTGCAATCAGGACAGATGGGTGCCAACGCGTTTGTTCTTCCGTTGCAGGCTCCTGCGGCTGTCTGGTCATGATACTGTTCGCCTCCGAAGTGAAAATCCACCACCTCTCAGAAAAAATTGCAAATTATAAAGAAGGGACTTACGCCTACAAAACGCAAAGTGAAAAATACACCGCTTCGTTCTGGGTTGTTTTCATCTGCTTTCTTGTTCACCTGTTGAACGGGCTCCTGATACGACTTGCTGGATTTCAGTTTCCTTTTGCAAAATCGAAGGACACGGAGACAACTAATGTGGCTGCGGATCTAATGTACTGAAAGGCAGATATCTCTGTGATCCTCCAAGTAAGGGAGCAGCCCTGCTTTGGTCCTTGGAAAGGGTGCATTTCGTCCGTCCTTTCAGATGCACAAATTAAAGCACCCAAACCCTCTGTGGCGATGCTTATGAATGATGCTTACGTAGGGCACAGGCTGGAAAGGAAGGGGAGCAGAGGAAGGTCTTGGAAGGTTGATTGACTTGGTGGGAACTGGGTTCTTCTTCTTCTTCTTTTTTTTATTTAAGATATTTATTTATTTATTTATTTATTATTCATTCATTCATTCATTCATTTATTTTTTTTATTTGAGAGAGAGTGTGAGCACCTGCGTGTGAGGGTGGAGGGGGCAGGTGGGGAGGGGCAGAGGGAGAGAGAATGCCAAACAGACTCCCCTGCTGAGCCAGGAGCCCTGTGTGGGCCTCAGTCTCACCACTCTGAGATCAGGACCCGGAGCCAGTGCGCAACCCACTGAGCCACCCAGGCGCCCCTGGGAACTGAGTTTTAAGGCAGCTGAGTAGAATGGACAAAGTTTCCAGATGCCTGTCCCTATGCCCTCATTCAGGAAATACACCTGGAAAATTTCTTTTTTCTTTTTTTAAAGATTTATTTATTTTTTTTTATTTATTTATTTTTTATTTTTTATTTTTTATTTTATAAATTAATTTTTATTGGTGTTCAATTTACCAACATACAGAATAACACCCAGTGATCATCCCGTCAAGTGTACCCCTCAGTGCCCGTCACCCATTCACCCCCACCCCCCACCCTCCTCCCCCTCCACCACCCCTAGTTCATTTCCCAGAGTTAGAAGTCTTTATGTTCTGTCTCCCTTTCTGATATTTCTCACACATTTCTTCTCCCTTCCCTTATATTCCCTTTCGCTATTATTCATATTCCCCAAATGAATGAGAACATACACTGTTTGTCCTTCTCCGGTTACTGTGGCCAAGTTCAAAAAGGGTGTTGCCTGAGTTCTTCTCTGGGATTTTGATGGAATCTTGTCTCACATTTAGATCTTTCATCTATTTTGAGTTTATCTTTGTGTATGGTGCAAGAGAGTGGTCCAGTTTCATTCTTCTGCATGTGGATGTCCAATTTTCCCAGCACCATTTATTGAAGAGACTGTCTTTCTTCCAGTGGATCGTCTTTCCTCCTTTATCGTATATTAGTTGAGCATAAAGTTCAGGGTCCACTTCTGGGTTCTCTGTTCTGTTCCATTGATCTATGTGTCTGTTTTTGTGCCAGTACCACACTGTCTTGATGAACACAGCTTTGTAGTACAACCTGAAATCTGGCATTGTGATGCCCCCAGATATGGTTTTCTTTTTTTAAAATTCCCCTGGCTGTTTGGGGTCTTTTCTGATTCCACACAAATCTTAAAATAATTTGTTCTAAGTCTCTGAAGAAAGTCCATGGTATTTTGATAGGGATTGCATTATACGTGTAAATTGCCCTGGGTAACATTGACATTTTCACAATATTAATTCTGCCAATCCATGAGCATGGAATATTTTTCCATCTCTTTGTGTCTTCCTCAATTTCTTTCAGTTCAGTGGAACAATCCACAAAAACAAGGACTAAATAGATATCATGATGACACTAAACTCATATCTGTCAATAGTAACTCTGAACGTGAACGGGCTTAATGACCCCATCAAAAGGCGCAGGGTTTCAGACTGGATAAAAAAGCAGGACCCATCTATTTGCTGTCTACAAGAGACTCATTTTAGACAGAAGGACACCTACAACCTGAAAATAAAAGGTTGGAGAACCATTTACCATTCAGATGGTTCTCAAAAGATTTATTTATTTATTTTGGCAGGCAGGGTCACAGTTAGAGGGAGAGAGAGAATCTCAAGCGGACTCCCCGCTGAGCCCACGTAGGGCTCAATCTCATGACCCTGAGGTCGCGACCTGAGCCTAACCGACAGGCCACACAGGCCCAGCCCCAGACCTGCAGCATTTCTAGAAGACCACAAGTCAGGCTTGCAACGAGGGGGACGTTTATTTTAGCTCGGGCCGCTGGAGCCCAGTGCTGGAAGTCTTCACGCAACAGTTAAACCCAGAAGCATTGGCAGCTGGGGGTGGGCAGGAAGGCACGAGGACCTTCCCCGCCGTGGGCAACTGGCGTGAGATCCCAGAAGGCCGGGTCCCCGCATTCTCATGTGACCTCTCTCTCTCTCTGCTCAGAGGTTTGAAAAAAAAAAAAAAAAAAAAAAAAAAAAAAACTTCTAACACCAAGCTTTCTTCTTTAGGAAACAAGTCCCCGGTTGTTCTCTGTTCTGGAAGAAGAGAAAACTCGCAGCAGCGGCTGAAAATCTAATGAGAACCTAACAGGCAGACTAACAATGGTCCCTGGATGGGAAGTAGAGGCAGGGCGGCTGGTCCTTGCAAATTGTGCCACAGACACAGAAATAAAACAGGACACCATCCGGGCCCTCGGAAGAGGGCACTTAACGACGTCTTCCTTTCTGGTCTCAGATGAAACATGTGGGGACGGTGGCCTGCATAACCTCTATTTATTTTTTTATATATATAATATTTTTATTGAGGTTCGATTTGCCAACATATAGGGTGACACCCAGTGCATAACCTTTAGAAGAGGGATCTGGACAGGACGGCTTCTGTGGCTCTAGGAGGATCCAAGGTGCCAGGGAATGTCACCCGTGATGCCAGGACCTGCCTCCCTCCCCAGGTGGCAGCCAGCAGTTGCACGTTCTCTCGGGGACACGGGGCCCCCTGCTGGCTCCGGGGCTGCAAACACATCTCCCTGGTCGGGTGCAGGCAGCTGCCCTTGGCTCCCAGGATATCAGTGCTCATCACACGGGGGAAGGGAGGGGGAGAAGGGCAAGGAGCTGTGAAAGCCGTCCCCGTCCCAGGTCCTCTGGGGACACCTGCCCTGAACCTGCGAGGCACGCCCGATACCACAGAAGGAGGCTCCAGCGCTAAGCAGGTGCACCCGGCGCGGGCTGCGGGGCCGAGGGCACCTCACCTGCGCGCACCTTGCGGTCCACCGAACATCTTTTGCTCCCTCCCATGTTCCCATCTGCTCCCAAGTCACTTTGCGAGCCTTCAAGGCTGAGCAGGGGCCAGGCACATTACAGATCTCAGGGCAGCTCCCCCCCTCCCCCATTTCTCAGGAGAGGCTGGTGTAGGGAGGATGGGCCTGCCCTGGCGGCGTTGGGCTCCACCACGTGGAGGTGGGCATGACTTGCCGTCAAGGTGGACACTGCCCCGGGCCATGCAGTGACGGGATCCTGAACCAGAGGTAAGGGAGAGACTGGGGGCTGGGAGCCGGGAGCCCTAACCTCTTTCTCAGCTGTCCTCAGCCTCTCTCCTTCCAGTAAGATCCAGGACAGGTGACAGTGTGGTTGTTACAGAAATGCTCCTTCAAGACCAGTCCCAAGCCGTCTGCCCTGCTTTTCTAACTGCCTCGCTGTCCCTGATCCCTTCTGTTTAGATATTTCGAGCCCGCGCTATGGGGGTGGCAGTGTGTGAGCTGGGGGCATGCCAGCGTGGAACCCCTCCAATGGGGCAGTCGTTCCTGGCTCAGGCTGAGGGCTGGTTCGGCAGTTGAGCGCCCTCCTCCAAGTGACAAGGGACGGAGCAGTGTGGGTCCATTTAGAGAAACAGGCACCTGCTCCTTAAAACTAGAGAAAGACTGGGCAGGCATGGGGCCCTGGCTTCAGGGATGAAAGTCCCCCTCAGGAAACACCCTGAGATAAAATGCTCGTAAAAATGCTCCTGCAAATTTAATAAATTTATCCTCTGACTTATGAGCATTGTCACACACACACACACACACACACACCACCACCACCCCTACCCCTGAGATAACCAGCTACACCTGCAGTGTCACACTCAGGGCGAGGACTCACCGGCTCTATTGGGAAAGACGGGATGAGTCTGAGGCTGAGTGGCGGATGAGCCAAGTCGGACGTCTCCAGGGAGTGTTTCCTGCAGAGCCTAAAGGACCGTATCAGACAACAGTTGTAGAGAATAGCCTGGTTGTCGGGAAAACCACCCAACAATTAAAAGGCAAGTGTCTTAAAGGATCACGTTTCTTTGCTAGAATCTTGGTGTGAGGGGTTTCCATCCGCTCTCAATGTGAACAGAGTGGTGTAGACGTGTCCTCCCTGGGGGAGGGACATGAATCTAATTCTGGAGGAGAGTGAGACCCGGGGGCCGTTGTCCCCTCCGTCCATCGGTTGGCTTTGTGAAACAGGTGCACTCAGTGGTGACCTGGGTCCCTCAAGTAATTTGAGCCCGGGCACTACAGAAACTTGCCATCTCGGTGCACACAGGCTGCTCACCCCGCACCTGCCATGTCCTTGGGTTTGGATCTGCCGTGGACCATACCTGTGCAAGAAAAGTGTATTGTATCTAATTCACAGGTATGGGCTCTAGGATGCCCCAGCTCACTGATTTGCACGTAAATTGCTATCCTTCCGTGTAGCCAAGAATAAGGAAGGACGCCGCGTGTTGCCCATCCCAGGCCAAACACCCCGGGAGAAGCTGGCATGTACGCTGCTTTCCTGCCACAGGGGTGCTCTCTTCGCCCTGCCCCTCTGCTGTCAGCCTTTCCCCCTGACTCTCCGTAGCAGACAAATGCTATGTGTTCTCCACCACATTAACCTTGGGCGCGCAGCCAGACCACATTTCCCAGTCTCCCTCGCAGCTGGGGTCATGAAAGAGTGTCTGGAACGATGGGATACAGGCTGACGTGACTCATGCCACCTGGAATCCTGGAAGGAAGAACATACTATCCAATCTCCAGCCCTGTCCTTGCCTGGTCGTGCAGTCGGGAGCTCATGGGATCCAGACGGCGAGCCTACAAAACAGAGGAGACAGGTTTCCTGACCTACCCTAGAGTATGACAAGAGTGGTGAATAGCCTTCCTGGAAAGCCACTGAGTTTGGGTGGTTATTCGTTGCTGCAGCGTAGCTTAACTTAGCCTGGCCAACAAAGCCCGCCTGTCCAGCAACGCTCTTCTGCCTTACGCCAACGAAACACTTCTCTAGGCCTCTTGAGTGGTAGCTTACAGCCAGGGGCGTCCTCCTCTTCCACCGCCGCCACCACCACCACCACCACCGAGCTTCTATCTGGACCACTGTCCTTCAGGAAGCTGTGGCCCAGTGGCCACATTACCCCCCAACCCACTGAAATGAAGACCAAATGGTGCATCTTCTGCACAAATATCTAGAGAGGGAGTGAACACTTTGCTTATGCTGATATCCGCCAGGATTCTTTCCAAATGACAATTAATGAGCCCTTTTTCATCCATTCAAAACCAGCTTGTCTTGCATCTACACTGGAGCTATCTGTGTAGAAGGCACTGAGGATTGTGGGGAGGAAATGTAAAGAGGATGAGAAAAAATATGAAAAAATCTTTTGTTGATTTTTTTCAACAACAACAAAAAAAGAGATGAATATCCTTCAAGACTCTCCATTCTTGTTTTCTTTCTAAGGCTTTAATTTATTATTAAAGACAGAGGTTTTTTAAGGTTGCTGGTAAAAACCCCAATCCAATGACATTCCTTAACTACATTGGTTACCCGAAAATCAACAATTATCCTAGAGTTTCAATTTTCATAAAACGGTAAGGAACTGTGTACCTAATTGAAGAGGGCCAAATAAAGTTCTTCGATGTGACTGAAAGAGCAGGGAGGGCGGTTCCAGCACCATGTGGGTTTTGGAGGTGTCACCTGGGTGGCACCTGTTCCCTCCACACCCTCCACACCCACCACTTCCCCTCACTCTCTCCTTCCTGAGGGGTCAAACTGTTTGGAGGAGGAATATTCCACAGTTCTGGGTCAGACAAAGCCTTAGTGAAGTCTTGGGGCCCAGAATAGCATCCCTCCTACAGGTCAGTTGGTGGGAGACCCACTCCCTGCTGTCATCTTGGGCTCCACCTGGATGGCAGTGAGGATGACAACTGGGCATGAACTCAGTTTCCCCAGTGTTCTCTGGTGCTGGAAGAAGATGGTACTTGCTCTAGCACAGATTCTAGGTTTAATCGAAGAGTACCTCCTCTCCCTCTCCCACCCATCCCCAGCTCTAGGAATTTTCTAGCTAGTTGGGAGACAAAAGCAAATGTATTTTACAGAACGTCTGTTTCACACCTAAACTAGTGACTATCGAACTTAACATCACTTTCTTTGTTCACCGCAGTCACCTCCTACCCCCGAAGTTTGGATGGGGCAGAAATCTCTGGAGTACAGGTGAAGAAATGAAGTGAGCACAGAAAAACACAGCAGACCAATGGTGAACTGTCCCTCCATACACATCATCACTAAACTGGAAGCTCTTTGCTTCAGATTTTTTTTGATTCTTAGCATTCTTCATAGCTACCCTCCCCCCAACATGCTTGCTATTTCCTTTTTCAAAGGCTTAAGTATAAAACATAAAATACACTTTTGTCATATCAATTAATCCTCTATTCTTTACAATAAAGGGGAGAAAAATCTTCCTATTTTACTTAGTGTCTTGACCAGGGAGCATTTGATACGAGAAACAAAACCCACTTAAGACATCTTAAGCAGAAAAGCAAGAGAGCGAGAGCAAGAGTGGGGATGGTGGAGGGAGGGAGGGAGGGAGGGAGGAGGGAGGGAGGGAGGGAAGAAGGGAGGGAGGGAGAGAGAGAGAGATGTGCAGTCCTGAATCCACTCCCCGGAGCGGATGCCCACGGGCTCTCCACACACCTGCAGGGAGGGAGGGATGAGTCACAGCTGCAGGGAGGGCAGGACGTGGAGGGCGTGTCTGAGCACCTGCTTGTGTGCATGCATGTGTGTGTGTGCACGTGTGTGTCAGGGACGTTCTAGCAGGAGAGCACGTGAGTTTGGCAGGTAGTGCAAAGCTACCCTCCCAGGTCAGCTATGTGATCCTACATCCTGCGTGTTGATCTCTACTCCCAGGATTCTTTTAGTGGAGTTCCCTGCTTTACGACTGACCATCAATCCTGACCCATTTCACTCTTTTCTAAAAATCAGAGAGAGGAGACTCACTGAGACAAAGGAATGGAGACACAGCCTGACTTGTCCCTGTGTATGTCATTCACAGAAATCCCAGTTGACTGAACAATGCTTCCTTAAAAAAAAAAAAAAAAAAAAAAAAAAGCACTCAATTTTTACTGAGTAGGCAAAGCACTTGTGCTTCTAGACTTGTTCATTCTATTCAAACACGACCAAATGTTTTTATCCTTCCTCTGGTCTTGTCTCACTTCCCAGATGCCTATGGCCGGAGCAACCATACAGGAGGCGCGGGGTGAGCAAAACGTCCTGAGCTGAGATTGTTCGGATCATGTTTACAGACACACATTTCTCTGCAAGAAGGGAACGTCAAGCCTTCTTATCTCCCTCCCACCTTGCTTCCAGCTCTTCTGTGAATCACATGAAAGTGCTTTATCTCGTGAAACACACGCAAGATCAATAGCCACACCTTTCTTGTGTATTTAATATCTGCTGAATGAAGCTGTGGGGACTGACGTAACGTGGGCCTCCTGGCCCACAGCTCTGGCCTTGGAGATAGATGTAGTAGGAACCGACAAGGACTCAGCCATTCAATTCAAGGTGACAGCTCTCCCGGCCTCATCTGTGTGGCATTTTCCTTGTTAATGTGGTCCCAGAGCTCAGCCACAGAATATCCTGTTTTGGGAAGATTCTTAGAGAAATGTCCTTCTGGCCTTGGGATCAGGATTCGTTGTGCTTCTTCCAAAGAGCTGTGGCTGTTGATTTGTTTCAATGGTACCATCACCCACTGTAGGTTAGTCACTGAAAAGCCTAAAGCCACATCTGTGGCTCACCTGTTGCTGTGTCTGGGATTTCCAGGGCGCATGTTATATCCTTGTAACTAGCCTTAGCCCTGCTGGCTCTGGGGTTCCAGCGTTTTGTAAGTTTTCTAGCGATTTACCTATCTCTTCTACTGCTGTTTTAATCTTGACAAATTGATTAACGCACTTTATACGTTGCTTTAAGTGTTTTAGAACAAGGTGGCACATAAATTTTACAAATCCAAGACATTTCATCATCCTAGGACTACAAGGCCATTAAGGAGAGATGTAAATAAAATATCACCCCATCTTCGGGGTGCCTGGGTGGCTCGGCCGGTTGAGGATTCGACTCTTGATTTTGCCTCGGATGATGATCTTAGGGTTGTGGGATAGAGCCCCTCATTAGGCTCTGCCCTGGGTGTGGAGCCTGCTTAGGATTCTCTGTCTCCTCTCTCTCTGCCTTTCCCTTCACCTCTGTGTATGTGAGCAAGTGTGCTCTCTTTCTAAAAGAATAACATAAAATAAAATTTATATTTACCCCATCCTTAACATACTTTCACTTTAAATCAATTTTGTGTTGTCCACTGCTGAATCCCTGGTCCCTAGAACAATCCCTAACATGTATTAAACACTTGATAACTATCTATTGAATGACTATAGCCAATTTTCAACCTTCTCTCTGTTCCAGAAAAGCTTGACTCTGGCTCCCTTTTTTTTTTTTTTTTCTTTTTTAGGATTTATTTATTTCTTTCAGAGAGAGAGTGGCTGGGAGGGGCATAGGGAAAGGAAGAGAGAGTCTCAAGTAGACTCCACACTCACTGCGTGCCCGATGCAAGGCATGCCTGATGACCGCTCACCGCGGAGCCCAATGCAAGGCTGGATCTCACAACCCTGAGATCATGACCTGAGCAGAAACCAAGAGTCAGACACTTAATTGACAGTGCTACCAAAACACCCCAAGCTGACTGCTTCTAAATCTTTGGAGTCCCTAAACTGAGTCCCCTCCCTTCCATCTTGCACGTACCCATTCTCGGTTTCCATCTAACCGTAAATCTACCAGGGCCTTCACTTCAAAGGGGGTGATGCTTTGGAGACATAGGTCTATTGTACCTCCACCCATGCCCAATCCTTTGCCAACAACTGCCCACAACACACAAGAGAAGATGCACGATGTCCATTCTAAGGAATGAGTCCGATGATTCATGAGGTAATGATTAAGCTTCAGCCACATGGCCTACTGGAAAGAGAAGCACAGGACACAGTCCCTGTTCTTAGAACTTAAATCAGTTTTTCAAAAATCACAGAAACAATGCTGCTGCTAAATTACAGACCATTTTCTCAATAAGAATTCAAGTTAAGCCAGCTTGTTGAAGGTGGGGAGAGCCTTGGTTCAAGCCCAAACTCCTGCTCTCACCAGTTGCACAACGCTGGAGCACATCTAATTTTTCCTGACCTTTGTTTTTTTTTTATATATTTTATTTATTTATTCATGAGAGACACACACAGAGAGAGGCAGAGACACAGGCAGAGAGAGAAGCAGGCTCTCCGCAGGGAGCCCGATGTGGAACTCCATCCTGGGACTCCAGGATCATGCCCTGGGCCGAAGGCAGACGCTCAACCACTGAGCCACCCAGGAGTTCCTTTTCTTGACCTTTGTGTGCTTATCTGAAACTAATCTAAATGCCTGCAGACTTCCCCAGGACATGAGCATAAATTTAATCATACTAGGTTAAATTTCCAAATTTTGATAGCTCTTAATAGTCAGCCCCCTGCCAAACAGAGAACCAAGGCATCGATCTCCACCCTCTCTCCCAGGGCCCTGTCATTTCATTCTGGCAGCGTTGAAGCTCTGTGTCCTCAGGAACAAGTCTGTCTACACTGAGGTAGCTCACAGCCTACCTGCCTCCCAGGCCCCTGTGAGGAGACTGCTTTCCCAGAGCAAAGGGATTGTTCCGTGAAGGATACTCTGCAACCCTAAGGACCCGGAATGTGCTGAAGTCTGTGACAGAAGAGCTCCTCCTCCACTCTGTTACATATTTTGTCATCTGTTTTCCCAACCAGCTTTGTTGGCGTCTGGGATGTCACATATCTTCCGAGAAATCTCAAAACCAGACCCACAGGCTGAGCACGACACAAATGCCACCCAAGTGCTTGCATTCTTTCCTATCACAAGACTTTTTTTCTCTCCTCTCTGGACACCCAGCCACAACATTTTCTTCTCCAACCCAAAAGGAGAAGCCCCATGCTTATCGGCTCTTGTCAATGGCATATCAGTGCATCCAGGAGGGTCCCCAACCCACGTTCTGTAGATTCAATCCACAGCTGGATTATTCATACATGAAATATGATCCCCCTGAAAGATGTCTAGGATCCCTCACGGCTAAAACAGCCAATGACTGGAAGGAATCAGCTCATCCTGAGGGCACAGCACTGCCAGGCCCAGCGACACATCATTGCAAGCATAGACTTCAGTGGCACAAGGGTGAGCAGAGGGTACTAGGGCCTGCTATAACCACTGGTCCCACATCATGGGCATCCGGGAGCCTGTTCTGTGTAGGGTTCCTCTGTGCAGACCAGAGAGACAAGACGGTGGACAGTCAGTTTTTTAAGCCATCGGTATTCCTGTACATCTAATCTTTGAGGTTTCTTCCTCCCTCCTTTTTCTTCTTCCTTTATATCAGTACTACTTTCCATTTTTTTCTTTAAAAGGCTCTCTTTGGAAATTGGAAGTTTCTGTGTGGGGCACCTCGAGGGCTTTCCATATGTGCCCCTTGCTCAGAAAGTTTCAAGCTATACACTGGTGCCTTGTGAATTGGAAATGTTCTAGATTCCAAGTCAAATTCATCATTGACTTTAGCTGAGGTTTCCTGCTAAGGGTAGGGAGGATTGTGTTGGTTTAGCAAGCTGAGGTGGTAGCCTGAGAAGGCATGTGCAAGGCTGATTAGATCTATTCCCTGTAGGAGGTGTGGAGAGTGCTCAGCATCCATAGGAGGCCAACTACATAGAGAGAATGCACATGAAGAGAGCAAGCACAGACCCCAGGGAAGGGCCATGTGGGCTGGTGGTTCCACCAGAGATCACGGAAGACAAATGGCATAGTTGGATTTCCACTATGGAAGAACCACCTGCGAGGGCCCATTGAGGAGGGACTGAAACAGATACTGGCCAACCAACAAGAACATTTTATAGAAACTCACCCAGGAGAAGAGAGGCTGTCTCAGGCAGCAGAGGGACACAGAAATGCCTATGAGGCAAAGTAAGTCGGGGTCCAGTGGTTGACCAAACGTGAGGAGTGAGGACCTGGGGTCTTTGCCTTACTCAGAGTTGAGTTCAGCCTCTTCCCCTTGCTTCCATGGCTTGAATAAAATACCTCCTGTCATTTTGAACAAGTGTCTGGTGAGAGTGTGTTCTACTGTACCACACACAGGCCACCCAAATATCAGGAGGTGGGTGAGGCCTGAGAGGACAGGACACAGGACTGCAGCCACAGAAGCGGGGCCCATGGGTCAATGAAGCTGATGGGAGAAGCCACACAGGTGGTCTAGAGGCTGGAGGGTAGGCCTCAGAGAAAAGGAGAAATCTCCCGGGAAACATGTGAGGAGCCAGGTCTTCTGTCTTCAAATGCCAGATAGCTAAGCCTGCCTGTGACCCCACAGTGTGGCGTGGACGTGGGCCAATGTGGGGATGTGCACATGCGCACAGGCACACAGGCAATCCAGGCAGCCAGGTTGAAAGGGTTGAAAGATCTGCCCTTCCTCCAGGAAGTCCACCCTCATCTCTTTCCTGATACATCCAATCCCTTTATTGGAGGGAAAATATGGGTTTTTTTTTAATGTAATTAGAATTAAGGATAACATGGTCACTGTAGGTGAGGCAGAGATCCAAAAACTCATGTGTTTTCACAGCGTCAATGGTGGCGGTTGGAGCCTCTTCTAATGGCTAATTTTGCTTGGGAAGAAGCATGGCAACAGGAAGAAACTAATTTATCAGTCAGTCACTTGGAGAGGGTTAAAGGGCACAGAGTTTTAAGACAAGGGCATCAAATGTTAAATTTTGCCAAATTTCCCAATAATCCAGTTGCTTGGTTTAAGGTTCTTGTGAGGAAGAGAAACCAGGCTAACAAATTGCAAGCAAAGAAGCGAAGTGTATTGAAGAAATAAGGTATCTCACAGAATACGAAGACTTGCTGACTTCCAGGACACGGAGAGGACCCCAGGACCGCGGGGACTCTGGGAAGTCCCTGCAGACCTTGGCCACCAAAAGGACTCTATCACCATCAGCTGACCCTGAGGTCCAAATGCATGTTTCCAAAAGAAACAGGCCAACTGGGATGCGATTCTATGTCTGAATCACCCAGCTGTGACCCTATGAGAAGGGTAGTGTGATCAGATTCAGCGACAGTACAGCGCACCAGTAATGTGGCTTTCTCCTTATCAAAGCCCAGGCACTTCCCTACGACTGTGCACATCCTCAGTTATCACCTAAGGTAGGCTCAGCAAGGGCTCTTTCCTGGGATGCAGTGATGCTTTCTTCCACGTGAGGAAGATGAGGCTTACAAAGTTTAGTTGACCCAGCCGAGGCTACATACGGGGTAAATGAAGGAGGCGAGACTAAAAACCCATGCCTCCCAAACTACGAAACCAAATGCATGACTGTGGTGTGGGTGTGGGTGTGGGTGGGGGTGGGGGGAGAGGCCGGGTGATTGCGTGGATAGGAACGCATGCACAATAGGTGAGTGGGTGTCTGGATCAGAACCACCAGACCTGAAGGAATGTGGTCACATGGGTTCCCACAGCAAGCTGTTTACAAGAAGGTATTGAAAAGGGAAGGGGGGGGGGTCAGAATGAAGATGGAGGAGAGGGAAAGGCAAAAAAATAAACTCCAAGCAAGAGGGAGACTCCTGGAGTTCGCATACAAACATAAATGTAAACATAGACATGCGTGGCAAAGGCTAGTCATTGTGCCCCAAGAGCTCTTCTCCCCTTACTGTGTGTGTAAAACATGCCTAGTACAATGGATGGCTCCCAGCTGAGGACTGCCTTTCCAACCTCTCTTCCAACTAGTGGCCACGTGATTCTGGCCGGTGGAAGGGAAGCAGAAGTGACACGGGCAAATTCTGTATCATGCCCGGCATGGGCATGCCCTTCACCATTTTCCTCTCCTACATTCTGGAATGCAGAATTAATGGCAGGAGGCGAAGCCGCCATATTGGACTATGAGATGCAAGCCAAGCATGAGGACGGCAGAGCCACAAAATGGGAGTGTCTGTGGCCTGAGCCCCAGATGCCTGCTGATTGAGAAGCCACTGTACTAAGCTCTGAGAACCCAGATTTATTTTCATGTCCAAGGAATAATTTTATGACAGTTACATTGAAGAAATAAAATTCCACATGCCATGCTTAGTATCATACTACGCACCTGACAAATGGTAAATGTTTCCATGACTGAGGCACACATTTAAATAAATAAATAAATAAATAAATAAATAAATAAATAAATAAATAAATAAATAAATAAATAAATCTAAAAAAAAAAAAAAGGCAGCCTGGGTGGCTCAGTGGTTTAGCACCACCTTCAGCCCAGGGGGTGATCCTGGAGACCCCGGGATCGAGTCCCACGTTGGGCTCCCTGCATGGAGCCTGCTTCTCCCTCTGCCTCTCTCTCTCTGGGTCTCTCATGAATAAATAAATAAAATCTTACAAAAAAAAAGTTGATTTGACTAAGAAATTAATGGTAATTTCTATATCTTCTTTAAACTTTCACATGATTTTTTTATCAATAAAAATCTTATTAATAAAATGTATTCCATCAATCGAAATTTTTAAATGCTTGGAACTTTTGACACAACACAACTATTCCTCCCCAAAGAATTTTTTTTTCCTCAGGAAAACTTGTTTCTAAGTATTTTTATTATAAACACAGCTACAATGACTGTAATTATACAGTTTTGGCAGTTGAGTGAAATTTTTCATAGACCAAATTCCTTTTAAGTATAAACTTGTAATCACTGGTTATCTATTATTAGAGAAAGTAATAGAATGAACCCCTCTGATCTATTACACATTTCAGCTACTGACTCCTGACCAGTTTTTTTTTTTTTAAACTATACATCCTCACCCACTTTCAACCCTCCCCAACTGGATCATTTTGAGGCAAATTGGAGACACCACATCATTTCATTCATAAACATTTTAGTATGGATCTTAAGATAAGGACTCTTTTTAAAAAAACATGATCACAGTTTCAGTATCACATCTAAAAAAAATCAATAATTCTTTAAAAAAAAAAAGACTTTATGTATTCATGAGAGACACAGAGAAGCAGAAACACAGGCAGAGGGAGACATCACTCCCATAGGGAGCCTGATGTGGGGCTTGATCCTAGGACCCCCCAGGATCATGACCTGAACCAAAGGCAGATGCTCAACCACTGAGCCACCCTGGTACTCCAATTCTCTATTATTATCAAACATACAGTGCTTCAATTTCCCCAATTATCTCATACATTTTTTTTTAGGATCCAAATAAATTCTATAGATTGCAAACAGTTGATATCTTTAATGTAACAGTTACCTGGACTTTTATGGAAAAGCCCAATGAGCTTCTGGTTTATTTAAGCCACTATTATTTGGGTTCTCTGTCATAGCTGGAACATCGTAACACCTCATCTCTTCACTAGGCCTGAACTACTACATATCCCCACTCTCAGGGTAAACCCGTGACTCATTGCCCTGGTCCCCAGGCCTGGGCTGACCCAGAGTGAGGGCAGGCCAGAGGCTAGCACTCCATCTCATCTTGATCGAAGACATTTCTAGTTTTTTTCAGGCTACCCCAGGGCAGCAATCAGGACTCACTGGAAATGCCAGATTTCCTGTAAGAGCAGCCCGAGTGTGGTTCACTGGAAGCCTGGAATTTCTTCCCCAGGGTGAGAGGGAATTGTGCTAAGAATTAGTCAATTTGTAAAATGGAGTGACCAGGACCTAAGAGACAGCCTAGCTCAGGGGTCAGCAAACTTTTATGGTAAAGAGCCAGATAGTAATTGTTTAGGCTTTTCAGGCCTCAACAGCCTCTGTTGGAACCATTCAACTCTGCTACTGACTGTGAAAGCAATCATGGGGGGGCAGGTAAACAGTGGTTGTGCTCTGATAAAACTTTATTTGTGGATGTAAATTCTTGAAAATCATAATTTTCATGAGATATTTTTATATATTATTAGATGCTACATCCTATAGCTATACACTGTTATATTATACTATGACATAGTATAATATTTTGTGTCACAAAATGTTATTCTTTTCATTTGTTTTCAACCATTTAAAAATGTAAAAACCATTCTTAGCTTACAAGCCATACATAAAGAGACAGCAGACCGGATTTGCTGGCCTATGGGTCATAATTTGCCAACCCCCGATCCAGCCAACTTTCTCATCTCTTTTACCAAGAATTAAACTGAAGACCAGAGAAATGAATGAATTCGCTCAAAGTCACACAGCGTGCTGATGACAGAGGTCAGATTAGAACCCACAACTTCATCTCTCAAAATGCCTAAAAGAGTTGAATAATTTGCAGGAACAGTCTACTTAAGAACCATTCGAAAGGCCAAAGACTGAGAGCCAGAGCTTATATTCAATGCCATATGGATACGTAATGACAACAGAAAGCCTGACTGCAGGGCCCGTCTCCTAGTAACCACAGCCTCTCTGATGAAAGATTGCTCTGACTTGTTATTTATAACTTATTCCCCAATAGGGAGGGTGAGTGATTTGTTTATATTTAGTTACAAGGGCCAAGGAAATCCTGATCTGCCATCTTAGGATAGACACAAACCTTATAGCCACAGCTGCCAGGAGATGGGTGAAAGCAAAGAAAACTGCGATGTACGGTGTTGTCCCCGTTACCAACAACAAGGGTCACATATAGCAATTACTGCCTGCCTGACACAAATAACAGATGGTGTGAGGGGAGACGGGGAGGGAAGGGATGCATTCCTATTTATACTCTACGGAGGCAGTCATTATGAAAAACCTCTCTGCACCTTGTTCATTACTCGGAGCATCTGTTAATTTTGCCTGGCTTTTGATGTTGTTAGCATTACTTTGCTTCTGGTTCCTGGAATTACATTCCTGAGAATGACTTCTGCTGTCTCTGAAGGGGCTTTCTTGGTTCCATAGAGAACTGCATGACCTGAAGTCCAGGGAGAGGGTACAAAGTATTATAAAACCACAAGCAGCCTATAAATAGAGAGGGCTCGTGGGCCTGAGTCAAGAGATTCCAGGTGGAGTTAGACTCGACAGATTAGGCCCCAGTCAGAGGAGGTAAGCACTGAAGGGGTTATCAGGCAATGATCTAGTGTTGTCCAACGCCTTATTTTACCTCCTCAGGCCCAGCAAGGGTTAGTGACTCCCATAAGGTCACACAGCAGATTCAGTGAACCCACATCTCATTACTTGCTGCTCCATGACCTTTCTGACACCTAAGCAGCCCCTAAAACAGGACAGAAGATATCACAGAACAGGCAAATGTGAAACACCAGCAAGATGAATCGATCCAGAACCTCTACTTCTCTCTGTCCACAAATATAAAGAGACCATTATGGGTCATTGCACAATCAGAGGAAAGAAATGAAAAGCTTCATTCGTTAAAGAATGAGGAAAACACGCCCTAAAACAGTCACCAACCCCATAGTTGCGTGCTATTTTTCAGTTAGCAGAGATGCCTCATCCCCTCTGAGTTTTGTAACAACCCCAGGCAGGTGGTCAGTAGTAGCAGATATTGACAGCAATTGTCCCTATTTTGAAGAGAAATAGTTAAAAGTCATTAAACACTTACTACGTGGCTCTGTTCTAAATGCTTCTTAGGTATTAATTAATGAGTCCTCATAGTGAACCAATGGGGTGGTTAATATTATTATACCCATTTTATAAGAGTAGAAACTGAGGCACCTAGGTGAAATGATTGACCTAAGATCACTGCCAGCATGTGCTTATGGTAGACACACCCTAGGTGACCCCCCAACAAGTGTCCCTTGAGTGTTGGTGGGACCTGTGATGTGCTTATTAACAGAATATGGGATGAGGGATGCCTGGGTAGCCCAGTGGTTGAGCGTCTGCCTTCAGCCCAGGGCATGATCCCAGAATCTGGAATTGAGTCCCACATTGGGCTCCCTGCATGGAGTCTGCTTCTCCTTCTGGTTGTGTCTCTGCGACTCTCTGTCTCTCATGAATAAATAAATAAATAAATCTTAAAAAAATAAAATAAAACAATATGGGATGGAAAAGGGCCTTATATAATGATATAGGGGTCAATTCTCCAGAAAGACATCATAATTCTTAATGCGTAAGCACCTGACAACAGAGTGTCAAACTATGCAAAGCAAAAACTAATAGAATTGCAAGGAGAAAGAGATTAATACACTCTCATAGTTGGGAACTTCAACAATTTTCCTTCAGAAGTGGAAATATCTAGCAGGCATAAAATCAGTGAGGACACAGTTGATCTCAACAGCACCATCAATTAACTGGATACAATTAACATACGTAGACTGCTTCATCCAACAGCAGAACACGCGTTCTTCTCAAGCTCATATGGAAGTCTCACCAAGATAGACCACATTCTGGGCAAGAAAACACATCTGCCCAGTTAACTGGTTGACCTCTTAGCGTTGTTATAGAACTTAACAGATATAAAAGAATAAAAATCATACAATGTCTGCTCGCAGAACAATGGAATTAAACCAGAAATCAGTATCAGAAAGATAACTGGAAAATCCCTAAATATGTGGAGATTAAACAGTGCACTAAGTAACACATGGATCAAAGAAGAAACCTCAAGAGAAATAGAAAAATATTTTGAGCTAAATGAAAATGAAACACAACTTACCAAAATTTGTGGGATGTAGCAAAAGCCATGCTGGGAGGAAAAAAAAAAATTTTTTTTTTGGGGGGAGGAAAATTTGTAGCATTGAATGCATGTATTAAAAAAGAAGAAAGCTCTAAAATCAATCATCTAAGTTTCCACCTTAGGAAATTAGAAAAAGAAGAGCAAGTTAAATCCAAAGTAAGGAGAAGAAAATAAATAATAAAGGATTAGAGCAATTGAAAACAGGAAATCAATAGGAAAAACAATCAATGAAACCAAAAGCTGGTGCTTTGAAAAGATCAATAAAAGCATCTGGGTGGCACAAGTCAGTGAAGCTGGTTGGACTTTTGGTTTTGGCTCAGGTCATGACCTCAGGGTCCTGAGATTGAGCTCTACCTCACCTGGCGCTCTGCGCTCAGCGTAGTCTGCTTAAGACTCTCCTCCATTCTCCCTCTGCCCCTACCCACCCCTTCTCTAAAATAAATAAATAAATCTTTAAAAAACGAAAACAAAAACAAAAGCAAACCTAAAAACCAAAAAAACAATAAGCCTCCAGCCAGGCTAAGAAAGAGAGAGGATTCAATGGCTAATATCCAAAATACAGGAGAGGACATTATCACAGATTCCACGGACATTAAAAGGATAAGAACACTACAAACAGCTCTACGCTCACAAATTTAATAACCTAGATGACATGGGCCAATTCCTTGAAAGATACAACCTGCTAAAACTCACAACGAAAAAGAGACAGTCTGACTTAGCCAACAGAATATGGCAAAGGACTACGGGATGTCGCTGCCACCATTATGTTACCTGATCCAGCAAAGGTGAAGCGCTTTTGCAGATGTGATTAATGCTTCTAATTAGTCTGGCCTTTGAGCTAATCAAAAGGGAGATTATTCTGGGTGGGTCTAGCCTAATTTAGTGAATTCTTTACTGGGATGCTAGGGCTTTCCTCCCCGGTCAGAGAGACTTAAAGCAGCAGAGACTCCTTTTGTCTGCTGGTCTTGAGGAAACTAGTTCTATAATCGCAAGGAGATGGATTCAGCCAACAATGACATGAGTTTAGAAGAGGACCCTCTACGTTGATGGGAACTGAAGGCCTGGCTAACGACTTGATTGCAGTTTTGTGAGACCCTGAGCAGAGCACCCACTTAAGTCACGGTGGGGCTCCTGATGCATAGAAACTATGAAATAATAAATGGGTGTTGTTTGAAGCCACTAAATCTGTGCTAGGCTGTTAGTAATAGATAACTAATACGGTAAAGGTGCGAGAGTCCCCACCCAAGCAGCCTGACTCCAGGATGTGTGCTTTAAATGCTAGTTGCCGAGTTGTTTTTTGACACTAAGTGAGAAGTTCCCCCCCCCCGCACCCCCACCGACCCATTCTCCAGTTCTCTGAGTAGGTGAACTAGGTGTCCTACAATTAATTCAATGCCGGCACTAACTATCTAGAGTTAGAATCCATGGGCTTAAGAGCTCAGTTTCGTAAGAATGTTTTCACTTCAGACTCTAGTCACAAATATCAGATCATTCTGACCAATTGGTTAGAATAGGGGTTTCTCACAACTCCCTCATGAGGCCCAGTAATTTGCTAGAGGGGCTCACAGGAAGCACTTTACTTACAAGTTTATATACTAATTTATATGCTTTAACATCCAAGTGAAGAGGTACATGGCTGGGGGGTCCAGATGGGTCTCAAGTGCAGGAATCTCTGCCCACAGTGGAGATGGAGTATGTCACCCTCCTGACACGTGGATGTTTAGGGGTTTTATGGAGGTCTCATTACACAGGCATGATTGATCAAATCATTGGCCATTGGTGATCAACTCGGTCTGTGGCCCGTATCCCCTCCCTGGAGGCTGGGGGCTAGGGCTGGAAGTCCCAGGCAGTCCTATGACCCTTTGTCACTCAGGAAATCCCAAGGATTTCTTAAGAGCTCTATGCCAGTAACCAGGAACAATGACCAAATATATATTTCCCATTATACCACACTGGTCTTTAAGGTCTTTCGGATGAGGACTGGGACCCACACCAGTGACTGAGTGACCAACCAAATGCCACATGGAATGAGGGACCGGTTGGGACCAATGTCTGCATCTTCTCACTTTAGGACTTTGACTTCTAGCTCCATGATGCGACTCTCAAAATACATAAAGCGGTGAAAAAAAAATGTTTAAAGGAGAGTTTTTAACATACAGGAGGCAAGAAAACATTGGTTAAAGATTAGGAATTTTCACATAAGTCCTATTCTTTACGATTCTATGAATTAAGTCAGAGGAGCCACAGCAAACGAAGCTCAGAGAGACTGACTTTTCCAAGGTTATGAAGTCATGGGGGAGGTCCTGGGATTTGACACCCTCCTCATCACATCACCAAAGAACAAAAAGGGAAGATATCAGCCATCTTCTGGTTTCCAGTGGATGGGCAGAGTTCTTTTCGGTAAGGAATGTAATCAGGAAATTTCCATCTCCACAGAAAAGAGAACTAAAGAAAATGAATGCTAATCAAAGCATAAGGATTTAACTTAATCCTAAGGAAGAGCTTTCCAGGGGTAAGGTTAATTAAACACTAATGAGATTCTGTTTAAAAAAAAAAAAATTCAAAAAGTTTCTAAATTTTACTTCCGGATTTCTGTTTATGAAGCATCATAAGAAAACAGCAAGAAGAAAGGTTGGGGATGATTTTGCAAGCTAGTCAAAATGCTTGCAAGCCCAACGTTTTTAAATTTGACTCTAAGGCAGATTGAGTAAATGATTGTAAAGATCAGTCATAGCTTTCTGGGAAACGATAGCAAATGTTAATAACGTTAAATTTTTACACAGTAATTTCCAAGTCTGGAATAGATACTAGCTTTTCTCATGAAATCACTGGTATTACTTCAAAATTATCCACGAGGAAAGCAAATGGATTCAGACACAGGTTTTTGCACTTATGTAGTGTACTTCCTTCACAGGTGAACGATTTCGGACCCTCTACAGTCACCCACTGCCCAGAAAAAATGGCTGCAAAAACCTCCCCCTCCCCCACCATCCCTGCTTGTTCTTGTTCTTTCCTTTTGCTGCTGTGGGCCTACTGCTGCCCTAGACTCCACATGCAAAACCAATTCTTTGCCACAGCTGGGACGGTCTTGGAACAGGACCTTTAGGTGACTTCACATGCCATGGGGTAGAAGCAAGGGTAGAAAAATGCAGAAATGGACAATCCCAGATTTCACATATTTCTGCACCCCTCCCTTCTTGCCCTGTCGTTCCAACCTGGCCCAGGGTCTTCAATCCCATCTTTTCAGTCTACCCCATTTCTTACACCCAGGCCTCCTGCTCTAAGTCTTGATAAAACACTCAAGAGATGGGTGGCTTTCTCTGGATGTGGCTGAATGACATTCTTGACTCTTGGTGTCTTCCAGAGACCAGGCCTTTCCATCTGTGGAGCCCTTATCAACATCCGATGGAAAAGTGAGCAAATGGTGAGGAAGTAAAGGCAGTAACTTCTTTATTGCAAAGAGCAGAACCATGAATTCCAACCCGAGAATGAAAGGAATTAGAGGGGCTGGGCCAGGGATGCTCACAAACAGTGATGAAAGTTGGACTATGAAAAGTCTTTAAAATGACCATATACCATTTAATTCAGGCATTCCACTTCTGGGGTCAAACAATGGGAAGGTAAATACGGCCTAAATAAGTGGAGTGACATACCATTTGGATAGATTAGGAGTCTTAATATGGTGAAGATATGAAAGCATCCCCACTTCACAGATGAATAAACTGAGGCATGGAGAGATTAAATAACTTGTCTGAAGCCATACAGGTAGCAAGAGGTGAAGCCATGATTCAAAACTAAGCAGTCTGGGCCCAGAGACCACGTCCTTACCCACTCTGCTCTCCTGCCTGCCTCCTGCGTACCTACTCACAGCCTGCGGAGCCTGGGTTCTCACAGCGTTTCCCTCTCTTGGTGTCTGTTTCCACCACTAGAGAGAGCAGGAACTTCATCTTATTCACCTTGGCATTTCCAAGTGCCTGGCACATAGGAAATACTCAAAACATGTTTATGAAACCCAACAGGAAAGTTTGTGAGTTGTCTATTCGCTGGGATTTATGCTTCTACCTTTACAGAATCTTCTGTAAAATAGGACAGAGACACAAACAAAAATATGCAGATTTAAGAATGATCCTTAAGAAAAAGGCTTTCTTAGCGACTCTCCTTTCTTGGACTGGGATTGTTAAACTATTGAAATGGCAGACGCGGAATTTATTTTTTCTCATGACTTTCTAAATAGGGAAACCCAAGACAAGACATTTCTCATCATTATATTGTTCAAGAGCAAGGGTCACATAATTTCTTATTTTTTTCTATACTGAGAGTGCCCAATAAATATTAAATACTAATGCCACTATTAGAAAGATAAAATTATGAAGAGTGGGACAGTAAGGGTTTAAAAAAAAAGGATTTATGGTTTGAGAAGAAAAAAAAAGAAAGGAATCATTTATGTCTCCTACGTTGACACTAAAAATGTGAAATCTGATGGAAGTTTATGGGACTTGTGAATACGAATTGGTTCTACGACCACCAAAAGTTCATTTCAGAAACTGGTGGTAGAGAAGTTCAAAGCAAAACCATGGACGCCTAAATCCACCTGTGGTCTACTTAGTGACTTGCTGTGTCTCAAGGTCTCTGCCATGTTGCATATAACCAATCTCCTCAGCCCCGGCCATGCGAGTCATGATAGATCCAAAAAGCCTCTTCGCCTCTTCCCCTCTTAGGATTTTACAAAACTCATCATCAGAAATGTTCAAAGAGAAAATGACCTCCTGAGGTTCAAATCTGATACTCCACCAAATCAAAAGAGACAAGAAAACTTATATTGGTCGCCGGTATTTGTTTTTGATAAACACTTTTATATTACTCAGGGTCCTCCCGAAAGAGAGGGAGAGAGAGAGACCTTGACTGTAAGGAATTGGCTCACGTGACTGAAGGTTGACTAGTCTGGAACGTTCAGGGCACTTCTCTGGCTGGAGACTCAGGGAAGAGTTGATGCTTCACTCTTGAGTCTGAAGCCTATTGACAGGCAGATTCCTTCTTCCTCGGGAGACCTCCGGTCTTTCTTAAGGCCTTCACCTGATTGGTTGAGATCCAACCACATTTTGGAGTATATCTATCTTACTCAAAACCTACCATTTAAATGTTAATCACATCTAAAAAAACAAAAACAAAAACAAAACAAAACAAAACAAAAACACCTCCACAGCAACATCTAGATGGGCATTTGACCCAAAACTGGGCTCTCTATGTAGCCTAACAAGATGACATAAAATTACCCATCACAACAGGAATATTCTTTATTATGCCAGTTATCGCAGCTACATTTCATTCAGCCAATAGGGCATGACATCATTTTAGACCTCTCCCTGAAACAAATCAAACCAGTCCTTCTTCAAACTGTCCGCAAGATTTCTGTGTACTAAACTCGATGCCAAACATCTGTTGGCCAATTTCTTCCTTGGCCTACATATTATCCAACAGTAGTCGATACAGTTTTTAGATACCAACAGGATGGCTCTTACCCCCCTTTGCTAAGTATCTCTGTACCACAAACACTTCCACAGAAGCATGATGGCATCAACTACTCTCACATTCCACCAGGATGGTATCCTTGGCCAATTAAATTATCCCAATTGTTTTGATGCTGAAAAGTAATTGCAATCCTTTTGTTTATAAACCTGGGTCTTGGATTAAGCATTCATGGCGTCTATACAGGAAATAGCAATACACAAAGTATTCCACCTCCAATGAAAGTTTAATTGACATCTGAGAGCAGGGCCTTTCAGAGAGCCCAGAGCAGCAAGTGTGTGGTGTGATCTCCTCGCTGGTCAAAAGTAGGGGCCGCACTCCAGCTGGCCCAGTCCAGAGAGCCAGCACCTGGCTTCCCCACTGCCCGACCTTCTTCTCCCAACCTAACAACTCCCTTCATCAGTTTGCCACGTCACCCAGAGGACTATGCAAGTCTCGGACAAGGAACAATGCTCCCAGGAGCTGGATTTGGAGGAGATAACAAGGAAAATTTCATTTCTGGACAAATGGCGGCAAATCTTTAGTTATCATCGGTAAGAATGTCCTTGTGTTCTCACTTCTCTAGAACCAGAGGGATTTCAGGTGTTCAGGCAATCAGCTTTTATGCTCGCTACATGAGAAGTCTCCATTATAGGTTTACATTTAAGATGCTTCAGGTATAACCATGTGTGGAGAGAGACTTTGCTAGCAAGGTTGGGTTGGAGGAGGTCTGAGGGTTGAATAGAGGGAGTCATTTACTTGATGTTCCCTCTTTCATTTATAGGTTGGGAGCCAATAGCACAACTCTTCAGGTAATTACTTTTCTCAAAACCAATGTGTTTTCCTCTGGTTGCTTCTTCAAACAATCACATTAACGGCATAATCGGCATTTATTCTATGCACATAATGTCACTCAGGCACCCGGCATTTAACGTGCGAACACAGAAAACTAGAAAGCCCGTTGAAATCTTTTCTTTTGCTTTCCTTTTTTTTTCCTCCATAAAAATCTCTTCCCACTTTTAAGTACTTTTCATCATTAAGAACACCATATGGTTATTATTTTAGAAAAAAGTAATATTAGAATCTAGAGTTCTTACACGTGCAAAGCAACACTAGATTCTGACATCCAAATGCTTCAGCGTTCCTGAAGAAAAGTAATTTTGAAAGTAGCTATCATCTTTATTCAGCTTCTGAAAAACTGTTTTCCTTCATCATTTTCAAAAACGGGAAAGATGACTGAATTCAGGGGTTACGAGGCATTTTAAAATCTGTTATACGATGTAAGATGAAGGATGTTTTTTTTTTTAATCTCTGTAACCCAAGGTTACGAAGTAGTGAACTTGGTATTTCAGATATTAATTCAATCTCTGAACAAACACAGCACAAAACATGAGGGCGATTTTCTTGGCACTAATATATGATATGATCAAACAACTGAATTATTAATATTTTAACTGTTAACGCTAAGGCATCTTCCTCCAAGTAACCTGTCATCAAAAGCCTTATTTGTGCTAAAGCTTTCCTAACCACAGTCTAAATTAGAATCAGAGAGATAATGCTTCCATTTTAGTCCTGGAAGTATTCAGTGGAAATAGCTACCATTTGGGAGAACAGAATATTCAAAAGATAAAACAATCTTTGAAAGGAAAAAAATAAATAAATGTCAAATTACGCTTCATACAAGGTGAGGGAAACCCATCGCCATGAATGTAAAGATTTTCCATTTGATTTACGGAATGCAGTAGTCTGCAACTTGGAGGCTGTGTTTCTGAGATAAGAAAACATCTTGGCCTCTAGGAATCCAGAAAACTAAGGAGACAGTTTCCTTCATGTTTCGGCTACCAACGGGGCAGATTTGTTTCACGGCATCGGTATAGAAGTCAAATAAATTGGAGGAAGACTTGACGCCAACATATTTAAATGCCATAAGAATCGGTCAAGAAGAGTAAAAATAAGTTTTTTTTCTTAAAGATAGGGGGTGGTTTTCTTAAAGACGAAAATTATTATAACTCACTTACTAGGGAGCAGGAATCTGAGAAAATTAAAAGGAGGTAACCCGACTTCATTTATGGGCCAGTTAACCACACAGTGAGAAATCCCTCGTAGACACTGGAAGGTTCATTTACTGTTTATAAAATGTTGTCTTCTCAAAACAAGAGACAGCGACATTTACATTCTTCTCTAAACGTAATTTCAAGTCAAGGTCTTGATAGCATTAATTATGTTTCCATAGTTACATTTAACCTCTCCCAGTCATGTAAAACTTAGGAGAAACCCTTTGACACAGACACTGGGATTTTTCTGCCTCTTTTATTGCTATTTATCACAATTTTCAGAGGTCTCTAAAAGGGAGACAATATTTTCTGAACACTGATATTTCCGAGAGAAAGAGAGAAAAAGGGGAGGAGGAGGAACAAGTCATCACCAGCTCTGTTTGCTTTGGGTTTTTTTGTTTGTTTGTTTTTGTTTTTGGTTTTTTTTTTTTTTTTTTTTTTTTTTTTGGCGGTGGCATTTTACACAGAATCATGAAGGCAACCATATAACTGCGGATGAAACTGAAGATGGACCGGGAATGCCTCAGCCCACAGGACAAGGACATTTGCCATCAAGCAGCCTTTGTTCTATCCCCAAACCCTCTATCATCTCTTCAAAATCAGGCGGCTTCCCTATCTCCCTAGCAATGGCCATGGTAAGTATAGCTTGTCAATTAAATATGAAAGGAAATGTAATCTTCCCCAAACAACAAGGCTGGGGAATCTTATCTGCTGTCATGTGAGAGTATTACGGAAGATAAGACCACAGACGGTTGTTATTGGTAAAAGGAGAATATAATTAAAATGACTTATTTATGGTATTTTTCAAGGACGTCGGTGGTGTTAACAATCTTTTCCTCCCAAACTCGGAGAGTCTCTCCATTCACTTCCTTGGTCTGTTGATTAACTTTGAGGGAGTGAGAGAGTTAAGTTCAAATAATCACTACATAAGGTAAGATAGGGCAGGTGACAAGTGCCACAAACAAGCATCCAGAAAGCCAGGTCCCAGCCCTGTCCCAGCACAGGCAGGAGGGAGGGAGGGAGGGCAGGCGGTGGGACACCTGGGCCAGGCCTGGTCCTGGGGCAAGGGGCTCATCTCAGGAAATGTTTTCTGGGGCTGCCAAGGAACATGCAGAGTTGAAAAGAAGCTGACATTGAGGATTCAAGTGGATTTGGAATCTCCTGGTCCCAGGGACAATTCACTCAATTCCAAACTTGCTGGGGGGAGTTGGGCAAAGGGCTGAGGCCGAGACCCAGCTAGGGGGCAAACCAGCAGCATCTCATGGGGCCAAACAGGCCAGGGCTGGAGCCAAATGCCTTGGCAATGGTCCGAAGGCCCAGCTGTCAAGGTCAAAGAGGCATGGTGGCGCACTGGGGAAGCTAAGCCATGGGTCAAGCCAGGGGGGGAAGGAAAAGGACCAGCTAGGGTGAGAGATCCCTTCCGTCAAATTGCCTACAAGATAGTTCTCTCAATCAGAGTGGGACTCGGGACTTCTTAGGACAATTTCTTCCTCAGGACTTTCCTCCTGTCTCTTCACCTCCATACTGTATTCTGGAGCCTCAGGCAGAGACTTTTCCTGGGGGGCCCTAAGAACAAGAATTGGAGGAAGCACATGTCCTGAGGACATGCTGCCCTACGCCTGGGCAAGCTTGCAGAAGCCACCCAGGACCAGCCTGGTCACCTGGCCGAAGGCCAATAACACTTGCCCTGTAGTCAGGCCTGCCGCAGGCCGTGTGCTGCACACAGGGTCAGGCAGGAGTGGGGACTGGAACCCCTTCTGGGGAAACCACACAGTCTCCATCTGCTTGTTGGGTTGGCCCCGACTGCAGCATTTGCAACCCCGAATACAGGCTTCCCTTAAGGTCCTCAGAGGGGACATCATCACTTGTAGGGACCAAGCCCCACATTCCTTTTTACCCTGCGCATCCTCACGGGCCTTACAGAGCAGCTCTTTCCTGTCATCCTTGCAGTACAGATGTACCAGGAGGCCCACCGTTCTTTCTTATTATCACAAATCTTTGCTCGATCCACCTTCCCTCCGTTGCTCAAATGCCAGATGTCACAGGAAGACAGGTCAGCAGGCTCCCAGGAGACGCCGCATTTGCTTACTGGCCTCACAGCCCCTGGCTGGTACCTTGACTCGTGTCTTGCGTGTCCAGTTAATGGCTAGCCTCTCAGGGAACGAAGACAGGCCATGCACGTGTGACCCCGTGAGAGTCTCCAGCCTCAGTGATGGTCTGTCTACACTGTGCCGTAGAACCGGAAGCGAGGGCAACTGTGTGCATTTTCCAAGATAATGTTTTTAACGAGCAATCTCTAATAGGAATGTATTCCTGGCTCTGTGATGCCTTTCTATGAAGACCCTCATTGTAGGATTTACACATATCAGGAAATTAGACTACCTTTTCTATGAGAAAAAAAAAAGAAAAAGAAAAGCATGAATCTTTATCGGTATTTGCCTGTCCGGGCTCCCAGAAATTCCAGAAGCCTTCGTATGATGTAACGGTGGAGGGAAAGAGTGGGGTAGGAAGGAGACAGAGGTGGGAGGGAGTCTTCTCTCAGTGTACCTTTTTGTACTCTCTGGATTTTGAACCATGTGAACATGCGATGTATTTTTAAAAACACATGTAGAAACTTTAAAAACAGGAGAAAGGCAGTCGCAGATGTTTCCAAAGTCTTCCAGTCTCTCCGTATATTGTTGGAAGCCAGAGAGCCTGGGTCTGAATTCCCCCACTTATCCACCAACACAAACGTGATGTGATTGCAGACCTCCCCCGTGACTTTTCCAAGGTAATTCTCTCCCTTTGGAAAAGCCTGGGGGACAAAAGAATCAGATGGCTAGAGCCTGATCCGGAGTCGATGGAGTGGTAAGGAAGTCCCAGAAGTGGAGATAATTGATTTTTTTTTCTTTAAAAAAAAAATGAATTTGGACTTATTCCCATTGTGTGGGCCAGATGATAGTGTGTCCTTTAAATAGCAGTAGCATTAATTAAACACACCCTGGCATTTCGAGCTGCTGAGCCTTGGATCCTGAGTACGCGTGTTCCAGGGAGCTGGTTTGGAAGCTTGACCAAGTCTAATGGATGGGTGGGCGGTGCAGCCGCCTGGCAAATTATCAGAGCTATTGAATCCTAATATTCACTTGAGGATGCCTTTTGTTGTCATTGGGCCCTTCTCTCTTCCCTCCTCTGTTTGGGGTAGGGATGCGTGGGATTTCCTGACTTGGGACCACACACTCTTTGCTGGAAATCTGCTGAGAAAGGAGGTATGTGTGTGTGGGGGGAGTGCGCATGCCAGCCCTCCTGTTTCTCCCCTTTGTGACCCGTTTCCAAGACTACAGCCCTCTTCCTTTCCCCAACGGAACATCTTAGGGTGCATGAGGTGTGAGGAATGATGGTCAAGGCGGCTGGCCTAGAGAAGGTGAGCGGCCTCCTCTGCGCTCTTGCACCTGCACCTCTCCGCCCCTCACCCCAAAACTGCCTGCCTTCCCTCCAGGGCACTCTCCCGTCCTCCTCCACAACCAGGCCCTTCTCCAGAACCCAGCCCTGAACACATTCCTGTAGCCTCTTTCATCAGCAGCCAATAAGCAGGCTCCCGGTGTGTTTTCAATACCACCCAGCAGGAGCATATTATATTCTGGTGGAGACCCAGGAGCTTCCCGGGAGCCTAAGAGGCAACGGGTGAGGCTTTTTGGAAGTGGGAAGCACAGCCTGGTGTCCCCGCAGAAGGTCTGGCCAGGAGATGGACCTCAGTGGATGTTTGCTTGGTTCATTCACTGTTCTGGACAATCTCCCAGGGAAGCAGCCCAGTGTGGGGCAGTAGGTATCATCCCGGTGCCCCTCTTGTACTCTCCACCCTTCTCCACCCTGCCCCCTGCCAAAACTGACCTGGAGGGATTCCATCAACAGGGCTCCCTCCTCTCCTGGCGCCCTACTGAGTTTGACCCATGGGAGCTCTGGAAGGAACCCTGGAGGGAGCCTGGAGGGAGCCTGAGGGGAGCTCTGGAGGGAGCTCTGGAGGGAGCCTGGAGGGACCCTGGAGAGACCCTGGAGGGAGCCCTGGAGGGAGCCTGGAGGGAGCCTGGGGGGAGCCTGGGAGGGAGCCTGGAGGGAGCCTGGAGGGAGCTCTGGAGGGAGCCTGGAGGGAGCCTGGAGGGAGCCTGGAGGGAGCCTGGAGGGAGCCTGGAGGGAGCCTGGAGGGAGCCTGGAGGGAGCCTGGAGGGAGCCTGGAGGGAGTCTGGAGGGAGCCTGGAGGGAGCCTGGAGGGAGCTCTGGAGGGAGCCTGGAGGGAGCCTGGAGGGAGCCTGGAGGGAGCTCTGGAGGGAGCTCTGGAGGGAGCCTGGAGGGAGCTCTGGAGGGAGCCTGGAGGGAGCTCTGGAGGGAGCCTGGAGGGAGCTCTGGAGGGAGCCTGGAGGGAGCTCTGGAGGGAGCCTGGAGGGAACCTGGAGGGAACCTGGAGGGAACCTGGAGGGAGGATTTGGAAAGGAGTCAGGGTCTGTGCAGCCAGCAGAAAGCCAGTCCTCTCTCCCCAGAGTGGTTCAGGTCACTACTCCCTCCACTCCCCCTTCAGGTCTAGGGGAGATGCTCTCACTGGCTGTGGGAGCCCCATTAGCCTCTGGGTCCCCCGCCCCCCATGCAGCCCACGTCTTTGTAAGTAGTCCCTGTCTTCAACTTTCCTCAGGTTGATCATCCTGACCTAGGGCGCCATCTGGTCCCTGCAGTCCCTCTACTGGTACAAGCTGAAGGGCTTGCATTTGGGGCCTGGAGCTGCCATTTACAAGGGAGCTGACCTTGGGCCTACACGCAGCTGCTCCGCACCCCAGATGTTTTCATTGTACACTGAAAGGGCCAAATTCAATTTTTAGAAAATTCGGCCGATGCTTACTGGGAGCCTGTCACATACCAGCCAGGGCCCTGGATGCTGAGGAATCCATGGTGAACGTGACCAGGCCAAGCGTCTACCACTCCATCTGACGGGCGAGGAGAGTAATGTTTCCTTGGACCCACTAATTCTAAACTCTGATCCCGTGATGAGCTGGTAATTCCTAAGGCAAGAAAAGGTTTAGAGAAGAAGCATCAAAAAGTCATGCTACTTAATGTGTGAACGTGGGCATGTGAGCGTGTGTGTGCATGAGTGTGCATGAGCATGTCAGACAACGATCCTCACCGCTGTCATCATCCTGGCAATCAGGAAAGAGGTATTCATTACAAATTCTAGAAAACTAACCAGGGGAGAAGAGAAAAACTCAGAACCGTGCTTGAGGGTGCCAAGTAAGAACGATCGTCCTGGTCATTCATTAGGACCCTCACCATTTGTGTCCCGTTAGCCGGCAGCACGATGACCCACACCTCTCCTGAGTCTAGCAGGCCGGGCTTGGTCCAAGTGATATTCCTTATGAAGGTCAATGTCAACGTAGGTAAGATGAGTCACCCTTACTAAGTCACTGGCTGGGAGGGCTGGCCCCAGAGGCCCACCCCAGTCGGGCTGGGTGGTGACACTCCCTAAGTTGGAAGTGGTACCTGGCAACAGAAGGAAGACCTTGTTTAGACTTCCAGAGGTTTGTTTTTTTAAGTGAATTTGAATTCTAAGCCTTCTTAGTCTCAGGCTCTCACATTTACACACTTCCCCTCCCCTGCGCCTGTCAGGATAAGCAAGAAAATCTTAGGAGGGGCAATCTGTCCAAGGGCACGCGGTCAGCCTGGAGTGGAACCCATCGTCTTCTCAACCCTGGAGTGGGGGGTGCTCGGGCTGTCTTCTGGGCTGTGCCACCTTGATGGCAGGGAAACACTCGATTTCATCGTCAGCCCTCTTCCTGGGGATGTCCTGTGGTTGGTGGCCCGTTGGCCATGGGACACACCTGGTCTGTGTCTCCCAAGAGCAGTCTCTACGCCCTTCTCTTCTCTCTCCTTGACTTGCTGTTACCCTGCGACACCAAATTCTTTCTTTCTTTCTTTCTTTCTTTCTTTCTTTCTTTCTTTCTTTCTTTCTCTTTCTTTCTTTCTTTCTTCCTTCCTTCCTTCCTTCCTTCCTTTCTTTCTTTTTCTTTCTTTCAAGATTTTATTTTTATTTTATTCATGGGAGTGATTGAGACAGAAACAGAGAGGCAGAGGCAGAGGGGAAGCAAGCTCCTCGAGGAGCAGGGAGCTCAACTCAGGGCTCCATCCTAAGGACCCTGGGATCATGACCTGAGCAGAAGGCAGATGCTTAACCGACTGAGCCACCCAGGTGTCCCCAGGCAAATTATTTTTCTTCAAGTGCACTTCTGGGCCCTTGCTCATGCTGAAATGCACCTGCCTCTGTTTCTTTGTAGAGGCAATCTTTTCTTTCGACAGTGGGAGCAGAGATGGCCAGGAAATAAACTCCAGCCACAGAAGCAGACCCTGGTCCCACAAGGGGAAGAGCATTCCAGATGCAGGCTTCTCCTGCATCTCTTTCTTAGAAACCATTTAGCTCTGGACCAATTGGGCTGCATGTTCTTTTTTGTCCACACCCTCCAGTTGGCTTTGAATGCCCGAATGTGATATTAAGGTTTCCAGGATCAGCCCCCAGGAACTCTCCAGTCTCAACTTCCACAGACTTCCTGTACCACGGTTCTGGAACACACACATACATGCATACGCATGCACACACCGCAGAGTCTCCTAGTTGCAATGAACCACTCCCTGTCCCAGGATGCTCTGAGTACTCTGTGTGTGTGCGTGTGTGTGTGTTTGCAGATCTTCTCTGCCTCCTCTCCCCTCTGTTATAGGCAATAGGCCAATGTGTGGTCTGTCCCAAAGTGTGAGACATGTGCCTCTGCTGGAGCATGAGTGCTTTTAGGGATACGTCATTAAGTGCCATATGACATAGACTGAGGCACCTTGTGGGAAAGTTAGCTCCTTCCTCACCCAGGCAGACCCTGGAGAAAGGCTCTGTAAGGGATGACACCTCATTCACACTTCCTGCTTCCTTAATTACTTAAAAAGAATGCCAGCTTAGGTGGAGCTTTCACAGGCAACGGTTCCTAGCATAAGTCAACCGAACATTGTTTTATTTCCATTATTTTTTTTCAAGATGTGGCGAGTGATTTTGATTCCTACTTAAAGATGTGATATGAAGTGTCCTTACTAAACAGATATTTTTGAAGTTATCGAAGAGTAGCTCCAGCTAGTGAAAAAATATTAATTAAATAAAGACGGGCACGCAAAAACGATAGCGATCATAGGATGACACATACTTAAAGCTAAGGAAGCAGAGCAATGGATGCAAATCCCAGCTGTTCCTACCAGCTGGGTAACTTACTCGAATACTTCTCTGTGAAAAGGGGATAATAAGAGTACCTACCTCAAAGAATTAAATCAACATAATGAATATAAAGCACTTAGGCCAATGCCTGGTGCGTAGAAAATGGTCAATAAACGCTAGATGCCACTTGCCAGCCTGGTTCAAATGCCGCCCCTTCCCTGAAGCCTTCTGGAGTGCTTCAGTCAGAAGTTCTCCTTCCTCTGTTCTCTCAAGCTACCTTGTACTTACGGAACTTCAGACCTTCTATCTTATACCTAGTTGTGAGGTATCATACTTTTTATTTCTCTATATACCAAATAGGGCCAAGCGCATGCTAAACATTTATATATCCCTGATCATGAATGGATTTTCTCTCTCTCTCTTTTTTTTTTCATGTGTTTGGTTTATAAAGGCTTATTTTTTTTTTCTGGGAAGCTCTAAAAGACCCTCTCTAATCTCAACACACTATAGAGTAGCCAGGAAAACCTTAAAGATTCTGGGGCAAGAGAACAGAGAATGCTTTGTTTAGTGTCATTGGAATCAATGTTGTACTCAAGCTAGAAATGCAGAGTCCTGTTTCTTTTTCCTAGAGCAAGAGAGAAAGACTCAAAGATGGGAGAGGTAGGGGCTGCAGAGTCATGGATATAGATAGGGACAAGAGGCAGAGGGCCAGCGCAGCAGCCCGCGGTGGACAGCAAGGCGTAAGGGAGACATGGCTGGCAATGGAAGGTGAGACAGACACAAGGGACAAAAATTGGTTGGGGACCACAGGGTGCAAAGTCAACACACTGAGCCTTCAGGATAAAATAGTCAAAGGGCACCTGGTTGGCTCAGTCAATTAAGCGTCCGACTTCAGCCTAGGTCATGATCCCAAGGTCCTGGGACTAAGCCCCATGTTGGGCTCCTTACTCAGTGGGGAGTCTGCGTCTCCCTCTCCCTCCGACCCCCGCCCCTTGTGCTTTCTCAAATAAATAAACAAAATCTTTAAAAAAAATAGTCTAAGGGAACCTGGTGTGATTCTTTTGCACACGACTCTACACTTAAGATAGGGGAATAAGGTAACATGTAAACCAGAATGAAGGAAGGGGATGGGCCTCCCTCCATAACTTCACCACCATACTTAAGGCTGTTTATGAGGAATGTGTCCAAGAACAATTATCTTTGTTTGAATCATTTATTTCCCCTCTTCTCAGAAGTTACGGCAGAGCCTCTTTGGCAATACCATCCATGTCTTCAGCCATGACTGGAAAAAGGCCTATTTCAGGTTCCACGATCCTTTTTCTGACCTGGCTTTCGCTTTGGAAGTAGGAAAGGTAATAATGGGCAAAATTTTTTAGATATTCTAATCCCATACTCCCTATCCATGTTTCCCTCCATCCTCACCCATCAGGAATGCATGTTTTCATTACAATCATTTCTAGAAGCATATTTAATATACTTTAAATTTTAACCTTAAATGACAAGAGACTGTTTGCAACTATAAACTTACTGCCAGGGTTGTAGCAAAGTCTCAACTTCCCCCCCATCCCCCCCATACACCCCGCCCTCCCCAATTCTAGTTTTCCTGGCTCTTCTCTCCAAGTTCGAAATATCCCTGAGGATTTAGAAGGCAGCAGGAGACCCAGGAGCTTCTTTCTGTCTTGTTTGAAACCTCAGGAATTCATGTCATCAGTTACCAGTCGCACAGAATTTCAAGGACTAGCCAACAAGTTCCTTGCATCCTACAAATCTTCAAGTTTGACATGAAGCAGGCACATGGTGGAGGGAGGGTGGAGGGGGACACGCATCCCCAGGTGCCAGCCTACAGGGCTCCACGAAGAAGCTGGTCATTGCAGATTCTGGCCCAGCCATGGCATCTGACCATGGCCCCATGTCTATATAACACAGTGTCCCTTTGCCACGCTCAGGGATGCTGTACCCCAGGAGGCCGAGGGCTGCTGCGAATAGACAGCATCCATTTCTAAGAGTTCTCCTTTGTCATGTTGGCCCCGAAGGAATTCCATTAGAGCCCCGCTCCCAGCCTTCACATGCCTCACTGTATTCACCTTCCCCATTTCAGGGAGGGGCCCGAAGTATTCAGATGGCTGTACAAGGATCTATCATCAAATACTTGTTGTTTACAAGGAAGGGAAAAGACTGCGACTTTCAAAGGTAAGAGGCCTAGAACTACTTGAAAGAGTTACGCATTTCAGGAGAACCTTTATGTGCCAAATAGTCAATATGGAAGTTCCCCTGGCCTGGGGGGGGGGGAGCTCTGGAAGGGAGACCAAAGTGGCTCTGGTTCTCCCGGAGGGACTGGATTTTGTGACTGGGGAGGACTCTTCTGAAGCCACTCTCAACGGCTGCAGGAATAATGTTGACAGTTTTTATGCTCCACTGCAAACCATCCTGTCAGGTAAAATGATGCACCTGGTCTCAGGTGGGCTTACTTGACAATATTTGATGGGAAGCCCCAGACTAACAATTTCAAGGAGGAACAAAAGGGCTGCTTTTTAGAAACCCTGGTAAATGAAGGATTAATTCTCCTATTTAACCAGGCTGACAAAGTACAGTGTTTGATAGTTGCCAATTTAAGAAAATCAGTTCATATGACTTGACGTAGATGTCGATAAACCCCTATCGTGTGCAAAGCTCTATGCTCGATATCAGAAGAAATAAAAATAAGTAAAACGTATGTATCTGCCTTCAGCAGGGTGAGTTATCCCTCAAAACAGGAGCTAAATGTATAATTTATTCTAAGATCATGAATTGCCAGTTTCCTGAGAAGCAGAGCCAGAGATGGGAGTTCTTTATACAAGTGATTTATGAAGGGAATGCCTTGTTGGAGAGAGAAAAAAAAAATCTTTTATCCTTCTAGCTTCTTTGGCTGGTCTAATAATTAACCTGACAGAGGACAGATTAATAGGAGAAGAACGTAAGTTTAATGACATGTATACATCCTGTATACAGGGGAGAGACCCAGGAAAATGGAGTAACTCCCCAGAATAGCCAAAGGCATCACCTGAAATACCATCTTTGGCTAAAAACCAAGGAAGATGTTGAGGGAGGGGAGTCCGTCATGGGAGATTACCAGGAAAAGCAGAGCAAACGAGGGGTAAGGTTGTTGTGCAGATTTACATCTGTGTGTTCTTGACCAATAGAAGTTTCTGGAGATTTAGAGCCACCCCCCCCTTCCAGTGAGAGAGATACCCTTACAAATGGCAATTTGCCTTATAATGTCTTTTGCAAAAGGGTAACTTCTACTGAGCTTTCAGACCTTCTCTGAAGTCTGTAGTTAAAAAAGGAAAAATAAACCAGCTTAAAATAATCAATATGCCAAAGAGGTTGGGGTGGCAAGACTCGCTCCCCTTCAGCCCGCAGGAGGAACCTGTAAGAGCGAGGGATGCAGGGTAGGGAAGGAGAAGCTGGGGATGTGGTGTCCAGTGATGTCCAGCCTTGGTCTGATCCCATGGGAGCTCTGCAGCCTCAGCTGGCCCATTTTCAAAGAAGTAAGTGGGGCCTTTGGGCTTCCCACCCAGTCGGCCTTGGCTTTCAGCCATCCCTCAAAAGGCAGGCATAACTCCTAATCACTCCCAGGCCAGGTGGTTCCAGATCTTCAGAGAGAGTTGAAAAGTAGGAGTCACAGGTAGCCATCCCTCAGAGCAGCTGGGGGAGGTGTCCACCAAGTAAGTAAAAGGGGCCTCAGGGAATCCAGATGAAGTACATACACATTTGCTCCACACATAAAGCATCTCGCACAGCACCGGGTATGCCAATTTAATTTAAATATTAAATATGTGGTGATGAGGAACCGCTATCCGAGACCTGCTCCATGAAGACTTCCTGAACCTTCTGAGTCAAAAGCTGTCTCCCTCTTCTGGACTGTCATAGCCCTTTGGTTTATTCTCATCCACCTCCTCAGACTAGGTTTTGGAGTATGGAACTCCCTGTTGCCCAGTTCTGTACCACCGCAGGGCTAGAAGGATGATATACATAAATCATTACTGAGTTCCTTAATGAACCCCAATCATGTGTTTCTCCAACAGTTGTCAGCGTTAAATATTTAGAAAACCGGCACAGTAGAGGTCTACAATGTAAAGACTGGCTCCCATGTCCTGGGAAATCCTGACAAACTGGGATTGCTCCATAGACTCTAATGGTTAAGAGCAGGGAGTCAGGAGCCAGCCTGCCTGATTTCAGATCACTGCTCTACCATTTCCCGGGTGAATGACCCCCTGGGGCGAGGTAGGGGGGACAATTACTCAACATCTCTTTCTTTCTTCGCCTCTAAAATGTGAGTAACAGGGACGCCTGGGTGGCTCAGTGGTTGAGCATCTGCCTTCTGCTCAGGTCAGGATCCTGGGGTCCTGGAATCGAGTCCCTATTTGGGCTCCTTGCAGGGAGCCTGCTTCTCCCTCTGCTTCTCTCTCTGCCTGTGTGTGTGTGTGTGTGTGTGTCTCATGAATAAATAAAATCTTTCAAATAAAATAAGATGCAAAGTAGCTGTAGTATCTACTTCACGAGGTTCTTGGGAGGATGAAATGAGGTGACGTGTATGAAGCACTTAGAGCAACGCTGGGGACAGTGATGCCAGGCAAGTGTGAGCTACAAGTCAGTAAGGACAACATAAGGTGGGCCTCCAGCGAGGCATAGGACAGACATGAGCAGGCGGGACAGACAATGAAAGGTACACCTTGGCATGAGCAAAGCTGTGGAGGGGCAGCGTAGGATGTATGTTCAGGTCACTGGTCCATGGGGGCCAGCGGGCTTGCACAGTAACACAGGGAGATAATGCTGGGAGGATTGTTTGGGGTCACACTTGCAAAGGGCCTGTCATTGGGTTAAAAAAGTTGGCTCAGTCTCTGCTGGAGTTCAGGAGAGAGGACAGTTGGTGGGGTCGCAAGAGGTGGGATGACTCACAGGGTGGCACTGGCTAAGATCACCCACAGAAATAATATGCTGCTGTGAGGATGCCAGTTCCCGTGACGTTCTCACGGCGTAGTTGATGAAGGAACCAAAGAGACCCTCCTGGTGTTCAGAAAGGGACCTAAAGGTAGAGGCACCTCGCGTTCAGCTAGGTGACTGTTGATGCCAGTGTTTCCCCACCCAACCTTCTGCATTGTAGTTTATGTGCCATAAGCAAGCAGGAGCAAGAGCAAGCCCTGGCTGTGGCACTGGCCAGCATCGTGTGGGCTGCAGGAGCAGCTGAGAAGGCCACCGTCTGCCTTGTCACTGAGGACACCTACATCACCTCCACCCCTGACTATCCTGGAGATGATTTCACTGAGCGAGTGAGTGCACCCCTGCCCATCCTGCCACATAAAGGGCCAATGAAGCCAAAGAGTGTACTTGGCTCACCATGGAAATGAAGGTGGAGCCCCATCGATGTTTCTGGAAGTGTCGATGTGACCAAAGGCATCTTCCAAGGAGGTAACGACCAGGGTTGTAAGTGATCCAGGTGGCCTAAGGGGAGAGGAGACTCCTGCTGTGAATTTTTCCTTCCAGAATTCATCATGATCGGGATTATCCCATACCTGAGATCATTACAGGCTGCATTTCCACATCCACTGTCTTAAACACTGCCGAGTCCTACCTATCAGGAGAAAAACATGTTTATGGTTTTGCTGCTCAAGATATCATATTGGCTTAAAACTAAGGAATGTAGAAGTGAGGCCAGGTCATTCACTTCCACTATGTATGTTTTGCACGGCCTTGTGTAAGACGAAACGTCAGGCTTTAGCAATGTGATTTTGCAATGAAACAAAAAGCTTCCTTGAGGAAATAGCCGTAACTTGACACCTTATAGATGTAGCTTTCATCTTCCTTTTCATTTTTATCTTCTATTCCTGATTTATAGCTCCAGCTGTTTGAACTTGTAGAGAAAGAAGCCACTGAGAAATTCATCTATGATCATTTACAATGCGTAAGTGTTTAAGTGTTGAGATAATTCCTTTATGTTGAACTGATCTTACAGGAATCTTCTTTCTTTTACAAAGTGTATTTCTAATGATGCTTATTAAGAAAACCAGGTCATTTTGAAAGCTAAGGAAAGGCCAAATGAGAGAAAGAGAAGCCCGCCTCTCCCTCCCCACAACCTAAAAAGAGGCGAGCTCACACACAGGCCACTCACAATTGCCTCTTTGTCCCTGGCTAATCAAACCCAGAGAATAATGCTATAGAAGGCGTATGCCAAGATTTCTTTTGTGGGAAGAGAATACGTCAAAGCAGCCTTGTCTCATCTGATGGATAAAACACAAAAATGCCTTACAACGAAAGCCCTGGTCTAAATTGCCAAAATGACTCCAAGGAAATGACTTCTGTTCTGAAAAAGGTGGCCTCGTTTCACCTTGTTTTACCAGCACCTTCCATGCAGTGTCCTCCTGGCAGTGGAACTTCCCCACCTCCCAGGTGGGGACAGTGTTGGTGGAAAATCTAAGGTGCTTTTTAAAGATTCCTTTGCAGTGGAAAGGGATGAGTACTGATTTTCTAAAGAATCAGAACCCTAAGAGGTAAAAGAGGATGATTAGTAGGGTAACCACGAAGCCACACAACTGTGGATTATACAGAAGGGGGAGATGTGTTCTACGAAACTCACTGCTCCGTTCCTTCCAAAGTCTATAGAGGCAGAAAACTTGGGCGTGAGTTCTCAGCCATACATTGGCCACGCGATCTTGATTAAACCAGTTACCTCAGGCCAACCTCCCTAACCATCTCATAGGTCTGTATGGCAGGTAGAAGAAAGACCCCCCAGCCAATGCCACCCCCCACACAAAGGTGTCCATACCTTACCCCCTGGAACCTGTGAATTTTATTCTTCCGTAGAAAAGGGGAATTAAGGTTGCTAATCAGCTGACTTGATTTTTTTTTTCATTTTTAAAGCTTGTATTATTTAAGTATAGGTGACACACCACATTATACTGGCCTCAGGTGCACAACATAGTGATCTGGCAATTCGGTGCATTGCACAATGCTTCAACATAAGGAGAGTACTCTGCATCACCCAGGTGAGCCCAATTAATCACAAAGGCCCTTAGATGTGGAAGAGGAAGTCAGAGGGTATAACATGAGGAAAGTGGCACCTGCCACTGCTGGCTTTGAAGATGGAAGCAGGCGGACAGGATCACTAGAAGCTGTAAAAGGCAGGGAAACAGATTCCCCCTAGAGCCTCCGGCAGGCCTGCTGACATTTCGATTTTGGCCCAGTTAGACCCACTTTGGGCTCCTGACCTCCAGAACTGTAAGATAATACATTTGTATCGTATTTCGTTTTATCAAGTTTTTCGTTGTAATTCCGGCAGAGTTAACATGCAGTGCTGTATTAGCTCCAAAATTTGTATTATTCAAGCTATGAAATTTTTTTTAAATTTTTATTTATTTATGATAGTCACACACAGAGAGAGAGAGGCAGAGACACAGGCAGAGGGAGAAGCAGGCCCCATGCACCGGGAGCCCGACGTGGGATTCGATCCCGGGTCTGCAGGACCGCGCCCTGGGCCAAAGGCAGGCGCCAAACCGCTGCGCCACCCAGGGATCCCCAAGCTATGAAATTTATGGTTATTTGTTACAGCCTCATTATAAAACTGATAAAAGCTGTATGATAGACTTTAAAGACCTGACATGAAATATTAAGTGAGAAGTTTCCTTAGGGACTCTTTGTTGTGGGCAAGAGATGTCTAATGGGGTGACACAGAGAGAACCACGTAAGGCACAAGGCTTCCAGCAAAAATAGGCAAACCCTTTCCTCTTAGTCCTCTATCTCCTCAACGCAGACCTGGGGTAGTCTGATGCAATAGGAAGGACCCCACGTCTGTGGGCGATTCCTCAGTGTAGCCAGAGTCGAGAATCACAACTATCCTCAATGAAGACTAAGAGTAAAGCCAGAATAAGTAAAACAGGCCCAAAGCAGAGGCAGACCATGTGGTGTGGGTGAGCGTGGCACAGGAGCTACCCTGGTCAAACAGACCCCTGCCAACTGTCACCAAAGCCACTCTGGGGAAGCGTGGGCAGCAGTTCCTCAGGGAGGGTGGCACTTGATGCTCCTCTCAAGGGCACCCCCGACCAGGGACTTCACTCTAGGATGAGCCCCCATCCCAGACCTTTACCAAAGCCCATTCACTCTCAAGATGCACAGTGCTGTGTCCCATTCCTGTGTCCCATCTCGAGACAGAAATCAAGCCAGAGGTCTGCGGGCTACATGTGAATAGTAGGACCTATTGTCATGGGTTGGATTTCATCCTCCAAGAAGATATGTTCAAGTCCTAACCTCCAGTGCCTGTGATCTTATGGGGAAAGGAGGTCTTTGCAAATGGAATCAAGTTAAGAAGGCGGCATCCTGGCTTCAGGTCGGCTCTAATCCGGTGACTGGTATTGTCATAAGAAGAAGAGGGAAATTTGGACGCAGACACGGGGAGAGCACCATGTGGTAATGCGGGCAGAGGCTGGAGTGGTGCATCCTATAAGCCGAGGCACCCCAGGGATTGTCAGCAGCCACCAGAAGCTAGAAGACGCAAGGAAGGATCCTTCCCTACGGCCTTCAGCAAGAGCAGAGCCTTGCCCTGACACCTTGGTTTCAGATGGCTGGCCTCCAGAATAAATTCCTATTGTTTTTAAGCCATTCAAATTTCTGGTGATTGGTGACAGCAATCCTAGGAAACTAATACACCCATCGTACATGATCTGCAGCAGTAGCCCACACAGTGTTGTATTTTTAAAAATTTGACTCAGCAACTGTCGAAAACAATCAGGAGATGCCACACAAAACTCTGGATTTTGTAGCTTCCCCCCCCCCCCCAAATCAGGAAATCTGGCTGCCCTAGGCCTATCTCCTGGCATGTCCTCAAATTAGCTGACATGGGGGCGGTGACTCCCATTGGGCAAGCTCAGAGAGGCAGGATGATGCCACCCACCTGGCAAAAGGACTTTGCAGATGTGATTAAGTTAAAGATCTTGAAATAGGGAGGTGATCCAAATTTTCCTGGTGGTCCCAGTTAATAAGAGGAGTCTTATAAAAGAAAGTGGATGCCAGGGTGGGGGGAAAGAAAGAGGTGTGGCGAGGGAAGCAGAGGGAGAAGAGGGGTCGCAGTGTAGGGTCACACTATAGGATCATGAGCCAAGGATAAGGACGGCTTCTAGAAGCTGGAAAAGGAAGTGAACAGCATTGCCCATCAAGCCCCCAGAAGAAACACGGGCTTGCCAGCAGCTTGAATCAAACTCATGAAGCGACACCCCTGTTGGACTTCATATCCCAAACTATATGAATTTGTGTTGTTTCTACGCCGCCGACTTTGTGGGGTTTGTTATGGTCGTAACAGGAAACGAACACACCAGTGCCCCCAGTCTGCCTCAGGCCCCACCTCTGCTCATTTCTCCGACCCTGCAGCACACCCATTCGGGTCCCTGTCTGGCTCCTGTGGTGCTGGAGTGTTTTCTCCTGCCTGAGGGTCCTGCCCCTGCCAGGGCACAGAGGGTGAAGGGCACAAATTAATCCAGGAAAGGGAAAGCACCTGCATTTTAGTAGAGGCCCTCCTGTGCCTCTGGAGGAGTGGCTTTCACCCTGGGAACCTTGAAAGCCAGCCAAGGAGCTACTTTTCAGCAGCCGGAGCACTGATGGGAAGCTAAGGCCTACTACCTGAACGTTGGTTGGGCAATTTGGATCTGATCCTGGAGCTCACAGGGAACCTTTGGAAACTTGTAAGCAGAAATAGAACCTGGCCAAGAAAAGACACAGGGGAGACATGCCTGAAAGAGGGACGGATACTAATTTTGCTGTCGTTCCAGCGCGTTCCAAGAACTAAGGTTGGTACTGTGCCTGATTTCACTGGACTTTTGCAACAAGCCTGCCATGTATCTGCAGTTGCAGATCAGGAGATTGAAACTCAGGCAAGTCAGTAAATGGGAATAAGAGTAGAGCTGGTTTTGAACATAGACCTGTCTAGCACCAAAGCTATTTCTGTAGAGGATCTCTGCTCCCCTCGGGGGCAATGAGGAGGGAAGGGTACCCCGACCGAGGAGAGGCTGGGAGAGGGGCCAGCCAAGAACACACAGCGGGCCTGGGCTAGGATGGAGGCCGGAAAAATGGAGAGGAAAGATCTACTACATGGTAGCCCTGATTCACGTGATACAAGTGGAAGGAAGAAAAATAGGTCAAAAAGCAAGAGAATGATGTGCCTTGGACAGATCTGAAACAGGGAAGAATGCATTTGAAAGTGAAGATGACCCAGGGCAGCATCCTATCAGCAGCTCGGAGAAAAATAAAATCTTCTTGGGCTATAAATCCTTGAATTCATGCCTAGAGATAAACATAGCTGCATTGCTTTGAGGCAAACATGCTTTTTTATTTTTTTTTTTTTTTCTGTACTCCCAAACAGTTCAAAGGGGAAGGAAGCCATGGTGTCATCTTGTTTCTTTACAGCCTGATCTTCTCCAGAACATTTGAAAGGTAAATCCAACAAATATTTGCACAGGCATTTCCTATAGCTCTGAGATCACATAGGTGATATACTCCGGGGTCGGAAAATACTTTCATGCCGTGTTGGAAACATGAGTACAGTGTGGCTTCTCCTGGATGCACTTCGGTGGATTTACCCTTTTCTGTAGTCGGTTTGGCCATATTAATGGGTGAGTGGACGTCACCAGGAAGGTTTGGATTTGCTTCTCTAGGACACTGGTGGCTTCCTGCCTCTGGTGGTTATAACTGCGGACCGAGAACGCCGAAGCTTCTTTGCATAATTTTCATTATAGGAATATTTTATTATTTATATGCACAAAGAGATATATCCACAGATTATTTTTTTTGCCTCTATGATATGCAAAGCCCTATTCTTGGCACCATGGAAAATATAAATGAAAGAAGAGGTGGCCTGACCTGCAGGGTCTGGTCTGGGAAAGACAGGAGGTGTACACAGGGGTACTGGGCAAGGCACAAGTGGTACTTCATATACCAAATGAGGTGTAAAGACAAGGGGTCTTAGGGGATTCCAGGGGAGGAAGGGTCCGCAGCAGATAGTCAAAGAAGACTCCTTAGAAGAAGTGGGCTCTGAAAGGAAGGTAACCTTTTAAGAGTCAGAGAGGGATGGAGAGCCTCTAGAAAGGAAGGGTTCCAGGCCCCAAAGCAGTGTTCCCAACACCTAGCTTTTGCATAACATCGTCACATTTTTGTGGTCTCTATTATTATTTGCTTAACAGTCTTCTTTAAATCAATACATATTTGACTATTAACTTCCCCCCTAAACCTTCATATCCTTTAAATCATGTATTTGCTGTACTAAAGAAAAACGTATTAAGCTCATCACTATAAGCCTTTTTTTTTTTTTTTAAATCACGCTGCACTTTGGGCAATGCTGCACTGAAGCGTATCTGAGGCCACCAAGGCACTCATGATGCTTGACCCAAGTTTGCAGTTCCTATTCATAGAAGGGCGGTGGGGTAAGGATGCCGCCTGTGAATAGGTTCCTTCATCACAGGTCACACGCCAGTACTCAGCACTTCTCCCTGGGTGAGAGCAGGAGCCACATTCCACCTTGACCTCACACAGTCCAGGCTAGGACCCCAAGTCCTGGTCCCTGGTGAAACAGCAGAGGCCGCCCCTTCTGCTGCCAGGAAATGGGCTTAACCCTCAAACTGGTATTTTCCCCCTTGAACAATCTGTTCAACTCTGCCTTGGGCCAGCACTCTCTGCAGTGTTCATGTGTCACTACCCTAAGCCAAGCATCCCTTGTTACCCAGAGCAAACAGTTTCTCCCCCGTGCCCCACCCCCAGCACCCACTGGGATTCTAACACACACACACACACACACACACACACACACACACACGTGTGAGTCTGACACTTGAGCCTTCTCCCTCACCGCCTATCAGCAGCTTCCCCCAACTGCATCCCTAGCTCTTCCCATCACCTCCGCAGCCTCAGAGGCTTTTCCAGGGAGATACACAGGTGTGAGGCACGCGGGAAGGACGGTGGTTAGGTGACCCACTGGACCGCTGCTTTGTGTTGGGAGGTGGAGAAGGAGAGGTTGCAGGTCCCTGGTGCAGTCATCGTCTCTGACCAAAGGCTGATGGTGTCTCGCATTCTGCAGGCTTCAGAAGGACCTAGATGCCTCCACCACTCATCTGTTACAGCCAAGTGCGGGGGGCTTCCTGTGCAGGCAGGTAGGTTGGGAGACTTTGCCTTTCTATTGTAGAATCTGAATAAGGCTTCCCCCCACCCCAATTAAGTATATTCTCTCCTGCAGTGAAGAGTGATCGAGCTACCTCTGAAGGACTGAGAAGATGCTACCCTGAGTTTGTTATCAGACTCTACCTTCCCACTTAACCTCTGAGGGCCCCAAATCCCTGAGAGTCTTTTTTCCCCCAAGATTTTATTTATTTGTTTGAGAGTGAGAATGAGAGAGAGAAAGAGACAGAACATGAGGAGGAAGTTGGGGCAGAGGGAGGGGGAAAAGCAGACTCTCAGCTGAGTGGGGAGCCTGAAGCAGGGCTCCATCCCAAGACCCCATGACTATGACCTGAGCCAAAGGCAGCCGCAAAACCAACTGAGCCGCCCAGGTGCCCTCTCCCTGAGACTCCATAGACCTATTAGAAAATACCTTGACGAGACCCACCAGGAATCCCTAATAATGGAAAGAAAAGTACTAGAAAAACAGTTTAGCTGATTGCTTCTTAAATTGCAACTATGAGAAAGCAGAGTTTAAAAGGAATGTAAAGGGAGGAAGGGCAATAAGATCTGAGTGCGGCCATATGGGGTATGGCTCAAGAAACAAGTCAATAGACTCCTGTTTTAACCCTACCAGAGGTTGCTGACATGTTTTTCCCAAAGTGGATATTAAGGGATCCAAAAGTGGATATTTTTGAAGCAAAACTGGTAATTCTTCAGTGATCATTAAAAGGAAAAAGAAATTAAGTCCTTTTGTCATTGCTACCGAGAATGTAAATATTTGTAAAATATGTCCTCTAGGCAATTTTGAACATGATTTTAACTGGAAGAGCAAGTCCAAATGTCTTTAATGGCTATCAGGAGGGCAAGTCTCAAGAAATATTACATGGAGTCCTGACCCGCAGTGACGTCGGGTATTTGCAGTGGGGTAAGGATGCCTCTGAGGATGACAGGCTTGCACAGGTGAGTGTGCTTTGATTCTCAGCCACACAACCTAAGTGTAAACATTTTGCTTTTTTTTTTTCAGTCTCTATATTCAGGCAATGAAAATCTGAGCTAAATTTGTCCTTTACTATATTCCCGCATGCTTCCCACCCACCACACACACATATACAAACAGAGACTTTCAGAGTCTAAATGTAAATATCCGAGTCTCCTGTACTTGTTTCATATTTTTTATGCATTTTTGTGTACAGAGAGTACAGGTAGTATAAGTAGAATGCAAATAACTTTTTGAAAAACAATACTTGAAATATTCAGACGAAAAGAAAGCTCCCTTCATCCCCATCCAGGGACAGGCCTCCTTCTCAGAGATCAGTACTGTCAGCAGCCCATGTGTATGGTCCCAATTTATTTATGCAAATGAATCCATATTTCCTATCTATTGCTTAAAGCTTGAAGAAAAAAATCACTGGGGAAAAAGACTTTTATGAAACTCCCCCTTTATGAAACTCCTCCCCTAAAGATTTCCAGCTCAGGGGATTCACAGCCTCCGACAACCAGAAAGGAGAATGTGCTGTTGAAAAACATCACGAGAGAACTAAGTCAGATGTGATTCTGCAGAAATAAACAGAAGAGAGGGTGAGGAGGCAAATACACCCAACCCCAAACCAGACATCAAAGAGACGCATCTGTGATAGTTTCACGAAGATCATCACCCTAGAACCCAGGGAGGGCAAGGCGGGTCCTGTGAAAAGCAGCGCTTCTCTGGAGTGTCCATGAGATGAGCAGGGCTGTGATTCAACAGGATGAGGACGGGCCCCCCAGCCCTTCCCCCCTCACCAGCACCAAATGAGGGCCTGGCTCCTCGGGCCTGTCCTGTCCTTCACTCTCCTCGTTCAGCTCAGAATCCCTTTCATGGACATGAGACTTCATGCTTTAGAAGATCCTTTTCCATCCAGATCTTCTCACCTTCCCTCCTGCCATTGGCTCCGGCCACAATACCTCATTCATGAAATCCGCATCTCGTGCCACCTACAAATCCTGTATCGGATGGCACCAGAGAAGTAGAGTTTGACCATAGCAGAATTAAGTACGTGTTGCATTACGAGCATGTTTAAAAGTTTGTTTGCTATTCCTTGGGTTTGAAATCCAGGTCCATCGTAGAAAAATGAGAAGTGACTGATAAGCTAAAAGCAAAAGAAATGAACCCATTCCCAGCACCCAGGGATCAATCCTTTCAGAAATGCTTCTTTGTCTTTTTCCTTCTTATATAAATATGTCCTATTCTACTCTTCAGAAACGTGATTTTTATCATTTGACACAGATATCTGTAATGTGTCAATGGATGTATGCCCTTCGTCATATGTAATGGATGCAAAGGATTCCACTGCGTGGATATGAAAGACGGTGTTTTGAATATATCCTGAACACAGAAGGGATTTGTTCTTGTTATAAGGTTCCTAACCATTCGGTCCTAGATCATCTGAGGACTCATCTTAGAATTTGATATATCGATAATAAACAGGAAAGCTAAGCCATAAGGAAGGGATCTATAGATTTCATTTTACGTATTTTTCTTTTTTTTTTCAACCACACATGGTCATTTGATGTCCATATGGGGTCAAGCACTCCGTACCTCTCCCAGCCCAGTAAGAGGCCAAGACTCAGTTTGGAAAAAAAAAAAAAAAAAAAAGGGAGGATACACCAGGGGCAAGTTTCAAAGAGTGGGGCACAGAAACCATAATAGTAATTGTACTGCTTTGTCTGTGATTACAAAGCTCTTTCACACTGTTTCACTATATTCTCATTATAAACTACAAAGATTTTTAAAAGCGTTTCTCGTATTTAGTCGTTTGCGTAGGTAATTCACAGCTCTGTCGTGTCTCCACACCTGCTCCACACTCTGCTATTATTTGATTAATATTTTTCTTTAAATCAAATCCTTGGAAAAATTTTAATGTAACCTCTTCTGCAGCAGTAATACAAGCCATGGATTTGACACACTGTTTTTTTTTTTTCCTAATACATGTTCACATAAGTAAATAAACAGGTTTTGTTTGAAAGCTCACCCCAGGGCCACTGGCTTTCCTGCCACATGCCACCAATCGGCATTTGTGCCACACTTTGGAAACCTGATTTAAAAGTGAGGGAGGTTCTATAATGCGTAGGAAGTGGCCCTGACCTGAAAACCAGGAGACTCCGTTGGAGGCTTTGCCCCGCCACTCACAGGATCATCACTTGGGCTGGTCACTTACCTTCTCCAGGCCTGTTTCCTCATCTCAGACTAGTGTCCTAACATCTGCTCTGCAACCACAGGACTGAGGTGAAGAGCAAATAAGATAATAAATGCCAAAGCCAACTGAAAAGCCAAAAATGGCCCATATGCCTATAAGTTTATGATGGATGATAAAGAACGACAGTACAGTCATTCTTGTGACTGTACTGCTCACCCAGGTAGTAAACCACCACCTGGGTGGTTCAGTCGACTAAGGGTCTGCCTTCAGCTCAGGTCATGATCCAGAGGTCCTGGATTCACCCTCTGCTTCTCCCTCTGCCCTGCTTGTGCTCTCTCTTGTACCCTCTCTTTCTCTCTCTCAAATAAATAAAATCTAAAAAAAAAAAAAAGACAGTAAAGTGCATTCATTGATCATCTCCTGATTGTGAGGCTCTGTATCCAGATACAAAGATGAGTCACACATTGGCCAGTGCATATACATACACCGATTGTTTGAGGAAGGATATAGGCACTAAATGATGGAGAACAGTGGTCTTGACACTGGCTGTACACTGAAATCACCTGGAGAGGTTGGTTCTTTAATTAAATTTATTTTTTTTAGTTTTCTTCCTCAACAAAATTATGTGGAAGACAGAGACTTTCCATATATTCCCTGCCCTCAAACACGCATAGCCTGCCCCATTGTCAACATCTCCCACCAGAATGGCGTATTTGTTAAAATTGATGAGCCTACACCGACACATCAAAATTACTCAAAGTCCATAGTTTACTGTACAGTCTTGATGTTGTATACTGTATGGATTTGCAGCAAATGTATAATGACACGTGTCCACCATTATAACATGATACAGAGTAGTTTCACTGCCCTAAATATCCTCCGCACTCCAACTAGTCACCCCTCCCTCCCCCACCCTCAGGGACAACTGATCTTTTTTTTTTTTAATTTTATTTATTTATTCCTGAGAGACACACAGAGAGAGGCAGAGACACAGGCAGAGGGAGAAGCAGGCTCCATGCAGGGAGCCCGACGTGGGTCTGGATCCTGGGACCCCAGGATCACAACCTGAGCCAAAGGCAGACGCTCAACCACTGAGCCACCCAGGTGCCCCAATAACTGGTCTTTTTACTGCCTCCCTGGTTCTACCTTTTCCAGAATGTTGTATGGTTGGAAGGATAAAGCCTGTAGCCTTTTCAGATTGGCTTCTTTCACATAGTAATATGTAAGTTCAAGGTTCTTCTATGTCTTTTCACAGCTCCATTGCTCATTTCTTCGTAATGCTGGATTATATTCCCTTGACTAAATAATATTCCATTGCTGTACCACAGTTTATTTGTCCATTCACCTGCAAAGGACCTCTTGGATACTTCCGAGTTTTGGCAAACGCTGCTATAAACACCCATGTGCAGATTTTTGGGGGACATGAGTTTTCAACATCTTTAGATAGATACCAGGGAGCATGATTGCTGGGTATACGGTGAGAGTGTGGAGTTTTGTAAGAAACTGCCAAACTGTCTCGCCAAGTGGCTGTGCATTCTCGTGTCCCCACCAGCAGTGAGTGAGAGTTCCTATTACTCCCCATCCTCACAAGCACTTGGTGTTGTCAGTGTTCTGGATTTTGGCCGTTCTCATAGGTGTGTAGCGGTATCTCATTGCTGTTTCCATTTTCATTTCCAGGATAATATGTGGTGAGGAACATCTTTGCACATGCTCATTTGCATCTGTATATTTTGTTTGGCGAGGCGTCTGTTAAAGCCTTTGGCCTACTTTGAGAGCTTTTAAAACTACCAATGCCAGCTCATCCCCCAGAACACTGTCAGATTCATGGATATAGGACGTGTAGGCGCACAGGGACCCATGCTCAGAAGGCCCTGCCCTTGCTGTCACCACCTAAAAAATTCTTAATAATTTTTCAATAAGGATCCCTGCGTTTTCATTTCACCCTGGGCCCCAATGGCAAGGCCAGTCCTAGCCAATAGGGCCAATGCCCCTATTCTATTTGATCTAGAGAACATCTAAGCATCAGAATTTGAAAGCCCACAAGTGATTCTGATGGGCAAACCTCTGTTCTAGAGCAGGGCTGCTCCACCTTAGTCCTACTGACATGTTAGACTGGATAATGTCCTTGTGGTGGGGCCTGTCCTGTGCACCATGGGATGTTTAGCAACCCCCTGGCCTCTACCCACTAGATGCCAGTAGCTCTGCCCTTCAATGTGACAACCAAAACTGTCTCTAGACATCGCCAAATATTCTCTGGGGGACAGAATTGCCCGGGTTGAACTAATGCTTTAAAGGAAGGGAAACTCTTGTTATATCTAACTGATTAAATCCATGTGTGTAGAATTGAAAAACCCACTATTGCAACTAAAATTACAAGAAAGCACATCTTCTTTCAAGTGGTATCAGCATGGTTGACAGCTTTCTGCTCCTGTAAACATCTGCAAGGCTTTAGGGACAAGTCTAAGAACTTATCTTCAATTAAAATTAAGGAGGTGTTTGCTAAATAGCTACTAAGTGGCTCTGAGAAAAGGGACGATGTCAAAGACTGTGCCACATGGAAGGGAGGGAGGTGACACTGAGCACGTGCCTCAGAGTCAAGAATTCGGAGATCCAGTGCTACCGTTTTCTCTGGAACACAGTTCTTTCTACGCGAGTCAGCTCAGACCCACAGAGCTGCTAAGTCTTGCTTTACAGAAAATTACCTGCAGAGCCTAAAATATCCTCCAATAATAAAGTGGATATTTGTCGGGACCTTAAAGCAAGCCAAAAGGCCAAGGCATAAGGTAAAAAAATAAGGAGCTTTCCTATGAGAAGAGGGCAAAATGTACCAGACGACAGGACCACCGTCCAAATGCTTGCTCATAAATTGGAAGTAGGGCAAAGCACGGAAGCTGCCCACGTTAGCTTTAAAATCTACGTAGAAGTCAAATCTGCAATGCTTCTATCTTTTAGAAAAGTGACTCATGTGACTCTTCATCCTTCCTTCTTGGACTCAGTGTTCTCTCTCCAGGGAGACTCCTATGAATCCTGCCCTCAGTGAAAATTGCCTGCAATTGTACACTAATGGCTTGAAGCCCCAAGGATGTTTATTATGCTGTCTCTGTCATGCACCTGGAGTTTGGCTTCAGAACAAATGTATTAAAGAGCAAATACTGGCTGGTGGTTAGTTTGCTTGCTTGAACTGCCGAGATCTATGAATGTGTTAGACAGATACACATATACATAGGAAGTTTTTTAGTGGAAGGTGCTTTTTTATTCTTTCTCGAGCAGCTCATTATTGGGGATAGAAGCCATTCAGAACTCATTTGTATTATTAAAATAATTATATATAATTATGCTTTAAATATAAATATACGATATTATATATATATAATTTTAAATGTATTTTTCACATCCCTGAGGGTGGTAATTAAAGAAAGTATACACGAAGCGTATTTATTCGTTGTAGCGCTAACGGCCTCTTGTATAGAGCACGCGCTACGTGCTAGGTTCTCTCTGAGCCATTCGCGATGCCTCCCTTCCTCCCTTCCCCTCAAAGTTGTAAGCATTACTTTTAGTCCAGGGTCTGTCGTTTGGCCATTAATTTTGTATATGAGAAAATCCAGCCAGAGACAAGTGCAGGAACTTGCCCACGGCCACCAGCTGGGTGTCAGAGCCGGTGTTAGGATGCCAGATTCCACCTGTATCAAAGCCCATCTTCTGCTACTGGGCCATGCTGTCCTTAGCATCTTTTCTTGTCTTCGGATAAAGTGCTAAATGCAAAATGCCAGTTCTTAGAATGTTAGTCCTTCACAAGTGCTTTTATAATCTATCATATCTTATCTATTTACATATAGATGTGGATGTGTATTATATCATCTGTAGTGTCTATTATAGGTGCACTGATGTTAGACACGAACATTTATTTATTTTAAAAGATTTCGTTTATTCATTTGAGAGAGAGAGCATGAGAGAGCGAGCAAGCATGAGCAGGGGAAAGGGCAGAGGGAGAGGGAGACACAGGCTCCCCGCCAAACACAGAGCCCACCTCAGGCCTTGACTCTAGGGCCCTGGGATCATGACTTGAGCTGAAGGCAGATGCTTAATGGACTGAGCCACAGGCGCCCCTCGAACATTTATTTATTTTTAGAGATTTATTGATTGATTTTGGAGAGAGACAAGGAGGAAGGGCAGAGGGAGAAGGAGAGAGGGTCCTCAAGCAGACTCATTGAGCACAGAGGCCGAATTGGGGGGCTCGATCCCAGGACCCTGAGATCATGACCCAAGCCAGAATCAAGAATTGGGTGCTCAATCAACTGAGCCACCCAGATGCCCTAGATGCTAACATTTAGATGGTGGCAACACCAGGGCTAGGTTTTAGAAGGCATGACTCAACAAGCGAGACCTTTATACATTGACTTCTAGGTTAAAGCAGATGCGAGTTTGAGCTGATAGTGAACTACACATACGTGGGGCACATACTCTGAAAAGTATCTGCCCCCCTTCACCTGCGGCCAATTATATGGCCCTGAGACTCGTGCCAACCAGAAGACTCATACGACTGCAATGTATCCAGAAGCCGAATAGTTCACAGTATTTTATCATAGAACTGAAATACTTTGCAGAGCAAAAGTCTGCTCAGAAAGAACTAGATCTGGTTCCAGAACAGTGCTCCCTGTATCACGGGATTGAAGATTCCCCAATGGATTGAAGAATCCCTTCCTTTCTGCTCCGAGCAGGGTAACTCCTCCACACAGGACTCATGAATGTACCACCTGGGTCCTTAAGCGCTTTATGGGCATTTAGGGGCTCCTGCCTCCGGTGAGAGCTGCAGGTTAGAAGACTATATGTATCCACGGATAATAAAGATCTGATACAGGAAAGGTTCCCGAGTTCAAAAGAAAACCAACGTGCCAACAGATTCTGCTGGCCAGGTGAATCCCATCCTGTAATGCTGCATCTGTCTTCCTAAAGTAAATCTCTTCTTAGTCTGGGGTAAAATTGCAGAGACTGCAAAAACACACTTTCAGTCCCAATGTCACAACCCAGTGGGTGAGATTTAAAAAAACAAAACAAAACAAAAAAAACCTTGGAGTTCTCATTAGATGACACGGCGAGCCCCCCCGAGCCCACCAGACTGACAGCTCCTGCGGAACACAGCCAGCTACCCGCAAGATGAGGCGCTGTTTTGAAGCCTCCCGTCACTTTTCTATTTGGAGGTACAGGTTTCAGTGTGAGGTTCCAATACCTAAGTGAGAACATAAAGCAGTTTGAGTCTAACGCCATCTGGAAAGCCTTAGGAGGTTCGCATTATCTTCGCACCTGCCACCGAGAAGAAAAATCAACTCTGATTTTTTAGGAGGGACCGAAACCATTTAGGCCTTGCTGGAATCACTCCCCTGGCAGGCCTGGCAAAGCACACCAGCATCCCAGCCATACCCTCTTCCCTCTTTAAAGTCCCTTTAAAGAGACCAGGAGGGAGGAATCCAACCATAAAAGGACCACATACCTGCAAACTCGCTGAGGGGAGTTCCATCGACTCCGTGTTGCAGCTGCAGAGATGAAAGCCAGGCCTCTCACGGTTATGCACGCGAACCGTCACCAGGCATGAGGGAAGAAAGCACAAATGTCCACCTCTCTCCCACTCCGATTTCCACCCTGGGCCCTTGGGACTTGCCATAGCAAAGCTCGTTAATGCAAGGGCACATTCCAAGCGCCATCGTTCTAGATGACCCAAAAAAAATTTTTTTTTTTGAATTTTTTTGCTGGACTCCATCCTTGCCTTGGCATGTGTGCAATTTGTCCACCCTTCGTCCTGTCCCCATAGTGTCACGCTGACTTAAAGGATACAGGTTATGAAAGCCTTGATTACTGCATGTAACGCCGGGCTTATTACACAATGAGTGAACTTAAGGAGAAAGGTATTTTATTTATAGCACTACTGTATCACAAGCTAATTTCCTTGTTCACCATGGCAACGTGAGGCAACACGCACAAATTCTGCATTGGGGGAATCTCACCAATAAAACATATTTAGAACGCTGCTTTTGGGGGCTGGAGGTTAGCAGATCCACCGTCTACCCAACAGCGATACACATCCTTCACCGAAGGTTCCAGTCAAACACATTCCGTGGCGTACTAAGAAGAGAAGGGGCTATAATACACGGCTGGATTCCATCGGGAGGTGCTTTGTTTTTTTGTTTTTTTGGGTTTTTTTTTGTTTTCGTTTTTTTTGCAAGACTCACTTTACACCAGGTGTATTCTCAGCTGTGATCTTAAGGCTTGCCTCTCAGGGTTAATGCCCCTAGACTGCCTTGACAGTCACACATGACATTTTCCTTTCCACTAGGATCTCTCAAGGCAAGCGAGGCCCTGCCCACTCAGTTGTGCAGTCTCTGTATGGTGACTTTGGGGGCTGGAGATGGTTGTATTTATAACTACTTCATCTTCCTCCTACTCTAATAAAATCTTGAGTAGCTTTGAGCTCAGAAGAGAAAACCGTTGCCTTGTTGCAGGAAGTACCAAGAGTGTGGTGTCAGCACCTTGCAGAGTGTTCAATCTGAGCGCCAGCTGAATTTTGCCTACATTACAAAAACTCTGTGCAACAATATCTTGCGTGCCTATACGCTATGACATCCCCCCCTCCACCCCAGTCACAATTTACAGGAACTTTCATTGGTTGGAAACCAGCCAAAATTCAGGGTTTTTTGGTTTTTTTTTTTCCATTTCAACAGAAGTTAACACTTTATTCCAAACGGCCCTCGATTTCCTAGTTTGCCCAAGTTTTCCAACCTTACCGATTCCACGTCCCGCAGATCGTATTTTGATTACATATGACCTTAGTGCACTAGGTGCCCTGGCAAGCAGGCCTAAGAAAGAAAATGCTTCTCTTATAACTAATGAATGGTTACAAGGTTATTTGGAACTTGTGGGTGGATTCTTGGAACGTAAACACATTGGGCTGCTTCCATGGCACATCCTCTGTGTTTTATTTCCGATGGAGCCAGTGGGCGACTTGCCCGTTTGATATGTGAGATGCTCATATTATATTCAGCCCAGAGGGGGCTAATTCTAGTGTGAGTAGATAAGCAAATCCTGCACCCCCCATGAGCATGTCCAAACTGAGGTGCTAGGCTGGCACCCCCTTTTCAAAACTGCTCGCTAACCCTGACTTTGTGTCTTTCAAACGCAGTAATAAAATTTTCCTCCGGCAGCTAAAAGCCAAAAATTTAAAGACAAAAGCATTTCTGATTCACCCACTCACCCACAACCAAAGAATTTAAAGCAAAACGAAGAGACTTGAATAGAACTATTGAAAAATCAAAATGTCAAGTTATTAGCCCTTAATACTTGGGTTTATGCAACGTGGTAATTTCTCAAAGCGGGATCTTCCCTAACCCAGAACCTGTTCTTGAACACGCCGTGAGACTCTAAGGACTGACGAAGAAAAGAAACAGAATTGGGTCGTTATGGGAAGACACACTAAGGCTGAGGACCCAGTAGGTTTCCCTGGCATCACATGAAGATGATGGGTTTTTTTTCCCTAAGTAGTTCATCCTCATGTCTCTAACTAGAAAAAGAAAAGTTTTTAATATTAATGAGTCTTGATGGCAATATGTGCTTTCTTGCCTCTTTAAACAAAGTGGTAGGTATCATAAATAGAAATGCACTGTCATACCGATACCCTCGGGGACTGTGGGGTGTGACTCTCGGAGCACTACTTGGCCAATCTAACTCACTAGTTATGAGAGCTCCAGGCCGGATTGAAAGTTGCCTGGAAAAACGAGATGAACTAGTTAAAAGAGTGAACTGCGTATTATTACTGTAATGCTAAACTAGTACTCAGCCCTCAGCCCCTCTCCCATCCCATGTGCATGTTGACATGCAGATACGTGTATATATGTATGAGCATTTGAATGTGTATATGACAGTGCATCCCCCTCATTTCCTGGGAGCCCTGTCCTCCATTCAAAATATTCCCTATTTCTCTATTCTAAATATTTTTTTTTAAGATTTTATTTATTTGAAAGAATGAGTAAGAGAGAGAGCGTGAGCAGGGGCAAGGTGGGGGGGGGTTGCAGAGGGAGCCTGCTGCGGGCCTGGAGCCCAGGACCCTGGGATGATGACTTGAGCTGAAGGCAGACACTTACCCGACGGAACCCCCCAAGTGCCCCTCTCTTTTTTCCTATATTCTGAATAGTTAGTGCTTCCAGAAGTCTGAGCATCTGCTGAAGGAAATATTGCCCTATCTTGGGCATAGGAGTAAATACACCAGTCGGTGATGAAGACAAACTGAAGTTCTGGTATTCCACTCCCACACTTGTATTTCAGTTTATCTATTTGTTCTCTCCTTAACGTCAAAGCCAAACTGAGGCGTTTCCACCTCCTTTGGGGTGAGGCCATCCCCAAACTGCAGCAGCCCCCCTGGGCCACACCATTTGTACATGGAAATTCACTCATGACGCAGCCTCCACTTGAAAGCACACGCACGCAGGGCGCCCTGCACACCTGCAAGTGCAACAAGAAGCCTCCGAGCTGCTTTTTGATCATGATGATGTGTCAGCATCTGCCTTGATGTGACCAAATTTCTATATTCATCCGCATTTGCGTCTCCCCTTCCAGGTGGGCAGCATGCTGAGGACTCCCAAATTACCTATTTGGCTGTGCAACATCAATGGAAATCCCAGTGTCCTTTTTAGCACCAACAGGCAGCTCTTGTCAGACTGGAAAGCAGAGCGTCGCTTTGATCTGTACCTTTACAGGGGCCGCCCCCCCCAGCAGAAGCCTGTGCATCTTACAGTAGGTGAGCATTTCTGGCTCCGAGGGCCCCCCTCGTGGGTGCTGCAGTGCGCTGGGAAAGATGCACCTGCCGATGTTTCACAGCCCTGTGCACATTCACACTAGCTCTGCAGGAAGATGCCTCCGCTTGAGGTCTGAAATGAAACCCGTGCACGAGTCCCACGGGCCTGAACCCAAGCATTGCAGCCTGGGCCATCCAAAGCTGCTCTCAATGAGAGCAGGAGCCTTTAGAAGCAGCACAGAAGCTTTGGGTGATGAGAAAAAATAAAAGGGGAGAGTCAAACTTCCAAGAAGCCCCCTCCAGGGTCTTTGATCTGTGAGCAGGAGGCATTTAATGCCTGAAGGAAGAACTGGCAAAAGGGAGGGATTAGGGCAGGGGTGTTCGACTTGGTCAGTTCTATCCTACAACTGATGGGTTGATCATCCGGTGACCTAAGCAAGCAAACCCAGAGGGCATTTCTGTTCAGATATTTGAGGGCCTACTAAGTGCCTGACACTCGGAAAGCAACAATAAGTAAGACAGAGTCCCAGCAAAACTTAAGAGGTTCCAGTCCAATGGGAGAAGCAGACGACCACGCAGGTCATTTTATTTCAATTACAACCATACTCGTTTAAACTCGTAAGGAAAAAGGACTAAACTTTAAGTGTGTTTACACACTGGCCCTTCAGACAGGGGAATAAACATGATGAGACTGGGAGTCTGTACTGGGTACCTCGGCTCTACTGGTGGAGCCTTGCTGGTTTGATGTTTCACTCTTGGCATTTAGCATTATGGGCCTGGTGTTAAGCAACTTTTTGGTCTAATGACCAAATCTGGAAAAGTATCTTAATGACTCTTATCTGTGTGGCTCCTAATTCTTCTTTAATTATGAGAAATATATATTTGCTCACTTAATTTAGGGGGACGTTGACAAGACATTCCTTCAAGTATGTTGTCGTTTCTACTTTATTCTCTTCTTTGAGGAAAGTATCGTTTTTTGAAAGATTTTATTTCTTTATTGGAGACAGAGAGAGAGAGCCCATGTGTGCTCGCAAGGATGGGGGAGGGACAGAAAGAGAGGGAGAGAGAGAATCCCAAGCAGACTGAGCTCAGTCCAGAGCCCAACATGGGGCTTGATCCCAGGACTCTGAGATCATGACCTGAGCCAAAACCAAGGGTCTTGCTTAACCAACTGAGCGACCCAAGCACCCCAGAAAACAATACGTGTGTGTGTGTGTGTGTATGTATGTATGTATATATATATATATATATATATATATATATATATATATATTTATTTATTTATTTTTGTATTAACTCACATGCATTGCGAGCATTCTCTTCTGGGCACTGTCTTGGAAGCTATACATGTAATCCCATTAAGTTCTCCCAGAAGTCATATGAGGTAGTACTATGAAGTCTATTTTCACAAAGGAGAAACTGAGGTATACAATAAGCAGTTATTAAGTGACTAAATGAGGCTGAGAGATGTTAATACCCTCTCAAATGTCACGAGACAAAGCTGGCTCTTGAACCTAGTCCTTGACTACCTCACTCAACTCCTTCACCCTTCACGCAAACATATGACTGTATTCTTAGAAGTGATGAGCTCTCCTTTCTCCTGGTTTTCCTGACAACATCCTGTGACCTACACTTGGCTCTATGTGTCACATCATGGTGTTGGAATATGCATCACATGACACACATATTCATGGTCTAAAATACACAACCCGTGTAACTATAGACTTGTTTTGTATGGGGCATTTCTACATACCCTCTACTGAAATCCCCCTCTATTTAACCAGTTCTAGGAACACAGCTTGCTGGGCCCAACTCCTGCCTACCTGTGGTGTTTTCCTTCCCTCCTGGCTTCCTCTAGAATCGTGTGTGGAGGCTAGGGCCTAAATGCTAAATGCTGGCCATTCGGGGCACCTGCGTAGCTCAGTCCGTTGGGTGTCTGACTTTGGCTCAGGTCCTGATCTTGGGGTCCTGGGATCTGGCCCCACAGTAGGCTCAGCAGGGAGCCTGCTTCTCCCTCTCCCTCTGCCCCTCCCCTCGCTCATGCTCTCTCTCTCTCTCTCTCTCTCTCTCAAATCAATAAAATCTTTAAAAAAAAAACACTCTGGCTCTTCCCCACTCAGATACTCACTCCCATCACTGGGAAAGGAACCAACATGAAGATGAACATGGACCAGGAAGACGGTTTTCTCCAGTGGAGATGGCAATCAGAACCAAGTGGAGAGAAGCCACTGTCAACTGGAATGGAACCATTCCCTTTCTCTAGAGAGAAAGCCAGGATGTGCAACGACGTCTGAAGCGTGAAAGCTGCTGGGGTATGAAGCTAATGTGTGTGTGTGGGGGGGGGGGAGACCGCTTCATACATTCCTCATTCATGAACCCCAGTGAAAAAACACGTTAGCCATTCTCATTCTCTCTCTCTCTCTCTCACACACACACACACACACACACACACACACACACACACACCTCTGTGAAGCCCTCTGCAGTTGCTCTAAGTGCTCTGGAAGAAACACAGGCCCTTCCAGCAGGGCCTTGCAAGGTGTATCCTCTATACTTGCATAGACTGGTTCCTTCATTTTATTCAATAGAGCAAATGAAGTGTCTTTCCTGTATGTTATTTTCGAATTAGTCTTTTCCTGGTGTGATTCTCCCTGAGGATTATGGACGCAGGCAGTTAGCTTTCATTTGGGGATGAAGTCATCAGTAATGCATCATCAGATTTTTAGTTATGGCAAGAACTCAAGCCTTCTCAAAGACTTCCTGGTAGAGAGAGCATTCCTTTCCAAGGTTACATTTCACATGCCCACATTAGCAAGATCTGGTCATTAAAATAGTAAATGGGCTTCTTTGGGCTTGAAGCAGGGACTATTCCTGGCTCTGGCAGCTATAGTAGTTGACTTCTGGGTTCAGGCAGTCAAGGCGAACACACGGAAGGAGACATTCTTTCTACCAATGCTATGTTTCTTGTCTTTACAAGCTGAATATAAATACATAGACAGACAAACAGATAAAGTGAGAAAGAAATCTTATTCCTAGATAAAGCAAAATTACATGTAAAAATAGAATCTCTTCTTATGTCACTGTTAAAAGGGGAAACAGTCCTTTTTAGAATGTGATCTTTCCCTGTCCTATTGAATGCTTACGCTTGTTTCTGAAGACATACACAGAGTAGGACACATAGTCTTTCTTTAAAAAGTACGTGGAAGCCATCTAGACCTTTTTTCCTACCCACTCCACCCGTCTGCCAACGCACAGCCAGGGCTCTGTATTCGCAAGGCAAAGGTTAGATTGCTAAGAACACCTTTTCCGCACCCGTTGTCCGAATTAATCTGTGAAATGCTCTTTCATTTGGCTCAAAGAATAATGTTTTAACTTAAGGAGCAGTAGAAAATGAAACTTCAAGGTGAATAATAAATTATGTCAAAAAAGAAAGCCAATTTGGCTTGGATTGCTGATTACAGTATCTTTATTACATTGGTGTTTTCATGAGAGATTTTAAATCCATTGGACAAATAAGTGGATCCTTTTCAACCCTTGTTTTCTTTGGTTTTAGTCTTAGCAATAATGGGCTTTTCCTGAGGTGCAGGTCTGGGTTTTTTGTTTTGTTTTGTTTTATGGGTACTGGGTTACTTCTAACCAAACGTCCCTGTTGGAGTGGACTGCTGGAAAGCTTAGAGACACGGAGAAACAACCACATAGGCCTCAGGGAGGAAGCTTCCAGCATGAGTAAGAGATTTCACTCCAAGTGTCTCAAACAATAAGGACATGCTTTTCCAACAAGAATGGTCCAGCAAGGGATCTGTGGCTCTCTTAGGTCAATCATGATTCATCTTCTAAGGCTGAGAACAGGACACCTGTTACCAGGACAAAATCGGGGCTCTACCAAAGGATAGAGTCTACAACAGGATGACTGTTGTGTAGACAACCGGCCACACCACCTGGCAGTGTATCTGTCCTCGCAAAAGGCATTTTTTAATTGGCCTCATTTTCTGAGTCTATTTTTGGTCCCTACCCTATTTTCCCTTTGAATTTCTAATTTATTTATAATTTGTGGCATTTTGTCATATTTCATGTGTTGTAATCTGTCTTAAATTATTCCTGGAACAAATCTATAAATAAGTAAAATAATAGAGGAAAGATTAAGAACCTATGTCTTATATATAAAGGTATAATAATTTTGATATATATATATATATATATATATATATATATATATATATACTTTGACATAAAAAATGAAGGTGTTAATCGCTTTTCATGTCAACATTGGTAAATGAGTTTTTATTTTGTCTTATGAACAGGGCACCCAGTAATTTTTTTTTTAAGGTGGAAACATGCTATTTTAAAGTAGCTAGAAATGCTCCGGGACATTAGATCACCTTTGAACTTTCCATGTTTTACGAAAAATGACTTTATCCTATCAGCTTGTTTGTTTGTTTTTTTTTTATTTTAGATTTATTTATTTGAGAGAGAAAGAGCATGAGTGGGGGGGAGGCACAGAGGGAGAGGGAGAGAATCTCAAGCAGACTCCTTGCTGAGACTGGAGCCCTACGTGTGGCTCCATCTCACGATCCTGAGATCATGGCCTGAGCCCAAACCAGGAGTCACTTAACCGACTGAGCCACCCAGGTGCCCCATGTCCTATCAGCTTCATTAATCAGGAAAAAGCTGATTGCTTGAAGACAGACTAACAATTTTTCTGAATAGTTACCTAAACTGTATCCATAGTGAGACCAGGCCTCTGAGAAGATGGCAAATACTTTTTGTTTCCTCAATATTGATTCAGAATGGTCTGTCCCTTAAAAATTATTGTTTGGGGGATCCCTGGGTGGCGCAGCGGTTTAGCGCCTGCCTTTGGCCCAGGGCACGATCCTGGAGACCCGGGATCGAGTCCCACGTCGGGCTTCCAGTGCATGGAGCCTGCTTCTCCCTCTGCCTGTGTCTCTGCCTCTCTCTCTCTCTGTGTGTGTGTGACTATCATAAATAAATTAATAAATAAAATTTAAAAAAAATTATTGTTTGTTCTTAGAGAAGATACATGTGTGATTTTTTCAAGTACATGTTCACCAATGTGGCAAGACAAGGTGGGAGCTGGCCAAGCCCAAGAGTCCCTTCCCCCATACTGGCTGGGTTTGGCCTTGTGCTCGCAGGTCTGTGCAACCTGCAGTCACCCCTGGGCCTGACTCTGTTTACACGTAAGTAACCCAAACTGTGGATATATACTGTTGACTGTTGCAATGGCCTTTTCAGGGCCTTAGAGACACAACCATTTGTTCATTCATTTGGGGAACTCTTCTTACAGCTCCTGGGTGCCAGGCAGTCTGTTGGGTGCTAGAGGAATATGGTGAGCACCTCGACCATGGGCTCTCTTCTCTCATGGAGCTTAGGCCCTTCCAAGGAGATGGCATTAATCAGAACACCACTTCAATGAATATAAGCTTGAAGACTGAGATAAGCATTGAGAACAAAGGCCTGGAAGTTCAGGAAAAGGCTTCTCTGAGAATAGATGGTTAAGCTGAGGTAGGAAGCTCAGTAGAAATAACCAGGAGAGTCGTAGAGGGAATGGCAGGGGCAGATCCCGGTGGTGAAGGTGCTTTAGGAACAGAGAAACCAGTGGGGCCGAGGTGCAGAGAGCAAGGCAGAGAATGGCAGGGAAGCAGCTTGTGGTCAGGGGAGGGCAGGACCTGCTGTAGGGCAACCTTGGAAGGTTTTAAGGGGCCTGGCAAGATGTACATTTTGAAGCAAGTGCCTCAGTGTGGAGAATGGGCTGGAGAGAGCCTGGAGGGGATGCAGAGACTAGTGAGGAGGCTATGGCTGTGGTACAAGGCTAGAGACAGTCAGAAAAGGCACTGGCAATAAACAGCAGACCAAAGTGGGCCACTCGGGAGATACCCACCAGTAAAGCAGACAAGGCCAAGAGATTGATTTCAGAGGTAGGCAGAGGAGGGGGAGGGAGGGCTCAAGAATGACTTCCAAGTTTCTGATTTGGAAACTGGTGGAAGGCTGTGCCTCTGCTGAAGTGGGAAACACTAAAAGCATGGCAGATTTGGAGAGGAAGAAACCCTAAGGTCAGGCTTGGGTGGAACATTTATGTGGAGCAGTAGAACAGTGGGTTAGAAATAGGGACCTGGCACTCAGAGGAGGGGCTTGGACCAAACACATCTGGGAGTCTTGATGAGAAGTAACGTGAGGATCTGGAGTAAATGTGCCTAAGGAGAGTAGGAAGCAAGAAGAGGGCTGGTCTAAAACTGAGCCCTGAGGACTTCCAGGGTCAGTGGTCGAGTAAGGTATGATGGGCCGGGGAAGGAGGTAAAGGAGGAGCAGATGGATATAAGAGGTGGCTGTCCAGTGATATCTAAATAAAAGGGATCTTCGGTCAATGATTCTTGACGTTAAGGTCAACAAGAGGGGGGATCAAGTCAAGTCTGAATAAATCCAGACAGTTGTTTCCAGGATAACAGTCTAACTTTAATTCTATAGAACATATTCATTTCTCATTTTCTTCCACGAAATACTTGGAATGCCTGGTAACTGGTGAACCTCTTAGAGAACTGGGCATTGAACCCAATAAGAAAACTTCTCACTACTCTCCACAAGGTGGTGCCATGAGAGTGACTTTTTTCAATATCATTATCAAATCTAATTATCAAATACATGCGAGTGACTCGGTCACACACACAAAAACCCAGTAAATAATTATAAAATTAATGTAAAGGATATTTCATCTTTGTGGCACCTGGAACTGGTATCTCTAAGCATGGTGGGTAGAAGTGCTCTAACCTAGGAGTCTTCCTCTCTCCTCTGCTCCAAGGGGGAGAGCAAGAACTAGAAATGTTAACTTGGGAATCACCCCCACGTGCAGCACTACCTCCCCGGTGCTGGCACCACGTGCTCTCCCTGGACTATTAGGAGAGCCATCCACGTGCTCCCCTCACTTCTCTCCCAACCCTTTCCAGTCTTTTTTCAACACAGCCATCAGTTCTCTTTTTAAAATTTGAATCTGATCATATTAGAAGTAATTCACATCACCGTCATTTTTATGTAATTAGGACAAAATGCCAAAATCTCAACGTGATATGTGAGAGCCTATAGGATTTAGCTCCTGATCCATCCCCTGCCACTCTCCTGCTCATCACCATACTCCACCCAAGTCAAGCACATCCCCATCTCAGGGGCTTTGCCTGCATGTTCCTTCTGCCCACAGTGATCTTCACACTCGTTCTTCACACTCGTTCTTCAGATCTCTGCTGAAAATCACTTCTCAAAGGCACCTTCTCTGATGCCACCAACCCCCATCTAATAGGTCTCCCTGGTTCTTTATATCACTTGCAATGATTTGCAATGACATACTTATTTGTAAGCTTCTGTGTTCCATGCCTAGCGACCCACTAGACCCGTGGTTTTCAAGCTTTTGGTTTCAGCCCCTCTTGATGCTTTTAAAAATTATCAGTGACCCCAAAGAGCTTTTGCTTATCTGAGTTATATCTATTAATATTTGTCCTATTAGAAATTTAAACTAAAAATTATTTAAATACTAATTCATGTAAAATAGCAATAGTAAAACTTATTTTTTTTAAGCTTTTACTTATTTATTCATGAGAGGCAGAGACACAGGCAGAGGGAGAAGCAGGCTCCATGCAGGGAGCCTGACGTGGGACTCAATCCTGGGACTCCAGGATCATACCCTGGGTCGAAGGCAGGCACTAAACCACTGAGCCACCCAGGGATCCAGCAATAGTAATACTTATTACATATTAACCCAAGGTAGTATTTTATTTAAAAAAAAAACTGTATTTCCCAGAGGAAAAATATAGTAAAAAGAGTGTCATTATTTTACATTTCTGTAAATCTGTTTGATGGCCAGCTTAACATAAGATAGCTATATTCTCACATCTGCCTCTGCATTTAATCTGCTGTGATATGCTTATATAGGTTAAAAGCATGAAGAAAATCTGTCCTTATAAAGATATTTAGCTGGAAGGGAAGGAGAAATTTAACAGCTTATGGCTATTCTTCTTTGATACTACACCAAAACTCTACAAGTGGTCATTTTTTAAAGGTTAGTTGCAGTGTAGAAACTGGAATCATATCAATGAATTCTTCAACCACTGTTACATCAAAATCCGTTCATTTATATTGCACTGTAAGTGGATCTTTCCTATGCATTTGTCATTTGGAAAATACTGGTTTGTAGGGGTGCCTGGGTGGTGCAGCCAGTTGTGTGTCTGACTCTTGATCTCAGCTCAGGTCATGATCTCAAGGTCATCAAGCTCCATGCTCGGCAGGGAGTCTGCTTGGGATTCTCTCTCTCCTTCTCCCTCTGCCCCTCCCCTCACACATTGGTGCACATGCGCTCTCTCTCTCTCTCTCTCTCTCTCTCTCTCTCTCTCTCTTTCTCAAATAAATAAATCTTTTTTAAAAAAGAAAATACTGGTTCGTTGAGTTATGAAGATCCTTAAATGACATATTTTATAATACAACATCAAAAAATCACAGTAGTTACTAATGAACTATTGCTACACGAAACAACACGGATGGAACTCACAAACATAATGTTGAAGGAAAAAAACCAGATAGGAAATAGCTCATGCTGTATGGTTCCATTGATATATAGTTCAAAAACAGGCAAAACTAATCTGTGGTGATAAAGGTCAAGAGAGTAGGTACCCTTGGGGGCAGTGACTAGGAGGAGTAAGGGGGGGTAGTGGGAGTAGTAATAATGTTATATTTCTAAGTCTGGGCGCTGGCTACACAGTTTGTTCACTTGCAATTTTTTTTTCAGAATCATATACTTAAATGTAGGCTCTTTTCTATGTGTATGTTACAGTTAATAAAAAGATTTCTCTTAAGAGGACGTTTGGAGATAGACAAAAAGATCAATGGAATGGAATTATGAGCCCAGAAATGAATCCTAAATTTCATAGTCAATTGATTTTTGACAAATAGGCTGAGACAATTCAGTGGCAGGAAGAATTGTCTTTTCAGCAAATGCTGGGACAACTGGCTGTCCACATGCAATAAATGATTTTGGATCCCTAACTCACACCATATGCAAAGATTTAACTCAAAGTGGGTCAGAGATTCAAATGTAAAAGCTTAAAGTGTTATCCTTTTCTTCCTTTCTTAGAAGAAAGCTTAGGAATACATCTTTGTGATTTTGTTTTAGGCAGTGATATCTTAGATGCAAAAACCAAACATACAAACAATAAAAGACAAGATTAATAAGTTGGACTTTCTCAAAATTTAAAGCCTTTGTCCTTCAAAGGACACCATCAGGGAAAGACAACCCACAGACTGGGAGAAAATATTTACAAATCATGCATCTGGTAAGAGACTTGTATCCAGAATATATAAAGAACTCATATACTTCAATAATAAGAAAACAATCCAATTTTAAATATGCAAGTGATTTGAATAGACATTTCTACAAAGAAGATCTACAAATGGCTCAATAAACATGCAAAGTGATTTCCAACGTTATTAGCTATTAGGGTAATGAGATACCACTTCACACTCACTAGGACTGTTATAGTCAAAAAGACAAGTGTTGCTGAGTAGGCTAAGAAATTGGAACAGTCGCACATGACTGGTAGAAGTATAAAATAGTGTGGCCACTTTGGAAAACAGTTGGGCAACTCCTCAAAATGTTAAATATAAAGCTACCATATTACGCAGCAATTCCACTCCTAGGTCTATACCCCAGAAAAACAAGAACATACGTCCACACAAAAAACATGCATACAAATGTTTATATCAGCATGATTTACCATAGCCAGAAAAGCAGAAACCACTCAAAGTTCCATCACCTGATCAATGAAGAAACAAAAAGATCACACATCCCTACAATGGAATATTATTCGGCCGTAAAGAGGAATAGCATACGTAGGTAATTGCATCACGATTGGCTTTAACATAGGTGAATTTCAAAAAAGTATGCTACGTGAGAGAGGCTAGTCACAAAAGAGCACATATTGTGTGCTTCCATTTCTGTCAAGTGACCGGAATAGTCAGGTCTACAGAGGCACAAAGTAGGTTAGTGGTTGGCAGGGGGACAAGGGAGTGAGGGTAGGTGAGGAGGAGGAGGAGGAATGGCTGCTAATGGGTCCAAGGTTCCTTTTGGGGGATGATGAAACATTTGAAACCTAGATTATGGGCAGCCCGGGTGGCTCAGCGGTTTAGCAACACCATCAGCCCAGGGTGTGATCCTGGAGACCCCAGATTGAGTCCCATGTCGGGCTCCCTGCACGGAGCCTGCTTCTCCCTCTGCCTGTGTCTCTGCCTCTCTCTTTCTCTTTGTGTCTCTCATGAATAAATAAATAAGCTCTTAAAAAAAAAAAGAAAGAAACCTAGATTATGGTGATGGTCACACGCTGGGCACATATAATAAAGGTCGTGCACATAGGTGAACTTTATGGAATGTACGTTATAAGTCAATAAGGTTGTTTATTAAAAATAGCCGTTTATAAGGGGTACCAAAACCATTCCTGTGAAAGGGACAATCATGAAATAATAAAGATCCGATCGATTTGCAGAGGCCAAACATCTCTGCCCCTAACCAGGGCATTTTGAGAGGCGTGACTGTTCCTCGGGGTGGGAGGTGGTGAAAGTTTCATCACCATCTGCCATCCCCAACACAACCAACTCAGTTCCCTGCAGAGAAACTGGCATTTGGCTCGTTTCAGACCTTGAACTCAGACTCTTCCCGGACCTGATCAAGTCCCTTCCCCTCTTGTCAGCTTTGTATTTTGCATGAGGTTATAACCCCTGGGGAGGGATGCGGCCGGTCCTTCCTCTCCCTTGGATGCTCCAGTGACACCCACGTTCACAGCCCTCTTCCTTCCTCCTCTTAGTGCTTAAATGACTGAGCACCAGCCGCACTAGATGGGCTGCAGGGAACACCCAGGTTGCCCCTCGGCAGCAGCCCAAGAAGCCACGTTGTGCAAGAGCTAATCAGACTTGACCAGGCAGAAAGACGGGGTGGGGGGGGGGGAGCCCTGATGGGCAAAACAAAAGTGGCAGGTGAGCAACCTGCTTGGCTGCTACTTAAAAGTAAGACAGATTCACTAACTAAGCAATTTAAAACCACAGGGGAGGAAGGAGGCGTGCAAATGAGCTGGCTAAGCCACCTTAACCGTTGCTGTCGCCAAACACGACTGCCACTGGGCGGTTCACAGGACGCTCAGAGAGCACGAGCAGCGCCAGGCCACGGGGGAGGCGTGTGCACATGTGCACACTGAGTCATCTGCTAACCAAATCCGGTTTCGAATAGCATCATCGATGCGATACTCCAGAGCCCGGATTGCATAAATGTAATAAAAATGCACAAAGTTGTTACCCGCACAAGGTTGCAAGCGCGGCTTGAAGTTAGCTAAGGCCGCCCAAAGCTAGCGGCACGTGGGATGAAAAGCTAATCTGGTATTTCTTCCATCGAATGGGATTCCCTATTTTGAAAAAGCAATGACACAGCCCAGAAAACACTTTGCTCTTTATCGTGTCCGGGTCCCTTCGGCCCACACGCTCAGGTCGAGGCTGTGGGCATCAGGAGAAGGGTGAAGCTATTGTCCAAGAATTTAATAGATCTGCGCACGTAAGGTATGCTGGATGTCCTCGTCCTGCCCTCAGCCGGGGACCCCTTCCCAGGCACCCCCAAGGAAATTTATGTCCCAGACAACAGGCCACATCTGGGTTGGTTTTATCCACCCCCCCCGGGCTTCTTCTCCCCAAGAAATCGTCGGAGAGCTCTTGGACAGTTGTGTCTACACGGAGTCTGCGGCTAAGTAAGTGACCAACCCTTAAGCATCACGACACCCTGTCCCTTCCATCTTTCTCTGCTCCTTCTTTTCACAGACTCCCTCGTGAGTCATCTTTTGGCCTGGGAAATAGATTTCATCAGTCCTTTGGTGTTGATGGAAAGATATCTTTTGGTGATCTCATCAGACAGTTCCCTCTTTTGATGAAAATAGGCAACAAAGCAGGAGTGATGCTGGTGGGAGCAGGTGGGGGGGGAGGAGGGAGAAGGGGGTGAGGAGAGAGAAAAGGGGGGGAGGAGGGAGAAGAGGAAGAGGAGCTGAGAGGGAGGACAGACCGACCCTCCAGGGTATGTCAAGACAGGTGGCTAAGGGTCCAGCTTCCCCAAGAAAACAGAAAACAGCACAGCCCCGTAGCTGAGCACATTATAGAGAAAGCTGTACCAGACACCTGTGTAGTCAGGATAGCTGAGTCCTTCTAGAAAGCCTGGCTCATCATTTTGTTTCAGAAGGTATCAGTAGTCCCGCGCGGAGCTCCAGTTATTTTGAAATAACCACGACCCGCAGTCTATTTCCCAAACTATTAGGAAGACAGGAATTCCGTTGTCTGCCTCAGGCTCCTCCCCACAGTCGTGAAACAAGGACAGAAAAGAGGATGACTCCAACCTCAGCGAAGTTGAGAACTTGGCATAAATGTTTAATAAAACACAACGTGTCGACCACACTTTGAGGCCACAGGACTAAAGGAGAGAGATGCTGTTTCCTTAATCCTCGAATTGTATCGCTGCTTGTTCAAAATAGTAGATGTTGATCTAGCTGTATTCGAAGGAGGGGCCAAGTTCAGGGTCGCCCCACTACTCTGCCCTCCTCACTCTCCCCCCATAATGTTTCCTGAAAAGTTTTAGGTCTGTACGTTGCTCATTTTCGTCTCTCTTCTCCACCTCTCTCCCTCCTGTCTCTCCAGCTGTAAAGATTTCTTAGGTACCCAATTTTATTTTATTTTTTAAGAGATTTTATTTATTTACTCATGAGAGACAGGAGAGAGAGAGAGAGAGAGAGAGAGAGAGAGAGAGAGAGAGGCAGAGAGACAGGCAGAGGGAGAAGCAGGCCCCATGCAGGGAGCCCAACGTGGGCCTCGATCCTGGGTCTCCAGGATCACGCCCTGGGCTGAAGGCAGACGCTTAACTGCTGAGCCCCCCAGGTGCCCCTTAAGTGCCAAATTTTAAAAGTGCCCTTGACATAACCTGGATGGTTTTAGAGCATCACTAAGCGTTGAGTGTGGCCCAAAGAGGCTGCCTACGAAATGGTAGTACTATTGTGGTGTCACACAAATAATGACCAGAAATTAAGTGTGTTATTTAGTTACAACCAGGGGCACCTCACATGTGCAATTCACAGCTGTAGGAAATAGTTTTCCCCTTAAATTCCATAGAACAGGGGCACCTGGGTGGCTCAGTCGGTGAAGCGTCCGCCTTGGGCTCAGGTCATGATCACAGGGTCCTGGGATCCAGCCCTGCATCTGGCTCCCTGCTCAGTGGGGAGTCTGCATCTCCCTCCCACTACCCCTCCACCCCATTTGTGCGTTCTCTCTCTCTCTCTCTGACTCTCTCAAATAAATAAGCAAAATCTTTTTTTAAAAATTCCATAGGACAGAATTTTTCTTGAGATTTCATTTTTTAAAGAAATCTTACAGCAAGTTTGGGCTCAAACTCACAACCCCAAGATCAAGAGTCACATGCTCTACCGACTGAGCCCACCAGGTACCTCTCCGCCCCCCCCCCGTACCCGCCCCCTGCAAAGAACAGAATTTAATGCAAGGTGCATGGTGGCAGAGAGGGTTGGACTTATGAAAGGCCACTACCCACACTGACTAAGGCGGTTCCTCCCCAGCGCGCCTACACCTGAACATCCTGCCCCCTGCCCACCCTACCTCCACCTGAGCCCCACGGCAGCCCCTGGGTACCAGGAAGCCCCCACTGTGACCTTTCTATTAGGTCAAGTCCCAAGAGCCCTCTGCCACGGTAGAAGGGGTTCACACTCAAGCAGAAGTCTCCCACTGCCACCACCGCTACTTCACATGCCTCTTTACTATTTGATTTAAATCCCCACTTGAAAATCGCTCCAGTAGCCAATATCGTACCGGAAATGCTGTTTATGTCACAAGGGAGAGAAAGAGACACACGACGGAACTCCAGACTGACTCAGATCAAAATCTTAAAAAGTGCATTTAGGTAGTGTTGTATCGGCCACGGGAAGCTTCCCGGTGATGCTGAGGTTGGATCCAGTAGCTGTTTGCCTCCGTGCAGAGGTCAGCAAAGCTGCTCCAAGTCTTAGATTTAGTAAATGGCAAGGCCAGGGTTGGACACTGGGGCTCCCTCCCCTCCTTGGCCCACCCACATCTGTGAATGCTACCTGAGTGCCAGCCACACGGCTCAGAGGTGACAGCAAGGCAGGCCAGCCGCCCTTTCGAAGGGCCCTTGGACCGGGGAGCCTGGCCAGGCCCTGCACCTTGGAGTTTGAATCTTGAAGGGTGTCAGCAAAGCTGTCTGGGAAGGCAAAGAACACCCTTCCGGAGTCTATGGCAGGATATCTGAGTCTTGGAGCCTTTCTAGAAGACTCCAGGCCTGCTCTGCTTCCTCTAGTACAGAGTGAATGGTGCCCCTGGAAGCCATTGGTCCTTGTTCACGCAGCACTCATTCACTCACTCACTCACTCATTCATTCACTCACTCATTGCCCCTCCTCCTGGGGCATGAGCTCCATATGCACAGGAATCCCGCGTACTGGGCTCACTGATAAATCTCAGCACCTACTACAGCGCCTGGCACATTGTGAGCTCAGAATAAAACTATGCTGAATAAAAACACAGATCCTATAAGCTTCCCCTACTTTGACCGAGTTACATCTCGCCAGCACATACGTGGAAGGCCGTGGGCTGAGTTCTGGAAGACAAGGAAACCCGGGGGAGGAAGCTGCCCCAGAAGGGGGCCCTCTCTGTGCTGGGGGGCTGGGGCCCAGGCCACAGCTTAGCACTACCAGCCGCCCTTCAAGATAACCACTGAAGAGAGGGGAGCAGCTGATTATAGTGTAACTTGGCATTTCTTTGTGTTTTTTAAAATCCCTAGATACTCTTTTGAGGCAAAACTCAATTTCGATGTTAAAGCAAATGTATACCGTGATTTCCAAACCGAGATCCCAAAGGCAGCTGGTGCCACCAGATCCTGGTTACAGCCTCTGGCCCAAACGCTCAGCTAGAGGCTCCTCATTGAAATATCGCACACAATAACATATGAACCCCGAGACTTTGGGGCCTGGGGATGGGGTCCCGGGCTGCCTGCACAGTGGACTTGGCTTCTCAGTGTCTCCACAGTTGCAAAGGAAGGCAGGAAGGAGGGAGAGAAGGGCAAAGGGAAGGAGAAAGGACAGAGGTTGCGGAGTCGGTTAGCGGGGAGTTGCTTTAAGTGGTGGGTATAATTTGTTTTATTTTTATTATTTTTTAAAGATTTTATTTATTTATTCATGAGACAGTGAGAGAGAGAGAGAGAGAGGCAGAGACACAGGCAGAGGGAGAAGCAGGCTCCTCACAGGAAGCCCGGATGGGGACTCCATCCCAGGACCCCAGGATCACGCCCTGAGCCGAGGGCAGATGCTCAACCGCTGAGCCACCCAGGTGTCCCCATAATTTGTTTTAACCTAATAATTAAACACACACACACACACACACACACACACACACACAAAACCCAGGTTCTCTAAGGTGTTTGACAAGTACAGAAAAACTGGGTATCAGGAGCTTTATTTTGATAAAGTTTAGAGACTATTATTTGGTATAATCCCAGTTTTTAAGCGTATCATGGAGTGTATTTTATTTATTTACTTACTTAGAAAATGCTTCCAGCAGTTCTCTGGTAGCAACGACAAGAGGTGCCCTCAGAGCGGACCTCTGTTTTGCCGGTCCCTGGAGGCAGTGGTGTCCTGGAGCTGGCGGGACTCCCACGAGCAGAGAGTCCTGACGGTATGAATCGATTCCCAGCTCCAAGTCCAGGGGCATCACCTTAGTAGGTTGAAATTGGCCACAGTAAGGGTATTTGCATCACACAAATTGGCAAACAAAAAATCAGGGCTTTTTATTTTTTCAGAGGCTGGGGGTTAAACATTTTCTCAACCCGTTACTGCTTGAGAGGTCTTAGGAATAATAGAAATATAGGATGGTGACCATCCATGGTCCTGGAGAAAGGGTGTAACTGCTCTACCTTTTGTGGAGCTTTGTGAAGGCTCCCTGGCCCCCTGCCAAACTGGAGGATTGTGGGGACACACAGATCGATAATCATAAAGTGTCCAAACTCCTCTGGGTGAGAAGGTACTGGGATGCCCCACCCTTGCTTCCTGAATTCAAGTTAGGAACACTTGTTAAGAGAATCATGGTGTGATCCCAAGCGAGACCCGGTATTAGCAAAAGCCAACAAGGTCATGAGAAAGAAATTACCCTGAGGAAAGGGGCTAGTTGAGATCGGATCCAGGCTCAACACAAAGGCCTTGGGGGTTTGGTGGGGACTATATAGTTTCCCCAACTGTGTCATTCCTCAGCCGTGTCATGCTTTGAAAATCCATGACGATGAACATGAAGCTAACATATGAGTCACCTCCGTAATGCTTTCAAGAGCACGTGAGTCACCTGTCCAGTAGCACAGAGCTGTCGGTCTTCCAGAACAAGGCTGTCCACGCATCGAGTGGCAGAGGAATGATCACAGCTTTTGGTGCTACTCACGCCTAGACCAGACCACTCTCTCCAAGGAAGCTCTTGAAGCTTTTCTGCCAAAAGCGGTGGTGGGAGGGGAGCATCCTGTAGAACAGGATTCCAGAGGAAGACACTGGGCCTCACGCTAAGGGGGCTGTATGGGTGCTGAGGCGATCACACGGAAAGCCGAGAACCTTTTGTATGTATGTACAGAGGGAAATATATTCAAGGAGTAAGAATGAATATCACGAGATGCTGGATGGCGGATGATTTCCTTCTTTACACTTGATTTTCTACAGTTATTGACAAAAAGGAGAGCCTGAGCTCATGTGTTCTGCTATTGTAGCAAACACACGCGCGTTCCCCCGAATGGCAGGAAGTTGCTCCCAGACCCAGAGGGTTGTCTTTGAGGGCTGATGGGGGAGCCAGCTGGACGGCACCCTCCAGTTCACATCATGCCAGGATCCACTCCACTCAAAACACAGGGGAGAATGGCGGTGCTGGGACTCAGCTGGGGGCTGACAGTAGGGCTTGGGAAGGTAATGGGCTGTCACCAGCCTCAGCAGGATGGGAAGAGAAGTACAATCACAGCCAAGAACCAGACTCCTAGACACACGCAACACCATGAAGGTCACCTACCCCAGCTGCTCCCAGCAAGTGCCTGGCACTGTATTAAGGGAAGGGAGACCGTGGCTGATCTTTTATCTTTTTCTGAGATTTCTTTCATGTCTGTTCTTGTAATTAAACAGCACAAGGCAAACGCAAGACTGGTCAACAGGTAATAGATAAGATTTCCTCCGAGTATCATTCACAGTAGCGACTCTACAGTCAAGATGAGACTTCTGTGCTGTTTTTTCCTTACTGCATCTCTGCGGGGAAACTTTTTTGTGGGTCTGAGTGGGGAAGGGGGACTGTCCTCCTAATATTAACTTGACTTGAGAGCTGGGTCTGCAACTCCGGAAAGGCGTCCGGAATGCCTGATGTCTGCAGCTCCACCTCCCTGCCTGGCTCCCCCATGCCAATGACAAGCTCCTCCGTGACAGGCAGAGGCAAGGGCAGGAACCAGTCAAGCACAGACTCTAATAACTTTCTCTCTACATGCTAACATGGGATCAATGAGATCTAAATTGAAATGTGTGGTTGAATGGCTTTCTGAAAATGTCCTGCACCTCTGAGTCTTTGCAAGGGTTCAAATCTCCTTCAGGGAAAGGAGGAAAGAGAGTACTCATGTGAATGGCTATTGTGCACCTTGCCCTTTGCAGAGATAACAAAGAGGGGAATGGATTTATCCCACTGATGGAATGGGGAATGGGGCTCAAGGAGACAAAGTGTTCTGCAGAAAGCAGAGTCTGAGAAGCGAAGGCTTCTGTATTCCTCCTTTATTAAGGGTGGCAAGTCCATGGAGCAGGAGCGAGGGACAAGGAGGGGGCATAAAGCAAGGAAAGAGGGAGTGTCAGGTGAGGGTGCAACACGTGGAGAGCACCTGACTGCTTGACCTCATGCCACCCTTCCGGGAAACCACTTAAAAATGCACCTCAGGACCATTCACCTGGGAGGGAGAGAGAGAGAAAAATTACCCATGGGTTCTCATCTCAGGTCGAAGGCCCATTCCATGGGGTATCATCCGCCCTACACGTGCAGGTGTGTAAGTGTGGGTGCCCCATGGGGCTCCCAAACCTCCCATGCCTCTGTGTGAGCAGGGAAGCCCCAAAACAGAAGGCAAGAGGCCTGAGGTGCACGCATGAGGCCGGGTGCTGTCACACGGGTGCTGCATGAAGTTGACAGGAGTCCACGCATAGCTAGCTGGTCACCCCTGCAGCCCCTGGACCCGGAGACGTGGGCTTGTCTCTACCCGGCTAACTCCTACACGTGTTCTAAGGATCAGATCAGATCCTCCTCCTCCAGGAAACCTTCTCTGACAGGCCTCTCTCTCCTCCATCACTCCACTAAATTGATTCACTTAATAATACATACGCTGACAAATTATTCCAGCCAGGAAACGCTTCATTTAAAGGCTTTGGAGTCTATAAAATAAATGACTATTCAGTAAACTAAAAATTCAACAATCCACATGCTGACTTCACTCAACACAGCATATATATATATATATATATATATATATATATATATATATATATGAAACAGTGATTCCACAATTCTTGTTCACTGCGGCAGAAATTGATAGCTATTCCCAAATAGTCATTCCTTCTCTTCTATTGTGATATGGCAATACTAAGGGTTTCTTTGTGGCCTCCCAGCATACATTTCCCTGGGCTCCCTCACAGCAAGGTGCAACCATGGCTCTGGGTTCTGACCAATGGAATGTGAGCAGAAGTGAGTAGGTCACATGCCACATGGGGTCCTCAAAGGGAAAGAGGGAGTGATCTCCTTCTCTTTCTTCACACTGGTTTGAAAGAGGGTGGGCGTTGGGGTGATGGTTCATCTAGGCCCTCATGGACGCGAGCAGCAGCTTTGGGATGGGAGAGCAAGAAGATAGAAGGAGCCTGGGGCCCTTCACCCTGGTGCTGCTCTCCCCACCCCGAATGCTTACACCCAGACAGTTAGGTGAGAAAAAGGTCTATATCATTCATTCGTTGCCTAAAAGAAAAAAGCAGTGTTGACTGTTGTACTGTGTACTTAGGAGTTCCTAAATTCTAGGGACTCAGAGTGGGGATATGGAAATAAGACATGTAGACCCAATCTAAAAGAAGCTGTTAGTCTAGTGAGGAGGAGACTATTAAAAAAAAAAAAATCATACACCCCCCCAAACACACACACACACACACACACACACACGCACCACGCACAAGAAGTGTGACATGTTCTAAGAGGGAATTAACTGAAGGTGCTATGGGAGTGCATGGGTAGGGCTTCCTGAAGGAGGTAGTGTCCATAAGGACTTCTAAACAACACAAGGGAGTTGGCAAAGCCTGAGAAATGAAGGGAACAGCAGAAACAGAGACAGCAAGGCCAGAGAGAGCATGGTGCCATCAAGTAGCAAGGCGATGCTAAGCACTTAGGGGCGTGGGGTCTGTGGTCAGACTACATGGGTTCAAACCCTAGTCTAACACTTATTAGATACATGACCTTAGGTGAATTACTTAAACTCTGGGTATCTCCCTCCTGGAGTTGTCATCAGGATTAAATGAGATGACCCATGTAAAAATCCTTAGCATGGTATTTGACTCATGGTACAGAACAGGCTCAGTAAATATTAGTTTAAAAAAGGAAAAGCGGGATCCCTGGGTGGCGCAGTGGTTTTGTGCCTGCCTTTGGCCCAGGGCGCGATCCTGGAGACCCGGGATCGAATCCCACGTCAGGCTCCCAGTGCATGGAGCCTGCTTCTCCCTCTGCCTATGACTCTGCCTCTCTCTCTCTCTCTGTGACTATCATAAATAAATAAAAATTTAAAAAAATAAAATAAAAAAAGGAAAAGTGGGGGGGGAAATAAAAGTGAGGACACCTGGGTGGCTCTGTGGTTGAGCACCTGCCTTCAGCTCAGGGCGTGATCCTGGGGTCCCAGGATCGAGTCCCACATCAGGTTCCCTGCATGGAGCCTGCTTCTCCCTCTGCCTGTGTCTCTGCCCCTCTCTCTTTCTCTGTGTCTCTCATGAATAAATAAATAATATCTTTAAAAAAAAAAGAAAAAGAAAAAGATGCACTTAGGTATGACTGGAACCCAGAAGACAAAATAAAGAGTGATCAGAGAGGAGGCTAGAGGGATCCCTGGGTGGCGCAGCGGTTTGGCGCCTGCCTTTGGCCCAGGGCGTGATCCTGGAGACCCGGGATCGAATCCCACGTCGGGCTCCCGGTGCATGGAGCCTGCTTCTCCCTCTGCCTGTGTCTCTGCCTCTCTCTCTCTCTCTCTCTGTGACTATCATAAATAAATAAAAGAAAATTTAAAAAAATAAATAAAAAATAAAAAAAAGAAACTGAAGCATTTAAAAAAAAAAAAAAAAGAGAGAGGAGGCTAGAGGGATAGTCCGCGACCAGATCATCCGAGAGTTTGGGCTTCATGGTGAAGCCTAAGGGATTTTAAGCAGGCAGCTGACCCGGTCAGATCAACTTCTGCCTTTGAGGGCTCAGTTTGACAGCAGAGTGACACATGGGTCAGAAGGGGTCAGGCCTTCTTTCTAAGTGAATCTCAACTTTGCACAAAGGGAAGCATTGTTCCGCACATTGCACCCCAGATAAACATTTTTGTGAATTGTAGATGGTGAAATGGGTGGCCTGAGTTGTACCCACAGATTACCTACCCGGTAATGACAATTCACAACTCCGTGTGATGGAGGCTCACTGCCTCGTCTCTGCTTAAAAGGAAGGCTTATTATTGCCTTTGCTGTTATTATTCTATGATAGCCTAAATTCCCACTTCCTGTCTTGCTAGGAAAAATGCCCATGGTCAGATGACCAAGAATATCATTTTCCACCCGAGTGGGGTTAAACCATTGCAAAAGGCTCCCTCATATGCAGGGGTAAATTCACGGAAACTCTTCTTAGGATGAAACTTAACTTACTGGGTAGTCTGATTTTTCCAGGCCAGCATATGAGAAAAATACTCAGGACTTTGCCCTCTTGTTTACATCCAGAAGACCCAAGTGCATTGACCAGACTCCTGGGAGCAGTGCCCTCCTGTTGGGGGGATTCTCTGAAAGATTTCTACCTGGTATTGGATCACCCAGGCCCCGTCATGTAATGATTTTCATCCCTTCAGAAATGACAAGTACCAATAAAATTGTGATTCTTCCTTAAAGAATAATAAAGAATGCCGAATAAGGATCTACACACTTTCCTGTAAAGTATCTGCAGTCTGCACTGAGGGAGCATAAATAACTATGCAAATCCTTGCTGGAGGGTAGGAAGTAGTTTCTTCCCCCAAATAAAATCACCATGAATCAAGATTTAATGGGATTTCCTCATGGGTAGTAAGTACAAGCAAATTCACCAAAATCCTAAAGCTTCCCAGGAAAGACAATAAAAAGCACTAAAATACCACCTCCATTTTCTGGAAGGGGAACCAGTGCAGAGCCTTAGCTCCAAAGGCAACCCTTTGGCCTTCGGATTACACGTTTTATAAATCATGGTGAGCAGTCACTAAAGATGGTGTGAAATACACCAGGTGGCGTGTACAACCCGGGAACTCGCTGCCTCTGGAAGGGGACACTCATCCTTAAAGTATTGCCTTTTGATCTCCCAGCCCCGTCCTATCTGAAATTCTAACTTTTTCTACAGGAATTCAGTCTCTGAATTGCTAGAGACTGGGTCTTGTCTCCTCATTAGCAGGGGCAATCTCCTGTTGTGTCACATGCATGGCTAACGTCCCATTATGGCTGCTCCATTACTTAGCTTTAATTATTCTAAATTAGTGTTTTCTCCTGGCACACCAAGAAGGGAGGAGCAAAACCTCGTCTCACTCTTTGAATGTCTCATCTATTCCTCACCTTCAAAACATTCCAGACACAGGTGGCATAGCTACCCAGGACTCTAATTGCCTTTGACAAAACAAAGCATTGGCAGTGTGACCTTTTGGAGGTGGTGAACAATGAAAATGACACAAATCTGGTTGATTCCAACATCCCTTTGTCTTGAGCTTACCAAACCTTTCAATGATTTCTGCATTTGAAAGCAGAAATTGCTCATCCACAGATTGGGGGAAGCTTCAAGATTATTGTTATAGTTCTTCAATGTCAGCTACTAGAAGAGGAAAATGCCCAGAATATGCATATGTAGATTCATCCCACCTCCGAGTTATCTCTGAGGAATTCATGATTTATTATACGCTGCCACCGTATTGAAGTTAATTACGTACATGTATTATTTCTTCTACTAGACTGGAAAGGCTGGGAGGGCAGAGATAACATCTATTGCTTCTTTACTTTTGGGAACAGGCCGAAAAATATAATCACGTGTACACAAATTCACACACACACACAAATGCACAAACACACACTACATACCTCACAGCCCAGCACAGTGCCTTTCCTCCGACACTCTTCAATTATTAAAAACAAAACAAAACAAAAAATGAGCTCAAAGACGTAATGAGAAAAACGAAGTATAAAATTGTCCATTTGGGTTGTTCCTAATATTATCAAATACAGCCATATGGAGATCTCTGCATAAAAAGGAGCTAGATAGGGGATCCCTGGGTGGCTCAGCGGTTTAGCACCTGCCCCTGGCCCAGGGCATGATCCTGGAGTCCTGGGATCAAGTCTCACATCGGGCTCCCTGCATGGAGCCTACTTCTGTCCCTGTCTCTATCTTTGTGTCTCTCATGAATAAATAAATAAAATCTTAAAAAAAAAAAAAAGGGAGATAGAAAACACCGAAGTGGTAACAACACTTATTCCGAGGGGTAGAATTTTATTTGTCTTTATTCACAGTGTGTCCGAGGGGTTGTGTGGCATTTTGGGGGGGTTTCTTGTGTGTGTGTGAAGAATATGTATGATTTTCGTAATCAGAAAAAGTTTCGTTCTAAAAATATTTCTGTAACAAGCATTGTATATCGAAAATGTTAAAGGGGTCCGTGTGTAATTTTCAAGATGCTCAAAGTATCTAACTTTGCCACACGGGCATGTGATTGGAAGGAGAAAGGAGAATAAGAAGATCCAAATTATGTTGCCTTCTTAACACGACTGGATAGACCATGTGAGGAAGACCTCCCGCCACCAGCCCCTCAACACAAAGCTCCAGAAGCTCCAAAGTACCTATGAGTCTGGGTTCCTACCGACAGAGGCCTAAAGTCCTGATACTGGTCAGGTGATGAGACTCGATGAAGAATATAAAGTAAGGACCCCCCGGGGCCAGAGTCCCCACCCCACCCCACCCCACTAGCACTTGTGGATTCCTGCAAATCCCAGAAAACTCCCCAGCAGCTCAGTTCATGAAGGCACCCTTCCTTGCCAGGCTACAAGCTTTGGTGAGCCTGGGACTGGACTCAGTCCCCTCGGTTGCACTCTGGCACCTTCCTACAGGGCACAAACTGGCCCCCTACACAGAGACCTGGCCGGAGAGCCCCCTGGCGGTGGCCAAAGAAGCAAGACATCTGGAAATGCTGAGAACCTACACAGAACTGTAGATTGGCCATCTTCACATGAGTGTGTGAGCCTTGCAGGTAGACAGAGACCTTCCCAGAAGCACCAGGGTGGGCACGGATCATTTTAAGGCACCAGATTTCCAGACCCTGTGCTGGCTTATGTCCTCTGCAAAAACCTATCCTCCTAGGGCAGGAGGGCTGCGCTCACAGTAGCTGTCTTCCACGCTATCCCTCACCCATCCCAAACCTAATGGTTGTGTGGCCCCAGGGTATAAAAACCATCCAAGCTATAAAAGGGATGTCTTTTTAATGAACCAGGAAGGAATCTATAACCCGTCCCATCTTTCTCCATGCGGTACCTCATTCTGTTAAAGGCGATGCTGGGCCTTGTAACAGGCGGGCTGGTGTTGGGGGCTCTAAATTCAGAACAGAGAAAGCCAATGGCTCACGAATTCTGTTAAATATAACTGTCATTTTTAAATGCAACTGGGCATTTTGGCTTGTGTTGAGATGTTTATAAATTAAAATACAGGCACCCCCCCCGCCCCACTTTTCAAAAGTTTGAATCACACTACTTCACTTTTATGAAAGGCTCACATCTGTACTTGTGTTTGCTAATGAAAAGAAATCCGAAGAGGATTTTCACTTTTATGAAAAAAGGCAATAAGCTAAATAAATAAATAAATAAATAAATAAATAAATAAATAAATAAATAAATATTGCTTTCAATGTTTGCTCTGGAGAAGCTGTCCTAGAGGCAGTGTGCACCCCAAGCAGCAAGAGTGGCCTCATCAAACTCCTTCTCTGGACCCTACACTCAGCATCTCAGCATCAGGCCACCAGAGCTTTGAACTGTCTGTGAACATCTGTGCTTTATGTCAATTGATTTTGTGCATCCATTAGGAAGATGTGTCGTAAGGTATCAGAAAAGTCCAAGAGAGGTTATTTTGGGGATTTAGAAATGCTTAAAAAAATTTCCACATAAATTAATGGTAATCAGTCTTCAACTCATGCCATTTTAGCTTAGGAAAGATTTCATAGGAACACTCTACTTTCAGATGGGGGTGGGGGGTCTATATATGGTAGAGTGAAGGGGGAAATAATTTTTACTTCACAAGTCTCCATCTCTTTTGTTTTAAGGGTTCTTTTATTTTTATTTTGAGAGAGAGTGAGCAGGGGGAGGGACAGACAGAGAATCTCAAGCTAGACCCCCTGCTGAGCGTGGAGCCTGATTCAGGGCTCTCTGTCTCTCGACCCTGAGATCACAACCCGGGCCAAAATCAAGTTTGATGCTTAACCAACTATGCCATGGAGGTGGCCCAACTTTTGTTTTAATTTATAAACATTTAATTTCTTATCATGGAAATTTCCAAACATATACAAAAATAGAGAGCACAGCTATTACAACCCTCAGGCACCCATCACCCAGCGTCACCAATAACCATCATCTTGCCAACCTCATTTCACCTGTTTCTCTGCACACACTTTGTTAGCGTGGGAAAAATATTTTGAAGCAAATCCCATACCTTATATATCATCCATCTTACCCATAATGATTTCTGTACACCCCTCCACAGATACCTCTCTATATACCTTTCTATAAATGTAATCACAGTGCCGTTCTCACACCTAACAAAAATATCATTATCATTATATATCCGGGTCATGTTTAAATTTTCCTAATTGTGTCAAAAATATCTCTTTTTTTCCAGCTAGTCTGTTGGAATCAGGATCCAAACAAAATGCACACATTGTTTTTGACTGCGTAAACATCTATTTTAACCTGCAACATTTCCCTCTCTTATTTTTTTAATCCCTGCCATTTATTTAAAGAAATGCTTCATTTGTCCTAAAGAATTCCTTTCAATTTTATAGCTACCTAGTATTCCATTGTGAGTGTGCACCAGAGTTAGTCAACTAGTCCTTTATTCATTGACACATGCACTCTTTGCATCTACACTTCTAGGTTAGTTCTCCAATGAAGGATTTCTGTGTGTGTGTGTGTGTGTGTGTGTGTGTGTGTGTGTGTGTGTGAATTTTCTTATTTTTGCCAGTGAATCTTTAAAATGGATTTCTAAAAGTAGATAGCAAGGATAGTGGGTAAATGTAATGTGTATGTAATATTGCTAGATTTTGTCAGATTCCCTCCATGGGGGCTATACCATTTCACATTCCTCCCAGCAATGAAAAGAGTTGGCTTCCTCAGGGACCTGTCAATGGAGCTAACATTTGACTTTTTGCAGTTTTACATCTTAGGAGAATGGGAGGGGTTTTTTTGTTTTGTTTTTTTTACCTTGAGTTTTGTTTTTAGCCATCCATCTCAAGAGGTGGCTGTTCTATGTCACTAGCACTTGGAGTGTGTGTCCCCTTAACTCATCATAGCCATTGTGAAGCCAGTGTCCCTTTCTCTCTCCTGAACCCCTAGCTCTGAATCTCATGATTCATCATTTTCATCACCTACTGACCCATCGCACACCCCTGGCCCTGGCCTCTCACCTCTCCGGAATTTTCACATCCCTCAGGGTGGTTTTACTTGCATCTCCCTTGTTTTGAATGAAGCAAAACATGTTTTTCTTAAGATTATAAGCGATTTGCAATTCTTTTTCTGTGAACTCTTTGTTCCTATCTCTTGTTCTTTTCTTCCCCCTTTATCAGCCCATCTATTTTCAAAGAATGAATCATCTAAGGGAGAATGCCATGAAAGCAAAGCAAAGAGATCATCAATTAGAATTTCTGGATGCTAAAAATAACTTTTCTTCATGTATTTAAACACAAGCAAATATTTTCTGCTCTTCTCCATACTCATCCTTAAAACATGTCATTAGCTGGTAAGAAAAGCAACTTTGAGCAGCCAAAGTGGTGAAGTTTAGTGATGCTGATTCTTTTAAATGTAACAAGAATATTTTCTAGCTTTGTCAGATTTTTAAGACACATTGGAATTAACCTTTAGATAACTTTTTCTTTTTTTAAGATTGGTTGGTTGGTTGATGATTGATTCATTGGTTGATTGGTTTTAAAAAGAGAGTACAGGGGGTGGGGGCAGAGGGAGAGGGAAATCTTAAGCAGACTCTATGCTGAGTACGGAGCCCCATGTGAGGCTCGAGCTCACCATCCTGAGATCAGACCTGAGCTGAAACCAAAAGCTGGATACTTAACTGACTAAACCACCCAGGCAGTCCTAGATAACATTTTCTTAGATTCAGGAACAGTCCAGTTAAAAACATATTTTATTATATGTCAAGAAACATTTAATCAGAGTAAAATTTCATTTTTCTTTTAAAAAAAAATTATTTCAGAGAGAGAGAGAAAGAGAGTGTGTATTCAATGGCGAAGGGCCCAGGGGGAAGGAGAGTGAAACCCAAGCTAACTCTGAGCCCTGAGCCAAAGGAGTGTTGGGGGCTAGACCCCATGGCCTTGAGATCAGAACTGAGCAGAAACCAAGAGTTGGACATTTAACTGGCTGAGCCACCCACTGGTACTATGTTTTTGCAACTGGGCATGAGCTGACCTTCTTACTTGTCATGTTCCAGTTGCCTCAACTGATCATGGTTCCTTGCCACGTGGGGTGGATAAGTCAATTCTATGAGGTCCATGTGACTTAAACAGTTAGCTCTTTGTTTTTGTTATCTAGCTTACAAGCTTTTTCTCAGGAATTATCATAATATCTCTTGAAATGTGTGGAGTTCAACCAATTGAATCCTATTGCTATAGCAAGACTCCTTCTTCTCCCATCTACTTAAATACATGAATCATGTTCTCAATTCTTACATCAATTAAAATAAAATTGGGAAATAGTTGCTGATAAACTGTGCCTCATTCTGGAAGTAAACAATATTTATCCAGATAATAAATATCCAGATTTATCCATTAATTAATTTTTAAAATCATATTGTTTACTTCTAAAACAAGTTTAATTTTTCTTTAGTAGGATTCTTTAATAATATTATAAATTTTCTTTAGTAGTATACATTTTATCAAAATTTATAATACATTTATATTATTTTGATTAATTCAACACTAAAGGATAATAGTGATAACCTCATATAAATAATTATTTTAATATTTAGAGCCTTAAGTTTCCAAAGATCATGGAAAATAAAATGAAAAATAAAACTTTAATTTACATACATAAATTTGTTGCAGAAAATACAACAGAGTAATCAATAAAAGACTTTTAAGCATAAAAATACGTTAGAATAAAATTGTGCAGCATAAATGGAATGAAAATACATGTTCAAGGGGAAAAAGTAAAAAAATGTCCTGCTTTAAATGTTACGGAAGAGCTTCTATAGGAAAGAGAAGTGTCTTCCTGTATTTTTAAAATGAGGATGGGGGGCGGTGCCTGGGTGGCTCAGTTGGTTAAGCATCTGACTCTTGATTTTTGGCTCAGATCATGATCTCAAGGTTGTGAGATCGAGCCCTGCACAGACTCCATGCTGGGTGTGGAGCCTACTTAGATTCTCTCTCTCCTTCTCTTCTCTCTCCAAATAAAAAATAAAAAAAAAAAATAATGATAGTGGACATCAAATCATTGCAATATTTAGATTCCATTGGGTAGATGTAAAAGATTATTTAGATTCCATTGGGTAGATGTAAAAGATCAATACATCAGTTTTAATTACAAGTAATAATTACTACGTGCCACAAATTATATCCTTTGCTATTATGGAAATCTATAATGAAAAATTTTAGATGTCAACTTCCAAGTGTTCCAAGTTTGTTAAAGAAATTTGTTTGTGTATCTAAGCAAAAAATAACAACAATAATATCAGTTAAAACTTTCTGAGTCATTATTACTTAACAGACACTATACTAAGCTTTCTCGTAATTTAATAGCCTCGGGGCAACTGTGTGAAATAAGTATTACCCTCATTTCATAGAAGAGGAAACTAAGGTGTGAGAGGTATCATGTCTTCTGCAGTGTGCTTTAAAATAGTTCAACATAGAGTGTGCTATAAATGTGTGTGTTAGTTTAGGCTACACCCTTGTGATAGTCATGCCCTAATCAGGAATATACACTCCAGGGGTGGTTTGCTGGCATTTAATCAAAAGGCCCCACTCCAGAGGGGGCTACTATAAGCTCCTCAGCTATTTTTATCTCTAACCACCACTTGAAGTTTTTTCATTAACATAATGGACAACGAAATGAGTTTCCATTAGTAAACTTAACAGTTTGTTCAACGTATGTGGATAACTAAAATAAAGACTCCATTTGGGCAAATGGCAAAGAAACTCAACCCTTATCAATGACCCCTAAGGCTAATCAAGCCTTGTACTAGGTCCTGTGCCCACTTGCTGATTCCAGAGGAGTCCTGGTTGACTGGTTCCAACAAAATGGTTCGCAGAATCCTGCCACTAGAACATAGCTGCATTTGTCTCAGATGCAACTATTTTTTTTAAGATTTTATTTATTTATTTGACAGAGGGAGAGAGTACAAGCAGGGGGAGCCACAGGCAGAGGGAGAGGGAGAGCAGAGAGCCACACATGGGGCTCGATCCAGGACCCTGGGATCACGACCTGGGTCAAAGGCAGACATTTAACCAACTAAACCACCCCGGCGCCCCTCAGATGCAACTTTTATGCAGAGTCCATTTTGAGGAATCGAATCAAGAGCTGGAATCCATCCAGCCTACTGAAGTGTGCATGTTCCATCCCTTCTTGCTAATGAAGTCAGCGTGAGACTTCTTTTCCTTGCGACTCAGTAATGAGGTTGCAGTGGTTCCCATCGTGTTGGTCCCCACCACCCCAAATATCAAAGGGTACCCCACACCTGGCAGGAGAAGTTGTGCTTTGCCCACCTGGGTTTGGTATATTGGCATACCTTTAGGAAAACCATTTACCCCCACACACCTAGTAGTGACAAACTAGGATTCGAAGCCGGGGATTCTCTGCTCCTAAAACCCATCCTGGATGATCGTCTTCAAATGTCTCCCTCTAGGCAAGTTTGAGGCTTTTCTCCACTTCTGCCAGAAGGAGTCCTCAATCTCTTCAGCTGCATGGACAACTACACGGAACGATATGGAAAATGCAGGTCTGGAAGGAGAGGTAGTTGCGTGACTTACTCTGTTTACATCCTTCATTCCCTCAACTAAGGCCCTGGCCCCCAACGTGAAGAAGCCTAACCAGGGGATGGAGGAGTGTGCCCTTGCTAGTCACACAAACACAAAATAATTGTGGAGTTTTCATCTCTGGACCCCAACTGCCAAGCGTTAACTCTACTTTCCCACTGGGTACCATGACATCCTGAGCAGAGCTGGCTTTCTAGTCATCTGAAGCTATTAGAAAGCCCATACAGCTTATGCCTCCCCATCTTATGAGGCAAAGCTTTTTCCCTTCCAAATACCTAACCAGGCTGTGACTATGGGCGCTGGCATGGGGAGAGGTGGTGGTCTGGGGTCTCTCCTGCTCCCCCCACCCCGACTTTCCTGATGGGAGACCCCACTCCTGAATCACTTCATCTGAGCCCTCAGCACTGTGCCTGGCACCCCTGCAAAGAGACTCTTACTTCTGGGGTCCCTCTCACCTAGTGAGCAGCTCTCTAGACCCTGTGGGAACCCTCACATCCTCCTCTAGCCAGTCAGTGCTGGCCAGCCCCCCCTATCCCACCCTACCTTCTCCAAAGTCCCATTATCCCTCCCTAATTCTTGTTTGCCTTGCTTGGGTAGACAGAGGACAGGTCAACAAGTCCAGTCAAAGTCTATGTCTAATCAAGGACCTCAGATAGTGATTGGCTGAATATTGGTTCCCTGATGTCCATGTCCTATCCCTGGAAGCTGTGAACACGTTACTCTCTGGGGTGAAAGAAACTTTGCAGATGTAGTCAAATTAAGGATCTTCCAATAGGTAGAGACTACCCTGGATGACCCGGGTAAACCCAGTGTAATCCTATTGGTCCCAATGAGAAGAAGGTCAAAGCTAGGAGAAGGCCACATGAAGATGGAACCAGGGTGAACCAGGGTGAGAAGAAATGGAGCCCTGCCCACACCTTGACTTTAGCTGAGATTGACTCAAATTTCCAAAGATGTATAATAATAAACTTGTGTTAAGCTACTAAATTTGTAGTGACTCATTGTAGCAGTAATAAAAAAAAAAAACTAGTAACCCACCCTTCCTGTAGGATCTCCATCTTCACACGTGTCCCCCTTGGGATCCCTTCCCTTGACTTTACAGTTGAGTAGGAATAGCCACGACACCCCCATAAACTCATGGCTCACAACTACAACACTGTCTTTCTCCACTGCCCACCGCCCCCCCCCCAACTCCTCCCCACTGCTGAAGGTCTGTGGCCAATAAGGATGGGAGGAACACTGGCGTGATGGCTGGGGTTAGCTGGTGACTGGTCCTAATTTTTGCCAGTTCCTTGGCATCCTTCTCTGCAGAAAATGGGGAATATACAGCTCCTATGTCTTCAGTTTTGGCCCCAGCCACCAATTCCCAAGACAAGGAAAAGTCCTGCTCAGGATCTTGTTACTTTGGGGATCCGAACCTGAGGCAGTAGGAGGCCACAGCACTTTTCTCTGAAAAAATCTATTGTTCTACAGGATTAGATCCCACTCCCCTCATTCCATATCTGGGTGTCCTTTTTAGGAATTCAGAACTCTGCTTTATGAGAAGATATAAAATATCACCTTGATGGGATGAGCCCTGGGTGTTATACTATATGTTGGCAAATTGAACGTCAATAAAAGAAATAAAAATAAATAAAGTTTAAAAAAAAATAAAGTGTCTGCTTTAAAGGGCAACATGTTGAACCCACCCTTTGGTCTCAGAATCTAAAGGATCAACCAACCATAAGGCCCGGTTTCCTTTTGTGCCTCTGATGCCTTGCTTCACCTTGCATCGGGCCCATAGGAATTAAATCCAGAAATTAAAAGCCAGAGCGCCCAAAGCTATGCAGGGCATGTGCTCAGTGAAATTCATTCTGCCACTAAGGGGGTTTGCTGGGGCTTCTCCTTCACCCTCTGCCTTGCTACTGGTATATCACTTGGGATGTATCCCACTGCAAGTAATAATTAACGTTGCCAAACAGTGGCGCCTATCAGTTGTGGTACATCCACCGCTATGGTCTGAATGTACCCCCCGCAAACTCATATGTTGAAAGCCTAAGGCCCAGTGGGATGGTATTAGGAGATGGAGCCTCCGTGGGTCCTCTCGGTGGAGTCCTCAAGAACGGGATTATTGTCCTTAAAAAAGAAGCTGAGAGACCTCCCTCCCTCCATCCATCACGTTGCGGGGGGGATACAAGGAGAAGAACATGCCCTGGAAGCGGGCCTTCATCCGAACAGGTCAGCGCCCCCGTCTCAGTCAAGCTCTCCACCTCCAGAGCTGTGAGAGGTAAATACCTGCTGCTTATAAGCTCTTCAGTCTGTGATATTTTGTTATAACAGCCTGAATGAACCAAGACATCTGCATAATGGAAAATCACATGGCTGATAAATGGAACGAGGATGCTAAATGCTGAGATGGAACCATCTCTGGGACACGACGGTGGGTGAGAAGCCAGCTGTGCCTAGTGGTGCCATCTGGCTAAGAAAGGGGAAACGTACACCTTTGCTAACATTTGCCCTAAAAACGCTGAAGGACCACCGCAGCAGTGGTTATAGTTGCCTGACAAAGAAGAGGGGACGAGCAGGACAGTACGGAGAAGGACGGGGTGAGAATGAGACCTCTCAACGTGTAACCCTAGATGCTTTTCATTTTGAGACTGATGCATGTATTGTCTATCCATGCATTCTTTAAAAATATATTAAAACCTTTTATTATTAGGATGCTCCTATTTGGGGGATCTAGGTCTTCATCTAGATCCCGGAATTTTTTTTGCATCATTTTTTTTTGCCACTGTTTTCGGTACGTGAAATTATCTCTGAAGCCAGAGTTTTAAAATCTCGGAGATGGTGCCAGAAGGGAGACGAGTAGAAAGACTTAAAAACTAACAGAATAGGAAGCATGAAGTTGCTGAGAGAGGAAATGGGAAAGAGAGGGGGGGGGGTGTAGAAAGTCAAGTGACCAGAGAGAACCAGGGGAGGGCTGATGAAGAAGAAAAGCGGGCCCTCTAGGCTCCTTCGCAAGGGTTCCATTGCCATGTTCCCAGATGACTGCTAAGAAAAGACTCTGCTCCTGCAGGTGCACGAGTGGTTCTTGACAGCCACCCAGGGCTACCGACTTCCAGCTTTGCTTTCCTGCGAGAGGCTTTTCCTCCCTCTCTCGGTTCCCCCAACCGTGGGCAGGGGCCCTGGCTGAGAAGGTAAGGCTGGAGTGCTTGTGGCAGGATTTGATTTCTGCCTTTTAGTTGGAAGCACTTAACCCAGGCTGCAGCTGCTGGCAGGATTCACAGACTTCCCACGCAGGAGGGATCATGCAAATTAAATCCTCTCCCTGCAGGTCAACAAAAATAAAAGCCTTTACTGCAGGTGAAGTGCTTACCCACCCAGGTTCCTGGCCACCAGAGGCCTGCGAGCCTGGCTACAGCAGTGCCCACCAGAAGCCCCCTGGAGGTTTATGGAGGGAAGCCTACAGGGCAGCCGACCCACGGTAGGGCTCACCCCCTCATTCTCAGGACTTCCGTGTGCACCGAGATCGTGCTAGCCCGCTCCCAGCCTCAGCCAGTCTATGGGAGTGCCCAGAAGAGTGATGTGAGCATAGTGACAGCATCCAGACAGTAGAAACCAAAAGCACAAAAAGGGTTCACGGTCCTGACACCCTGTATACAGATTTCTTTAGCTCTAACCCTCAAAGTAATCGCCTTGGTTTAGTTTGGGGTCATTTTTTCCAGAGGAAACTTGGTAAGGTTGTATTTGTCGTCTTCTTGAATAATGGGGTGGCAAAGGTGGCAGCGGAGGGTAGGATCATTAGAGACTGGGTAAGTTCCAAACCAAGTAGTAATAACTTCTATTTGTACAATCATATTATTTCACACCACTATTTATTAAGCAGTAACTAAATTCTATGCCTAATTAATCTTGTTTAACCATAACAACCAGGGACGCCCGGGTGGCTCGGCGGTTGAGAGTCTGCCTTCAGCTCAGGTCATGATCCTGGGGTCCTGGGATCGAGTCCTACATCGTGCTCCTTGCAGGGAGCCTGCTTCTCCCTCTGCCTGTGTCTCTGCCTCTCTGTGTGTGTGTGTCCCTCATGAATAAATGAATAAAATCTTAAAAAAAAATCCTAACAACGATTTAAAATACTTTTATCCCCAAAAAGTAAGAAAAAGAGGGAAAAGATAAAGTTTAAAGGGTTTAAATCACTGGCCAATACCACTCAGTCACATATGTCACCAAATCTAAGATGCCACTATTAATTTAAGTACTAGTAAGAAAGAAAAAAAAATATTATCAATTAAAGTATGACACGCCATCAATTATGAGACATTTCTCGAGTCAGAGGTGCCACCGGGGAAAGGATAGGGCTCTAGATTCTGCATGCAGTGGCGGGAGGTAGGACCCCTCTGTGCATCTGCTGTCTCCAGGGCCCCTTGTAGAGTCATGATTGAGCTGCTTGCTCAGAACAATCCTGAAAAAGGCACAGATAATTATCCCCATTTTCAGATGAGGAAATAGATTCAGAGCTGGGAAGCGATTTGCCCAAAGTCACACAGCTTGTAACTCAGAGAGAAGTCCTGGCTCCTACTGTAGTAGCTCCTTTGCTGTGTCATGCAGCCTCCATGCACCTCGAGGAATGCCTTTAACTCTTAGTGGCTTCCCCGTGGAATTACCTGAACGAGGACAGAGAACGTGCAGGACAAGATCTCTTCCTATTATATTACAACCCTCGCCGCATTATCCTGCTGACTTCTTTAGTTGTGAGGGAAATGCTGCCCTTCATTCAATTTAATGCACCCAACACTTACCAGGTGTACACGATACACCAGTGGTCACTGTGCCAGACGGGAGATTGGGGCTCCTTCAGTCCACAAACCTCACCGTGAAAACTTGCAAACGTAGGGAAAAATCGAAGAATAGCACAGTGAACTCTCAGATACCTCCATCTACATTGCACAATGATTAGTTACCCTTTTGCCATGTTTGCTCTTTTCTTTTTCTTTTCTGGTTTAAAATATTTTATTTTTTTTAATTCTTTGTTTTTAAAGATTTTTATTTTTTTATATATTTATTTTTTTTATTGGTGTTCAATTTGCCAGCATAGAATAACACCCAGTGCTCATCCAACCAAGTGCCCCCCTCAATGCCCGTCACCCAGTCACCCCATCCCCCCGCCCACCTCCCTTTCTACCACCCCTAGTTCCCCAGAGTTAGGAGTCTCTCATGTTCTGTCTCCCTCTCTGATATTTCCCATTCATTTTATCTCCTTTTTTCTCCCTTTATTCCCTTTCACTATTTTTTATATTCCCCAAATGAATGAGCCCATATAATGTTTGTCCTTCTCCGATTGACTTAGTTCACTCAGCATAATACCCTCCAGTTCCATCCACGTCGATGTTTGCTCTTTCTTAATGTGTATTTTTTTATTTTTATTTTTTTTTACTTATGATAGTCACAGAGAGAGAGAGAGAGGCAGAGGCAGAGACACAGGCAGAGGGAGAAGCAGGCTCCATGCACCCGGAGCCCGACGTGGGATTCGATCCTGGGTCTCCAGGATCACGCCCCGGGCTAAAGGCAGGCGCCAAACCGCTGCGCCACCCAGGGATCCCTTAATGTGTATTTTTGCAAACTAATTGAGCACAAGTGGCCCGCATCATGAGACCTCACCTTAAATATTTCAACGCGCGTCTTCTAAGGGCAAAGATGTCTTTCTATGCAACCGCAGTACCATGCTACTTGCGATGGTCCGTTGTGTGTGTCAGCTTGGCTAGGCCGCAGGTAATTCAACCAAACGTGGACCGCTGCCCTGGGTGCTGCTGTGACGCTCCCTTCCAGATATGACTGAGGCCTGTAGTCAGTGGAGATCCTGGCTCACCTGGTAGGCTCAGTTCCACCAGTTGAAAGGCCTTAGGAAGAGAGCAAGGGCTTTCTTGGAAGAACGAGTTCTACCCCTTGGACGGCCACCCCTCTGCCCCCTGGCCCAGCCTGCCCTTCCTGATGGCCTGCCATACAGATCCTACACTTGCTGCTACCTTTGTCTCTTCGGGCTCGTATAACAAAAAATACCATCAAATGTGTGGCTTAGATACAAGACACTTATTTCATACAAGTTCTGGTGGCTGGGAAGCCCGAGATCAAAGTACCAGTAGAGTTGGCGTGTTGTGAGAACCTGCTTTCTGGTTCATGGACCGACAAGAAGGTGGCTGTGGTGCCCCACACAGCAGAGAAACAAGGGCCTTCTCGGGGTGCTCTGCTCCCATCCATGAGGGGGTTACTATCACGACCTAATCACCTCCCAGAGGCCCCACCTCCAAATACCATCACCTTGGGTGTTTCAACAGATGAACCTTGAAGAGAGGCAAACATTCAGTCGATAGCATCCGCCTGGCTGGCCCTCGCGATCCCATAAGACAATTCTGTGCAATAAATGTCTTCCTGTGTAGCCCTACTCTTCTGTCTCTCTGGTTTAACCCTGGCTAATAGACTACCCAAGAAAATTAACACCATGCCATAGCCTCAACCTTTGTTACTGATTCTTAAGCTGCGGTCACAGGATGTCCTTCCAGGGTCAGGGAAGAGCCTGTAAACGGTAGGCAGTGTTTGGAAGGTTCATGCCTTTTGCGAACCTGTCCAGGGAAAGGATTTCATCAAACCCTCAAAAAGTGCATTACTCCCAAGACGACCACTGCCTTTACACACATCCTTCTAGACCCAACAGCAGCGACCACAAAAAGAGTGGAAGCTGGCCAGCTTTAGGTGAGGCCCAAGCGAATCCCTGAGAATGAAGAAGCCAGCAACCCTGTGGGGCTTCCAAAGCTTCATTCTCTTTGGCTTACCCCTGAGGTACTTACAATATATTGCAAACCTCTTAAAGGCACAAAGGGAGTCCCTGTGAGGCTCAGTGTTAGGGGGGATAAGCACAGAGTAGCGGAGACCCAGCCCCCCTCATGCAGGCAGATATGGAGACCAAGGCACACAGTGAGGTTCTCCATTTAATCTTGATCACCTCATTTTTAGATAAATATCAAGCATAAAAAACTGAATAATAAGCTAGTCCTTTGGCCAACCTTCCTTCTTCTCCAGAGGATGAGGCAAACGAAAGCAAAAATGTCTGCTATCAATGGCATAAAAAGAGGGGAGCAGTTGTTGATGGACCGGGGTGGAGGGTGCCAGTTTATGTCATTTAAGGTCACAGAGAACAGGAAAACCTTTCCAAAGTGTTTTCAACAACAGTAGCACATTTGCAAGGAAGAATATGTCCCCCCCCCCCCACTTTTGGTTTTGTTAAGAAATCAGCTTCTTGCATGTGGGCATTCCTGCGGTTTACAAACTCTGACTTGCCAGCAGCCACATTCCCTTCCTGACGAGGCAGGAAAGCACAGAACAGAATCACCTTGTGGTCATGGGCTCCTTTCTGAGCAGGGAGGGGACAACTGTCTCGCTCTCTGCTGGCTCCTTCACCCACGAGCTAACTGGGCCCAGGCCCTGGGCCAACCTGTATCTGAGCAGGAAATGGCCAGCAGCTCCAGGTACACTGTTCTGTGCCCTGTCCGTGGGGCCTGGAGTTGGTCATAGGGCTGTCAGGCTGCTGTCTGATATTGCTGGAATGTTCCCTGGGGCCAAGGTGTAAGCTCCCAGCTGTTTCCTTGCCCCAGTAAGCTGGCCAGCTCCATAGCCCCAGCGTTTCGCTTTTCTTTCCATGCTCATGATTTGAGTTCCCACCTGTGACTGCAACCTTCTTCTGAAAGCCTAAGGGAAGTCCACACAAAGGGATAGAAGGTTGATTGATCTGAGAAGGAAACGCCGTTCCAGAATTTGACCCGCATTTATACCAACCTTCACTATTGCAGCTGGGGAGGAATTAGCGTTTCCTGGATTCTCCTGTCAAAATCTAAATGAGGCTGATGGAGAAAATGTTAAGACTGTCAGGAGAGAGGGGCCTGGATGGCTCAATGCATTAAGCATCTGCCCTCGTGATCCCAGGGTCCTGGGATGGAGCCTTGCCTCAGGCTCCCTGGCCAGCAGGGAGTCTGCTTCTCCCTCTCCCAGATGCTCCCCCTGCTTGTGTTCTCTTTCTTTGTGTATCAAATAAATAAATAAATAATCTTAAAAAATAAAAACAAAAAAAACTGTCAGGAGGAATTCAAGTATTGTTCAGGGTCAAGATGCCTTAATGTTCTCCTGTCCTGCTTGCCACTGAGTAAGCCAAAGCAAGTTGACGCTTAACAACAAAAATTTATTAAAAAGCAGTGAATAAAAGAAATACAAAAGATGGTTAAAAATCATTAAAAAAGGACAACCTCTAATAAAACAGAGGGGGGAAGCAGAAGTAAAAGCAATGAGAGAAAAGGAGACAAAATAAATATAAGCTGAGAAAAACACAGAGTGAGCTAAAAGAAGGTCACATAAAATAAGAATAGTACAAGGGAGGAAAATGTAACTTTTCCCCTCCATCTTCCTAGGTTCTCGGGCTACAGCCTCCAGATAAGTCTGACAAAAGATAGGTTAACAAGAGCAAGACAAAGAGACGTGTATGAACGTGCGTGGTGCACACACACGAGTACTCAGCAGCGAGTAACTCAAAACAGTGATTAGAACGGGAGCTTACATAGCCTCATAAAAACAAAGAAAAATAGATTTTTAAAGAGGTAACAAGACAAAGGGAAAGCTTTGAGCTTCTAGGGTGGCACGTGTGGGAAGGTAAGGGTGTAGGGGAACTGATGGAAGATAGGGCCAGTTAGTAAGGTTCGTTATGTAGGTTCACCGGGTGTGCTTCCTAGGCAAATGGTGGAGGGCAGAGAGCTTTTCTTGGGTCTGCTTCTTCTCCACTACCATCAGCTCAACATAATTCTTTTTTTTTTTTTTAAGATTTTATTTATTCCTGAGAGACACACAGAGAGGGGCAGAGACACAGGCAGAGGGAGAAGCAGGCTCCCTCCGGGGATCGCAGGACCGCAGGATCACGACCTGAGCCAAACACAGATGCTCAACCACTGAGCCACCCAGGTGCCAGGCTCAGCATAATTCTTATGCATATGTTTGGGTGGCACCTTCCGGTATCCTTCAAAAGCAAGCCATGACTATCAAGACATAGGTTGAATAAAAAGGCTCAAACACAGAAAAGATAACACCATAAGACAAACTGGAACCTGAATAAAACAGGGCCTCCACGTCCCAGCCTTAGGCCGGAATCGCGTGGATTCGCATCTAGAAGAAACCCAAGTTCACCTGGAGGTGGAATGAGAGAGAAGTGGACGCCCTGCCACAGGTCTCACGAGGAGGCCAGACAAGGGGAGTTCTAGAGCACAGGGCAGCAGGACCAGGGTCTCGGAGGCCTCTTTTGAAGCATCTCACTGCAAAGAGCCCCTCTGTGAGGAGCTACTAGGACCTCCATCACAGTCCTCCACATGGTCCCCACACCACCAGGCCTGCTCTTTTGTTTCCTCCTTCTCTGAGGTACCCCTCTTTCCAAAAGCCATACAGCTTGATAAGTGACCACCCTGCCACGTGTCTCCTTTCCTCAAAAGGAAGTAACACTCCCCCAATCTGGAATTCTAGGGAATTATATTCCCTTTATAGAATGCAAATGACACAACAAAACTATAAGGTGTCTTATTTTATTTTTTGAAAAATTTTTAAAATTTATCTTAGAGAGAAAGAGAGCAACACTAGCAGGGGGAGCAGCAGAGGGAGAGGGAGAAGCAGGCTCCCCACTCGGCAGGGAGCCCAATACAGGGCTCCATCCCAGGATCCGGGGTCATGACCTGAGCCAAAGGCAGACGCTCCACTGAGCCACCCAGGCACCCCTAAAACTAGAAAGTATTTTAATAGGGAAGTCAACCCTAAAGACTGTTTCCAACTGAGATGACAGCAATGGAGGGTCACGTCTGAACACCAACAACCCAGGTTCTGGTACCTCTGGCTGGCCACCAACAGGCTGTGCCAAGTCCAGGCTGGGCGGAATGTGGAGACAGACAAGTGAGGGAGGCCTGAGAGTTGTAATTGGTCATTATCTCAATACAAACTGACAAGGCAAAGCAACTCCTTAAAAAGGGAAGAGAAAAAAAAGACTACATCTAGTTACACTAACACGCCACATTGGGTCCATCCCCTGTGCCAGCTCCAATAGGCTGGCCGTGGCTCACCTGCAGTGCAGCGTTGGACATTGTGAGACCACATATGGATTAGGCAAGGAGGAAGACCACGACCGAGTAGGCGGGCCGGCTGTGGGTGGAGGAGCACGAAGTACCTACGCTGGCGCCGGGCCCAGGAGCCCATTCTCAGGACAGCTGTTCTTACCAGATACAGTCAGGTTTAGAAAGTCATCAACTGAAAGGCCTGCAGGAGCCAGTCAGGTGCCATGAAAGAAAAACAAGTTGGCAGGAGGGGCCTGTGCAGCTGCATGTGGACGTGGACAGTCCGTGGCTAGTGTTCTGGGCAGCAAGTCATAGAGAAACCCAACCCAACCCAACCAAACCCAACCCAACTCAACCCAACTCAACCAGGTTGAATAATGCAGAACTGTAATGTTTCATCTAACACAACTTTGGGAGGCGGGGGGAGCCGGACATGCCGCCCTGCTTGCCACCCTCCTGTCGGCTCTTCCCTCCTCTCCATGCGCCCATCACAGCCAACTCAGGCCTGCTGCCAGCTGCTGGTTTGGAAGCCCAGGCTTCACCCATCAGTAGCTGACGGTCCCAGGGCTGGTGCAGGGGTGGCCATGTGAGCCAACTGACTGTTCGGACTGCAGGTGACACCTTATGTTATGCTCGCGGGACAGGTTTTCTTCTCGGTCCCACAGATGTAACCGAGGAAGCTTATTGCCCAGGGGCTACTGATTATCATCTTGCCACCATGGGAGAAAGTCAGCATGCACACAGTTCCACAGGAAGGAGGGAAACGTCAAGTGAATGATGGGAAACCGAACCTGCACGTAGCACATGTGGCTTACCATGCCTCCTGAAGTCTGGCGTGGGTCTTCAGATGGCAGAGCTGCATTTCTTCTGGAGGCTCTTGAGAAGAATCCAATTTCTTTCCTTTCCCAGCTTCTAAAGGCTTCCTGCATTCCTTAGCTCATGGCCCCTTCCTCCATCCCCAAAGCCCGCCATGTTGCATTTCTCTGGCCATTCCTCTGCAGTCACATCCCCTAAGAACAGCCAGGAAAGGGTTTCTGCTTCTAAAGACGAGATTGGGCCCCCTCCAATGAAGGATAGCCTACCCATCTCAAAGCCCTTCCCTGAGTCACATCTGTAAAGTCCCCTTTGCCATGTAAGATAATATAGTCACAAGTTCCAGGGATTCGACAGGGACCGCCTTGGGAGGACATTATTCTGTCCACCGTAATGCCTCATTATTTCTTCAGGCTCAGATTCACACATTGTGATTGTATGTTCTCAGACTGTTGATAGAGGTCAAGAATGTCAGGGGAAAAAAAAGTATTTCCCAGGAATAAAAAGAAGAAATTAAGCGAATACAGCAAGGTGTTCCGTTTGATGGGTGACAATCTGCTCCCGGATTAAAATGATGAACCATTTCAAAAGAGATCACAGGTTAACTTTAACCAAAAGAAGCCTGAGCAAAGCCCAAATTAAACTGTGAAGGTCCCATGAAGTCTTTGGAGAGCCTGCAGTATGAAAGGGAGGTCACGGGTGAGATTATATTTCTTATAACCCCAAGGACACAATCACTTTTATGTCAGGCTGGAAATGAAATAAAATGCTGGCTTCTGAAAAATTGTCAGATCAAGGAGAACATCTTGACTGGACAATGAGAAAATATATAACTCTTCAGACACCTCCTCAATCCTTGCAACTCCGGGGATTGCCATTCAATCGCTAACCTAGTCATGGAAATTAACTTATCCAGTCAAAAGGAAAGTGCCTGAGAATGAACATCAGAGGACCTGGCTACAATGAAAAGCACTCATTCTCCATAGAGAAGGGAGGGGAGGGCCGAAAACATCAAATGGAAGCCTAATAAGTTTTGCCAGTCACATTTTTTTTTTTATTTTTATCAGCAACCTGGGCAGAGGATTGAACACAGGGGATCTGGGCTCAGCAGACCTGTACCGTAGCGACGTCGTTAAGACTCTGGTCCATGGCCTTAACCTTGCCGGGACCATGTTTTCTTACCCAATTTTTAAATTAATTTATATGAATCTGATTTTTTAGATGCATTAAAGAGAAAATTCATGATACTCACACCTTATACACACACACTTCCTCTTATCCCACATCCCAAAGCTCAAAAAGCTTAGTGGGCACCCTCCTCCTAGAACTTTCATCCTGCTGTGTACGTTTATTCCTACATAGAGAGTTTGACGTTTTTGTTCTCACAAAAACTGCCTCACACTATATTCAAGATGCCGCAGTTTCCCTTTTTCATTACACGTACCACAGATCGCCTCTAGAATGATTCATATAGATCTAATTCATTCATTCACACTCAACTGAAATTGAAATTATGGATAGACCAAGTTATACCAAAATATACCCCATTTAGGTGGTGTCTCAATTTGCTTTGGTTTTGCCATTAAAAAGTAGGCAACAAGCCTCCTCGATTGTTTATTTTTATATTCTTATGCTCCTATCTCTGAAGAATATGAGATTTGAGGCAAAAATATCTATTTTAATAGACATGGCATTAATATCACCCCCAAATAGTAATAATTCACATTCTTAGCTACAATGTGTAAAGAGGCCTGTTTTCCCACTCCCCACCAGCACCGTATGTTCTTAGTCTTTTTAATTTTTGTCACCCAACAAGGAAAAAGTGGATATCTTGTGTTAATTTGCACTTCTAGGTGCTTAGTTTAGTAAAGCGGCTCATCTCTTCAGTAAACTTTGGTTAGAAGGTCTGACTTTTACTCGGGACACGATACGCTCACGACGAAACTGGAGATGTTGGATGAGGTCTCTAGCCACATGACCGGTACCTGTTATCTGGAACACCATCCTAGCTGGAAACCAGTCAGTGCCTGCAACTACTCCATGGTGTGGCCATCGTGTCATAACACTTCCACCACATTTTAAGGAAGACTCTCAAACTTCCAGAGACCTCACAACTGCAAACGATGACCGCACAGGCAGGAGCGATGAACGTCGATCAAGTTTGACACAAACTTGCTGACACTTAGGCAATTGCCAAACCTGGAATAGAGGCGAAGTCTACGGTGACAGCCCGAAGCTCTGGGTTGAGAAGCATTCCGAGGCTTCCGAGGCTGATCAGAGCTCACTAGAAAAGAGTGAATAGCGATGTGTGCCATAGGCACAAGAATCTGGAGGGGCAACAGCCCCAGAGGGGAACCCTCTTATCGTCCCCAGGCGAGAAGAGAGTGGGATGGGCGCTTGGGGTTCAAAGGTGCCTGGAGCTCTTTGGTCTGGGTAGGAGGAAAGACATCACCCTCATCCCCACCTGCTCATCCTTCCTCCTCACGGAGGCTGCAGACATCAGCCTAATCCTACCGTTCTTCTTCTCCCCACGCACCCCCTCCCCCGCCTACTCCCTTCTTTGACCCTTTTTCATTTTACCCAGAATTCACCTGCATAATAATGTTGTGGGAAATTGGACCTTGAGGTTTGCTACACCCGACGTCCATCAGGAATGGCCAGATGTGGCTGGTAAGAGAGACATATAATGATGTTTGAAAATGTGCAGAGAAGAGAAATTGTAGGCAAGATGACAGGCCTGTGGTTTTCAGAGACTTAGCTTTCAAGACCAAAAAACAAAACAAAACAAAAAGTCCTACTGCTCCAGCTTGGAATGGCTACATCCCAGTTTAAAAAAAAAAAAAAAGACTTTATTTATTCATGAGAGAGAGACAGAGACAAAGAGGCAGAGACACAGGCAGAGGGAGAAGCAGGGTCCATGCAGGGAGCCCGACATGGGTCTCGATCCCAGGACTCCAGGACCATGTCCTGGGCCGAAGGCAGGTGCTAAAGCACTGAGCCACCCAGGGATCCCCTACATCTCAGTTCTATCCAGGAACGGGGTACCCCTCTCTCTAAAAATGCAAGCTGGCCAGAGAGAGGCTTCTCCCCCACCCGCTCCTTTCTCCCCAGACTCTGCCTCCTTTATCAGGACATCACCTGACCCCTAGTGGTCACACCGCCTTCAGTTGCACCAGATGAGCTGCTTTTATTGAAAGGCTCGTCCAAATTCTACTCTGCTGACAGGTAAGCAACGTTTCCTTTGAAACACTGACGTTCGTTAAGTCACCAAAGCCATGGGTCTTTGGCTTTAAGGGGGTCTTTGTATCTAGTAGACCTCAGAGAAATTACCAGAGAGGCTTAAACATCAAAGAACACAAGCAACCCTTTGCGTGTGACAGTGCTACATGGCATTTCTCCTGAATTGATTTTCTCCCGTGACCGTCAACTCAGGTTCCAAGCCCTTAAGGTCTTAAAAAAAAAAAAAAAAAAGGAGTAAATAATTGCATTCAAGAGAAGGAATTGTTCATGTGTCCACACATCCATCCAGGCCCACCTTGCTCCAGGTGAATGTGAACTCGGAATGCCTAGAAACCAGAATACTTTCACAGGCCTGTGACGCTTATGTGTCTTGTGGCTGAAGCTGCCTAAATCCGTTCTAAACAGTGGGGAAAGGCGGTGGATGTTTGTGGGATCGTGAAATATTTTAGATCCTGGTCTATTTCAAGAAGTACTCGACGGGGGATAGAAGGAAGTTGAAAACGGAGGCAAATGGTTTTGACTGAACCCCTCCTAGGTCTATTCCAGAGTCTACCTCCCAACTCCACCCTGGTCTGCTCAGATCGGACCTAGGATTGGGTGGGCTGAGCCTCCAGAAGAGTCTCAGAAGCCACAGCTGAAGAAATCTAGGGTTGGCAGGTTTTTCACACACACGCACACCCGGCCTCAAGTCCCAGATCGATCTCAAAAGGAGGAAAGATTTGAACACACACCCGACCAAAGAAAATATACAGATGGCAAATAAGTATGTGAAAAGATGCGCAGCGTCGCCTGTCATTAGTGAAGTGCGACACAATAGATAAGGGAGTACTGGGCTATATAATCCCAAGTATAAAATAAATGTCTGTGAGCCCATTCTGATAGCAATAGATGGACGGACGCATAAACCAACTGGGGAGAGTATACAAACCTCCCATGACAAAGAATTCCAAATAATTTATGGAAACACTTGTTGACGAAGGAGGTAGAGCACAGCCTCCCACTCCCCCAGGGTGAGCTGCCCACAGCGAATCGCTTCCAAAGAGCGTGGCATGGAAAGTGAGAAGAAAGGATATATGACTGGACAGTGGAGAAACCTGACAGACCTACAGCAGGTGACTAAGGTTAGCATCAGCAGTGGTGGTATGTGTCCTTGATAAGATACGACGACTCTGGCACTTCACCTCTGTGATCTTGCTCCCCAAAATGCATAAACCCAGGTTCGTCATGAGAACGACATCAGACAGACCCCTATTGAGGGACATTCTACAACAGACCCAACCAGTACGACTCCAATTTGTCCAAGTCATCGAAAACGAGGAAACTTGGAGAGACTGGCAAGACCAACAGGAGCCTAAGGAGGCATGACCACGAGTCCTGGGTAGGATCCTGGACCAGAAAAAGGACATTAGGTTAAAAAAAAAATGAAAAGGTCTAAATAAAAGATGGACTTTAGTTAATCATTATGTGTCAATATGGGTCTATTAATTGTGACAAGCATTCCATGCTAATATAAGATATTAATAGTAGGCAGAATTGGGTTTGGGGTATATAGGAACTCTGTTCTATCTTTGCAATTTTTCATTTTTTTTAAGATTGTATTTATTTATTCATGAGAGACACAGAGAGAGGCAGAGACACAGGCAGAGGGAGAAGCAGGCTCCCTGCGGGGAGCCCGATGTGGGGCTCGATCCCAGGACTCCAGGATCATGACCTGAGCCGGAGGCAGACACTCAACCACTGAGCCACCCAGCAGTCCCTACAATTTTCCTTTAAATCCTAAAGTAGTCTATAATCAAACATTGATTTAAAAAAAAAAAGTAAGATGAGCATCTCATCCCGGTTTGCCCAGGACTTGCCCGGTTTCAGCCCTGGAAGCCTGGCATCCCTGGGACCCCGAGTCACAGCAAAACATGAGGGCTGGTCACCCTATGATACTCCTACCCCCTCAACACAGAGTCCCATGAGGCTCTAAGATTACATGAATCAGCTACCCTAAATTTCCCTTTCTGAGGTTTTTGGTTATTGGTTGCCTGATTTCTTTTAAGCCTGGAACACTTACAATAAACTGACCTAAAACCCAGCAAGGCACAGTAAGGATTTTACTTCAGTGGAAACATCCATGGCGAGAAAAGAAAACTGTCTCAGACACAGTCAAGGTAGCGCCTCAACATTTCCGAAGCTAAACGTTCTGTGGCTTGACAAATCATGAGTAATTCATAGAAACATGGTTATGGCAGCTCTGGTGGGTTCTCACAGCAGGAGACCTGTATGACTGGCAGGATTTCAGCGATGAATCACCTCTAGACACAAAACAAGTCAGGGCTATCATTTGACACTCTATGAGAAACTGAGGCACAGTATGGCCAGAGCTGGCCCGGGCAGCAGTTCAGCAGCCAGGACACATCTAAATCTCTTCAAAGGCACTAAAATGTCATTGAAAATATAACCGGGTGGGGAAAAAATAGAATTCTCTATAAAGTTCCTTCTAGGGAGATCACTGATAGTGGCTGGAAGAAGTACAAATGCTACTCACCTCTAGATCTTTCCTAGACAGACAAAACAAACAAACAAACAACAAACAAAAACAAAACAAAACAAAACAAAAAACCAACAAAGGTACATGTCAGGGGACAATCACCCATCTGGTATTGGGGCAGCGCGTCCAACGAATGTCTTCTTGGCCCTGTACACCAACGGATTCAGCGCTTCCTTTCAACCATCTGTAAATAACGAAGCATCTGCAATTTAATAAGCTCCTAGGTTGGGAGGGTGGAGAGGAGCCCCACACTTCCTCCCACCCTCAAAATCCTCCCTCAAAAATCACCCCAGCCAGGCAGGCATCCAATTCCAGAGAGGACCTGCGAACCGAGTCCTCGAGAACAGCGGGTCCAACTGACCTGACACCTTTCGTTGTACCAAGATGTTCATGCCAGTTGGGGACTATTGGGCTCTTCTCCGCAAGTCCCGAGCACAGAACTCCACCCTCCCTGCAGATAAACCTGGGGCAGATTTCCAACATGTGTAGGTTTTAAGGGTAGACAAATGCTTAGTCTGCCAAGGGACCCACTAGTTTGATTCAGTCCGGGTTGGGGACGGCATGGGCGAAGGCTTTAAGAATTCTGGGTTCAAAACCTGCTTGGGGGACTTACAGGTCATGTAATTTGGGGCAGCATTTTGACTTCTGGGTCCCTAATTTCTCACCTGCCTAACAAGGTCATTGTACCCACCAGATTTTCAATGGTGTTTGTCACATACCTGGGACGATCTGGCTCAGGATGGGGCCTGCAATCCCTCCAGAGGTTGCAGCTCTCAGGGAGACCGTCCTCCTACTCCTCACATCTGCGATAGGACATAGGACACCCACCAGCCAATGGCACCCCCGGTGAGGTGTGCTGGTGCCCTCTCCTTGCTCTCAGAGTAAGGAAGCAGCCAGAAGGCAGCTCCCTCCACCTCCTGCATCTGCACCTGGCCCTTGCCTTCCCCGGCTCCTGGGCGAGGCCCAGCTTTGGCCAGGGCAGTGGAGCCCTCAACTCTGGCCTTGGAGACTGGGTTCTCCTGATGATCCCCTCCTGATGACGAGCCTGCCCCTTTCTAATCAGCTTTCAGGTTTGTTCAAGCATCCTATGTATTTTCTTTTAAAAAAGATTCTTCTTGGCCTCTCTCTAGGTTCTGGTCTTCCTACCTAGCCAAGTGTCTCGTAAACCATGTCTGTCCCACCACCTCCAGCTCGGCAAGTGCTGCAGCCTGGACCCCTTCCGATCACTTCCTTGCAAGTCCTGTCCAAGCTCACAGGCCCACGTGGCCCAGGCTTTTAGCCTCAGACACAAGATCACTCCCTGCCCTGGGTTCCTGTGGTACCAGGGATTCAGATTCCTCTCCGACTGGTGCAGAAATGATGGCCTTCTCAGCATTTAGGCCTAGCGCTCCTCTCTTCTCCAGCCACCCACAGTGGGTGACCCCATCCTCTCGTAGCTCTAACTATGTCTCTGTGCTGAGGACTTCCAACCCCTAGCTGTAGGCCCTCTCTGCAGAGCCCTGTGTCTGGCTGCCTGTGCATATCTTCATTCAAAAAGAATTAGTTGAGGGGCACCTGGATGTCTTAGGGGTTGAGCGTCTGCCTTCAACTCAGGGCGTGATCCCGGAATCCCTGGATCAAGTCCCACATCGGGCTACCTGAGGGGAGCCTGCTTCTTCCCTCTGCCTCTGTCTCTCTCTGTATGTCTTTCATGAATAAATAGAATCATCAAAAAATAAAGATTAAAAAATTTACAAAATTAGGGGATCCCTGGGTGGCGCAGTGGTTTAGCGCCTGCCTTTGGCCCAGGGCGCGATCCTGGAGACCCGGGATCGAATCCCACGTCGGGCTCCCGGTGCATGGAGCCTGCTTCTCCCTCTGCCTGTGTCTCTGCCTGTCTCTCTCATTCTGTGTGACTATCATAAATAAATAAAAAAAATTTAAAAAAAAAAATTTACAAAATTAAAAGAATTATTTGAAAGGGAAGTCAGTGATCAACTTGTCTGATGTATTAGTCTGCTGTGGATGGCGTAACGAAATGCCACAGAACGGGTGGCTTCAACAAAGCCAGTTCAGTGGCTCATGGCTCTGGAGGCTGGAAGTTCAACATCAAGGTGTCATCAGGTTAAACATGTGTATCTCTTTGTGTTTCCAATTTTCCTCTTCTTATAAGGACACCAGACAGATTGGATTAGGGCCCTCCTTAACAGCCTCATTTTAATTTAATCACCTCCAAATAGAGTCACATTCTGAGGTACTGGTGGTTGGTGCTTCCACACATGAATCTGGAGAGAATGCAACTCGGCGCATAACAGGCATCATATGGTAAGTCGATTTAAGATGTGTTGTGAGGGGCCCCTGGGTGGCTCAGTGGTTGAGCACCTGCCTTTGGCTCAGGGAGTGATCCTGGGGTCCCAGGATCAAGTCCCGCATTGGGCTCCCCCAAGGAGCCTGCTTCTCCCTCTGCCTATGTCTCTGCTTCTCTCTGTCTCTCATGAATAAATAAATAAAATCGAAAAAAAAAAAAGATATGTGTTTTTGAATCCAAAAGGCTCTTCTGCATCAATATGTCCACCATCATCTTCGTCCTTACTCCTCAGACCTCATCTTTTGTCTCTGGTTCCTTCCCAAGATATGGTGCCCATGTGGATCTACCTCCCATGCCCATCCACCAGACACACCTCTGAAATCTGCCCACCTCTGTATCCCCTCTGCAACAAGCTAGGTCCAAAAAAAAAAAAAAAAAAAAAAAAAACCAAAAAACAAAAAAAACAAAAAAAACAAGCTAGGTCCAAGCCACCATCCTCTCTCATCTAGATTATCACAAGGGACTCTCAATTGGTCTCTCTGCCCCCTGTCTTGCCCACCTCCAACCCGTCTTCCATGTGGCAGTAAGAATGAGCTTTCTCCAGTGCAATCCTGATCATGTTAAAATCCTGCTGCCACTTTTCAACAGATCCCCACTGCCCTCGGAATGAAGTCCACATTCCTCAGTATGGCTGACAAGAACTAACCTGATCTAAGCCCTGTTTCTCTCCCCCTCTCTGAATTTCTCTCAGTTCTTCAAATGTACCGCTCTCCTCTGCCTGGGGCCTTTGCACATATTCTTTGCTCTTTCTTGGATACTCTCTAGCCCTCCCCTAGCAAACTCCTACTTGTTCATCAGTTTTTAGTTTAACCATCACTTCATCAGGAATTCCTCCTTGATCTTCCTCTCTGAGGGGGTTGGGTGCCTCTCTTTATACTGCTCTGCAAAGCCAATTAGGTGTCTCCTCAACGAGAGATCATAAGAATGGGGAACAGGTCTGTGTGTTGCTCTTCTCCCAATGCCCAGCACCGTGTCTAAAATATAATAGATGCTAAAGAAATACTGAAGAAAGAAATGAATAAGTGCAAACAAAGAATGTGGCCAAAATAATGCACTCAGAGAATACCTGGTCCTTGTCTCAACTCTCCCACTAACCACTACATCATGGTTCCTGTAGGCCAAGATGAAAATAAGGCTGGGTCAGACATCTCTCAAAGCCTCTCCGGATTCTGGATCACTATAATTCTTCATTTCTGACTCCAGATAGACTATACTGTGCTGCTTATCTGAGAAAGAGACCTTTGCCTGCTATTGATTCAGACAGAATGCCAATCGCTTGATGGAAATATAAGAGGCCCAGGAAAGGCCAGCAGAAGACAGAAGTAATAAAAAAGACCACTCGCTGACACTAAAAGTCTTCTAAATCAAGATGATTAAATAAATCCGTCTTGACAACAACCCAAAGAGAAAATAGAGACACCAAATGCAATGACTTTTGGCTTCCCCTCTACTTTCTGTGTTTCTCTTCCCGCCTCTCCCCCTATACAAACACAGAGATTCTCATTCTTAATAAGAGGTGTGCAGGGGGTGATGGGTCTCTTAGATGGAGATGATTATGATCAAGTCCCCAAACATTCTCTTAGCTTGGCCTTAGCTATTTCCAGCAAGGAGAACACAATCTAAGTAGCAAAATCTCCTTCTCAGTCTGCAAGAAGCAGGATGGCGGGGAGGCTGGTGGAGAAGCTTAATTACTAGGTCACATCTAGAAGAGCTTTAGTCAGCCAGGGAAAATCATGGGTCCTTGTGCAGCCATCTTTCTCTTGTTTTCTTTCTCCTCTTCCATTTCGTGTAGAGGCAAGACTTTCTACTGAATGCTTGGTGCCTCTACCACCAAAGGAGAAATAAATATGAATAGGGCAGAAATATATGCTCATAGCTAAAAAATTTAAGAGGTCTATCACTACACGTACATGATAGGGAAAGCTGGTTTTGCTACAGACCCACAAAAGCTTTGCAGAAATAAAATGAACACAACTTGAAGCAACTCCACTCAGCACGAAAGCCATGGTGTAGAGGGCTATGGCCACAACTGGAAATAAACTAGAGTCTTGTCCTTGAGGAGATCAGTCTCTTACAGGGGTTCTCAGTCTTGGTTGTCTGCAGGAATCACTGGGGAGCTTTAAAAAAAAAAAAAAAAAAACAAAACCTTGATGCGCTGTTGGTCGGAATGTAAAGTGGTACAACCAATATAGAAAACCACACGGGTGGTTTCTCAAAAAACTAAAAATAGAATTACCATATGATCTAGCAATTCCATCTCTGGGTATTTACCCCAAAGAGTCGAGAACAGGGTCACCCATGTTCATAGCAGCATTAGTCACAATAGCCCAAAGGTGGACGCAACCCAAGTGTTCATCAACAGTGAATGTACAAACAAAATGTGGTATAAAACTACAAGGAAGGATGTCTGGGTGGTTCAGTGGTTGAAGTACAGCCGGGGCCTAGGGACTTTTAAAACCTCCTGACAGTTTCTAAAGTGCAATCTTGCTTGTGAACCACTGCTATTGATTGTAAAAAAAAAAAAAAAAAAAAAAAAAGGTAAAAAAATGGGGGGGGAAAGAAGTAAATTTGGCATTAGAATACCTGGTTCTTCATCAGGTAAAGCCACATGAGCACTTTAAACTTTACTGAGCCTCAGTTTACACTTCCTGTGTAAATTTACATGACAAGCCCACCCCCACGGAGGTGGGGTAAGGATTGTTAGACTACAGGAAAGGGTTATACATTTTAACAGTCCTAGCATATAATTAAGTGAAAGAAAATAGCAAGCACAAACAGGGAGTGTTTGCTTTTCTCCTAGACATCGAGATGCCTCTATTCAACACCCAAAGAGGAATGAATCCCTCCTCAAGAGTCTCACAGAACCTTACTAGCATCTTTATCATAGCACCAGCCCTGTATCCAAGTGATCCGAATATATGTCTGCTGCCCCCCAGATCTTGGGACCCCAAAAAGAGGCCATGACGGACTCACCACCTCAGGCCTCACCGTGCCCGGCACACAGTGGGCGTTCAGTAAACATTCGCTAAATGGGGTTGGATTGCATTATTTAACACCATGAAAACCTGAGGCATTCAGTGCATTTCAAACAGTAGGTCCCTGTCACCAGCAGATTCCTTACTCCGAGGACAAGCTTTATTTCCATAAATAATAAGATGCACAGGCATAAAGCATGGTGCCCCCCCAAAACAAAGAGATGCTGCGATACGTACACAGGATCACAATTCACACAAAGGCCCTGCTGTTCCTGACACCCAAGCCACTCAACCATACTCTTCTGCTTCAGTACAAATATTGGTGCTATTGCTACACACTCAAAGGGTTAGCTAATATGAGCCTAACGAAATAGCATGTTTTTATAAAATGCAAAGGTATTTTTCCAGAAGGCTTTGGGAGGTATTAAACCAATGAGCTGGGTCAACCCTCCCAACACACATAAGCCGTCTGCTGCTGAAATGGAAGGAAAGGCAAAATTCACTGTTCCTTCCTATTATTTAGTTATCTTTCTCTCTCTCTTTTTAAAAATATTTTAAGAGAGATAGAAAGCAGGGGGAGAGGCAGAGGCAGAAGCAGAAGGAGAGAGAGACTCTTAAGCCGACTCCATGGAACCCCATGTGAGACTCGATCCCACAACCCTGAGATCATGACCTGATCCTAAGTCAAGAGTCAGAAAAAGCTTAACTGGCCAAGCCACTCAGGTGCCCCTGGTTATCTTTTTCTTAATCGAGGCATTGGTTCAAAAATATAAGAAGCTCAGAAAAGGCTACTTTGACATATAATATACAAAGGTATTATATAATTTTATTTGGCCTTTCATAAACTCCAACCAGGAAAATTAATTTGGATAGAGATGAGGGGCATTACAATTTTCTGAGTGCTTGCTGTATACTAGATCCTTTACTTTCTCATTATATTCTCATGGCAACTATATTAGATAGTTATGTGTTCAATGGCAATTAAGAGAAACATGGAGTTAAGCAAACATAATTGTTTTTTCTCACATATAAAAGTCTGGATGTAGGAGCTGCTGGCACTAGCTCTAGGACTCTCTCGGCCTTTCTTTTATGTCTATCACCTCTTAGCCGCAAGATGGGAGCCCTGGATCTGGACATCACGGCAATGCTCTAGGCAAGAGGAAGCAAGAGAGGCCAGGCCCACTGGATAGGTTCCCCTTTCCTTTTTGTTCATCAAGAAAGCAAATGCTCCCCCAGAAAGGCACTCCCACTGACTTCTGCTCATGTCTATCTTAAATTGGCTTCTCCAGAGCCTGAAATGGAAGTTCTTATGTGAGTATGTGATTGAGGGAGTGTTTTTAATAAAACTTGAAGGGAGTAAAGAAAGCAGTATAAAGCAGAAGGAAGGAGCACGGCAAAGATGTGGGTTCCACTGAAGCCTCACCTCAGCCTAGGGTATGTGGCGTACCCAGCCAGTCATTCACAGCAAGAAGGAAGCCTTTGGTTGGAGGTAACTCCCAGCAGCTGGGCAATAGGTACGTTATCCCAGTAGGGAGAGCAGGACAGGCTATCAACAGCACCTTCTACAATTTTATTTTCCCAAACTAGGTCATGTGGCTGTTTTTGAACACAGTAGATGTTTGGAAAGTATTTGACTTTTCAGCCTCTACAGTGAAATGGGAATAATCCCCAGTTATTGAATGAAGCCAGTCAACAGTGTCTTCCAAAACAACTCTTGAGATGGGCTTTAAAAAAAAAAAAAAAAAAAGATTTTTTTTTTTTTTTTAAATTCATGAGAGAGGCAGAGACATAGGCAGAGGGAGAAGCAGGCTCCGTGCAGGAAGCCCGATGTGGGACTCGATCCCGGGACCCCAGGGTCATGCCCTGAGCTAAAGGCAGATGCTCAACCACTGAGCCCCCCAGGCATCCCGAGGTAGGCTTCTTTTTGTTAAAGAGGGCAACCTTTTTTCCCTACTCGTGACATTTCCTTCCACATGAAAGGGATTCCACTAGAATAGCAGTTGTCAAACTTTTTGGTCTCAGGACCCCTTTAAATTCTTAAAAATTATTGAGGATTCCAAAGAGCTTTCATTTACCTGGGTTATACCAACAGCTATGTACCACAGTAGGAGTTAAAACTAATAAATTTTTAAATATTTATGTATTCATTCCTTTAAAAACAATAAGTCCATTGAATATTAACATAGATGACTTATTTTGTCAAAAATATTTTCTTAAATTAAAAAAAGTAACAGAATAGTGGTTATATATTTTTACAACCTTAATGTCCAGCTTAATAGAAGATGGTTGGATTCTCATAGCTGCTTCTGCATTTAGCCTGTTTTGCAATCTTTTAAGATTGATTGATTGATTTTTAGAGACAGAGAGAGAGAGAAAGCAGGGCAGGGGAAGGCAGAGGATGAGAGAGAAAGAGAATCTCCAGCAGATTCTGTGCTGAGCGTGGAGCCCAGTGCAGAGCTCAGTCTCACGACCCCCGAGATCATGACTTGATCCAAAACTGAGAGTCGCTTACTCAACCAACTGAGCCACCCCACAATGTTTTTTTGGTTGACATATATCAAGAGAACTCAGCCTCACGGAGACAGAGGGAGGACTATTTTAATATTTTCAGATAATTGTGGATATTCTGCTTTGATACTACACCAAAACTCAACAAGTGGTAGTTTCTTTCATTGCAATGTACAATACAAAACCACATCAATGAACTTTTCAAACTCTGTTACATTAAAACTCTCTGACCAGCCTTGCAGTTTGAATGGATGTTGGTAACACGGTGCACTGAATGTTTAGGGAGCTTTGGTCCACTGGGTTAAGCAGACCTTCCAGATTTTGCCTCACTTCATTATACAATATCCAAAACCACATTCATTAACGTCACCACCAATATCATCAGAAAAGTCTTTAAGTATTAGAAACCAGCCAGGCCTCTGGTAGTGCATACAGGTTTTCTAAACTTTTTTTTTTTCTTATAAGCAAAAATTGTATCCTTAGCATCAGGTACTGTCAGTTACCCTGAAATGACCATCACTTCCTTAGAGAAAACGTTTGCCAGATGCCCAAGTCTGAATAATCGTGGTTGTTTGTCAGCAGTGACTAGCAAGGAAAATGGTGTCCTGGAGGGAAAAATCGACTTCAGCTCACAACGCAAGCAAACAACACCACAAGTGCTGTTCCTGTAGACGAGGATGGTGTTCCAGGATCCCGCAGCAGTGCACACAATGGTTGGTGCGATAAAATTAACCATAAAGATATACTTAAACTCTCATTTTTGGCTTTTTTTTTCTTCCTGCCCCTGAGTGTGGGGTAGGAGAGAACAGTGACTACTAGTATAGTTTTGTGTCTCCACCCTGCTTCATGCTAAGACACCAGCAGTTTCACACACACACACACACCCCAATCAATGCATCTTAGCACTGCTGTGAAAATACTTTTGACCTTGTTGACCGTCTGAGAGGGTCTTGAGGGTCCCCAGCGTTCTGGAGACTATACTTTAAGAATCTCTGTCTAGAACGCGTCGTCGGGTTCATTCCGGCTTCCTGCCTGCCACTGGCTTCCAGAAAGGGGAGGCCGAACTCAACACGCCCAGCTCCTTCTCCGTCTCCACAATCAGAATCCAGGTTTCTTTCCCTTCAGGAGATTGGAACAGGGTTGCTGCCAGTACTGAAAGTCCTCTCAGTTTATTACTGGTTACCCTGCTTGCAGTTTTTTAATCGCTGTTTACCTTTCTTGGTAACAAGCTGTTTATAGCAGTGACCGGGTACCAAGAGGGGACAACTGACCTGATCTTAGAAACTGGGATGCTCTTCCCTGGGAACTGACATATGTCTGGCTGAATCCTGCCCCCCTGACCAGCAGATATTTGTCTTAGGGTGCTTAGCCAGTGGGCCTGGGAAAGCAGTTCCTCCTGGAACAAAGGGAAGGTCTGGCTTGGGGCAGATGTCTTCTTGGCATCGTGCCCCCGTCTTCGGGAATCAGCAGGAGGATCTGACTATCCAGCTCCACGGCTGGCAGTTGTGGCGGGACTGCCAATCGAAGTGCACTTCCTCCCAGACAGGAGTACGAGACATGTTAGAAAATCAAACGTTCTTCCCTAGAATCTGAACCTCGAGTTAAGCATCTCACAGGTTGAAAATAAATGACCATTCATCCTAAAAGCAGACCCAAAGAGGCTGTCTGGTTGCTGTTGCCATCTGATTCCTCGTTCTATCAAAAACCATAGTTCATCCATTTTTATTCCTGTTCTGAGGTACCCCTATCCTCCCAATAAAACCCCTTTTGCTAAAATCAGCCAAAGTCTGTTTCTGTTGCTTGCACCAAAGGACTCTGATTGATATAGCCCCGAAGACAAATTGGCAAGCTCTACCCTAGGAAGCATAAACTGCTTACAGCTCCCCAAATCATAATTTTCCGGGCTCGAAAATGTTAAGATCCACCAGCTGCCCATTATATTTCATTGAGGCTCAGGATTCTGGGACTCGTGCATATTTTCATGGCCGCTGCACTCATTTCCATGCCACCTACTGTCAAACCACAGTGGGAAATCTCTCCACAGCTATTTCCTGGGGAAGCAATGATATTTCCAGAACCCCTGCGATATAACCTTTTAATTATTATTTGATAAGGAAACACTGTTTGCTGGATTTTTTATATCATGCTTTTAGCACAGAATATGCTGGGGGAAGTGAGCGTTTATGCTTTGGTGCATGGCCAACTGAAGCCATATAAAGCTATTAGATTATTTAAATATCATGGAGAGCAGAAGCCAGAGAAGTCTGAGATAGGACACTCTTGCTGAATTTACTATCATCCTGATTGCAGTAGCTAGCCTCTACACGGGTGCTAAGGTCTCTATCGATTCTCCACAATCAGCACTATGAAGCTTCATATCACCGAACAGAGCTTGATGCACCGGGGATCGCAAATACACCACACAGCACACAGGGGCAGGTGAATGTCCCATATGCCAGTGGCACAAATTCGGTTGGCTATGGAATCAGGCAAAACTGAGAGGAGCAGACTGACGAGGACAATGACCAGCTGAAGAGCTCATGTCTCCTACCTACCAAGAGAGGAGGCTGACGTCTCACCCCGGACAACAGGAAGCTCAAAAGGGATTTGTGCACTTCGTAACCTTAGGCAAGCCTTGTTTCTCCACTACATGTCACTTTTCACGTCACAAAGGCGGATAGGAACACTCTGGTCTCCCTTCAGATGGCAGGAATCTTTCGCCTTTTGCAAAGGGGGATAGAAACAGAGTTGCTCTGAAGTTCCAATGACATAGGAATACCGAGACCCGCCTTGTAAAACCCTGAAAAGGATGGGTTACTGTAAACGGTCTAGTCCCACATTTACCCGCAAAGTTGACATGTCCTCAAGGTAGTGACTCAGTAAGGCAGAGACGAAAGTTGCCATGGAATTCTGCTGTTTAAGCAGAGACACCCTGAGATTTTGATGGGTAACAAACAACTTAGAAGGTCAAAAGTGTTAACATATCTGCAGGTAGGCAGGGAGACAGAGGGCAAAGCCTTCGACATGCTGACATCAGGTTTAAAATGGTCCAGTGGCAACGCCTGCCACAGTAGCCATCACAGTAGCTGGCTTGCAGCATCCAGAGTAGTGGGTTGTTGTTATAACTTTTCCTTCAAACATCACATGAGCGACTACAGTTCCAAGGAATCGACATCCTAAAACATAGCCAGATCCTGGTGAGCAAGGAAGAGAAGACTGAAGTTCCTCTGGACAAGCTGTGCTGTTCATGCTCAGTCTTAACAGTAAAAGGGCATGCTGAAAACCCAGGGGGAGAAAAATCCCCCCACGCAGAAGTTTTTTAAAGGATCTGTCCTAAGAGTGATCGTCAGAAGGAAAAAAAAAAAAAAAAAAAAAAAGCTCGTAACTATGTAGGTGATAGATGTGAACTAGGCTTACTGTGTGGATTCCTTCGCAATATGTACAAATATCGAATCACCATATTGTACACCTGAAACTAATATAATGTTACATGTCAATTATAACTCAATTAAAAAACAAAAAAGGTTTTGTGGCTGGATTTGACCTGTGGGCATCCGATTTATAACCGTCGGTCTAAAGGGTATATAGGAAAAGAACAAACACAAGTATTGTGTTTATCGAACTAAATGCCAGGTGACAAGGTATGCATGTCTTGTCAAATAAATACCTTCTCTCAGTCAACATTCACGATAACCCCGCCAAACATGTCTAAAGTCTTCTCATGTGCACATATAAGAAAAATAAGATCCAGACATCTTAAATACCTCCCCGATGTTGCCTAGCCAGTAAGCCGTTTTGCTGAACTTTGTTCCCAGGTAGGTCCAAAGCCCTGGTTTTGGTCCCCACGAAAAATCAATGACCTAAATGTCCACATTGCACAGAGATGTTTGTTCAGACTACGAAGCTTCAAAAGGCTGAATTCATTACAAACCCTCCACGATCAAAACTGTCACATAAAAATCTGGATTTCCAACTTTAGGGGAAAACAAAATATTGCACTGTCTGGCCACCCTGGACATGCTGTTTGGCTGGTAGCCTTGGATGTACAGATGCCACTGGCACTGGCTAGAGGTGCTGGTTGGTGGCTTTCCCTCTGTAATGGGCCAGGCCTGTCCCATCATATACTATTAACTCATATCAACCGCTTCATTTGCTGACTTTACCTGCCTGGCTCCTGTGGACACTGCAAGTCTGTCCCTTCCCCCTTCTGACCAGCATGTGTTTTCATCCCAGACAAAGGGCAGCTGTTACATTCTCCTCTACCACCCGTGGGCAGGAAGTCTGGGAAGTACTGTGAACTACACACCCTCAAAGTACAGCTAATTTGCTTGTGGGGTTTATTTAAGTCGGGTGCCTGTGGCAATGTTTAAAATGTGAATGCTGCTTTAATCAGGGTCTATGAAATCAGTATGTTATTCCCTTTGCTTCCCAACCAGAAAGGAATGTGCATCATTGTTCTGACTTTAGTCATGGAAATAGCCATGTTACTCCACGTCTCCCTAGTGAAGAGCTTAACTGGTGGGACGCAGGACTCGTTGGCCGTTGAAGCACTCGTCAACTTGAAGCAAGCAAAACCAACACTCCACCTCCTCACCAACTACAAGTTCTAAAAGCCAACAAGATCATTTCATAGAATGTCTAATGTTCTAAGTCAGGGGCTCAGAGTGTTAAGACCATTTTGATCTACATAGGTCAGTGGGCTTATATGTTAAAACGTGCGTGCGTGCACACACACACACACACGTTGTCGAATGAAATAATTCATGGGTAACTGGCTCTGCCTTACTTCCCCAAAGTCCTCCTTAACTAGTCCAATCCCACCTTCATATCATTTCCTCCGAGGAGCCATGTATTCACTCTGTATTATGATTTCATACTTGCTGAATTATTAGCTCTTGGAATTGAATTGTAAAATTTAAGTGCTAAAGGGAACTTAAAGGATCATTTAATCCAGGCCTTTCATTTTATAGATGAAGAAACTGAAACCCGGAACATTTAAATGCTTTGCTCAAGGTTACAAAGATAGCTGATCAAGGGCACACTTGACCCAGTTCCATGGTCTTCTGCATCCATTTATTATGGCCCCTCCCAAGCCCAAGTCTGAAAATAGGGTGGCCTGGTTATGATGTCGGTAATTTACTCTTAAATACTTAAGCTCAGACAGTGTGATGTAAATGTGTGTGTTTGTTACTCTCAGTGTACACTCTAGGGACAGTTGGTTGCCCTAATCAAGAATTCACAGCTAGCACTTAATCAAAATGCCACACACCAAAGAGGAGTATCACAAGGCTCCAGCTACCTTCAATCAACACCAGAGTCTTAGCTAATTATAATAAATTTATTAATAGGCTTCCATTGGTGAAATTAGTGACTCATTTATTAGCATAATGGATACTATAAATGGACTGCCACCGGTAAAATTGCTGAGGTTCAAGATAAAATGTTTTAGAGACATTCTTCACCTTTTCACAATCAAGGCGAACCCTTCACCTTTGCCCATAAGGTTGGCATCCAGGACTAGAAACAGGAATGGTCCTAGGTCCAGCCCTGAGTTCAGATTCTGGTTGGTTGATAACACTATAGCGATAACTGAATCCTGCCTCTCTAGCTGGGGCATCTGCCGCAGATGAATCCTTCATATAAAATGGGGTTAGAGCCCTTAAAGAGAAGAGAACCAGGACTCCCTAGGATTATAGAACAGATTGTGTGAACTGTTCCTGAGCCCACTTACTAATACACGTTTATTAAATAAATGCCCAAATGTGTGTGGGCTATGGCTGAACACTCACTTTATATAAAAACTTGTTATAGGGGATCCCTGGGTGGCGCAGCGGTTTAGCGCCTGCCTTTGGCCCAGGGCGCGATCCTGGAGACCCGGGATCGAATCCCATGTCGGGCTCCCGGTGCATGGAGCCTGCTTCTCCCTCTGCCTGTGTCTCTGCCTCTCTCTCTCTCTCTCTCTCTCTCTCTCTCTCTCTCTCTGTGACTATCATAAAGAAATAAAAATTTAAAAAAAAAAGAAAACTTGTTATAGTGAGATTGTCAGGAAGTATCCATGGTCACTTACCCCCATGACTGGCAGCTACGGACACCAGAAACAGTCTAATAGTTGTGAATGACTGTTACGAGTTGAATTGTATCCTTAAAAAAATTCATATGTAGGGGCCCCTGGGTGGCTCAGCAGTTGAGTATCTGTCTTTGGCTCAGGTCATGATCCTAGGGTCCTGGGATCGAGCCCCACATTGGGCTACCCGCAGGGAGCCTGCTTCTCCCTCTGCCTGTGTCTCTGCCTCTCTCTCTGTGTCTGTCATGAATTAAAAAAACAAAAAAACAAAAAATACACATGTTGAAGTCCCAGCTCCCACTACCTCACAATGTGACCTTATTTGGAGACAGGATCTTCACAGAGGTAATCGAATTAAAACGAAGTCATTAGTGTGGGCTCTGATCCAATACGACTGGTGTCATCACATAAAGGGGAAATTTGGAGACAGATACAAGCACAGAAAGAACCCATGTTAATCAAAGGCAGAGAACAGGGTGATGTATTTATAAACAAAGGAAAACAAAGATTGCCAGCAAACCACCAGAAGCCAGAAAGGCATAGAGTGGATTTTGTCTCACAGCCCTCAGAAGGAAACAGCCCTGCCGATACCTTGATCTTGGACTTTAAGATTCTAGAATTGTGAGACAGCTGTGAAATTGTTGTTTAAAGCCACTCAGTGTGTGGTACATTTTACAGTAGCCCCTGGCAAATTAATACAATGACCAAATAGGTCTGTTTGTACAAAGACTTCAGTAATTGGACTGATAAGTTCAGTTTCACAAGGGTTGCAAGTAGGGACTGTGATTGACAAAACATCTAATTGCATCAAGTTGTACCCCTTTCTTAAAAATCTACCCAACAAACCCGATAGGGGAAGGAGGAGGTTGACACTACCTAAAGCCACGGTCAATGCCCTCCAGCCAAAGTTTGCCAGAAACACACCTGCGGTCAAAGTTGTGCCTATCGTCTCATTGCAATGAGAGAGAACGCACACCGAAGGAGCCATGGAGGTCTCAACAAGAGGGTGTTAGAAAGAACTTAGGAGGTTTGGACTTGGGGGGGCACCTCTGTGGTGCAGTTGTTTGAGTGTCCGACTGTTGATTTAGGCTTAGGTCTTGATCTTAGGGTCATGAGATAGAGCCCCGCTTCGGGCTCTACACTCAACACCAGTCCGCTTGAGGAGTCTGTCCCTCTACTCCTCCACGCCCCCTCCTTGCTCACTCTCTTTCTCTCTCTAAAATAAATCAATATGTGTTTAAAAAGCAAAAAAAGGTTTGGGCTTGGTAATGATGTGGCAGAGAGTTCAGGGAAACAGAGCTTTGCCCTAAATTGGATGCTGTCAGAAAACAGGGTGATTCTATTATTGGGTATTTTAATAATTCTCATCTAGGAGGCAGAAAGAACAAAATGAAGCTAAAGCTGTAATTGGTAAAGAAGCAACAGCCACTCATATTTGCCCATAAAGGGGGAGTTTTGTGGTTTAGACAATGTTGTTCTTCTTTTTCTTCCTTTTTTTTTTTTAAGATTTATTTATTTTAGAGAAAGAGAAACAGAGAGAAGAGAACATGAGTTGGTGGCGGGGGGGGGGGGGGGTTGGAGGGGGGTTGGTCAGTGGCAGAGGGAGAGAGTATCCACAGACTCCCTGATGAGCACAGAGCCCGACTCGGGGCTCAATCTCAAGACTCCGAGATCATGACCTGAGCTGAAACCAAGAGTGAGATGCCTAACCGACTAAGCCCCCACCCCCCAGGCACCCCAACAATGTTCTTCTTTTTACACAGATGTGATTATGAAGCTGTCATGTTTTTCTCTTGCTCCATTATGGTCACAGAGTGTTTTGAGTGCCTCACATAATATAGATGTTATGTGAAATTGTTGATGTTCCACAGAAGAACACAAAGTTTTAGCTGTGTGTGCCACCCAGTCCCACTCCCAACAGGACTTGTTTTTCTCTTTCTCACCACCCATCAATCTTAACGTCATTAAAAGTTAGGGCAGCTGGATAACATATGTTGTCAGATGTGATGCAAGAAGAGATTCACCACATTATCTCATCGAAAAAGAAAAAAAAAAAAACCTGAATCTAAATCTAATTAAGCCTCTAAACCAGCACTGTCCAGTGGAAATAGAATACAAGCTATGTATGTGATTTTAAATTATTTTTCCACTCTGTGATTTTAAATTTTCTAACTCCTACATTTAAAAAGACAACAATAAAGAGGCGAAATTATTATCATGATTACTATTATTTTTAGAGAGAGAAAGTATGTGAGAGGGGTGTGGAGCACAGGGAGAGGGAGAGAATCTTAAGTAGGCTCCATGCTGAGCAGGGCTCGATCCCATGACCCTGAGGTCATGACCTGAGCCAAAATCAAGAGTTCGATGCCTAACCAACTGAACCACCCAGCTACCCCAAGAGGGGAAATTAATTTTAAAATACATTCTATTTAGCTAGTATATCAAAAATATTATTGTAATATGTAATCAATATAAAAATGTTAATAAGATATTCTAATTTTTAGTAATAAGCCTTTGAAGTCTGGTATTAATTCAGATAAACCACACTGAAAATGTCCAGTCACCACCTGTGGCTAGTACTTGCCATATGGGCAGTTTAGCTCTAGACGTAACTCCCAGTTTCGTGGAAATATGAGAAAAAGAGGAATGCCTCTCTCTCTCCATCAAAGAGCACAATTAGCCTAACCTAGAATTTGTGAAATTCTACACAGAGGATTCAGTTTCTTCAACTAGGAAATGGTAAGGGAAAATAAAAGGCAAGACGAACTTGTACAGATTAAAGGATGCCTGAGGGATATATCAACCAAATGCAATCTTTGGACCCTGTTTGAAATCGGAGTCAAAAAATAAAACCGTATAAAGATATTTTTGTAGTCATTTGGGGGCACTGAATACAAGAGATTGTCTTTTAAATGATATTATGAAATTATGATTAATTTTGTTGGATTATGTGATAACATTATTATGGTTATCAGAAAAAAAGTTCTGATCTTGTAAAGATGCATACTAAAGTATTTATGTGTAAAATTGTATTGTATCTGAAATTTGTTTTAAAATAGTCCAGAACAGTGTGACTGCCTGGCTGGCTCAGTCGGTACGGCATCCAAATCGTGATCTTGGGGTTGTGAGTTCGAACCCCATGTTGGGTGTACAGATTGCTAAATAAATAAATAAAAATAAGATATTTCAGAAAAGTAAAAAAAATAAAATAAGAAAAGTAGGAGGGTGGTAAATGAAACAAAAATGGCCAAATGTTGACAGGATGGGTGATGGGCACCTGAGAGTTCATTACACTATTTCCTTTACCTTTACTATTGTGCATATTTTAATACCTCCATAATGAAGTGTTAAAAATAAGTGTGACAAAAGGAAAAATAATCTTTCTTTAGCTTTAGTAGTGATAGTGTTGTACTAGTGTACTAGTGTTGTACTCGTGATAGTTTCACTAATACAGACCCAGGTTGAAACTTATCGAATTACACACTTTACATATGTGTGGTTTACTTCAATAAAGTTGTTTGACAAAACCATCTATTATAGGACCGTGGATACCTGGGAGCCCAGTAGAGATTACAAGTTTTCACGTACGTTAGCTCAACTGACGTGATGAGAGAGACCATTCGTGAGAACTTTTTGTGGCTAGAGACAGAATCTCAATTCTTTCCGACTTAAGACCCCAAAATGAGAAGAGAATTACTGTCAGACCTGGAATTTGATTGAACCCTACTGGGAAGCTAGTGAATTAGCCTTTTACTATTTCGTGGATGCTGGTAGAAGACACGAAACCCCTGGATCAGAGATACAGGACGTTACGACTCACGGCGCAATAAGCAGCAGGAGCATCAGCAGGCTCATTCGGTGACCCCGAGTCCTTCAGGGGTTACACAGCGTGGCTCAGATGGATGCTCTGCACGTGGGAGGTCTGCATCACAGCTGAGGAATACACAGCTGGGGAGATCTATCACTTTTCTAGCAAGCGAGAAGAGAGCCTGTTGGTTGTTGTGGACACAGACAGAAACTCATCTTTCAAGGCTGTTGCCTGCAAACAGCACTACGAGAAATGGCCCGGTAAAGAGTGGTCAGGGCCTTGGGTTCTTGGCAGTAAAAGGTCTCGTAGTAACAGGGACCCACGGAGGACTGTGTCTCTCCACAAGTATTAGGCCATAGAGCTGATCATTCTCCGAGAGACGGAATTCCATAGCTTCAGGATCAAGGAACTCAACATGATGCATTTACGCCTCTATCTCTGAGCCCTTGTGTCTGCGGTGTTGGCATTACTCTCAGACTAACTCTTTTATGTGGTACAAACACCTCCCGTTGGCCAGACTTGGATCAGCCCCCTTTTCCCTGATCTGTGGCCAGGGGGCTGGCTGCTTTTGTTGGCCAAGGTCCGAGCAACACTGTATACTCTGTATATTTGGGCGAGTTATGCAGTACACGAAACACCACATGTAAGGAGGCACCATTCATACCAGACCTCAAAGGTCTGTATGCGAATCACAACAATTTATAATAGATGGAAGTAAAATGCCCTGAGGAAGGGACTGCACGGTTGATTCTGGCCAGGGCCGCGTGTCCATCCCCAAATTGGGAGGTGAGGTCAATCCTACCCAAACTAGTGTGGCCATGTAAAGTGACGCTGAGGAGCATTTATCAGGCGTGGGCATGGATGCCAGGCAGACGAAAACAACAGATGCTTACTAGAAGCCAAGACTAGTATCCCTATTTTTCAAGATGAGGATACAGAGGAAACTGTCCAAATCACATAAAACTGTAAGAAAGGACAGACCCAAACAGATGTGTCTGATCCCAGAATGCACTCCGTTTCCACTTACCCATTCTAATTCACTGTCCTTAACAGGACAAGTCTGAACCTATTTGGTGTTGGAATCCCTCCAATAAACCTCCCCCCCCCCACCCACCCATCTCATCTCAACCCTCACCATTCAAAACTGAATTGGCCCCAGGAGGCAGTCTTTACCCCTCTCACACGTTCCTGCTAGGAACCAACCCATCTGAAATAACCATTCTCTCCACAACTCAAAAAGCCTTATGCTTCCTTAAAGTCAAGATCGAAACTTCCATCACAAACTCCAACTTCTTTCCACAAAAGCAAAGATTTTATTACATCAGTGTGAAGTAACCCCAACTCCCCACTCAAGTTCCCCAATGGGGCTTCCATGCTAAGAAACTGGAGGTCGTGTCTTTCCTTATAACACATAAGATACAGCTTTTAGGACATCTAGCCGGCCCCAAACTCCACTTCTTAGAATTCTTTCTACACCCCAACAAGATGGGCAGCCAGCAGCCACGTTTGCATTGACGTAGGCTGCAGCCCGTCCCTAGTCATCGGACAGGACATCCCCAGCTGACCTAAGCTGCGCCAATCAGATTTTCCTCCGAGACCTGGACTTGAAGCCAAGATCTGGGAGGGCTTCATTCTCTAGTGGAAGGAGCTGGAATAGAGAGAACCCTAAACTCAAAACGTACAGGCTGGCTACACCTCGCCCTACGCTCTGGAAAGCAACGAGAGCCAGTTTGCAGGAAGAGGAGGAAAAAGAAGTACATAGTCTTCTCGAGGAAGAATTAAAGAGCGCAAATTGCCTCTTCCTGGAGCCTCTCCAGTTCCCGATTCCCAGGGCAGGGCCTGCTAGCACCGCCTACCTTTTGTTTCCATGTGAGACCCCCTGGATCCCCGCGAAGGAAGTTCCCTGTCTGCCTTCCAAGAGCCTACGCAGACCTGACCCCACGCAGGGCACGCAGTAAGCGCTTAATTTTACACCTGCTGAATGCAATCATGGGGTAAACGATTTGCATGTTATTTCTCATTACGTGGTTATCCAGACTTGCATTTACCAGGGTTATTTATGTTAGAGGTGGCCAGAGAGGTGCTGGAGGTGTGAGGCTGGTGGCACCAGGCGGGTGCCCAGGCGACGTACGCAGAGCCTCAGTAGAGGCCCGGCAGCGGGGATGGCACAGATGGGTACAGGGCAGAAGATTGAGGGGACAGAGCTAGGGAGGAGGGAGCGTGACTCCCCAGGCCCTCGCCAGGTAGATAGGGGCGGTATCGGGGTCACTCACCCAGGCCAACCAAAGGGAAGGGGAAGGAGCACGTCCACAGGAAGTGAGGAGAACCGGGGGGAAGCTACGTGCCCAGGCTTTTCTACCTTCTCTGAATCTCCGGAGCACAGACAGCTGGAGAAACCAATTTTAAAAAATCACCTGCTTTCCATTATGGAGTCAGATTCCCCCTTTTATTACCATCCTTTTCTCAGCCTCAATGACAGCCTGTTATTGGATTTTTAATCTGATGAAATTGATGTTGAAGGAGAGGAATGTATTCGAGGCCTCAAGGTTATGTCAATTTTGCTGATTCTCAATGATCCACGTTCTGGGTCGGGCCCTACGTGAATGAGGCTTTCTGGGGAATCCTCGATGAGGCCTGGGAGGCAGGGAGGACGATCGGGGAGGGTATTCGGGAGGCTCTCTCCTCACCCCCCCTGCCTCTCATCACTTCTAAGGACTAAACTTAGTCTCACCAAGCGAGAGATCCAAGAATAAATAGTCTGGGAGATGCACCCCCTACCTCTCCGCTAGCTCAGCAAGAGCAGGAGGGCAGGGGTCTGACGTGGGACAGGACGTAAAGGGAGAGGACACAAGCCTCCCCAGGGTACGTAAAAATGTTAAGAGCCTCATACCTTCGTGTGCACTGCTCGCTCGCTCGCTCGCTCGCTCTGGACTGCATCCTTCACCCCCTTCCCTGCTGCTCCTACTCCTGCTCCTGATTCCAGGCCCAACCGAACAAAACCCACCCAATCCTGTACATTGGTAGTTATGTTACGTGAAGACGTATTTTAAGAAAGCAAAACGGAAACACTCAAGTGAAATAATGTCCCTTTTTCCCAGTATCTTCCTCAAACGTATCCACGAAGCACCTGTTTCACCCTCCTTTCTTTTCCCACCTCTGGGATGGTATTTCTCACCCTGCTGTCGAGTTTCTAAAGGATTTTCGGCGGGACGGCCAAGTGATGATGAACAGCACAGGCACTGGAGTTAAAAACACCCAGATCCGAAGACTGGCTCCGTCACCCACCAGCTGTGGGACCCGGGGCAAGATGTTAAATAGCCAAGGCCCTTACTTTCTTCACCTATAAAACGGGATAATGGTCCGTGCATCATAGGATTCTTGTAAGAATTAAATGTTACGTGCCTACCAGGGTGCCTGAACGTGCAGTTAGCACTGTGGAAGAGGGAGCTTTCGTTACTTTTCTTCCCCTTCTGGGCTACTAGCTCCCCGGGAAGTCAAGCCTGAGTCTGATGGTAGCCTTGGCCTCCGAACTAAATAAATCTTTGCACTTAGCTGACCAGTGGCCACAAGCACTTGACTCACAACCCCACCCTCCTCTGTGCCCCGGGACTGAATTTTGGCTTGTGCCTGGAAGGATCCCTTGGAGACCAGGCCCCCCAAGCCTGTCTGTTTTCTTCTCTCCGTGGTCTCCAAGTTGTCCTCACACCCTCCCTTGGAGTTGCTCTTATTAAACTACCAATTTGAGCAAGTCATCTCTTAGATGCAAGGGCCTGACTGAAGCCCCTAGTCCTTTCCATGCAGCGTAAGGACCACTTTTTCTGGCTGGCTGCACATCAGTCATTCTGGCACCAACCCTACAGCTAAAGCAAGGACAGACAGACAAGAACAACACTTTTTTTTTTTTAATTACACATGAATAAATTCTCATTGCAAAAAAAAGGGAAAATAAAAAAAAAAGACAAAGAAAAGGTGAAACTACAGAAATATAGAAAATACCAAGCAAAAGCTCCCCACCTCCCTTCACACTCCCCTCCGTAGAAACCATCACTGTCAACAGTTCACTATCTCCTTCTAGGCCTTCCTATGCCCTTTTGGCTCCGCAAAGAAATAGTAGTTTGTGTTTTGTTTGGTTCTTTATACTAAACAGGATTCTTTGGGGGTTTCTTGGTTGTGGCTTGTTTTTCCTGTCGAGCAATTTGTCTTTGAGACCTTGTCCAAATTGCAGAGGCTTTTGTAGGATGGCTTGACACAGACGGTTTTCCTATTTGTTGAGGGACATTGAAACCGTTTCCAAACTAAATGGTGATTTCATTTTAGCACATCCTATAAAATTATCATTTAAAAAGTCTAAACTCAAAGTAGGAAAAAAACACGAATTCTTGATTTTTTTTTGGCATTCTGATTTGTTTGTATAGTCGCATATGACAACATTTTACAATAAAAAAAATACAAAATTTTATTCCTAGATTTGGTTCTATATACTTAAGCAGCATTATAATAAAAATAATTTAAGTGGGGGGCGTCTATAATTTGCGTTTCTTTTTACAGACAAGCTTTTGGGCTTTGCACAAGTGTATCATTAGTTATATAGTGCCATGTAACAAATCACCCTCAGACTTAGTAGCTGAGAACAACACACATTTATCGTCTTACCATTCCTGCACATCAGCTTAGCTGGGCCCTGTGTCCTCAGGCTCAGGGTCTTACGAGTGCAATCAAATTGTCAGCCAGTCTTGGAATCTTCCCTGGCCGTTGGTCAGAGACATCAGTACCTTGTGGTGTGAGGCTTCTCATAGGGCTACTTGCAGGGTGGCAGGTGGCAGCTGGCTTCCCCCACAGGCAGAGAGCTAGATGGGTCTTAGCCTTTTTGGAACCTACTCTCAGAGGTGACATTCCATCACTTTGGCCACGTTCTAGTCATTTAAAGCGAGTTAGTAGGTCCAGCTGTCACCCAAAGGGAGGGGATTGCACAGGGAGGGCACAGACAACAAGAGGTTGCATCTTCAAGGCTACTGACTACAAAAACCTTGGCCTCTCCGTACCTGTTTTATCACCTGTAAACATATACCTTATAGGTCATGGTGAAGTTTAAAAGAATTAAGATATGTACAGTGCTTGGAACAGTGGCACTGGGGAAATGTTAGCTAAGTATGGACGCAAAAAAAACCCCAATGCAAACACATATACATGCGCCGTGCAATACACGGTACCAAGTCCATGCCGGTTATTCAAGAAACACCCGTAATTACTCAGAAGTCTGAGCATGTGGAATTACCCCAGAAACAAAAGTACTTTATAAAAGTAAAAGTCTCTACCTTGGTCACCTCCAGAATTTCCCACAAGCTTTCCCCTCATCAGAAATTTCCACGCAGCAAGCTTCAATGCACTCCTGAGTCATCTTTAAATCTCAACAGATAAGGTCGACCACACTTTGCGCTGAAAGCGCACACCATGCCTGAGTGCAGTTTGCAAAACCACACCATTGGTAAGTTATAGAAAGAAGAGCGAGAGCTTGTCCGTCTACCTGGAGCATTTTTTTTTTTTTATTTACGATAGTCACACACACAGAGAGAGAGAGAGAGTGAGAGGCAGGCTCCATGCACCGGGAGCTCGACGTGGGATTCGATCCCGGGTCTCCAGGACCGCGCCCTGGGCCAAAGGCAGGCGCCAAACCGCTGTGCCACCCAGGGATCCCCCTGGAGCATTTTTCATTGTGCTCAGCAGTTTGAGATTAGGGACTCAGCTGGGAGTTTTGTTTTTTTTTAAACAAGACCCATCCCAGTTTTGTTTTGTTTTTTCCATCCCAGTATTGTATTGTATTTTTTAATAAATTTATTTTTTATTGGTGTTCAATTTACCAACATACAGAATAACACCCAGTGCTCATCCCGTCAAGTGCCCCCCTCAGTGCCCGTCACCCAGTCACCCCCACCCCCCCCCCGCCCTCCTCCCCTTCCACCACCCCTAGTTGGTTTCCCAGAGTTAGGAGTCTTCATGTTCTGTCTCCCTTTCTGATATTTCCCACACATTTCTTCTCCATCCCAGTATTTTAAAGGAAGAAAGTTTGCTCAGTACACTCCTCGTCTTTAAACGGTAGTACAAAGGGGGAGGAGGGTTAAGGAGAGGTGTCCCGCTTCATACGTGTCCCTTTTGCGCAATCCGGACTCAGGGAGTGGGGGAAGGAGGCCAACCTGTGATCCAGCAGATGTGGTAAATGAGTCATGAATGAGGAGATAACAAAAGACTGGGCTTCCCCTCCGCCCCCAATCTCCCCAGGCCGCGAGGTCACCCATAAAACACAAGCCTGGCAACAGCAGCAACTCCCAAGAGCAAATAAACACAGCTCAGCACACAGCAGAGCACACATCCCCTTGCGGTACAGAGTGCTCTCACTCCCAGTGCTCCCTGCAAAGGCCACCCTTCCCTGATTCAAAGCCCCAAGGGAGGAACAAGAAAGAAGCAGGACTAGAAAGGCCAGTCCGGCAGCCTGGAGGGGGTCATCCATGTGGGTCAACCAGCAGGCCTGTCCACTCTTGTCCCACCTACCTTCAGCAACTGCCCGGAGGAGATTTTTTTTTTTTCTTTAATTACCCCGGTTGACCTAATCAAGAGTGCAGTGACGTAAAGAAGGAAACAAAAAGAAATTTCTTTATGCCACGGGAGGCATCTGACGGCGTAAGAGCGGACGGGTTCGTTGGATTATCAGTAAAAACAAACCAGTTGTCTCTGCAGAGAATTGTTTTTCTTGTTGTTTCCACGTCTCCAAAACCAAACTGCTTCCTGAACCACCACGGCCAAGGGCAGGGAGCCTGGTTCCCAGGCGAAAGCCAGCATCAGGCTGGGGAGTGGCCAGCACCTACGCCGAGAGGCCAGACGGGGAGGCAAGGAAGATAAATTCTGGTAATCAGCTCTACTCACATGGGCTTCAGATATTAAAAGTGGAAAACATTCTATTTTCGCCAGTAAAAACGAAACCGTTGGGTGATTTTTGTTGTTGTCCCTCTTCCGTTCTATGTACTCTAGAAAGGTAAAAATGAAATTAATTTTTCCCCCTTTCAATTTCAGCTAGGGAAAGAATTCATGGAAAGTGTGCCCACAAAATCCAGTTGTTTTATTATTACAGGCCCCTCGACTGTTTTCTGACTGTGTTGAGTGTGCGAATCTCAACTCTTTCACCAGACTGTAAGTAGGAGTTGGGTCTAAATGAGGATATGGACTAGGAGATAAAAGGGAGCTCTGGAGCGTTTTCCAGAATCATCAGCTGTTTTATCTTGAGCAGATTAATCTCCCTGCGTCTCCCCGTCTCCTCAACAATAAAATGGAGAAGCCACAGTACCTGTCACTTAGGTTGTTACAAAACCCTCAGAATCATGCTTGTCCGGCACAGAGTGGACACTCAAAAAATACTAGTTATTACTCTGTATCCCCCCAGGGTTCCCTTCCGAAGAGGCATTCAGCCACCGCGCAGTGCTATTCAAAAATCTATGGTGGCCACCACTTGTCATTGAGGTAAAGCACCCACCAGGCCTGCTGGGGTTCCCCCAAGTCTCCGTAGACCCCCAAATGCCTTCCCCTGCCGGCCCTTAGCCCCCATACAATGTCTGCACCCCCATCCCACCCCAGCTATGCAGCTCAAGAGGGAGCACTTCTTGGCATCGCTCCCTCACTGCGATGAAAACCCAATCAAAGCCGTTCTCAGGGCCCCAAGACAAGGGCTGGCGCATAATAAATGCTCAGGAAAAAGTTCACTTGAGAGATCGACTTGACATCACGGCTATTCATTTTTTTTCAAGACTTTGATCAAATTTCGCCAATTCTATGCATGTAGTCTTCCCGGACGCCCGTGCAAGAGGGAGCTGTGTTCCTTCCCGGCTCTCACGGCCTATTTCTGAGATGATTTTGTGCATCCAAAATCCCCGATAAGACTTAAAAAAATATATATATATAGCTGACACGGAGCGGCGCTTCGGCCGGGCCTGGGGGCTCCTCCATGTGGGTGGGCCAGGGGCGCGGTCTCCCAAGTCCCTAAGTCCGCGGTCCGCCTATCCGAGGGGTCCTGTTTCTCTCCCACTTTTACTAACCCGAAGCTCCACGAGGTCGGGGTCGGGGCGGCCAAGCGCAGGCGTCGCCCCCCACCCCCCCTCGGCGGGGCTCCACAGACCGCGGCCCGCGGGGGTCACCCAGGCTGCCGGGGGGGGGGGGGGGGGGGGAGGGGGGGTCTCCACGCCCTGCCCCCGGGCCCTCCCGCCTGCCCTGCCCCGCACCGCGCGCAGCCCAGCGTCGCCAGGTCCGGGGGAAACCCCGGGGAAACCCGTAGGGCGCGAGCCCCCCACCCCCGGCCTGGGGACCCCCGACCGCTCCCCCCCCACCCCGGGGACCCCCAGCCCCCAGCCCGGGGACCCCCACCGCTCCCCCCACCCCGGGGACCACCAGCCCCCAGCCCCCCACCCCGGGGACCCCCACCCCCAGCCTGGGGACCCCCACTGCTCCCCCACCCCAGGGACCCCCACCGTTCCCCCCACCCTGGGGACCCGCACCCTGGGGACCCAGCCCGGGGACCCCCCCCAGCCCCACCCTCCTACCCCGGAGATCCCCCACCCCGAGGACCCCACCCCGAGGACCCCCCCACCGCTCGCTCCACCCCGGGCCCCCCCCATCCCGAAGACCCCCCACCCTCCAGCCCGGGTGCCCCCCCACCCCAGGGACCCGTCCCACCGCTCCCCCCACCCAGGGGACCCCCAGGGCTCCCCCCACCCCCAACCCTAGGACCCCCCAGCCCGGAGGCCCCTCCAGCCCGGGGACCCCTCCCCCCCCGGGCCCGGGCACCAGGACTAGGGAGCCGCCCCGGCCCCCCCCCCCCCGCCGCGCCCGCCCCGGCGCCGTGACTCAGCCCGGGGAGAGCGGAGCCCCGGGGTTTTCCGCCCCCGCCCGCCGGGGGCCTGCGGCTCGCGCCCGGGGAAGCGCCGGGCTGACTCCCGGGTGGGGCCGGAGGACCTGGCGGCGCGGGCGGCGCGGGCGGGCTGCTCGGGGCCTGGGCGGCGGCGGAGGCGGAGGCGGCGGAGGCGGCGGCGGCGGAGGCGGAGGCGGAGGCGGCCCCGCGGGTCCCGCGCGCCGGGCGGCCGCACACGTGTCCCGGCGTCACGTCCGCGCGCGCCCCCGGGGCCTGCGTCAGCGGCCGCTCGGAGCCGGGCCGGGATCGGCGCGGCGCGGGGGTCGGGCCGCCGGGGGGCCGGGGCGGGGGGCCGGGCCGGGGGCCGGGGCGGGGCGGGGCGGGGGCGAGCAGCGGCGCCGGGAGCCCGGCGGCCCCGCGGCAGGCAGGCGGCCGCAGCCCGATGGTGGCTCGGGAGCGCGATGAGCCGCCCGTCCTCCACCGGCCCCAGCGCTAGCAAGCCGTGCAGCAAGCCGCCGCCGCCCCAGCACGCCCCGTCCCCGGCTGCGCCCCCGGCCGCCGCCACCATCTCGGCCGCGGGCCCCGGCTCGGCCGCGGTGCCCGCCGCGGCGGCGGTGATCTCGGGCCCGGGCGGCGGCGGCGGCGGCGGCGGCGGGGCCGGCCCGGTGTCCCCGCAGCACCACGAGCTGACCTCGCTCTTCGAGTGCCCGGTGTGCTTCGACTATGTGCTGCCCCCCATCCTGCAGTGCCAGGCCGGGCACCTGGTCTGCAACCAATGCCGCCAGAAGCTGAGCTGCTGCCCGACGTGCAGGGGCGCCCTGACGCCCAGCATCAGGAACTTGGCTATGGAGAAGGTGGCCTCGGCGGTCCTGTTCCCCTGCAAGGTAAGCCCGGCGCCGGCCGCGCACCCCGCCCGCGGCCTCCCGGGGCCCCCGGCGCCCTCGGCCGGCCCGCTCGAGCTCCGGAGCCACGCGGCACCCCTCTTACTTAGAGAAAGCGGGGGGGGGGGACACCAACCGGTGCGTGCGCGCTCCCCTGCCGCGTGCCCACCTGTCCGCGCTGGGAGCAACTCCGAGGCCCGCCTGAGCGGCGCGCGAGCCGTCGTTCCTGGAGGCGGCGCGGCTCTTGCCACCCCGCGGGCCCCGCGGACGCGCGCTGGGGGCTCGGCAGGCCCGGGCTGCGCCAGTGCAACTTGGACCTGGAAGCTGACGGGGGCGGGGGGCTGGGGAGGGAGGGCGGAGCGGACGGGCCCGCCGGAGGCTCCGCTTCCCCGCGCGCGGCGTGGACCGCCGGGTCCCCGAGGCCTCGCGCACCCCGCGCCCGCCCGACACGTGGGAGCCCTCGGGAGCGCAGCTAAGGACGACCGGGCGCCCGCAGCCTCTTTTCCCCCAGCAGCGAGAACCCTGCAAGCCACGCCTCCCCCTCCCCGCGCCTTCCAGGGACCTGGGGAGAGATGGGTGTTCGCGCCGCGTGGGGCTGGCGACCCACGTCCGTGGGCACCGCAGCGGGGGGGGGGGACACGCGACAGCTGCTGCGCTTCTTCCAAGGCCACCGCTTGCTTTCGTTTTAAGAACGAAAAGTTTTTTTGCTCTTGCAAAAAAAAAAAAAAAGAAAAGAAAAGAAATGCAAACCACTCGGAGTCTTAAGAGTCAAGGGAGAGACGAGACCTCTCCCCACCCACCCCACCGCTGTTTGATTTCCCCGGATAGCTTCCCAGATTTTTTTCTTTTTCTTTTTCTAGCAACACTGGAGTACATTTTCACAGCTGAACCTGAAGCCCTGGATGTCAGTGGGTGTCGGGAAGGTCCCTACACACAAACAGTACACACGCATTCTCCAGGCACAACTTGTACAAGTTGCTGTTCTGAGGTCATCACGCGTGTTTTTCTCTGTCTGAAGCTTGGCTCTTCTCACTGTACTTTGAAGGGCTGCATAGTGTTTCATGGTGCGGCCCCATCATAGCATCTGCTTACTTACGTCTCCCCCCTTAAAAATCCTCAGGAGCAAAAAAAAATAAAAATAAAAATCCTCAGGAGCAGCTCCAGAGACCCGTTTCCCTACAGAGCCTCATTAGAACTTAGAGCCAGACCAGAAACTCCCATTTTTGCAACTTAGAAATGGAAATAATGTCATTAATACTTTTGAGTTGGGGTTGGTTTTTTTTTTTTTCCTTTTCCTCCTTTTTCTCTTTGTAAAAGTAACTGTTCGCCTCTTGGGCCATCCATCTGAGCTGTCTTGCGTTTCTCCTTGATGCTGCTTATTTTTATAGGGCAAGAGCTTACTTTTAAATTAAAAATAATCCACCAGAGAGTTGAAGCTTGGGACTCGAGTCAGTAGAATGAGTGTTTTAATTTGGTCTGTGCCCTGCCACAAATCCAGTTTAAAATAGCATATTCAAATTAAGGTTTTGAAGCTGTGTTTGGGCTGTGGGTTTTCAGTTAACCTTAATATATGACTCTGCTTCCAGCCACTTCTCATATAAGGCTAACTAATTCACCCAACCCAGTAGGTGTTTCTCATAAAATTTGGATGAAATATTTCTGTGATTTTTTAGGGTCATGAAGAAGGTGGCAGGCAGCCTAGTGATCAAGAGAGGATTGGTGTTAGTTGACATCACAGGGGGCATTTGATGTTTGAGATACGTTGTGGGGGCTGCAGGGGGTGCCCCACAAGATTTCTGGGGAGCTATCTTTTCAGCTCACGTTTTCCCAGACCTTCTGTGGCTAATAGAAGAAATGGCTTTAGGTGAACTGCAGTTCACAAAGGAACATTTGGTATCAGTCAGTATTCTAGAACTTATTTTTAAAGAAGCAGTCTCCTAGGAGCATTGTGTTGCTCCCGAGAGGAAGGGAAGGAAACAGTTATGCTCTATAAAGTGTGAAGTTTCACTTTCAGGATCTAGGGGTCCAGTTCCTATTGAAACATCTTTTCTCCTAATGTACCATATGCTAGTGAAACCCTTCTTGAAGAACAGTTCTCTTGGGACTCGGGGGTCCTCCGTGCCTCTGTACGTGTCGGTGACTTTCCAAGTCCCCGTTGCGTACGAAGGCAGGTGGGGAAAGCCATCACTTTGCAAGCTGAAATTAAAGGGTCAGCCATTCACCATTCCCCTACAGCCCAGGCGCCACACGGCCTGGAAAGTGATCTTGGGGTCCCTTCCGCGTGTGAGGTTTACAGGCCTGGAGAATGCCTGCCTCCGCTTTGGTTGACCAGTAATCCGAACTGCTGCCGGCCCAGCTCAGCCTTTTAGCCTCCAGAAACCCAACTTGGATGCGTATTTACAGCAAGCACCAAAGATAGTGTCGGCTGAGGAGGGCCGAGGGAGGTAGCGAGTGCCAAGACCTGTGTCACACTTCAACAAAACAGGCCTGTGTCGCTAGCCCTCGGCTGGCTTGTGCTTGCTCCTGGAAATCAGAGGGACTGCCTTGTCACTGTCCCTCCCTGCTCTGAGTCTCTCCCACGTGGGCTGCCCCGTGTGAGGAAAACAACCGTGGATGCAGTACCAGAGCCCAGGTCTCAAGGGTAGCACCGGGCTGCCACTGTTGGCTGAGAGACCACCTCTTGGGGACCTTGATTTCGTCACCTGTAAAGAGGGGACTGAACGGCTTGACTTCTAAGGACCTGTAGCTTCTAGAATACCATGAAAAGAAGGGCAGCTGTCTGGAATGGTTATAGGGTGCCCTCCGTGTGCGAAGGTCATCGTTTATTAGCGGGCCTTTCTTCTTTCGAGGTGAAGAAACAAGTGCCCCTAGAGAGATTCCCTGACTTGTCAAGATGAGTAGGCCAGGTCCTGAGCCAGCACCCCAAAGGCTCGCCTCCGTTGTGCTACACAGGGATTTTGCAACCGACCCTTTACCTCGAGGCTCCAGATTGTAACTTACGGTTGACACCAGCTAACAAAACCATCTGATCGGAGGAGTTTACTAGCTCTGATGGGAATATCCCAGTGCGACGACATACGTGTCCACTGTAACGTTCACTGCCAGGAATTCTGTGAGCTGTGTGGGAGGGAAAGGCCAGGGGGAGATAGCCTACAATCCTAATATCTGGGGGCAGTCATCACGGCTCTGGACTGCTCATGCTTCAGGTGGCCCGAAAGTGGATTTGTTACCAAGTGGCTTCTTGCACAGGGATGGGGTCACTTAATGAAAGGCATGGATGCTGCAGGTGTCTTTGACAGAAGGCACCACAGGCATCGTTAGCTGAGGTCTCCTTTGGGGAAAAGGATCTCTAGCAGCCTAGGGCTCTCTTCCACTTGTGATATTTTTAGTCCATTCTATGGCTTGCTCTACGCCCGAAAAGTTTTGACATCCTGTTCCCATATCGCAAACCCACCATCTCTCCGTGGCACGTGGGTGTAGGGGGAGAAGTGAAGGTTGACACATTGGGGCCCCCACTCAACAGTGTATTTTATTTAAATATCAGCCAAGTATTTCTCTCCAAACTGTGGGGAACGCTAACCCACTCCAGCCCACTTACACTATGATACATTTTCTCTGCGTTTTTTGTTTTCCTTTGTTTTCTCCAAGAGTTTCTAGTAGCGCATCTTCAAATAATTATTGAACTGGAAAGCCTCAGTCAGACAGTCTTCCTTGCACTTGGGTTGCTTTTGCTCAGCTCTGGATGATTGGCAGGGGTGGCAGTGTGGATGTAGCCTGCTAGATCTTGGGATTTTTTTTTTTTTCCGAGAAAAGCCAGAAATCTGAATTTTTAAAATTTTAAAAATATTTTTAAAAATATCTCAACTTTCTTAACATTGGCATTGAATTCATATTTAAAGCCAGAACTCACAGGCCAAACCAGCCACGTCTGGAGACTAAATTCCAACTGCCAGTGTGCACCTTCTGACCTGGTTGTCTTTTAGAAAGCATTTACTGAGCCCTGGAAGTTCTCATTTTACTCTTACCACACATGGACTTTGGAATTCTGAGAGGTCCCAACTGGAGGTGATTTTATAGCTTATTTTCATCTGTATTTTGCCAAGAGAATATTCTGTTCTGGCCCCTGGGGAAACCTGAACTGTTGTTGTCCTAGTGACTGGATGTTTGACTTTCAGCAGGTCAGTTTATTTCTTTGGACTCGGGTGTCTTTAAGAGAAAGAGTTGCACTAAATCATTATATCAAGCATCTTTGGGGCGCCTGGGTGGCTCAACACTGGTTAAGCGTCTGCCTTTGGCTCAGGTCAGGATCCCATGCTCCTGGGGGGATCAAGCCCTCAGTCCTGCTCCCTGCTCAGCAGGGCATCTGCTTCTCCCTCTCCCTCTGCCTCTCCCCCCCTCCGTCATTGTGCTCTTTCTCTCTCTCTCTCTCTCTCTCTCAAATAATCTTCAAAAAAAAAAATTGTTTTTTAAGAATCTTTTTGTGCCCTAAAATTCCAGAATCTAGTAAACTGTCCCAGGGAAGAGAGCAGTAGGCAAGAGACAGACCTGGATTCCCATCCCGGCTGTGTGTGACCTCAGTCCAGTCACATACTCCCCTGAGCTTGCCTGTTCATCAGTTAAAAAGCGTGGAGATAATACCTAGCTGGTGGGTGCTCTGAGATCAGATTAGAGCTTTAAGTCTTTTGCTTCACCATTTCAAATGGAAGGTGGGTGTTATCAGGGTGGTTGCTAGGTGATGGGTGATCCATCACCTGGAAGTCTGAGGGGATACGCCAGTTTGCAGGAACGATTTCGGAGATCTTTTCTTCATCTAAAAAGTTCCCCTGAGACAAGGGCCATCTCCTCTGGACATTGCCCTTGCAGTCTTCACTGCCGCCCAGGGTCGGGACAGGTTTACTCACGAAAGCCTGTGCGTTGGCAAGCCAGGTACATGGACAGTGAGGCTCAAGAATTTTCGAGAACACAGTTGACAGAGGTTTTTCGGTATAAAATTAAGAACAGAAACACTGGAACGCTCTGTTGGACACTAAAATCTAATGCTGACTCTACACGGAGTTGGCCACCACCTCCTAGGACTAGGAGTAAATCATTGTTACTCAAGGTTGACCTTTGGTACAACCAGAAGCGGGGAGGGGAGAGCCAACAGGTGCAGCAGGTCTGGCCTAGAAAATCCCCAACCTGAGATTAGCTTCGACTCTGCTGTTCTGTGTCAGGTCCCTTTTCCTGAAGCTCCATACAAAGTGCCCTAACCATAGGACCACGGGGAGCCCTCCTCATAAAATGTCTTAAGAGCCAGACTTGTGCATCTGATGAAATTTGTGAACAGTGGCATTTCTCACTCAAACTCATAAGGCCCCGCTCCTTGAGAGGGGCACACAGTGTGGCCACACGTTTGCTAAAGTGAGTGCCCGGCGTTCAGGGCTGTTGTGTATCGCCGGCGACTTGCACAGGACGTGATCGTACCCGGGGCATCAGAATGCGACCCCACTCTGCACATCCTGCACGAGAAAATTAGAAAGCTAAACATTTTTCCTGATTAAATGTGTCTTTAGGGATCCCTGGGTGGCGCAGCGGTTTGGCGCCTGCCTTTGGCCCAGGGCGCGATCCTGGAGACCCGGGATCGAATCCCACATCGAGCTACCGGTGCATGGAGCCTGCTTCTCCCTCTGCCTGTGTCTCTGCCTCCCTCTCTCTCTCTCTCTCTCTCTGTGACTATCATAAATAAATAAAAAATTAAAAAAAATGTGTCTTTATATTAAACCTGAGGGTGTCCTCTCACAGGCTTCTAGGAGACACTGAAAATCCGCTAGCAGAATTGCATCAGCTTTACCCCAAATGCCCATCTAGCTCCTCATTCTTTTTTTTTTTTTTTAAATTGAGAAACTGTTCTCGTTTCCAGTTTCTGCAGTGATTTTTAGACTCTATGGTGTCTGTGAGGAAGGTCACCCTCCCTCCCAGTTTTCAGCCACAGACACTGTAGAGGGATGAAAGCTACACCTGTGTTAAATGTGTGGGCCTGGGCCCCGTTTTAAAACTTGGAATCAACAAAGGTAGTGTCTTTGGGTTACTCCTTCCCCAGGCTCCCTCTTCCTCCAGTAGTTTGGAGGGAGGCCCTTTTCCAACCTTCTAGTCCAGACGCCCGCTCCAACCCCACCTCTCCAGACTCTCAGTGGCTCCTTGGTAAAATGGGATACCGACTGGGTTGCTGTGAGGATGGAGCATGGTAATAATTCATGCAAAGCGCCTAGCACTGCCCCAGCACAGAAGAAACACTAAATAAATGTGCACAGTTAGAAGCTAGCAGAAAACAAGTGGCCAGTGTCTGAGGTCAGGTCCAGGCATAAACTTGTAAAAGAAGGAAAAGAATCTGTTTTCTCCCACAGATTCCCCCACTGAGCTTTTCACTGAGGTTTTTATACACCTGGACGCATTGGCCCTGCCATTGGTTTTTCAGCGACTTCTTTTTTCATTTCTTTACTGCCTTTAGAAGAGAAAGCCTGGTTAGATTAGGCAGTGTTTTTTAATATGTATATTTTATTTTAAACATTAGAAAATATGGGGATTTTTTTTTTCAAAGTAGGCTCCATACCCAGCGTGGAGCCCAATGTGGGGCTTGAACTCATGGCCCTGAGATCAAGACCTGAGCTGAGATCCAGAGTTGGACTCAACCGACTGAGCCACCAAGAAGCCCTTGTAAAACATGTTTTTAAAAGTCATGATCATTATTTTTAAATGTAGAATATATATATATATATAAAGTATGAAATTAAAATCTCTTACAGTCCTCTCACCTGGAAAAAACCATGACACAAACTTAACCTCTACATCAATGGAGTTTTACAGTCGAAGTAGGTAAGATAGGGAAACCACACACTATTTCATAGCATATTTTTTCATCTAACGCATAGTGACTGCTTTTCAACATTGCTAAGTAGCCTCGAAGGTCGTGTTTAATGACTGCGTAGTATTATGACAGTACTAGGGTTACCTAACCAAGCTCCCGTTTGTGGTCGTTCAAATCATTCTATTTCCTTACTGTTAAAAAAAATTTAGTTTTTGAAGTACTGCTGTAACAGTGCTCGTGCATAAGAAAGTAATTATTTCCTAATGATAACTTCTTAGAAGTTGGATGGTGGGGCCAAAGGGCATGTGGAGAAATCAAAAAGCTTTTGATAGCAGAGTCAGATTGCGTTCTCACTTGAAATCCTTCACAATTGAGCCACACCTGGGTGGCTCCATGGTTGGGCATCTGCCTTCGGCTCAGGGCGTGATCCTGGGGTCCTGGGATCGAGTCCCGCATCGGGCTCCCCGCAGGGAGCCTGCTTCTCCCTCTGCCTGGGTCTCTGTGCCTCTCATGAATAAATAGATAAAATCTTAAAAAAAAAGATCCTTCACAACTGAGTGCCCATCTCTCCCCAGCATCCCCTACAGTGGGTGTTAATTCTTTTGCTTTTCTTAATGCTACTGCCTCCCTTTTTTCCCTGGGGTAACCTCAGGCCAGAGCTGGCTCCTCTTGATTACCTACTAACTTTTCATCATACGTGCCCTTGCCTGGGAATCTCCTGTAGCCTGTCCCTCCTACACACCCTCTGCCCACCCAGTCATTACCTCACCCCCGACCTCCTCCTTCTGTAACTAAGTCCCACCGGGGAGACAGAGGTGCCAGCAGCACCCTTCTGAAGTAGTAAGAGCAGAGAGGAGTCTGGAGACCTCTCCGCAGTGGTGGGGTCAGAGCTGCATTCTGAAGGACAAGCAGCAGGTTGCCAGTGAAGAAGGAAGGGATGGAGGATCCCCATGGGGTTACGTCGGGAGGCCAGAGGAGCTGCTTGTACAGAATGTTGTTTACCTTGTCTGAACTACATATATGATCTTGTTATTTTCCTAGTTACTTTGTAAAGGAAAACAGGCCACAGTATCTTCTCTGAGACATTTGCCCTAAGTCCTGCAGCCTGTAAGTCCAGGAGACAGAAGCTGCAGCATGGGCCTTGTATCACACACACACGATGCCTCTTCCACCTCACGCTCCTGCCTTTTCCGCTCCCCGCTGCACCCCACTGAGAAGCAGTGATCCGCCTTCCCATTCCAAATTCACATACCGGCTTTTGGAGGGATGGCAGTGGAACCAGAAGGCCCGCTTATTAGGATTGCCAGGTAAAAATACAGGATGCCCACTAAGTTTGAATTTCAGACACACAACTTTTGGTGTAATTTCAGACAATTTTTTTTTTTTTAGTGTAAGTATAACCCAAATACCACCTGACACATACTGGGCATCTTGTATTTTTAGTTGCTAAAAATCTAACACCTCTACCACTTAAGTCTCCTGGCGAATTCGATTGCTTTCATTGAGAAATAAGACTGTGGAAGGGACGTCACACTGTTCGAAGAGCGTCGGGACAGTCAGTGTGATTATGCAGCAGGAGCCTGGCCTAGAAGAGTAAGGACAGACTGAAAAAGTGGGCACAGTACTGGTGGTGTGGCGTAAAGCCTTCAACTCTGGCTCTTCCTGTAGGGTGGCTTTCTTTGCTTGAGCCTACGCTCCAGAGAGACCTTACAGACCTGGTTCTCCAGGACAGTGTGTGGTAGCCTGTTGACTCTGGCCGTGGTCAGATGAGAAGCATATTCGGTCAAAACGCAACCTTCGTTTACAGTGTCTAAGTTGGGGACACCTGGGTGGCTCAGCAGTTGAGCATCTGCCTCTGGCTCAGGTCGCGATCCCAGAGTCCCGGGATCGAGTCCCACGTTGGGCTCCCTGCATGGAGCCTGCTTCTCCCTCTGCCTGTGTCTCTGCCTCTGTGTGTGTGTCTCTCATGAATGAATGAATAAAATCCTTAAAAGAAAATAAATTTTAAAAATAATAAAGCGTCTAAGATGAAAAACAAACCCCTGCCAGCCCAAGGAGTCTTCGTAAGGCCTCCCCCCTCGCAGGTGTCCTCAGATGACTGTGCTAATACGGCACCAAAGTCTTCCAAAGACACCTGTAGTAAAAGACCTGCCTGCAGCCCGGGGTTTGTCAGGGTTCTCTTGGGAAGAAGGAAGAATTTTTGAGCCCAAGGTTGTTGTTGTTTTTAAGATTTTACTTATTTATTCATGAGAGATACAGAGGCAGAGACACACAGGCAGGGGAGAAGCAGGCTCCCTGTGGGGAGCCTGATGCAGGACTCGATCCTGGGACCCCGGGATCATGACCTGAGCCTAAGGCAGATGCTCAACCACTGACCCACCCAGGCGCCCCAAGCCCAAGATTTTAATTAGAATTGCCTTCTCCAGAAGCAAGTTCATGAAATCAGATGTCAGTATTTTCTTAGTCTCACCACCGTCCGACGGTGCGGGCACTGACCGGACGCTGGCTTCTCGTACTACTTTGGGGAGAGCTTCATGGCACCATGGTGGAGAAGTCTCTCTTTGCACCTCCTCATAGTGGAGATGAAGAATCGAACACCTGGGTCACTGAGGATCCGCTAAGGTTCTTAGAGGAAGGCCGCCAGACGGATGCAGGCTGAGCATCACAGTGAAGGCACCAGAAGAGAGTTCTCTTTGCCCTGTTGCCCGAGTGTGAACTTCATGAGAGTCCAGGGGTGAGATAGTAGGTAGTTTTGTCGACCTGCCCAGAGGTGGTATGGGAGGCTCCTTTCGTGTCACACACACACACGAGGTACCTGAGCTCCAGCTGTATCCTGCCAGTGGTCGCAAACCCATTATAAGCAAGAGGAGTACCTAGCTGTCCGAAGGACAACAGCATCGTCATCTCCTCATCTCTGTGAGGTTTCAGAAGGGCTTCAAACACACCCACCCCAAATAGTTTATGTAAATAAAACTTGTGAGAAGCATTCATCAAAAATAGCAAACCCGTAGTGACTGAAGTCGAAAATAAACATTTTCCCTCGTGTGATCTCAAGGGCTATTGAGTTTTGAATTTATTTTTGAAATCTAAGGTCCATCGTAAGACTTTTCGATTAAAGTAAAATTAACACAGTAAAAAGAACAGTCATCTTCTGCAGAGAGATCTAATATTTATTCATTTACCGACACGTATCAGGTGGGCGGGAAGCAGGCAATAAATCAGTAAATCAATGAACGAAGTTAATAGACGCATAAGTACCTAGAAAATAACCTGGGATCATCATCCGCTGGTTCTGACAGATTATCACACTTTGAGGCGCAAAGGAGCTAGTTGGAATTGCTAGGGGCCCTTTTAAAAAGTGATAAAGTCTAAGTTGAACCTGTGGCTAAAAGGTAAGTTGCAGCACGCTTCAGTTCTAGGTGAGGTTTAGCCACGACCCCCATCTGAGCCAGGTGTGGAGAATGCTGAGAAGATAGAGCCCTCTACCACTAGTCCCCTAATGATCTGCGGATCATACATGAGGCAGTCGCCAGGACGTCATCCTCTACCTCAGCGAGGTCACCTCCCCAGCAGTTAAAGGGGGTTACCTGTTGTAGGCAAAAGGGGGGCGCGGGTAGCTTCATTCCTGGAACCCCTTTCTGACCTGTCTGGAGCCCCAGAGAGGAGTATCCCTTGGACCACGAAGCACGGTGGATCCTGCAACTGCAGTGGCTCGAAACTATACAGGCCGGGGCCACAGGTGTGTGAGACACCCAGACTTTTATAGGAGCAAAGGAGAAAGCTTTGTCCTCCATGGGGGGCAGGAGGGAGGTCAAAGAAGTGTTGGTTCTTAGAACAACCCATGTCGTCTTCATTGATAAATGTTATGGGTTCAGTAAGATGCATTCCAAGGGCTCTAGTAAAAGAAAAACTATTGACTGACCTTGCGTTTACCTGTAGGTACGCAGTTACACGTATATTCTCTTTATACAAGAAAAAAAAAAAAAAGGCCGGGTATGATAAAAAAACTCAATTCGTGCCACCAACTCCCCCAAAAGAATCTCTGTCCCATAAAGGATAAATATGCTAACTCAGTCCCTGGATTCTTTAACACATTTTTATTTTTATATGATTTCAGATTTCCACAATAGTTGTAATACAAAAATATTCTTATATGCCCTTTACCCAGAGTCACCAGCTGTTTCCTTTTTGCCCCGTTTGCTTTAGCATTTGGGCCGCTCTGTACTCAGACATACATTTATGTAGCCGTTCGCAGGGAAATTGGAGGCGTCCTGCCCCTTTACCCCTAAAGGCTGCGCTGTGTTTCTCCTAAGAACAAGGACGTCGTCTTCTGTGATTATGGTCCAGTTACCAAAATCAGGAACGGTGACATGCGGTCGATACTAGTACCTAATCCCAAGTCCATATCCCAACTTCAGTCGCTGCCCCCAATAATACCCCCTGTGGCAGCTTTGGTTCTCCAGTCCGGCGTCCCGCACTGCAGTTAGCCACATGGGTGCATTTTGTGATCACTACAGCTCACTGGATGCACAGAAGAGCACAAGTTTGCTCGTGCTCACTCTCAGACAAGGTCATTTCTTGGATTTCATTCAAACGTTTATGAGCATCAACAAAATATTTTAAAAAAAAATATATTGATTGTGCTTTGTTTTTCCTGAGACCCCCTCCTTTGGGGTGCCGGCAGGTGTTTTGCTAATAGGCCTCGGTTTCCTTGGAGGTGTAAGCAGGCGGAGGCCCAGGGTGGTTACCCCACAGTCCCCGAGCAGGGACGTGCCTGTGGCCCAGAGCTCAGGGCGCCTCCACTGTAGGCGACTGTTGATGGTTGAAGCTCAGGAAATCGTTCTGGAATTGCATGGACTCACATTTAATTAAATAGATTAAGTGACTTGTTCTAAAGCAGTCACAGGATCCATGACTTTCACTAGCACCCCCGGCCAAGCAGGGTCATTGTGTAAACAAATATGATGTGACTGTGTGTACTAGGTAAATAACAGGTGTCTCGTGTTTTCTGATGCACCTCATCATATTTGTGTGCAAACGGGTTTCCGTGCCAAAAAAAAGGAAAAGCCCCACCTAACTTCAGCTCGGATACCACCTTCACACCCCGTGCCCAGGAAGAGGACTGGCACTGTCTTACCTCTTTCTACAAAGACTTAAAAACGAGGCACCAGGGCCCGCACTGCCTTGTGGCAGGCCGTGTTTGCACAAGACTTTTGAGCCGCCGCCGCAACCTGCAAAGTTTCTAAAGAGAAGTCAGAGATGGGGTTTCAACATTTGTTTCTCGTTCTGCTGGGTCATCTTCCCCCTGTCTCCATCGTCGTGAGCTTGGGCTTCTGTGTGTGCTTGGGTCTCTGTCCCCCTCCCCCAAAAGAGGTTTACTGTCAGTAAAGTCCCACCACCACCACCACCCGCCCGGGGGAAAGGAGCCGCCCCTGCCCTGTGGAGGCACCGCATCTAGAGCCGTGCATGAGTCCCCAGGACACACAGGCAGCCCCCGGGCCGGGTCTCAGGACTCCCAAGTGCACGCTAAGAACTGGGCGTCTGAAGGAAAGCAGGCGTCCTTTGAACCCTGCACATTTGGTAGGGCCAGCCTGAGCCAGAGTGAGAAGTGAAACCTCAGACCTTTCTTGCCAGGTACCAGGGAAGCTGGGAGGGCCTAACTGCTGGTTAGTTATTTGTGAGGTGCTGCTTCTCATTCCTTGGGGAGAGGCACTTTCAGGGCTGTTTGTCTCCTTGCAATCGAAGGAAGAGTCAATGTTGGGACCTGCTCCCAGAAGCAGCCTGTCTGGGGACTGTGGGCTTTGTCTGTGGTGGCCTGGGGACCTCCGGTTAAGGCAGATGTGAATTCTTCCTTTTACTTCAAGATGGGGATTCTTGGGCTCCTAAGCTATCACATACCATGGAAGAACACTGGAGGAGGAGCACCTAGGGGATTGCAGAGGGCTCTGCCCGCAGTGTGGCCACGACTGGCCATGTAGCCGGGATGAGTCAGTCTGTAAAACAGGTAGAACGAGCACCCTGCCTCCCTCCACGATCTGCAAACCACCAAGTTCTAGTTGTGGGTCCCAGCTGGCGGCTGGCGTGCCCGAGCTGTCCTGGGCAGCACCCACTGGGCGGGGCAGCAACCAGCCTGACCGGCTTACTGGTGTGGGCCTCTCCTCACAGCTGTCATTGTGGCTGCCCAGCCAGGTTTTGTCATCCATCAAAATCAACCCCCGGGCCATTTTGCCCTTCCCCAGACACTTGGCCATGCCTGTGACATTTCTGGTTGTCACAATGGGGGAGGGGGAGATTGCTACTGGCTTCTAGTGGGTAGAGGCCAGGGGTGCTGCTAAACACGGCCTCCCCCACAAGGAATTACGTGGTCTAAAACGTCAGTACAGCCATCCCCGCTTTTTGAATGTTCACTTGACATCACGTTGCTTTTACAAAGGACCTGTTTGTGGTAACCAAAGGAAATCCGAAGGAGACTTCCACCAGTACGAAAAACGGCAGGAAAGGAAAAGAGCGTTCGGCCTCTCTTTTGCAGTGCGCATCCTGAACAACAGGAGTGGCCTCGCCAAGCTCCTTTCCTGGGACCTACCCCCAGCATCTCAGCATCAGGACTCCAAAGCTTTGAACTGCATCTGTGCGCATCTGTGCTTTATCTCAGTTGGTTTTGTGCCTCCGTTAGCAAGGTGTGTCCGAGGGTATCAGAAAAGCACGAGAGATGGTTTTTTGGGACTAGGAAGGCTTGGAGACTTTTCCATACAAATTAATGGCCCTTGCTGCTTTGCTTTATGCCATTTTGTCTCATGACGGGTTTCACAGTTTGGGGAGCAGGGAAAAGCTGTAGTGCCACTGATGAGAAACCCAGAAAATTAACTAAATTGTCCAGGCCCTGAGGCCACCTGGCCCTGCCTCCTCACTTGAGGTTTCATCCCCGTGGTTTGCTCGCGGACCCTCTTGGCAGGAACCACGGCGAGGGCAGGACACGCCGCCGATTCCCTTCTGTGGGCTCGAGGACGGAGCGTGGGCCGTTCTTGGGAACAATTGGAGCTTGTCGGGGAAACGCAAGCCGGGCTCGGCGCAACCTGGGTTTGCTGCTCAGAGGCACCTAGACGCTTCCACCAGTGTCGGGGAATTCACAGACCCTGCACCCTCCCTCTGATCCCTGCAGGAGAGCCCCTGCCCCAGAGCGCTGCTGAGACTGTGACAAGCAGGAAGGGAGGCCTAGGAGTGCGTGTGTGTATATATATTATATACATATAATATATATATAATTTTTATATATTTTATATATTTATAATACATTTATTATATATATCATATATATTATTTTTTATATATATATTATATAAAGTGCACGCAAATTCAAAGTTTAGACCTTTTCTTTTTAAAGATGGTCTCTCACCCGCTCATCATACAAGTGGCACCAGTGGCCACAAAGACACGCCCTCACCCACAATGGAAAACAGAAGGAATAGGTTGGCTTCAGAGTTCAGCTTGTTTGGGAAAAAAAGCAGAAGCAGCACCTACCACTTAAAAAAAAAAAAAAATCCCTATTTAAGTTCACAGAGGCTGTAGCAAGACCTTTCTTTTGTAAGGTCACTGTCCAGGCGGGTGCCAAGTAATGCCCTTCCTGTGTGTGTGGTTTGGGGGAGGGTCCCCGTTCTCTGTATGTGGCTCGTAAGGCAAAGCAAGTCAGGATATAAATACTCCTGCCTGAGCCCACACGAGGAAGGTCCCCGGTGGTGGCTGGAGGATAAATACCTGCGGAACATGCGGGGCCTTGGCTCGGGGGAGGCGCAGGTGTACTCTGGACCCTCTGCCCCGGCTCGGCACGTCCCTGGAAGCGTTGGTGGGCGGCGGGCAACGCCCCATCTGAACCCCTCCCGTCCACAGGCCCGGGCGCTGTTTCAGCCTGGGACTCAGCCGGGCTCCAGGCTAAGTCTTGCTATTTTTATTGGGTGTAACGCAGGTTTTTTGGTTTTTGTTTTGTTTTGTTTTGTTTTTTGTAACGCAGGTTTTTAAGCGAGGCACAGATGCCTCACCTTACCACCCACAGAAGAACCTCGAAGCTTCTGCATTCCCAGCCACACTCGAGGCCTAAAACACAGTTAATAGGGATTTGGGTTTTTTTAGGGCCTTACTGTGGAGAACACGAAGTAGAAAATAGGGCTACATAAATGGGTTTCTCCTTCTGGTTATGAAGGGTGGTTTTTTTTTTTTTTTATACCCATGCTTTTTTAAAATTAGGCCGTGGTTTAAGAAGATGAATACGCATTCCCCGTGGGCAAGGTACATACCAGGGAAGTATTTCTGGCAATTTCTATTGAAGGTGGTTATCATTTCCTTTCGGTGCAGGGGAGGAGCCAGCTGCCTTTCTTTGCCTGAGGCACCCTCTTCTTCCTCGAGGGGACACTCCTCTCCCTTCGGGGCTCCCTGTCGGGGCCTGGAGCCCAGGGCCTCGAATGGAGCACGTGCTCCGGGCCTGCGTGTTGCCAGTGATGAATCCACCTGCGGAGATTAGAATTCTGACCGACTGACGGCTTGGGGGGGGTTATTCCCTGGGCAGGGTCCCCAAAACCAGATGTGAGGCTTTGTTTTGTTAACAAAGGGACACCGCAGCTTAGATGTGGGACCTGGGCCCCAGCCTCGTTTGCTGTCCTCGTGTCTCAGCAAGGCCGGGGGGACCCAGGCGAGGTAACCCGGACCATCGGCCTGCCGCTGCGAGCTCCGACTTCTCGACTCAGCCCATAAAAAGGTGACTCAGGCTCCCTTCTTCTTCACGACAGCGCGGTTCTCTGGGCAAGTGTCCGCTTGCGGGCTGGTTCCCCAGCTGGCATCCAGGCACCGACACCGGGACGGTTGGGAGCAGGAGTCCGGTTCCTCTGTGTGCTCTTTTTTCCCAAGATCGGTGTGATCTGTTCATCAGGAATGTCACCCCAAGTGCAATGGAGACAAAGGCCTTGTCCCTGCACCCCTAAGACAGCACTGGGGGGCTGACTATCAAAAACCTCGCCTGGGAGCCTCACCCAGTGTAGTTCCCCTTCCCCCTGGACGTGTGACGAGGGCCTGACATACCTGGCCAGGACGATGGGTGCGGGGACCCGTGGGGGTGTTCTGGGCCCCTTCTCACTTTAACCTCCACTGGCTAGAACCACACTAGCCAGCCCAGAGTCCCTTGGGGTTGCGGGGTTGAAAGGTGAAGGGAGTGAGGTAGTAACTTCTAGCAGCGTGGGGTTGTCCATGCGGGGGTGGCCTGGCCCGGCTGGTCCCTCCAGGCGGGAGCGGGGCCCCAAGGGCAGCCTTCCCACAGCCTGCCTGCCGCTCGCCCCTCTGAGCTAGGGACGGGGGCGGGGGGCCGCCAAGAGGAACGACACTGTCTTCATCATGGTCTTTGGGTGAAAACTAGTCCGGAGGGAGCATATCCCTTGCCCAACCATATGCCTAAGCCATTCAAAAAAAAATTATTATTTTTTATTTTTATTATTATTATTTTTTTTAGATTTATTTGACAGAGAGAGAGCACAGGCAGTCAGAGTGGCAGGCAGAGGGAGAGCGAGGAGCCCGATGCGGGGCTCGATCCCAGGACCCCGGGATCATGACCTGAGCTGACGGCGGACACTTTACTGAGCCACCCAGGCCCCGCCTCCACCAGCCATTTTAAATTTTAAAAAATTCTTGGGGGCAGCAGGGTGGCTCAGCGGTTGAGCATCTGCCTTTGGCTCGGGTCATGACCCCGGGGTCCCAGGATCGAGTCCCGCATCGGGCTCCCTGCATGGAGCCTGCGTCTCCCTCTGCCTGTGTCTCTGCCTCTCTCTGTGTGTGTCTCTCATGAATAAATCTTTAAAAAAATAAAAATAAAAATAAATTTTTAAAAATTCTTGACGTTCACAGAAAATATGGGGGAGGCCCGAGTTTCCGGGGCTGGCTCTACAGTCCCGTTTGAGGTGTCGGATACCGAGAGCACTTTGGATCTTAGGTTCTCGACGGTGTTGGAATGGGGGCGTGCGATGCAGGAGGCCCCCGGTTGAGGACACCCCCTGATTTGGTGGATGGCAGTCCTGACAACGAATCCGGACCTCACACTTCTCCGTCTTACATGCTTAAGCCCCCTCGAGCGGAGAATTCAGCGTAGGCCCCGGCGACCTGAGGGGGTGACCCTCTCGGAGGCCGGCCCAGGGGGAGTCTGGAGAAGGCCGCTGGCTCACCGTGTGTCTTTCCGTCCTTGCAGTATGCCACCACGGGCTGCTCCCTGACCCTGCACCACACGGAGAAGCCAGAGCACGAGGACATCTGTGAATACCGCCCCTACTCCTGCCCTTGCCCCGGCGCCTCGTGCAAGTGGCAGGGCTCCCTGGAGGCCGTCATGTCCCATCTCATGCACGCGCACAAGAGCATCACCACCCTCCAGGGGGAGGACATCGTCTTTCTGGCCACAGACATTAACCTGCCCGGGGCCGTCGACTGGGTGATGATGCAGTCGTGCTTTGGCCACCACTTCATGCTGGTGCTGGAGAAGCAGGAGAAGTACGAGGGCCACCAGCAGTTCTTCGCCATCGTGCTGCTCATCGGCACCCGCAAGCAGGCCGAGAACTTTGCCTACAGGCTGGAGCTGAACGGGAACCGGCGGAGACTGACCTGGGAGGCCACCCCGCGCTCCATCCACGACGGCGTGGCCGCGGCCATCCTGAACAGCGACTGCCTCGTGTTCGACACAGCCATCGCGCACCTGTTCGCGGATAACGGCAACCTGGGAATCAACGTGACCATCTCCACGTGTTGTCCGTGAGGCGCCGGGATGATCTGGGCACGGCGCTCCATGGTGAATAAAGGTGTTTTGTTTTGTTTTCGTTTTTTTTTTTTTTTTATAGATGTTCTAATTCACTGCGTCTTCACAAAATCGAGTGGCCCCCGTGTCCCGTTTGAGCAGCAGCTTCCCAGCGGGCCTCGGCCCAACGAAGTTCGTTAAACAGGGAGGAGTGGGGTCGGCCTCTTAGCCATTTGGAGTCTGTTCTGTGATCTAAAATCAACTTTATTATTACATCCTGTTCCCTTCCTGAACAGCACTTGACAGGTTGCTCAGGGCTCCCGTAGAGCAGGGTGTTGGGAACTGGAGGCTCCCTCCTGCCGGACTCCCTCTGTTGGTCCCTCCAAGTTGACGAAAAGCACAGTGACTGTCGATAGAGTCCTTAACCTTACTTTTACCTTGTTTCTAGGGGGGTAGGAATTGTTTCAGTGCATTTTAAACCGTGTCTCTCAAACTGGGTGGCTAACCGGTGTGCGCAGAATCACCCGTAGTACTCCTCTTACGCCTGCACGTCTGGGGAGCCTGTGACGGTCACTGTCCTCAGGTGATTCTGTTCGACAATAAAGTTTGAGAATTACTGGCTTAAATTGTGGAAAGGGTCCAGATTTTAAAGGTGCTTTACGACTGCCCTCTACTGATACTGTTTGTCTTTCTACCATTTCATGCCCCCACCACCTACCACTACGCCCAGATTGAGACCAGAACTGCAGATCCCCATGAACACACTCCTGGGATTTGGTCACTCTCTTGTGTTTGGGGTGAATTGCCTAGGAAAGCGAATCGTATGGCCGTTGATAGTTGTCCCATGATTAGTTTTTGCTCATCACTAGTACAGATGACCTGTTTACACGTGGCTTCCCTCGGAGCCACCCTTGACCGTAGATGGTGGGACAGACTAGATCAGTAGAGTTGGAAAAGCTTTATAACCAGTGTCATATGCTTGCTATTTAAAGGTATGTGTTGGATTGTTGTTTTTTGCCACATTCACTTTAGTTTTGTAATAAATATTTTCCAAAAATGAATATTGTGCTGCTTTTTCCCAGCTGAATGATGTTTGTTTGTTGGGCGCCTACTATGTGCAGGTGCCTGAAGCTTCTTCCCCACCACCTTGGGCTTGGAGCCATCCCTATTTCCACATGAAGGAACAGTCATTTGTCCAAGGTCGTGACACAGGTCTGTGTTCGAACTGGAGTCCACACTCACCTCCCTGAACCAGGCAGTGCCCTTGGTGCTGCTGGTCTCGTCCCTGGAGATGTTCTTTCACATGCCAGCACTTGTGGAAGAAGAGTATTTCTCCTGCTTTACAGAATCAGAAGGAAGAGGGTTGGCTAGAGCTAATTTACTCTTGTCCTCTACCGAGAGTTCTGGGTTTGAGCCAGGGTGACCCACCCTCTCAGTCCTGACCCTGACTCTCAAAGGAATTCAGAATACTAGCCCCCTAGGCCTGAGGATCAAGGACTTAGCAGCCCCATGGCATTAGAGTAGCACCCGATGGAAGGGATGGCCTTGGAGTTGGTTTTGGTTTTTTAGGTGAGATGCAGGGTTGATTTTTTTTATCCAGAATAGAGTTCTGGCAGTTAAGGAAGGTTCTAGAAAGTTTCACTCTACACAGCCCGGCCATAGACATTTCTGTAGCCACAAACATTTTCACTGCATAACTAATCGCCATAGCGCAATTTTGCCATGGAAGACAAAACCCACAAGAAAACGAAAGTGGGACAGTCATTAAAAAGGACATAATGGGAAAAAAGAAAAAAAAAAAAGGACATAATGGGGGATCCCTGGGTGGCGCAGTGGTTTGGCACCTGCCTTTGGCCAGGGCACAATCCTGGTGTCCCGGGATCAAGTCCCACGTCGGGCTCCCGGCATGGAGCCTGCTTCTCCCTCTGCCTGTGTCTCTGCCTCTCCCTCTCCCTCTCTCTCTCTGTATGACTATCATAAATAAATAAAAAAATTTTAAATAAATCTTTAAAAAAAAAGGACAAAATGAAACATGAAAAGTGACAAAATTTAAAAGTCTTTATTGTGGAATTTTAAAAAAAAATTTTTTTTTTTTGGAGAGAGAGAGAGGGTGCAAGTGGGGTGGGGGAGGGCGGGGCAGGAAGGAGAGGGAAAGGAGAATCTCAAGCAGGCTCCACGCCCAGTGCAGAGCCTGGCCTAGGGCTCCATCTCACAACCCCACGATCATGACCTGAGCCGAAATCAAGAGTCAGACGCTTAATCGACCGAGCCCCCCAGGCGCCCCAGACTACAAAATATTTGACTATATTTTAAATGTGTGTAGATTCACTGCACAAATAATTGATTTTACTTGGTGGATCATATCTAACCACTGGTCTTCAAGTCTTTCAATCATCACATTATCCTTTTTTTTTTTTTTTTTTTTTGCTTGTGGATTAGTCTCCTTGTTCAACATCACACTTTTTTATTTGCTAAAACAACTTCTTTCATTAAGAAAGGTTGGGGATCCCCGGATGGCTCAGCGGTTGAGCATCTGCCTTCAGCCCAGGGCCTGATCCTGGAGACCCGGGATCGAGTCCCACATCGGGCTCCCTGCATGGAGCCTGCTTCTCCCTCTGCCTGTGTCTCTGCCTCTCTCTCTGTGTGTGTCTCTCATGAATAAATAAATAAAATCTTTTTTTTTAAAAAAGGTATCAGCTTCCCAATACTAGGATACATTTTTGTAACAGAGCTTTGTATCACGTTGTGGAAGCCTCTACACTGTTGGGTGTTCTTGGCATATCGTCACATGTTCATTGGTAGACCTTCCAAAGTTGTATGGGAAATGTGGAAGGAATGCTGATAGCATAATGCACCGTAACTGAGCTCTGTTACCATTGAAACTAGCAGGTCATCATTTTCCTGGTATAGAATGTAATCTGGCTTCACACTCATTTCACACTTCCCGTAAGTTTTTTCACCATAACCCTCTGTTAGGTCGATATATGTCCTCGTTACAATCCACTGTTTCAAGACCACCACATCTACTTGTCCCTGTACAGACCATTAGGAGGGCGAGCTAAGATTTACATAATACAAAAATGGGAACTTTGTCAATGGAGAAATGAAACAGACTACTAGTTTGAATACATTAACTCTGCCAATGGAGAAATGAAACCAGTTATTTGATCTTTTAGCAAAATTGGCTTATGGGGCAATTAGTTATGCAGTAAAAAAATGCTCGTGGCAAAGATGTCTATGGCAAAAATATTTGCTGCAGAAATACCAGACATGGTTATTAATTGCTAACGTAACTTATCTTCTAGGCTATTCTTCAAATAAGGGTGAAAATGGTGCCCTGAGCAAAAGAAGGTGTTTATAACGAGTTTGGTAAATGAATGAGAGCTATAGCTCTCGTCAACAAGAGAATCACACTCGAGCCTGTCCAAGGGGGATCTGTAGAGGTGAAACTAGGATCCAGGAACAGGTGGACTTAGATCCTCAGAGCCCGAGCAGGTCCAGATGTGGCTGAGTGTGTACACAGCACCAGGCAAGGTGTTTTGTGCATAAACCAGCCTAGCCTGTCACCACCACTCCGTGTCCCTATCTAATAAGCCTTCTTGTTCCATGTGATGGACAAAATCAGGACCAGCAAGGTACCCAAGGTAAAGAGCGCTCTAATCAGAAGCCCATAACGATGAAGATGGTGGAATCAAGTTATTCCTAAAGCGAGCAGTGTTAGCTTTTCAGCCCCAGGAGGTAAAGCGATGGGCCAGCAGCCATATAGTACATTAGTGGCAGCACTGATTCCAGAATTCAGACTCCTGGTTCAGACATGTTTCCAGAATTCAATAAATGAAAGTAAAGGTTTAGGCAACAAAACTCTGAACTTTTACTTTCCAGAGTTATTTCATAGGTCCCTTTAATCTCTGTCACTGGAAATCTGTAAACTTAACTTGTACTGACTTTTTTAAAACTTAGCATTTTCTGCCCCCAAACAAACAAAAATCCCCAGGTTATTCCCGTTTTAAGAGGAAGTGAAAAGAGAAAAAAAAAAAGATTATGTAAATGAAAACATCTTTTTATGTAGTTCCAGTTGCAAATGCAGTTTACAACCCGGCAACAGGCATTTGCCAAAACTCATCACATGAGCCGCTTACGTACTATATTGTTTCTTAAAAAACAAAGAATTTCTTTCCCTCTCCTGTCCTAGTTTTATATTCTAATTTGATAGAAATCAGGCTGATCAAGCAAGACGGTAGATTCAGCAGCTAGTGTCTTCCAGTGCCTTCCTAAAGAAAAAAAAAAAAAAGATGCTCAAAATTCTTTGGAAGAAAATGTTCACAGTTGTTAATTCTGGGTGGCAGGAACCTGAGTGTATATTATATTCATATTTGCATTATTCTGAATTCTTTACTTTAAAAACTTTTTTTTAAACCAACGAACCTTAAGATCAGAGGTTCTCAGCCTTTCTGTGAGCAGGAGTAGGTCTTGGTTTCCCTGATTCCTTAACATTTAGGGTTTTTTTTTTTTTTTTACTTTTTTTTTTTTTTTCCCATTTAGGGGATTAAGAGGGTGATGTGCCCACAGCGAACCATCCAGTGTACATGATGGGGAATTTCAGAGGCAGGTCACCGAGAGTTCAACCATGGAGTAGGACCCGGAACTACCAGCAGATTCAAACGAATAGCTGAGTGTCTGTCTTAGCAGCAGAATCATGCTACTTCCCTCCAATACCATCCAGGGAAATCTTCCCTGTACCTAACCCCAGGTGCTTGGGGCTTGCCAAGTATCAGCCGTGTGAGCCTAGGCTGGTCAGTTGACCTTTCTGGTGCCACATTTCCTAACTTGCAACCTTTGAAGGTTTGTTTTCTAAATGCCTCTACTATACTACTAATTTCTGCGAGACAATTGAGCTATTTAAAGTTGAGGCGTGTAAATCATTCCAGCCAAGTTTTATACGAGGTGATTCTGGGATAATTGTGACCCAGCGTGTGTCAGCTGGCGTTAGCTGGTGACTCATGCTCCAACTGCCTCTCAGATTCCCACGGTCTAGAGCGGGGCACGGTGCCTGGGCATAGAGACCAGTTTTGCTTTGTAGTTCTGTCTTGAGACGCCGGTGGCCTTGACCTTTCCTGACTCACGTAGCCTGTGCTTAACGTATGATCATAATTCCACTGACCTGTGCTGGCCCGAACGAGAGGAAGTCAAGAGTTTTTAAAGAATAGGAAATCTAACTCTCTGTAGATCATTAAACCTGCTCTGGCTCCTAATTTGAAGCTTAAAATGTTATAGATATGAATTCTTTAAATTTGTATTAGAGTCCCCAAATGACAGAGGAAGGAAAAATGTTAGACCCTATTGATACCAACACCTGCTATCACCACCACTATTTTACAGACTAAAGAATGAATGAATGAATGAATGAATGAGACCCACAGAGGGAAAGCCACACACAGGTTAGAATTTTTCATGATGAAAAAAAAAAAAAAAAAAGAATTTTTCATGATGAGAACATTGTATCTTCTGTATTGAGCAAAAGGGAAAAATTATAAAACTGTTAAAACTACAAGCCAACAGGGGCTCCTGGGTGGCTCAGTCAGTTAACCTGCCTTCGGCTCAGGTCATGATCGTGGGGGTCCTGGGATCCAGCCACACGTCAGAGCTCCCGCTTCAGCAGGGAGCCTGCTTCTCCCTCTTCCTCCTCTTCCCCCTGCTCATGCTCTCTCTCCCTCAAATAAACAAAATCTTTAAAAAAAAAAAAAACAAAACCAACTACAAGCCAACATTTTATAATAATTAATGCAATTGAAGGGTATTTGCTCCACGTCTTGATTCTAGCAACTTCTCCTGGGCTCCCCTGTCACCACCCGGGCCTGAACAGCTATAAGAGCTCCTAACTGCTTGCCCTCCCTCGTGCCCTGCTCCAATCCATTCTACACATGGGCAATCATAGGTCCTTTTCACATGAAAGTTAGTTGGTGGTATCACAAGTTCTTTAATATTTTCTTTCAGGGTGCCCCGTTCTCCTCCTCCATAGCACTTTCTACAGTTACAATTGTGTATTTTATTTGCTTAGTGTCTGCCTTCCCTCCACAAACCCTGGGGTGAGACAGACGGAATTTTTTGTTCAGCCCTGAATCCCCAGTACCTGGGCATGCCATGAATATCTGATGGAATAAATTACTGCCAACATCAGTCTGCTGACAGCATTAAAGGAAACACCTCAAGAGTTAACATTTTTGGGGCTCTTGGGTGGCTCAGTCGGTTAAGCATCTGCCTTTGGCTCAGGTCACGATCTCAGTGTCCTGGGATCGAGCCCTACGTGGGGCTCCCTGCTTAGCGGGGAAGCCTGCTGCTCCCCCTGCTTGTGCTCTCTTGCTCTCTGTCAAATAAATAAAATCTTTTAAAAATAATAAATAAATAGACATTGTCTGGTTTTTGTTTTTGTGTTTTTTTGTTTTTTTTATCAAAAATCCCTGGGGAATTTGCCTCGGGTAGACAGAGAATGGATGGGGAGATAATCTAACCATCCAGAAAGGGGAGGAAACAGTCTGTCTGCCCGTCATTCTCTAGGCAACAGCAGAAATGCTGGCCTGAAGGGTCTGTGCCCTAAAATTTCTGATGTCATAGTGTCACCTGACATTCATATCAAAGGCAACTCTGCGTCTGATGATCCTTGCAGAGGGCACAGGTGAGGGTTCCTTTAACCTACCGAGAACTATGTCATAAGATGGGATCAGCTTGCAAAGTTCAGCAAGATAACAGCAGTTGCCATTTATTGGGCACCTATTTGTGCAAAGTGCTTTGTCTATATTAACCCATAAAACCCTCCCTGTCTCCCAATGGGGATAAGGGTTTATTAGCCCCAATTTGAAGCTGAGGAAATTAAAGTTCAGGGAGACGAAGCAGCTTGCCTAAGCTCACAGCAACTGGGATATGAACAGGTGCTGGAGTCCATGACCCTTCAGCATGTGACATGAAGCATCCTTATTGATGTTTGCCTTATGACCACCCAAAGAGACACTGCTTGTTTGTAACACGTAGGGATGGACAGGATATAGGGATGCAGATGTTTGGTGCCTACAGAACACCTGTGCTTTAGAACCGCTTTCTCTACTGTCACAGCGTGTTAGAAGGGGACAGTAACCTAGGATCATTCAGACCCTCGCTACTCAACGTGCGGTCCCTGGACCGGCAGCATCAGCATCACCTGGGAGCTCGTCAGAAATGTAGCATCTCCAGCCTCATCCCCGACCGACTGGATGGGAATCTGCATTGTAACAGAATCTCAGGTGATTTGGATCCAGTTCCGAGTTTGAGGAGCACTGGCGAAGACCAGAGGTTCTCGACCCGCTTGCCCCTCCGAGGACGGAAGTCTATGAGAACAGAGTTAGACTCCCTGGGCAGCGGGGCTGAGCTCCTGTGGTCTTTTTACAGCTTCCCAGGAGACTCCACCATGCAGCTAGAGTCGAGAACCACTGATGGGGGCCACACCCCACCCTCTTCTCATTTTTCCCTTGTTTTACGCTGCAGTTACAATAAGCCAAGTGACCTACCAAGTATCATGAAGAGAGTGTGGACTTGAGAGACAAAGCGGATCGGCATTTGGATCCTGATTCTACCAGTAATTAGCAGGGGGGAGGCTTTTGACAAATCACTAGCCTTCCTGGGCCTCAGCTCCCACATTTATAAAAAAGGAGCTAACACCCACTTTGAGGGTCACTGGGAGAAACGTCCATGCGAGGCCCAGGGCCCAGGACGTGTGCGCACAGTAGGACCCTGACAAACAGTGGCTACTGTGACTGCCACTGTGATCACGGGGGCGACAGGTGGCTGTCACAGCAGCAAAAGGCCAAAGCCTCGACTCCTTCCCCCAGGGTCCTCTCCAAGGGCGGAGCCAATGTGTTTTGTTTTTTTTGTTTTCTTTTTTTAAAAGATTTTATTTATTTATTCATGAGAGACAGAGAGAGAGGCAGAGACAGAGGGAGAAGCAGGCTCCATGCAGGGAGCCCGATGTGGGACTCGATCCCGGATCTCCGGGATCATGCCCTGAGCCAAAGGCAGACGCCCAACCACTGAGCCACCCAGTGGCGTCCCTTTTGTTTTGTTTTTATTGAAGTTCAATTTGCCAGCATATATAGTCTAACACCCAGCGCTCATCCCATCAAGTGCCCCCCCCTCAGTGTCCGTCACCCAGGCACCCCAACCCCCCACCCACCTCCCCTTCCGCGACCCTTTGTTCGTTTCCCAGAGTTGGGTGTCACTCATGGTTTGCTGCCCTGACCGTGGAACCAGCTGGTGCCAGCGCTCAAAGAGGTCTCTTTGTTTAGCCAGACTTTTTCTAACATACAAACAAAAACCACTTTCCATCCTGCACGTTGACCTGTATTTACTAGAACAGGAAATTAGCACAGGTGGAAAGAGCCCCTCCGGGAGAGATGCCTACACTGTGATTGAAACTAAGAAAACACAAAATGTGGCTTTGCGTCTCTACCTTAGAAAGTCCAGGGCTCAAAGGGTGTGGGAAAGGAAAGGTGCTCTCACTCCCGTGTTAGCAGTGGGTTTTTTTTTTTTTTACTTTTTTTGTGTGTGGTAAAATATACTTAACATAAAATTACCATGTTAACCATTGTTAAGGGTACAGTTCAGTGGTATTAAGTGCATGCACATAACTGTGCACTTCATAACAATTTTGTTCTTATACTTCCTTCTTGCACACACCTACACATATGCATACACAATATCTTCATGATTTTGTGGCTTTGGAACGTTTCACATTTTTAACTAGAAATGATCTGAAAGGGAGTCCCAGGGCAACATGCCTTTTCTCCTCATTGGAAGGCAATATATTTGGTGAGGGACAATCATGTGTCGGGAGCTTTCACATACTTTATTCCTAACAATCTATAAGGGAGGAAGGTGGTGTTACACTCATTTTTTACAGATTAGGAAACTGAGGCTCAAGGAGGCAAATTAGTACCAGCCACAGAGAGAGAGAGATAGAGAAAGAGAGAGAGAGAGGACTCTGGCCAGCATTCATACTCATATCTGCAGGATCAGAAAGGCCATGCATGCTCTTTTTTCCTCTTTTTTTTTAAGAAATATTTTTTATTTATAGATTATATAAGCTATTGCTTTAAAAAAAAAAAAAAAACCTTTTTAGGGGATCCCTGGGTGGCTCAGAAGTTTAACATCTGCCTTCAGCCCAGGGCGTGAACCTGGAGTCCCGGGATCAAGTCCCATGTCGGGCTCCCTGCATGGAGCCTGCTTATCCCTCTGCCTGTGTCTCTGCCTCTCTGTCTCTGATGAATAAATAAAAATCTTAAAAAAAAAACCTTTTTAATACCAAAAGGTATAAAGAAATAATAAAAATCACTAACAAATTGCTCTCCCAGAAATAACCACTGCTTCATATCGTGGTCTTCGTGTCCAATTCTTAATGTATACAAGGACATTTACTTTGCTGGTGTCCCGCTGAAGGTGGGACAGGAGAGGGGGATGGCCGAGGGATGAGACAGGGAACAAGGAGAACTTCCATGGTTTTTTTCTTTTTTTTTCCCCTCTCCATATGTATATGTTGCTCGAATCTTCTACAAAGATGTATTCACAAATGAGTTGTGCAGTAAATGAATAGAAAATAATTGGAAGTAAAATCCAGAGCGGCGGGGGGGGGGGGGAGAACGTATTGCTCAACAAGGGAGAACTGTCAACCTAGAAACATTGAAAAAGAAAAGCCCAAGAGGCGAAAATTGGCTCATAACCAAGAACTCTTTAGGGTAAACAAGGCGGCTCAAGCTGATAGGTATGCTTCTAATATAAAAACGGACGCATCAGGCTTTCAAAGCAGGATGTCACCAAACGTCCCTATCACCTAGTAGTGCAGGTGTGTGGGGTCTAATTCGGGGCCTGCCAGACAGCCTTCTGAATACAGTTTAACTTCCCATGTAATTTGCTTACAGGGTGAGAATGTTCTGGGTGGGTTATTATAAATTCCCCAACTACTTGACAGTTAAACCTTTCTGCCAATTAAATTAATTGGTTTTCAAATATTTCTTCATTCTCTGAGAGCTCCATTGGCCAGTCAGCATCACTAAATTATGTCAACCCAGGATACTGTCCGTTTGAACTTTCCAAACCCAAAGTCTGGATCTGGCTTATGAGAACGGTCAATTGAATGCCATTCCTTGGAGTACTTTCTAGGCTGAGGAGCGGGAGGACTGCAACAGGCACCCCTGGTCTTACACAATACGCGCCGGAAAATGCCATTATCAGCACCACTGTGAACATCCCTCAGGCTGTGGGGTTAGACAGGGCCAACCTTGGGCCATTGAACAGGAGTACAATTGGTAGTAGGCCAGGACAGGTTCTGAGGAGAAAGACCCAGCCACAAACCCTGGGGGAGAGGCCGGTCCAGCAAGCAGATGGAATCTGGCTCAGGCATTGACAGAAGTAACTACCAACTTCAACAAGCTTTCAGCCTCAGTGTAGGTAGGAGTGAGGGGTCACGAGAGCTGAGAAGAGCAATGGTAGAGGCGAATCCAAGAGTAAGTGACAGGCATGGATCCAGGCAGGTGTTGACCTCAGGTGAGTCCAGCTGCAGGCATCAGCACCTGGTACCTGGGCACAAGACAGGGTTACTTTCATTCATTCATTTGTTCAACAAATATTTGTGACTTGCGTCTTGGGGGGACGCTCCTCTGTGGGACACTCCTGCTCCTGCATACCTTGCCAGTATACCAGGGATACCAGGCCTGACTGGTCTTTACGTGGCCCATTTCACAGGGCTGTGTTGCCAGCAGGCAAGCTTGAGGGATGAAGTAATAATGCCTTCCCTGGGGATGAAGAGCAGGCTTGCTTACTATAAAGGGCATGAATTTCCCCAAGTCCAGGGTTCCTCATCCACAACACCAAATCACTGGGTGGACAGCCTCCGTCTGACCCATGCAGTGTCTCCCATGAGAACTGGAGGCCAGGGAGCCTGAAGCAAGCTTGCTGATGCTATGTGGCCTGCTATCCTGGGACTAATAAGCTCCTGTGTTTTTGACCCTGGAGTCTCATGTCTCCTTCAACCTCCCTGAACTAGGAAAAGGCTAACTTACTAGCTTGTAAATTGGGTGAAACCAAATCCCAGACCCTCAGCCCCTAGTGTGCACTAGCCCCATGCTAGGTCTTGGGGATAAAGCAGTAAACAAAAATAGGCCCATGCTCGTTCTCAAGGAACGAATACTCAAGTGGGGGGGGGGCAAACAATAAATAACAAAACACACAAGAAAAGAGCAGACTGTAAGAAGTGCTGTGCAGACAGCATAGATGGAGTGAGGTGCTAGAGATGACCAGGTGCCTACGGTAGACTGAGTGGCCACAGAAAGCCAAGGAGAAAGCACCTGGAGGGAAGCACGGAGGCAAGAGGAGAACAGCAAGGACAGAGGTTCTGTGGCAGAACCAACCAGTGAGGCCAAAGCACAACAGACATGGGGAAGATAGTTTGAGGGCAGGTCGGTGGAGCTAGATCCTTGCCCTGTGAGTCCAAGGCTAGGGGCTTGGATTTCCTCCCAGGTGCAATGGGAAGCCACTGGAAAAATTTAAGAAGGATCTGACTCAGAATTTAAAAACTGGCTCCAGCTCTCAGCAAAGAAAAATGGTAGTAATGGGCAAGAGTGGGCACATTTAGGATGATATCGCATTAGTCCAGGTGAGACAGAATTATGGCGTGCACAAGGACGGGTGGAGGAGAGCTAAATAGAAGTGGGCAGATTTGGGCTGAGTTCTGTGGGTTTTATTTATTTATTTATTTGAGAGAGAGAGAGCATGTGTACTGGGTTGTGGCAGGGGATGCAGAGAGAGAGAGAGACAATCCTAAGCAGACTCCCCACTGAGCTTGGAGTGGGGCTCAACCCCACGGCCCTGAGATCATGATCCGAGCCAAAAACCAAGAGTCAGACACTTGACTGACTGAGCCTCAGATTTGGGCTGAATTTTAAAAGTAGGGTTGGTAAAAGTCGCAAAGGACTGGATAGGAAGATGGGGACCTGGACTCAGAAAAAGGGAAGAACCAAAGGTGATCACTCCTAGGTTTCTCCTGGTAGAAATAAGGTGAATTCCAGTTGCTGAGATGAACAAGACCCGAGGAAAGAGCTGGTTTAAGGGAGACTCCAGAGTCACATGGGCGAAGGCAGGACCCAGACAGCTGCTTGAGTCTGGAGTTCTGTGGGGAGGCCAGGGTGGAGGTATCGTTTTGGGGGGGGTCAGCACCATATGGATGGTGAGAAGACCATGAGGGATCATCTGGGTGGAGGAGAGTGAGACTCAGGCCACGTCACACGACTGCCACATGAGGACACATGAGGACCCAGACCCCAGAAATGCCACTTCTAAGAGTGGCTGCAAGGTGGGGGAAACCCTCCAAGATTTGGTGTCACAAACCCCCCCAGGAAAATATCGGGTTCAAGTAGAACCAAGGGGCCACTATCGAGCATGGCTAGAAGACTGTCCATCTCTAATTCCTGCGAGACAAGCCCGAAGTACCGCTCCAGTTACTGGCTCCAGTCCCTGGGACAGTGATACCAAGAAAGAGGCACACTGCAGCTCAAAGGCAGAGTTTCCATTACACCAGACAAGCACACAGGCTACCCGAGCCCTAGAGTTACAGAGGCTTCTGCTGACAAGAAGAGATGCCCCCTCCAGAGCCTGGCACACTTGCTACCCTTCTCCCTGGCCAACCCACCCTTCGCCCCTGTCCCCTAAGGGACGGGAGGGCATACATACCCAGAGGTATGCACTTTCCTCTCTCCAGCTGTGCTAATGCTACTCACCGTGCAAGGCCTAACTTGTTCCTCCTCATTCAGTACACACCAACCAATTGTTCTGTGGCTTGGTTCTGTGCTCTTACATCCTTGACGTGCTTTCGTTCTCATAAACAAGTTGAGGTGAATATATCATTTCCATTAACAAGTGAAGAAAGTGAAGCTCAGAAAGGCTAAGGAGTTTGTTTAAATTCACCCAACTTGCAAGTGGTGAAAATGGGATTGAAGCCCAGGACTGGGGGCCTTCCAACAGGCCCACCCACCTATAAAGGTGGCTAGGACAGGTACTCTCACAGTTTGGCTCAAGGCTGAAAGCAGAAGATAAAAAAAAAAAAAAAAAAGGCCAATTAAGATCACAAAATGTGCAACTACACAAACTATGTCATTACCAAGCAAATTACAGTCAGAGGACGTGCAAATTGCTATGGAGTTCAAAGTGAGATCAGAAATGCTTCCTGGAAGAGGTGGTGTATGCAGTGGGCCTTGAGAGCTGGACAGGATTTTGCAGGGTTGAGGCAATTGGGAGGATGTGCAAAGAGAAAGGACCAGCCTCTCCCTGACCAACCTCAATGCACTCAGTGCCTAGGCCAGCCTTGTCCACCTCCCCATCCCCTTTACAGAGTTTTCCGTCTCTCATATTTCCTTTATCCCTACATCCCCAGCCCCTAACCCAAGCTTATTTACACAGAAGGCATCGAGTGAATATTTGTTGAGTCCAACAGTACCCTGTCTGATCTCCTAATTCTAGCCTCTCCTTTATCTGATCCATCCCTGTCCCAGCTAAGTTGCACACCTAAAGCCAGCCCATGATTAAACCTACTCCTTCCAGAGAATTTGCCTAGTTTCTGGAAAACTCTATGCAAACCCCAATAACTCACACCCCCACAAATTCACAAAGCTGGCCTCAGTTGGTAATGATCTAACCCAAGGCCAGCCCATTCATTGGCTGAGCAGCAACCAACCTGATTCTCTTGAGAGAATGGAAGACTGTCTGTGGTGGGCACTGTACCCACAGGCCTGGGAAGTGGGGCTGCGCCAAGGTAAGCCCAGCAAGAGAAGCAGAGACATGGGAGCAAGGGGCTCTGAGAGGTGGAGGGAGCAGCCACACTGCCGACCCTTCCAGGTCCCAATCCTCACCCCACAAAGCCCAGTGACACTCCTTTTCCTTCCTGCTCTAAGCTATCTGGGAGATGGCCTGTTATGCCTTCCCAGTGAACCCCCTTTGTTACTCTTTACCCTTTCTCAGTTTTAGACTGTATTGGCTCCCACCACCACCATTACAAAAAGTAGCACACACTTCCTCTCTCTGATTTTTATTCTGTGATTATTGTGGCCAAGATTTATAATGTTTTTAAAAACCTTTTATTATGAAATTTTCATAAGGAAGGGAAGACCATGTAATGAATTTGTTGTACCATCACCAACTCCAACAATTATCCACGCTTGGCCAATCCTGCTTCATCTATACTTTCACCTACATCCACATGTGGGTTTTTTTTTTTAAGATTTATTTATTTATTTCAGAGAGAGAGAGAGAGAGAGCAGGTAGGGGCAGGGGGAGAGAGAGAATCTTCAAGCAGACTCCCCACTGAGTGTGGAGCCCAATGCAGGGCTTGATCTCACCACCCTGAGATCATGACCTGAGCCAAAATCAAGACATTCAACTGAGCCACCCAGGTGCCCTCCACATGTGGATTTTTAAAATAAAATCCCAGGTATTTATATCATTTCATCCCCAAAAACTTCAGCATAGAGTATCTAAAAAATAGATACTTTTTTTTTAGATACATGACAATACTGTCATCACACCGATTAAAATTATTAACTCCCTAATGTAATCAAATACCCAGTCAGATTTCTTATTTCTCTGGTTGATGTATTCTGTTTGAATGGGAATCCATGTGAGATCCTACATCATGATTGATAAAGCAGTTACATCTCTTTTAATCTATAGATTCCCTCTCCATCTCTTTTCTTTCTCTGAAACTCTTTTTTCAAGAACCCGGATTTCCGATCACAGTTTGCTGTAGTTTCGTTGCATCTCCAGATGATCACTTAACAGAATCTTCTGCACTTTGTATTTCTTTTAAATCAGTGGTTAAGACAAGAGGCTTAATCAAGTCAGACTTGGTTTTTTTCTTTTTTTAAATGAGACTGCTTCATAGGTGGTGAGGGTATTGTGTACTTCCATCACAGGAAGGACAAAAAACAATCAATCCATCAATCTCTATCGGTTATGTTACCAGGCCAGTGATAGCCCATACTCACTTACTAGGGATGACAGAATTATATTTTCCAAATCCATCACTACATCTTTATTAGCTAGAAAACTTGTATAGTAAAAGAGACTTCCCCCCTTTTCAACTATTTAAAAGTACATTTTACAAAGGAAAGGTAAGATACATGCTTATTTTCCTTCATGAGTTTACAAAGTAGTAAGATAATTTCTATCCTCCAAAGTAACCAATAAAGCAACATTTTGAAAATATCATTATGTATCATGGATTTAAACTTTTTTTTTTTATGTATTTCAAACCATTGTAGGTATTATCCTTATTGACAATCACAGCATTCCATGTTGGCCTGGTAAATGCTGATTGAGCTTGATTCCTGGTTTCTTTTAATATGACTTAATAGTCTTTGATGTTCCAGAGTCATCTCATTTCTTTCCTGCCTTCAAGCTAGCATCAACTATGTCCCTGAGGAAGCTTCGATTCTTTTAATGGGAAAGAATAATTCAAGATCACAGCCTAACATTCACTGCAGCATTATAAGCATACCTCGGAGACATTACAGGTTCAGTTCCAGACCACCACAATAAAGTGAGTATCACACTAGAGCAAGAAGAATGATTTTTTAGTATCCCAGTGCATATAAATGTTTATACTATACTGTAGTCTATTAAATATGTGATAGCATTATGTTTAAAAAATGTACATAACTTTAAAAAGTTCATTGCTAAAAAATGCTAACCATGATCTGATCTTTCAGCAAGTTGTAATCACTGATTACAGATCACCATAACAAATACAATAATGACAATGAAAAAGTTTTAAATATTGCAAGAATTACCAAACATAACACAGGGACATAAACGAGCAAATGCTGTTGGAAAAATGGCACTGAAAAAGTTACTCTACGCAGGGTTTCCACAAGCCTTCATTTTGTAAAAAACCCAATATCTTCAAGATGCAATAAAATGAAGCCAATAAAATGAGGTATGCCTGTATTTACAATAGCTACAACATGGGAACAATCTAAATATCCATCGATGGATGAATGGATAAAGGAAATGCGATACACACACACACACACACACACACACACACACACACAAATGGAATATTTATTCAGCCACAAAAAGGAATAAAGTCTTGCCATTTGCAACAACATGGATGGACCTTGAAGGCATTATGCTAAATAAAATGAGTCATACAGAGAAAGACAAATACCGTATGATCTCATTTATATGTAGAATCTTAAAAAAAAAAAAAAAAAGGACAAGCTCATTAATACAGAGAAGATCAGTGGTGGCCAGAGCTGGGGGTAAAGTGGGTGAAAGGGGTCAAAGATATGCATTTCCAATTATAAAATAAGCAAGTCATGGGAATGTAATGCACAGCATGGCGACTATAGTTAACACTACTGTATTGCATATTTCAAAACTACTAAGGAGTAAATCTTAAAAGTTCTCATCACAAGTAAAAATAATTATATGTAACTATGTGTGGTGACAGATATTAACTAGACATACCGATGGTCATTTTGCAATATATACAAATATCAAAATCTTACATTGTGCACCTAAAACTAATATTAGATGTCAATTATACCTCAATAATAATTTTTAAAAACTAAAATGTTAAAAAATCGCAATCTAGGCAGAAGCATTTTCTCTATTCTTGAACCAGTTTAAATGGATTTTTTTTATTTTAAATGGATTTTATGCCAAATACACTTTGACTAGAATTTTCAATGCTGCCACCGAAATAAATCATAAAGAAGCAAATTAGATCACACAGATCTGATTTAAAATTTTCCCGTTTTTAGACAATGATGCCAAGACAATTCAATAGGGATAGAATAGGTTTTTTTCAACAAATGGTGCTGGAATGATTAGATATTTATATGCCAAAGAATGAGATTGGTCCCTACCTCACACCACGTGTTAAAATTAACTTAAAATGGATCAGAGACCTAAATGTGAGAGCTGAAGCTATAAAACTCTTATAAAACTCTAAGTATAAATCTTTATGAGTTTGAATGAGGTTATTATTTCTTAGATAGGACACCAAAAGTACAAGCAACAAAAGAAAATGGAGGTAAACTGGACATCATCAAAGTTTAAAATGTGCTTCACTGGATACCATCAAGAGATGTGTCACACACAGCTCACAACTGTTTTCTTTTTACAAATCTTACATCTAATAATGCTCTAGTATTCAAAATACATAAATAATTCTTATAACTCAACAAAAAGACAACCTAAATTCAAAAACTGGCAAAGAATCTAAACAGATATTTCTCCAAAGATTTGCAAAAGGCCAATAAGCACATGAAAAGACGCTCAATGTCATCAGCCCGTCAAGGAAATGCAAATCAAAGTCACAAAGCAGTATCATTTCACCTCTCCTAAGATGGGTATAATAAAAAAGACAGATACAAATGAGCATTGATGAGGATGCGGAGAAATTCAAAATCCCATACATCGTGGGGGGGGGGCAGTTCTCCAAAATGTTAAACATAGAATATCATATGACCCAGCAGTTCTATTCCTAGGTATACATCCAAGAGAAATGAAAACATATGCCCACACAAAAACTTGTACACGAATGTTCATAGCAGCATTATTCATTATAGCCAAAAGTAGAAAAACTCAAATGCATGCCAACCGATAAATGAATATGGTATATTCATATACTGGATTATCATTCATCAGTATAAAGAAATAAAGCACTGATACATGCTGTAAGGCAGATGAACCTTGAAAATGTTATGCTAAGTGAAAGAACCAGATATAAAAGGTCACATATTGTACGATTCCATTTACGTGAACTATACAGGATAGGCAAATCTACAGAGATGGCAAGTAAATTAATGGTTGCCTAGGGCTGGGGATATTGCAAGCCAGTGAAGAGTAGACTGCTAATGGGCATGGGGTTCTTTTTAGAATGATAAGAATGTTTTAAAATTGATATTAGTGATGGTCGCACAACTCTGAGTACACTAAAAACCATTGAATTGTATATTTCAAATGGGGAATTGTATGACATGTGAGTAATATCTCAGTAAAGCTGATAGATAGATGATAGATAGATTGATTTTTTTTTTTTTTACATCTCCCCTGGTAACTTCGTGCTTTCAGGACTTGAAACATTCATTCATTCATTCATTCATTCATCTGTTTACTCAATACACATTTACTGGGCATCCACTCCTGAATCATTCATTTATTCAACAAATATATGTATTGACTACGTACCCTGTGCCAGGCACTGTTTCATACACAGAGGATCCAGCAAAACACACCAAAAAAACTAGCCTTTGTGTTACTTTCATTCTCAGGGACAAAAACAGGAAATAAATAAAATATACCGGAGGATTTTATATCGTGTATTATATAGAAAGTAATTGATGCTATGGAGGAAAATAAAGCAGGGAAAGAATAAAAATAAATCACAGTCAGTGGAAGAATAGCAGAGGGGAGAGGTTGCAGTTATAAATAGGGTGGTCGGGTAGGGCTTCACTGAGCGAATGACACATTTGAGCAAAGATCTGAAGGAGGTGAGGGAGTGAATCACGCCGACATCTAGAGGAAGAATATTCTAGGCAAGGAAAATAGCAAGTGCCAAGGCCCTGGGGTAGACATGCCTGGTATGTTCGAGGACTATTTGGGGAGCAGAGTCAGTAAGAAGGGAAGTAGAGTATATAAAGTCAGAGAAATAAGGAGAGAGACAAACTGCTACTCTTTTGAGGTAGAGCTGAATGGAGGGTGCCCCTGTAAGAAGAGTGAAGATTATTCTGGACACTGGCCCCATGAGGGCACATAGCCAGCTTGCCTGTTCTCAAGACAGGGCTACAATCACTAAAGTTACAATCACTGGTATACTGGAGCTGACACAAGTTTTGAGCAAATTTTTGAGGAATCTGAAGATTCAATTGATAAGCACAGCTATTATTAAAAATCAAATTTATGGGATCCCTGGGTGGCTCAGCAGTTGAGTGTCTGCCTTTGGCCCAGAGCGTGATCCTGGAGTCCCGGGAACAAGTCCCACGTCAGGCTCCCTGCATGGGGCCTGCTTCTCCCTCTGCCTGTGTCTCTGCCTCTTTGCCTCTCTCTCTCTCTCTGTGTGTCTCTCATGAATAAATAAAATCTTTAAAAAAAATTTACAATGAAATAAATAAAATTAAATACTCTCATTTTCCCAATTATTTTGTCACATTGCACGATGAGCTAGGCTGTGCAGGTTGTCTGTGTCTACCGCATCTATAGGCTGGAGGGACCCGAAAGGTTGAGGCACGGTGCCTCTCCCCTCAACTCTGCATCCTGCTCCGTGACGGCCCATTAGCTCATGAAACAGGTCATGGTGTGAGTATTTATACCACAGAAAGCAGCAAACACGCCCCATCATGGCTTCACTTATACTTTTGTCTCAATTCTAAAAAGGGAGGAGAAAAATGCTAGTAGTACAGCTTTAACTAAAAAGAGTGTCATAGGGACGCCTGGGTGGCTTAGAGGTTGAGGGTCTGCCTTCAGCTCAGGGTGTGATCCCGGGGTCCTGGGTTCGAATCCCACATTGGACTCCCCTCCAGGGAGCCTGCTTCTCCCTCTGCCTGTGTCTCTGCCTCTCTCTCTGGGTCTCTCATGAATTAAAAAAAAAAAAAAAAGTCATCTTTAAAAAGTGTGTCATGGGATCCCTGGGTGGCGCAGCGGTTTGGCGCCTGCCTTTGGCCCAGGGCGCGATCCTGGAGACCCGGGATCGAATCCCACGTCAGGCTCCCAGTGCATGGAGCCTGCTTCTCCCTCTGCCTGTGTCTCTGCCTCTCTCTCTCTCTCTCTCTCTCTTTGTGACTATCATAAATAAAAATTTAAAAAAAAATTAAAAGTGTGTCATAATAGGAATCATTACATAGCAAACAGTGAGGAAATCTTGCTCTAGTACCTGAAAACCATTAGGCAGTTTAGCAAAGCATTGGCTCCCGTCGTTGAGGACATTGATAAACTAGTGAAATTCTGACAAATGTCTTTGCGTCTTCACTCTGGGCCTTCCTAGTACCAGCCACCTGGTATCTAGACTTGTTCCTCGGTTTCAGCCCAAGATGGTACAGAGGGGAGTCCAGCCAAGAGCAGTGGGAGGCTCCCCAGGAGCTGACTGACCGCAGAGAATTCCCAGTACAGGGAGTACTACGGATTTCTCCTTGTGACTTGTGTGCGACAGGTCATGGGTATGGGTGCGATGTGTACTAAGCGTGTGTGTGTGCTTACGTGTATTTTCGGAGCACTGGCTGTTACGCCCTCACCGCACCCCTCTGGCTCCAATCCAATTCCAAATCCCTGGTTACAGATCTTAAGGACCAGACCGATAGAGGGGAGAGAGGCTTCTCAGGCCCACCGATGGACGGAAAGGCATGGAGTTATTTGGAAATCCCTCTGCTCCCAATCAGTCAGCCAGGCCTGAGGCCAGACGCTCCAGTGCATTGCTGCGGATGGTTACTCATCGAGGGTGAGTCGGGCTGTCCATTTATGGAAGTGCCACCGTGTCATTTTCAAACAAAAACTGTTTAAGGTACCAGGAAGAAAAGGGCACTGGGGGGCTCAGCGGTGGAGCATCTGCCTTTGGTTCAGGGTGTGATCCCGGGGTCCTGGGATTGAGTCCCGCATCAGGTTCCCCGCAGGGAGCCTGCTTCTCCCTCTGCCTGTGTCTCTGCCTCTTTCTTTGCGTCTCTCATGACTAAATAAAATGGTTAAAAGAAAAAAAAAAAGTACCAGAAAGAAAAAGACCCACTTCCAAAAGAAGAGCATGCAGTAACTAATACAGACCTTGGAAAGGACTGCGACGAGCATGCCCTGGGCAGCGCTAACCCGGTGCGGAAGGCCAGAGGCTGGGAGGAGCAGAGGCTGGGAAGAGCAGAGACTAGGAAGGGCAGAGGCTGGGAGGGCCAGAGGCTGGGAGGGCCAGAGGCTGGGAGGGCCAGAGGCTGGAAGGCAGAGCTGGAGGCAGAGGTTGGGAAGGGCAGAGGCTGGGAAGGGCAGAGGCTGGGAAGGGCAGAGGCTGAGAAGGGCAGAGGCTGAGAAGGGCAGAGGCTGAGAAGGGCAGAGGCTGAGAAGGGCAGAGGCTGGCGGGGCAGAGACTGGGAAGGGCAGAGGCTGGGAAGCTATCCCGGCCCCCTGGGGCATTCCTGATGACCCCTGTCTACGGCCGGGCCTGGGCCTGCCCACAGGGACCCGAGTCAGGGAGATACTGGGAGCCAGGGCCTGGCACCCCTGCCGCTGACCCCGGAGGGGCCTGGAGCGGGGGCAAGGGGAGGCCTTCACCCTGACTCTTGGCGGGCACCGCGGGCACGTCCTGCCCCTGACAGGTGTGACGTGCCCCCCAGCCACCCACACAGCAGTTTTGCTCCCTAATCGCCTGGGCACAGCCGCGGGCGCCCTGCAGCCCTGACTCAGCAGTCCTGCCGCCCGGGGCCTGCTGGCCGGGGGTTCGGGGCCTGCTGGCCGGGTGTTCGGGCCCGGCTGCCCCAACCAGGACAAGGAACCTCCCACCGCCTCTGTGGACTCTGCGAGCACTTTCACGTTCTCATCCTTTTTTTTTTTTTTTTTTTTACTTTCCTAGGTGAGAGATTTTTTTTTTTTTTAAGATTTTATTTATTTATTCGTGAGACACACAGAGAGGCAGAGACAGGCAGAGGGAGAAGCAGGCTCCATGCAGGGAGCCCGACGCGGGACTCGATCCGGGGACCCTGGGCTGGTGCCCTGAGCCAGAGGCAGCCGCTCTACCACTGGGCCCCGCGGCCCCTAGGTGGGGGTTGGGGTGCTGTTGGAGTAGGCGAAATAAACTTGACTAGATACATACAGGCAGGGGCGCGGGCTGGCTCAGTCCCTCGGTTAAGGGTCTGCCTTCGGCTCAGGCCACGATCTGGGGTCCTGGGGTTGAGCCCCACATGTCTCCTTGCTCAGCGGGGAGCCTGCTTCTCCCTCTCCCTCTGCACACCCCCCCCCGCCCCCCGCTAGTGCTCTCTCTGTCTCTCTCTCTGTGTGTGTCTCTCGCTCTCTCTCGGTCTCACTCTGTCAATTAAATGAATAAAAATCTTGAAGAAAAGAATACAGTGATCCCTGGTTGTGGAAGTTTCGATCCCTCTGCATGGCCTTCAGGGTGGACCCGAGGGCTTGTGCCTGTCACAGGCCCATCAGCGCCCCGGGCGGCCTGCGCGGGGACAGAGGCCGCAGGCCCCTTGCCTGCAGGGTCCGGCCCAGCTGCCAGGCCAGCGGCAGGCAGCAGCGTGTTCCGATCGCCACCGGGCCGGGCCTCACCTCCCGCTGCCCGCTGGCCCTGCTCCGTGCCGGGCTGCTTGGCCGGCAGGGAACGCAAACCCGTCCAGTTCCGAGGGGACAAGCATCTCCTGCAACGTCACGACAGCGGCAGCAGTTAGTGGGCATTGGTGTGGGGGGGCTCGCCGGCTGGCGGGCCTCCTCCCCACCCTGGGCCCTGGCGGGCAGACTGTGCGCCTCCCCACCAGCCTCCAGCTGGATTGGCCTTTGGGTGGTATGGGCAGGCGATCGCGGGGAGGGAGGGTGGGGCTTGGGGTCTGTGTCACCCCCCCCCATTTCTTCCCTGTAGGGCTGACTGGCCCAGCTGCACTCCTGACCACAGCCCCCAGTTCCTGTCCCCCCCCCCCCGAGACCGCTGGGTGTCTGCTAACTGGCCCCTCCTCACCCCCTCAAGCCGGGAACTGGTAAAGCCTCCCTGGAGGTCCTAGCCCCAGGGGGCTCCCTGTCTGTCACCCACACATTTGCAAACGGTCCCTCACAGTCTCCTCAGTTACCAGCTGAGAGTCCTGCCCACACCCAGACTGCTACCTGGCTGCAGAGCGCTCCCTACGTGCCCAGCTCCTCCCTAACTCCTACGGTCATCACGAAATCCCACGAGGCGGACACCAGGATTAGCCCGGTTTGCAAACGAGGAAACTGAGGCACAGGGAGGGCAAGTAACTGCCCGAGTTCACACAGCAGTAGGTGGCAGGGCCAGCCTCCGACCCGGGCAGCGCAGGGTCTGGATCGGCTCCTGAGAGCACAGGCCCCGCCAGACACATGGATCTGGGGTCTGGGGCGGGGTCCAGAAACGGAAGGCTCCTCCCGGCCCCTGAGGAGCCCTGGCTATCTCCCAGCTCCCAGCGCTGCTGCATCACTGTGACTCAGCCAGGCCGCCCCTGCCCACCCTGTCGCCAGCACCCTGCTCCTCGCTGCTCTTCCTTTTTTTTTTTTAATTTTATTTATCTATTTATTTATTTTGAGAGAAAGGGGGAGCGTGCACGGGGGAGGGCGGGGGGGGGAGAGAGAGACCCTCCAGCAGACTCCCCACTGAATGTGGAGCCTGCTGCAGGGCCCTTCCTCGGGACCCTGAGATCGTGGCCGGAGCCAAAACCAAGAACCGGAGCTCAATCAGCTGAGCCCCCACCCCCCGGCACCCCTCTGCCCTCCTTCTCTTGTCCTCATTGCTTCTGCCCAGGGCCTTCTCCGTGTGTCCTTTCATTTCTACCCTCCAGCAACTGCTGCTGACCCAATGCCCTCAAGAGAGGGTCTGCCTGATTGGGTCAGTGCCCCGTCGGGATGCCCTGCCCTGGAAGTCAGTGGCCTGGCCCACAAGGCGATGGAAGAGCGCGGAAAGGCCCCCTGCAGGACTGTTTCACAGCAGAGAAGTCAGAAACATGCACAAGCTAGAGTCTACACAGCGTGCACCGGGGCAGCGATATGGGCCTTCTCCTGGCAGGTGAAGGATAGACCTCACCACTCCCAACTGTTCCAGAAGCCCTGGAACCGGCTGGCTCTCCTTGCGAGCAAGAAACAGATGCCAGAAAACCCTTGCACGTCACCATGAACTAGGTGAGGCAAGGCCTCGTTTCTCGGGAGCGCCGCAGCAGGCTCAGGCCTGTCCCAAGTCCGTCCATGTAGACGCCCACCCCGGTCAATGGCTAGGGCCGGAGTGGGAGGGCCACCCAGGACAGAGGGACGAAACCAGGCAGGAGACACATAAGTCACTCCGGGCCCCTTCTCAGACCTCTGGGCGTGTAGCAGCACCCAGACCCTGATAGACTCCTCTGTGTACACTCCTCACGTGCCCCGTTTCGTCTCCCCGAACATTCCACAGGTTCCAGACATAAAGCACTCCTGACTGCCTGTCTGCCCAAATGCATTCCCTCAGCCCCAAAGGTCTTCCTCCACTTTCTTCCAGCAAATTACTTTCCACTCCACAAAACCTCCCAGGTACCCCAAACTGGATCCACTGTCCTATCACCTGTGCCCCCACCTCTTGGTTCTCTGGAATGGCCTTCGCCACACCCCACAGCCAGGTCTAGCTACCCCCCTCCTCTCTCAAGCCACCAGCTCCTCAAGAACAAGGCGAGGGGCTCATTCATGGCTATGTTTCAGGGCCCTTCCCCAGGCCAGGAACATGCTCCGTGGCCCCCAAATGACACTAGAGAAACGGAGAGATGAAGAGCCGGGAACATAGCCAGAAAGCAGCAAGCAGGAGGGTGGCTGCCGTTTCCCGCAGGGAATAGTGGCGAGGGCTGGGGAGAGGGGAGCAGGCGGGAGGGACAGCAGCACAGGAGCGTCCCAGCCAGTCGCCACGTGGGCACCTGGGGCCTCTGCCCCTGAGACTTCCGAGGAGCCACGTCGAAGGGCCTCAGAACTGCCCACCGAACAGACAGGGGTCGGGGTGGTCTTCGGCCTTCAGCTCCCTCCTCCTTTGGTCGGAGTTGGGCCCTCAGCGCGGGGAGTCCCTCACACACCCAAAGGGCAAGAGGAGACCAGCGTGTCCACACCGCAGAGGCAGGGAGTCACCGGACAGCAAGTGTCAGCGCAGCTCAGGGGAGGGCCGTGCGCCACACTGCAGGGGCCTAGGAGCAGCCGGGCCAGAAGGATGCAAAGCATCATTGGTGCGGGCTTCTGGAAGGCATAGACACTGGGGCGCCTGGGTGGCCCAGGGCATGATCCTAGAGGCCTGGGATCGAGTCCCACGTCAGGCTCCCTGCATGGAGCCCGCTTCTCCCTCTGCCTGTGTCTCTGCCTCTCTCTGTGTATCCTCATGAATAAATAAGTAAAATCTAAAATAAAATAAATAAAAAAATAAAATAAAATAAAAAAATAAAATAAATAAAATAATAAAATAAAATAATAAAATAAAATAAAATAAAATAAAATAAAATAAAATAAAATAAAATAAAATAAAATAAATAAATAAAAATTTTAGGGACACCCAGGTGCCTCAGCGGTTGAACATCTGCCTCCTGCCCAGGGTGTGACCCCGGGTCCTGGGATCGAGTCCCACATTGCAGGAAGCCTGCTTCTCCCTCTGCCTGTGTCTCTGCCTCTGTGTCTCTCATGAATAAATAAAATCTTAAAAAATAATAAGGCATAGACATTAAGGCTGGAAAAGCGGGGTGAAGGTTATACTGCAGGAGCCTTGATCACCAGGCTGAAGGCTGGACGTGGTAGGCTTCCCAGAACCACTGCGGATTTCTGTGCCACACAGAACATAGGACGGCAGCACCAAGGGGTGGCTGGAGTTCGTTGTGGTCCCCTCCCTCCCTCCACGGACCAATCTGTCCTCTCCCCAGACCTCTGCAAACAAACCTAGGATTTAGTAAAAACCAGTACAACGGCTGCACCCCTTCTCCGGTCGATCAACAGCCACGCCTGAGCCCCCACTCCCCCACCCCAGCCTCCAAGACAGAAATACTAAGCCCCAGGTGGTGCTGCTGGCTCTCTCCCCTCCCAGGAGGAAAGCCCTGTAAACACATTTTTCAATATTTAGTTCTTTGTGTTTATCCTCAAGATCTAAAGAAAGAGGAACTTGGGAACCTTTTAAGAAAAAAGCCAGTCGTGACCGACTTGACTTCCCCGTGGCCAGCCAGCAGGGTCTTTTAGCTACTGAGGAAGTAGTTGCATTCCAGCTTCCAGAAAGGTTTGGGGAACTGAGAGGAGGAGAAAGGAAAAGGGAAACAAACAAACAAACAAACAACAAAAAAAAAACCTTCAAAACGGTAGAGAATCAAGAGGAAGACACGTGGAAAATGTCATGACACTGCTGACACTACTTGTTCAACTTCTGACACAATTCCATTGGACACATACGGTGAGAGCCGGGCTTGGGGCACCTCACACTTGTGCCCCGCATTCCCTGCATTTCTCTATCTTACCTTCTGACTCTGGGGCCACGTTCATCGGAGTCTCCTCCGGAGTCGCTTTCTTTGTCCTTTCGAGACAAATTGGATTTTCCTGAAGGGTCCGAGATCAAAGGCAAGAGGAAAGGGGAAGATTCACTTTCCCTCGTGAGTCATCACCGCCTGGATCACCAAACACAGAGTTTGCCAAACGTTTTGAGTGGTGATGACACTACGCAGACAAGATCACCGAATTCCTGCGGGATGTTTAATGAAAACTTTTCATCCGATCAAGGGCGCTGTCGCTGTTGGTGACACTGTAAATTACCCATCACCCAGAAATTCTGCTTCTGGGAATTTATCCTAAAGGAACTAATAAAGAATGTGGGGTGAGGTTTAGCTCCGAGGGTATTCGGCAGACTGCTCTTGAAAAGAAAATGTGGAAACCACGACGGTTCCCAAAAGAGGGGGATTAGCTGGAGACAGTGCCGTCGTGCAGTGGAGCTGCACGGTCCACGCTGCTGTAAAGGTCGACACCGCGTGTTTACACACACACCCAGGGCGACGTTTATGTAGTACGCCCCGACACAAAGTGAAAAGAATCCGCGGTATTCCCCAGATTTGGGTAGATGGGATTGTGTGTATGTTAAGTGTTCTCTCGGCTTGATTTGTTCCATTCGGAGCATGAACTGCTTTCCTACTACAGGAAGAATAAATTAAAGAACAGGCCTAGTCGGGGAGGTCCCATGGCTCGTGTACAAGGTGGTCAGAATTTCCCTCTTCTTTCCAGGCTCAGGTCATAGAATCGTTTGGTCCACTAGACACTTATCCAGCCTCACCAGGACACGCCAGCCCTGCACATTCCTGGGGACACAACAGTTGGAGGCACGGAGCGGCTCCTGGCCTTGAAGAACTCATGCCAGGTGGGAACACAGCTACCTCAACCGAAACCCAGCAGCGACCTCAGGGAAGCCGAGGGCCTGAAGCACGACTGCACCCCCCATCCCCAAGGTCAGATTCCACACGACGTGCTCGGAGGCAGCACTGTCCTAAGGGCAGGCTCCCAGGCGCCTCCCAGCAGAGCCTCCCTTCAGAGGGACCAGCCCTTAGGCACAGCTAAGTGTTCCCAAGGAGCCGCAGGTGAGGAAATGGTCACAAGCCTCTTTTTGGCAGCCTATGTGGGTAAAATCTGAGCAATGCTGTGGTCAGCCTTCTAGCAGCGACCCCTTTCTAATATTTCCCTCCTCCAGAAGGATACTACAAGGCCCTATAGCAAAGAAAGACCTTCTGCTTCCCTGTATTCTAGATGGGTTAGACCTGGTCTGAGTTTCAAAAGTTTTGTTTTTTTTTTTTTTTCCTAATTGCAATGACATGTTGCCCCCTCGTGTTCATCTATATGGTTGCACCCTGTAGTAATAGGGTGAGGATGAAGCAGCGGGAGGTCTGGGCCCTTGACTTCCCAGAAGGGGAAAAACTAAACGTAGGCGACAGGCCTGGCAAAAGCACACAAATGAGAGCCACTTAAGTTGCAAAATATGAGTCATGGCTCTATTTTTTTTCTGTAACAATATACAATCTTCGAGTTTGGGTCCGGATAGTAATAGGCAATGTTTAGTGCACACTTGCCATGTGCCAGGCACAATGCATGGCATTTGTTAACTCACTTCATGCTCGCAGCAATCCTGAGAACCATTAGCTGCTCTGCGCTTGTGGTGTACCTCACAACTCAAGGAAGCAGACAGACGTGAAATGTCACATCAAAACGAAGCAAACGAAGCTAAGGGGCCCATGGTCTGCAGAGGGTAATGGAATGAGGAGCCACATGCAGATCTTTCTCTTCTTAACAGCTTTACTGTGATATAATTCACTTGTCATGCAATTCACCCACTTAGAGGGCACAACTCATTGGCTTCTAGTATGTCCACAGAGCTATGTGACACCACAGTCAACTCTAGATCATTTTCATCATCCCTGAAAAAAAAACCCACATGTCCTTTAGCAGTCATTCCTCATTTCCCCACACCCCACCGATTCTAGACAACCACTCGCCTACTTTTTGTCTCTATAATTTTGCCTATTCTCCATTTTAGAACAACGGAATCCCATAATGCATGGTCCTTTGTGACTGGCTTCTTTTACTCAGCGTGTTCTCGAGGTTTAGCCACGTCACAGCATGAGTAAATACTTCATTTCTTTTTACTGCCAAATAATATTTGATTGTATGGAGAGTCCACATCTTAATGATCAAGCTACCGGTTAATAAACATTTGGATGATGTCCCTGAATAGCACCGATCCGAACATTCACGAACGAGCTTCTGTGTGAACGTGTTTGTTTCTCTGAGGCATTATTTCTGGGAGGGAATTGCTGGGTCATATGGCGACTCCACGTTCATCGCTATCGAGGACCTGCCAGATTGTTCCCAAAGTGACAGCACCATTTTGCATTCCCGCCAGCTGTGCGTACGAGTTCCAACTTCTTCACGTTCTTCCCAACACGTGTCTAAGCCATCTTAGCGCACGTGCCGTAGTAGCTCATCGTGGTTTTGTATGATGGCTAATGATGTTGAATGTATAAAACCATTTCTTTTTGATACTGGTAATATGGTAGCCACACGGGCCGAAGTCACATAGTCTAATCTGATTTTTATGAACAGCCTAAACATATTGATAAAATATGAGTAAGGACCAATCAGAAGGGGTGGAGTTGAAAAATTCATTCAACTGAGCCCCTATTGGAGATAAGGGACTGTTTTGAGTACTGGAAATAGGGCAGACAGCCACACAGGAATAGTTTCTGCCCTTGTGGGGTTTGACATTCTATCAGGGGACACTGACCAAGCAACAGTCTACAAAATGAAGTAATTACAACCACAAACAGCTCTATGAAAGGGAAGTGGAGGCTCTGAGACACAACAGAGGGTCCTGACTTGTCTGAGGGCTTTTAGGGAAGTGAAGTTTGAGCGGAGATCTGCAGGATGAGTTCATGGTCAGAAGAGAGGGCGGTGGCATAGAGGGTGCTGAAGTGGTGCAGGTCGTGTGGGGTGGGGAAGCTGAGCAAGTGGGAGGGATCAAAAGGTGGTGGGTGTGGCCGGGGTGCAGACACCAAGGAAAGGAGGCTAGAGACACAAGCCAGATCATACGAGGAAGATTGTATATTGCAACTTGTGTTCAGGGTTTTGACCTTTCTCCCAAAAGCAATTAAGATGCCACTGCTTGAAGGGTTTTAAGTTGAGAGCTGGAAGATGGGATTGGATTTGCACTTTTCAATCATCACTCCATCTGCAATTTGAAGAATGCAAAGATAAGAAGGAATGTAAGTAGACCTTTCAGGAAGGGATTTTAACTAAGCCAGGCCAGAGAGAAGAGTAACTTAAGTCTAGAATTGGGGACACTAGAGAGATTTGAGAGGTAATCTCAACTAGGAGAAATTTTGAAGAAACTTAGGGAATGATTGGATTCAGGGGCCGGGAAGTGGAAGAAGTCAAGGATGACTCTGCAGTTGGATAGATAATAGCACCATAGACTTGATAACGGGAACCCGAGGGAAGGAGCAGGTTGGGGATGGGGGAACTCATGAGTTCATTCCAGAGAAGCTAAATTTCAGTGCCCAGGAAACACTCAGCAGAGAGGTGGGGTGGACAGTCTGATATACAAGTTTGGAACTCATGGGATGCTCAGGGTGCAGATGGTAAATGTAGAGTCTTAGGTGGAGATGAGCTGATTTAGGGGAAAGGTGTGGAATTAGAAGAGAAGGAGCCTAGTGATGAGGCATGGGTCACTGAAATATAGTTAAAGTCACATAGAAGAGCATTTGCCAGGAGAAGGGCTGAGGAGAGATGAAAGAGATAGGATGAGAACAGGGAAACGTACTTGAGTCAAGAGAGAAGAGTTTCAAGGAGAGAGTGATCAACAATATTAGAAACAACACGATAACCACTAGACTTAGCAACAGAGAGGTCACTGGTGACCTTAGCAGGATCTAACGTGCTGAGTGGTAGGGGCTGAACTCAGGCTGCAGTGAGGTGAAGAAACTGAGAGGAGATGAGTAAACAACTCCTTCACGGACTAAGGAGGTAACGGGCAGAAGAGGGGAAAGAGCTAGAAGGAGATGTGTTGTCATGGGAGGGTTACATTTAAGACGGCAACCTGAGGCATATTCAAATATGGACGGACCAGCCTTTTTGCCAAGTGTGAAGAAGGCTTGGGATTCTGCAGAGGTGATGCTAGAACCCCAGCTGCCTTTGTCTCTGAGCTCAAAAAATTTGGGGCCATGGCCACTCCCTTTCTACACTAAGCTGGGGGAGCCCTAGTGGGACAGTATCTATTTCAACTGGGAACTGCTTTCCAGCCTGTGTGGGCTATTGAGCCAGACCGGCCCTCAACACAGACACTCGTCTAGAGCCCAGAACACTTTGGAACCAGACTTAGACCTGTCTGCTTAGGAACCATTACCCACCAGCCAGAAGCAGTCAGTCAGCCCCAGGAGAACAGGGCACTATAGAACACTGTACCTGCCATGGCTGACTATTAGCCAGATCCTTCCCGCTCTGGACACACCCCCGGAGACAGAGATCTGCAGTGGTGGGGACTTCCAGAATGATGCTGTCCTCCTCTACCCCACCCCAATACATGCTACTTTTGAACCGTGAGCTGTGACCATATGGCCTTAGGAAAGCTGAAGGGTCAGCCTGGGAACTTGTCTCTTCTTTCAGTCCCTAAAAAGACAATAAATTGTTGTTTTTAGAGGCCTTAAAAAAAAGCAAAAAAAAAGGAGACAGGAGGATGAGGTACAGAAGTGACAAGGCTGAGTGACAAAGAGCTCAGTTTCTAGAGCCAGACCACCTGGGTTCAATTCTATTTCCTCTATCTGCTGCCTATGTGGCTTTGAGGAGGATGTTTGACCACTGTGTGCCTCAGTTTCCTCATCTCTAAAATGGAGGAAAAAGGGACACCTGGGTGGTTCAATCAGTTGAGTGTGTAACTCTTGGTTTCTGCTCAGGTCATGATCTTGAGGTCATGGGATCAAGCCTGCTTTAGGCTCCAAGCTCAGTGGGGAGTCTGCTTGAGATTCTCTCCCTCTGACCCTCCCCCTTCTTCCAGCTCACATGTGCACTTGCTCTCTCTCTCAAATAAATAAATATTTTAAAAAAAAATAAAATGGGGGGGGGATGGGACTACTGTTGGTGTTGGAAGGGTTAAATAAGACAACATATGGAAAGGGGTGAGATGTGGAAAGAGCCACTTTGCTAATGCAGGATTCCAGAACCACACTGACCACCCTCGCCAGCCGCCTGAGCTTTGCTCTTAGAGACCCCCATTTGCTCCCGTTTAAAGTCTGACAGCAACAACCAGACAGTTCCTGAATCAAAGGCGGGTGGTGATCATAAACTGTTTCTACAATTAAAAATAAGGCACCAACAAAACATGAATATATGCTCACCAGAAGTCATAGACTAGAAAGTTCTAGCAGCATGATTCATAATAGCCTCCAAGTTGGAAGCTATTCAAATACCCATCAACAGAATAATCAATAAATAACTAGCATAATCAGACAACGAATACTATATGGCAACGAGCATGCACAATCTACCTCCACACACAGCACTACGCATGAAAGAAGCCAGATGCAAGAGTGTATGCTGTAGGGTGCTGTTTGTATTAAGGGCAAAAACAGACAAAATGAATCGACACCCTTAGATAAGAGGACAGGGATTTCCCTGGGGGGTGGGTAGTGACTGGAAGTGGGGGAGGTCTGGACGAAAGGGAGTTTCCTGGAGGGCTGCTAACACAGACTTTAATAATTTTGAAGAAAAATTCAATAAAGGGCATAGTTGGAAAATATACTCCTTGATACGCTCTAAAGTCCTCTTTCAAATTTAAGTTTCCTTATCGGGTTGGTGAAACAAATGCATACATTCTGAAATGCAAAGCAACAACAGGCTTTTGCGTTGTTTCCACAAAAGCAACGACCCCAGACTCTATAAAAGGTGTTTAAGAGGCACCATTTCTCAGAGGGATAAAAAAATCTCTTATGTTTTCTTAGGACTTAAGTTCTTTCATTTCCTCAGCACGTTCCAGTTGGGTAGCTTCAAAGGAAGCATCTCCCTGACTCAGCCTGAGGAGAGCCACTGGGTCCAGCCAGGCAGCCTCACCTGCGTGTTTGAACCAGCATCTAACTGTTGACCCTCTCTCTGGCACATGCTTTCCCAGAAAACTAGGAGTTTTGACTGACAGTCACTTCTCATCTGACATCGAAATCCCTGGAAGTTTCTAAGACAAAGCTGAGTTGCAGCCATAGTCCTACCTGACCTTCTCCGGCCTGGGTCTCTTGACCTTATTTTTCTCTTCATTCAGAGCCTTTGCCTGGACTGCTGACAGAATGATTGGCGTGACCTCGCTCTGAAACTAATACCAAGACATTTACCAAATTTTCTCTGAAACTATACCTTCAGCTCCTTTCCACCATATTGGATTCCCTGTGATTTGAGAAAATAAGAACTGCACTGGATAAGTCACATGCTGCTTGAGACTTGACCTGAGTGGTGGCCTGCTCACTGGGCCTTGCTTCTGTCCCTATTTGTCCCTCATTTCTTTTTCTCTTCATATTTGGGCTCCTTCCCATTTTCTCAAGTGTGTTCCCTAATGTCCTGCTTGGGGCCAATTGTGATACTACAGGGTTAAAATTTTCCCCTTTCCTTTCCCCCACCTGCCTGCTCAATGCCACTTGGAATCAGAAATAAAACCATCCAAATTCAGCTAAGTTGTAGATATCAATCATCAAAAATGAAGCCTATAAATGGATTCCTTCCAGTTTTTGGTAATTTCCACCAGAAACATAATTCTTCTTTCTTTCTTTCTTTCATTTTTTTTTTTTAAGAGAGAGTGAGACAGAGCATATGGGCAGGAGCAGAAGAAGATGGAGAGAGAGAAGAGCCCCACACAGGACTCAATCTCATGACCCTGAGATCATGACCTGAGCCAAAATCAAGAGTCGGATGCCTAACCAACTGAGCCACCCCGGTGTCCCAACATAATTATTTTCAAATTGATCTGCCTTTGTTTTCGACTTCATTCTATAAATTACTATATGGAAATTAAACTACCTCACTTAATCGATGCCACAGGGGAGGAAGCAACTAAATAAATCACATTCCATTGTGTCCCAAAGAACAAAGTTCCATTAAAAGGTGAATAAACAGCCGTAAAAATAACACACTGCACATATCTTTGTGAGGTAAACAGTGAAATCTGCTTATCAGAGATGTTTCAAGTGAAGAGGTTTAAATGGCTTTGCAGATATTCTGTTGGAATTAGCCTGGAGAAAGAACCAGAGCATTAGGAAATCAAAAGTAAAGTGGTCACGCTCATTTGTGTTGAGGAGTTGATCTAGTCTAAACTGCAATAATCTCCCCAGTAATATAATGGTGAAGGATTCCAGAACGTCACGACTGAAATGTAGGGTTCAACTTTAGTATTATTGCTATACACACCCATCTTTGTCAATTCCTATAAAACCAATCCAAACATGACGGCACAGATAGGGTGCTCTCAAGGTTTGGTCCCCAGACCTGTAACATCAGCATTATCTGGCAAACTGTTTGAAATAAAAAATTCTCAGAATGATCTCAGACCCACAGAATCAAAAGCCTAGGGGGTGAGGCTCATCAATCTATATTTTGACAAACCTTCCAGGTAATTCTGATGCATGCTTAAGTTTGACTAGAATTCATTTTCCCCTAGCACACAGAAATACCAGATGCCCCTACTTTTTTGTGAAGTCATGAAGGTGTCTCTCCTCCTTGTCCCATTAGCCCACCTGGGTATGAGACTTCATTCTCTATGTCTCTTAATCAGGGCCACGATAGAGACTGTTATCCTCAGGATCCATTTTTCCTTATCCCTCTTACTATTACAATCATCGCCCACCCCATTCCACCACAACTTTTAACAGATCATAGGGCTTTCTAGCAAGAAATTACATAACCAATCCTCTCTTACCTCTAGATAAGACTGTGCAAATAATTAGTCTGGATCAAGAACCCATGAATGGAAGGGATGCACTCAACTTCCAGATTATATCTTTCAAAAAAATCCCAAACAACCTGGTTACCCTCCTCTTTGCCCCACCCCGCCCCCCACCCCAACTAACCGGAATACTAATATGGTTATTTGGTTCTAAGAATGAGGACCACCTTGCTCTGGTGGAGCAGCAAGACAGAGGACACCTGGGTCCTTGGATGGTCCTAGATCAGAGCTACCTCAAGAACCTCAACTACAGTCTTCTGGAATGTTATGTGAGAGAGAAACACTGTGGTTTTATTTGAACTGCTATCTCTCTCTGTTACAACCTAGCCTGTACTTCTTTCATGGTCGAATCTTCCTTTCTAGAGTTTCAATCCTATTTCCTTTCCTAAGGCTGGGATTTCACGCCTCATTCCCATAAACCCACCTTTTACATATATTCCCATCCAAGACAGTTGTCACTTTACATAACACATTTCTAGAAATAATGGGTTTGGTCATTTGGACCAATTTCCCCACTGAAGAACTCTACAAAAGCCAGACACCTCTACTTAATTTTTTTTTTTAATCTACTGAAAGTCACTGAAGAGGTAACAAGGCAATTTAAATAGCTAAGCTAAGCTAATGGACAAGAGGGAAATCCAAAGTGGTACATGTGGGCTTGCTTTCTCCCTGGGCATTTGCCAATTCTAGAAGAGGTGTCTGAGAGGCCGAGCAAGACTTTTGATAGCCTTGAATTGGCTAAGGAAGTTTTTTAAAAAAGAGAATCAGAGCCCACCAACTATGGGAGAGGAGTGCTGGTAACCCCCACACTTGAGACCAGGATGCTGAAGGCTGCATGGAAGGATGAAGTGGAATAATCCTGGTAGGGATGTGATCTAGCTTTCGATCACTGTAAATCACCCGAAATTGGATTAAGGTAATCCTGGATTAAGAACATTCCTAGGTTCCTTCTTAAAGCAAACGTAATTCCTCTCCAGAGAAAGATAATATTTTATAAACCTCAAATCACTACTACAATTTTTTTTCAAATAACAATGCCTGGCACAAAATAAAAAATAAATAAATACCCGGGTATCATGGCGACATATGGGAGCTACACTAGTAGTGAGCACAGCATAATGTATAGTATATTGAATCACTATGTTGTACACCTGAAACTAATGTAACACGTGTGAACTGTATAAAACAAATTTTAAAAACCCAGGTATTTAAAGAGATAAGACTACATGCACAAAAACAGCAACAAAATCAGCAGGGAAAGAAACAACAGAAACAAATCTGGAGGCTTCTGAATACAGGAGCTTTGGGACACAGGCTTAAAAATAACTGTGCTCACAAGGTTAAAAGAGACCAAAGACCAAAGGTCAACAGGAGAGCTGAAAATATTAAAAGGGACAGAACAGAGTCTTTTTTTTTTTCTAAAATTTCCAAATAGAATTAGGAATTTTCTAGAATTAGGAAACTGCGGGCTGACTCCTGCTCATGGAGAGAGGTTTTTGAGATCATCCTCATCTAAATCCCATGAAAAGGGTTCTCCTCAAGACAGAGTAGAGAGAAGGAATGCTGTGCCACCAAGAACAGTCACTGTCCACCAGAGGGCTTCATGACAGTGACAGTGGATGATAGGTAACACAACCAAACAGGGGACCTGTCAACTTTCAGAAAGTTTCCAAATTAAATGCATCCTTAGTAAAGAACTTTTGTGACCTACATTTTCCTCTATGCTTGGCCATGTTTTTTTCTTGCTCGGCCATGTTCCCCCCCCCCCCCCCCACCCCCCCCCCCCCCCGCACAGCCCCTGCTTTTCTGTGTTTTTGTCTCTGGAAATCCCAGACCCCATCTGCTCTTCATGGTTCTGCACTCAAAACCTAAGCTCCCACCACTTTCCCACTGAGTCATCCGGTGGAAGGAGCTTCTGAGTCAGCACATGGGTTGATGGAACAAGCCCCTAGGCTCCCCCCCAAACCCATCCAAAGACCTGAAGTTGCTTCCTCACCTCTGGAAATAACAGGACACATTTCTACTTCTTCCTCCCCCTCCCCTTTCTCCCCCACCTTCCCTCCACCAATGGACACAAGGCATGAAAGGGACCAGAGAGCTTTCCAGGGAGGCTGTGAGCCTCTACCATTTAGGCTTATGGAGACAATCTCTTCCCATCTCCCAAGGGAAGGAAAACCCACCCACAGGGCTATGGTTGAGAAGAAAGGAGACTGGGTCCCCCAGGCCACAAGTTGGGGACATAAAGCTCCTCAGCATGATGTCGAAGGTTATTTACCCAGTGATTAGGTATGATCCACCAAGTAAAATCAGTTATTTGTGGAGTATCACGGTGAACCTACACACATTTTATTTTATTATTTATTTATTTTTAAAGATTTTATTTATTTATTCGAGAATACACAGAGAGGAGGGGGGTGCAGAGACACAGGCAGAAGGAGAAACAGGGTCCATGCAGGGAGACTGACACGGGACTCGATCCCAGGTCTCCAGGATCATGCCCTGGGTGGAAGGCGGTACTAAACCGCTGAGCCACCCGGGCTGCCCCCTACAACATTTTAAAGGTAGTCAAATATTTTGCATTCTGGGGCACCTGGGGGGCTCAGTCAGTTAAGCATCTGTCTCTTGATTTCGGCTCAGGTCACGATCTCAGGGTTGTGAGGTCAAGTTCTGTGTTGGGCTCCATGCTTGGCGTGGAACCTGCTTAACTCTCTCTCTCTCTCTCTCCTTCCACCCCTCCTCCTCTTCTCTCTCTCAAAAATAAAAAACCAACTCAGGTGGTGTTATAAATATATATTTATTGCAAAAACACCTATATAGAGGTGTATACAGAGCTAAAATTAAAGGGCCTCTTCACTCCCACTCATGACTCATTCCTAGTCCCCACAGGATTTGTTTCTAACAACAACAACAGCCTTCTCTTGTATGTACATATACACACGTGTGTTTATCTCCATCTGTACCCAGGATGCTACTGTACCCGAGGCATATCACATGTGTGTTTACTCATTCCTTTAGAGAAGTTCCAGTTACTGCACTATCTAGGCTACAACAGAAAAATCACTTTTAACTCTGTCATCTATTGCCATACAACAAACCACCTTAAAACTTAGTGACTTCAAAGACAAAAAACTCACCATTTAGTTCATGATTCTGTAGTTCAGCTGTGCAGTTCTGATCGGGGCCAGCTGGCTCATCCCTGTAGCCAGTTGGTGGGTGAGCTGGAGCTCTCATTCACATTTGGCAGGTTGGCAGCTGGTAGGCATAAGGGCCCTTGGCTGTACCAGCTTGTCCCAGCTCCACGTGGTCCAGCAGCCTAGCCCAGCCTCGCCACACGGTGACCTCAGGGTTCCCAGCAGCAAAAGCTGCCAAGCTTCCCAACCAGTGCTCTGGTCTTTCACCCACATCACGTTTGCTAATATCCCATTGGCCAAAACAAATCACATGACCAAGCCCAGATTCTGGAGTAGTCGAGAAATGGACTCACTTCTTGATGGGAGAGGATAATCGTATTGCAAAGGAGTGTATGGACTGGGTGGGTGGGAATTTGTAGCCTATTTAAGCCACGAGGCTCCTTGAGGGCATGTGCAGGGCACCTGGGAATTCCTAGGGATGTCTCTCCTAGAAGCTCTATCATTTGGTCAGAAGGGCAAGTAGCTCCAATGTCTAGTTTCCCTCTAGCACACCCCTTTACAGGTCCTTTGTCCTCTAGATGTTTAAGGGAAAACGTCTTCCCTCAAGAGCAAGACCTCAGGAGAGAAGGCCGGCAGGAGTTCTGGGTCTGAGAGGTGGTGGATCCCGGGACCTGGTCTGAGGCAGCTAAGATGGGAACATCTTTACGATCCTAAGAGACGGGCACTTAACAACTAGGGAGTGGATTATCCTCGCTCAGCTGCCTCTGCAGGTGAGCTAATTTAAGGGCTAACGTGATTAAGTGGGACAAGAAAATGTGACTATTTTCACACCAAGTCTATGGAGTTTATACTAATTATACATATTTTAGTTGCTATCTAATCATCAAAACGTGTCCTAATGTCTTAACTTTGAGAAATTTGCCACACTGTACACTTAACAATCTGCACACTTTTCTATGTTGTCTATTTTAATTAAAAGTTTGTATTTTTAAGAACTGCCCCAGGTTGAATATTAACAGCATGAAGGACACGTGGACTTTTTGTGGTGTTGTCAAGACAAGACCGACCTGGAGCCAGGTGACTTGAGTTGCAGTCCTCATGCTGCCACTAACTAGTTCCGGCCTGAGATAAACCGCCGAGCTTCTCTGAGCCAGAGTTGTTCACCTGTGAAGTGAGGGATTATAAATTATAGCTAAAACCCATTTAATCTACTGTGATCTACCTCCTTTTTTTTAAGTACCTACTAGGCCTGCAGGACATGTTGGAGGACAAGATAGATAGGTGTCCTGCCCTGGTGGGACTTACAAAACAGACACATATAAACAAGCAGAAACTGCCTGGGATCTGTGCCATCCCCTGAGAGGAGCAGCAGAGGGGTAAAAGGGTGTTGGGGGAGCCTGGTGGAAATCATGACATGACAAATGAGCGTTAGCCAGGCGAAACACAGGGAAAGGCAGACGGGAGCAGGAACAGCATGCTCCAAGTCCTCAGAGGAGAGATGGCACGGGGCATTCAAGGAGCACAAAGACCTTGGGTAGAACCTGAACACTGAAGTGGGTAAAGGTCTCACAAGACACAGCTGGAGAGGTAGGGGCCGTGGCTTACTAAATCAGCCTACGCCTGAAGCCCAGCTGACCCATCCACCTCCAGAAGTCCCTGACAGGACAGAGTCCCACCATCCAGAGCCCTGAAACACGCCCTAAGGGCCTCTTCCCTACAAACAGGCCTTCCTCTCCTCATTAAGCTCACCCTGGGAAATGGCAGCAAGACTTCGGGCCCCATAGCCAGCCCCTCCTGCAAGTCCAAGGCCCAACGCATTGTCAACAGTTCCTTGTGGCGAAGGATGAAACACTGTAATCCAGAAAGCAAAGAGAGACCCTGGCCATAGCTCGCCCACTCACAGGTGCACCTCCACACTTCCCCTGCATAGATCATTCCTATAGGGTCAGCTGGCACTTATTCAGTTGCTCATTTGCTAAAAGCCACTGGGATGATGGGGAGCTAACAAGTGGAGGGGAGTCCCATCCAACAAGCAGTTTACAATCAACCTCCCACTTCCTTCTCAGGCCACAAATACACTTGAGTATTTCTTATCTATACCTTTAAATCTCTTTTTTGGGGACGCCTGGGTGGCTCAGGGGTTGAGTGTCTGCCTTTGGCTCAGGATGTGATCCTGGGATCCAGGTTCAAGTCCCATATCAGGCTCCTTGCAGGAGGCCTGCTTCTCCTTCTGCCTGCCTCTGCCTCTGTGTGTGTCATAAATAAATAAAAATCCCTTTTTTCTCAATCCCACTGATTTTTTGGATCACTGACAAGCTTTGAAAGAGGCATCCACATGGCCGCCCCCATCCACAAACTGTTCCTGCAATTCCGACTAATTCCAAGACAGCGGACAATCACAGATGTAAACAGATAATGCAGTCGGGACAATGTGCCAGGAGCTGGTCCAAGTTTTTACTATGTTAACTCATTGACCCCTCATGACTGGCCTGTAAGATCGGTGGGGAGGATTCCAGCGCCCACCTCATGGGCATGTCAGGAGGATCCCATACTGCTCCCATTTTACAGATGGGGAGACTGAGGCACGGAGAAGCGGGGTGTCCCGGGTCAGGCAGCTGGTCAGGATCCAGGCCAGGATTTAAACCCAAGGAGCCTTGCTCCTTGAATCCGTGCCCTTACCCATTTTACTAACGCCGCTGTCGGCCAAGCGTTCTGTAGAGCTCCAGAGAGTGAGGTGAGGAGGCCATGGCTCACTTCCGGGACAGGAGCTGGGGGGCGTGAGGGGAAGAGCAGGTCATGGCAACATGGCAGCGCCCTGCTCACCCCCTGCCACCAGGGCCAGGGCGGAGGGTGGGGGACGGAGGGCCCCGCTGCGGCCGGGCGACTCCACTTCCACATTCCCCCCTAAGTCTGCCCCCCCCCCAGCCAAAGACTGTGCAATGGAGATGCCAGGGCGGGCACGTTGCTGCAGGCGCACGCTGGCCCGGGCACTCCTGGCGGCTCTGCCAACCTCCAGGGGCCCCGACTGCTGACTAACGCGCTCCCCCGAGCCTGCCGGCCTTCCTTCCCGCTCTCCGGCCCCGGACTCAGACCCGCAGCGCAGGCCGGTGGACGCCCAGCCTCTTCGGCTCCTCCTGGGCCTTTTCTTCTCAGGCGTTCCCCCATCTTGGCCTTTTCCTCTTGGAGGACCCAAAGGAACACAAAGCGCTTGAAGGATGAGCACATTTCCACCCTGTGCCTGAAAGTGCTTGTCAGACATGAGCAGTCCAGTCACCAAGAACCCCTCGTCTGTCCCCAGGCCTCGGCCACCCCCTGTGGCACAGCGGCGCACCTGAAACCTTGGCGCCTTGGGTGTCTCCTTCAAGGCGCATGCTGTGCCCTGAAAGTTTGTGGCCTCCCCAAATTCCAGAGGTTGACATCCTAATCCTGGGGCTGGTTACAGTTGGAGGTGAGGCCTCTAGGGAAGCAAAGTTGAGTGAGGTAAGCGTGGGGCCTTGGTCCGATGGCATTAGTGTCCCTGTGAGAGGACAGGCCAGAGAGCCCACCCGACTCCACTGTGCTCACATGACTCACGGGAAAGGCCAAGCAGCCGCCTGCAAGCCAGGACGAGGGCTCGCCCCAGAAACCAAATTCACTGGCTCCTTGGTCATGACTTCTGGCCTCTACAGCTGTGAGAAGACGCATTTCTGTCGTCTCGGTCAGCCAGTCTGCGGTGTTGGGCGACGGCAGCCCTGGCCACCGATACAGGCGGTCGTCAGCCTGCCTTTGTCCCTTAGAGATTGAAAGGGGTGGAGGCAACAGGGTGTACAGCCGGGCTTGAGCTCAAAACAACTAGTGAGAAGATGTGAAACCAGGGAGGAGAGAGCAGGGGGCTCTAGGGACTTGGGGGTAGAGGCAAGTGTCGGCTGCAGCACCTTTCCCAAGGCCGGCTCTGCTGCATGCAGAGCAACCAGGGACAGCACTGGATGTAAAACATTAAAGGGAAAGATAAAGTGGATGTCGCTGCCAATTAAGAGGCATTAGACATGCTCTCAGAAGTCATCTTGCAAAAGGAGCTTGTAGGAAAGGAGGGGGACCTGACATTTACGGAGATTGCCCTCATAGCTAATTGTCACGGTCTGAACGCTTGTGTGCCCCCTAAAGTCTTCTGGGGAAATACTACATCAGGCCCAACACGGTGGGATCAGGAGGTCAGGGCTTTGGGAGGAGGTGCCTGGGCCCTGAGGGGAGGGCCCTTGTGAAGGGGATTCCTGTTCTTCTAAAAGACCCCACAGAGCCCTCTTCCCCTTCCACCCCCTGAAGAGAGAGCAAAAACAAAAACGAAACCCAGAGGTCTATGAACCTGGAAGCAGGCCCTCACCAGACACCAAATCTGCCACCACTTGGATGGTGGACTTCCAAGTTTCTGGAACCGTGAGAAATAAAGGCCTGCTGTTTCTAAGCCACCCAGTGTGTGGTTATTTGGTTATCGCAGCCTGAATGGACTAAGACACTAACACAGCCAGGCTCATTCGTCGCCAGCCCTCCTCCAGGCTGTGTGGTTCTTTGTGCTCGTCCCTCCACCATGAATGAGAGCCACGCTTAGTTAAAAAAAAGCATTCTGAGGGGACCCCGATGCTTTCTCTCTGGACTGAGAGCTGTCTACCAAAATAGTCTGCAGGCGAATGTTTGCACTGGGCAAAAAAATCCTCTCTTGCCTCTCTCAGAGTGGATGCGTTCATGTCAGTTCTCAGAGCGACAATGCTAAATAGAAAGAGAAACCATATTCCAGATGATGACAACAATTACCCAGGACGCTACTGTTGATGGGGAAAAAAGCTAAGTGGACTTAGCACTGGAAGCACATGAAAACATTATACAGATTGTAAAAGTAACATTATTTTCTAAACGAAACTATGTGATTCTAGAAGTAAAGTACAAGGGGCACCTGGGTGGCTCGGTCGGTTAAGCGACCGACTCCTGATTTTGGCTCAGGTCGTGATCTCAGGGTCCTGGGATTGAGCCCCACATCCAGCTCCACGCTCAGCGGGGAGTCTGCTCCTCTCCCTGGCCCTCGGCTCCCCCCACCGCCCTCGCTCTCGTGTGCGCGTGCTCTCTTTCAGGTAAATAAATGAGTCCTTTTTTAAAAATAAAATAAAAACAGAAGGAGGGTAAAATATAAGATTAGTCCTCCATAGGAAAAGATGTTAGTAACATACGTATAAAAATAATAATTCAGTTGCATCTCAAGATAGCCCCGTGAATTAGGCAGATCAGAACTCTCAGATCAAGGCGCCGAGGCTGAACAAGCTCAGAGTCCCTTAGTGAGGGGTGATTGATGGTGTCTGGTTGTCCAAGCCCAGGCTCACAATTTCCGAGAGCACCTGGAGAGGGCGGGGGTGGGGGTACAATCACGGCCCGGTGCCGTCTTGTCTCTGATCGGCCCAAACAGAGAATGATGTTCCATTAAGGGGAAATCAACTTTTTTTTTTTTTTTCAGAGTAAATGGATCCAAGGGAAGAGAGTCTTAAGACTTTCAAAAAGGCCTTTGCAAAGGCTCTAAATAGGGCTGACTTGAAAATGAATTCAGTAGGGGCGCCTGGGTGGCTCAGTGGTTGAGCCTCTGCCTTTGGCTCTGGGCCTGATCCCAGGGATCGAGTCCCCCATGGGGCTCCCCGCAGGAAGCCTGCCTCTGCCTCTCCCTCTCCCTCTGCCTGAGCCTCTGCCTCTCTCCTTATCTCTCATGAATAAATAAATAAAATGTTTTTTTAAATATATGAATTCACTACGCCACTGAGAAAACGCTGTGACCATGGGAGAACCGAGCTGAAGGCAGGCAACTCAGAATAAGCACCAGCACTTTGACCCTTGCTCTCTCCTCCTCCCCCAGCTCCCCCGCCCCCCACGTCCTCATTTCCATTCTGCTCTCTGAGGACCCTGGGAACAAACAAGCTTGCCTCCCCTGGAACAAGTCACCTCCCCATGTACCCGTAGCTGGTGAATTTCATGACCTCTGAGGTCCCTTCCAGCATCAAAATGCTTTTATTGCCCAGAAAAGGGTTGGGCTTTTTTTTTTTTTTTAAATTCCACTTATCCTATTTGTGCCTCGACCTCTCTACCGCACTTCCCTGTGCCTGCCTTCTTTCCTGCCCTGAGCCTGCTGGCAGGCTTTCGCGTGTTTTTGACCTCCTCTCCAAACACCCACATTTTACCCTTCCTTCCAGAACAGCTCAACTATCTTCTCTCATCTGTACCAACTGCTCTGCTAGCCTACGAGGTCCCTCCTCCTTCTCACAATTTTCTGTGGATTTTTTTTTTCTCTGATTCTCTGGAGTGCTTGGGCGGTTTTGTGCCTTTACCTGCCCCGGTCTGTCCCAGTGCCCCATAGCTGGCCAGACACCTGCCCAAGGTGCAGGTGCTGTCCTGTCAACGCCATGGCCCAGCACCCAGCAGAGGGCTAGCTCATAGAGCTTGTTAAATATTTGTCATATTGCGCAGTGATTCCAGATACCTAACTTCTCACTTCCTGCTCCCTTGAGAGCCCTGTGAGTACAAGTCTTCTGGGCTGGAAAGCTCATAAATGGAAGTCCCTGCAGCCAGGGACTGACCCAATATTCACAGCTAGGTCTCGTTATTACCGCAAGCTGGTCTGACACAGCCAGGCCGTTTTGTTTTTCCTGTTGGACAGAAACATTCTGGAAGAATAACAGCCTCAGACAAGATGCTGTAGACTGAGGGGCACCTGGGGGACTCAGTCGGTTAAGTGTCTTCCTTCGGCTCAGGCCCTGACCCCAGGGTCCTCGGATGGAGGCCAGCATCAATCCTGGGATCCTCGCACTGAGCTCCGCGCTCAACAGGGAGTCTGCTTCTCCCTCTCCCTCTCCCCCTCTCCCCTGTTCACACACTCTCTCTCTCAAGTTAATAAATACAATCTTCCAAAAAAAAAAAAAAAAAGCCATGGACTTAATCTCTTAAAATTCTTATGCTGAAACCTAATTTCCATTGTGATGGTATTTGGTGGTGAGGCCTTTGGGAGGTGATTAGGTCACAAGGGGAGAGTCCTCATGAATAGGATTAGGGCTCTTCTAAAAGAGGCCCCAAGGGGTTCCCGTGCAGCCTGAGGACAGAGCCAAAAGTCGGAGGCACAGGGACATGTGGGAACCAGGAAGCAGCTTCTCACTAGATCCACATCAAGCCAGCCTGATCTTGTTCTTCCCAGCCTCCAGCACTGTGAGAATAAATTTCCGTTGCTTCTAAACCCTCCTGTTTATGGTATTTTGATACAGCAGCCCAAACTAAGTAAAACACAAGGCTACTCTGCCACCAGGATAAAATTGCAACAAAACAAAGCCACTTGGTAATTTTGTCTAATCACAAAAATAAGGTCACCGAGCCACCACAAACTACTACCCCCACTGTCTGACAGCGCCCGATTCAGAGCAAAACCTGGCTTGCTTAGACCTTCTCCCAAATCATCTAACCGAGTCTAACCATCCTCACCCTATAGGTTCTTTCCACCATGCTCTTCCTAAGACACCTGGCTGTATTGGTGACAACCTATTTAACTCCGGGTGTGTTCCCACAGATGGTGGTAGGCTCCCATTTCACATTCACTGATATCCACAAGCATTTTAGGGGTAAAGTAGTATTATTCCTACCAATTTACCCCCAGAGAAACTGACCGTGAACGTGGTCAACTGATTTAACAGAGATCACATCTGGAGACTTCCAGGCCTAACCCTGCTCACTTAATGCAGGGGTCAGGCCCCACCCTTGGAACAACACCCAATGGCCTCAGCCACAGGGAATCTCGGTTTGCGCTCCCCTGTTCCCCTGACTTACAAGTGAAGTCAAACAGCAAAAGCCCAATTCATCCCACCAGGAACATTTTCTCAGACTTGAGAGGCTTTAAAAGGAACCTGAGGGACGCCTGGGTGGCTCAGCGGTTGAGCGTCTGCCTTTGGCTCAGGGCATGATCCGGGGATCCTGGGATCGAGTCCCACATCAGGTTTCCTGCATGGAGCCTGCTTCTGCCTCTTTCTTTCTTCTCTCTCTCTCTTTCTCTGTTTCTCATGAATAAATAAATAAAATCATAAAAAAAAAAGGAAGCTGAACTCTGCAGTGAAGATGTGTGTTCCAATCTGGGTGGTAAATGAGTGGACGTGCCTTACATATTATTCTGTATACAAATGTTTAGTGTGTGTACACATATTTTACAAAAGTGCAATGAACTGAAAGCAAAGCCCCCAGGAAGACACAGATGGTACCAGGCCTCGCAACTAGAGTGAAGCACCCATCTCAGGCACAAAACTGGAAGGGTACAAAAATCTCATTAACTGGAAAAAAAAACTCATTAATTGGGGCACCGGGATGGCTCAGAGGTTGAGCATCTACCTTAGGCTCAGGTCGTGACCCTGGGGTCCTGGGATAGAGTTCCATGTTGGGCTCCTTGCAGGGAGCCTGCTTCTCCCTCTGCCTGTGTCACTGATGAATGAATAAAAACCATCGTTTTTTTTTTAAAAAATCTCATTAATCAAGATAAATGCAATTAAAAAATCAAGTTGTCAAACTATGAGGCCGGGACCAGTTTTTGTAATAAAGTTTGATTGTGAGTTCCTAGCAGCAGGTGCCTACTCAAAACCCAAAATAGCAAGTGACCTGGCTGGGCGGGAGGGGGGGGGGAATCCCCAGGAGCCCCCGACTGCACACCCACCCGCTGGGAGGCACAGGGAGGACCCGGAGCCCGGGAGAGAAGGGGAGAGAAGGGGAGAGAAGGCGGGGGGGGGGGGGGGGGGGGGGCGCGGCGAGGGGGTCCTGCCCCTTTAAATCCCGGGGCTCCTGGCGCGGACAGGCGTTGCCCAGGGAGACGGACACACCGGCCTGCGTGCTCTGGCCCGCCAGGGTCGGGAGGCCACGCTGGCCACTGCGCTAGCGGCAGCCCTGCTTCCCGCAGCCATGGCCAACTTGTACTCGAATCCTGGCTTCAGAAAGCCGGAGGAAGAGGACCGGGAAGAGGAACAGGAGGAGGAGGAGGACGTGGAGGAGGGGGAGGAGGTGGAGGAGAAGGAGGTGGAGGTGGAGGTGGAGGACGTAGAGGAGGAGGTGGAGGTGGTGGAGGATGTAGAGGTGGAGGAGGAGGAGGTGGAGGAGGTGGAGGAGGAGGTGGAGGTGGTGGAGGATGTAGAGGTGGAGGAGGAGGAGGTGGAGGTGGTGGAGGATGTAGAGGTGGTGGAGGATGTAGAGGTGGAGGAGGAGGAGGTGGAGGAGGTGGAGGATGTAGAGGTGGAGGAGATGGAGGATGTAGAGGTGGAGGAGGAGAAGGTGGAGGAGGTGGAGGAGGTGGAGGAGGTGGAGGATGTAGAGGTAGAGGTGGAGGAAGAGGAGGACGTGGAGGAGGTGGAGACGCAGCAGAAGGTGGAGTTGGTGGAGGCGGCGGAGAGGACGCTGGAGGCGCACGGGGCGTTCAGCGATGCGTACCTCTGGGAGGCCGCGGCCTTCGGGGACAGCAGCGGGGAGGGCTCCGAGCCCCTCCTGCCCCGCCTGGCCAGCGTCGCCAGCCCCAGCCTGAGCCCGACCCCGCCGCTCAGCGCATCGCCCAGCGGGTCCTGGAGCGAGACGCCGAGCAGCAGCGCGCGGTCCAGCACCTCATCCCAGAGAAGTAGGGGCCCCGCGACCCCGCGACCCCCACCCTGCCCGCTCCCAAGTTAGGGCGTCGGGGAAGCGCCTGGTGCACCTGCAGGCCCGGTGCCCGCCCCGGTCGGGAGGCCGCGCTGGCCACTGCGCTGGCGCAGTTGTTTCGAGGATTCTCCACCTCCCAGAACTGACATTGCTGTCGGGGCCGAGGTTGGAAGATGGCCTGCCTCTGGCCCCGAGACCCCACTGCCCCCCCAAATCCGCTTTGCAATAATCAAAAATGTCCTCAGATGTTGCCAGAGGTCTCCTGGGGCCCGAGGCCTAGGGAGGGGGGCACAACTTGGCCTTTTGTGAACCGCTGATTCAGAAGCAGCGGCTACATCTTTTGATGTCTCCTTCAACAGATTTTCCTAAAATATTTCAGACATTTCGGAAAGACCTGCCTGGAATGAATTTAGATCGGTAAGAAAATGTTTTGTTTCCTTATTATTTTTTCTGAAGCTGGTGTTGATTACCTCTTGGATGAACACGTCTGGAAGTAGAGTCCAATGATCCGGGGCGCTTATAACGAATTTATTTATCCACAAAGGTTTTTTGGAAAAACCATGCTGTTAGACGCTTTGGAGATTGAGACGAGGTCCCTTGTCCATCTACCTGCGGAGGTGGCCCGTCCACTTAACATAACATGAAATGATAACACTGTGCCAGGGGGACATGAACAAGGGCTGTGAACATTCGAGGTGGAGGGCTCTGCTGGCTGAGACAAGGATCACAGACGCCTTCCGTGAAGGACACTGGGAATTACGGTCTTCCCCCTCCCTTTTTCTTACTATTGTTATTGCCAATAGCCCTCAGGCACAGGAAGACACCAGAGAAATACTTTCTGGAACATCTTTATGAATCTTCCCTGAAATCTCACAGCAAACCTGAGTCCACAATCTTGAATGACCATCCACCTAAGCTTTGCTTTCACAAGCAACTTTTAAATTCTTCAGCATGAGGAGGGCTGTTCTGTCCCGCTGTTATGTTTTCATTTATCCTTTTAATTCAACTTCTTAAGAAAAAAGTAACATGCACATGGTTAAATATGAAAGGATACAAAGGCATAAAATAAAAAATCTCCATGCCCTTCTTCATCACCGCACCCCCAATCCCCAGTTAACATATTGCTAACAGTTTGTTTCTATTATAATTTTATTTTTAAGTAATCTCTTCACCCAAGTGGCTCAAGCTCACACCTCCGAGGTCAAGGGTGGCATGCCCTACTGATTTTGGCAAGCCAGCCACCCCTCCTTATTCTAAACAGCATATTTTCATTCCCTGATTTATCAATTTTTGCCATAATTATGGGCTTCCTACCCATGAAAGATGAGGAATATAACTCATACTGTTTCCCCCCTCTTCATTTTTGGTATTTGCTATTTTTTAGGTTTTCTAGCCTTTAGGACTTTATTTAAACCTCTACTATCTGATTTCTCAACTTTAGCAACTATCTACTAACTCATTATGAAGTTAACACACTAATGCACTTCTACTTTCTTCTATCCTCTCACCCCTTTCTCCCCCAATTAACAACAAATCATACACATTTTATAACAAACTATATTATTGTGTAATATATATTCACACAAAGTCATTATTTTGCCAAGTTTTATTATGTTCATATTATGTTTTTACATAGTTAACTCAGTACAGGTTGATTCTAAAAACTGAAAATCGATCAACAATATAATTTGATGCTGAGAACCCAACAATGTGATTGGATTCGTGCACACTCAAAAAAATAAAAATAAAAAATAAAACACCCAAAATCCTATGTCAGTAAAACTTGGCTCCTAAAAGGGAACTGTCAACTCTCAGTTGTTAAGTGTCTTCAGCTTTCCTGAGCTGGGTTCAGTGGCCACCGTGCCTTGATTCCCATAGTGCTTGCTTGCTTCGATTCCTTCTCTGTTTGCTGGAGAAACTCCTCAGGTAACTATCTCATGCAGATCTCGTGGGTAGTCAGATTTCTGAGTTCTTGCCTGTCTGGAGGTTTCTTCACTTTACCCTCATCCTTAATTAATAATATCACAACCTGGCATAAAAGAATACATTTAAAGCCCTTTTCCTCAGAGCTCAGAGGGCATTGGTTCTTTGACTTCTAGTAAGTACTCAGTACTGCTGATCATTCTGAGTCCCAGACACCAGCGATATGGGATTACCTCCTTCCCTTCATTTGTCTCTGTTCTTTCCTTCAGAACCCCTCCTGGATAGCCGTGGCCCCTCTTGGACGGCTTCAAGATGTTGGGTGTTTATATGATAATATACAGCCCTTGAACAAGAAATCTTCTCTTGGTATTCCTGTTTGTCATTTCCCAGAAGCCAGGTCTTGTTCTCTGTTTCTGTTCAAATCACTGTTGCTCTTAAATCTCTTTTTAGAGTGCTCAAATAAAAATCAAGTTTTTTGTTCTTTGAAGTTCTTTTTTTTTTTTTTTCCAGGATTAGTCCTGTTTATCCAGTAGGTAGCTGGATGGAGTCATTTCTGCAGCTGAGTAGCTCCTCCCAGGGCTGGCCTGGCAGGTTGGGAGCCCTACGTGAGTGGATGGGGGCCGTCAGAGCCAGCCTCTGGTGGAGTGTCGGCAGGAAGCAGGCAGGTAGATACCGACTATAACTGGGGTTGGGATGAGGACATGTCGCTGTGGGGTTGGAGTTCTCCGTGAATTTTATTTCTAGGTGGCATGTGCCTTCCTCCTTTCTCATCCAAGGCAGGTCCTGCGTAACCTCATGCTGTGCTCTGCTTCTCTTTCCGACCTAAAAACTCCCCAGAGACGCTGCCCGCTCTGTAGAAAGCAGTTCTTTGGGCTTCATCTGTAAATAAAAACAACTGCCCCTGTATGAGGGGAGAAGAAGGGGTTTGCCTGCCTGGCCCACTGCTTTGAATTAACTTCTTGAACTCCTCCGATGGCAGTCCCAGGTCCCTCCTCTCTGCATTTGGTTGAGCCTGAGCTAGGAACGTCCCAGAAGAACTTCACTTACCTCTCTTGTCTTGAGCTGTAGTGGTCTGCACTCTGGTTTTCCATCAAACTAAAGCCATTTCTTTTTGTTCCTTAAGGACTTCGGTATTATTTGTCTACGGATGACACCTTTCTTATTTTCCAGGGTTGTCTTTTTCATTTGTTTGTTTGTCTGTGTTATTTCAGGAAGACCTTGGAAAGGAAGGGGAGGAGAGTTGGGTGCTCCACTGACATCTTGACCCGAACTTCCTATTGTAGGGGAACATCTCTTTACATGATCAAATTTTTAATTCCTCCTCATAAATCTTGTTAAGAAGATGCTTCTTTTATATTTCAAAGCATTCTCTGGTGAATTTGGTAAGATGGTGTTTTTAAGGAAATCTGCCCTTAAGAAACCATAAAAATGCAATCGATACTGGCTCGCCTAGTTTTTTTCCTGTAAAAATTTGGAAAGGTTTATTTTTTTATTGAAGTTCAATTTGCCAGCATACAGTATAACACCCAATGCTCATCTGGTCAAGTGCCCCCCTCAGTGCCCGTCACCCAGTCACCCCAACCTGTGCCCACCTCCCCTTCCCAACCCTTTGTTCGTTTCCCAGAGTTAGGAGCCTTTCATGGTTTGTCTCCCTCTCTAATTTTTCCCACTCAGTTCCCCTCCTTTCTGTTATAATCCCTTTCACTATTTATTATATCCCCCGTATGAGTGAGACCATATGATGATTGTCCTTCTCCTATTGACTTACTTCACTCAGCATGATACCCTCCAGTTCATCCACATCAAAGCAAATGGCGGGTATTCATCCTTTCTGATGGCTGAGGAATATTCCACTGTATACAGAGACCACATCTTCTTTATCCAGTCATCTGTCAAAGGACACCGAGGCTCCTTCCACAGTTTGGCTACCGTGGACATTGCTGCTGTGAACATTGGGGGGCAGGTGTCCCATTGTTTCACTACATCTGGATCTTTGGGGTAAATACCCAGTAGTGCAATTGCTGGGTCGTAGGGCAGTTCTGTTTTTAACTCTTTGAGGAACCTCCACACTATTTTCCAGAGTGGCTGCACCAGTTTGCATTCAGTGCAACAGTGCAAGAGGGTTTCACCTTCTGTTTTTTAATTACTTTAATTACTATTGTTTATTACCTTTCTGGTTGAAAATGGGATCAACTGTAGGTGGTGAGATGAATGCGGAGAAACACAGGTTTTGAAGCCAAATAGGTCCAGGCCTCATCTGTATCTGCCACATGCAATTTTTCAGAAGTTCCCTAGAGCCTCAGTTTCCTTGATGGTAGAAAAGGAATATTAATAGATGCCTTGATTAATTTTTGTGAATATGAATGAAATAATGCGAGTAAAGCAACTACTATGAAGGTACTACTGCATAGTAAGTTCTCAGTGTCAATTCTGTTACCCTCAGTCACCTGCCAACTTTACACAGAATTTCAGGAACAAGCTTTGGTGTTGGTTTGAGGAAGGCAAAAAGACCTTGATGAATAATGTATCGATGCTGTTAACCATTGAATTGGGAAAAAAACCAAACGTTAAACATTGTCTAGGGATTGCTCTACACCTTAACGCTTGGTCCCTGTAACTTGTCTCTCTGGGAGCTTAGATAAATAGGAATCCCCCAGAGACTTGCACAGGTGGCTTCAGCAGAGCTTTCTTCACTTATTACAAGACACAGTCATCTCAGAATTAAAACAACCCACTGCTGCAAGATGCCAAGGAACCAAGCATCAAAAAAGGAAGGTGGAGACCTAAGAAAACTAAAAATGGTAAAAAAATAAAAAATTAAAATAAAAAATTAAAAAACGGAGCAAACACAGCCCTAAATCTGACTCATTCATTCGAAAAAAGATTTGATAATTTTATAAGATCCAGCAAATTATTTAAAAACCTGAAATTCAAAGAGGCAAAGGGACTTGAAGCAATAATTATTTACTCGTTACCAATTAACAGTCATTTTAACTAGTGAAAGTCCATGTCTGCCTTCCTGTCATGTCAGTGATAATGCAAGTGACTGAACTACTTAGAAAGAATACAAATTGTTTGGTTACAATGCATTTAACTTCAACCCTTTAAAAAAAAAAAGGTTGTATTATTTTTTAAACTATTTAATTGAGGCACCTGGCTGGCTTAGTCAGAGGATCATATGGCTCTTGATCTCAGGGTTGTGCATTCGAGCCCCACACTGGGTATAGAGATTACTTAAATAAAATGAGCAAAATGTCTCATTGAAATTCAAGTAAATGTTTAAACACACGCACCGTCACTGCCACCACCAACACACATGCACAGAGAAAGTTGTAGTAATTTATTCCCTAGAGGGAAAAATATGGTACTGGGAGCCTCTGGGGCTTAGGAAGGAGTACTTTCCCTATGATGCAAACACACTGTGCCTGACTTTACTGAGAGATAAGAATGGAAGAAAACATTTCAAAGAAAATAGAAACCACGATCTTCTCGTGTAGGTGCGTTGACCGTTAAAATGTGCTGTATTTGGAAGAACTGCTAACAACTACGTAGGTATACTCAAAACTAACACTTTGTCTAAACTTCAGGACTATGTATCACACTTTGTATCCAGGAATTCCAACATCAGTGCAAACAGAAGAAAGCTGGCTTCAAGAACTTTCTGGCAGAAGGCAGAGGAGTGAGTAGTTTGATTTCTCGGCTTTAACTGGGAGATAGGCTTGCACATTGGAATGAGCATGGTGGTGAGAGGTGGTGGGAGAGCCGGGTTTGAATCCCAGCCCAACGCAAACTGACGTGGAGATGCCAGGGCATGAAATCTTAGCTCCAAGGAGTCTCAGAATCTTCATGTGTCAGTAATAAGAATAATACCTCAGTCACAGAATTGTTATGAAGATCAAAATGAGATTAAATATTTAAACTCTTTGGCCCCTAGTCTGTAATAAATGCCAACATTTATGTTCTCCATTATATCTTGATACATAGCTTCATTTTTTATTAAGAAGTGATATGCACTTCTGTTTCTAAATGTCAACCATTAGGAAATAAATAATACAAAAATTAAAATTGTAATTTATCCCAGGTAAGTAATTATGAATAGCCTTTCCTTTTACCTTTTCTGTTTGTTTTATATTGTCACTTATTCATCAGATGCTTGTTGAGCACCTTAGCACATGCCAAGCGCCTGTCATTGTCCAAAACCTGTTCTAGGAAAATGGCAATGGAGAAAAACAAAACCCCTGTCTTAGTGATCCGGTATTAAAGTGTGGAAGGTAGAGGTGATGGTGAGATAGATAATACATAAAATAAGCAAATATGTAGTACATTAGGCGATAGAAGTGCTAAGAAGAAAAAGCAGAGGAAAGGGACAGGATTTGTTGGGTGGGAGGGGTTCAAGGTTACACAGGGTGCCCAGGGAAATCTTCACTGAGAAACTAAAATATTTGAGCAAAGGCTTCAGGGAGGTGGGTGAGCAAGCCAGGATGATCTCTGGGGGCAGGCACTGGGACTCGCAAGCGTCTCCTCCTAGAACCAGGGGGCAGTGGGTATGGCTGCAGCCACGTAAGTAGGAGGAGAATCTGAGGAGAGAGAGAGCCAAAGGATCAACTGAGAACCAAAGCATATTCAATGGGAACAAAGTGAAAAGATGCTAGAGGATTTGCCCAGAAGACTGACAAAATCTAACTTAAAAAATGAACCAAAATATTAAAAAGTTGTTAATAATCCCCAGATGAACCCACACAGTCAATGTAAATCTGATGGGATTTTTCAGTGGCCTCTGACGAGTTGTTTTGTGGCCCTGGCCTAGCAGTGTTAAAAGACAAACTGAGGCATTTTCAGATTTCTAAGTCTGAGCAAATGTGGATTGAAACAGAGCAGTGCCAGACAGGAGATAGAAGCACTCCCCAGACAGGAGTGAGGCCAGAGCTTTTGACAGAGAAGACACCGGAGCAAAACAAGGAAATTTTTTGATTGGCTATAGTATAGTTTAAAGAGTTGAGTTATTTGGGAAAGCCTGGTTGGCTGTTTTCAGGTTGGCTATTCTTAACCTTGAGGCATTTACAGGAATTGACTACGGCAGATTTCGGTTTGTTTACCGAGGCTACCAAGGAAGGTGTTTGGGCCACCTCGTCTCATGGCCATTGGTCTGCACCAAGCAGGAACCTTGTGAACCTAGATGTGCCTCTCCATTTCTTCCAGATCTCCTCTCATAGTTTTTCTTTTTCCCATAGAGGACTCACGCAGCTCTTCTAGTTTATTCCTAGGAGTTGTAGTTGTACTGATGTAACAATTGGACACTTTTTTCCTGGTTTTATTTTTTTAATTATTGTCAATGCGAAGGAAAATTATTGATTTCTATATATTAAGCTTGTATCTGCCCCCCCTTGCAAAAATTTCTTATCAATTCTAATAGTTTGTAAGGTGAAAGTCTATGAAACAACATTTCCTGTGAGCAATAGGCAACTTTGTCTCTAATTTTTCTTTTTACTTAGCAGTGTATCATGGGCATCTTTCCATGCCATGAAAGGTCCACCTGATTCACTGGAACGACTGCACAGTATTCCCTTATACACAGTTATTGTGGCTTATGCCTAATAAAACTGATTGCTAGACATTTCAGAGTCGGTTTGGTTTGATGTTTTGAGCTCTCCCCATTAACAAAGAATGCCTTAATAAAAATCTTTGTGCATTCATTTTTTTTATATATCTGTGCTGGTATTTCTGTTGAACAAGATGCCTAAAACATATTTAAAATGTTTTCAGATACTCCACATAGGAAGTGCATCATTTTCTGGCCCACTTATTTCTCCACCCCCAGTCCTTGCTGGCACTGGCTCCGTGAACAACTAGACCAGCTCCCTTCCTCTCCCTCTGTCCTGTTGTAGGTGGATCTGATTGGTTTTCCTATTCCAATTCTATCAGTCTAAATCTTCTAGATGTTTATTCAAAGTTGCCAATGGGTACCTTCCCCATTTCCATCACTGCCCTGGAATCTGCAGAGGGAATAATCCTCATAGTTGAGTTCAGTGTCTTAAACTAGAACCTTCAGCACCCCTCCCCCTGAAAAATCTCCTACACAGTAACAGACATAAGGTAGACAAAGCGATACTTCAGAAAAGCAGAAAACAAGAGTTGGCAACACAACGTTTATAGTCAAGCAAGATGTGCATCTCTGCAGTAGTCTAGGACCAGAAAGAAACAAGGAAACCCTCTTAAATGTGCTCATCAAGGGTGACTTTCCTCTGGTCCTCATTGTTGATAAAAAGGTTATTTGGAAAAGGCAGAAAAAAAAAGTATAAGGTAAAGCAAACACAAATAAGGGTATTTATTTTTCCAAGAGGCATATCTTGTTTTACGTTACGTCGCTTTCCTTCTTTGTCAGAACCGATGACAAATGTGCACTCATTTTACAGAGAAGAAAACCTCCTCTGTAACTAAGGATACTGAACATGAAAATCTGGCTTCTAAGTTAAGAGGTAAGTGGATGTTTGGAGTTCCCTCCCTTTGTGGGCAAAGGCCAGCTAGCCCTGGGGAACCAGCCTGAACTGGACAGCGTCCACCTCCTCTAGGAAAGCCCTCCCCTGAGAATATACTCGAGGACGGGGTGAAAAGGTTTCAGGGCATTTAAACTGTGTGTGTGTGTGTGTGTGTGTGTGTGTGTGTGTGTGTGTGTGTCTGTGTCCGTGTGAGTGTGTGATGGGGTGGTGGGGGTAGTGGGTGACGAGAAAGTGGAGCACACCGTTATAAAAGTTTTAAACTTTCCTTCCAAATTGATGCTTTTCAGAAAAATGGGTAATTAATCCCAAAGAGCGAAAACTGAGTATTTTATGTGAGCTGGAGGTAAGAAATGTTTATCAGTCCAACAGTACTCAGTTTTCATGGTAAATGTCACTTACTCAAACATCAGTTCTCTCTTTTTAAAAACGTAGTTTAAAGAAGACTTCATAACCCTGTTCGAGCCTTCCCTGAGGACCTTGCCGAGCATCGGGCCACCGTCCATTCTGCAATTCAAAGGAGAGAGCTCCAATTTAGGCATTAACTTCAAGGTGATTTTTAAATTCATGCTATTTTGAAGTTTTAAATTTTTGCCTATTAATAAATGATGTAATAAGCCACGGGATGATTTGCCTGGAAGACAGCGAATCTACTTTAAAAAACAAAAGTGGGCAAAGAGCTCTTTTACCTGGAATAGCACTTAGGGCGGCTGTGTTTCTTTGCTAGGATTGCTGGAACCATCTACCGCCAACGAGGTAGTTAAAACCGCAGCAACTTACTGTCTCACGGTTCCAAAGGCTAAGAGTTCAAAACCCAGGAATCAGCCAGCCCGGCCTCTAGGGGAGCATCCTTCCTTGCCTCCTCCCCGGCCCCAGTGTGGCCATCAAACCTTGGCCTTCCTCCAGCCCCGGGTTGGCTGTCCCAGCATTCTCTGCGAGCCTGTGTCCCAATGTCCCTCTTCTCCAAGGACACCAGTCTTCTTGGATTATGACCTAATGATCTCTCATCTGCACTTGGTTCCATCTGCAAAGACCAGTAACTAAACAAAGCCCCATTCACAGGTACCAGAGGTTAGGACTTCAAAATATCTTTTCAGGGGACACGATGCAACCCGTCACAGTGGCCACCAAGCCTGGAAACAAAGATGAACATCTGCCATACTTAGTCATCTCAAGTGACCCATTAGTGCCTCTGTCTGGTGGGCGAGGGAAAGGCCATTGTAATAACTCTCACGGGATGGCACACCGCCCCGCTGCCCTGGAGCAGTGAGGGACTGATTGCTGGTATGATTATTTCCAAACCCGGATGGTCTGGCCGTGTGGAGAGAGCTGCACCCCTCCCAGATTGGGCCCCCCTGAATTATTTCCTTTGGGGTATGCTAAAGGTGCAGGCTCCCTCACTGGAAATAAGAGCCGGCCATGGTGTGAGGCAGCAGGCCGCAGACGTGTGTGCAGGGTCAATGGGAGTGCTGTGTGGACCCACCGACATGCGGCTCATAACCGCCTTGGGGTGCATTCCACTCTGCAAGTCTAATGAAGGGGTGACACAGTCAATATGTCATGTAATAGCAGTCAATATTTTCCTGTTTATAGTGGTCCAGGTTTCTAAACTCTGGACTCTTCAGGCTGAAATTCTTTTTTTTTTTTTAAGATTTTATTTATTTATTCATGAGAGACACACACAGAGAGAGGGGGGTGGAGCAGAGACACAGGCAGAGGGAGAAGCAGGCTCCATGCAGGGAGCCCGACATGGGACTCGATCCCGGGTCTCCAGGATCAGGCCCTGGGCTGAAGGTGGTGCTAAACTGCTGAGCCACCCGGGCTGCCCTGAAATTCTTTATTCAAACCTAGCTCCTTTCTCTTCCTGAACCATAAAAGCTTGTACCCCAGGAAGTTGCTGGAGTTTTCTTCAGCTGACACCCAGAGACGGTCCTGAACATGAGGAAAGCCCAGGGGCCTTTCTTCCAGGGAGTTGTCCCCGCGCTGGCACCCAGATCTTGGGCAGATGTTTGAGGTCTGCGTAGATGGGGCTCTGATGGGTGGCATCCCCGCCCTATTCGTGGTCTTTGGAAGCACCTCCACCTTGCTACCCCGTAGGGGAAGGGACTGTAGGCTGAGAAGCTAATCACTATGGAAATGGCCTGGCATCAGCACGCTCTCTCTCTGCCTGCTAGGTCACTTGGGAGCCAAACTAGATGTGTCACCACCATCTCTCCCTGACAAGGCTTTACCCGCACCTCCCCGCACCCCCCCTCTCCCCCGCAAGGGTTCTGCTCTCATCCATGGGCAGTACTGATCTTTGGGTAGTTTCAGTAGCCTCAAGATACGGGCCATCACTCCAGAGTGGTGAATGCCTGGCTGCGCTGGCCACCTCAGCCACCCTTTGGCCCCACGGTGGCCATTTTGCCGGGCCCAGAGAATGGCGAACACAGCTGGCCTGGTGGTGTTTATGACCTGCAAGTCCATGATGAGGGGTTCCCCTGGAGGCCTGTGCTGAGGCTTGGCTGCTTGCCTGCCCAGGAGCCCCTACAGTCACAGCCGTGACCTCAGATCACCCACGTGACCATAGAGAGAGCCTCAAGCCGTGAGCCCCCAACTCCAAGTCTCCCATTGCTTCCCCTGGTCTCCCCGACACTCCTGAATTACCCTTGCAGCACAGAGAGGAGAACTCAGACCCCAGCTGGGGCTAAAGTGTGTTATCCTTCGGTGCCTGCATCTGGTGACACACTGTAACCCCCTCCCCCACAAGGGACTCTGATGTCAACAATAAAGTCACGCGTGCAATTTTCTTCTTGCACTCAGGAGGCGTCCTAAGGACCCACGAGCTCCTTTTGGGCTCAGCTGTGCTCTGGCGAAAGGCACCAGACAGAGGCCTTCAAAATACCACCTCGGCCTCCTCAGGCCTCACCAACCCTTGAACAGAAATAATGTCTCATTACTGGAATATACGGCTCTTCCTGGCTTGGTGCCTTCTGACATAGGATCTCAGCCTCCTGAAAGTTCCCCTGCCAGCTATTTCTGGGAGCCCCCAGGGATTCTGACAGTTTGGCACATCCCCCAGCGCCCCTGCTCCCCTACTGGACTTTTGCTGGCCCTGCCCTGAGCCCTGACTCCTACTGCTCCCAGAGGCTCGGGCCTCTGTATGGGCGCTAATTCATTTTTATTTTCCCCTCTCTGAAGGAAGAAGAGGAGGAAATATCACTGCAGTGTGAATTTTGTGGGGGCGATCTAAGAACATTTCTTTCCAACATGGATGTTTTCTCTGATGATGATAGCTCGGAACCCACAGGTGTAAGTTCTAAAGCAGGTTTATAGAGGAAATTGTTATTTTTAAACAAAGGAAGTATTTCCTCCAGCACCTTGCCCTGCACTGCAATTCTTAAAAGAGTTACATGTTAGCTGTTGGGGAAATGCAAATCATAACCACAATGGGTTACCGTTTTGTACCCACAATGATGGCCATAATCCAAAAGATGGATAATAACAAGTGCTGGCGAGAATGTAGAGAAACTGGCACTCTCCTATACTTCGAAGGGGGAAGATAATATGGCATAGGCCCTTTGAGAAACCATCTGGCAATTTCCTGAAAAGTTAAATACGTAGTTACATATAGCCCAACAATGATAATTCTAGGTATATGCCCAAGAGGATCGACAACATATATCTACACAAAAACACGTACACAAATGTTTAAAAGTTGGCTGCGGTGATGGTTTTGCACATGTCTGTGAATTCACTAAAACCCAGTGACTTGTACGCTTGGAATGGATGAACTGTAGGGTCTGTGAGCTCCATCTCAAGAACACTGTTACCAGAAAAAAGTCATGATAGATGGGTATCCAAATTTCCTTGGCCATTTTTGTTTTTTTCCCCCTCTAGCTATCTTCATCCAGGACTAGTGAGATGAAAATGACCTCTTTGTTTTCCAGGCCTGCTGTTGCAGTTATTTTCAAAATCTGATTGACTACATCTATGAGGAAAAAAAAAAAACCCAAAGCCCTAAAGCTGAATTAATCTGTATTGACCCTCATGCAGCCCACGGCAGTGAAGCTGATAGACTCAAAGCAAAGGAAAAAGCCCTGCGGAGGTAGCCTTTGATATTGAGATGCAGGCCCACTTGAGAGCTTGGGGGGTGGGGGGAAATTAGAGAGATTCCGAAGCTCCCAGAAAGTCTGAACTTACCAATTTATTTTTTTTAATAAATTAATTTTTATTGGTGTTCAATTTACCAACATACAGAATAACACCCAGTGCTCATTCTGTCAAGTGTCCCCCTCAGTGCCCGTCACCCATTCACCCCCACCCCCCGCCCTCCTCCCCTTCCACCACCCCTACCAATTTAAAGTAGAAATCTACCAACGGCAAACTCTTGGGGCAATTGAGAATTCCCATGTTGGAGAAATTTGTTGACAAAAGAGAGTAGAGACCCATATGTACTGATTACTACATTAACTACCTGATAGAAAAGAATAAAAAATAAATTTAAAAAAAGGGATGGCATTTAGACAGTTAAATTTTGTACTAAAATTCTGTTTTAAGCTTCAAATACCTTTCAGATTTTTTTTATCATATTTTTGAATTTTGTAGAAAACAGGAGCGACAAATTGCCAGACAATTTGCAATAATACCAAATGGACCAGTTAATTTTTCTGAAGAAGGTGAGTCCCTCAACACTGATGTTCTAGATCAGTTGTACCTCAGAAAGCTCAGATGTTTGACCAAGACCAAGACAAAATATATATATATACACACACACATATATATATAAAATATTTAAATATTTAAAATGTTTATTCCAGTCAATGCCTCAGTAAAATGGTTCAGAAAATCTGGTGTTTCAGGAACGTCTGGGTAGCTCAGTGTTTGAGCATCTGCCTTTGGCCCAGGGTGTGATCCTGGGGTCCTGGGATCAAGTCCCACATGGGGCTCCCAGCAGGGAGCCTGCTTCTCCCTCTGCCTGTGTCTCTGCCCCTCTCTGTGTCTCTCATGAATAAATAAATAAAATCTTAAAAAAAAAAAGAAAATCTAGCATTTCAGTCATGTGCCTTTTGAAGTTTGTAGTGTTCAGTTTACTGTATTATTGATCAAAATAAATTAGCAACATCTGTAGAGCACCTTGCAGAAAGCTGCAAAGAACTGACGAGTTGCTATAGCATGGGTATATTGGAGGAGCACTGACTTTTAGAATCAGAAGTTTGTATCCTTGCTTTTCTCCCTATAGGCTCCCTATAGTTTGGGGTACATTAGTTAATCTTTCTGAGCATCAGGCTGCTCCTCAACCACTGGGAGACATGGAAAAAATACTTAGAAAACATACATGTTTGTTTTGGTTTAAACTAAATCCCTAGTATAAAGTTCCTTGATATTCAACTATTTCCTACTAAATATAAGGCCACAGCATTCCACATAATGAAAATCACCTTTCTTCTTTTAACAAAAGAACATTTTCATTCTCTTAACAAAAGAAGGCACTCACTTTAATGAAGAACCTCATTTTTCTTCCATTAAAAAAAAAAAAGTGATGATGGGGATCCCTGGGTGGCTCAGCAGTTTGGCACCTGCCTTTGGCCCAGGGCGCGGTCTTGGAGTCCCGGGATCGAGTCCCGCATCGGGCTCCCCGCATGGAGCCTGCTTCTCCCTCTGCCTGTGTCTCTGCCTCTCTCTCTCTCTCTCGCTCTCTATGTCTATCATGAATAAATAAATAAAATCTTAAAAAAAATAAGAAATAAAAAAATTTAAAAAAGTGATGAATCAATGCATTTGTAATAGGGTTTGAAATTTCATTTTAGAAGAGAGGTTTTGGAACATCTTAAACAAATATGTACTTTCATGTGATTCTTTTCCCATTAGATTCAAAGCACTTAAAAACAATTTCTTATCAACTTTCCATGGATATCCCAGAAAAAGAGCTAACTGCTGACAGTCTACTTGATTTCCAAGTAGAAGATAGAAACATTTCCATTGATTGCTGTGATGCTAGAATAGCATGTGGAAAGGTAATTCTCTTGTAATTTTTTATTTGTGACTCTTTAAAGTCAGTTTTACCTAAAATTGTAAAAGCTGTTATAATGAATATAACAGGCTGGCTACATAACACATTTAACTCTTTGTCAGGAAGAAATGGTACAGACTTGGCTTTTTAACTTCTACTAGACTTTATAACAATGCTTTTACATACATTTTCTAATAGGGGGTTATTCTGGTTAAAGCCTTTTTATTTTAAAATGTGATCATTATACATTAAGGAACATTTGGAACCCTTAAAACACTAGAAAGAGGGGGAGAAAAATCACCAAAAGCCTCAAGCACTTCCCAAAAGTCATTGTTAATATGTCAATATTTTCTAGATCCACACCACCCAATAAGGTAGCAACTACTACATATGGCTATCTAAATTTAAAATGACTACAATTAAATACAATTTAAAATGTAATTCTTGGGACACCTGGGTGGCTCAGTGATTGAGCATATGCCTTTGGCTCAGAGTGTGATCCCCAGATCCTGGATGGAGTCGTGCATCAGATTCCATAAGGGGAGCCTGCTTCTCCCTCTACCTGTGTCTCTGCCTCTCTCTCCCTCTCTCTGTGTCTCTCATGAATAAATAAATCTTTAAAAAAATAAAAAATAAAATGTAATTCTTCAGTCACACTAGTCACATTTCGAGTGCTAAGTAGCTATGTGTGATGAATGGCTACCATGTTGTGGTGCAGATACAGAACATTTTCACGGTCACCAAGAGTTCTATCAGACGGCACTGTTCCAGACTTTTCACACGTTGGTTTTGGTTAACATACTTGTAATTATATTACATATGTAACTTTTATCTTTTTAAAATTTATTATAAAAATATCTCTAATATACAGCTTACATTGACAGCATTTTAATTCTATGTGCTTTTTTATGTAGTTTATCTAGCCATTCCCCTGTTATTGGACATATAGGTTAACAGGTTTTTTTGTTATGCTAAATAACATTGCTTTGAACATCTTTATGTATAAATGTATTTTTATATATTTCTTCAGGATAGATTTCTAGAAATTAAATTATGGAGACCAGATTTGTTTCTCTTGGGTGATATAGAATTTAAGGGGTGGCAGTGAACTGAGGTACCCCACAGAATCAAATCCAAATCATATCTGAAGGAAAGTTATCTGACCCTCAAATTTCTCCTACAGATTACCCTTCAGGTTCAGTTACTAGCACACAGTGAAAACTAATTAAGAACACAAGGAAGCGTGACACCACAATTCAAACCCCAGAGGAGTAATATCTCATTTTAAAAAGACCTGCAAAGACTTTGGAAATTGAAGTAAACTATCCTTATGAAAATAAAATATCATCCTGAAGACATATAGAAGGAACAGAAAACTATAGTGTCATAATCAGTTTGAAAAGAAAAAATGGAACTTATAGAAATGAAAAATATAACAGTTGAAGTTAAAAACTTAAAAGAGGACAGTTAGACACAGGTTAGGCCCAACTAAAGAGAGAACTAATGACATGGGGGAAAAAAGGTAAAAAAAAAATTATAAAATTCTCCATGGGAACAAAAATAAGAATATAGAATATGATATGAAAATGATGTGTTTAAAACATATTTATTCAAAATACCAAAAGGAGAGGAGAAAGATAATGAGGCAAAGGCAGTATTTGAAGAGGTAATGGATAATTTTATAGAACTGATAAATGTCAATAGCCCACAGATTTAAGAAGCCCAATGAATCCCAATCAAGATGAAATAAAGAAAAAAGAATCTTAGATTTGTCAGAGCAAAACTTTAGGACACAAAGGGAAAACAAAAATCTTAAAAGCAGCAGAGAACAAAAAGTTCTGTTTGTATTTAAAGAAGAGTTACAGGGACCCCCGGGTGACTCAGTGGTTGAGCAGCTCCCTTCCTCCCAGGGCATGATCATGGAGTCCTGGGATCGAGTCCCACATCAGGCTCCCTACATGGAGCCTGCCTCTCTGCCTGTGTCTCTGCCTCTCTCTCTCTCTCTCTCTCTCTCTCTCTCATGAATAAATAAATAAAACCTTTAAAAAAAATAAAATAAAGAAGAGTTATGTCAGATGACCTCCCAATAGCAACAATGGAAGCCAGAAGACAGTGGAATGTCTTAGTGGGCTTAAAGAAAATAGTGGTCACTCAAGAAGTCTATAACCAGTTAAAATATTTTTTTCAAGAAAATGTGCCCAAAAAGGACATTGTCTAGTAGTATCAAAGATAACTTGTCACTAGTAGCCCTTCACTAAAGGAAATTCTAAAGAATACTTTGTGTAATTGGATGGTCTGAGATTCAAGAAAGAGGAAGAGAAAAAGTGGTACATTAGACTTTCTTTTTTCACATTGATTTAGAAAAATTCTTTAAACATTTAGGATATAAGCCTATTGCCGCAAATGCTTCTCCCTTCTTGGCTTGTCTTTCACAATTTTAATTGTGATTTATCAAACCCTTTGTGGGTACTGCTTTTTTTCATTGGTTGGGAAATCCTTCCCTGACCTGAGGTAATAAAGCTCTTCTCCTATGTTAAAGAAATCTCTGTAGTTCCACATTTCACATTTGGGTCCTTAATCCACTTGGAACTGATTTTTACATTTAATGTGAGATAGTGGTTCTAATTTCATTCAAAAATATGGAGGGCACCTGGCTGGCTCAGGTGGTTAAAGGTCTGCCCTCAGCTCAGGTCATGATCCCAGGGTCCTGGGATTGAGCCCTGCCTTGGGCTCCCTGCTCAGTGGGGAGCCTCTTCTCCCTCTCTCCCTCCCCCCCCCCATTCATGCTTGCTCTATCTCAAATAAATAAAATCTGAATATATATATATATATATACACACACCTGATTGTATCCAGCATCATGTATTGAAAAGATTTTCCTTCCTCCATTACCATGCAGTGGCACTGCTGCCCTACATCAGATGTTTATGACTGCATGAGTCTAATTCTGGTCTCTTTATTCTGTATCATGGAATTCTTTATCCTACCCCAACACTACATTGTCTTAATAATACATTTGGTAATAGATCTTAATATCTGGTAGAGAATATTCCTCTCTCTCAGCCTTCTTTAAGAATGTCTTGCCTTTTATAAGTTCTTGATATTTCCTATAAATTTTAGAGTCAACTTGTCGGGACCTCCCTTACTTCAACACACATAAATAATACAATCTTGTTAATATTTGAATTGCAGTTGCATTGGATCTACAAATCAATTTGGGAAGAATGTCATTTTCAAAATACTTAATCTTCCAAACCATGAAGATTAGGTTGAATTTATTAAATGGGTTGTTCAAATATTCTATTATTACTTTTTCTGGCCTAATAATCCTTGTAATTTTTGAGAGAGGTAGGCTAAAATATCCCATTATGATTATGGAATTTAAAACTTTCCCTTTCAGGGACGCCAGGGTGGCTCAGTGGATGAGCATTTGCCTTTGGCTCAGGGTGTGATCCCAGAGTCCTGGGATCGAGTCCCACATCAGGCTCCCTGCATCAGAGTCTGCTTCTCTCTCTGTTCATGCCCCTGCCTCTCTTTCTGTGTCTCTCATGAATAAATAAATAAAATCTTTTAAAAACAAATAAATAAAATAAAATTTTCCCTTTCATTTTGTGAAATTTTGCTTTATATATATTGAACCTATCTTGGTATGGGAAGAATATATTTTATAATGTTATATCTTCCTGGGAGATTAAAACTTTTATCATTATGAAGTAATCTTTATCTCTAGTAATACTCTTTGGTATTTTCTTAGATCATTTTTATTTATAATCTTTTTGTGTCTTTATATTTTAGATGTGTCTCTTGTAAACAATATATGGTTGGTGGGGGGGAGCAGCTGAGTGGCTTAGTCGGTTAATCAGTTAATCATCTGTCTTCAGCTCAAGTCATGATCCCAGGATCCTGGGATCAAGCCCCGCATTGGTTTCCCTGCTCAGCAGGGAGCCTGCTTCTCCCTCTCCCACTCCTCCTGCTTGTGCACTCTTGCTCTGTCAAATAAATAAATAAAATCATAAATATATAAATAATAATAATATAAATAAAATCATATATATATCTTTAAAAAAGAGCTAATCTGACATTCTTTGTCTATTAACTGGAGTACTTAGTCTATTTATATATAATTACTGACATGCCTTGGTATTTTCTATTTGTTCTCTGTTATGCATTTTTCTTTTCCTTTATCCTTTCTTGTCTTTTGGGGGAGTGGAATACTTAAAATATATCATTCTACTTTTTGTACTACCTCTACAAGTTTGGAAGTTATACTCTCTGCTTCTGTTATTTTTCTGCTTACTCTAGAAATTTCAGCAAGTAATCTTAATTTATCCGAGGCTGAAGTTAAGCTATAATATTTGCCCTTCTCTCAGATATTATACCCAGAGGTGGAATTGCTGAATTCTAAGATATGCTTGTCTTTCACATTACTAGACAAAGCCAAAATGATTTCCAAATTGTTGGACCAAATTGCATAGATCCACTAGAGGCAAACAATAGTGACTGTTGTTCTGCATCCTTTCCAATAGTCAGTACTATCACTTTGCCAGTGTGATAGGTGTGTACCGTTCTCTAGTTGTGGTTTTAATTCTCCTTTCCCAGGTTACTAATGATGTTGAGCACCTTTTCATGTTTATTGACCATTTGAGATTTCTCCTTTGAGAAGTGCTCATGGGTTTTTTGGGCCCGTTTTTCTCAAATGGTCATAATATCCAAGAGTAACTGGGTATCAGCATGCTATAATAAGAATGTTCACAGTATCACTATTTACAATAGTCAAAAACTGGGAATGACCCAAATCTCCATTAAATAAGTAGTGATAAATTCATACCATAAAGTCCTATACACAAATGAAAGTCAGAGGACCACAGCTACACACTGGAACATGCATGAAACTTACAAACATAAAGTTGACAGAAAGAAACAAAATATTAAAAATATATGATGTATGTTTACTTATGTAAAATTCAAAAGGAGAAAAACTAAAGGTATATTCAGAAATTATAAAAGTGCAAAGTAATTACTATGAAATCACACTAGTGGTTGTGTCTAGGAAAGAAAGGTATCAACTTTGAGATAGACACACAGAGGGTCTCCTAGAGTATCGGCATTGTTCTAGTTTTTGACCTGGATGGCTATACCAATGGGTATTCACTTTATAACTGCTCACTAACAAAATAGTATGTTTTAGCACTTTTCTGAATATATTTCATATTTCACAATTTTTTAAATGAAAAAAATGTGTTATCTTCAAAAGAAATGGCAACATTTACATGACTATTCAGGTGGTTTCATTGTTTAACCTTAGAAACTCTTTTTTTTTTCTTTAAGATTTTATTTATTTATTCATGAGAGACACAGAGAGGGAGGCAGAGACACAGGCAGGGGGAGAAGCAGGCTCCATGCAGGGAGCCTGAGGTGGGACTCGATCCCAGGACCCTGGGATCACGACCTGAGCCAAAGGCAGACACTCAACCACTGAACCACTCAGGTGTCCCTGCCCTAGAAATTCTTGAATCTATCTTACTATAATTCAAGATTAGGAATATAAAGAATCATTAGTTCATTAGAAAATATTATTTGGCACAAATTCATTTCCCTATTGAGTATTACATATAAAATAGTTAAACTTGGAGACATAAAAAAGATTAGCTCCCCGTAGATCTTTCTTCATCTTCTCATATGCCTGTAGTGTTTTGCTCAAATAACTTTAAGAACAACCTCGAAGAGACCCAGATGCTACAACTTATATTTGAGTTCAAAGTCAGTCTATTGAACTATAATTTATATACGGTAGAATTCACCTTTTTTAGATGTATAGCTCTATGAAATTCGGCAGTTATGTAACCACTACTATCATCAGCATATAGAATATTTCCACTGTGCTAGGGCCGCTATTTAGTCTTCCATTTTGTTTCTATAGTAATATGTGACTAAGGTAAAAAAATTTTAAAACCCTTTCAAACAGAAACATAATGTTAGATTCCTGCCTGAAATTTTTATCAAGTAATCTGCAGGGTTAGGAACAATCTTTAGTGATTCCTAAGAATTGTTCCCTGTCACTGTTGCAGGGACAAAAATTTAAATTAATATATGGTTTATATCACTGTTAGCAAGCCAAGATTTACTGTTATTATCATAATGCGTTGTATCTGGAACAATTAATGGTTAAGTGTCCTTTCATTTTCTGTGGTGTCTATATAGATGATGAAGAATGAGCTCTTAGAGAAGCACTACAAACATGGGAGCAAGTTTCTGACTTCATTTCCGGATGGAACAACACAAATATTGTATCCTTTCAACAAGTTTTCATTAGCTTTATTTCTTCAGAACAGATGAAGAAAAAAATATATGGAAAACTATAAAAGAAAAAATAGATCTTACCCCAAATCCTACCACCCAGAGAAAAGCTGTTATCTTTTTTATAGATCTTTTCTTACTTTTTTCTATAAGCATATATATATGATTCGCTATTTTTTTCATTATTTTTTAATAAACATTCTTTTTAAATTATTTTTTATTTTTAAAGATTTTATTTATTTACTCATGAGAGACACAGAGAGAAGGGGTGGGGGGCACAGACACAGGCAGAGGGAGAGGCAAGCTCCATGCAGGGAGCCTGACGTGGGACTCGATCCTGGGTCTCCAGGATCACACCCTGGGCTGAAGGCTGAAGGCGTTAAACCGCTGAGCCACCCGGGCTGCCCATATATATGATTCTTTAAAAATCAATTTTTCAACTCGTTATTGCCCTTTTTGTATAATATTATATAATAATGTTATGATGTATATGTAATAATATATGCATATTATATATGCAACAAAGAAATACACCAACATTGGAGCATCTGGGTGGCTCAGTTGGTTAAGCCTCTGCATTCAGCTCAGGTCATGATCTCAGGGTCCTGTAATCAAGCCCCAGCATCTGGCTCCCTGCTCAGCAGGGAGTCTCCTTCTCCCTCTTCTTCTGCTGCTTCCTCTGCTTGTGGTACTAGCTCTCTCTTTCTCTCTCTCTCTCTCTGTCAAATAAATAAATAAAATCTTTAAAAGAAGGATAGGATAGAATAGGATAGGATAGGATAGGATAGGATAGGATAGGATAGGATAGGATAGGAAAGGAAAGGAAAGGAAAGGAAAGGAAAGGAAAGGAAAGGAAAGGAAAGGAAAGGAAAGGAAAAAGAAGGAAGAAAGAAAACCATTTTTATAACCATATGTACTATATAATTTACATACTATATAATTCATTTGACCTATCCCCAACGTTTTGCTATTATGTACCACAGCTAAATGAACAGCTTTGTGCAGATTTCATTGCATACTTAGTTCCTTGAATCCATGGAACATGCATGTCACAGGGTAGAAAGTGTGGGTAAGAAATTACAGACATTCTAAACTTTTGATAAATTTTATCCCCCTGAAAATGTGTACCAATTTACACATCCACGAGCAGCACATTATTTTTTAATACAAAAATCCGATATCCGCTTTATGGAACACTAAGTTATTCATCACTTGAACTGGCCTGATGGCCAGGCCATTTGCTATTTTGAGACAAAGGATATTTACTACCTCAAGGAAAGTAAAAAACAAACAGAACTATGAAATGAGGAGAGCTTTTTGGTGAATGAAGGCCCCATGTTTATAGGAGAAAGTCATGTTTAGTTACAGTTTCCTAAAAGCTTAGTCAAACCAATAATCAGCCAGGAAAATGACTTTCATGGCCTAGGAAGTATAATGAAGATTTCATTCCCTAGGTCCTGTGAGAAAAAATGTAGGTTTTGTTTTAATTATATCAATAAATTTTATATAACTCCTCCCATTTTTTATTACTAGTTATCATTTATGCCCTGGCTTTAATTCTTAATTCTCTTGAAGGCCATGGCTGCTTTTCCGAATGATTCAGTCAGTCTTGTGTTTACTTCACCTCTAGGCTTCCAATCAGCTTAGACAGGACTGCAGTAAATTATCCTCAGTAGACTTTATTCTTTTGGATGCTATTGTTAATGGAATTATTTTCTTAACTACATTATCAGAATGTTCACTGCCAGTATACAGAAATATAATTTATTTTTATATATTGGTCTTTTAAAATATATTTACATATATGTTTATATATATTTTCTATATTTCTTATATATTTTTAAACATTTTTATATATTGGTAGCCTACATCCCTCCTGAACTTGTTAGTTCTAATAAGTTGTTTTGTGGATTCCTTAGGATTTTCTTTATATAAGAGCATGTCATCTGCAAATAGAGATAGTTTCACATCTTTCCTTTCCAATCTGAATGCTTTTCATTTCTTTTTCTTTTAGAAAATTTCCCTGGTTAGATCCTTAAATGCAATGAATAGAAGCAGGGAGAGTGGACATTTTTGTTTGGTTCCTGATCTTCAGGGAAATCACTCAGTCTTTCACCAATAAATATGATGTCAGCTGTGGGTTTTTGTTAGACACTATCAGGTTGAAGAGTTTCCCTTTTATTCCTAGTTCATTGAGTTATCATGAAAAGGTACTGGATTTTGCCAAATGCTTTTTCTGTGTATATTGAGATGATCTTTTTTTTTCCTCTCTCTTTATTCTATCAGTGTAATATGCTTCACTGATTGATTTTTAGGTGTTAAGCCAACCCTGCATTCCTGGGGTAAACTCCACTTTGGGTCATAGTATATAATCCTTTTAAATATTGCTAGATTCCATTTGCTAGTATTTTGTTGAGGATTTTTGAGTCTTATAAACATATTTTGATCCCATGAAAAGCATGAAATCCTTTTTGTAGTAATAGTAGCTCCCATACCTGAGTGGTTTCAAAGGCTCTCTCATAAACTGAATTTATTCCCAGCATAGTCAAGGACCATTAGAACAGCTCACATGACCTTATCTGATCTCAGCTACCCATCTGGAAACCTAGCCATCATCCAAGTGCCCAACAAAATCAGTGGTTTCACTTGTATAGTCCAAGAAGACATGCCCACTGACCCTGCAATCTTGGCATTGCTAGATTCTTCTGGCAGAAGTTCCTGCTATCATCCCAATGGAAATGTCTGGTAGGTTTCTAAGTTTCTTTTACTGCCATTTGGGACGGGGGTGGTGGTGGTGGTGGTGGTGGTGTGTGTGTGTGTGAAATTTTATTTTTCTTTTGTTTTTTTCCAACTTTATTGAGATATAATTGACATATATCATTGTGCAAGTTAAAGGCATAAAATGTGTTGATTTGATACACTTGCATATTGTAAAATGATTATCACATTGCATTAGCTAACACCTCCCCACCATGTCACATAATTACCACTTCTGTGTTGAGAACACTTAAGATATACTCTCAGCAGCTTTCAAATATATATATATATAGTATTAGCAAGAATCTTTGAGCATCACATTAAATCCCTAGAATTTATTCATCTTATAACTGCTAGTGTTCTTCTTCCTTTCAAATGATCAAATGGCTTTAAGAATTATTTAAGTTGGGCAGCCCGGGTGCCTCAGCAGTTTAGCGCCGCCTTCAGCCCAGGGCCTGATCCTGGAGACCCGGGATCGAGTCCCACGTCAGGCTCCCTGCATGGAACCTGCTTCTCCCTCAGCCTGTGCCTCTGCCTCTCTCTCTCTCTCTCTCTCTCTCATGAATAAATAAACAAAATCTTAAAAAAAAGAATTATTTAAGTTAGTGCTCTTTAGATAGTAATATTCAACTCAGTGAAAGTTTTTATTTATGTCACTCCATACCTTCTCCATGGAAAAATCCCAGGCAACTATGTAAAACAAAGCTCATCATATTCTTCCCATAAATAATAAGAAAATATGAACATATAATTTCAATATTAGATAAAAGAGGCTTTAAATAAATCACATGGTCACCCCAGGGCTTTGGGATAGAAACCCAAATGGTCTCTCTAGAGCCTGCCTGATAATGTTATACTGCCTCAGCTATGGAAATGATCTATAATGGATAGCTGCTACACCGTGTTGTTATAGTTGTGTGTGTGTTATTATCATTTGAGCTATATCCGTAACTATTCCTCTATTCCTATAGCCATAACCAACAATAACATACAAACAGAATCTCTAGAGATCCTGATCTCATTTTGATCTGTGAACTTATCTACTCTGACTTCATATTATTTGATTTAACCCGAGAAAGTGAAATTTGGGCTCTAACTTCAAATGCAGTTCCAACTTCTCAAGCTCTTCAGAAAGAGATACTCTCCCTTTAAATTCTTTACAGGAATAACAATCTCATCTTGAGAAACTCTGTCCATGATTGACATTCTGCCCATACTTGAAAGAGTTAGGACGTTTGTGGTTTTTTTTTTTTTTTTTTTTTTTTTTTTTTGGTCTAAAGCAGTAGTAGTCAGTCCATTACCCCTATGTGAACCAGAGAATTTCAACTTATCCTCCAGAATTCAATAGCAGTTCTGTATCACATTCGTTGGAGCAGTGTATTAATTGTCACCAGATACTCATTGGTTTCTAGGACTTCACCCTTGCCTGGGAAGTCCTCTGCCTCACTAGCTGAATTTCTGGCCCTCTGATGTGACTTCTGCATACTCTTATTGCCCTTTCTAGCTGCCTCTTGGGTAGCAAGCCCATCTCCCCTGCTGGACCAACGTTCTTTGCAGGCACTCTCCGAATCTTTGCCACTACAAGCATGTTATCTGTGCATGGTATAGACTCAAAGATTATGCTTATTAAATAAGGAGTGACCTAGATCATTTTAGCCAGGTATTATTTTCATCCACATTTCAAGATGAAAGAAACCCTCCTCCTCTCACGTATGACAAAATAATCACCTAAATCTCCCATTTGTACTTTTGTTATTAGATCGCTGCCAGTAATCAACGGTGGGGAAATAAGATATTAGTTCTCTCACTCTGGGGCACCTCGTGGCCAATTCATCTAGTTTTTAAAAAATAATAATTTGTTACCAAATGCAGTCAACTTTCTAAATACCCACAATTGTACCTCTTCCCACTCCTCAAGAAAGGGAGGGCAATCCAAGTTGGAAGAAGGTGAGAGAGAGCACAAGGAGGAGATAACTAGAATGGTCATCACTTGTGCCACTGAAGCTCAGATTGTGCTGGGCTTCGTATGTATGTGATGTAGTAAAATGTGGCATCAGCTAAGCGAAGAGACAGGGGAGGCCCAATTTGTCTAAGCTCCACCTTGCCCTCCGTCACAAGGCACTGAGCCATTTCAGAGATGTTCCCTGAGCCTCTCTTGCCCATACCCCACCCTGACTAGAGCCCTTCTAGGACTCCTGGCTCCAAGTTGTGCTGGGTGCTGTTGGAACATGGTTGTCCTGTACTGAGGTTGATTAGAGCTTCTCCAGGACTTACACCCACTGGTCTTCATTTCCTCCTGGGGAAAAATCTAAGCAACTGGTCCCCCCTCTTCGGGCACAGTCTGGTCTCCTCTCCTGCTCTCCAAAAACTTCCCTGCTTCCCCATCATTCTTCCCAGCGCATAGTTTTCCAGGCTCCTTTACCATCCTGGGTTCCGTCTTTTGGACCCAGTTTGGTTCACTGGTGGGTCTTGAATTGGATCCACTACGTTAAACTAGTATAAAATTCAGTCACAGTATTACCACTCCCAAGGTCACCTGTGGTTTTGCACTATTCATACGCAACTGGCTAGCATGAACCGTTGCTTCCCTTGGCTAGCAAGTGACAGGGCTAATTTCAAGGTTGAATTATAATATTATTATAATGATGGTAATTTTTAATTTCCTTTCTGCCCAGGGTATACATCAATATCTTGGGAGGTCAGTATTCAGATCCAGCTGGCAACAGATTAAGGGCTTGGAATTGGTCCAGTTCTGTTGCTTCCTCACCCTTTGTTTCATTTAAACCTGTCTTTCTGGCCTTGAACCATTACATTGGAGTTCGCATCTTAGAACAAGACAAGATTTCAGTCACTTTTCTAGCAATGGGCCAACAGGCAAGAATCAGTGTTGGGACCAAAGTGAAGGTAGGTGCATTTTTGAAAATAGTTAAAGGCATTTAGAATAATAAGAGTAAATGACTCTGGTCAGTGTTGTTATTGACAGATTAGCCTTGTGTGTAATGTACCGTCCACGAAAAGTTTCAGAATTCAATGAAAAAAAAACACACAGTGAAGATGTCATGTGGAATTGAGGCAAACTTTGTCGTTGTATTCTTCAGAAATTCCTTTTAGTTCAGATTTGGATCCAACTAAAATTTACTATTTACTTGGTGACCAAGTAGGCTACTTTGGGGGTTTGGTTTTAGGATTTTGTATTGTGTTTTTCCTTTGCCCTATAGCAGAAAGGCCTGGACTGAGTCAGGAGATCTGGGTTCTAACTATGTTCAAGACCAAGCATAAGTCCCACCTCCTCACAGATGCTTCCCAAACCTCCTAGCCCTTTGCCCAATCAGGGTCCATCATGGTCTTCCCTGGGGTGTCCATGAACCACCTCTGTCCCCACGCCTGCTGCTGGACCATGCTGCCCTACTTGCCTTTATGCCTGCCTTTCCTCCCGGATGGTGAGCTCCAGAAGGACAAAATCTCTGTCTTTCTGATTCCTCTGTCCCACCCAGGGTATGGCCTAGTGTACACTCTCAGTGACTGGCAATGGTTAAGAACATGGCCTTCAGGTTACAGGGACGTAGTTTCTTTGCCACTTAGCTAAGTGGGTGAACTTGAACTTCAGTTCCCTCATCTATAAGATGGGGATAATGATTCCTAGCAAACAGGTTGTTGTGAAGATTCACTGAGAATGCAAAGTGCTTAGCATGGTGCTTGGTACTAAGTACTCAGTAAATGATACCTCCATATATAGTTTGCCAGTTACATCTCAACAATGTTGAAATATATATATTGATATAGAAATAGATATAAATAGAGGCCCATGTAGCATATCTAGTGTGTGGCTCCAAACAAGTCCCTTAAACACTGAGGCCAATTGTTTTCATCAATCATTGAAGGAAGGGATTGCTCCAGATTTCAAAGGTGTTGTCAATCTCAAAAAACTCTACACTTTTAAGGTAATTGGAAATATGACCTCAATATTTAGCACACGCAGGAATAATATCTCATAAAGGCCAAATAAGGGACACCTGGGTGGCTCAGCTATTTGGCCCCTGCCTTGGGCCCAGGGCATGGTCCTAGAGTCCCAGGATCAAGTCCTGCATCAGGCTCCCTGCAGGGAGCCTGCTTCTCTCTCTGCCTCTCTATCTCTCTGTGTCTCTCATGAATAAATAAATAAAATCTTAAAAAACAAAAACAAAAACAAATAAAAGGGACACTTCAGAGTCAGCCGACAGAGAGTGAGGGTCTGCAATGTGCTCAGTGCTATTCCAGCCAATCTCATTCTTGGTCAGCCTGGCTACCGCAGTCAGCTGCTCAGGCTCCAGACAAGCTTCTTTATTTGTTAGAAATTTATAAGCTAGGCTTCTTTTGGTACATTACATTCATGGTAAATACATTCTTACCAAAAATGTAAAAAATGTTCTCCCTCTCCCCATCTCCCTCCTTAGAAACAAATTTTAATCAGAAAGAGAGCCATTTTGATGCAAAAAAAAAAAAAAAGGAATTTGATCTTAAAAGTTTTTCTAGGGCAGCCTGGTTGGCTCAGCAGTTTAGCGCCACCTTCAGCCCAGGGTGTGATCCTGGAGTCCCGGGATCGAGTCCCGCATCAGGCTCCCTGCACGGACCCTACTTCTCCCTCTGCCTGTGTCTCTGCCTCTCTCTCTGTGTCTTCATGAATAAATAAATAAAATTTAAAAAAATAACTTTTTTTTATTTCTCACTGTCCTCATGATCACCCTTTCTTTAGGTTTTTAAAAAATTACAAAAGGTGACATACATGTTCAATACCTTCTCATATTTGAAGATTCAAATAATAGAGAAATAGAGTAAAAAATAGAGATTCCTCTTTATCCTTTCATCTATTCTAACCTGTTTCTCAAAGTCAATCACAACCCAAAATTTGGTGTGTATTTCTCTTTTCAGTGTATTTATAAATTATTGACACACATCTTTTTTTTTAAATAAACATTGGATGGTATTGCTTGTATTGTTGGGAGGATTCTATTTGTTTTTGTTTTCCACTTATGGATTATTAAAGGTCTTTCCTCATCCACATTTCCAAGCATATTTGCCTATTTGATTTTTAATTGCTCCATAACATTTCATATGCACTATAGTTAATTTATGCTACACAGAGTGGCCTCCAGTGGCACTGGCCAGTTGTTCACTTTCCCCTCCTGAAAGCATCTCTTGCCTTGCTTCCAGGACACTGTTCTCCCTTGATTTTCCTTCCACCTCAGCAACTGTTTCTTCTCATTTTTCTTTGCTGACTCTTTCTACCTCCCTATTTTCTAAATATTGAGGGGCTCCAGGCCTCCTGTGGGGGCTCATACTCATCTCCCTCGGTGAATCACTCCCTGGGGGGGGGGGTCTCATGGAGTCTCCTGTCTTTAAATACCACCTACAATGTTGATAACCCTTTCATTTTATCTCCCATGAACTTTTCACCTGTACATCTCAGATTCCAATCCTGCATCTCCGTTTGGGAGATAAAAGTTTAGCAAAATTACCTGCTCCACCCTCAGTCTTCACTTCAGACAAAGACAACTGCATTGTTTCAGTAGCTCGGGCCACTTTGGAGCAGTCCTCCCCCTCTCGGTGTCACAGCCTCACATCTGTCCCCTGCCAGTCCTCCAAGCCTCACCTCATATATGCCTGGTCTCAACCCTTCTCACATCCTCTGATGCCACCCCTCCTGTCTGCCTTTTGGGCCTGGTCCATCTCTTGTTTATATCATTACAGTTGCTTCTAATGAGTCTCCCTGCTTCTGGTCTTTTGAGCCTGCTGATCAAAGTCTTTCCTATTTCCTAGAGCCATTATTGATTCATTCCCTTAAAATATTTTCTGTCATTTTATGGAATTTGGGATTGAAGGGAAGGTAAAAATTCCAGGGTTATTTGTTATTCATCCATCTGATACCCCCCCCATGCCCGCCCTGCTACACACACACCTACCTTCTGATGCAAGGAGGGTTGAAACTGCTGTGTGTTCTTATGTCTCTTGCAGGTAAGTGGTTACTCTCTTTGCATTTAGCTCACCCCACTGAGGCCAAACACCCCTCCTAGGCTGGTCCTTCATCTGCATATGGGAAACACAGGCAAGAGTGTCCTGAGAGATCCATTCCCCTTCTTGCAGCTGCAAGGAGACATCAACCTAAATCACCAAAGGCTGTGAGGAAGGGGAAGAGCAGAGGCTGAGGGAGGGTCATGGAGAGGTCAGTGCGGAAGGCTTCCTGGAGGTAGGGGCACATTTTAGAAGGGAAGGAGTTTTAGCCATTCCGGTCTCTCCTGAACACTCAACTCTGGTGCTACCTTCTGTGAGGAAGGTTGTCTGCTTGGTGCCTTCATAGCCTCTAGGCCAGCCCTGACCAAGCTCTCCCCACTGGGCAGCTCCCAGGGGAGGGACTGTGTTTGCTGTATCTTGGTGCCCCCCCCCCCCAGTATATGCTGGTAAATGTCTTGACTATACTGTAAGCATTTGAAAGTATCCAAATTCTATGTGACCGGCCTGCTCCCGCCTCCCACCTTCCACAGGTGGTCTCTGAGCTTCCCTTCTCTTTCTCTTTGCTGAAAAGCTACCTAACCCTGAGGAGATTCCAGTTCTCCGATACCTGAATGAGGATGACCTGCTGCTACTGGCCAATTTAATCAAGATTCGACGCCTGTTTCACAAACTTGAAGGATGCGCAAGTTTCCCCTCCAGCCAGGTTTGGGAAAAATTAAAGCAACCTTCCTACCTTTCTTCACTTTCTCTAAAACTAATTGCCCTTTGTCACAATTCCGGTGTAAGGAAAGACACCATGAAAACAATATCAGCTATAATAAATGAAAACGCTTAACAAACGATGGGGCCTTCATGTGTTTTGTTATTTTGGGAGGGGGTGTGAGGCATTTAGAGAAAAGTGTAATGACCAAGGAAGTACCAAGAAATATGCTTTCTTACAAATGTAGAACACATCCTGAGTCATCACTAGCTTACACTCGCAGTCAGAAAACTAAACAACTCACTTCTGGGACTCTTTGCATTTAGCTCACCCCACTGAGGCCAATGAGCAAATCAGCACAAGTGTCCATTATCAGAGTTCTAGCAGGAAAACAGCAGAGGGGATTAGATAATCAGATAAATCTTTCACCTTTTAAAACCAACTTTACTAAAAAAACAAACAAAAAAAAACATCTTTACTTTAAAAATTATAATTACATGTAATATAGAAATTAATGTTGCCTCTTTAAAAATATTAAAAGTAAAAATATTTCCAAGTGAAAAAATATATCTATATCTATTAATCTATCAGGGTCATATTTCAAGGCAGTTTTATTTACTTAACAGTTTGGCTTGTTAAAAGTGACAATAAGGGTATGTCTTATTTTGAAAATCTATATAGATGAAAAGCAGATTCTGGTGTGCCATAGGTTTTATTTATTAATGTCTGCTTTTCCATATGTCTGTTTTAGGTAATCTCAGTTCTGTATAATCCACTCTGTTAATTCATGCATTGTTGTTTTTTCCCCCCACAATAACAAGTTCTTCAAAAAAAAATTAAGTGCATACATATATGCACTTTAATATAACTGGTAAGTAAAGAGAGTATAACTCTTTGCTCTAGATAGTGTTGGCAGCAAAGCCCTGCTGGTATCAAGATGTCAAAAACACATCCAGTGTATTAGACTGTGCAAACTTTTTAAGGTATATGAGCCAAATATTTTAAAGTACATTTCACTGGTGGCCTTTGCTGCTAACAAAAGTAATACTCATTGTGGAAAATGTAGGATATTACAGAAAAGTATAAAATATAAAGATTTTTAAAGTACTCATAACCCCCACCACAGGGAGCTAGCCATCTTTAATTGTGCTCTGTTTCTTTCTAGTCTCTTATCTGTATTTGTGTATGGATATGTTTTTGAAAAAGAATTTTTTTCCAAGCAGGGAAATAAGTCATTGCCAACACAAATTTTGAAAACTAAGAAGAAAACTAAATTTCTACTTCCTAAAGAGACTCATAGAAAATTAAGCTCTATTAAGTAGAAAGTTACCAAATAAGCCAAATAAATGCCCATTATTTCTCAGTAAAGAAATAAATACCTTCTGGAACTGTTAGTTTTCCATTTTTGCTGGTAAATTTACTACCAGTTTATAAAAAATGAATGAATAAATAAAGCAAAATCGTTTAGAGTCTAAGGTTTAACGGAGGTACTAAATAAAATTGATAATATTTGGGATGCCAATCACATATTTGGAGGCAAATGCTATACTTTAATAATAATTTTTTTTTAAACACAGAAATGCACTGTGCTTTTCCCCAGCTATGTTAGATAATACACAAAGGATGACTTAAAAATGTTTTTTACCTCAGGGGTGCCTGGGTGGCTCAGTTGGTTAAGGGTCTGCCTTCAGCTCAGGTCATGATCTCCAGGTCCTGGGATGGAACCCCACATCAAGCTCCCTGCTCAGTGGGGAGTTTGCTTCTCCCTCTCCCTCTGCTGCTCAAGCTCTCTCTCTTTCTCTCTCTCTCTCAAATAATAAAATCTTAAGGAAAAAAACATTTTTTTCTTCAAACTAAGTAATTTATTATGATCATTCTATTGTTTCATTTTCCTATGAGACAACAAATATTACATATGTATATATTTTGGGCTCTACCTTATTCCAGAAACAATGCAAGGAATCTTTTAGGAATATACTCAATAGAGAAGAATAAAATAATTTTAAAGCATGTAAATATGATTGAGGCAATATGAAATGAGTTATATTGTTTCAAAAACACCCCCCCTCCCCCTGCTTTCTTGCTAAACTTGGAACAAGACCATCTATAATGAAAAGATAACTCTCCTCAAGTTACACATTTCCTTGGAGGGAATGTCTTATCAGGTATTACACTTGATCTTAGCTAAAAGGCTGAGAAGCGATGGGGAGTGTCTTATCAGTTTTTCCCCTATGACACAGAGTGAGATCCAGGAATTAGGAATACCCTGATTGGAGCCAAACTGGTGAATCAAAAGCAGGTGATAAAAAGACTATATGTGTGTCCACAGCCAGAAAGAGAACCACTGGAGTTTCTCTGTTATGCCTCGTGGTGGCCCAGCGGTAGACAATGCACAGAGGAGCCCAGGTGTGAAACAACGCTGCTATTCACACCCACTGCTCTACAGGGCTAGCACTGGGAAATGAAAATGATAGTGTAACATCCACCCAGATTCTTTCAGAGATGATACTCTCCATTGAGTCATTTTCTGAATATCCCAGACACTCTCTCTGTGTGAAATTATTAAGCAAAGTGACAACACAATGGGACAATAATCAGCCTCTTGCTCCCTTGTTCATGTGAAAACATATAAACACCTGACAAATGTCGAATGAATGAACAAACTGAAATCTCTACCAGGGACACACATGGGCATGAAGTGGAATTCCGGGTGCGTTACTTCCAGCCATGCTTCATGTGGTGGTTGGAGGTCAGATTAACAGTGCCCCATGCAAAGTCTAGTTCTTACCTCAACTGTTTGTGCAGAACCTGGTTTTCTTTTTTTTTCTTTTCTTTCTTTCTTTTTTTTTTTTTTTTTTTTTGAGAACCTGGTTTTCTCTGGAGCTGAGTTGCTACCGCCTACAAATTTCTGTCAGACACAGCTGGTACTCTCTGCATAAATCAAATGTATTAATAAGCCAGATTTTCATTCCAGGTCTAGAATTCACCCCATCTGCTTAATACATATTTATTAAATGACTACTTTGTGCCAAGCACTGATGATACAAAGCTTACAATCATAGTTCCCTCTCCTCAGGGAGAAAGAGACCATGACAAAACAATAGGCGAGTGCAGTGATTAGAAGTAGGACAGGAAGTACCCAAAAGAGACCACCTGTCCCAGCCCAGGAGCTAGGTGTCATGAGGGGTGGAGGGCACAAAGGTGAGCAAATCAACTGATCGATCTCAGAATAATCATGGTATTGTCTCCCAGAAGCAACAAGTAATCCTTTAGTAAAATCAGCTGGATGCAGGAATCACAAGTGATTCAAATGATGCCCACAAAGTCACCGCTGCCCAGACAATGAGTAAATGAATATACACTCAGCACCTTGAGGAGTCTTCCACACCACCAGTTAGTAAGGAAGGGGCAGAGATGAGTCAGGGAAACCTCGTCCTTTACCAAGCATTTATGGAAGCGACAATGACCTCCAGAAAGATGGAGAGAGAAGGGTGGGAATCATCTGTTCTGGGCATTGTGGGTAGAGGGGAATTGCCTGACTTCAGTCCAAAGAGAATGGTTCAACTGTGGGTAGAGTCAATGGGTGAGATCTTGGGATATCTCAGAGGGAAATAGGCAGACACCACGGGGTGTCTGTATAGGATTCTATCAAGCTCTTTTACATTCATCCTCATCTATACATTACTGGTCAGCAGAATGCTGGGACAGTAAATGTGGGAGAAGTGCTAGGAAAGGGTAACAAGTTACCAAGTGGAGAAGGCATCGAGGTGTACATTCGTTCACTCAATAAAAAAATTGGTACATGTCAGGCGTTGTATGTGGCCCTCAAAGGATTTACATTCCAGTGAGAGAAACAAAGTAAATCATTTCAAATTGAGATTAACACAATGGGGGGGGGACCACCCAGTAATGTAAATGACAACTATGGGGTAAGCAGGAAGATAAATAGCAAGACTACTTTATATTTTGTGGTCAGAGAAGGTCTCTCCGATGGGGCTGCTATACAATGGTCAAGAAGAAACCAGTAATGCAATGAGCTGGGACGAGAGTGTTCTAGGCAGAGACAACATCCAGTTCTGAGGTGGGAATGAGTTTGCATGTTCTTTTTAAAAAAAAAAAAAAAAGATTTTATTCATCCACTCATGACAGACAGAGAGAGAGAGAGGCAGAGACACAGGCAGAGGGAGAAGCAGGCTCCACGTAGGGAGCCGGACGCGGGACTCGATCCCGGGTCTCCAGGATCACACCCCATGCTGACGGCGGTGCTAAACCGCTGAGCCACCGGGCCACCCCAACTTTGCATGTTCTAGTAATAGAAGGAAAGCCACCCTAAGTGAGGTGAGGCTGGAGAAGCTGGCCAGGTAAGAGGAAGCCAGGTAAGGCAGTGCTGCGCGTGTCATGGTAAGGAATTTGGATTTTATTCCACAGACATTTGTCCTTTTCCTTAAAGGGCTTCAATTTCCAGTCTGCGGAGTTGATCCAACCACTCGCAGCTCTTCTGTGCGAGTCACCGCGCACTTCTTCTCTGTTCCATCCAGTAATGACAGCTGAGAGAGCAAGGATGAAAAGCTATGGGAATGCTCAAATACCTTTGGAGAAAATGTAAATTGTCAGCATCACTTTGGACAGCGATCTACACTCTCTAGGAAAGATGAGGATGTGTACACCCAATACATGGAAGTTTCAACCCTACACAGATACATCCCAGAGAAAAACACATTTACAAAAGAGACAAAAACAAGCTTGGGCACTGCAGCATTGTTTGTAATAGCAAAACAAATTTTCCATCGACAGAAGAACAGGTAAATTGTGGGATATTATGGACTGTTTGTGTTCCTCCAAAACGCACAGGTTGAAATCTAATCCCCAAGGTGGTGGTATCTGGAGGTGGGGTCTTTGGGAGATTATTAGGTCATAAAGGCAGAGCCCTTTAGAATGGGAATAGTACCCTGATAAGAAGAACCCAGAGTCAACTCATGCTCTTTCCTCCATGTAAGGATAAAAGGAGAAGTCAATCTGTAGCCAAGAGGAAGGCTTTCACCAGAACCCAACCATACCCTACACCCTGATCACAGACTTTGGGCTTCCAGAACTTTGAGAAATACATTCATGTTGTTTATAAGCTCCCAAGTCTGTGGTGTTTTGTTTCAGCAATCCAAACTAAGACGTGGAATTCCACACAGTGGAATTTCATACAACAGTGAAAATGAATGAACCAGAACTATCTGAATCAATATAAACAACCCTCCAAAACAGTCTCACTTGGAAGGAAAAAAATCAAAAGGGAAGAGGAATACCTTTAATATTATTCTATTTATATGAAGTCTTAAAACATGCAAAACCATCCCACCTATTATTTAGCTAGACACATCTATGTAGAAAAAGCATAAATAAAGCCGTGGGTGGCTCAGGTCAGGGCGTGGTCCCAGGGTCCTGGGATCAAGTCCCACAATGGACTCCCTGCGGGGAGCCTGCTTCTCCCTCTGCCTGTGTCTCTCCCTCTCTCTCTGTGTCTCTCATGAATAAATAAATAAAATCAAGAAAGAAAGAAAGAAAAGAAAGAAAGAAAGAAAGAAAGAAAGAAAGAAAGAAAGAAAGAAAGAAAGAAAGAAAGAAAGAAAAAGAAAGAAAGAAGAAAGACAGGCATAGGAATGATACATGTCAGGTTTCAGGCTGGTGCTCACCACTGGAGGCATGTGATGGGGAGAGCTATGCAGGAGCGTTGATTATCTCTCTAGCAAAGTGTTAAGTTCATGCGCTTTCATTAATTACTCTTTATATATAGTTAATATCCAAAATTAGTCTTTTTTCTTTTTTAAAAGGCTAGCCAGAAATAAGTGAACAAACACAGAAGACATTTGAAGCAATTTTTTAGGAGAAGCAACAGTTCTTTGAATCAGCAAAAGTTTTAACTGGATTCTTGAAATTAGAGCAGGGCATCAGACCATGTAAGCCAGAACTTAGAAATTTCTTCTTCCCTCATCCAAGGAATAAGTGAAATTCCTTTAATACAAATGATATTCTTGTTTTTTAACTCTACATAATTCACCAGAGATAGAGACCAGATTCAGAGCTTAACATGAACAATTTAGACGTTTTCTATTCAGGGTCATTCAATTCATCGATTATCTGGAATGTACACAGGGAATATCTTTCTATCTAAAAAGATGTGCACATTTTCCCGTGTCCACACTGACTCCTTTCCCCATTGCCAAAATAGGCAGGGATACTACACACTTCCATACTTCCAAACTTTGAAATCTATTCACTGTAGCATTCAAAAGAGATGGGGCTGGGGGAATCTCATTCCTAATTCCATAAAATCAAGTGATGTTTCATGAACTCCTCTGTGGTCAATAGGTAATTTGATGGTTTTTGAATAATTCTACAAAATAAGAGCTAGGAAACCAGATAAACTAATCCTCTGTCATACTCATAAATTGATCCCAGGTTAAATCTCACACAAGCCTGCAAATTCCCAACAACCAGACAGACTGGAAGATGGTTAAGTGACTTACTTAGGTCTCACAGATAACCAGGCCCTGGAACTAGAAGGTGAGCCCTGGTCTTCAGCCCTGATCCAATGTTCTTCTTCTGGTTTCTCACCTGGAAGCTCTTTGCCCAGAGCCAGAGCCCCAAGAACCACGTGCTAAAGTGGAAATCATCAGTTAGACAATCCAGGGGCGAGTCCCACCTCCCCACCAACTAGCTCTGTGCCGTTGGTCTAGTTACTTAACCTCCGAGAGCCTCAGTTCTCTCAGCTGTAAACTGAAAAAGATAAAATTGACTTCACAGAGGTAGTGACTTACAGGTAGGGTGTCCCGCCTGCAGCAAGCTGTGCTCAGTGAAGGCAGAGACAGAGACACAGCAAAGCCTGTGCGTGGATCCCAGCAACCCATTCACAGTCCTTCCCATGCCAGGAAATGACCTCACCTCTCTCCCGAGGACCAAAAGAATTAGAAATAGATCACAGACTTAGGTTAGGTAATTTAAAAGTACTAATAGGAATGAAAGCTAATTTCAGAAGAGAATGATTATTACTATTTTAAAAAGTTATATTAAAGGCAGCCCTGGTGGCCCAACGGTTTGGTGTCGCCTTCGGCCCGGGGCCCAATCCTGGAGTCCCGGGATCGAGTCCCACGTCGGGCTTCCTGCACGGGGCCTGTTTCTCCCTCTGCCTGTGTCTCTGCCTCTCATTTTCTCTCTCTGAGTCTGTCATGAATAAATAAAATCTTAAAAAAACAAAAACAAAAACGTGTACCAGTAAGTATTAACAATAGTGAAAGTAACTTTGTACCATACAAACACATTGGCTTCTCTGTTACCCACAGATCGCAGATAGAAAGTGCTAGATCACACATACCCCCACAATTCTGTAAGTGCTCATTTAAGTTGCTGCCTTGCTTATTGTTTATCAATCCTAAAACAGATGAAGTTCTAGAGTATGGATCTGTTTCTGCTTCACTGAACTACAAAGACAAGGCCCAGACCAGTAACGTTCAAACTTTCCCCTTCTCATGCCCTTAAAAAATGTTTCTAATGTATGCTCTCCCTTGCATATTTTTCATTTGAATCTATAAGGATTCATAAGTTTAAGTGGTTGTGAAGAATGTTATTTCTAAGGCACTGTGAATCTTGATATTTTGAAATAAAACATCGCTTTCTAAAATGAATTCAGTGGAATCCAAATGCTACCCACCTTAATGTAATAGGACACCCACCTCTATCCATTAAAAAATAGATGAACTAGCTCTTCTTTAACATACCACCAGTTTGAAGATCATTGTTCTTCCCACTTTGGTATATATTTTAAAAGTTTCACATAATAAGTAAAAACAAAAACAAAAACAAAAAAAAACAAAACAAAAACCACCTCATACAACATATAAGTATATGTACATATATTTTATATTAATATATGTGCATTTTTTTAGAGACACATATGCACAAAATCAGATGGCCTGGTTCCACCACTAGATTCTAAATTTAAATTGGTCTGGCATGTAGATGGGCCTCGGTACTTTTTTAAAGCTTCCCAGCTGATTCTACAGAGCAACCAAGGTTGATAAAGACTGGATTAGGGCTAAAATCAGGGAGAAAACACATTTCCCTAAAAGCATCAGGATCAGCACAAACTCCTGCCTACCCTGGGACTAGCCCAGTGGCAGTGGGCCTATTACTTGTGTTCTTTTCCTTTTTGCTGGAAAGAAAAATCACCACCTCTGCTCTGAAGAACTCTGGAACACAGTGGTCATCTGGGCACTCAGGGGCAGTGAAGGGTTCTTTTTGGTAAAACATACTGCCTCATGCAGAGATCAAGCTGACAACTTCAGACGCAAAGGAAATGTGTGTGTGTGTTTGTTTAATCAACTGTTTTTAAAGAATCAATACATCCATTTCAAGCGTAGCACTACTCCATCATCTGCTGTATTGCAGGGCTTCGTCTGCCTCTATAAGCAATGTATCTTGTGTTTCACTGACTGCTTTAAAGATTTTTCCCTTTATTACTGATTTCCAGAAGGTAGAAAAGCAATAGGAAAAAAAAATCATTGAAACCAAAATTTGGTTCTTTGAAAAGATGAACAAAATCGACAAAACTTTAGCTAGAACAGCCAAAGAGAGAAGACTCAAATCACTTCAAACAGGAATAAAAGAGGATGTTTACCAAACTTATGTAAATAAAAAGGATTATAAGGGAAAATGAGGAATAGATGTATGTTGACACATCAGATAATTTAAATGAAATGGAGAAATTGCCAGGAATACACAAAATACTGAAACAGTCATAAAATGAAATGGAAAATGTGACTTGGTCTGTAATAAGTAAAGAGATAAAACTGGTAATTTTTAAATTTCCACAACGAAAATCTCCACCCCAAGGAAAAGATAGCATCACTGGGGACTTTTGCCAAACATTCAGAGAAGAATTATTATGAATTCTTCACAAGTTGTTCCAGAAAATAGATGAGGAATAGACACATCCTAAACCATTTTATGAGGCCAGTATTAACCCGATTACAAATCAGACAAAACTAGCACAAGAACAGCAACTAGAGATCTATATTGCTTGTGAACAGATATGTAAACATTCTCAATAAATGCTAGCAAACCAAATCTACAACATATAGAAAAGATTATACACCATGACCAAGTGAAATTTGTTCCAGAAATGTAGGGCTGGCTTAATATCTGAAAATTAGTATAACAGACAATAATACAGAGTAAAGGGGAGAAAATATGATCATTTCAATAAATGCAGAAAAAGCAGAGAACTTCCTCACCCGTACAGAGGACATCCTCTGGAAACTTCAAAGCTAGCATCAGGCTTAAAGGTGAAAAACTGGGTGCTTTCCACCAAGATCAGAACAGGTAAGGATATCTGCTCTGATCTGATTATCATTGTATGAGAGGTTCTGGTCAGGGCAAGAAAAAGAAAAAGCATCCAGATCAAAAAAGAAAAAAGTAAAACTATCTCTGTTTGCAGATGGGGTGATCTTACATATAGAAAACCCAAAGTAGTCCACACATACACACAAATATTAGGATGAATAAACAAGTTCAGCAAAGTTACAGAACATAAGATTAATGTACAAAAATAAGTTGTATTTCTCTACACGCTAGCAATGAACATTCTGAAATGAAATTAAGGAAACAGTTCCATTTATGATATCACCAAAAAATAAAATATCTAGTTACAATTTTAAGAAAAGAAGCCAAGACTCATACACTAAAAGTTACAAAACATTGTTTAAAGAAATTAAAGACCTAAGTAAATGGAATGTCACCCATGTTCAGGGATCAGAAGACTTAATATTGTTAGGACAGCAATACTCACCAACCTGATACACAGATTAATATAATTTCCTTTTTTTAAAAAAGATTCTATTTATTTATTCATGAGAGACACAGAGAGAGAGGCAGAGACATAGGCAGAGGGAGAAGCAGGCTCCACACAAGGAGTCCGACTTGGGACTCGATCCCAGGACCCTAGGATTACAACCCGAGCCCAAGGCAGATGCTCAACCACTGAGCCACCCAGGCACCCTGGATTGACATAATTTCTATCTAAATCCTGTTTTTTTTGCAGAAATTGGCACACTGATCCTAAAATTCATGTGGAAATGCCAGGGACCCAGAATACCCCAAGCAATTTTGAAAAGGCAGAATAAAGTTGGAAGATTCATACATCCCTATTTTAAAACTTACTACAGGGGCACTTGGGTGGCTCAGTCAGTTAAGTGTCCAACTCTTGATTTCTGCTAGGGTCATGATCTCAGAGTGGAGAGATCAAGCCCCCCCTAAGAGCCCTGCAACAGGCTCCATGCTCAGCAGGGAGTCTGCTGGAGAGTCTTTCTCCCTCTACCCCTCCCCTCGCTCTTGCTGTCTCAAAATAAATAAGTAAATCTTAAAAAAAAAAAAAAACTTACTACAAAACTACAGTGATCAAGATAGTGTCATCCTGGCATAAGGCTAGACATATGGATCAATGGAATAGAATTGAGAATCCATATATAAATCCTCACATCTATACTCAATTGATTTTTGAGAAGGTGACAGCACAATTCAACAAGGAAACAATAGTCTTTTCAACAAATGGCCTCGGATGACTGGATACTCACATGCAAAAGACAAAATTGAGCCCCCCTCCTCCTACCATATATAAAAATTAATGCAAAATGAATCAGAGACCTAACTGTAAGAACTAAAACTATAAAACCATTACAAGAAAACATAAGCATAAATCTCAATGACCTTGAATTAGGCAATGGTTTTTCAGATATGATACCAAAAGAAAAAGTGACACCAACTCATCAATATTAAAATTTGTATGCTTCAAAAGACACAAGAAAGTAAAAAGACAACCTGCAGAATGGGAGAAAATATCTGCAAATCATATATGTAACAAAAATCTAGTGTGTAGAATATATAAAGAACTCTTACAACTCATAAATAAGACAAATAACCCAATTAAAAATGGGCAAAAGGCCTGAATAGACATTTCTCCAAGGAAGATATACAAAAGGCCAAGAACTACCTGAAAAGACCCATATCATTTACTCTAAAGAAAAAAAAAACGCAAATAAAGCCCACAATGAAATACATCATAACCACAAGGATGGCTATAATAAGAAAATGAGAAGAGAGAACAAGGGTTGGCAAGGAGGTAGAGAAATTGGAATACTCACACAATGATGCTGGGAATGTACAGTGTCTTTGCAAAACAGTGTGGCAGTTCCTCGAAATACTAAACATAAAGCTTCCAAATGGCCTGGTAACTCCACTCCCAAAGAAGCACCCAAATGTCCGTCAACTGATGCAACAGAATGTGGTATATCCATACAAGGGGATATTATTCAGCAATACAAAGAAATGAAGTACTGACCACATGCTAAAACATGGATGAACCTTGAAAATATTAGGCTAAATGAAAGAAACCAGTCCCACAAGACCACATATTATAGGATTTCATTTATAAGAATTGTCCAAGATTAGCATATCTATAGAGACAGAACACGGATTCGTGGTTGCCTCGGGCTAGAAGATGCTAGAAAAGGCAGAAGATGGCCAATGGGCATAGGCTTTTTGGTTGAGGAATTAAAATACTCTAAAACTGACTGTGATTGCAGGGGTTTGTTTTAGGGAGGGCAAAAATGATCCAAAATTAGGTTGAAGTTAATAGTTGCACAAGCCTGTAAATACACCTCAAATTATATATTTATTTATTTTAAAGATTTATTTATTTATTCATGAGAGACACAGACTGAGAGAGAGAGAGGCAGAGACACAGGCAGAGGGAGAAGCAGGCTCCTTGCAGGGAGCCTGATGCAGAACTTGATCCTGGACCCCAGGATCATGACCTGAGCCCACAACCTGAGCCGAAGGCAGGTGCCCAACCGCTGAGCTACTCAGGTGTCCCAAATCGTATAGTTTAAATGAGTAAATTGTATGGCAGGTTGAATTATATTTCAATAAAACTTAAAATTTGGGGAGGAACATTTTTCACCACTATTTCAATTTTTTTTCTTCCCCCTACCTGAGATCCTAGTTACTCAAAACTTAGGTCTCATAATATTGTCCCACAGGTCACTGATGCTCTGTTAATTTTTTCAGTCTTTGGTCTCTTCCTTCAGTTTAGTTCCTTTTGCCATGTTTTCAAGTTCACCAATCTTTCCATCAGTGTTTAATCTTCTTTTAAGCTCCTCCAGTGAATTACTCATGCAAGATATTGCATTGTCTCACTACCAGAAATTCCATTTGTTTTTTTTTAAACATTCAACTTCTCTCATTATTGTATTCGTTTTTAAATATTTGAACATATGTATAAAGACTATTAAAATCTTTGCTAATTCCATCATTTTAGTCCTTTCTGAGTGGTTTCTATTTATTGGTTTTTCAACTGGCTATGACCCACATTTTTCCTTCTTTTCTCGTGCAGTAATTTCTTACTAAATCAACATTGCAAGCTCTATATTGGGGAGTGTTAAATTTTGTTGTTTCTTTTACTGGGGGTTAAGAGTGTTTTGTGAGGCAGTTCGGTTAATTTTGAATCATGTTAAGCCTTTTAAGGTTTATTAAGCTCATAGGTGCGAGCTGAGGGCAGTCTTTACTCTGGGCTAGTTTGGCCCTCTTGCCAAGGTGTGACCCTTCTGGGGTCTTGACTGAATGCCCTGTAAGTCCATTCTGGCAGCTCAAAACATGAATGTTTCCCAGTCCTTTTGAGCTCTAGTAATTGTTCAGCCTACAACTCCCTGTTCTTTTTGCAACCTTCTGGGATTTCAGCAACACTCAAGGGAGCTCCTACAGAGACTTCTGGGGTCTTTCTTCACATAGCTCCGATCTCTGTGGTTTCTGCCCTAAAATTCTAGCCACCTCCTCGAACGCCAATCTGCATTCCCTGCTTGGTAAAATGACACGCTCTGCCTGAGATCTCTGCACCTTGGTCTGGAAAGTGTCCCTGTTATGGACTGAACTGTGTTCCCTCCAATATGTTGAAGCCCTAACCCTCCGTGTGACTGTATTTAGAGATGGGCCCTTTAGTAAGGTAACTAAATGAGCTCAGAAGAATGGGGCCCTAATCCCGTAGGACTGGGGTCCTTATACGAAGAGACACCAGGGTTCTTTCTCTCTCCGTGTGGGCACAGAAAAAAAGTCACGTTGAGGACACAGTAAGAAGACAGTCATCCACAGGCCAGAAAGGCCTCCCTAGTAACCAACCCTGATCTCACCCTGGTTTTGGACTTCTGGTTTTCAGAACTATGAAATCATAAACTTCAGTTGTTTAATCCACCCAGTCTATGGCATTTTGTTAAAGCAGCCCGAGCCAATACAGCCTCCAAGAGAAAGCCTGGACCACTGTATGCAGTTCCATGTTATATTCCTCTTAGGGATCAAAGTCCTGCACTATCTGCTGTCCAATTTCTGAAAACAGTCACTTCACATATTTCATCTACTTCTAGTTTATTCAGGAAGGCTAGTTCAGTCCCAGTTAACCCATAATGGCCAGAAACATGAGTCCCTTTGCAACATGTTTTATTATCTTTTAATTAAATGATTTTCAAAAATCACTGAGAAGAGGAAAAGATGGAGAGTTACAACCCCAACATGAGGGACACTTAAGATGTCTTGTTACCACTTGCTATTCTCTATGAAAAAAAAACAAGTACATTATGCCCTCTTGATTGGGGTGGGAGTGAGGATCCTATATATATGAGGCAGCCCAGCACAGTTCTAGCAAGATTTCAGATTTCAGCAAAGTAACACTTCCAGTTCTATTCACACTTGTACTGACATGGGAGTTCTCACTCAGTCCAAGAGGGTGTCAGTTTACTTTCCAGCAATTTTCCTTGGAATTAATAAAAAAAATAATTTACTCCAAGTGCATGTTTAGGCTCAGTGTCCTTCTTGAAATCAGTACTCACAGGACATGTACTGTCCCTGGAGATTAAAGCCAAGATTATATCCTGGGCTGAGCCACAAAGGGCAAGGAGGACTTCTCAGAAAAACAAGAACAATCACACTAAACCACTGGCACTTTAATTACAGTGGATTTCATACTCTCAGGGCAAGAAGGGAAGCTCCTTAGCCAAAGAGCAGAAAATAGACACCAAGAGGAATGTAAATGATATACAAGGGTTAAAGGTTAGACTGTAAACACGAAACTTTAGATTTAAGGAGGATTCTGAGGGAGTCTAGCCTCAGCAGGACACTGAACCCTAAAGTAAAAGAAAACTCTGGAATACAAAGGGACTGTGACCACAAAAGCTGAGTGATTTTTTAATTGAATAAATTACTGTATGTATTTCCAAGGTCAAAGATGTCTAATGAGATACTAGGAGAATGCCAGAATGTTTTTGCTAGAGCCTCTGGATAGTTCTTTTCCTCCTGCTGCCTCCCCTGCATTCCCACCGCCGCCGTACCGCACTACAGGCAGAATCACTTCTTAAATCCCAGAGCTCATCTTACTGCACATCCGCACAAAAACCTTCCATGGCTATCATCCATAGCAGTCCAGTTCCCAGCTCTCAATGTCCTCAATCCTCTTCCCCTAGCTTTTCCCATCTTTCCAGCCTACTTCCCACCGTCTCGCCATCCGCCTGCCCCTCTCCCACCCGTGCTTCAGCCCCTTCCCCTACAGGAATTACCACAGGACCCTGTGCCGCCTTCTCTCTCAAATGCTTTCCCTTCTGTGCCTTTCCCCTCACACCCATTTACTGAAAATTCTATCTGCAAGGGATTAAACCCAATGCCCCATCCCTTTCTGTTCCCATAGCCATCTTATGAAGCTTCTTTTTCCAGGATTTCACGTTTCGCCGTGTTTGATGTTTTTGTGTGGTTGTCCGTTCTGCTGTTAAGCTCCTTGAATGCAGAAATTGTGTTACACATCTTCACAACTGTTACCTTCCACGTTACCAAACACCTAGGAGCCCCTCCAAAAAGAGCTCTTAAAAAACTAAATGGAAATATAATTCTGAAGGAGGGAATTTCCAAGAATAGGGCTGACTTACAAGTGTGGATTTGCTTGGCTTTCAGTGTAGATTCCAAAGCTAGTTTCCCCAACTGCCCCCTCAGTGAGCCTAAGGAAAGGTAGAAGTCCAGAAGATTAAAATACAGACTATTTTGTTAGGAAACATTTCTGAACTCCAGGAGTCCAGAATGTTATCTTACCATCCAATTCATTAATAAAAAGCTGCGGGGGCGGGGGGTGGAGGGGGCAGCGGGACTCTACACCAGAGTTCGTCTTTTCCCCCCTCTTTATAGATTTCAAAGCTGCTTCTAACTAATTACAGCTTCACTTGCCCACACATTCGAAGGAATCTTCGGGAACTTCTCTAGAAAGCATTTCTTTCTGTTCCCCTTCCGTCCTCTGAGGTGGCCCATTACCACCTCATTTTCCCCTATTCAAAGGAAAAGGATTGAACAAGAGCCATTTCTCTTTGTTGTTGCTCATTACATTTGACAGTCGTTTTCCCACGAAAATGTTGGTCACCTTCAATTTAGCCTTTATTTCATTATTGGAATGAAAGGCTTCCTCTGTTAAGGTAATTTTAAACATAAACAGAGAAAACCCTTTCAAAGAGACGAAAGAGATGCTCCGAAAGCACACTAGGCCCCTCTGATAGCAAATTCCTTTCGGGCTGGGCTCCAAGAGAAGGGCTGCCCTCTCCCACCCCAGGGGGCAGATCTGGCTAAAGCATCTTCCCTCCCAGGTCCCAGCTGGAGGCTGTTGTGAGGCTCCATTCCAAGGCCTCCAAGAGGCCAAGGCATGTGTCCCCTGACTGCTCTTCTGCTTTCCCAGCACCCTCCTCCAACTCTCCTAACCTTAACCCAGAGTTCTCAACACCGGCCGTATAGACATTTTAGACCAGATTATTCGTTGCGGTGAGAAGTTGTCTTGGACATTGCAGACTATTTTGCAGCATCTCTGGCTCTACTCATAGCTGCCAGGAGCAACGCACCCCTGCCTTGGTCATGACAACCAAAAGTACCTCATCACCAATATCCTCTAGAGGGTAAAACTCCCATGAGAACCTCCGCCTTAACAAAACCCATTCACTCATCCACAGACAGCACTTATTTTTGCCTTCCTCAAGACTTTCAGAGGCCAATGTTTTCAGCATGTTTGTCATTACTTTACTCTGTACAGGATTTAATTAAGCTTTTTGGCTTTATAACTCTCTTTATGCAACATTTTAGAACTCCTAGGTGTGCTTCTCATATGATCTTTCCACACACATCTTCTGGGTTTCCTGGAACACATTCCTTTGGTTACTATAGTAATTCTTAAGCATAGTGTTCTGCAGATTACACAGAAAGTTCCTGTAAGCTTAAAGGAAAAGAGTCTATAATGTAGATCACTTTGTTTCCTAGGATATGTACACACAAGCACACTCCCCCCATACTCAAAGGGAGTAAGATGCAACGGAACAGAAGTTATAATAGTCTCAGGAGAAACACAATTTTTTGAGAATGGATTTGCTTGAAGCTTTAGGGAGTTATTAATAAAACTTTTTATGTAATTAAAATTTTTATGTAATAAAAATTATGTAAAATTTTTATGTAAAAGCAATACTTCATGACCAATTTGAAGTGAAATGAGTTTTTTGGTATGGATTTTAAATTTGTCAACAAAATTGTTTTGCAATGCGTCACATGGAGCCACAGCCCTAGGCAGACCTGTGCTTCAGAAGAAACATTGAGAAACATTAGTGATGAAGAATCTTCATTGAATTAAAAATTCAAGAACTTAGCAAGAACATATGACCAAAACTCCAGCTCACAAGGTGTGTTTTTAAACTCATGGATGAGGCAACTTCCTTGCCTAGGACATGTACACAGAAATCTCTCCCATATGCTTTGCAATTTTCACACAAGCAATGAAGAGGATAAGTGGTTAAGAAAACTGCAATTCACAAATCCAATTTTAGGGAAGGGTCCTTCCAGATGAGGAAACACGCTGAGTCAATCTGGAGCTTGCAGTTACTTGTGTAAGGGTAAGAATTTGTCATGTAAACTTGCCTTCTCTCCTATTGTCTCCTGCACTCCCTTGCTTTTAGTTTGATTTGGAAAATTCCAGTCCATCTTAGCTAAAGTAAAAGTAAATAAACAGGGGATCCCTGGGTGGCTCAGCGGTTTAGCGCCTGCATTTGGCCCAAGGCATGATCCTGGAGACCCGCGATCAAGTCCCGATCAAGTCCTGGTCAGGCTCCCAGCATGGAGCCTGCTTCCTCCTCCTGTGTCTCTGCCTCTCTCTTTCTATGTCTATCATAAATAAATAAATCTTTAAAAAAGAAAAAAGTAAATAAACAGTTGTCAAGTGAAACTGAGATTAAATCTTTAAGTCTGCTTTGTTTTTTTAAGTCTTCCCACTTGGGGTCTTTTCTAATGAAGCCTCTTTGCTGTTAACTGCTCTTTCCCCAACCCTCACCAAGGATGTAGTTTTAACAAAACGACATGTTTTTGACAAAACTATAGAACCACAGCAAGATACTTAACTTCTCTTGCCCCTTCTTTCAAGTATTGAAGTAGATCTCAAAATTTTTCACAACACCAAATTCCTATATATCTGTATATTATAGAATTTTACTGGGACAATCACATTAATAGGTAGCCTATTTTGTTTAAACGTGTCCTTTAATACCTTAAGAAGAGTGTCTCATCTCTAGATTCCATGGGCTCTTAAGAGATGAAACCCAGATCTTCTAATACTTAACAAAAAAAGTTCTGGGGAAAATGTCATCAGCACGCTTACCTGCAAACAGATGTGTTCTTAGCAACTCAACAGTAACAATAAACGAAGAGCAGTAATTGTTTTTTTTTTTTTTTTCCCCTCTAGGGAGAGTTGCTAGTACACAAAGTAAATGAGCATAGGCAGTGGCCCAAGGGAATTTGGGAATCTGCTAGCCAGGTTCTGATACCTGTATTAACCAGGCCAAGCGATCCAAAGCTGACTCTATCCATTCCAGATTGATTCCCAAATAGTTAAGCACTTAATCCGAGATTATAACCAACCACAAAGCCATAAGCTTGTCTTAAATAATTATAATCCTAAATAGGAAGGAGACTGGGTAGAGGGAGTAAAGTCACTAATTAGAGGAAAGGAAGGGTTAACAGAACACAGTATTTTGAGAGTGGCTATCAAGTGAGAAATAAGATTCAAAGATAGGAACGTGACCCAATTTGCACCAGTGTAGTTTTCTGAGACTTTATCCGTGCTCTCATTCATTACTCCCCCATCCTCCCCAGCCCCAAGCACTCTTTTCCCATTTTGAGGAAGGCTCATGGAGAAGTGAGACCAACTTAGATGGAGAATTCCGATAATCTTATTTGAAACCCTGAGGACAACTCTACACTGGATTTTTCAGTTACATGAACTACTAAGTCCTTTGCTTTGGTGGGGGACGGGGCTGAATTAAGTCAGATTGGGTTACCCTACCAATTTTACGGGTTCTATTATGGTTACCACGACAAAAACTAAAAGTATGCATTTTCTCTACTCAGAATTATAAGCATTTAAATAGATTTACGTAAAAATCAAGTCAGAGGTCACTATTAAATATAAGCATAATACAGGCATGTTGCCTGTTTTGCTCTGGGAAAATCTGGTACTTAAAATCGATTTTATATCTAAAGATTTGACATTACCTTTAAAACATCCAACTAAAAAGTCTCAAAACATGAACTCAACGAACGATAAAAAACAAATTGGCCACATTGGTAAAACAGATTACTTGGGACAATGAAGTCCTCCAAAGTTTTTCTAGAAACAACCTCCCTCTCCTCTCATTCTGTTTCTCTCCTCTTTGAGTTCCCAATTTACTGAATTCTTAACTAAGTCATTCTATAAATGTGATGCAAACGGACAAAATTTTCTTCCTTTCCATGAGTTACATTTTCTCTTGGGATGAGTTGTTAAGCCTTTTGCATTCTGCTCTAGGTACAGTGATTCTCAGTATGGACCACAGACTTGACAGCCCTAGTATTACTCGGGAAGCTTGTTTGAAATGCAAATTATTTGATCCCCTCTCACACCACTGAATCACAATTTCTATGGAATCTGACCCAATGATTCTTAAGCACATGAAAGTTTTAAAACCGATGCTGCAGATATTTATGTAGTTATCATGTTTCTTTTTATTTTGCTCAAGCTTACATAGGCAACAGAAGACATTCCATAAGCTTTGATAGAGAGTAGGTGACTTATCACTCTTCCCACTCTGAGACCAGTTTATATTTTTCTTCAAGATACAGTTTGGATAGGAGTCTCTATTGGCTTTTCCGAAGCCTAAGAAAAAAGAGCCAAGGTCTGTGAAGGAAAAGGCTCACCTGAATTATTAAAAAATATCTGAGCTTTGGGACACCTGGATCACTCTGAGTGTCTGCCTTTGGTTCAGATCATGATCCCGGGATGAGTCCTGTATCAAGCTCCTAAGGGAGCGTGATTCTCCCTCTGCTTATGTTTCTGCTCCTTTCTCTGTCTCATATGAATAAATAAAATCTTTTTTAAAAAAAATCCGAGCTTTGTTTTCTCTTCTGAGATTGCTGTCTCTATGTAGTCGAGAGGGAAGGTCCTCCTACTATTTTTTCTCTAGATTTGGGAATATCAGTATTACTTTCTCAGGAATTCTGGAGGTTGGGGACAGACAATGATGTAAACTGCTGCTCCCTGCTCCAAACAAGCACAGAATTACACCAGAGCTGTTGTTAGTTCGGCAACACCAAGAGGACCATAAGGCTTGAGAAGTAGTGTAAGGTCCAAGAGCAGTAAGGCTTGAGTGCCAGATTGAGAAGGCGAGGGGATGTGTTAGCACTGGTTAAGAAGTAATTAGAAAGCGAACATACTATTTGATACCAACGACTTTTACAAATAAAATTTCCTAAATACAGTTATCACGTGAAGTGCTCTAGCACAGATTTAATTCCACAAAAAAGAGGTTCCTTTTACATCAGCTTAATATAAGTTTATTTTCACATGTGTTAGTAAGCCCCTAAACTTTACAATCCCTCACATTTCTCTCAAGAAATTTTTTTTAAAAGCCTTAGTATTGAATATCATCAAATCATGCTTAAAAATTCTGCAGGCTGGTTTTAAAATCTGAATTATTTAAAATTATGACACTGATAAAATGCCAACCAATCAAGGTCCCAAAGAAACAACATTCAAAATAAGAAAGAATAATCATTGGAATCCTGTTGTATTTTGATAATGGTAAAAGGCTAACCAACTGCTGTCATTAATGTTAATACCTTAAGAAAAGTATTCATAATCTGAAAGCATATTTTGCCTTGCACATCTGGATTCTGAGGTATAAAACCATGTTTTGCCAACATTCTTTTATTAATCTAACAAGTAATTTCTTCCACAACAGCAACTCTGGTTTAAAAAAAAACAAAAAACAAAAACAAACAAAAAAAAAAACCCAGTAACATTAGCCAATCTGTTGTAATGTTCTACAGTCTCCTAATTAAATATAATACATAAACATTTATAAATTACACAGCCACATCAATTTGTAAGCAACTAATAAATTCTGAAATGTTAGAAATATAATAAAATTAGTTCTAAATAGTTTCATTTTCTTCTAAATAGTTTTTTTAACTTTCCCCTTTTCCTTATTGGTTTTTATATTCATGCTTTCCACTAATTTTTCCAGTAGACTCTATTAAATCCTAGATTTAAATATGGTTAAAGATAAAACAATATTGATGAGTGTACAAAAAATAACACACTGAGTTTTATCAGTGTCTAAGCCACTTAAAGCTATTCTCCAAAAGACATGTTATTCACCCAAGACAAACATGAAAAAAGTTAGGATATAATCTTATGCTTTTGAAGCCTAACCTGTCAGATACATAGGAACATCCAAGGCTCGAGTTTGGAAGTTCTAAATGCCCAAAGGTTAATTTATCACTATTGGAATGGCCATCAACTAAAGAAAAGGCCCTACACTAACACTGAGCTCTGTGTTCAACTTGCAGAAGACAGATATTTGGGCTGCTACAAATGAAAAGTAGTGAGGCTTTAAGCCTGACTAGCCTTTAAGCAAGGCTAATCAAACATAAAATATTACACATGAATAATAACTTCCAAGAAGTTCCAACGTAACCTCTATGGACGCTTGCCACTGTATCAACTTAGGTTAACAGTTGTGCAGTCTTGATTAAAAGAAGTCATTTAATCAATTTTCTGCAGTGAATCATCAGACTAATTTCCTGTTAGCTAGAGACTACTACAGCATGTTCCACCTTGGGAATATAAAATCATGATTACCAAACATCAATTCAACAAATATTCAGTGATAAGTGAAGTATAAGGGGTTGTGCTAAGTGTCTGTAAGACCAAATGTTGAATGGTCTCATAATTTTTCCTCAAATCCCTTTATTTCTAGTAACAAATCTAGACCTACACGTCTATTCCCATATGGAATCTAAAATATGTTGATACTTGACTATTTTTCTACATTATGATCCTATTTCTGCTAAATTACCCTTATGGTCCAGCAGTTTAAGGTTTTGTTTAAAAAAAAACTATCATTATAGAACTCTGGAAAGATATTAAATTCACTGAATAAAAACTTTTTGATTTTGTTCCTTAAATATAATAAAATTCTGATATATGATGTTAAGTTAAATTATTAGACAAATAGTCTCCATTCACCTAAAATGAAGTGTAAAGAGGTTTAACTGAACTTTCAACTGATTCATTATCCTAAAGATGGTAAATGATCTATTATTTGCATATCAAACTAAAGTATGTTCCTTATGAAATTATCTGGAATTCAAAAAAATTGAGGAAGACAACTTTTAAATATGTTAATAGGTACGCTGGGCAATAAATTCAAACTTTTTAACTTACATCTGCTTAGTTTTTTATTAAGTATAAAGGCCCAGTTAATCAACTCATTAGATTGGTCAAGGCAAGACACTTGAACTACATAACAGTATTTAAAAAGCAGTTGGTCTTTTAGTAATTCTCTGGTAATCACACACGCACACACGCACATACACACAAATTGGTAGAGTACTCTGGATATAGGATTTCCCCCCATAATCTCATATAATGCACTGTTCACAATCTGCAGTATTTTGAAAACTATAGAAATTGGACATGACCAAATTAAAGATGCCTGATAAACTCTTAGAGCATGTGGGAACTTCAGCTGTGTTCCCAAAAAGATCGATTTTAAACTATAAAAAAAGGAAAATTCATATAAAATCACAACAGATTTAACAGGCATCTTTGAAAAGAAAGTCAAATTATAACTCAATTTTCTACTTTTCCAAATATGACTAAGGAAAAAAAAAGGTACAAGTGGTAATGTCTACATTTTTCTTAAAAACTGTTAACTGAGTGGATGTGGGGAAGAAAAAAAAAGCTATACAGTATTATTGCACTCCACGAATGTGCAGAATTCCAAAATGTGCCAGCACTGAAAAACTGTCTTGCATTGAGGTTTTCCAAGAGGTACAACGAGCCTGCCAAGAAAGCATCTGGTCTGTACTAACAGCTTGCTGTCTTCAGTACAGGCCTTCATAATGTCAGTCACGCTGCTCTTGCAAAAAATCCCTTAATGTCTGAAAGAGAAAAAAGAATATTTTATTTCAAAATTCACTCTTATTTTAATAAAGAAAACATCCATCTATTAAATATTAAGTTGGGAACTCAAGTGATAATATATGGGATACCTAGTATCTTGTTGATCTGTGATGAGAATGATACCTGTAAATAGTTACTGTATTTTTAAACTACTTACAAAAGAGTTTTCAGTGCTGATAGGTGGGGCTATGATCGATGATGTGGGATTGAATCCATATGCACATTGAGCTTCATTTCATTGTCAAGAATTTGAACGAGCTGTTGCATGGATGGGAGGTGACCAGATTCCAGCTTAGACCACACAGGCACATCTATAATAAAAATAAATAGCACCACTCCTTAAAATTAAAGATAAGTCTATAATACATGTTCATTCCACAAATATTTATTGTCTATACATACAGCTGGGAATACAGAGACTTACCTTTCTTGCCGTTATGGAGTTTATACTCCAGTAGGGGAAAGACAAAACGTACCAAAGAAATAGCTACAGATCACAATTGTGTACTAAGAATTAAAACTAGAAGATGCTGAGGGACATAGAAGAGGTTAGAAAGGAGCCTTTGCAGCACTTATTATTATTAAAATTGAGAGGTACCATTAAAATTGAAAAATATTATCATTAGAAGAGCTGAAATACAGGAGAAGAGGGGTAACAAGGAAGTCTGGAGAGGCGAGTGAAGATTAGATTAGGGTCAATGAACTATAAAGTGCCAGACAGTAAGCATTTTCAGCCTTAGGAAGACATACAGTCTATCGCAGCTACTCAACTCTAATTGTAGTCTGAAAGAAACCACAAGCAATATGTAATAAATAAAATTTTATTAAAAAAAAAAAAAGGCAGCTGGACATAGGGTCCACATGGCCATGGTTCAACAATCCAAAGGCTACATCAAGCAGGGACTTTTGGGTGTGTTAAATGTTCTGGTCTTTACCTTGAGGATGAAGTAAAACCACTTAATAAACTTGAGGCAGTGAAGCAACGAGATGAAAATTATGTATTTATTTAAAAAAAAAAAAAAAAGAAATGCACTCTACTGTTTGAGCTGGTTAAGAAGCCAGATAATAAATATTTTAGGCTTTGAGACTCAAGAAGCAAAAATCAAAGATATCACGCAGGTACTTACATGACCAGAGAAATAAATTTCCACAGATTTTTCATTGATGTAACTCAAACCTTTAGGTTTAAATGCTAAAATCTGAACTTCAAATAATTTCCATGTGCCATGAAATAGTCTTTTGATTTTTTGGTAACCATTAAAAAATTTATAACTACTGTTGCTCATAGGCCATTATCTGACCACCTCTAGTTTAGAGAATGTATTGGAGGGTAACAAAATCATTTGGACTTGGACTAGGGTAGTCATGTTAACAAAAAATAGAAGTAGAATTTTGAGAAATGTAGAAGGTAGAATTAAGAATCATACTTGGTAATCCATTAGATATGGAGAGTAAGGGAGAAACTGAGATTATCCTAGCTTTCTGACATGGGCAACTGGACAGAATGATAATGTGCCATTATAAATAAATGAGCAATGCCAGGGAAGGAGCAAATTGGAGTACATAAGAATTGTAAGAAGCGGAGATAATCAATTGCTTGGAAGTAGTTTAAGATTCCTGGGTATATTCCCTCTCCTTCTGCTCATACTCTCTCTCTCTCAAATAAATGAATAAAATCTTAAAATATTAAACCCTCTCACTCTAAAAAAGATACCTGGGGGTAGCACCTCAAAGAGAGATCTAGAGGTCTCTAGAGTTACACATTCAAGGGTCATCATATGGATATAATTCTCAAGCTAGGTGAGGTGAGGGCCATATAAAGTGCTAATTTTGCATATTATGAAAAATAGAAAAGCCCGATGGTTGTTATAAATCATTTAAAATGTATTAAAGAATGCAAACTATTCAGAACCCACCATTCAAAAAAAAAAAAAAAAAAGAACCCACCATTCAAAGTTATCTCAAATGCACCTGTTGACATACACTGGTTCTCAATCATGTTGCTCAAGAAGAAAACCATCATACATGCATAGACCTAAAAGAAAATGTAATTAAATACAGCAGGCAAAGTTATTTTAAAGGCAAACATTACAACTGAAGACAGACACAAAAGTAATATTTTAAATATAGAGTCTCATTTTTAGATGGTAATGGCTGTTTTTCAATCTACTTTAAGTTTCTATACAGGGGTAGGAGTGCCTGGGTGACTCAAGTTAAGTGTCTGACTTTCAGTTTTGGCTCAGGTCATGATCTTGGGGTTGTGGTATCAAGCCCCATGTCAGGCTCTGTGCTCAGTGCAGAATCTGTTTGAGATTCTTTCCCCTCCCTCTTCCTCCCCCTCTGCTCCTCTCTCTGCCTGCTCACTCTATCATCCTAAAATAAACAAAATCTTAAAAAAGTTTCTACATAGACTATTATTGCTATTCTGTATGTTCCAATAACATACATGGAACAAGGAAACTGCAACATTAATTCACAGCTTTATACACAATGAGGAATAGATATTTGTAACGTAGAGACAGAATCTCTAGATTTCGTAATAGCCTTAATAAGTTAAACAAAATATTACCAGCATAAGAAGGGTTTATTTCACCATTTATATAAGGTATGAATTCACAAGAGACTAGTGATGCAATAATCAGCAACTTCATGTATTCAATACAACCCACTCATGTTCCAAACAAATCATTTTAAGTAAAATAAAAAAGTCGATTAGATAGCACTAGTATATTAAATTACATTCGCTCCCCCTCTTTGGAGGGCAAATCCATATCCTTTCAAGAGAGACTAGAAGTTCCTTGGTGGACAGAAAGAACAAAATTTAACAAAATCACCTAAAAAACAGGATGAAGTGAGGGTGTCAATGTATAGCAAATGATTTCAAAAAAGTAAATAAAAATGCTCACAGCAAATGAGAAAGGGCTCTCCTCCCAGCTAGGTGGGCTTTGATTTCATAGAGGTTACTCTTGCATTTGGGAACAGTAAGATTATTTTCATGAAAACGATACACAAGGGTACACATAAAAGCTATAGCTCTTCTTCCACAGCAGATTAACAACATTATATGTCTTCAGAAGTAAAATGCACTGAAGTTGGAATCAACAGAATAAATGTAACTCAAAACATTAGAGTACTTAACTTGCAATTCTTAATCTTATGCAAATCAATCTTATTAATAATGGAGACACAGTTCAATAAGGGGTAGCACCTGAGGATGTTTATGTTAAGGAGCCTTGCCTATTACTGGAAATAAGTCGTTCCCTAAGAAAAAGAAGCATAGATATGTAGGAGTCCACTAAAGGTAGTTTCAGCCTAGACCTAAAAAACAAGCCCAGAGGACTCCAAAACAGAACACTTTTTAGAAGGAAACTTAAGCAATCTCCTCTAAGAGAGAAATAAAATTAGTCCCATTCCTCACAGCAGAAAGATAGACCTTCCAGAAAAGACGACTTCAAGTAAAACAAATGAAGGAAATCTAATATAGAATATTAGATATATATATATTTTCATATATATTTACATATATTTAAAACAGAAGAGTCAGAAGCCATTAAAACCAAATTTTAAGAACAAATACATGAAAAAAAAAGAACAAATCCATGGAAATGCCATTTTTAATGTGAACAAAACCACTAATACCCTTATTAGTATAAAAGGCCTACATTATGTGTATATGATGTTCTGTTGGATATGATTTGCCCTAATCTATATAATCAATATCAAGTATTAAAATTATTTTGTGCCCAGTTTCTTTTAAAGTCACACCTCCCTATCTTTCAAATAGTAAAAAGACCTAATCTTTCTTAATACATAATTATAAAAACTAAGGTCAAGGAAAAAAAAATACAAAAAAAAAAAAAAAACACTAAGGCCAAGAAAGGCTAAGTGCCTTATCCAAAGATTAAAAAGTGGTTAAAGCCAAAATAATACAAGTGAGCAGATGAATCAGCAACAGATACTTAAAAAAACCAAACAATCCATTAAAATATTTTCACTGACAACCTAAAAACCTACAATTATGAAAACTATTATGTTACGTACCTTATTTTCTTGGCCCCACTGCCAGATGCTAGGAGCTTGCATGCCAAAGAAAGCAAAAGGATCCTTGCCAACAATTATTAAGCCTATTAATACTAGTTTGAAGACTGACAGGAAAGATGCTATGTGTCTATTGAAAGAAAAAAAATTCATCAGAAGTCACAATATTTCTCAAATTCAAAACTTCATAATTCAAGTATAAGTGTACAGACATTTTCTAGACACCAAATCTAAAAGTTACTAATTACAAGTAGTAAAAAAGATAGTAACTAAAGTTTATTGTGGAGTTTTAAAACAAAAATGTTTAATATCTTTTAAATTAATAAAAATAACTTGTAAAACTATATAGCATTAACCTTTAAAAATACTATTATTTTAACAGTACAGAATTTTATACCATTGACTTTGTATAAAAATTAAGGTTGCCATCTCTGAAATAATCCTCCTCTTTTCCTTCTTACAGAAAAATTCTTCCTTATTTGGATCAAATCAACTTGCTACTTATAAGACAGTGTTCTCTTTTTTCCAACTAAGAAATTACAATAACCAAGAGTTAATTGAAACAATCCACAAAAGTTTACTCACAAAAGTGAAAAAAATTCACTTTAAAAATTCATTTTAAGTTACTGAAATTCACTTACCTATATATGGGTTGAGGGAGGTAATTTTCTCCTTCAATGCGGATGTCTGGGTACCGCTGGCTTATAACCCGCATGTACTCCTCAAACACCCGCCTATAACCTCAGGAAACACTGCAGAAAAATCAAAGTGCTTCTGTTAAGCAATTCAGAATATGCTTCTACTTATTTTGCATTTAGATAAAATCTAAAAATTGCCAAGATTAAAAAAGTGTTTCTCACAAACAGTGACAAAGTAATAATAACTGATGCTGGATAACAGCAACATGGAGGTTTCTTCACAAATTTTACATACTTAAATTACCTCCCCGCCATGTATATCCATCTATTAGGACATTAAACTTTGTAGATTTGGGTCATTGTTGGGCAGCAGCAAATACCTATTCATGTATGTCAGCATATTTTGAGCTCTCAAATCAACTTGCTTTTTGAGGGGGTATCGAGTATAAATACTGGAATGAAAACAGCTCTTCTGAAATAGGGACTTTCAAAACTAGAGCAAAGAAAGCTTATAAAATACCAAAGCATGAGACCTGAAATTCTGGTTCTTATTCCAACTCTGCCCCAAATTAGGCAAACACATGCCTGCTCAATCACAATAAAAGGAACTTAAAGAACTCTTAAATCCTTTCTGACTCTAAAATTTGCTTCTACTTTGCAAAGAAAAACAAGGATTGGGAAGATAATTTCACCAGCATGACAGCAATCCATAACATTATTCCAGAAATTAAGTCAATAGTATCGAATATCTCCCATTAAAATATCTAAACAACTACACTGTAGGAGTATGTTTCCCCAGCAAAAAAAAAAAAAGAAAAGAAAAAAAAGAAAAAAGGAGGTTTTAAAAGGCCACCAGAGTGCAGATACAGGGGGAGGATACACTGAAAACTTTTAAGATACTGGATGAAAAAAATTGACACAAATAACTGAAAAGGTATCTTGTGTTCATGGATCAGAATTTATATTGTTAAGATGTCCACACTACCAAAAGCAATTTACAAATTCAGTGCAATCCCTATCAAAATTCCAAAGATATTTTTCATAGAAACAGAACAAACAATCCTAAAATTTGTATGGAACTACAAAAAAACCACAAGAACCAAAGCAACCTTGAGAAGAAAGAACAAAGCTGGAGGCACCACGCTTCCTTATTTCAAACTCTATTACAAAGCTATAGTAATCAATATCGTAGGGCAGTAGCACAAAAACAGTCCCATAGATCAATGCGACAGAATCAAGAGCCCAGAGATAAACCTACACAAATATGGTCAATTAATTCACAACAAAGGAGCCAAGGTTGAAAAAAGAATGGACTCTTCAACAAATGGTGCTGGGAAAACTGTCAGCAACTTGAAAAGAATGAAAATGAACCAACTATCTCCCATTATACACAAAAATCAACACAAAATGGATGAAAGACTTGAACATAAGACCTGAAACCATAAACCTCCTAGAAGAAAACACAGTGGGGGTATGCACCTTGACACTGGTCTTGGCAATGATTTTGTGGATTTGACCCTAAAAGCAAGCAAAGGATTTGTCAAAAGCAAAATAAACAAGTGGAACTACATCAAATTAAAAAGCTTCTACACATAAAGGAAACCATCAACAAAAAGAACAGGCAACCTACAGAACGAGAGAAAATATTTGCAAATTAGCGATCTGATTAAGGGGGTTAAAACCAAAATGAATTAAGGAACTCTTACAACTCAATAGCCAAAAGTCAATAATCTGATTAAAAATGGGCAAACGGACCTGAATTGACACTTTTCCAAAGATGACACAAAAATGGCCAACAGATACACGAAAAGGTGCTCCACATACTAATCAACAGGGAAATGCAAATCAAAATCACAGAAAGATATATATCCCTATACCTGTCAGGATGCCTATCATCAAAAGACAGATAAGTGTTGGCAAGGATGCAGAGAAAAAGGGAATCCTCGTGCATTGTCAGTAGGACTGTGAATTTTTTTAAATTTACAGTTTTCCCCATGGAAACATTGTGAAAGTTCCTCAGAAAATTAAACATAGAACTACCATATAATCTAGCAATCCCACTTCTAGGTATATACCTAAAGGAAATGAAATCACTATCTTTAAAAGGTATCTGCACCCCCCATATTCATTTTAGCATTACTTAAAATAGCCAAGACATGGAAACAACTTAAATGTCTGACAGATGAATAAAGAAAATGTGGCATAAATACACAAGGGGATGTTATTCAGAAAAAAATAATCTACCATTTGCAACAATATGATGAAACTTGAAAGCATTATGCTAAGTGAAATCAGTCAGATAGAGAAACACAAATTGTATAATCTCATTTTACATAGAATCTAAAAAAGCCAAGCTCAGAGACATGGAGAGTAGACTGGTGATTGCAAGGGGCTGTGGAACAGGCAAAATGTGGAGATGCTGGTCAAAGGATACAAACCTCCAGTTGTAAAACAAATTAAATTCTAGGGCTCTAATTTTTTTTTTTTTTTTTAGGATTTTATTTATTTATCCATGAGAGATACAGAGAGAAGGCAGAGACATAGGCAGAGGGAGAAGCAGGCTCCTCGCAGGGAGCCCGATGTGGGACTCAAATCCCAGGACCTCAGGATCATGCCCTGAGTCAAAGGCAGAGGCTCAACCCCTGAGCCACCCAGACGTCCCTCTAGGGCTCTAATTTACAGCCAATAGCTATAGTTAACAATACTATATTATATACTTGAAAGTTGTTAAGAGAATAAATATTAAATGTTCTCAATAAAAAGTAATTGTATGAGGTGATGGATGTGTTAACTAACCTTACTGTGGTAATCATTTCACAATACATATCATCACCTTAAATATACATAATTTCTATCTGTCAATCAGTAACTGAGGAAAAAAAAGGAGGTGGTACCACAAAATCAACAGAAGAGCTTACAAAGGTAAGGTTGTTAAGCACATAACTACATTAAGTGAAGGGACACATAAACCAATGAAAGTACAGAGGAAGCAGAATCAGTAATTAACAGTAATGTAAAACCTAAGGTGCCAACTTTGTGCATCACACGGTCAAGGAAAAACATACCATCAGGTTTATATCTGACAGGATACAACAGTCCAAATATAAGTAGATCTCAATTTAAGAAAACTCACTTTTCAGGAAAATAAAGTCACAAATCTTCTTTACAATTAATATTTCCTTTACATTTAGAATAAAAATTTCACAAGAGATTAAGTCCCTAAAAAGTATGAAATTTTTGCAAAGGGTCTACAGCTAAACACATAAAAGAACTTAGGAATCTCCACATACTTTATGTTTACTAAACATTCACCTTATGTAATATTTTATTATTGTTGTTATTAGAGTCACCAAATTGTAGTATTTTGTCACAATTGCTTTCTCTATAAAAAAATTTTAATGCTGCTTTTGTTTTGAGGATATTACAAAAATAACCTAGCTCACCTATATGCCTAACCACCTTGAAACCAAGAAATGGCACCTGATTTCAGTGCCTTCAAATTTGCATTAACTCCGTGTTTACAACGGAGTTAATTATCTAAAATGATATCCTCTAACTTTTACTCAAACACTGTGAGGATCAGAGACAAAGTTAAGAAAGCTGAAAATTTACTATTAATTCACTCATTCAAATACTCATTGAATGCCTATTACATGTCAAGCAGTATAATTAGACGCTGGGTTTGTAATGATGAGTGACACAGGTATGGTCCCTGTTCTTAGGGCTGAGAGACAAGAACACAGACCCTGTGATTTGGGATTCTAGCTCTTTCCACCAGACTCCAGCGGAAGAGCTGGATGTTGCAAGAGCTATTCTTCCCTTTGTCCAGGAAATAGGTTCCCTTTGGCCCAAATGCCACAAACAAGTTTCCATACAGTTGACCTCTTGATGGCAGAGATCTCAAAGGTTCTTCTGTGATAAAGACCTAGAGATTCTTCCTCCGGGAGAGCTAAAAACCTGTGGGCCCCAAGAAGTCCCTCATGTTTGCCCTGGGAGTTCCAGTCTCTTGCCAAGGGAAGTCCAAGAAGCCTAGCTAGAGGTGTATGTATCTACGTGCAGACAACACTTCTGGCCAGACTCCTCCTAGTCACCTACTCTTCTGGCTGCTGTGCCCGGAAGCCTAGCTCTACCCTCCATTCTTCCAGTCCCAAGTCTTCAGTGTGGGATCAGACCTTCAGATCAAATTCCAAAAGGAATCAGCCCATAATCTTGAAATTCAAAACGGACTTTAAAATTGTACCTTTTTTCAAATTTCTGGTTATAAAGAATGTGTAAGTCTGGAAGATGTAATGTACAGCACAGTGACTATAGTTAATAATAGTATACAGCATATTTGAAAGTACCCAGCAGAGTGGATTTTAAAGGTTCTCATCAGGGGACGCCTGGGTGGCTCGGTGGTTGAGCGTCTGCCTTTGGCTCAGGGTCATGATCCTCGAATTCTGGAATCGAGTCCCACATGGGGCTCCCAGCAAGAAGCCTGCTTCTCCCTCTGCGTCTCTCTCTGCCTCTCATGAATAAATAAATAAAATCTTTTTTTTTTAATTTTTTTTTATTTTTTTTTATTTTTACGATAGTCATACAGAGAGAGAGAGACAGAGACACAGGCAGAGGGGGAAGCAGGCTCCATGCACAGGGAGCCTGAAGTGGGATTCGATCCCGGGTCTCCAGGATCGCGCCCTGGGCCAAAGGCAGGCGCCAAACCGCTGCGCCACCCAGGGATCCCATAAATAAAATCTTAAAAAAAAAAAAAAAAAGTTCTCATCACAAGAAAAAAAATTTTTAACTGTATGGTGATTGCTGTTAACCGGACTTATGGTAGTAATCATTTTGCAATACACAAATATCGAATCTTTATGCTGCACAACTGAAACCAATGTGTCAATTATACCTCAATAAAAAACAAAACCAAAAAACCAATACCTATTTCTGAAAAATGAAGCAGTTTACAAAACTGACACAACATTTTTAGACAAGTTTACTTGTATAAGTAAACTTTCCTTCCTATCATTGCTTCCAGAATTGTGAGGAAAACCTAAGGAACTTTTCCCCCTATATAACTGTTTTCCCAAAATCAATTTTCCTGTTTTAAAACAGCAATCTCTACTGCTGACAGATGTTTTCCAAAACAAAATATACCTACTGCTTATTGAGGTGGACAAAATGTTAAATTAAAGGCATACATGGTGAGGAGCCAGTAATCATTCCACTTCTACTACCACACCCAGCCCTTTCAACTTAAACTCATTCTTTCTGGGTCCGTGAGTAAAACTATGACGTCCAATATACCTCCAAGAACTAAATATGGGAACATGCTAAAAACATGCTGCAGTAGCTGCCTCTTCCTCCTGTCGTAGGTAGAACTAGAGGTCCTTAAGAAGTAGATTTAAACTTTGCAATCTTAATGTTGTCCTGATTAGGGTTAGAAATAGAGAAATATCTTACTCTATGGAGTCAACTTTTGCAACTGCTCAATTTAAAATATTTTTCACTGTACTTTTCTAAAAGAAAAAACTTACATACAAATTAGATGATCTATGTGAAAGGAAATTTAATAAACAAAATGCCTTGCCTGTGCTATTTCAAATAGTCTGTACTTTTTAAAGTCCATCATATTTTCAGTGCCGATTCATGATGCCAACTACTCCACTTTTCCCCTTTCTATATTATGTCTGCTCCTAATTGTAGTCAAATGCTTATTTATATCAAACTTGAGCCCATCACAAACCCGTCTCTCACATCTTACAAAAAAAAAAAACAAAAACAAAATTTCAGATACTCCTGAAATAACTTACGATTTATTCCTATTTTTAGCACCTCTTGAATTCACCTTCTCCTTTATTTACAATAACCTCCTCTCTCCAACTGTCCTCACCCATATACACAGGATTGGATCCTCTTTACATAATGAAACCAACTCCTTGCCATTGCTGACATTCCAGAATAATGCAAACCTGTCATAGGAAGGCTCCAGTTCCCTCTCTAAAAGTGAAGAAATGGGATTTTAAAAAGTGACTATCTCCACAAACGTGAACACTTAACATGTTTAATCTTTCAAAAAGACTGAGAAGTGAATCTTCATAGAAACAAAAATAAAGTACCTTTTACCATGAAAAAAGTACAGATGTAAACCAGGGAAGAGTGAATGGTACCTCCTCTGACTTTCTGGCTTTCTATTTTAGTTCCTCTCTCTGAAGCCCAGCTACATCTCTCTCTGCCTTTGGGTTCTAAGACAATTCTTATAATAATTTAAAAATTTATTTCCAAATGTATTGTTCAAACCAGTTCAAAAAGGTTTCTGCTACTGCACCTCAAGAATCTCAACTAATACTTATCCCACACTGTACCAAGAAAAATAGGAAGACATTTTGTAAATACTGTGCTAATTATCTACAGCACTACTTGGTCCAACAGCTCACTGATCACTGAAAGCTGTGTTTTTAGATATAATCTTTACTTCTCCTTGTTCTGTTTAATAGATGAAATACTATAATAATAAATATGTCTGATATATCACCTACTCTAAGTGCCTTAAGGAATGAAATCTGCAAGGTGTTCTATAAACCACACAAGAAACAAGGTATTCAGGGAGTGAAAAATAGACTAAACTGATGTCTTTAAAAATTGCAAACAGGAGTGCTTATACACTTTGAAAACCAAAATGTGGCCCAGAACTTGCTCAGTTTTTTAGGAAGCTGCAAAAGCAACACTAAAGAGGTATCAGTTTATCAGATAAAGGAACAGTATTATATGAAATCAGATTATTTCCCTTCCAGCTAACTCTTGAAACACCACAGTGGCCACCACAGTACAAACATATACACAAAATATGCATAAAGTGGCTTCTAAGATTCTTAGCTTCTTTAATGAGTTTATTCCAAAGATGTAACACAGCTAAAATATGATTAATAATCTGTTTTTATTCCCTTCATTCTTTTGTCTTATTCTTGAGGTCACTAGCTTCTAATTTCTCCATACCTTTGGCATAACATTTCACGAACTCTTTTGCTGAAGACTATTCCACAAGAATTTATAAAGTGCTTAGTTCCTCAGCTTTTCCTGGGGAGGAATTTTACCTGTTTATTCTGGAAAACAGAATATTAACAGATTTATAAGGTATGCAGTCACTCAATAAAGATGACTTGATTAAAGCATTCAATAAATGGTGACAAGTCATTCTGTAGAATTCCTTTGTTTCATCCTAAAATACTTCACATACGATGCCAAGCTTTTATTCTTTTCAATAGATTTTTTTTCAATAGATTTTTTTTAATTTATTTTTTTGTAAGTCTTTTTATTTATTTATGATAGTCACAGAGAGAGAGAGAGGCAGAGACATAGGCAGAGGGAGAAGCAGGCTCCATGCACCGGGAGCCCGATGTGGGATTCGACCCCGGGTCTCCAGGATCACGCCCTGGGCCAAAGGCAGACGCCAAACCGCTGCGCCACCCAGGGATCCCTTCAATAGATTTTTTAATTAGAGGTATGATTCATGGGCCACATAACTCACCCTCAGTGGATTTTTATAAGTTATTAAAGAGACAGATAAAAAAATACATTGTGCTCTATGATGATTTAATGGCTAAACTAAAGAAGTCTCTGGGCTGCTTTACTGCTTTCCTATTTGACCTGTATATTTACCTGCCTATTGGTTGTAGACTCATTCCACATGACATTAGAATAAACGCAGGAATCTTAGAAAGAAAACCACCAACAGGATAATAGAGTAAGAAGAAGTAAGGGCATGTCAGATACCACAGCAGCAGAAAGAGAACTGGCAGTAGCACAATGAATTCTGGGAAAGGCATGGAGGCTAGGCCAAGAGTGTGACTGGTAAGAGTTATGTTCAAACCTAAAGTTCTACATGTATTACATTCTATGCCTAATAGCTACCAAACTGGAACAGAGGCCAACCAGGTAAAAACCTACCAGAAATGAACAGTATTAGGTGATATCTATCTATACTCCAGTTAGGAATATACAGAGCGGGCAGGGACGGCAGTTACGTTATTTCAGAGACAACCACGGTGGACTACAACAGGTTGTACTCACTTTTTCCATAAATACGGATTGATGACATTCAAAAGAGAGAGAACCTAGATCAAGAAAAAGCAAAACAGACAAAAATCGATGTCTTTTGGTGGTAGCAATGTTCTAATGAAGAGAGTAAACTGGTAATAGTCTACTGAAGAGGATACAGTTCATCAACTCATATCTGAAGCTGTTTCTCTAGTTTTGAGAAACAGGGAGGATAAACAACAACAACAAAACACAAAACGTCTGAGGTATTAATAAAAAAAAAAGTCATACAACAAAAGAGCAGAAATAGCAAATAGAAAAGATTCAAAATAGAGTCTACATCCAAAGATATTCTACAAGCAGAAGAATTGTAAGAGGTAAGGAGGTACTACAAGAAATCTCAAAACCAAAACGCGGAATCAAAACGTATTTTGAGGCAAAAAATAAATAAATTTTTTGAGGTCTTAAAAAAAATTGATGGGTAAAAAAAAACAAACTGCAGAAGATCCGAATACTATCATTAATAGGCAGATTTCACAGATCACGTTTTATTGTCAACAGGAGAAACCCCTCTGAGAACCCAAAGAACACTTCCAAAAATTGACCGTCATAAAAAAAAAAGCCCAGTAAGTAGGAATGGCAGATGTCATATTCTGATTACAGCGCAATAAAATAGAAATTTTAAAAAACTCAACCTATTTCTCTAAGATCTTCTAGTAGGAGTATTAACTCATTTAACAATGTCAAAATTGTAAGCGTGACACCCTTTGACATAATCGTAATACTTTACTTCTGTGGATTTAGTTTATGGAAATTGTTGGACAAGTATACAATATATATGAGGATATTCACCTTGGCAGAGTTAATCTTGTGAAAAATTAGGATCAACCAAACTGTTAACCAATAGGCACTAGTTACTTAAATTAAAGAGCACTCATCTTATGTAATACTATGCCTACTGCTGCATATGTGTACTTACTGACACTGAATGGTAAGTGATAGAAGGCAAATTTCAAAAAAAAAAAAGCATACAACTATGAACTCATTTCTGTAAAATTATATAACACTTGTGTAGAGTTGTCTTGAAGGAGGTTCTTCAAAATGGGATACAGGGATTTTTTTTAACTTCCTTTGCATACTTCTGAGGGAAGGGTAAAATACGTGGCCCCAAAATATGCCACTTTGGGATATGGCTTATTTTGAGCTGAAGGCAATCCAGACCAACTGGACTTAACAAAACTCAACAAAACAAAACAAAACAAAACAACCTACTGATCCCTTAACTACTTAAAAGAATTTGGATAAGCCCAAACAGAAAGCTATTATCAGAGGTAACTTTTTACCTGAAAGATTTCTTTGGCAAGGCAAACATCTATTTAGCAAACATCTGCTCTTCTTACTGTCCTGTGAATTACCCTCCTCCCCTTTGAAGCCCCAGGCCCCTATTTTATTCCTTAGCTCAGGATATAAGCCTCAATTGCCCAACTTGTTCTCGCCTCTCATATTTTTTAGAGAGCTCTCATAAGTATGTAATTAAATGTTTTTTTCCTGTTCATCGGTCTTACGTCATTTTGATTAATAGACCAGCCAAGAAAACATATAAGGGTAGAAGAAAAATGTTTCCTCCCTTACACTTATTATTTTTACAAGAAACCTGTACTATTTTTATAACCCGAAAGCTAATTTCATTTTTGTAAAAGATGAAAGCCTCAGAGTAAAGTTTTCAAAGGTCCACTTACCAAATTCTCATCACAGCATTAAAGACAATAAAAATAATACATTAATAAAACTTGTTAAATGATAGCATTTACACTGTGCTAGCAGTTTTTAATTGATTATCTTCCTCCAGCTTTATTTCCTGTCCCCTCCCCCTTCTCTGTGCTGAGTCAGGCTTCATTTACATATGATCCTCCCTTATGTATAAAGGCTATTTTTCTACATCTCCTGGTGGTTTCCTCAAACCCTTAAAAATTTCATTTCCTCCTCTCAAAGCCTTCCCACTCTCCCTGAATAGACAATCTTTCTTTTCACTATGTTTTTAAAGCTCTCCATTATGACCTCTTTTAGAACACTCTGAACAGAATGCTTTACTGTAATATTGTTTAACATGTCTGTCTCTCCCACCAGACAACAGGTTTTCAAACATGCCTGCAAAAAACTAATTCTTATCTTCCTAAATATTGGACAAAAGGGGAAAGTAAGTGGCATGGGGAAAAAGGCATAAAAAACAAGGACCTGATCATCAGTAGTTCTTGTTAAAACCCATACAGTAAGATTTCTTCCTCACCAATCCTAGGCTGCACCCCCAATCAAGGTAAGATATATGAAAACATGATTTGATTTCCCTTTTTGGAAAGTAGAAAAGGTGACAGAAAAGTATATATGTATGCTTTTGGCTTTTTGCCTTAAAGCTTCCTAAGAGTATACAATAGAAAAACAGAATATTAGAGGTAATTGGAATGCAACCAACATCATATATTGGTTGAACAAGTTGAGAGCTAAAGAGATTCAATAATTTCCGGAAAGTCACTCAGAAGATTAAGAGGCAGATCAAACAAGAATCTGGACTTCGAAACTGTTAGTTCAGTAAATGCAGGTTTCCAGTAACTAGACTATTCAAAATTTATGAGGTTATCTTGGTATTTCCAAATGATACATTCAATTTGATTTCCACCACTTACCTTAATGGCAAATGGTAAGGAAAGAATGTTTTCATTTTTCTGCTAGAGGAGATAAAACCTTTAAAACCATGCATATTTTTTACCCACCTCTAAAAGCTTTGGACTAAAGTACTTTGTTCATTAAGTCGAAACAACTATTATGTGTACATTATTCAGTTAGATACTGTAGTTTGTTTAAATAATAAAAAAACAAAATAAAATGGTGACTAAGCTCTACATAATTACAGGAAACTTTAAAAATCTAACATAATAGGAGGTATAGCAGCCAGCACTTTATTTGTTCTCTAGTAACACTCCATCAGTACTCTACTATCTGGATCAACTTACTACTCCTTTGTTTCACTGCTTCAATGTGTCAGTTTAAATGGCAGTATTGGGATGCCTGGGCGGCTCACCAGTTGAGCACCTGCCTTTGGCTCAGGGCGTGATCCCAGATTCCTGGGTTCGTGTCCCACATCGGGCTCCCTGTATGGAGCCTGCCTCTCTCTGTGTCTCCCATGAATAAATACATAAAATCTTTAAAATAGATTAAATAAATAAATAAATAAATAAATAGATAGATAGATAGATAGATAGATAAATAAATAAATAAATGGCAGTATTTTTTTCCCCCCTGAGTGATATATAAAATAATGATGTATCTTTTTATCCATATCTTAGGTTTGGTGAAATACAGTAACTGGTATTTAAGATTTTAGTTTTAGTTACTATGGCTATTTTGGGGAGATGAAAATCTCTTTGTAGGATATTCCCCTTTTATCATCTAAAAATTCAAGATTCCTCCCTTCCCTATCACCAAAAAGAAAAAAAAAAAATCCACAAAATTTGTCTCCCTTATCATTCTACTGAATGGAACAGCACCACTCCAGAACTCAGGAGCCTGGTTTGACACTTCTAACTCCATGCCTCCTCTCCTCCCCCCCAAATATATAACCCGTCACCAAATACACAAAATCTATCTCCTAAAGATCTGTCCCTTTACATTTTACTCCCAATAGTCTCCCTAAATGGTTTCCCCAAATCTCTTCTTTGTCCCCTCTAATGTCTTTTCCACAGTGAGGCTAACTGATCTTTCCATATGGCCTGCCAGACCTTCCAGGGTCTGTGCCACCTTCTCTTTGGTCTTTGAGGTCAGTAGCCTTGGCCTCTCCAAGCAGTTATGTTCTCTTTACTACGAGGCCACTGAACGTGTCATTCCCATAGCTTGAAAGCTCTCTAGCAATAAATCTTATCCTTCAGATCTCAGTTCAAAGTTGATTTCCTCATAGAAATCCTCCCTAATCCCCTGACTATACAGGACTTAACACAATTGTAATTTTATATGTGTTGTCTATGAATTAATGACTGCCTTCCACTTGTGCCTATGATGTCTGAGAAAACTGAATTCAATTCCCAGAACCAAGCAAAGTGCCTGCACTGAGTAGGTATTCAAATATGTGTTGCATATGCAAATATGTCTACAGTAACGTTATCTTTACAACTCACAATTTCTCAGATTTTCTCCAATTCAGCCTTTTACTAATCTCAGTATCACCATCCAAATCAGCCATAGGCCTTTATTTTCTTGCCTCCATACCTTGAAAGCGAAGGCTGAGTTTGTACAAATTTAAATAAAAATTTGTTCTTGGAGTAGGTGTTTCATTTGCCTCTTAAAAATACTTTTAGAAGTTGGTTGTCCTAAAATATCAGCAATGGATTCTTAACAAAAATTGGAAAATTCTGCTGTATTCTGCTTATGTTTTGAAATTTTTATTTAATCTACTTAGTGTATCATTTGTTAAATATCCAGTAAGTATTAACTGTAAAGAGCTGCAGCCAGTAAGCTCTTTAAACTACAATTGATTAAATGCTGTAGGCTTGACTACATGCTAAATCTCCTATGTGGGGAAAATAAAAAACACATACAAACATCATACCAAATAGTACCTGTCAGAATACATTTACACGTAAGACGCATTTATTCATAAAAACCACAAAAAGGGAGAATGCTACAAGGTAACTTTATTTTAAACTGACTAGAGAACTTCCTTTATGTTCAATGTTTAAACATCCAAATAAGCAGGATTAAGCTTTTCCCCCAAACATGAAATCAACGTCATCAAATTCACCTAATTTCATTGCTAGATTGAAAAAGATATTTTATTTAAAAATTTAATTCATCAGAGAGTGCGCATGAGCATGAGTGGGCTGTGCGGCAGACGGAGAGGGAAAATCTCAAGACAACTCTCCACTGTGTGTGGAGCCTGACATGGGGCTGGATCCCAGGACCCTAAAATCACCTCCTGATTGGAAATCAAGAGCCAGATGCTCAACAAACTGAGTCGTCCAAGCACCCCAGAAAAGACAATAAAAAAAAAAAAATCCTTTGCTTCAAAAAACACCATAAACAAAGTAAAGGTAAACCACAACTTGGAAAGGATATCCATTAATTGACATAAACCAAGAGTTAGGAACATAAAGTAATACCGTGCAATTCTGGAAGCTCCATGGGGGACCATATCTACACTGTTCACCATGGTATCTTCAGCCCCTGGCACAAGTAGGTACTGAATGAATATTTATTGAAAAAAATACATCAGTATAGAATAGGAAAGTTCATTCTAAGCTATTTTGCACACTCTAATTCCATTTGTGTTGTGCTGCTGCCGTTGTATTAGTAGCAAATATAAAAGTAGTACAATTAATGGATAATATTTTGAGCTACAGTTAAAAAGAGCGCTCATAAAATAATAAAGGACAAAAGTGATTGAAAAGGTAAAAATAATTCTCTCCTTGCTTACAATGGTAATTAATGAAAAACTGCTTTGTATAGCACTTAGATTTCAAACAGAATTAAAAGAATTTGCACGTATTTATCCTCAATTGTTTTAGCTTCCTTTTCTTTCCCAAACTGGCAAATGAACGTCCGAGAGATTCTACCAAAGCCAGAAACCCAATATTCAATTTACTATATTCAGATTAATCTCTGGGGGAAAAAGTAACAAACAAGCTAAATTTACCTATATATGGAGCGCACACTAATGAAACTATCTCCCATCTATGATTACAACAAAACAAAACAAAACTGAAGCACTTTTGTATGTAATATGCTCTGGGTTACTGCAAAAGAAAACTCTCATTAGACTTCTGGGACAAGTTTGTACTTAAAGGGGAAAAAAAGAAAAGAAAAACTATGTATCGGGAATCCCTGGGTGGCTCAGCGGTTTAGCGCTGCCTTTGTCCCAGGGTGTGATTCTGGAGTCCCAGGATCAAGTCCCACGTCAGGCACCCTGCATGGAGCCTGCTTCCCTCTCTGCCTCTCTCTGTGTGTCTTTCATGAAATAAATATATAAAATCTTAAAAAAAAAAAAAAAAAAGAATAACTATGTATCACAAATTCAACTGAAGTACTTAAGACTTTTTAAAAAGTTTAATTGAAGAACTGAATGCCCTTCCCTATATGTTTACACATCTGGAAAACTTAGTTATGCATATCCTCAGTGGAAGGTACATTTGTTAAATTATTATGACAAGAATTCAGTTCCTATACCACTGAAATACGAGCAATTGTAAAAGAGTATTTTGGAAAAGCCCAAGTGAAACCAAGAGGTGCAAAAGTAGGAAACAGAAAAATTACATAACTTGGAAAATGCAGTCTTCTTTTAACTACTTATATCCAAAGTATCATAATCCTTAACAATAATTATAGGTCGAAAAAATGTCTGTGCTGCTTCCGGGTGGCTCAGCGGTTAGGGCCTGCCTTAGGCTCAGGGTGTGATCCTGGGATCCAGGATCCCTCTGCCTGTGTCTCTGCCTCTCTCTCTGTGTGTGTGTGTCTCTCATGAATAAATAAATAAAATCTTAAAAAATGACTGCCACTTTCTAATTAAAAAAAAATTACGGAAAAAATCAGAATGGTCAAGTCATAATCCCCATTTACAGTATTAATATCCTGGCCACACAGTAGACAGTACAGGGAGTCGTTTTTATTTTAATCAGGAAGAAACTGCAAAGTCTTTATAGTTTTCACTGCAAAAATAAAGCCCACTTTCTGACTCTAAGGGTTGTTTCGGTTGATTTTTAAAATCTAAAATATTTGCTTACTCTTTAAAACATAAGCAAAAAAAAAAAAAAGTCGGGTTAAGTAGAAAATCTAACCTTTAGCACACTACTCCACCCAAAGTATCAGGGCTCTGAAAACACACTAACCTGACCATCCTATCCTGTTTAAAAAAAAAAAAAAAAAAAAAAAAAGTCGCCTTTTGCGATATCAAGATGCTAATTTTTTTTAAGATTTTATTTCTTTATTCATGAAGAAACACACACACACACAGAGAGAGAGAGAGAGAGAGAGAGGGAGGCAGAGACACAGGCAGAGGGAGAAGCAGGCTCCGTGCAGGGAGCCCGACGCGGGACTCGATCTCAGGACCCCAGGGTCACGCCCCGGGCCGAAGGCGACGCTAAACCCGCCGAGCCAACCAGGGGATCCCAGAATGCTAATTTCCACAATTTTGGTTTTGCCTCTCAAATCCTAACCAACCCCCACCCCACCCCACCCGCAGCCCCACCTACCTCATTACAGGCACTACTGCACAGGTTCTAACAGTTAACCAGGTTAACAACAAAAATCGCTTCTAGGGCAACGTCGAAACACTGCTGGGTGTCTTCTGGTTTCAGGTGGGGCGTGTGTGTGTGTGTTTTGTTGTTTTGTTTTGTTTTTCTGTTTCTCTGAACGCACAAGAGATTTGCAAGACGGGAAGACCGTCAGCCGCGCCAGGACAGGCGACCCCCGGGAGGGGTGGAGGTGGGGGGGGGGGAGGCCTGGGAGTGCGCTGTCGCCGGGAGACCCGACGGGCTCCTTTTCTCTTCTTTTCCTTCCCCCCCCCCCCCCCGGGCTCCGTTTCAAAGACATTCTGGAAACTGCACGCGGAGGAGCAGCCCTGGAGCTGTCAGAACCCCCCTCCACCACCTCCCTCAACAGTCACCCCGGGAGGCTCGGAGAGAGGGCGCCTGTCACTCGCGGGTCTCCTCCAACGACCTGAAGTAACCTGCGCTGGGGGGGGGGGCGGGGGGCAGCGAGGGCGGGCGCAGGCCCCGGAGGCCCACGCTCCTGCTCCTCCGCGGGCGGCCGGCGGGGCCGTGGCCTGACGTACTGACAAGTGTCCCCACGTCTTCGCCTTTCACTACTTAACCTTCCCGTGCCCTCCTTCCGCACTCCCACCATTCTAGGAAGGAAAAAAAAAAAAAAAAAAAAAACTGAGCGAAGCGAACGGTTACGCCCTGAGGAAGGAAGGGCGGGCGCGGACCCCGCGGAAGGCCTGGGCGCCGCCGTTCCGGGCCCGGGGAGGCCCAGCCCGCTAGGCCGCGGAGCCGGGGCCTCGCGTAGCTGACGGCGGCCGAGGCGGCGCGGCGCGGCGCTGCGGGGCCCGGCACGCACACTCACCAAATCTGGAACTTGAGCAGCGGCCCCGTGGCGTACTGCATCTTTAGTCTCTTGCCAGGCACGCCGCCCAGGTTGGCCGAGGCATCGCTCCGGACCACCGCCGACGCCGCCACCAGGAGAACGAGCAGAAACCTCATCGTCACCGAGCCAGCCGCGTCGGCCGCCCTCAGGACCGAGACTCGCCGCAGCCAGCGCGAGGCCGAGCCGGAGCCGCGAGCCGCCCCCCCCCCCCCAGCGCGCAGGCGCGACCCGCCCAGGTCGGGGAGGGGAGCGCGGGATGCGCCTGCGCAGGCCGGCGCTCGCTGGCTCACTTGCTCACTGGCTCGCTCGCGGCCCCGACCCACCATCTTGGATGGGCGCGGAGCCCGGGCTGGCGCGAGGGGCGGGGAGGCAGCCCCTGCAGTCTCCCTCCGTGCGGGCGGTGCTGAGCCGGCGACACTGAGGAGCACCCGTTCCGCAGCCTTGACCCGGGGCGGGGGGGGGGGGGGGGGGCGGGGGAGGGGGGAGGGCAGCCTGCGCTCTTGGGGCGCCACGCTGTGGCTTTCTTTTGGATCTCGCAGTACTGCTGTCTCCCAGAAGAAGGAACTTAAAGAAAAGAAGACTTTAGGAGAATTTCGATCACGTAGAGGAGTGGAAAAATTACCTTACTTGGATCCCTGGGGGGGGGGCTCAGCGGTTCAGCGCCGCCTCCGGCCCAGGGCGTGACCCCGGGGTCGCGGGATCGAGGCCCACGTCCGCTCCCTGCATGGAGCCTGCTTCTCCCTCTGCCTGGGTCTCTCTCTCTTTCTCTCTCTCTCTGTGTGTCTCTCATGAATGAATAAATAAAATCTTAAAAAAATAAAATCTTAAAAAAAAAAGACTTAAAAAAATTAACCTTACTCGTTGACTTTACACAGTTGTGCAGGTCTCACCTGTTCCCCCCCCCCCCCGCCCCGGGGATGCCAGTGTCAGACATCCTGTTATTTCACTTGTAGGTATTTAAACGTGTATCTCTAAAAATAATAAATTAAAAAAATAATAACTACTCTTTGGGGGGGGATCTGCCTTCAAGACCGTTATCCTACCTTTAAAAAAGAAACAGGGATTCTTTCATACCAAGTACCCAAGTGTTCAGATTTCTTGTCTTCATATTTCTCTTAAAATCAGAACCGAAATAAAATCCATGGCCGTTGGTTGGTCTGTCTTTTATTTTGTGTCTGAGGATTTAAGACCAAGAATGTGGGGCAGCCTGGGGGGCTCAGTGGTTGCATGTCTGTCTGCGGCCCAGGGCGTGACCCTGGGGTCCCGGGATCAAGTGCCACGTTGGGCTCGGCATGGAGCCTGCTTCTCCCTCTGCCTGTGTCTCTGCCTCTCTCTCTCTCTAGGTCTCTCATGAATAAATATATTTTTTTAAATAAATAAAACCAAGCATATAGCAGGAATTGAGAAGTATCGTTTATCATTTATTGTCGCAAAAAGGAAGACACACCCCTGGGAACCAAGGGGAGTCTGAAAAAAGACGGTGTTAAACCCTTATGGTATATAGGCTTCCATTGAATGATTTGGGGAAGACTGTTGGAGATAGCAGTAGAAACTTCGATCATACTTTTCAAAGTCTCGGCGTCAATAAATATAGGTCATTCTGGATCATTTATCCCAGGTACCGCAATTATGCAATACATCAAATATGAGTTTGAGAGGGGAATAGGAAATTCTGAATGAATGTGTGCCTATAGTTTCTTATATCCAATAGCTCAAATGTAGCACATGATCATAAATTTTTTCTGGGCAGCCCCGGTGGCCCAGCGGTTTAGCGCCACCTGCAGCCCAGGGTGTGACCCTGGAGACCCGGGATCCAGTCCCACATCGGGCTCCCTGCCTGGAGCCTGCTTCTCCCTCTGCTTGGGTCTCTGCCTCTCTCTCTCTCTCTCTCTCTCTGTGTGTGTGTGTGTGTGTCTCTCATGAATAAATAAATAAAATTTTGTGTTTAAAAAAATTTTTTTTCTAATTTAATGATGCAGCAAGAGTCTGGAAACATTCCACAGCTGTTCTTTTCAATTCACTTAGACTGTAAGTGACTAATACAAATTTTATATATCTTAGGACAAGAGGAACCGCAAAACCCAAATCAAAACTTTTCAGGAATCACACTGATGGTGATACATTTTGTTTGTATTATTATTCTGAGACTTGCTTGTAGGGTGGGATGAAGCAAGTGAGTGATTATATTGGTGTCAATGGGAATGGAAGTTTGCAGAGGAAAAAGGAAATAGATTTGAGTTAATGTGTTAAGAAATACATCATGAAGAAGTGAATAAGAGTACAAGAATTTTTCAAATTAAGAAACCTATTGGGGGAAAAAAAAACCTATTGGAATCCTTAGCAATAATAAATTAGAGAAGATGTATGATCACTTCCACTGAATTTGAGAAAATTCAACTCATTTATTATAAAAATTCTCGATGAGCTAGAAGGAAATTTCCTTAACCTGATGAAAGGTATCTAACAAACAACGCAGACATCATAATTAACTTGAAACATTAGAATCCCAAGAAATAAAAAAAAAAAAAAATTAAAAAATAAATTAAAAAAAAAAAGAATCCCAAGAAATTCCCAGTTTGGTCAGAAACAGGTCAAGTATACTCACATACAGTGCTCCTGTCCAGCATTATGGTGAATTGTACAATTGTGCACTGTACCTAGCAACTGTACTAGGATAAGAAAAAGAATTTGAACATGTAAGAACTACAAAGAAAACTGCCACTGTTTGTAAACAACATAATTATATACTTCGAAAACCAAAAAAGAACCTACAATCTTTGTGTCCAGAAAGGTTGCTAAATACGAGTTCAATTTACAAAATTCAGTATTTATCTTTCATCAATAGTTGGAAACTGTAGTTTCAAAAAAGGTCTCACAACAATATTTTCTAGAATAAATCTAAATGAAATGTGCAAACCTCTACAAAGAAAACTACAAGCCTTTCTACTAATGCTTCAAGGCAAATTCACCATTTCTTCAGTGAGGTCTTCCTGCAGCCTTCCTGTTCTGTGGCCCTTAAGCACTCAGGACAGACTGCACCACTTAGTCACCATATCTCATTGTAATCAGTTATGACTCTGTCAGCCTCTTCTGATCTTAGCTGAGCCTGGCAAGGGCAGAGACTCACTTATCCACGTAGCCCAGGTGACCAAGCAGTTCTTGTAATAGTAACAATAAGAACAAAATGAAAACAAACACTATCAAGCTACTACTTAATCAAGCGTCTACTGTATACAAGGTGCTGTTAAGGTCTCTACCTATATTATTTTTACTTATATCCTCTAAGAAATGAATAGGAAGGGGGTGTCGAGGTGGTTCAGTCAGTTAAGCATCTGCCTTTGGCTCGGATCGTGATCTAGCAGTCCCAGGATCGAGCCCCGCATCGGGCTCCCTGCTCAATTGGGAGTATGCCTCTCCCTCTCCTTCTGCCCCTCCTCCAGCTCATGTTCTCTCTCGCTCCAATAAATAAATAAAACCTTAAAAAAAAAGAAAAAACAAAACAAAAGAAATGAATGAGAAGCCAGAATTGGAATGTAGGTAGGGAAGATTGTGGAAGGTCTTAAATGCAGGGCTAAGCAGTTTGAATTTTTTTTCCTATAAAAAAATGGGAGCCATTAGAGATTGGTGGTGTTATCAAAGCACTATCTTCAGAAGATGGATTTGTAACTGTGGGTAAGATTGAAGTAACAGATGTCTGAAAGATGGGAGTCTTATATAACTCCCAGAGAAAGTTAACACAGAACAGTTACTGCAAACCACCGGGCATAGTTCAAAACTAGGGCACAAGGAATAATGAGACTTGTGAGGTTCTTGGTCTTAAAGAAGGTCATGATTGGGTAAAGAATATGTTTCAAGTGGGACCAATGAGATGTGCAAAATAGGAGCACCTGGCTGGCTCAGTTGGAAGAGCATGTGACTCTTGATCTGGGGGTTGTGAGTTCGAGCCCTACATTGGGTGTAGAGATTACTTAAAAATAAAGTCTTGGGCCGCCTGGGTGGTGGGGTCCAACTCTTGGTTTTGGCTCAGGTTGTGTTCTCAGGGTCATGAGATCAAGCCCCACATTGGGCTCTGTGCTCAGCGTGGAATTTGCTTGAGACTCTCCCTCTGCCACTTCCCCCAACTTTCTCTCTCAAATAAATAAATAAATAAATAAATAAATAAATAAATCTTTTTAAAAAATGTACAAAAAATGTAAGTGGGGAGTCTCATTAAGCCTAGAAGGTTTCCACTGCTGGTGCTCAGATGTGTGGGGATGGCTGGCAGACCGATTACTCCTCCCAACGAGGCTAAAAAGATGGACAGGTCTGAAAGTCTTAAAATGAGGCACAACATTGGAACCTCAGAAGCACAGCTTTTCAACAACCATCTTCCAAAGAAAGAATATACCGCAAAGAGATGCGAGAGATTCTCCATCTTATCCAGAGACATAAACTATGGCACCTTAAGGGCCCTAGCAAGCATTTCAGGGTTGTGATAAACTAAGCGTGCCCGGATTCTGACAGAGACCCCAGTGTCAGTGGAGTAGCCTCGGTGTGCCAGCGGAGGGCATGGTGTCCAGCAAGCAGAGGCAGCACATCTATGCTGTTGAAATGCTCCACAAAATTGACTCCTCTTCTGGTAAAAGTGCTTCAGTTTCTCTTCAGGGGACTAGTTTTGACCCCCCATTGCACAGTCTTGTCAATTAAGATGCCCCAAAGATTCCCCAGCCAGAGCTGTGCAATGTCCAAAAACTACTGAAGCTGATTAATTCTGATGAAAGAAACCTGAGGACGGTTCTAGACCTCAAACTACTTGGGTTCCCTCTCATCTTCAGGGCCTCAATCTATGTCTTTTCATTTGAATCTGTGAGTTGTAACATATTTTGCCTCTACGTTCTTCCCAGCTGTGGGACTTTCTGGAAAAGGCAAAAGTATGAAGACAGGTAAGATGGTGATTGTCAGTGGTGGGAGCAGGATGGTGAATAGGGAGAGCAGAGGACTTTTAGGACAGCCTCATGGTCCGTATGATACTATGTTGGATACACGTCATTACACATTTGTCCAAACCCACAGAATGTACGTCAAGAGTGTTGTATGTCATGAAGCCTCATTAAACTATAGATTTGGGGTGATGATGTGCTGATGCATTCATCAACTGTGACAAACGTACCGTGCTGGTGGGGATGTTGACAATGGGGGAGGCTATGCATGTGCAGGGGGCAGGGGCTATATGGGAAATCTCTTTACCTTCGGCTCAGTTTTGCTGCAAACCTAAAACTGCTCTAAAAAAGTAAAAAAAGAAGAAAAAAAAATTTCCTTTCCTCAGAAGCTGCCAACCCAGATACCGTGGCAGTCTTGTTAGTGTCAGACACTATCACTTCCTCCTCCAGGGAGCAAGAGGATGTCTATAAAACAAAGTAGACTCTTTTTTTTTTTTTAAGATTATTTGTTTATTCATGAGACACACAGAGAGAGAGGCAGACACAGGCAGAGGGAAAGCAGGCTCCATGCAGGGAGCCAGATGCAGGACTTGATCCTGGGACTCCATGGGCTGAAGGCAGATGCTTAACCATTGAGCCACCCAGACATCCCCCAAAGTAGACTCTTTAGATTAGATGGAATTCCAGTAGCTTCTGTGCAAGGCTGGCTTCATGGGTGTGAGTCGATTTCACAGGACTCCGTGCTCAGAAGGGCCTGCACACTGGGCACCTGGCTGGCTTAGTCGGTAGAGCACGTGCCTCTTGATCTTGGGATCATGAGTTGGTCCCACCTTGGGGGCAGAGTTTACTTTAAAAGGGGGAGAGTGTCTGCACTCAGCTTATTAATGTTTTGCCTTCACCATCTTGAAATTCTTATTTTTGAACCAAGAAACTCTACATTTTTATTTTGCACTGGGACCATTACTTTTTTTTTTTTTTTGGACCATTACTTCTATGCCCAAGGTGTTATCACTTCTCTACCATCATTACCAAACTCTTTCATTGCTTGTGTAAAAGGCAAACGTCTGCTTATGATCCAAACATATTATTATAGGGCGCCTGGGTGGCACAGTTGGTTAAGTGTCTGCCTTTGGCTCCGGTCATGATCCCAGGGTCCTGGGATCATGCCCCATGTCGGGATCCCAGCTCAACAGGGAGCCTGCTTCTCCCCCCGCCCCCATTTGTGCTGGCGTGCTCTCCTTGCTCTCTCTCAAATAAATAAAATCTTAAAACAAAACAAAACCCAACATATTATTTCATCAATAAATACGCATGGATTGTCTCCATGATACACTTAGGGGTTTGGGGGAAGAAGCACAAGCCAGAGACTTCAGTCAGGTTCCCTAAGTGGGTATTAGATGACCAAGGTGGTGAGGAGGGAGGCAAAAACAAATCAGGTCAGGCACAATAAAAGATTTTGTCTGGTGATATCAAAATTCTAGGATCTGGCCTGTTTAGCTTCAGTTGAACACAGAAAAACAAAACTGCGTAGGAGTAATTTTGCCTCAGAGTAGAGATGTAAGCAGCTCTGCTTTGGTTAGGTTTACCAGGACTCTAAAAATGCAGCTCCCTTTTCTTTGAAAAGGAACTAAATTCCTAAGGGATTTCTGAAGGCATTCTCAAGTCATATAGTGTTTGATCTGGAACTATCTCAGGGTTACCTAGTACCTATTTCTTCTCCCAAGTATGTTCACCATCCCTCCATCCCTCCCCAGCTCAAATAAGCAACGGAGAGGTTGCTTGGGTGTGATGCCTCTGACCCAATTCCAGCGTCTTCCCTTTCACTTCTCCCTTGCTTTCTCTCTTCCTCTGTGCGTCTCCTGTGTATCTTTGTAATACCTTTTTCTTTCCCTACTGCTTCCATTTTTTGCTTAGTGATCTTAGGGGAAAAAAATCTCTCTTTCCTTCATTTGTAAATGAAGAGATAATCTGGTACTTATCTCAGTTGTAATTAAATTTAAGAATTAGTGAAAATTTGTATCAAGGAAAAGAGAAGGTACGTTTGTATGTATATAGTAAAACACGAGTAAAGCACACAAAAATGACCAAAATCATCCTTAGCAATAATCTTAAAAATTATTTTTTTCCTTCATTTAAATTTGCTTTCCAAAAAAAAAATCTTTCTTAAAATAGTGGCATTCAAACTTTTTAAAAAAATTTTGTTTATTTAATCACGAGAGACACACACAGAGAGAGAGGCAGAGACATAGGCAGAAGGAGAAGCAAGCCCCAAGCAGAGAGCCAGACGTGGGACTTGATCCCAGGACTCCAGGATCACACCCTGGGCTGAAGGTGGCGCCAAACCGCAGAGCAACCCGGGCTGCCCGCATTCAAACTTTCTAAAGGAACTCTCATTCTGTTTATCTATATTTCTTATTCTGGCACTAGTTTTTAAAAATTAATTTTAAACTGCCTTAAAGAATGTAAACACAGTTCTTCCTTTAAAGTCCTTATGGGCTCACCTGAGCACCAATAACTAGTTACATTATTACCTCTCTGGGAAAACACATCCCATTCTGTAAACATTTGACCTACAAGTAGCCTGCTGGAATAGGATTCATTTGTGGCCAATAGATAACTGACAGAATCAGGAGAAAGGTAGAAATAAGTCTGATGGCAAGAGGTAAAAGGGATTAATTCAAGGAATTTGGCAATGAAAGAAGAAAGAACAGCAAACTAGTCTGGTAACTTTTAAGTGAGTGAACATATTTTCCAGATTATGTTGTAAAATTTCTGATTCTTTAATTTCCATACACAGTGCTCTGATTTCTGGAACCCTCTAGTGGCCGTATCAGGAATTGTCTGTGTAAAACAAAAGGTTTTTAATTTTCAAATTCACTTAAAATAGGTTACATAGATAAACTCTTAGAGGCGTGTTTTTCTCACTCCTAATTTAAGACAGCAAAACGAGCATATGGATTTGGCGGTCTCCTGTCTCAGGATCTTAGAGAAATGCCAGGAAAGTGGCACAAGCAATAAATCTATGGTAACACTGGAAAGAAGGCAGTGGTCTAGAAACAGTAAAAAGTCTGGAAGTAGGTGGAATCATACTAATCGGCTTACCTATCATCTCCACAAAATACCAAGCAAAAGGTGAATTAAAGATAGAAGCTGGTCAAGCCTCAGAGAGGTTCCAGGAACCAAGCAGAGCAATAGAAAGGGGAGCAATGCCTGTGAAAAAGCAAACTGAGCAGCTAATTCGAGTAGGTGGTCAGCCCTGCATTAAATAGCTTTCCACTGTAAGTAAATAGGTCCTTACAACTGGAGCAGTCTTTCCATGCCTGACACCCACCCTACTGACTCTGCGGGGCTAAGCTGTCCCTGGAGAGTGGTAATACTGCTGGGGCCTCATATGGAGGGGTGGACTACGGCTCAGCAGGACTACGGCTGTTAATAGATTGTGTCTTTAGGTAGACTGTTCAAGTCAGGATTAAAATGCATACCTTAAAATTTACTTTTGGAAAACTGAGTATCTTACTTTTTTCAGACTTTCTGATATAAAATTTCTTTTTGGAATTTATACATATTAACTTTTACTTGCCAAAGGGTATAAATTCTGCAAGTATTTAGTTAAAAAAAAAAAGTAATACAACAGTTTCTCTGAAGCGGGCTAGTGGCCCACGAACTCCTTTTTATCAATCTTTTCAACAATAGCTTAAATGGTTCAGTACTCCTCAAAATCATTCGGGCCCATTGCCTTATTTATTTATTTTTTAAAGATTTTATCTATTTATTCATGAGAGACACAGAGAGAAGGCAGGCAGAGACACAGGCAGAGGGAGAAGCAGGCCCCATGCAGGGAGCCTGATGTGGGACTCGATCCTGGGACCGCGGGATCACGCCCTAAGCCGAAGGCAGATGCTCTACCGCTGAGCCACTCAGGCGCCCCTGCCTTATTTCTTAAAAAAAAAAAAAAAAAAGGAAAAAGAAAAAAAAAGAATTTAGGCCATCTTGTATCCCTGGGTGTGTGCACCTAATCTCAGCTGGTCAGCTCAAGACCCGTTTTAGACTTTCCAAGCTACATAGTCTGTTGCAACTACTCCACTGCCATTGAAGCATAAAAGCAGGTATAGCTGTATTCTAATAAAACTTTAAAGACACAGAATCTGAATTTCATTTAATTTTCATGTGTCACCAAATAATCTTTTGATTTCTCAAACAGTTAAAAATGCAAGAACTATGCTGTGGTGCACAGGATTTAGCCCAAGTGCTATCATTGCTAAGCCCTGGTCTACAGGATCTTTTTTTTTTTTTTTAAGCCTGCATGGTATTCCATCCCACTACTAAATACTTTCAGTTATAAATATCACACATTTTTGCAGACATTTATTTCCCTCTCATGCTACCTCAGATACCAGGAGATATATTCCGAAGAGTAAATGAACTTCACCCAATCGCCGTAACACTGAGTCCTTATCTTAGAAGTGAAAGGTCTATCTGCAAGAAAACAATTCTGAAGTCCAGTCTCAGTTTATTATGATTTTTAAACTGTACAAAACTATAATCTCCTTTATACGAAAAAATTAAACATAACAAGGAAGGCTAACATTCCTTTTGACCACCCTCCACTGTAGTCAATGTCCTCCATTTAGTGTTCGGCCTCACCGAACTTTTTCTATTAAGTTTATATGCTTAAATGTACCCATAGAAACTATGGTGTTAGTTTGAAAATTTTCAGTAGTTTATTTTTTCTCAACATACACAGCATGTTTTGACACAAATTATCCCTTTATTTCTTTTCTAAGAAAATAATTTCTTTTTTTTCAAATGATAGAGTTGGGTTTTGCTCTTTTTCTCTTCCCTCGTTGGGAAGCTTGCTTAACTCATGAAAGATAAGGAGAGCCTTTATGTTTACTTAAGTGCCTCTCCTCAAGATTACAATGCCCTTCAAAGATGCTTATGGTAAATACCAAATACATTTTCAAGATCATTGAGTAAGGGAGACTTTTTAAATGAGAATCCAAGATTTATAGATTTTCCTTTATAATGAATACACAGCAGTGTATTTAAAATTTCATTTTCAAGCAGATTTTCGTCACTTTACCCTTTTTTTCCTATCACCTTACCCTTAATCCCAGAGGATAATATGTTTAAAATAAAAATCAAACAAAGTAGGTAGTCAAAGAACACATCAGTGATTTTTGTGACATATGCTCAGAAATGAAACATTTTTTTGGAAAAAGTTGAATGGACTAAATGATTACAGAAATAAAGACATCTCCAAAAAAAAAAAAAAATGAGCCTAAGAATTTTGGTAGGAATAGTTAGCCTGGAACAATTTAAATGCATCTGACTAAAACAAAAATCAATGGTACTATCTCTGAGATAGACATTTTAAAGATAATAATTAATGTTTACTATAAACTCTGCTATAAATGAGTAATTAATATTTTTTAAAAATTGTTTGGCTGCCAGGGCAAAAAACATTACAATTTGATATTTGTTAGAAAAACAATTTTAAGGTAATAAATCATAAAAGTAATCTATCTGCTTAAGTTTCTATTATCAGAAATGAATTAATGTTGAAAGCAGTTATGTGTGCAAGCGCACACATACACACTCCCATATGCACACACCTACACACATACACTCCACACACAAAACATTTAAAATATCACTCAATTGTAACAAATTACCAAATCTTAGTAGAAACTCTAGGGGGTTAGTAAACTCAGTTATCTGGTTTTGTCTCTCAAAGTGCTTCTGGATTCTTTACCAATCAGTTTAAAGATTACCTCTGTATCAATGCAAATGAAGTAAGTTTCAAATGTTAGGGTGCCAGGCTGGCTCAGTCCAGAGAGCATGTGACTCATGAGTTCAAGCCCCAAACTGGGTGTACAGATTACTTAATCTAACTTAAAAAAAAAAAAAAAGTGACTTCAAATGTAAATCTGATAAAAAAAATTTCATTGTAATGGACTCTAAAACTAAATATAATTTTCATAGGTCAGTGCTTGCATTATCATTACATCTTTTTTCATCATATGAATAAACAATCAAAATAATCAAGACTCGAATATAGCAAAATAATCATAATTCAAGTTTCAAAAATAATTACTTCATCCTTAAATCACTAAATTATTTGAAATATCAAAATAAAATGTTTTACCATTCTTATCTTTAAAGTCCGTATTTACTTTAGAACTAATCAGAAAAACTATTTCAAATACTACAAATGATATAATCGATTTAATACATTTAGAGGATCAGATTTTTAAGGCTTTTCTTTAAAATTTGGACAATACTTTAGGATAAAAAATAAAAGCCCTATTATATAGTCAAAGGAAAAATTTCCCCAAATTGTCTTATTAATAAATAAAAGACTTGTTAACCTAGGAACTTATAACAAAGCCAACAACGATTAGATTTAAATGCTTTTATTTACATATGTGGTAAACACTGTCCCCTACTAAAAAACAATGACATTGCCTTTCAATCGGTCAAACTTATTAAAAAGTTCATGTATTTCTTTTCTATATCATGTGTGGACATGGTACAGGATGCAGGATGTAAACATCAATTTAATAGACATTATTAAATAATTTTGCATATATGCAGAATCTTGGCTAAATGGTTAAAATTACAGATGAGCATTCAATGTGGGCACATGGATATTTCATGTACACCAATGTGTTTAACAGAAAATGTGTCTGCACTGGTTTCTGGAAACAACTTGGTTTCTGTGAATCTTTAAATACCCAATTCCAAATCTTCCAGCTCCTGGAGAAGGGCTTTCTCTTTTTGAATTTTCTCCAACTAGAAAAGTTTAAAACAACCAAGTTATTAAACAAGAAATGAAATAATTGTTGGATCTATAGCTAAAATGGCAAAGCAGAAAAAATTTGTAAAGAGAGAATTTCTGATACTTTAATAATAGGTCTACCAGAAAATACAATTTACAAATACAGAGAAACAAGCTCTGATTTGTTTCTTGGTAATGAAGCAGGGGGGGGAAAAAGATGGGTACTGTCATAAGGCAACACAGATGGTCCAATAAATTCTTCTTTCTACATTTGGGCTTCCCTTAGAAGGAGAGAAAGGTGCAAGCAAGCGGGGCAGTGCACTCTGAGATACAAGGAAGAGAATCCTAGGTTTATCGATTTTAATAAACTGCCTTGAATTTTATTTTATTTTATTTTAAGATTTTATTAATTTATTTATGGGAGATACAAAGAGAGAGAGAGAGAGGCAGAGAGACAGGCAGAGGGAGAAGCAGGCTCCAAGCAAGGAGCCCGATGTGGGACTCGATCCCGGGTCTCCAGGATCACGCCCTGGGCTGAAGGTGGCGCTAAACCGCTGAGCCACCCAGGCTGCCCTGCCTTGAATTTTAGTAGCAATGGTCATCATATTTTCTCCATCCTCAACTGTGTAAGTGTAAAAACAGTTTACACTTTACATTTTACCTAACATATGGTATATGGTTTTCAAAAGAAGTGTTTAAATGTATGTACTCTCCCACTTGATTAAACAATTGTTTATAATAAAAAGAAAAGTAGTAGTGATTATATGAACAAATAAAATGTATAAAAATTACCTGATTTTTTTCTAGCTGTTTTCCAGCTGCTGCTTGTTCTTTCAGTTGCTCGATAGCTTTCAGTTTCTGTGAATGTCAAATATGTCATGAGTCAAGAGGAAGGAAGAGTAAGTAATTTCAGAATGCAAATTTTGTTAGTAACGGCTCAATCACACAAATGGGAAAAATGAGGAGAATCAACCATCTTATCTTTGCATCAAGGACAGTCTGTTAAAATGCTAAGGTAAAATTTTTTGTTTTTTAATTTAAGTGTAAAATTAAATATGCTAAGAACATGAGATTTGGCAAAAAATTTTCAAGCTTTAAAGTAATGATATTCTACATGTACATGTATGCGTATGAAATATATCACCAACTTCACCATTTATTCCAGCACTTCACTGTACCTAGACAACATCTTTGGCAGCCTGGGAAGGCTCTAGAAACCTGGTTTTACCCCAGGGCCATCATTGCAAACTGGATGCAATATGACAAATTAATAAACTTTTTTTTGTCTCCATTTCATCTTTAAGGGATAAATATCTGTTCCTACCTATCTGACAAATGTCTGATGAAATACTGAGTATCAAAGTGTTCAGCATAGCTCTGTACTAACGATCATTTCTTATGACTCCGAAAATCAATAATAAAGACTAATAATAGCTGTTAGACATTTGTAAATAGAACGAAAATCAGTGCCATTCCCAAATTATAGTATTTCATAGTGATAAAGCAATAATCAGAACTGCTACAAACTTCTTAGATGCCTCTCTTTATGTATTTCTCACAGATCTCTTTCAATAAGCACATCTGGTTTTTACTTCAATATCTCACCTTCTTTAGGTTCTTGATTTTTTTGTCTATTTCAGGGTCTCCAGAGGTTGACTGTGAGATAGTATTTCGTGGTGTGCTCTGTGGGGCAGGAGTAGGTGCCAGATCTGGACTCTTCTCATTTCTTGCTTCCTACAGGAAATATATTCAAAAATTCAATCTTCTAAAAAAGAAAACATTAAAGTACTTCAACCAACATAGCCTTGGTATATAAAATGCAGAAACCAAAATGTGATTTTATCTTTTATACTACATTTTATATAAAAGATCTGAATTCAAGGTCTCAATGCCACATTGTCCCATGACAGAAAGATACAATATAGCTTTAAAAAAAAAAAAAATCAGTTTAAGGAGACATCCAAAAGGTTTTTTACTATGTAGTCATCATAGGGAACACTTTGTTAGATCTAAAATTTAGAGGTAAAGTAGCAGAATCATAAAATAAAGAACTATATTAGTATATTAGTAATACAATGAAAGGACAAATGAAATGAAATTACTTTAACAGAAAAAACCAGGAGGTTTCTGTGTCAGCCAATAAGCATTCCAAGTTTTTGGATATCTTGGGATGTGCCACTATATTAATGGTTTAGAAAGGGACTTTTATTTATTTTTTTTTATTTTTTATTTTTTTTATAAATTAATTTTTATTGGTGTTCAATTTACCAACATACAGAATAACACCCAGTGCTCATCCCGTCAAGTGTCCCCCTTAGTGCCCGTCACCCATTCACCCCCACCCCCCGCCCTCCTCCCCCTCCACCACCCCTAGTTCATTTCCCAGAGTTAGAAGTCTTTATGTTCTGTCTCCCAGAAAGGGACTTTTAATATAAGGTGTTTGAAGTTTCACTATTGTGACGTCCTCCAATTCTACGGAGTATGTTTGATCAAGTACCTGTAATGGATAATGTTACCGGATAAGTCCTGCAGAGATTTATTTATAAACAGATCCCTTCAGCTCTGCAACAAAGTGCCAAGGAAAACTCAAAGGAATACTATATTGCTCCCAATGGGATCATATCTCTGATTCTGAACCACTTCCATTTCCCCTAAGGTGCTGTACACCTGTTTCCCAGTCTTTGTGTGTGCTGTTCCTTGTGCCTACAACAACTTGAGGTCACCTGGCTGACCCTAACTTGTCCATTAGGCCTTTTGGGAAATCCTCTCCCAAACCAAAAAATTAGATGAGTCGCACAACACATGGTATGTATCCCTACTGAAACGTGTACTGTACTCTCTCCTGTTAGACTGTACCTGAGGTTTCTTTGTTCACTGTTCTGTTTGTGCTCCCAGCATAAGACTTGCTTTATTGCAGGGCTAAATAAATGAAGTAGTCAAAGAACTACTCCCCTTTTGTAATTATGACAAGACATACATTTTGACAACAGGGGGAAAAGAAGGCTTTACTGGCCCCAGGATAAGACTTCTATTTCTTTCTTATAGAATTCCCAGTGGAATACATAAAGCCCCAGGGCCAAAACTCCTCCTACTCAGAGTTCTAGGTAGAATGCTCTGAACACCAAAGCATCCCATGGGGACATGAAACGGTATCATTCTTGTATCTTTATATCTAGACATGTCTGCTTGAGAGTTTTTGGAGAGTATAGAATTGGAGTAATTTTCTTTTTAATATGTTAGTTGTACTTTTTATACATTCCAATGCAATGAACATTAATTTCTAACCTTCTAGGTAAAAATGCATTACTGAACAAGCATTTAACAGAGTAGTTAGAAAGAAACTATTTAGATTCTACTCTTAAGAAGCCTGTAAGTTCTGACAATATGCAGTTTGATATTTCCATAATAGAAAACTAAAGGAAAAGAGTAAAAGAAGAGATACTTTGCCTGTCAAAATTCACTTTTGACATACATCAAATAAGAGTTTTTCAAATTTAGGCAACCCTGGGTGGCTCAGCGATTTAGCACCGCCTTCGGCCCAGGGCCTAATCCTGGAGTCCCGGGATTAAATCCCACATTGGGCTTCCTGCCTGGAGCCTGCTTCTCCCTCTGCCTGTGTCTCTGTCTCTCTCTCACTGTGTGTGTCTCTCATGAATAAAATAAAAAATAAAAAAAATTTAAAATTTAAGTTTCAAATTTAGTTTGTAATGAGCCAAAAAAAAAATTTTCCTCTAGGATAGGTTAATGTCAATACATGTGAAAAAACCATTAAAGTTAAGTGAAATAAAAAATATAATTTTCCACCATATTTTAAGCAACCAAGAGTACGTTAAAATGTCTGCATTATTATACTTAAATTCTGGTCATTCTCTGAAAATGATGCATATATGGTAAGATTAAATTCTTAGTTTCAATTCCTTTTGGTAAAGTTCATAATCTTCTTATAAAGTCATCACCAAAATAAATTAAATAAATAAATAAATATAAAGTCATCACCAGATTATAATTAAATACTTGGTTAAATTACATACATCTGACTCCTTTATCTTTGATTATTTAACTCAGGTCAGGAGTGAGAAGGTGGATCCTGTCATGGACCATTTACTTTCGTTCTATCACACAGCCATAACTAGCCAACCAGTCATCTCAATAGACATTTTTCCAAAGAAGACAAAGATGGCCAATAGACACATGAAAAGATGCTCAGCAACACTCATCATCAGGGAAACACAAATTAAAACCACAATGGGATATCACCTCAAACCTGTCAGAATGGCTAAAATCAACACTACAAGAAACAACAGGTATTGGCGAAGATGCAGAGAAAGGGGAACCTTCTTGCATTGTTGGTGGGAATGCAAACTGGTACAGCCACTCTGGAAATGTGTGGAGATTTCTTAGAAAGTTAAAACCAGAACTACTCTTTAATCCAGCAATCACACTACTAGGTATTTACCCAAAGAATACAAAAATACTTACTCAAAGGGATATATACACCCCGATGTTTACAGCAGCCTTATCTACAAGAGCCAAATTATGGAAACAGCCCAAGCGCCCATCAATTGATGAATGGATAAAAAGGATGTGGTATATACATACAATGGAGTATTACTTAGCCATAAAAATGAGTGAAATCCTGCCATTTACAAAAAGAATGGAGCCGGGGAGTATTATGCTAAGTGAAATAAGTCAGCCAGAGACAGACCAATGATATAATTTCACTCATATGTGGACTTACAAAACAAACAAGAAAAGGGGAAAAAGAGAGAGAGAGAGAGAGAGAGGCAAACCAAGAAACTCTTAACTACAGTGGAACAAACTGATGGTTATCAGAGGGGAAGTAGGTGGGGGATGGATTAAATAGGTGATAGGGATTAAGGAGGGCACTTGTTTTGATGAGCACTGGGTGACGTATCTAAGTGCTGAATCGCTATATTGTAGATATGAAAGTAATACTACATTGTATATTGACTGGAATTTATATAAAAACTATTTTAAAAGATTTTCTAAAATAATTAATCTTCTGATAAAGAGGAAGAACTATCATTTATAAAAATAAGACTCTAAGTTGAGTAGGTTTCAGAAGGCCCTTAAATCTCAATGAGTAGAAATCTTGTACTGCCACTATGGAAAACAGTATGGAGGTTCCTCAGAAAACTAAAAATAGAGCTACCATATGATCCAGAAATCTCACTTCTGGAGATATACCAAGGGAAACAAAATCATTATCTCAAAAGAGATACCTACATTCTTGTGTTCACTGCAGCATTATTGGCAGTAGCCAAGGTGGAAAACCTAAGTGTCCATCAGGGATGAATGGATAAAGAAAATTTGGATAATATATATAAAATGGACCATTATTCAGGGGCACCAGCGTGGCTCAGTTGGCTAAGCATCTACTTTCACTCAGGCCCTAATCCCAGGGTCCTAGAATTGAGCCCCACATCGGGCTCCCTGCTCAGTGGGGAATCTGCTTCTCCCTCTGCCATACCCCCTGCTTGTGTTTTCCCGCATGCTTTCTCTCAAAAATACATAAATAAAATCTAAAAAAAAAAAAAAAGGAACTATTATTCAGCTATTTGAAAACTATTTGCAACAACATGAATGAACATGGAGGGATTGCACTAAGTGAAATAAGTCAGACTAAGAAAGAAAAAACTGCATGGTATCACTTATACGTGGAATCTATTAAAAATAAAGTCAAACTCTTAAAAACAAAGAGAAGAATGGTGGTTGCCAGGGGCTATGGAGTGGGGGAAATGGAGACAGACTGGCAAAAGAGTACAAACTTTCAGTTATAAGATGAATAAAGTCTCAGGATCTAATATATAACATGGACCACAGCTGATAATACTGTACTGTGTAACTGAAATTTTCTAAAGAGTAGAACTTCAGTGTTCTCATCCCTCAAAAAGTATTTTGTGATGGATGTGTTAACTCAATTGTAAGGATCTTTTCAGAATGTATACATGAAACACCGTATCACATTGTACATTTAAAAAAATTTTAATTTTTGTCAATTATACCTGAAAATATAAGCTAGGGAAAAAAAAATCTTACCTACTAGTACTTCAAAAGATAGTACTAACTCGTAATATTCACGGCAAATTAGAGGTCTGATAAAGATAATTCCTCCTTTTACACAAGCAAATAAAGACAATTCCTGCTTTTACACAAGCAAATACATGGAATAGATCATTATGCTTCGGCTGATCTAAACCTGACCCATTTAAAGATATTTCTGGAGATGAAATATATTAACAACAAAAGAGCACATTGATTTTTTTTTTTTAAAGCTCAGATTTTAGCAGACTACATCTACCTAATGCAATTCTATATCTTAAAATAGTAATTGCCTACCAAAACATATAAGCAACCTAGAATTGTCAAAATTCAAGCATTAACAGCAAGACTGCATTGTCTGAATCTTAAAAAAATGTGATCAGGAGGATTTCATTAACCAGATACTCCTAGCCTAGCTGATTTCAGTATCACCACAAACCATACACAATCATAATTTGTTAATTATTATACTGGTATGGTTTTGCAACTATAAAATCACATAAAAAATTATTTTAGAAGTGCCTGACTGGCTCAGTTGGTTAAGCGTCTGCCTTTGGCTCAGGTCATGATCACGGGGTCCTGGGATCAAGCCCTGCATCGGGCTCTCTGCTCGGCGGGGACTGTGCTTCTCCCTCTCCCTCTGCCTGCCTCTCTGCCTACTTATGCACTTTCTGTCAAATAAATAAAATCTTAAAAAAAATTATTTTAGATCAACTCCATTGTTTTGGGTACTTCTGGTGTTTAGATTCCCAGCTGAATAATTTCCTTTTTTTTTTTTAAGATTTATTTTTTATTTTATGATAGACAAAGAGAGAGAGAGAGAGAGAGAGAGAGAGACAGACAGACAGACAGGCAGAGGGAGAAGCAGGCTCCGTGCCAGGAGCCCGACGCGGGACTTGATCCTGGGACTCCAGAACCGCACCTGGGCCAAAGGCAGGCGCGAAACTGCTGAGCCACCCAGGGATCCCCTGAATAATTTCTTATAGTGATGTAATACTGATTAACAAAATGGCTTTACTGTCACGTAACTTCTGATCTCTCTTAACAGATGCTTTCAGGGAGCAAACTATACCACTTCACACAGGCTCCAACAGAAGAGTCTGTAACAAGTAACATACTATACAATCCCATTAGGGTTTCCGGTTTTAAGGTCAAGTCCAGTTTCCTCCCTTCCTTATTATACAAACAGAACTACTCAGAAATTCACAGGCAAAAACAAAGGAAAGGCATTCTGGCTATTTAAGTCTAACTCTGACTATGTAACATAATAGTCAAGTCTTGGGGTGCCTGGGTGGCTGTTAAGTGGTGGACTCGATTTCAGCTCAGGCCATAATCCAGGGGTCCTGGGATCAAGCTCCACGTTGTCTGTGTGTTGTCAGCCTCCATGCTCATGGAGGAGTCTGCATGAGGAATCTCTCCCTCTCCCTCTGACCTTCTCTGTGCTCGTGTGCACACGAAAGTGGGCACACACTCTTAAATAAATAAATAAATAAATCTTAAAAACCCGTAATAGTTATATTTTTAGGACTATAATCCTTAAACTTTGAGATTTAAATTAAGCTAATTTAACTTGTTTTATTTTGTTTTGAAAAGATTAGTGTCCCAAATACCTGTTTTGCAGCTTTCTTAGCCTCGTGTTTCCTTTGATTTTTAAGGGCTGTTTTTGATAATGGCTTATCATTTACTGCTTGTGGCTTCATATTCTGAGGTGGTTCCTCCTCATGCTGTGGAAAATATAAAATAAACAATTGTGAAATGGAATCCATGTTTTAAAAAACATTTATCATAAACTATATAATTTTGTTAACATGGGATAAGCTTATTTTATTAAATTTATTTTAAGATCACTGGCAAAGAATATTTCAAAACTCTTATCAGTAGTAGGTATACTCCAATTGTCAGGATGGATTTAATGAGGATCTTCCTATTCTTTCAGTTATACAAGTGCTAGAAAAATACAGTATAGTTTTGTTAAAATAATGGAACTTTTCTTAGTACTACTACTGACACATGCTTCTTATGAAATTAGATCCTAACAACAGCTTCTTCCGGGGTCTGTTTGGATCTGACTACGGCCAACAGAAACCCAGCTGCCTCATTTGCACAAAGAATTACTTGCTAGGTCTTCTACATGCAAAACCAGAGATTAGAAGGTTAAAAATAAAAGCAAATTGAAAAACTAAGACCAGAAGAAAAAAAACCAAATAGGAAGTGGTAACTGCATATTTATAAATCCAGGATTAACATAATGAAGAGGTCCACAAAAAACTAAATGACTGGTCAGACTAAAATAATAAAAACAGATAATCATTTCCATCATGAGATATTTATACAGCCATCCATCAACTATATTCCACAACAGAAAGGGTGGATTAAGGATAGGATCAAGGAGGAACTAGTATAAAACATACTATGGTTGATAACAGCGTATTGTATAATTGAAATTTGCCAAGAATGCAAATATTCTCACCACACACACACACACACACACACAAAAGAGGCAACAGATTTGTTAACTAGATGGGTGGAATCCTCTCACAATGTACACATATATCAAATCACCATGACGTACCCTTTAAATATCTTACAATTTTACTTGTAAGTTATAGTTCAAGAAAAGAATATACATACACAGGTTTAGGTCATCTCAACAGTTGCTTGAGGCAACACAGAGCATGCATGATAGCACTACGGCTTGTCAGGTTCTCATCTACTTATTGATTTCCCTCCCAACTGCTGTTATCTCAGTGTTAGCGGTCTCTTAGACTCTATCACACTAAGCACATCAGAAGAATCAGATCTCCATGAAGTTTCTTAAGTACTAGATCTCAGATCCAGGTGATACTTACAAATGCTACAAGGAAATGGGCAGGGGCTCAAACACTGAAGATACAGAAGAAGCAGGAAAACATACTGTGACTTTATTTTAGCTGCATGAACTATTTCAGGTCACTGAAATTCTGTGCACGTACATGCTCTACCTGAACTAACTGAATATGTGAAAACCTATATTTGTGGAACAGACAAATCTGACGGCAAGTCTCTTGCACTTGTTATTCACACTGCATACAGCGTTAAAGACATAGCAATATTGGCTGAACATCTGTTTTATACATCAAAATTCTTTCAATAGCGGGCTCTGCTATAGTACCTTGCTTTGGGTAAAAAGTTTCTAGTCATAAGAACTTCAAAAACATGACAAAGCAATGAAAAATGATGTAAGAAAGGATGAGTTACAAGGCTCTTCTATACTACAAACACAATGCAGTCACTAGCAGACTCATTTTAGACAAACACAAGAAATCCACACAGCTATTGTGGATCATAAGCAGAATTTTCTGCCTTTAGTACTGCGCCCACCGTATATAATATTATCCCTGGTAATAAAACTTGTTTTTTCATTTATGTCAATTATTATGGGACTGTTTTGATGAATACATTATATAAGGGAAAATATTTTTTTGGAAAGCCAAGAAATAGTTAAGTATAATTCATATGTGGATTTGTATTTATAAAAAAAGTAAAATTTTTTTCTTGAAAGAGAATCCCACCTTTTTTTCCCTTGTGCTACATAACCCTCCTCCTTTGTGAAGTTCTTTCCTAGAATGTCTTTGTTTCCAGTAATTTCTCGACAGTATTTTTTTGCCATTTAGCTCATCTCTGGAATTTGATACAAACAAAAATTTCTCATTATTGGCCATGTGGTTCCTTCAACTAAAATGATTTGATAGGATCACATAATCACTATGTCACATACAAAAAAGAAAATTAAGTGGAAATCTTAAATGTTAAAAAACAATGTTGGTTTTAAGACCTTCTTACCAAGTTTTAGCATTATTTTCAAAGTAGATCTTTCTCTTCCTTTCCCTATCAAAATAAGCTTTATGGATCAGAGAATAAAAATATATATTAATTCAGAATTTACTCCTGTTGAGATACCTTACAGATATTTAGAAAGCAGGATATGTTGAGGTTACTTCTGTTTTTATCTTAGATAAGGAAAAATTTAATTTAGAGATAAAACAAATCCAAAGACTACTATATCTTTTAAATCTAAATGCAAGTATTATAAATGGGGTTTGTTCATACGTTTTTATATGTTTTTAGGAAATAATACAACAAAAATGTTTAAACAGAACATTTCAGTAAAGTCAAGAAGTTATAGACCACTGCTACATTTTGCGGAGGAGGAAGCATTATTCTTCTGTTTTTGTGTCTGAAAGAGTGAGGAGTGGGACAAAGGAGGCATAGGAACGTTTATCCTTTGAAAAAGTACCAACTTCCCTGAGTGCCTGATATTTAAGTGACTATATATTCCTGCTTACTTGGTCCCAGTTCACACCTATTATATGGTCACCTTTATAATACCAACAATATTGTTCATTTTTATAGAGCTACTTTATTCCTTAACATCATCCCAGAGACTCAGGTCATTAACAGATGCTTCCCCTGAGCTCTGAAATGTCAACATTTTAAAGCAGATCAGAATCTGACTGATGCTCTGATCATGACTTTACAATACAGATGGGAACTGACAGCCTAAGGAAAACAAGTATGTTTTGTTTGAACAATAGTGTTTTAAAAAATCAAGAAATTTTACGTAACCATCCAGACTTGTTTTGTCTTGGCAACCTGGGCCTAAATCTCCTATGGAAACCATCGGCTACTACTGTGCAGTTGTTATCGCCTTTCCAGAGGGCATGGTCTCTCCCTTTCACCATTCTCTGCCAGTCACCAAAGCCTTACATTACCAGCCTATTCTGACAGGCACTTGAATTTGAGCCCACAATCTCCATAAAGCCAGTATATCATACTCCATTCTTTCCCCCACAAATGTAAAATGTGAACTGCTTTAAATTGACTACTTTGTCAACTTAACTATGTTAGCTGTTCACTAACTTCAGCAGTAGGTCCTCCATGATTTCTACTCTAGAGTTTATATTCTAATCAGGTGCTAAGTAATGCAAGAATACGCATGAGAAAAAGGTCTCGAGAACTCCGCACCCTGAAAAACCTTGTTTCACCAAAGTAGTAAAACTTTACTTACCAGTTTGGAATTGGTGATTGGCTTATTTCTTAAAGCTGGGGGTCTATAAGCTGTTGCAACTTTAGGTTCTTCACTGGGTACGTCACTTGGAACTGCTTGGTAAGTTATTGTTTTTACTGGAAATATTCCATCTAAAAATGGCTGCCAAGAAACCTGCCATAACTCTGCATTTGACGGCATGTCATACTTGTGCAAGACAGAGCCAGTATAATGCCAAATCTTGTACCCATTATTAACTCGTAACCTGGGAGCACATGTAGCTGTTAAAATATGCTCCCCATCAGGGCACCAAGCAAAATAGGTAGAATCAGAGGCCACTGGTTTAGAAATAAGTTTGTAGTTTTTAACATCCCACACTTCCATTTGTCCCCTCAGATTTCCAAATCCAGCTAGTACTAATATATGTCCATGTGGGCTATAGTAGGCTGCATTACGAGGACCAGTTCCAAAGTCAAACACAGGATCACACTTTAAGTTGAAAATCGTTGCTTTTGCAGGCATAAAACCATATACAGCACAAAACTCAGTAGAACTAGAATTCCAAACGACATCATAAATGGGGCCATTTTTTGCTAGAAAAAGAATATAAAACCCAAATTAGCAATAAATCATTACATAAATACAGTATTTATTAGCCAAGTTACAACTGAATACTCATAAACATATCAAGCAGTAAAAAAAATCCAAAATTTCAAGATATGTCACAATTAAAATATTTCTATATGATATACTATGGAGATTAATGCTTTATCTTAATTCCTTTAAAATATTTTGACAATGTAGGTTGATAGAAACATAGATTATTAGTACCATTAATACACTAGTTTTCATTAGAAAGGGTAATGTAGGCAAGTACTAATAAAAATACAAATTATAGAAAATGATATGCCACAAAATAAGTCCATCTTCACAAAGGCAGCCCTCTATTGTATTCCTTGTATATGCTTTCAGAATTTTTTTGTTGAAATTAAGCATCTCTCTTAAACAAAAGATACACACACACACACTCATACAAAGTTCTTTATAGTTTCATTTAGTGTACTCCATTTTGGAGATTTTTCCATATAAGCACATTAAAATCTGCCTCATTCTTTCCCAGAGGTATCATATTCCTGTATATTCTCAACTGTGAGTGTACACAAACACATCTGTAGGAGTGAACCTGGCAGCTCAAAGGCACCTACATTTATTTGATAATGCTAAAATGTCCCACAGAGAAGCTGTACCATTTTATATAATCAAAAGTTTTAAGATTATTCTTTTCTTTTAAGCAACCTCTACCCCCAACATGAGGTTTGAACTCAAACCCCAAGATCAAGAGTCACATGCTACACGACTGAGACACCCGTTGCTCCATCAGTAGTTCTTACGAGTTCATATTTTCCCTTCACTCTCCCTTTACACTGTGTAGTTTCATACTTTTATCTTTGCCAAGCTACGAAGAGAAAAATTGTTATCCGGTCTTCCTATCTTTTTTTATTATAAACTAAGCACTACTTAGTATATTTATATCATTTCTGTGGTCTATTTTTTACTGTCTCATCCCTATTTTTCTCTCCAGGTATTGGTCTTTTATTGACTTACTTGATAAAGTAACAAAATTCACCTTTCTCATATTCATCCCTTGTCTAAAAAAATTTTTCCCCAATTTTTTTATTGCTTTAATTTATGGACTTTTCTTCCCCTGACACAGAAATCTATATCTTATGTATTCACTTTTATCATTTTGCCTTGTTAGAAAATCTTTTTTCACTTTTAAGATTAGAAAAAAAAGGTTGGGGCGCCTGTGTAGTCGAGTCAGTTAAATGTCTGACTTCAGCTTAGGTCATGATCTCTGGGTCCTGAGACTGAGCCCTGCATCAGGCTCCCAGGCTCCCATCTCAGCTGGGGATCTACTTCTCCCTCTCCCTCTGTCCCTCTCCTTGCTTGTGCTCTCTCTCTCTCTTCTCTCTCTCTAATAAATTAAAAAAAAAAAAAGAAAGAAAGAAAGAAAGAAAGAAAGAAAGAAAGAAAGAAAGAAAGAAAGAAAGAAAGAAAGAAAAATCAACTTTAAAACCAATTTATCTAGTTCAAAAGAAAACCTACTGGCATTTTAATTTTTAGGTTAATCTGGAGAGAAATGACATCTTTATAAAGGACACATTTTATCCCTTAGAAATTTTAAAGTTTTCTTCCCATTAGTCCTATATACTTCCTGCCTTTTGTTGTTCTGTATGGGATCTTTTCTTCTGTTATGTATTTTAAGTGGCTGTTTATACTGTGACTGCATGTATATGCAGATATGATTGTTTACTCCTTTCAAAACTATATGTTTATTCTTTTGATCAGTTACACTGACTAGGTCTTTCAGAATGTTAAATTACGAAAGAAAGAGGACTTTCTGACTTCCTTTCTGACTTCAGAGGGAATATATAGTCCTTTGTAAGGAAGTTTATCTTACTTTTACAGGTTCAATTCAAAATGAAAAATCAAGGAGTTACCAGAATTTTACAATTGTATTATTCTACAGTAATTTAGTCATCAAAACAAAAGATGAAATGGTAAGTAACATCTGTCAGTTTTGAAGACAGTGCCAAACCAACTTACTGTCATGATAAGTAAGTTCACAAAGAGCTATTATAATGAAATTACCTTACCCAGCAAGTTCCCCACTAAAGTGCTGGCATTAACTAAATTAACTGGATTTTGTCAAAATAATCGATGTCTGGGGATATTTTAAGTTTATTAATTAAGAGAAATTTTACCTTCAAGGTTATGAAAATATATGAGTTTTATCACATGATCAAGAATTTGGATGAGATCACACTTACAGTATTGTGTTCTTTCCATTGTTTTATTACAGGAAGACCCCTGGAATACTCACGCAATTGCACAACAGCACTTTCTCCATTCGCTGCAATGTAGTGCAAAGTTTGTTCCCCATAGTAGGATGCTCCCGTCTTGTCAACGTCTGTACTAGCTATTACTAACACAGCAGTAGCTAGAACAGCAAAAACTTTAGTTAGATTTAAAACACAAATTAACCTAATGCTGATAAGAAAAATATTAAAAATATAACAGCACATTTTGATTAACTAAGCATGGTATTCTTTTTTTCTAGACATACAGGAATAAAAGTCTCAAGACCTAAAAAATGAGATAAAGTATATTTGTCATACCTTTCTTATTCCATAGCATTGTAACCTTATCAGCTTTAAAGAAACTTTTATTAGCTAAAGCTGCATGAGGTCCATCGAAATTGGGGTACTGATACAATCTAACAAATGAGGGTGCACCCTTACTTCCTGGAACATAGACAGCCACCTGAAATACACACATATAAATCACTATTTAATTTTTTGAGGCATATAAACTATGATGGACATGTTTTTATAGTCACTAAGAACTAGGAAAAGGTTTAATCTAGTAATACTCCACATGAACAAAAACACAGAAATCACCTTGTATGGTTGGGGTCCAGGTGATAACACAAAATCATTAATTTTTTGCAAATGTAGTTTATTTGCGATTGTGTCTAAAAAAAAAAAAAGCAAATAGTGTTAGATGGAAGAGAGAAGCTAACAGAAACACAATCAATTCTGAATGCATTATAAAAGATTAATGTAATTACTGATACTGCTCCCTGTAGTCTCATTGTAGGTAAGACAGCATATTGGAGAAAATGTGGAGTGAGGACAACACAGACCTATGCTTGAATTTCCTACCCAGTCCCTTACTAGCTGGGCAACCTTGAGTAAGTAATGGGACTGCATATCTAACTCCCATTGATTGATTTGAAGAGAACAGTGCCCTTTTTATATAAATGGTATCACTAGATAACAAGTAGTAGATAGGGGAATTTCTCTTGATAGAAGAAATATACCTCGTAAGTGATGGGGAAGCAGGGAGACTTGGAAAATCACCAACTTGTATCTACTCATGAAATGATGGATCTACGCATTGAACATTAATGTCAGCTAATCCAACAAAATTAGACAATAAGATGTTATATTCTTGTTAAATGAAAGGAACACCACTTATGAGGTAGACTTGCCCTCATTTCCCCAAAAAAGAATCTGAAGCTGACCAGTTCTAGATTCAAGGAGCTATTTAGGGGACAGATGAACATGTTAAACTATAAGGTAGGATACAATAGCAAGATTCAACTATATGAAAATATATGGCAAGCAACTTTGTTTCTTTAATAATAAATTTAAGGCCTCAAGGTGGGGGTCAGAAGAGATGGAGAGGGAACCTATAGCTTAAAAAAACCTTAAGATATATCAATTTGCAATGTAAGGAACCTTATTGGGAGCCTAAGTTTAAAAAAAAAATTACAACATTTACAATAATTAGAATTTGAACAATGACCAGATATTTTATATAATCTGTCATAATGGTATTGTGGCTAAGTCTTAAAAAATTAAAAAGCCTTAATCTTCAAAGATACATATGGAGATATTTTAGGAAAAATGATCTGCTTTAGCAGAGTAAGAGAGATGTTAGGTAAAGAGATGTATGGATGAGGTAGCATGGGCAATGGGTTGAAGGTTATTGGGACTAGGTGTCTACTTTTGTTTCAAATTCTACAATAAACATTAAAAAATTGGGTTCCCTGGGTGGCGCAGTGGTTTGGCGCCTGCCTTTGGCCCAGGGCGCGATCCTGGAGACCCGGGATCGAGTCCCGCGTCGGGCTTCCGGTGCATGGAGCCTGCTTCTCCCTCTGCCCGTGTCTCTGACTCTCTCTCTCTCTCTGTGACTATCATAAACAAACAAACAAAAAAAAATTTAAAAAAACATTAAGAAATTTTGTATCAGAATTTCAATAGCAACTAAACTCAGAAAGAAGTATGCAAATGTCCTTTTGGCTTAGGTCATGATCCTGGGATTGAGTCCCACATCAGACGTCCTGCTTCTCCCTCTGCCCGTGTCTCTGCCTCTCTCTCTGTGTCTCTCATGAATAAATAAGTAAAATCTTTAAAAAAAAAGTTTAAAAAAATAAAAGAAAATCTATATTATAATTTCTTTAGTTAACACAAATTATTCAAATGAATTAATAAAACAGCAATTATTAAAATAGTATTTAGGGGAACCCTATGATGCCATAAAAGGCAGTAAAGCTATATGCATTTATAGAAAATAATAAATTTATTTCATATATCTTTCCATACTAAAATTGTTGTTTTCAAAGAAGTGAACTTCGTTGTTAACATTTCGGGCACAGATAGTTTCATCTTCTGACCAAGATGGACACCTATGTTAAAAAGAAAGAATACAAAAAAAAATTAGACAGGTATAATGTGTCACATGTTAAAGTTTGTGATATTGCTTACTATTTAAAGAAAAATACTTATAACTGTGATGTCAAGTCAGATCCTAATAGTTTTAGTTAGCATTTGTACTAGAAAGATATCGTTCTTTTGCATTCAAATACTAAACAAAAGAAACATCAAGTTTTTACTCTATTATATGCCCACATACAAAATTCCTAGGGATGTAGATTTTGGTCTGACAAGTTATTTTCTATACGAATATCTGAGGAAAAATGTTATACTATGAAGATATTTAAAGTATTTTGTAAATAATTAGTATTTTAAAGCATTTATTTACCAATTTTGCATTTTTTTCTGGATGAAAGACTTCAAACATGTACCAGTTTTCACATCATAAAGTTGTAGGTTGGGTATCCCAGCTGTGCCATCTTTAGAAGCTAAAATAAAAACAAAATTTTTTTCCACAGTAATTGTCTTCTAACACTAGTGAAAAGAATTCACTTTTAGAATAACTTTGAACAAGATTATTTAAAGTAAAAGAGTTGCTTTAAATCAACTTTCCTTTTTAGCTCTAATTATGGATTTAATTATCTATTACTAAAGCTACAATATGAGAGCTGTTTGAGAAAATTGCAGCATTTCTGAAATGAGTTAATTACTTTAGTTTTTAAGTATACTTAAGAGACTTGTTTATTAAGCTTGACATGGTTTGCAGTTAAATGGATTAAATTCTCTTATTATGAAATCTTGAGTCTGTAAGTCACATACAAAAACACACAAAGTTACATAAACTACTCATGATTCTCAATTTCCCTTTTATTTACTTGGAAATAAGTCTATGCCTCTTGAAAAAACAAACCTAGAGAGGGCTTATAACCCGACCATGGACTATTACATTTAACTCAACAATACCCACATTATTAAAACATGTTTAAAAAGCCCCTATACACATGTTTTATTATTCATCTATTTGAAGCAAAGCCACATAAAATGTGCATATAACATACTGTTCTATCTTTAAATGTGTTAAAAAATGGCATGCCATTTCCTACTCTGTCATACTATACACATTTCTTACATGTTGTGTCTCTTGTACTTCTTTGATTTACAATGATTATTTAAAATGTTTTTCATTTAAAGGTCATCATTATTCTTAATTTTTGAGATCTTCATCCAGTGGTTATTCACTTCCTAAAACTTTCCTAGAGCTTTTACTTTTTCTCTATCTCATGCTGGATCTTTTCACTAACTTACTATACCTTGAAATTACTTAAAGTACGTTATATATTAGGGCAATACAAGATTCATTATTGAGTAAAGATATTCACAAATACTATTTACTATCTAAAGATTAATTACTTTCTTAAAGATTATAAACCTTCTCTTTTCTTCCCACTGAATTGAATGGATTCCTGTCAATATTTTTACAACTGGAAAATACTTACTAGTGTAAGGCTGCCACGTTGCCAGGACAGTGTTTTTTGGCGAGAATTCAAGGCAAACTGCCTTTGGGAGGTCAAAGGAGTGCAGTAGTTTCTTGTTAGTGACATTGATAACATTTATTCTGGTTTCAAAAAGAAATTACTTCAGCAATGAAATACTGTTTTGAAATACCCAGTACTATCCAAAACATTTATACCTCTTTTCAAATATAGATTGCTATAAAGTGGTCATTTTCATAAAAATCAATTTTCATTAGCTCTAGAAAATAGCCAATAAACACCTTAACAAAACAAAAACCAAGTGTACATTTTACCAAAATATCCCTATAAAAGTTTGATAATGGGAAGTACAAAATCAGCAGAAGAATGTAATAGATGATTACACTTTCAGTTGAAAAGAAAACAGGCCTTTAAGTGGACACAGAGCTAACCTACAGACAAGGTGACGTGTACCAAACCAAGGGAAAATAGAGGTGCTAAATCAAAAATATATTTTTTAATTTGACTAATGAAAGTAGTAGCAGCTCTGAAATCAACAAGGAGACTTTTGATATCTACTAAAATCTTAGAAGCAATCTCCAAAAGATAAGACTAAAACTAAGAATTATTATGATACAATAATGATAACAATTGTAACAACTGTATAATAAAAGCAGTTCCATTTTTTGGAATGCTTTCTATAAACCATGTTCTGGTCTAACTACTTTACCCACATTTTCTCATTTAATCTTCACAAGAAACTTATAAGATAGGTATTATCATCTCATTTTACAAATGGTAGAAGTGAGGCTTAGAAAAATTAAATGATTTGATGATGGGTCCAAGACACTACTGATAAATGCTAGAGCCAAGTTTTAAAACCAGTCTGACCTGACTCTTATGTACTCTTTGGGGGAAAAAAAAAAGATACTTCATCTTACTTTAGAAATTGCTTAAAGTTACTTTGTTCTACTCAAGTTTTTGACAGTTTTAGGATAAGCAGAAATTGTTTAAGAATGATTATTACATATTGTTTAAACACAGGACCCTTTACAAGTTACTATAAATTACGTATTTTAGAATTACATGGAACTTTCTTCTTTTGTTATTATTGATAGCCTTTAACAGTTATTCTTAGTTTAACAAAGACTATTTACTAAAAAAATCTACAGATTTAAGGAAAAATCAGTTATAGTTTCTAATTAATTTGACCTCAGCAAAGACCACAACACATCTGTTTCTTTTGCCCCCAGGAACATTATATGTTGTTGTGGCCATAGCACTTTAAGGAAATAAATGCTAGAACCAGGAATAGAAAATATTCATTAAAAAAGACAGACACAACAAATGGGCACCTATTAAAAGAGTTCAGAGTTGAATCCAATAGAAAGCCAAGTGGGGATATGAAATATATAAAATACATAATAATTGTGAAGATGAAAACAGACCTATTCAACAAACTCCAAGCTAGTAGAATAAGGGATACCTCAAAAAGATAAGATGATGAAAGGAAGTATGGTATGTCCCATACTCATAGTATACTCAAGTATAAATTAAAATATGGGTTTTAAAAAATGAAACTCAAACACTGACAATAGTTTATACTAAAAATAAGAAAATTTGAGAGCACATTCTTTGAGACTGAGATTAAGACTGTCAACACTAGATAAGACCCAGTATGATCATATTCTTTTTTTAAAAAGATTTTAGTCAAAAAAAAAAAATTTTAGTCATGAGAGAAAGAGAGAGAGCGAGTGAGTGGTGAGGAGGGGCAGAGGGAGAGGGACAAGCAGACTCTGCCAACCACACACCCGTATGCAGGGCTCAATCCCAGGACCTGAGCCAAAATCAAGAGCCAAATGCTCAACTGACTAAGCCACCTAGATACTCCTAATATGATTATATTCTTAATAATTTGAGTAGTAGTATACTGGTTGGATTCAATAAAATAATAAAGTGATTAACATTTCTAATTACAAACACTTTAGTTTCTAATTCTGCCAGTTACTCATAGTCCTAAAAAGTGTATCATCGGGGCACCTGGGTCGCACAGTCGGTTAAGCGTCTGCCTTCAGCTCAAGTCATGATCTCCAGGTCCTGGAATCAAGTCCCACATCAGGAGAGAGTCTGCTTCTCCCTCTTCCCCTCCCCTTGCTCCTATGCTCTGTGTTCACTCTCTCTCTCAAATAAATAAAAAAAAGCTTTTTTAAAAAAGTGAATCATCTAATTCATCACAATCTTCGTAGCATTAATTTTTAAAACACGTGTTTAATCTGACTTCAGAATCCATCACTACTGTGTAAAAATCATTTAAAACGTACTTTTCATACTAACGCATACATTTTTTCCCTTTAAAAAAAACTAAGATATTACATCTGCTTAAAAACAACAAAAATAACTTTAAACCAAGCAAAAAATATTTAGGCATTTTCCTGGTTCTTTGAACTGAAATGTAGTAACGATGGAAAAATTAAAAAGGAGTGATTTTCTTAGTGAAATCATGAGTATTTAATATTTTTTTGTGAAACCAATTTTGTAATCTGAATATTTAATGAAATATAGACTATACTAACCATACTTTTAAATGTTTTATAAAATACTTAAATGACATTTTTCTAAACAATAAAACTCACAAAAATAACTGTAGACAATTGTTACTAGTTTAATAGCAAAGATGTAAATACTAAGTCTAAGGTAAACAAGCAAAGAGAGTTATTCTCTAAGTGTTGGTGCAAAACTTAAGAAACCCTAACCAATAACGCAGAGCACTATTTAAAACATCTCAGGCTCTCCAGCATTAAACTAATTGCCCCTTTTAAAATGTTACCTTCTAATTCTAAGAAACTAGGTAAATCAAGTCATGGCACATAAGTAGAAGCTGCTAACTTTAGAGGTATTCTATGGAAGTTGCATTAGCTAACTATATCAAGACATTAAAAGATGGACTTTATTAATGACAACCAAACACATGTTATTCAAATGCCATTTATGTTTCATACTGATGATACACACATAAAATATGTTACATAAAGAAACACTAACTTTTCTCCGTTGCCCCAAGCAAACAAGGTGCCATCCTTACTAAAGGTATAGACTTTGCAATTTTTCCCAGATTCCCTGAAAATGATAAGAAAAAAAGTTTAATAAGCATTAATACTTTTCAAAAAAATGCGATTAAATATTTACAATCTTATTAATTTAATGATTATGAACTTACATAAATTTAAGAATTCCAAAATGCTTTAGTCTACCAAATGCCTTATCTCTTAAAATACAGTGCCAAAACTTTACAGAGCCACTGTAAAGTAAGGTGGAAATTGATGTTACATCAACAGATCAACCTTAAGAAGAAAATAGAGGCTTTTTGAATAACTAGTTTGCGTGAAAACTCAAAAATGTAAGTGAACATGGAAGTCACTAGCTGTCAACCCTAATCTTGAGAAGGCTGAAGGATTTCAATATGGAGGCTTTGCACCAGGTCACCAGCATAACAAAACAGGTATGGATAGAATATCCTCCAGTAATCATGAAGTGCCCCTAAACTTGAGGGACAAAGATCTTTCATCAATTTCTGATGTGTAGAGACAGGAAGTATAACAACAGTAAGAGGATCTTCACATTAAGTAAGTGTGGATGCAGGATGCTCTATAAAAGCAGACCTAGGAAATCAGACTTCTTACCAATATTCTATCCAAGGATCAAAACTCTAAGTACTGTATCTCTCAACTGGAGATGGTTACTCTACGTACATCTCCCAGTGATAAGGAACACACAAACAGAAACGTGCATGTGGGCACATGGAGGAAGTCCGTATGTCTAGTCACACAAAACCAGAACTTCATAGCTAATAAACATTTGAATTATTAAATAATAAACACTGAGAACTGACCAGTACACGCCCCTTAAACTGGACATTATCTTTATATTAACTCACCTGAGGATATTTGTGTTTCTTTAATCATGTACTAATGATAGATTGTAGCTACTGAAACATTATTTTTTATTACATTTTATCCTCTTCTACAAAAACAACTATGATCAAGAGGTCCTCTATCTTACACTTGTGCTAAAACTTATTTAATACCCAGTCCTTGGATATGGTTTTTAAAAGCTCCCCACGTCATTCTAGTGTGCAGCCAAATTTGAGAGCCACTTACCTAAAAGCCTAAAATCAAGTTGTTTTTTTTTCCAACCTGCACAGACTTTGAGTATCACGTAGTTCCCATTACTACCCACCAGGAGACATGTAATGTCTCCTCGTTCTACTCTTAGTGATGCTGAGACTGTGGTGGACTCATTTTGGGCCCGCTCAGACTCACCTTACCCTTCCTGCTTCCGGGAATCAGCTATTCAATGAAGAGACTCGACCACCTCATTTGCTAACATTGCTGCTTGTCTCAGACTCTAGTGGTGAGGCCCACATTTTAGCATGGCTTCCATTATGCCTAACTGCTGTGGCAGGAAGAGAAGTTCTGACACTTAAATTCAACCTGAATAGACCAAAAGAGGCTCTGGCTGCAAAAATACATTTCTTGTACTTCCTCTCCATGACTGATTGTTCTGAGGCACAGTGGTTCCATACAGCCTCTCCAGACACATTTTGGATGACTAATCATGAGTTCATATTGATATATGCACAGCTATCCTTTTATTCTGATGCTAAAAAATATTGGTTTCTAATGACGTTAATGTAATTATTTATTTGTTTTATCCTACAATGGATTTAAAATGACAATATTAATTTTCTGTTACCAACCATTCATAAAACCAATGAATGCATTTCAGAATTTTGTATGTCATCATATGGTTATACCACCAACTTAATACTTTTATTAGTTTTCGGTTTGCCTTTTGTTTCTTTTTTGAAAAAACATATCTGTATCTATCTAGTTATATGCATTTTATATTTCCTTCCTTTCTTAAACCTTTTTCATTTTCCGATTTCATAAAGACTATAGGCAGCGGTTTGGCTATCACATCTGCAAGTTTTTCTTCATCCTCCAAGATAAGATTCGTTGAAACTAAAGGCTTGAACTCAAATATACTACTGTCTACACTTTTAAACATGCTGAAGCTATTACTTTCAAATCTAAAGATCAATCATTTTTCTTGGTAAAGAATATGCATTCTTTCTATCTTCTGTTAATATTATAATAACGCCCCAAGAAAGCAGCCTGTTTGTTCTTTCTTCTTCAGAATATAACAAAAAAATAATTCAGGATGTACTGTATAGTTAGTTCTCTATAACATCAGTCAACAATATAAACCATACCTTGGAAACAAAGTGCTTTCTGTAAAATGTGGTGGTCCATTTACCATATACAGTCCTTCTGATCCTCGGACTAAAGAAACAAAATGAAAGAACCACCATTAGCTTAATACTCAGTAATCACAAACATTTTAAAAAACAAAAAGCTTTCAGGGGCGCCTGGGTGGCTCAGTTGGTTAAGCATTTGCCTTTGGCTCAGCTCATGATCCTGGAGTCCTGAGATGGATCCCTGCATTGGGATCCTGGCTCAGCGGAGAGCCTGCTTCTTTCTCACTCTCTCAAATAAATAAATAAATAAATAAATAAATAAATAAATAAATAAATAAATAAAATATTTAAAACAAAAAGCTTTCTGTCAGAATATCAATGAAATCATTAAACATTTCATAGAACAGAATATTAGCATTAAAAGGGTACATTTTTCAAAAAATAAGCAAATACTAAAGTATACACTTTTCTTGACCCTATCGCATGAAATCATGCAACTGCTGGAAAATCAATAGGTAATGCAATGGAATAAATGTTTATGTACCCCCACAAATTCTCACGTTGAAACCCTAATCCCAATGTGATGATATTTAGAACTGGGGCCTTTGTGAAGTAATTTGATCATGAGAGAAGAGACCTCATAAATGGGATTAGTGCCCTCCTAAGAAGAGCCACGGGCAGCTAGCTAGCTCTCTTTCTGCCATGCGAGGATACAACAAAAAGTTGGCAGTCTGCAATGGAAGAGAGGAAATACTAGAACACAGGGTGGCTGTGTGCTTTATACAAAAAAAAAAAAAAAAAAAAAAAACACATAAAAATACAGAATATATTCAAAGTTCCTAAAAAATGTAAGGCATTATTAAGATATTTACAATTTCTCAAACTAAGAGAACAAATGGGATGAGACACATTCATTTACTAAGTTTCCAATGACAGTAATATCCCAAAAAATTAAGTGGGAACAAAGTTCAAGATGAGGGAAAAACATGTACAGAATTATGTATTTTTAAACGGCTAAATTAGAAACTTATACAGCTCAAGCAAACTGATTCGTTCATTCAAAAAATGCTGAGTAAAAAGTAAAAACTACCTCCCAGACCCCATGTTGAGTACTAGAGATACAATAAGAGGAAAATCAGGCTTGTTCCTCACCTCATTAATTACATAATTAGTCAAATACATGGAATTCTGTAAGTGTGGTTAGTGGTACAAAGTAACGATCTATGGGGCTAATCCACTGAATAATAGGGAGTTTTGATCTAAAAATGGAAGGTTAGGGAAAGTGTTCTTGAGTACAGGATTTGTGTGCTGAGATCTGGAGGATGAACACTTCTCAGTTTTTTGGCTACGATCAAGTGTAGCATCAAAATTCTCTTACTACACAGGCAAAACAGTGCTATTTCTTATTTCTCATCACCAAATCATTTGCTGCGGTATCATGTATCACACATTAGGATTTAGAAGAAAATATAGCATTCTTTCCTTAATACTAGAATAACAGTTTTAACAAACATTTATTTGAAGAATTAATAAAAAGTGAATTTACCAAACTAGGGAGTTAACATATTAGACTTTATTACATAAAATTACATAAAATTGTGTCAGCCTGGTGAGGCACCTCTCACAAGCTGCTCTGGTAATTTAACATATTAGGGCTCTCTTACAGAATTTACATACAGACCTAGGAAATAAAACAGTGTATCATCAGTGAAGCCCCAGTGAAGCTGTGGCATAATAGAAAATGTGCCCTATGATGATGCAATCAAATCATGTTCTATGGCCTTAACTGATGGCCCTGAAAACATATGCCTGAAGTGACTGGAAAAAAAGAAAACGCAAAAGTGTCAGCTTCTTGCGTTCTCATGAACTTGTAACTAGTGACCTTGGTCCTCTCCATTTGTTGATTTTGCTGTTATCATCAACCACAATGTTTACCTGGGGTAAAATTCAAAGCTTTTGTACATTATACAGTTGACCCTTGAACAACGCAGGGTTAGGGGTGGGTGCTGAATCCTGTGCAAATGAAAACTTGTGAATTACTTGACTCCCCCAAATACTTACTACTGGTAGCCCACAGTCTTACTGATAACATAAATGGTCAATTAACATGTACTTTGTATATGTATTATACACTGTAGTCTTGCAACGAAGTAAATAAGCTATAGAAAACCAAGTGTCACTAAGAAAATCATAAGGAAAACATGATATTGTACTGTATTTATTTTTAAAAAATGTGTAAGTGGACCTGCACAGTTCAAACCAATGTTGTTCAAGGGTCATTTGACCTAAAGGGACAGCTATACCACAGAACGCATGAAGGTAGCCTTCTGACCACAGCCGTGGGAACTTTCAGAGTATTCAGGACAACCAGTACAAGGTTTTCCTTTTCTAAAATTTCTACGTCATACCTACATACAAAACTAAGACAGGTAGAAAACTTCAAAGGATCTACTCTAAACCAAATGTTTACCACCTACCTCCTTCGTATGTTGAAACTTAATCCCTACTGTGATGGTATTTGGAAGTTGGCCTTTGGGGAGTAATTAGATCAGGACAGCAGAGCCCTCATAAATGGGATTACAGCGCCCTTATGAAAGAGATTCCAGGAAGCTCCCTTGCCCCTCTGCCCTATGACGACACAGCAGACAATGGCTGTCTTTGAATCAGGAGTAGGCTCCCAAAACTGCTAGTATCTTGACCTTGAACTTCCCAGACTCCAGAAGTATGGGAAATAAATGTTGTTTAAGCCACCCACTCTATGATATTTTTGTTACTGGAGCCTGAATGGACTAAGAACAGGAGTGAGGAACAAAAACTACTTAACTCACAATTTTTCATACAGATTATTAACTCAAAATTTTGAAACACAACACTTGACAGAAAAAAATCAGTGTGAAAAGTGTCACTCTTTCCTGCTCAAGTAGCATTCAGTCTCATGTGGTTTTTACTTCCTGGTTTTAGTAGGTTTCTGGAGAAACAAAATCTTGAGTCAAATTGATCAACTAACTGCTTTTCAACATGCACATGTTCACATTCTAAATAAAGACTAGTTTTAACACAAAAATCCAAAAGTTATATTTCCTGATTCCATTTATATAACACTCCTGAAATGACAAAATTATCAAAGACAGATCACTGACTGTCCATGGTTAGAGTTGGAAGGAGGGTCTCACAATAAAAGTGTAGCACCTTCTTTCTTTCTAAGATCTTATTTATTCAAGAGCAAAAAGAGAGAGGAGGGGAAGGGGCAGAAGAGGCAGAAGGAGCAGCAGACTCCCCGCTGAGTGGGGAGCTTGATGTGGGGCTCAATCCTGGGACCCTAGGAGGCAGATGCTTAACCAGCTGAACTACCCAGGCGCCTCCTCCTTCTTTTTTGAGAGAGAGAGAGGCAGAGAGAGAGAGAACATGTATGCACCAGCAGAGGCGGGGTGGAAGGTGCAGAGAGAGAATCTTAAGCAGCTCCACACCCAGGGCAGAGCCTGACGCTGCACTTGATATCATACTTAACCAGAGGAGCCACCCAGACACCCCAGGATAGCATCTTTGTGATGATGGAGCAGTTCAATATTCTGATAGTGGTGATTATATGAATCACATATGTGATAAAATTTCTTAGTACCATATATACACACAAATTGGTGAAATCTTGGGCAGCCTGGGTGGCTCAGTGGTTTGGTGCTGCCTTCAGCCCAGGGAGTGATCCTGGAGACCCAGGATCGAGTCCCACATTGTGTTCCCTGCATGGAGCCTGCTTCTCCCTCTGCCTGTGTCTCTGCCTCTCTCTCTCTGTCTCTCTCATGAATAAATAAATAAAATCTTAAACAAAAATTTGTGAAATTCAAATAAAGATTATAGTTTAGTAAATACTACTGTACAAGCACCAATTTCCTAGTTTTGATAATGTACTAGGGTTACATGTTATCATTGGAGAAAGCTAGGTGAAGGGCACTTGGGAAGACTCTTGTAAATCTTAAATCATATAAAAATATAAGGCTTTTAAAAAGACCATCGTTTTTTATAATGCTTGTTTATAATACGGCAAATATTAAACCAAAGTTTGAAAAAAAGTTTTTCAGCATTTCTCAAGAATGGATTTGCTTGGGAATACCAAACAAAAATGTTACATCAAAATAAAAAAAAAAATGAATAGACCAAGATTTTTGTACTACGGTAAAAACAAATCCTATGAGATGAAAGTACTAATCAGAGCTACTTTTAAAACCAGTGATACTGTTGGTGATATTCTTTATAACAGATATGTCTATTTTAAGGGGACTAATTATCAATTGAATTCATCATAAAAATCATATTGAATCACTACATCTTGTTCATACATATAAACCACTACTTACAACAAATACTTTATTTCACACCTCCTTACACAGAAGCATGACTATGAAAAAGTGCTGTAAGACATTTTGGAAACACCAAGATACTTTACTGGATATAATCAGTTTGAGTAACTTACACAAGAATAAATAGATATACAAAGTTTATTAGAAGACACACAAATCAGATTCATAACAGAACATAAACTGTATTACAAGTTAACAAAGCAAAAATAAATAGGGATCCAAAAGTTCTTTTCAATAACAAAAACAATTTTTCATGTGGCTAATGAGGAATTCATTTTAATTAGAAGTGACCGAATGTGAGAAACACTGAAAAGAATACAGAGATAGTTTAATACAGTGTACTGAGAGTTAATGTGATCCCTTGTTTTTAATGATTTTCCCCTTTAATCAAAGGCCATCTGGAAACATGTTTTATTAGGGAGAGAAACCTAAAATGCGAACAGTTCTTATCAATAAAGTGATAAATACCAGAGTTTCACACAGAAAAACTGTTTAAAAACAATCATATTAAATATTGCACTTAAATAATCTTTTTAGATATTAGTAGCCTTTCTGGTTACTCGTATACCATTTATTGCTCTAGACCTGAGTTAATGAGAAAACTACTGGCTCCAACAAACAAGGGTCCTATGCCAGGGACATAAGGATCACTATAATGGAAAACCTTTTCCAACCCTTACATCCACTGCAGTACCTATCAATGTAGGACAATGACTCTATTTTGAATAAATTATCTCAGTGTCCTCAACCAGGCAAGCTGATCAGATATATGGGTTTCATATAATGCCATCAGAATCTGGAAGATTCTAATTTTCAGGGGAAACTATCCTAAGGTGAGAATAGAATTTGGTTCTGGTGATTCAAATAAAAGTTGATTCAAAGATGAGCAAGATCTAGCCAAGCCAAGCCAAAGACAGCCAGCATGCACTGAGACTGGCAAAAATGTGCTTCCCTTTAGGTGGCTGAGCTGGTTGAGTTCCAGGTATACCTGGAGAATGTCAGCCTGAGAATGAGTTTTGTTTTAAAAATTGATTGTTTGAGAGAGAGAGAGAGAGAGAGAGAGAGAGAGAGAGAACATATACAAGCAGGAGGAAGGGCAGAGGGAGAGGGAAAGAATGCCAAGCAGACCTCCCACAAAGCGTGGAGCCCCAAACGCCAAGAGCTAGAGCTGGATCTCACAACTTGGGAGACCATGACCTGAGCTGAAGTTGAGAATCAGATGCTCAATGGAATTAGCCACCCAGGTATGCTCTCTCTGGTCTTGTCATTTCCAATAAAAATTGTGATAACAGGGATCCCTGGGTGGCGCAGCGGTTTGGCACCTGCCTTTGGCCCAGGGCACGATCCTGGAGACCCAGGATTGAATCCCACGTCGGGCTCCTGGTGCATGGAGCCTGCTTCTCCCTCTCCCTGTGTCTCTGCCTCTCTCTCTCTCTCTTTCTCTCTCTGTGTGTGACTATCATAAATAAATAAAAATTTAATAAAAAAAATTGTGATAACAGAATTTACTGGACAATGTCCAAATTATTCCAAACTCCAAAAATCCCACAAGTCTTAAGTTTAAAAAACGATTCTGAAAGTAAAAGAATCTATTATTTTTAAAAATTTTTTATCGGAGTTCAATTTGCCAACATATAGCATAACACCCAGTGCTCATCCCGCCAAGTGCCACCCTCAGTGCCCATCACCCAGTCACCCCAACCTCCCTGCCCACCTCCCCTTCCACTACCCCTTGTTCGTTTCCCAGAGTTAGGTGTCTTTCATGTTTTGTCACCCTCACTGATATTTTCACTCATTTTCTCTCCTTTCCCTTTATTCCCTTTCACTAATTTTTATATTCCCCACATGAATGAGACCATATAAAAGAACCTATTATTGACTGAAATATCTATACTAACAGTGTTTAAAGAATTAATCAGTGTGTTCAAGTAAAAGAAAATGGACCATGAAGTTGCATGGCTGAGTATAATCCTGATTCTGCCAATTTACAATGTGAATATCTCTGGGCCTCTATGAATATAAGAATCTAAGGGATAGACTGACTAGCTAACCTTCAAGTTCTTACAAAGTCTCTGATTTTAAGCATCGTTAAGAAAAGTGTCATTCTTTGTAAATCTGACTATAAACGAAGTGGTCATCCTTTATGAATTTGCTCTTCCATCAAACACTGAGGATGTCTGTTGTTTACCATGCACTGTACTTGGTACTGAGAAGACAGGGATGAGTAACACTCTGCCCCCACCAAGGAGTTCACAGTCTAGCAAGGCAGAAAAGCCTCTAAGCAACCAGATAATTAACCTAAGCGAAAAGTGAAAAAAAATTTAAGTATGTATGTACACACACATATATATACAAATATATATATGTACAAAAACAGTCTGGGATTAACAGATCATATGAGGAAAGTGGAGAAAGGCTTCAAAAAGCAATTATTTTTGAAATGAATTTTATTCACTTACTTTTATTATCTACTTATTTATTTGAAAGTGAGTGAGAGAGGGCACAAGCAGGAGCAGAGGGAGAGGGAGAAGCAGACTCCCTGCTGAGCACGGTGCACTATGAGGGGGGGCTCCATCCCAGGACTCCCAGGATTGTGACTTGAGCTGAAGGCAGACACTTAACCAACTGAGCCACCCAGGGGCCCCTGAAATGAATTTTAAAAGATGAAAAGAAGTAGGCCAAATCAAGAGGAACAGCATAGTCCTAGACTGAAGACGTAGATTTTTTGAGGGTTTTATAAGCAGTACGATACTGATGGAGTACGAAATAGAGTAGGGGGCGGGGGGGGGGGGGAAGGAAATGCAAAGAGCTTTTCAAGGATTATGAAGGGTTCCACACGCTATGCTAGACAGGATGGAATTCACCCTGTAAGCATGGAGAAGGCCCTGTAAGGATTTTTAAAGGAGAGGAAAATCTATCAGATATTTTTAATGTACTATTTTTTTTATTAGACTTCAATAAGCATTTAGAATTCCAAAACTGTGAATAGCATACTAGTGATCTCCATGAAGCCGGGGAGGGGGGGGGGGGAATTCACTTAAGCATGTAATTAAGCCTTTTAACAACATCCGCCCGGCATGTCATCTAACAACTTATAGTCAGTATTTGATAGATATTTGATGAAGGAATTGCGGATAGTCAAGACTGATAGGAGCGGATGTGGCGCTTAACAACAAAAGTCTTGGGGATCCCTGGGTGGCGCAGCGGTTTGGCGCCTGCCTTTGGCCCAGGGCGCGATCCTGGAGACCCGGGATCGAATCCCACGTCGGGCTCCCGGTGCATGGAGCCTGCTTCTCCCTCTGCCTGTGTCTCTGTCTCTCTCTCTCTGTGTGTGACTATCATAAATAATAAAATTAAAAAAAATTAAAAAAAAAAAAAGTCTTAAAACGGAGGATGCCAAAAAGTGCCACAGCTTTTTAGGATACAAGTCTCAGGGGGACATAACGCCCATCTTCAAAAGTAGACAACCCTCCGGGAACCTGGGTGGCTCAGTGGTTGAGCTTCTGCCTTCGGCTCCTGTACTGACCCCGGAGGGGGCAGGGGGGGGGGGGCGGGCCTGGGATCGAGTCCTGCATCAGGTCCCTGCGTGGAGCCTGCTTCTCCCTCTGCCTCCATGTCCCTGCCTCCCTCTCAGTGCATCTCTCATGAATAAATACATAAAATCTTAAAAAAAAAAAAAGTAGACAACCTTTCTGTTAATAACCTTTTCCCTTCTATGTAAGCTACCCGTGCCTTTTAAAAAGCCTCTACCCTTTTCTCTCCCGACCTCCCCCTTCTTTACTTGATACTCCCTACGAGAATCCCAGCCCTTACCCTAGTCCAGTCTCCCCGGACACAGTCCAAAACTCAAGTTTAATCATCTTTCCCAAAATTATAAACTCTGCCTCCGCCTTCAAAATCTCAGGAATCCTCTCATGTTCAAATTCGAAAGTGATCATGACCATGTCAACCTCAGACGCTGCTAGGTCGTTTCTTTCTTTCTTTCTTTTCTTTCTTCTTTCTTTCTCATTCATTCACTTATTTAGAGTTATTTAGATTTATTTATTTACTTAGATGTTCTTTACTTATTCATGAGAGACAGAGAAGAGAGAGGCAGAGACCCAGGCAGAGGGTGAAGCAGGCTCCGTGCGGGGAGCCCGACGCGGGACTCGATCCCGGACCCCGGGGTCACGCCCTGGGCTGAAGGCAGGTGCTCAGCCCCTGGGCGCCCCCCGGGATGCCCTGCTAGGCCGTTCCTACCACGGCCACTGCCCCAAGCCCAGACCACACTCCCGTCACTTTGAACCCACGCTCCCGCCGCTCTGCTCCCTCTATTCGGTCCTTCAAGTCTCACTACAGCGAGGAGCACAGAATTCGGCATCACTCAGGTGTATTTAGCGCGTGTCGCTCGCTCCGGTGGCTCAGCCGTTTGCTGATGTGTCTTCCTTATTACAGAGACCACGACGTCTCCCTGTCACCTGGGTCGGTCACCAGGTAAGGGTCCGCATAAAACCAGCGCGGCGGCCCCGGGGGAACAAGGCCAACTAGCACCTTCTGATCTTGTCCCCCTCCCTCAAGTCCAGGGGAGCTTGACGCGACAGAGAGGAAGGCCGGGGGGGGGGGGGGGCGAAGGGGAGGGGGCGGGGATGCTGGAGGCCGGAGGCGGGGGCCTCACTTCCGATTGCCACGCTGCACCCAGAAACCCGAAAGGCCCTCTTAAGCGCTTCCACAGCCCGCAAGGAAAGGCGGATCGGACACCGGCGCTTCTCGGGTCCTCCCCCACAGCGATAGACCCAAAAAGAAACCGCTCTGAAGAACAGTCCCTTACTCGGCCAGGACTCACCTGTCAGGAGCGGCGTGGACGGCGCCATCTTGTCCCGGAAAGAGAAACCCGTGCGCTTGGGTCAGAGTTCACGAGGGCCAAACCCGGCCCCTACACGTCTCCCCGGGCGTGGAAAGCGCGCGGAGCTGCTTCCGGTATCACGAGGCCTCGGGGCCGATTCCCTTCCGGGGGTGGAGAGACGGAGGCAAAGCGCCCGAAGGCGCACGCGCAGCTCCGGGGCCGCGCTTTAAAGAGCGCGGGGCGGGGCGGGGCGCGGGGCGCGGGGCGGGGCGGGGCGTCCGCCTCCAGCCGCGGCAGGCGGAGCCCGCACTTCCGCGGGGCGGAGCCCGTGCAGTGCTGACGTTGGCAGCCGAACCCGAAGTAGTTCGAGGCTGCGGACAGCGCTGGCCGGTTGTTGCGTTTCCGTCGTCGCGGGCTCCACGCTCCCGGCGGCCCGCGGTCTGTGGCCCCCGCGCGCCCGCGTCTCGGCCGCCCGGTCCGGCGTCGCCAGGCCTCCCGCGCTCGGCTCGGCCCAGGCCCGGCGGTCGGAGCCAGCGCCCCGGCCTGAGAGCCTCCTCGCTCCGGCGGCCCGAGGGCAGGCGGGCAGGCGGGCGGCGGGCGGGCGAGCCCGACGGCGGCTGGGGCAGGTGGCGGCGCCGCGAACATGGTCGCCAAGCAGCGAATCCGCATGGCCAACGAGAAGCACAGCAAGAACATCACCCAGCGCGGCAACGTCGCCAAGACCTCGGTGAGCAACGGGGTCGGGCCCGGGTCGCAGGGCCGCGCGGGGGTGTCCGCAGCCCGGAGCGGGACGCCGGGGGGGGGGGGGGGCGGGGGGAGGGGCGGGAAGGGGGTGCGGGAGCTCGGGGCTCCGGGGGAGGGGGTCGAAGCGGGTTTTTTTTTTTTTTTTTTTTTTGCATTTGAAAAGGGAATTTCCATTTTTGCAGAGGAACGCTCCCGAAGAGAAGGCGTCCGTAGGACCCTGGTTATTGGCCCTCTTCATTTTTGTTGTTTGTGGTTCTGGTAAGTGGTTTTTGTTTTGTTTTTTTTTTTTTGGGGGGGGTAGGGCGTTTGGATGTCGGGTCTGGGATGACGTGGTGGCCCGTCAGCGGCGAAGCCTCCCAGCGGAGTTCCCAGCTCACCTGCCGGGAGCCCCGCCGCAAGTCCCTCTCTCGTCCGAACCGACTCGCTTCGTCCCACGTTTGCACCGAGGGTGGTGCTCCAGAAACGTCTCACCGCCCTGGGTCGTGCTCGCAGGAGATCCGAAAAAAGGAGGTCAGGTCCTCCGTAACTTACGATCACGTTGGGAGAAATTTAGACTCAGAAACAAAAGAAAAACCCTCACGGGATGAGAATCCGGAATGTTTTTGCAGCCTCATTATCGAAACGTTTGCAGAAACGCTTTATGAACGTGGACGTTGAGCTTTTCATCTAACGAGTCCGGCGATCGCATGTCTTTATTATTGTCAGAGTCGGGTACGTTTTAGAAAGTGAAGCTCTTGCAGAGAATTGATTTCCATATAAAGGAAACAGACCTGATTTGGCAACTCTAATACGTGAGACCAGTGTTTTTTAGATTAAAGAAACGTTTGACATATGGCAGGAAACCATAAGTTATCAAGTCGGCCTGCTGTTAAAGTGATAGATTCCTGCCCCTGCAAATTACAGAGGATCTTTTTTTTTTTTTCCTCTTCGTTTATTATCTTAATATGCAAGTCGTCGATACTGAAGTACAGGTTTCTGTCTTTTACGCTCTGACATTCTAAAGTTACTGAGGTTCCTCTTTCACCTTTCAGTTTGCCGGCCTCCTAAACTGACTCGTTTGAAGCTTTCTTGATAAATGGCCAAGAGCCAAGCAATTTATATAACCTGAAGCTTATCGAATTTCAGCTTTGTGAAAATGAGGAAACATGGTTATATCATAGTCCAGGCCTTAGAAGGACATTTAATATTTTGGGGATAAACCAAAATAATTCTTGTGCCGGAAAAACCTGTTTGCTTCGGTGCTTTAAGTTCTTTCTAAATTGTGCACTGCAAAATCTGTTAGACGTTCAGACATAAAACTCAAGAGAGGCTGAAGTTTAAAAAAATAACTTACAGACATTCGCTTGTTTTATTAGAGAGAGTAGGCTTGTTTTCATTTCTTATTTCAATGAAGTTATGTAGCATTTGCAAGTAATGCTAAAGGTGCTCTTGGATTCTTGTGAACTGCCTTAATAAGTATTTGTCAGTTGCCAGACCTATTTTATTCAAAGCATGGTTACTAAAACATTTGCTCTTTCTCTTTACAGCAATTTTCCAGATTATTCAAAGTATCAGGATGGGCATGTGAAGTGACTGACCTTAAGATGTTTCCATTCTCCTGTGAATTTTAACTTGAACTCATTCCTGATGTTTGATACCCTGGTTAAAAACAATTCAGTAAAGCATCCTGCCTCAGAATGACTTTTCATATCATCCTTCATTTGTCATTCCAAGGTTTCTTCACGAGTCATTCCAAGTTTTCTAGTCCATACCACAGTGCCTTGCAAAAGCACCACATGAATAAAGCAATAAAATTTGATTGTTAAGCTATAGTAGTGGACCCTACTTATTCAGTCAGTAAAGAGTAAATTTTTTTTGATGTGGTTATTAAAACAGTATCCAGTATAGATAATTAGAGTAAATCTATGTAGACAAGGTCTAGGTTTTGTTAACTCTAATGTGTAAATGCAATTAGCTTAATTTAAAATTTGGAGTTGGTTTTTATATGGCTAGGCACTTTATTACTATATTTTGAATTGAAAGCACACTCCCATATAGGGTCCTGTAACTGTCCCGTAATAAAGTGCTTATAAATGGAACCAACTATACAGTTAACCTAGTCTTCCCATAATCTTTAGCACCTAAATTTTTTTAAAAGCTAAATGCTTAATATAAAGGGAGATGCTTATAGCTACAACACCTATTTTAACAATATTATTTCTGTTACACTACCTTCGATTTTGCATGACTAATTATACTAACCTGAAATGCCATAAGAAAACAATGTGGTTGAGCATTTTGTAACTTAATGAGTCACTTCATTTTCACTAAAACTACCATGGTGGAGTACAGTCAGGGAAGGTTTATGTCACCATTGATTTCATCAGAATTACTTTAATGTATCAAAGGGGTCTACTATGCTAGACAGCATTTTAGGGAAAAATACTACTAAAAATGGGTGTCTCATCAGGGCATACTGGTGAGTCCCAACGTGCCATAAGACATCTTAGCACGTTAATAGCACTTTTAATACCAAAAAAGGCACATCAACTAAAAAGCTACTTAGTTTGGAAATAATTTTCTAGATTGAGGATTAAAATTTTGTTAGGGTACTAGATACATGAGACGAAGGTGCCAGCTGGAATTAAATGGATTCACTGATAAGGATCAGTCTAGTCTTCCCTTTGTTGTATGATTTTGTAGGTTAAGATTGATCAAAGTTTCATTTTACTAATGGTAAGGGTGAGAAGGCAGGGTGGGTTTTCTGGTACTGTTGAAAATTTTAAGTTTTGGCTATTTAAATACTTGGTCATAACTTGATTTTAAAAAAGCACCTGAGAGGTGTCTATGCATCAATGAATTGGAAAGAAAGCTGCTCATTTGCTTTGTTAATCACCTCAGGATATCTCTTTTAAAATAAGCTGTTTTAAGAGGAACAGAAGGGAAATCTGCTACCTAGTCTTACACAGTGTGAACCTCAGAGAGAGCTTCTGATACCCCTAACTATAGGGGAAGAATGAGGGAGAGGAGCAGTTTAGGATGTTTAGGAACTTAACTATTCAAGAATAGGGAAGGAGTCAGCCAGCCTTGGGCCAGCAGGTTTTTTATCTGCATTGTAACCTGCCTTTCTCACCCAGGAAATCAACCCTGTACTTGTTTCCCTCTTTGAAGCAAGTGTCTTGGTTGACTAATACTATTTTATTGTAACTTTAAAAATGAAAGTTATTGTTCTAAATTTATAGCAGGTGCCTTATTTTTGCTTTGAGTTAAACCATTCCATATTAGAATTTCCCCTGGTTTACTATAGACAATTGGCTTTAAGATATTAGGGTTTTGGGGTGTTTTTTTTTTTTTAATTGTACAATGTCTTCATTAATTCGACTGTTAAATTTCCATAGCTAGCAATCATTTTACATATGTAAAAGTTGCATTCCCTTTGTATTTCACGTGTAATTTCCTAATTGAGTACATTTTATATTAAGGATGGATTATGCATGTTTGGGTCAATGAAAGCAATGTCTTATTTGATTTATCCTTTAAAAAATAAAGTTCCCTGATTATTTGATGCCTTCTAAAAGGTATGATTTTACAGATTTCTTATCTGAGTGTGCTTTTTACAGTTAATAGAAAATTATCTTAAAGAATGCCTAGTATTAAGTTAAAAAGTACCTTGAGACACAGATAAAAAGTTTATAACTGGGAGTAAGTAGCAAGAAGTACATTAAAAGCACAGTGGATTAAATACTTCTCTTCCTAGGATTTACCCTCATTATCCAAGTCCCATTCAAGGGAAAAAAAATCACAGTTCTTTCCCAGTTGAATTTTTATGTCATCAGTGTTGAACACAGAATGGTAACAATGTCTATTGGGGGATTGTCTACATTATCCAATTACTCTTTGTCGTTTAACATTTCAAAGAGTTGTCCATGATTTCATTGTATCTGTTGGGTTGTATATAATGTTACTGAAAATAATTGAGTGGGCTTCCAAAATAAGGAAAGATTTTCACTGTAACAGGATGTATTGTAATGGGCTTTGAATTCTATCAAAGAAGTGTCTACCCTCAACTGCAGGACCAGGGCTCTACTCATTAAGGTTCCTGGGGTTTTGTTGGCACAAAGGAATGCCGTGTAGAACTGGATGTGTTCTTGGGAGGTTCGTCAACAAAATTTTATCACTGTTGTAGCATCTGTATAATTTAGAACATCAAATTTTCCACTTAGAAATTGTTTTAAAGTTTGTCTTTGAGTACCTTTTTAGTTTTTAACTTACTGTTTTAAGTAAAAACGAGAACTTTAAGAAGCAGGAGTTGGGTTCAACAGCAAATTCAATGTCACTTCACAAGAGAATCATTTCCTGTCAAAACTTCATCCTACTCCAGGTACTTGTACTGCTTTATCTTCAAGTTGAATTAGGACAAAAACGTCCTATTTTGAAGAGTACTAATGAGCAGTAAAAGGCTTAGAAGACTAGCTGAAGGGGAAAAATCAACTGTCTGGACTTAGATAATACAAAGTAAATTCATGCATAGCACAGAATCATAAAAATTAGGGACATGGGCAGTTTAGTCCAACTGTCTCAATTTACAGATTAAAAAATTCATTTATTTTGTGAATATTGAGTTATGTGCCAGATAGGGAGTTAGAGCTGTGACTACAGGGTCCTGGCACTCAAGTATTTTTCAGTCCAGTAGTGGGAGAAAAGACAACAAAATGAAAATTGTAATTATGATCAGTATTTTAAAAGAAAGATAAAACCAGGTAAAAAGCGTATGCTCTGACAGAGCTAGTTGAGGTAGAGCAGAAATTAGAAGCAAGTTTCTGGACTCAACAATACCCTAGAGAAACTATAGGAATGATCGTAGAATGTCCACACAGGACACTTCTGTTTTCATGAGCTCTTTACTTCTGCTTTTAGAGAAACTTGTAGTTTTAAAAATATGTTTGCATGTTGCCAACTCAAAAAAGAAAAAAAAAAAAAACTTGTCCTTTTATAGATGCAATTTCTTTTGAAAATGAATTTAAGTGACAAATTTACTATTGATATTTCCTGTACAGCACAAAAATAGATCAAATCGGTAATGTTATCCACTGTAACATATTCAAGAGTACACTTTTAAAAAGTATTTTGTTACATAATCTTACTGTATTTTGTTTTAAAAATTTCCATCTGTGATGTTGAAAAATCTTATTTGATAGTCTGGTAGCCAAAAAAAAAAAAAATGTAGTTATGTGCTCTCCATAGATTCTTTTTATTACGAAACTTCAATGAATAAATCATGTGTGACTTTTTTTCAGTGTGCAAACTTCTACCTTGGGATGCAGAACAAATCTACAAATTTAAATAAAACTATGATTTCAATATCATTAAAAGCATTAGTAACAGGTTTTTCTTCTTTTCTCATCGTTATGAAGAAGTCTGAACCAGGGGAATGAAAAGAATTGATTTTAGAGCCAGAGGGAACTTTTAGAAATTACCTTGGTAGCCCATTTATTTTACATTTGAGGAAATGATGGAGTGGAGAAGTTATCTCTCCCATCACTAATGAACCAGTAGCAGAACCAGGATTAGAAAACTAGTCTTATGGTGACCAAATTGGCTCTTTAATATGTCGAGTGCCAAGGAATTCTGATTCTTTAGGCCTGTCTCCTTTTAGTTTCGTTTATATATTAATCTCATGAAACCCCATTAGAGTTCTCTGAAGGTATAATCGGAGTGTTTACTAAACTTCAGTGGCTTACTGCTGCCTTTGGAATGAAATAACTCTGTAGTGTTGAATTTTTTCAGGAGATTTCACAGCCTGGCACAACCTACTTTTCAGCTTTGCCCCCCACTGCCTCTCTGTAGCCAGGTCAGCCCCAAATGTCTACTTTCACTTTTCTAATACCTTGTGCTCTAGGTGTTTTTGCTCATTTTCTCTACGTTACAGTACTACTAATCCTTTAAAGTCTAGCTTAAATTTTACCTTTCCCTTGTCGGGAATTAGAACCCCTGTCTTTGGGATTGATCACTCTGGATGAGTTAGCATTCATTATGTTGCCATGTTTATTAGTTTTCTCCATTTCTCGGCTAGAGTATAGAATCCTTAAGAACAAGTGCCATAACTTTTTTTTTTCATCTATTCTCACCAGCCTTGAGGCTTCTATGAAACTACACACTCAAGGGGTGCTCAGCATTTTAGATGAAAGTGATAGAGCACCAGATGCCCTATCATAAAGTAAGAACATGTCTTGTAAAATAATGCATCCTTGATACGACAGTCATCCCAACTACTTTCGATCTTGGCAACCTCTGCTTAATGGCTGGGCTCGGCACCATCATCCGAGTCTAGCCTTGAAATGAACTCTCAGGATAAGCTTGATATTTGGAAATACATCAACAGTGGGATTTGTCCTTCAGGCATATTTGAGAACAGTTCATTGTAAGTGTCATTGAGAAAACTATAAAAAGTGCTTTATAAAGAAAGCCAAAACCTCACTACACCAGTCTGTCCAGTTACAAGTCAAACAACCACACTGTTCAGAGCAGGTGCCTGTGGGCTGTCAGCTGCCCTCTGTCCTGGGCCCCTAGATCATAGGGAAGGGACAAGGATGTCACAGCGGTGCATCTTTCTCCAAACTAGACCACAAACCCAGATGGGTCTGTTCCTCCCAAATCAGATCCAGCCCCTGAAAGGGAAAGCTTGTTCTCTTCACAAATTCCCTATGGCAAGGCCACACCACACTGACGAGCATTTACGGTATCATGTGGTTACCAAACCAGATCTTACACAGTAGACCAAGGAAACTCTCAGGGTCCACTGGGAACATGCCATCCATTCAGCCATGTGGAGCTCTGGAAAACCACCTAACTCCTGGCAGCCAGGAGTGCCACGGGACCAGGATGAACCACCAAGGGCCTACAAAATTTGTGTTCTATCACTTGAGGCACCAGCTAATGAACAACTGTAGATGCCAAGGTCCAAATGCACCTGGATAATTTCTGACAAAGACTAAATCATAAAGCTAAATAAACGCTGGCAGTATCCAAGCGTGTTTCCACCTAGCTCCACCCTCGGTGACTTGTACACAACTTCCTGTTCGTTACAGACGAGTTACACGAAGAAGGAAAGTGTAAACAGTCATGTCTGCTCGATTGAGAACAGCGTCAGGATGCTTTTCAAGGAAGGGGGACCTGGCTGGCTCAGTAGTAGAACGTGGGACTGAAGCCTGGGGTTGTGGGTTCGAGTCCCATAATGGATGTAGAGATTATTTCAAAATAAAATCTTAAAAAAAAAAAAATGCTTTCCAAGGCCAGATCCCTTTCTTTGCTAAACATTAAAGTCCACCTACACTGACCTGGGATGCACGGGGAGGGTGGGCCTACAGAGTTTAATACCCAGCCTGTGTCAATGGTCTATTATTCAGAGTGTGGCCCACAGTAACCTGGAACCCTGTTAGGAATACGGAATCTTGCCCTCACCCAAGGCCCCCTGAATCAGAATTTTCATTTTCACAGGACCCTTAGGTAATTCATATACAAATGAAATTTGAGAAGTGTTGAAGAGGGCTCAGAGTTCTGGTTCCATGGCGTCAAACAAATAGCTAACTTCCTTGGCCCTTGTTCTCTTTGCCTACAGAGAAGGAAATACTTGCCCTGTTTCATGCAACTGTTTCATGCAACTGTTATGAAACCTTAATGGGAAAATCATGTTGAAAAGCTTAAATGCTCTCCGTAAATAGGATTCACTAACTTTGTAAACTGCAAAACCAAAACATCTCTGATAGGGTGAGGGGCCTTCCTCATCAAAACCAGTAACAGTAGCCTCTGTATTTGACGTGGCAGGAAGTCATCTATTTTTTAAGGTCACTTGCCAGTCATACATCTCGAACTATAATTTTACTTTCCCGACGTTCTTCCTTCTGAACGGCTTTTCAAAACTTAAGGGACTGTGGATCCAACCCAGCTAATTAGGATTGCAATAAGAAGATCTATAGCATTTGGAAAGCTGAAGAGAAACCAGGGGATACCTTGGTCACAAAGACCACTTGTCCACACAGTAATCCCTGCTCTAGAGCCTCTTGTGACCTCCCTTTTATTATTGACCTCCCTTTTTTTATTGTTGAAATTGCCGTAGCTGGGGAAGCAGTACAGGTAATGCTACCTCAGACATGAAAACGGCCCTTGGTAAATATATTGGCTCATGAAATTTGTCCTTAGAAAAGACTTGAATCCCTGTTAGAAAACAGAAAAACACTTAGAGAAAATATATGGAATTTGATACCTTCACTCATTTCCAAAACATACTTAGATTTACGGAGAAGTTGCAAAGATACTACAGAAAGTTTCCTTGCACCTTCACTCAGCTTCCCCTAATGTGAACATCTTACATAACCACGGTCTACTTGTCAAAACTAAGACTTTAACACTGGAATGACACCATTAACTAGATTAGGACTCTATTTGGATTTCACCAGTTTTCCCACTAATGTCCTCTCTCTGTTCTAGAATTCAGTCCAGGCTACCACATTGCAATTTAGCATTCACTCTTTTTTTTTTTTTTTTTTTTTTTTTAATGAGCAAACTGTGCTTAATATAGGATATTGTGCTTTGGATTTTTAAATACTGTGGTTATAAGAAATTTCCAACATACAAAATAACATGTCTACATGCCATCATCAATATGCCACAGTTATTAAAATTTTGCCACATTTGCCTTAAATCTCTTTTTTAAGGTATAAGTAAAATGTTAAAGATAGGACAAAACACCTCTTCTTTGCCTTATGAAGTCAACATAGGTCATTCACATGTATTTTTGTACCTTTACTACACATAAATAAATTCATAAAACATACTCTTGTGAACTTTTAAGATTTAAATAGGTAATGTCAAACTGTACATTTTATATGCAATTTTACTTTTGACTCAACATAATTTTGAGGTTTCTCCAGTAGATCTGATTCATTCATTTTAATTGCCACCTGGAGTATACTCATTATGAATAAGCCGCACTTACGTATCCAGGCTCCTGAGATGCTGAGGCTGTTTCTACTTGTTCATTGTTGTACTCTGGGCTGTAATGAATGTGGATGTTTATACATTGTTCCCTTATATAAATATATATAGAATTTCTCTCATCTAGGAATGAGCACTGGGTGTTATACTATATGTTGGCAAATTGAACTTAAATAAAAACAAATGAAAAAAATAAAAATTAATAAAAAAAAGAATTTCTCTCATCTAGAAGTGGAACTTTTTTTAGGATCTTATTTATTTGACAAGGAGAGAGAGTACAGAGGGGAAGGGGCAGAGGGAGAGAAAGGATCTCAAGCAGACTCTCCTCTGAGCATGGAGCCTGATGCAGGGCTTGACTTCAAGACCCTGAGATCATGACCTGAGCCGAAATCAAGAGTCAGATGCTCAACTGACTGCGCCACCTAAATGCCCCTAGAAGGGGGATTTCTGAGCATGAGGTATGTGCATCTTCAATGTATTAGGTATGGTAAACTATCCAAAAAATATTCTGAAAAGTTAAGTTTCTTTTTTTTTTTAAAGATTTTATTTACTTATTCATGAGAGACACAGAGAAAGAGACAGAGACACAGGCAGAGGGAGAAGCAGGCTCCCTGCAGAGAGCCCAATGCAGGACTTGATCCCAGGACCCTGGGATCACAACCCAAGCCAAAGGCAGATGCTCAACCACTGAGCCACCCACGCGTCCCAAAAATTAAGTTTCTGTCAGCAATACGTAAGACTTTTATTTGAGAGCTCACTAAAATTTTATTTTGCCAGACATTAACTTTTGCCCTTCTAATAAGCGGGTAAAGTTGGCTCAGAGTTGTTTTAATATACATTTCTCTAATTACTAGCAAGGTTGAGCAACTTTTCAAGTGCTGATTCTGAAGCCTGGATTTGTACCTAGTTTTGTTTTGTTTTTGTCACTTTATCCCTGTCTGATCTTGGGCAATCTTTTTGATTCTATTTTTTCAATTACAAATGAATTAAATGAGCAAATACAGGCAAAGCACATAGAAAAGAGACTGGCATTTTGAGATGCCCCAGATTCACCGGATATTTCCTTCCCTAGACTTGGAACCATCTGCCATGATTCTTTTTACCAGGGTATGGTATTTCGAGATTACTGTCTGAACTCTAGGAGTGCTTATTGCAACTGTTTTCTCATTGTATTCACATTGTTTCTAAGGCTTTTAGCGAATGAAACTAAAAAATATGTATTTTTAAGGAAAGTACATCACGATTTTATATTGGTATTTCCAATCCAAATTTAAGATGACACATTTTCACTTGTGTCTCGTATTCTTTTTTTTTTTTCTTAAATTGAAAATCTTGGTTCCTAACAACAATCATGTGATTACTTAGTTGCTTTATCCTACTAAATATACAGCAGTTTCAAAATATAATAACAATTTTATTAACAATATGATTATTGAAAGCAGTCTTCTAAAAAAAACGGTCTTTGCAGTTCTTTTTATAACTAGGCAGTGTTTCATGAGGGATATGGAGCCATATTATTAGCTTTTAAATTATGTGAAATTTCTCTGTGCAATTATGCCACTAACTCGATATGCACTTAGGCTCATTTGTTCTATTTGGCTTTTCTTTTCAGTAGTTTTTTTAAACAGCATTATTGAGATATAATTCACTTACCATAAAATTCACCTATTTAAAGATGCACTTAAATGGTTATCAGCATATTCAGTAGTGCAATGATCACCACAGTAACATTTTCATAGCTTCAAGAAGAAATCTAGTACCTCTTGGCTATGACCACTCAACATTTCCCCACAGCCCCCACTCCATAACCTAATGCAACCACTAATTTATTTTGTCTCTATATTTTCCTATTATGGACATCTCATATAAATGAAATAATTTAATACGTAGTATTTTGAGACTAGCCTCGTCCACGTTAGCACGTATCAGCACTTCATTCCTTTTTAAGGTTGAACAATGTCCCATTATATGGATATGCCAAATTTTGTAGATCCATCCGTCATTTCATGAAGATTTAGTTTTTTTTTCCACCTTTGATGATTATCAATAATGCTGCTATAGACATTTGTGTACAAGTTTTTGTGTGGACATATATTTACATTTCTCTTGACTATATACCTAGGAATAGAATTGCTTGGTCAAATGGTAATTCCATGGTTCAACTTTTTTGAGGACCACTGGAGTGTTTTCCAAAGTGGATGTATCACTTTACATTCCAAAAGTGTATGAGGGTTCTGATTTCTCTATATCCTTGTCAACTCTTGTCAAAAGATGTCAACATCCTTTGTTATTAGTGTCTTTGTTATTCTAGCCATCCTAGTGGATATGAAGAGATATGTCACTGTGGCTTTGATTTTCATTTCCCTGATAGTTATGTGCATTTCTTCTTTAGTGAAATATTTTTTTGGAGATCCTTTGCTTATTTTAGTTTAGTAAGAACAATCAATATAAGATTTCTTTGTCCTCTTAAAAATTGAGTAATTTATTTCTTGTTATTGAGTTGTAAGAGGCCTTTATATAATTTTAGATACTAGTCCCTTATCAGATATATGATTTGCAAATATATTCTCTCAGTGTTCTCAGTGTGTTGTCCTTTTAACTTTTTTGATAGTGTCTTTTGAAGCACAGAGTCTGAAGTCTAGATTAAGTTCAATTTATCTATTTCTTTTGTTGCTTGTGCTTTTGTATCATTTCCAAGAATCCATTGCGAAATCCAAGGTCATGAAGATTTACCCCTATATTTTCTCCTTAGAATTTCATAATTTTGCCTTTTATGTTTAGGTTTTTAATCAATTTTTAGTATAGTGCTGCCGAAGTGAGCACTAGGTCTTTAATCAATTTTGAGTTAATTTTTGTATATAGTATGAGGTCACAGTCCAATTTTATTATTTTATGTGTGGCTATCCAGTTGTCCCAGCACTATTTGTTGAAAACGCTACTGTATCTCCATTGATTGCCATAGCATCCTTGTTGAAACCTCAATTGACAATATATGGGTTTATTTCTGGACTTTCAATTCTATTCCATTGATCTATATGGCTAGCTTTACGCCAGTAACAATATCTTGATCACTCTTGCTTTGTAGTAAGTTTTGAAATCAGGAGGTCTGATTTCAGACCAATTTAGGTCCAACTTTATTCTTCCTCAAGATTATTTTGGCTATTTTTTAACAATATCAAATCTTCTAATCCATAAACATAGGACATCTTTTCATTTATTTATATTTCTTTCAACAATGATTTGTAGTTTTCAGAGATCTTATTTTATTTTTTTAAAGATTTTATTTATTTATTTGACAGAGATAGAGAGAGAGAGAGCGCAAGAAAGGGGAGCTGCAGGGAAAAGGAGAAGTAGGCTCCCTGCTGATCAAGGAGCCCGATGCAGGACTGGATCCCAGGGCCCTGGGATCATGACCTAAGCTGAAGGCAGACGCTTGACCGACTGAGCCACCCAGGCACCCCTCAGAGTATATATTTTAAAGTTTTGTTAAATTTATTCCTATTATTCTTTTTGATTTCATTATAAATTGGAACTGTTTTCTTAATTTCATTTTTTATTTGTTCAGTGCTACTGTATACAAATACAATTTCTGTGTAGGACACTGACCAGTGTCCTACAATCTTACTAAACTCATTCATTAGTCCCAATAGTTGTTTAGTAGATTCCTTAGGATTTTCTACATACAAGATTATGTTATCTGCAAATAGAGATGGCTTTACTTCTTTCCTTTCCAATCTGAATGCCTTTTATTTCTTTTTCTTGTCTAATTACTCTGGCTGGAACCTCTAGTACATTATTGACTAGACATGGCAACAGTGGTATCTTTGCCTTATTCCTGGCCTTAGGAAGGCATTCAGCCTTTCACCATTAAGTAGGATGTTGGCTGTGGGTTTTTTGTAGATGCCTTTTTTTCAGATAGAGATTCTTGTTTGCTACTATTTTGTTAAAAATTTCTGCATTGATATTTATGAGAGGTCATGGGATAGTATAATTTTTGTTTCTTGAGTGTACTTGTCTGGTTTTGGTATCAGGGTAACAGTGGCATCAGAGAATAAAATGAGAACAGTTCTTTCCCCTTCTATTTCCTGGAACAGTGTATGAAGAATTGGTATTAATTATTCTTTAAATATTTGGTAGAATTTTCCAGTGAATTGTAAGAACTTTGCAAAATATACATACCTCAAATCATTATGTTGTACACCTTAAGTTTACATAATCTTCTATGTCAATTGTATCTCAATAAGGGGGATCCCTGGGTGGCTCAGCAGTTTGGCGCCTGCCTTTGGCCCAGGGCGTGATCCTGGAGTCCTGGGATCGAGTCCCACGTCGGGCTCCCAGCATGGAGCCTGCTTCTCCCTCCTCCTGTGTCTCTGCCTCTCTTTCTCTCTATGTCTATCATAAATAAATAAATAAATCTTAAAAAAAAAACTGGGGGAGAAAAAGGGAATTCATCAATGAAGTCATCTGAGTCTGGACCTTTCTTTGTGGGTAGTTTTAAAATGACAAACTCAATCTGTTTTCCATTTATATTTTCTATTTCTTCTTACTCAGTTTTTGTCTTCTTAGGAATTTGTTCATTTTATCTAAATCATCTAATTTTTTAGCAAATAAATGTTTATAATATTCCCTTATAATCTTTTTTATTTCTGGAAGGTGAGTAGTAATGCTCCCTCTTTGATCTGAACTTTCTCTCTCTCTTCTTCTTGATCAATCTAGCTAAAGGTTTGTCAACTTTGTTGTGCTTTTCAAAGAACCAACTTTTTGGTTTATTAATTTTCTCTATTATTTTTCTATTCTCTACTTCTTTCATTTCTGTTACATAGCCGCTGATATTCTTGGCTTGCTTGTCTCTGCATGGAAACTCTGCTTTATGAATGAGCTGGGGCAAGGGGAATCAGACCCCAGTACTTTTGGTGTGCCAAACACAACATAGAGTCTCTGTCTCATGAGTGGGAGCTGGGAGGGAGAAGGAAAACCCTGTGTTTTTGGCTGTATCCATCTGGAATGGAGTTTCCATCATTCTGAGTTTCAAAGGAGAGGGAGAGGGTCATGGTTCAGATGTCACAGATTCTTACTGTTATTACTAAGTTTTAGCGGGTTTTGTTGAATAAATGTTTCTTCATTTGCTAACTGGCCTAACGACCATTTCTAGAGAATGAAGATTTAAAAGTGATTTCCACCAATGTCACTGTGGAGAGGTACCACAGAGGTCTTAATATTGCCATGCCAGAAGTACACCCTTAAGGGTTCCTTTTTAATTTTTAAATTTGATTGTACAAATATATCACATATTTACACAATTCTAAACTTAAATCTATTGAACAAGATATATTTAGAGAAATCCATTCCTATTCCTGCCCTTTCCACTCTGTTGCATCTGCCTACTGATAAAGTTAATTTTTAAAATTGAGATATAATTAATATGTTTTAACATTCATCCTTTTTAAAGAGTACAGATTCAGTGGGTTTTAGTGTATTTTAAAACTTGTGCAGCAATCGCTAATTTTAGAATACTTCACTTTCACCAAAAGAAATCTCCTTTCCTTTAGCAGTCCCCTCAAATTCCCCACTCCTCCCAGCCCCTGGCAATCACTAATCTACTTTGTTTCTTTGTGAGTTTGTCTATTCTGAACTTCTCAGATCAATGGAATTATATACAATATGTGACCTTTTGTGATGGACTAATTTCACTTAGCATAATGTGTTCAGTGTTCCTTTTCCATGGCTGAATAATATTCCATTGTGTGGATATAGCACAACTGTTTACACATTCATAAGTAGTTGGACATTTGGGTTGTTTCCATTTTTTGGCTATTATGAATAATTCTGCTATGAACATTCATATTCAAGTTTCTGTGTGGACATACGAATGTTCTTTTCTCTTCAGTATATATCTAGGAGTGGGAATTGCTGGTTATAAACAACTTTTTTAAAAAGAGTTTTTGTTTTATTCCATTAATTCTATCATCTACCTATCTAGATATACATCACATCTACTTTCTTAGATAAATGGTAGCATTATACACATATGCTTTTCTTCACTTTCTTTTTTTTCATTTAAATCATATCCAGGAATGGGGCACTGGGGTGGCTCAGTTTGTTCAGCATCTGCCGTTAGCTCAGGTCAGGATCCAGAGGTCCTGGGATCAAGCCCTGAATTGGGCTCCCTGCTCAGCAGGAGAGTCTGCTTCTCCCTCCCCGTCTGCCTCTGCTCGTGTGTGCTCTCTCTGTCACCCACTCTCTCTCTCAAATACATAAATGAAATCTTTAAAAGAAATAAATAAAATATAACGAGGAAGACAAAATTAAAAGTATACATGCTGGGCATCAGGCCATATCAGTATATAAAGATATTCCTCACTTCATTTTACAGCTGAATGATCAGGATGTGCCATGATTTATTCACCTTCAACCAAAAACCTTTTCATAGATATTTGTTTTATAGTCTCTTGCTATTAAAAATTGAACTGGAGGGATCCCTGGGTGGCGCAGTGGTTTAGCGCCTGCCTTTGGCCCAGGGCGCGATCCTGGAGACCCGGGATCGAATCCCACGTCGGGCTCCAGGTGCATGGAGCCTGCTTCTCCCTCTGCCTGTGTCTCTGCCTCTCTCTCTCTCTCTCTCTCTGTGTGACTATCATAAATAAAAAAAAATTGAACTGGAATAAATTGCCTTATAGTATATGCCTTTTGCAAATGCATATTTTCATTCAGTTCTTAAATTTTATTTTTTTATTTTTTATTTTTTTTAGTTCTTAAATTTTAATTCCAGTATAGTTAACATATAATGTTATGTTAGTTTCAGGTGTACAACAATTCTTTTTTTTTTTTTTTTGGTGTACAACAATTCTATGCATGACTCAGTGCTCATCATGATCAGTGTACGCTTTAACCTCATCACCTATTTCACCCATCCCCTCTCCAACCTCTGCTCTGGTGACCATCATTTGTTCTCTATAGTTAAGAATCTATTTCTTGGTTTGCCTCTCTCTATTTCCTTTGTTTGTTATTTTGTTTCTTAAATTCTACCTATGAGTGACATCAAATGGTATTTGTCTTTCTCTGACTTACTTCACTCGGCATAATACTCTCTAGCTCCACCTATATCATTATAAATGGGAAGATTTTATTATTTTTTATGGCTGAATAATATTCCATTGTATCTATATACCACGTTTTCTTTATCTAGTCACCTATCAATGGACACTTGGGCTATTTCCATAATTTGGCTCTTGTAGATAATGTTACTAAAAACATCAGGGTGCATGTATCCCTTTGAATTAGTATTTTTGTATTCTTTAGGGAAATAGTAGTGCAGATGCTGGGCTGTAGGGTAGTTCTAATTTTAACGTTTTGAGCAACCTCCATAGTGTTTTCTACAGTGGCTATATCAGTTTACATTCCCATCAACAGTGTAAAAGGATTCTTTTTCTTCACATCCTTGCCAACACTTGTTGTTTCTTGTGTTTTTGATTCCAGCCATTCTGACAGGTGTGAGGTGATATCTCCTTGTACTTTTGATTTACATTTCCCTAATGATAAGATGAGTGATGTTGAGCATTTTTTCATGTGTCTGTTAGCCATTCTTCTTTGGCAGAATGTCTATTCATGGCTTCTGCCCATTTTTAAATTGGATCATTCATGTGGGGAATATCAGGGAGGAAGACAGAACATGAGAGACTCTTAACTCTGGGAAACGAACAAGGGTCAGTGGAAGGAGAGGTGGGCGGGGGATTGGGGTGACTGGGTGACGGGCACTGAGGGGGACACTTGATGGGACGAGCACTGGGTGTTATACTATATGTTGGCAAATCGAACTCCAATAAAAAAATATACAAAAAAAGAAAAAATAAATTGGATAATTCCTATTTTGGGTGTTGAATTTAAAGTTCTTTATATGTTTTGGGTACTAACCCCTTATTGGATATGTTACTTTCCAATATCTTCTCCCATTCAGTAGGTTGCCTGTAGGTTTTGTTGATTGCCTTCTTCATTGTTCAGAAGCTTTTTATTTTGATGCTTATTTTTGCTTTTATTTCCCTTGCCTCAGGAGGCATATCTAGAAAAATGTTGCTGTAGTTGATCACCGAGATATTACTGCCTGTGCTCTCTTCTAGGATATTTATGGTTTCAGGTCTGACATTTGGGTCTTTACTCCATTTTGAGTTGATTTTGTGTATAGTGTAAGACAGTGGTCTTGTTTCATTCTTCTGCGTGTTGCTGTCCAGTTTTCCCAACACCATTTGTTGGAGAGACTTTTTCCCACGATATATTCTTTCCTCCTTTTTCAAAGATTAATTGACCATATAATTGTGGGTTTATTTCTGGGTTTTCTATTCTGTTCCATTGACCTATATGTCTATTTTTGTGCCAGTACCATACTATTTTGATTACTAGAGCTTTGTAATATACTTGATGTCTGGAATTGTGATACCACCAGTTTTGTTTCTCTTTTTTAAGGTTTCTTTGGCTGTTCAGGATCTTTTGTGGTTCCATACAAATTTTAGGATTGTTTATTCTTCTGTTAAAAATGCTGTTGGTATTTTGGTAGGGATTGCATTACGTCTGTAGATTGCTTTGGGTAGTATAGACACTATAACAATGTTTGTTCTTCTAATCCATGATTGTGGAATGTCTTTCCATTTCTTTGTGTCATCTTCAATTTTTTTCATCTTTTATAGTTTTATAGTTTGAAAAGTACGGGGCTTTCTTCTCCTTGGTTAGGTTTATTCCTAGATATTTTATTGTTTATTGGTGTAATTGTAAATGAGATTGTTTTCTTAGTTTCACTCACTGCTGCTTCATTATTAGCATATAGGGATACAACAGATTTCTGTACATTGATTTCATATCCTGTGAATTTACTGAATTCATTAACCAATTCTAGTAGTTTTTTTGTAGAGTCTTCAGGGTTTTCTATATATAGTATCATGTCATCTGCAAATAGTCTAAGTTTTAAGGCTTCCTTTCCAATTTGGATACCTTTTATTTCTTTTTGTTGTCTGATTGTGACTAGTACTTCCAGTACTATGTTGACTAAAAGTGGTGAGAACGGACATCCTTGTCTTGTTCCTGACCTTAGGGGAAAAGAATACCCCATTTAGTATGATGATTGCTGTAGGTTTTTCATATAAGGCCTTTATTTTGTGGAGGCATATCCCCTCTAGACCTGCTTTGTTGAGGATTTTTTATCATGAATGGATGTCCCAAAGACTTTGGACCTATGTGTTTTCATTTTTATTTGTTTCCATGTATTTTTTAAAATTTCTTTGATTTCTTGGTTGACCGTGTAGTAGTCACAGTCGTGTAGTAGCATGTTACTTAACGTTTATGTATTTTTCCTCTTTACAGATTTTTTCTTATACTTGATTTCTAGTTCCATATCATTATAGTCAGAAGGTGCATGGTAGAACTTTGTTCTTTTTTAATTTGTTGAAACTTGTTTTGTAGCCTAATGTGTGATCTGTTCTGGAGAATGTTCCATGTACAATTGAAAAGAATGTGCACTCTGCTGTTTTAGGGTGGAATGTTCTGGATATATCTGTTAAATTCATCTGATCCAGTGTGTCATTCAAAGCCACTCTTCCTTGTTGATTTTCTGTTTGAATGATCTGTCCATTGATATAAGTGGGGTGTCAAAGTCCCCTATTATTATTGTATTACTATGAACTAGTTCCTTTATGTTTGTTATTAGCTGCTTTATGTATTTGGGTATTCGCATGTTGGGTGCATAAATATTTACAATTGTTACATTTTCTTGTTGGATTGTCTGTTTAATAATTATATGGTGTTCTTTGGCTTTGGTTACACCCTTTGTTTTAAAGTCTATTTTTTCTGCTATAAGTATTGTTACCCCAGTTTTCTTTTTACATCCATTTGCTTATAAAAGTTTCTCCATCCCCTCATTTTCAATCTGCATGTGTCTTAGGTCTGAACTGAGTGTCTTTCAGGCAACATTTAGATGGATTTTTTTTAATTCATTCGGTCACCCTATGTCTTTTGATTAGAGTGTTTAGTCTATTTACATTCAAAGTAATTACTGATAGGCATATATTTATTGCCATTTCATTATTTGAGGTTGTAGAATTTCTGTGTTCCTTCTTGTCCTCTTCTCTCACCATATGTTGGCTTTCTGTAGTGATATACTAGGAATTCTTTCTCTTTTTGCATATATATTATTGGTTTTTGATTTTTGGTTGCCATTAGGTTTGTATATAACATTTCTTCATAAAGCGGTCTATATTAACTTGATGGTGCTTTTGTTTGATCCCATTCTTTTGTCCTCTTCTCCCCACACTTAGGGTTATGGTGCAATACTATATATCCTTCTATTTTGTGAGTCCTTTGACCGATTTTTACAAATATATTTAGTGTTTTTTTCCTCTCTTCCTACTTTTCCTACTCTAACTTATGGTCTTTCCTTTTCACTCCAAGAGTCTCCTTCAACATTTCTTGTAGGGCTGGTTTAGTGGTCATGAACCTCTTTAGCTTTTACCTGGGAAACTCTCCATTTGTCTTTCTGTTGTTAATCATAGCCTTGCTGGATAGAATATTTTTGGAAGTCCTGTCAGCACTTCAAATATATCATGCTACTCCCTTCTGGCCTGCAAAGTTTTTGCAGAAAAATTTGCTGATAGTCTTATGAGATTTCCCTTGTATGTAACTATCTTTTCTCTTGCAACTTTTAAAATTCTCTCTTTATCACTACCTCTTGGCATTTTAATTACTATATTTTGGTGTGGACCTCCTTGTATTGATTTTGTTGGGGGATCTCTGTACCTCCTGGATCTGGATAATTGTTTCCTTTCCCAGATTTGGGCATTTCTTTAAATGAAATTTCTTTAAATAAATTTTTTATACCCTTTTCTCACTTCTTCTTCTGGGATCCCTATAATGCTAATGTTATTATGCTTGATGAAGTTGCTGAGTTCCCTAAGTCTATTCTCATTTTGTATAATATTTTTCGCTCACCTGTTCAATTTGGTTACTTGTCATTACTCTGTCTTTCAGGTCATTAATTAATTAATTAATTAATTCCTCTGCTTCTTCTAACCTGCTATTTATTCCATTAAGTGTATTTTTAATTTCATTTATTGTGTTCATCACTGATTGGTTCTTTTAAATGTTTTTTTAAGGGTCTCCCTGATGTCTTTAATTAATTAATTCCTCTGCTTCTTCTAACCTGCTATTTATTCCATTAAGTGTATTTTTAATTTCATTTATTGTGTTCATCACTGATTGGTTCTTTTAAATGTTTTTTTAAGGGTCTCCCTGATGTCTTCCACTCTTTTCCCAAGTCCTATTAGTATTTTTATGGTCATTACTTTAAATTCTCTGTAGGGCATATTACTTACACCTGTTTCACTTATGTCTCTTGCTGTGGTTTCGTCTGTTCTTTTATTTAGGACATGTTCCTCTGTCTCCTCATTTTCTCTACCTCTCTGTGTCTCTTTCTCTGTGTTAGGAAAGTCAGCTATATCTCTTGCTTTTGAAGGTAATGGTCTTATGAAGAAGAGGTTCTATGGTGTCCTGTAGTGTAGTAGCCCCTGTTTCCCGGGAGTATCTCTTATGTGTGTTGTGTGTACACTGCTATTGATTCCTGGCCTCTTTCCTTTAGTTCAGTCATCTGCAGAGGCTGTCTTTGCCTATTGGGGGCAGTGTTTACTCCTGCTGTGTGGGGCACATTTTCACAAGGTGTGCACTGGTATTCTTATGATATGAGACCTGCCACCATTGCTGCCAAAACAGAGGTCCTGCAGAAGGCAGGTCAGAAGACAGTGCTGGTGAGATTTGTGCCGGTCTTCTGGGAGGGTCTGCAGTGCCAGGACTGTGGCAATCATGACTGGTAAGGGTGGATCTGCCAAAGTGCAGGGGGGCGGAGCTTGGTGTAAGCAAGTTAGGCAGCAAATGTTCACACTGCACTGGTTCCTACAGGTGGCCCTGTGCTCACATTGCGGGGCAGGGGAGGGAAATGACACCTGCCAGTTTCTTAGTTCCCAGAGGGGTCTCCCTGTGATCCATGAGTTTTGGGGCAATGCGCTGACATGAGTAAATTACTCTCCATCTCACACACCACAGATGTTTTTCAAATTGCTGCTTCTATGCTGTATCTCTGCTGGCTGTGAAGCTGTCCCTTTAAGGGTGGGGACTCCACTTCCTAATGCCTTCTAGATTCTCCCACAGCCCATTAATTTCTTAAAATTCCAGGCTTTAAGTTCTTCTGGTTGTAAGAACTCGTGAATTTCAGCCCTTCTTGCCTTCAAGGCCAAAAGTTATAGGGATTTGTCTTCCCTGTGTGGGCTCCCTGGTATGATAGTCTGTTTCTCACCCTTCTCTGAGACCTGCTTGTCTCTCAATGATGAATGGCCATGGTCCCTTTTGCTCCCAAACCACATTTTAACCCTTCTTACCTTCTTCAATATGGCCTCTTATCTACCTTTAGTTGCAGAGTCTGTTCTGCCAATCTTCAGCTCATTTTATGGGTTATTTACACTGATGTGACTGTTACCTAGTTGTATCCGTGGGATGAGGCAAGCTTAGGGTCCTCCTACTTTGCCATCTTCCCAGCATTTAGATGTGTAAATATATTTTTGGGATAAATTCTTAGAAGTGAGGATTTGGGGTCAAAGAATATATCCAATTGGACATTAGCAAATTCCCTTCCATTCTATTTTACATTCCTAGCCAGTTTCCCTATGTAGTTACCTTGTGATATATAGGATTGAAAAATAACAATGTATTCTCTATTTTTGGTGCCAGTACTATATTTTTCCTTTGGTCAAATTGTTAATTATGTTGTTAAGGAACATTTTTTATTAATTTTTAAACTTCTTGGTAAAAATTTATGGGTCTGTAAATTTTTAATGTTTCTGTACACTTTAAATATTTTGAGGATATGTTAGGTGTATTTTAGTTCAGGAATATCATTTTGATAGTTTTTTTCATTACATAGTATATATCCTAATAGTGCTTTTTGACTTAGTCTACTTTATTTCATGTTGTGTGTAATATATATATTCATTCACCTTTTTTTTGGATTTTGTTTGTGTAGTGTCTTTTTCTATCCCTTTATGTTCAATCTTTCTATAGCATTGTTTTGTGTCTAGTTTAAATAGCATATACTTGGATTTTGATTATGTTTTAACTTTTGTTATCATGATAATCACTGTTTTATTTTGCTTACTTTTAACTTCCATTCCTACCTTCTGTTGGATTGTTTGGGACTTCAGATTTCTAGGGCTTTTTAAGGGTAAAATATACCTTAGTGGCACAAAATTGTCTTTATTATAATTTTTACCTGTGGCTCTTCTATTTCAGAAATTGGAGACTATCTTTTCATTAAGTTGTAGTTCCTTACTCCTTTTCCAGCTTAGGGAAAATTTGAGAAAAACTTATTTTGTAGAAGTTATTTGAAATTAATTTCCCTTTAAGTCATAGTTTAAGTGTACATAAAACACACAAGTATCTTACAGTGTATAAGACTTTTGGAAAAAATAACATTTTTATTTTAATCTTTTATACTCTATAAATATTCCATAAATACCATAAAAAAGGACTCTTGAATATTCCTACTGGGAAATACACACTGAAATATTTATGGGTAAGATTCATGATATATGTAACTTATTTGCAAATGGTTCCGGAAAATAACTATACATACATAGACAGATTTATTAGAAAGAAAGGGAGAGAGGGAATGATAAAAGTGAGTGGTATATAAGAAACAAGAAATGTTGGGAGGATGTGAAGAGAAAGGAACCCTCTTGCACAGTTGGTGAGAATGCAAACTGGCGTAGTCACTATGGAAAATAGTATGGAAGTTCCTCAAAAAGTTAAAAATAAAACTACCTTACAATCCAAGATTTGCACTACTATTTCCCTAAAGAATACAAATATACTAATTCAGAGGGTTATATGCACTCTGATTTTCTTAGCAGCATTATCTACAATAGCCAAATTATGGAAGTAGCCCAAGTGTCCATTGATAGATGAATGGATAAAGAAGATATATGTAGATACAATGAAATATTATTCAGTCATTAAAAAGAATGAAATATTCCTATTTGCCACAATATGGTTGTGCATGTTGTGCATATTGCCCAAGTGCAAAATAAGTCGGGGAGGCCTGGGTGGCTCAGGATTTGAGTGTCTGCCTTTGGCCGAAGGTGTGATCCTGTGGTCTGGGGATCGAGTCCCACATCGGGCTCCTGCATGAAGCCTGCTTCTCCCTCTGCCTGTGTCTCTGTGTCTCTCATGAATAAATAAAATCTTAAAAAAAAAGAACAAACTGATGGTTACCAGAGGGTAACCAATTGGGTGGTGGAGATTAAAGAGTACACTTGTCATGATGAGCACTGGATAATGTATACAATTGTTGAATCACTATATTGTACACCTGAAACTAATATAACACTGTGTGTTAACTATGTTGGAATTAAAATAATAAAAAAAAATTTTAATTAAAATTTTTTTTTCTTTAAAAAGTAACAAAAGTAAATAGTATAAAATGTTAATAATAGGTGAATCAGAGTGAAGACTATATGTATGTTTTGGATATTATTTTTATTTTTGCAATATTTTATAACTTTGAAATTATTTCCAAAGGAGGACTTCTAAACTTCATACTTAATAAAAGGTTAGAAAGGTAGTTCCTTTTGTGAAATTTTTCATTCATAGCAAGTGAAACAAAAACACCAAAAACCAAACCAAAACACTAATACATTAATATTTTTGATGATTGGGTGCCACCCAGTGTTCAATTTCTGCAACTGCAAAACTAACAAACCCAGTTTCTCAAAACTGTTTTTGGAAATAGCTTTTGTTGATTTCTTTATGATGGAAACATAAGATTATGTTATGAAAAGAATGTGTGCAGTATCAAAATTAGTAAAAAAAAATAAAAGAAAAAGACACAAGCTACTAAACTATGAAGAAAAAATCCATGTGTCATGATATCGAATGTAGGTTTCTGCCTCCTTTAAATTTTATCAGTCTCAAGAAGACATCAACGTAAATAGAATATTCAGAAGGACTCTGATCAGTGGACAAACTAGTCAAAACTAAAGGTTTATACATAATCCATGACAATTATATGGCCTAGAATTTCTTCAAAACATCCATAGACTCAAGGTGAAGTGGCCACAGCAGGAAAACTAGTATGTTGGGTTTTTTTTTTCCCTAAATGACGGATGTTGTGGGATATTTGCCTAAGTAAATTCCATTACAATACAAGAACAAAGTTAACATTTGATTGGAAGTTAATTTAGTATCATAAATTTTTAAAGGAACAGAATCCTTTAAAACAAACATCGAAGATCAATCTGTTGAACCAACTTCACTCAGGGCAGCAATGTTTCAGGCTTCTTCATGGATCGTGGCTGTCATCCAAATTCCAACCCTTAGAAAGACCAGAATGTAAAATGTGGAGTTCAATTTGGATACACTCGCGTCTTCACCATCATCCCCATCGTCAAAGAGGATTCTGGCACCGTCTCCAGGATCCGGCCTTTGACTGTAGCTTGTCCTGGAGGTTGAACATGTGCCTTCACATCTCTGGCTTTATCAGCAATACAGTGTAAAATCCTGTAACTCTGCTGTCTAGGAGTCTTGGAAACTCACTGATGCAACGTCTGAAGTTCTTATCCTACCTTTCTTTTTCAATTTTTTCTGTCAAAACCTATTGCTTCCAATTGCCCATTTCCCAGCATTTAGATCACGTGGGCCTACTGGTCCCTTGTCCTTGAAGGCTACTTCTCTTATTTCAGGTCCACTCTCATTCTGACCTCTGCACGTCTTTTCACCTTTGTTATTGGGCAGGGCTGCAATGGAGGTCTGGGTCTCTAACTCCCTCCCTGGTGCCGGAGGAGCAGCAGCCATGAGGGGCTGCGTGCCTGGTAGGGGAGAACTTCCAATTAGGGCTTCCTTACTCCCCATTTGCACCACTCCACATTTTTCAGAATTAAACCTTCCTTTTTCTGTTGTCTCAGCAAACCCTTTGAAAACTTAACTTGGTGTATTTGATGGAGTCTAAAATTAATCTTTATTTCTATCTTCTCGAAGGAAGACCTTAGAATGCTTTGACTTCAGTCATCTCCCTCTTCTATATTTTATGCTAATATTGTAGAGTGAGGTCTTGTGCTTCCCTTTCCCCCAAATTAGTCATTATTGTTTGTTGTTTTTTAAAGATTTTATTTATTTATTCATGGGAGACAGAGAGAGAGAGAGCAAGAGGCAGAGACACAGGTAGAGGGAGAAGCAGGCTCCATGCAGGGAGCCTGATGTGGGACTCGATCCCGGCTCAACCACTGGGCCACCCAGGGATCCCTTCATTATTGTTTTTTGACGAGCGTGTTTTTACACTGCTCCATGTTTATCAGTTTCGTTGCTCACTGTTCTTTCTTGCATCTCATTCCTCCTGGTTTCCATTTCCTTCTTCCTGAAGTACATCCCTCTGTAATTATTTCAGCAATTAATAGGGAGTGATAAATTCTCTTTTCGTTTCTATGTAAATGTTTTTTTTTCTTCTCTCTTGAATGAGTTGGGTACTGATGTCCACAGTGACACTTATTTCCCTCTCACAGTCAGAAGACAGTGTTCTATCATCTGGCCACTCTAGCATTGCTCTTGTAAAGTCAGCTCTCAGTTCATTGCTCTTTCTTTGTGAGGTACCTGTGCTTTCTCTAAGGGACCTTAAGTCTCAAACGACTTTCTTTGTGTTTTTGGTGTTTTCCAGTTTCACTACAGTGTTTATTTTTCCTGATTTCCAGATCAGAGTGATCCTTAAATCTGGGCATTTATGTCTTTTAACCAAGACTACACATTTTTCTGCCATTTACCTCTTCAAATTTCTCTCTCTTCATTCTTTCCTCCTAGAATTCCTATTCCAACGATGCTTAGTCTTCTCACACTGTCTTCTATGTCTCCTCATTTTTTGGTCATAATCCCTTTTCTTTATCTCTCTGTATTTATCTTTTACCTCATTTTATCTCTCTGTGATATTTTAGATCATTTTCTCACATCTATCTTCTAGCCTGATAATTATCTCTTTAGTTTTGTTTAATGGATTTTTTTACTTATCAGTTGTGTGAATATACTTTTTTATTTCAATAACTTTTTCACTTCTTTTTTTAAGATTTTTTTTATTTATTCATTCATAAGAGACACACAGAGAGAGGCAGAGACATAGGTAGAGAGAGAAGCAGGCTCCCTGCAGGGAACCTGATGTGGGACTTGATCCCAGGACCTCAGGGTCTCAACGGGAGCCAAAGGCAGACGCTCAACCACTGAGACCTCCAGGTGACCCCCTCCCCTTTTAAAGATTTTATTTATTTATTTGAGAGAGAGTGAGCAAGAGAGAGAACACAAGCCTGGGGGTAGAGGCAGAGGGAGCAGTAGATTACCCACTGAGCAGGGAGCCCAACATGGGGCTTGATCTCAGGATCCAGAGATCATGACCTGAGCCACAGGTAGATGCTTAACCTACTGAGCCATCCAGGCACCCCTTCTTTTTTACTTCTAAAATTTCTATTTAATTCTTTCTCAAATTTTCTCCTCAATCTGCCTGTTTTTAAGAAATATTTTATTTAGTTTTGTTTATTTAAAAATATTTTTAATAATTTCAAAGATAATTATTTTATTCTGCTTCAGTTTGTCTTTTTAGTCATCTCAACTTCTGGTACTTATGTTCCCTGACTGTCCCTCATGGTGGAATGATTTCTTATGTTTAACAAGTTTTTACAGTAAACTCATCTTTACCTGGGACTATGTTTTATGAGTCCAGAATGAAGACAAACTTCCTTGAAATCTGCCTGAGTTGGTAGACAAATTTCATTCTGATCCACTCTTTCACCCTTAGGAATCCCTTTTAAGGGGCTCAATGTATTTACCTCTACCTCATTCACCCATGTGGAACCAGGTCCCTTATAGCCTGTAAATGTATTGGATTATTTTTATAGTTTATTTAGCAATTCTTTGATTGGAAGGGTAGATTTTTCTAATCCTCTTTTTGGAAATGGGAGACTGGACTGTGTTACAGGATATTTAAGACTGATGAATTACTGGCCCCTACCTCAGAAACTAAAAATGCATTGTGTGTTAATTAATTGAATTTAAATAAAAATTGGGGCACCTGAGCGGGTCAGTGGTTAAGCTCTGCCTTTGGCTCAGGGCGTGATCCTGGGGTCCTGGGATTGAGTCCCCGCATCAGGCTCTCCGCAGGAAGCCTGCTTCTCCCTCTGCCCCTGTCTCTGCCTCTCTCTCTGTGCCTTTCGTGAATAAATAAATAGAATCTTTAAAGAAGAAAAAGACTTTAAATAAAAATTAGATAAAAAGGCTAAAATCAGAACTTTCATGAAGATACAATATGAGCACATATTAAAGACTTATTCAACTTATTGTTAATGAAGTAGTCAGTGGGATGTTAACTAGTTCAAAGAAGTCAAATGAGCACAAATTTATATGGAATAAGGCAATGTTTGAAATGAATTTACAAATGAACAGGAAAACTGGCTTTTTCCATGGAAGGGAGGGAAAGCAATCCCAAACATCCGCAAACAGAGTATGTTTGCGTTTCTATAGACAAGACCTACTTTGCCCAGCTATCACTAGTCCACAGGTTTACAGAGCTGTAAAAGAGCTGACGGGCAGTGAAAGGCTGGAGGCAGATTCCCTGCACAAGGGGGCTCTAAATAGGGCTTAGTTTTGCCTTGAAGAATCCCAATCATCTTTTCTGCTATTTCCAAATATTCTTAGAACTGCCAGTCTCTCTTTACTGAGTCTCGTCTCAAGTGTCTTGTTGTGGACTGCATGCTGCATCCTCTGCAATCCATATGTTGAAATTCCACCCCCCCCCCAGGGTGATGATATTAGGAGGTGGGGCCTTTGGGAGGTGATTAGGACAGGAGGGTAGAGCTCTTATAATGAATGGGATTAGTGCTCTTATAAAAGAGGCCTCAGACAGTCCCATCACCTCTTCCACCATGTGAGGACACCTTGAGAAGATGGCCATCTCTGAACCAGAAACTGAGCTCTCATCAGACACCAAATATGCTGGCACCTTGATCGTGGACTTCCCAGACTCCAGACTGGGAGAAATAAATGTAAGCCACCTAGACTGTAACATTTTTTGTTGTAGCAGCTCAGACTAAGATATCTCTTTTCAGCTAGGATATGAATTTTGGGCTCCTGTGTTTGCCTTTTCATTGTTCAATTTTAGCAAGAGTCCTGCTAAGTTAGTTTGGCCAAATCCCCTATCCTTGATATGGGGTTGGGTTCCTTGGCCTCCACCATCCCCCACGTGATGTCTGATTACCCAGCCTCCCTTCAGCAAGAATCCTGCCAAGTCGGCTTAGCCAGAGTCCCCCTGACCCCTGATGTTTCCTCTTAGCAATTTTCCATTCACTGACTGCTTCCCACCCCATACTTGGCCATAAATTCCCACTTTTCCTTATTTGGAGGAAACTGTATTTGGAGCGGAGCTTGAACTCTCTGGCCCCCTGCAAAACCCCATTTCAGTGGTCCCTACAGCTGTAGAAATGGTCCGAAATAAAGTCTACCTTATTGTTCTTTGATGAGTGTCGTCAATAAATTTTGTTAAACACAACCTTGGATTTTAAGAGTAATTTTGCAGAGAAGACCTTACCTTCATAATGATTTCTTTATCTTCATAATAAAACCACCAGCAGTATGTCTTCAATCTTTTGCTCAGTCGACGGAACCTAACCTGAGGGTGGGAGTCAGGGATAAAGAAAGAAAAGGAATTCCTTTAATATTTCTTCCATTGTCCTCCTGAAATTTCTGAGAAAATAGAATACATCAAATAAATATTTGATTGTAGTCAATCTTGGGACCTTAATATATCAGGTTCTTTATTTATAGAAGAGTGGGTGACAGGCAGCAGGGGGGCAATTGTTGGTTTATAGAATACACACAGGATACAAATACTTTAGGTTCTGGGGACAGACACTCCATTCTCCATCCACCTACTAGTCTGAACCATTCCTTGTGAAGCATATTTTGAAAACCATGATAGGAGTTTGAGAGATGAAATTGCATTCAGGGTTTTCCTTTAGATTTCAGGGCTGGACCCTATGATTCTGTTTCTAGGAAGGAGAATTAAGCAGATTTGGCTCCTATATTATTACCAGAGGGCTGAAAGCACTGCGGGGTCACCCTTCCTGCCCAGCCCTGGGAACTCTAAAGAAATTCCAGGGATGAAAAATCCTTGTGGGGTGGGATAAGTCAGGAGAGATGACTTCCTCCTCCAGCAATGGGAGAGCAGTGGGCACTGCTTTTCACTGACTTTATGCCTTTGTCTGTGGGGCAACAGCAGCGTCCTGCTCAGAGAGGCACTTGACAGAGGCCAGTGGTAGTTCAAGCAGAAGAGATTAAGGGGATGGGGTCAAATGCGGAGGCATCCCGTTTTCTTAAATGGGGGGAGCAATGAAAAATTGACAAGAGAAGACTGTTAAGTTTGCTCTGAACACGTGTGTGAAGTAGAATTCCAAGGGGCGGAATTATGAGGTTGAAGGATCTGTGCTGACTGTAATCAGTTTCCTGCAGACCCTGGGAATTAATGTAGGAACGTTTATAGGGTAACATGGAAATCATTAATAAGTGCAAAGAGCAGGATGTAAGATAATACGTGTACTGATATAGCCATACTAAAATGGGAAAGAAATGTGGATACCAGTAGCTTGGGTGTTTTGTTTTGTTTTTTTAAGATTTTTTTATATATTCATTTGAGAATGAGAGCCAGAGCAAGCACGAGCAGGGGCGGGGGCAGAGGGAGAGGGAGAAGCAGACTCCCCGCTGAGCAGGGAGTCTGATGATGATGATGTTGATGATAATGATGATGATGATGATGACGACGATGCTGCTGCTGCTGCTGCTGCTAATACTGACCTGATCCCTGGACCCTGGGATCATGACCTGAGCAGAACGCAGACACTTAACTGACTGAGGCACCCAGGCGCCCTCTTGGTTTCTTTCTTTTTTTTTTTTTTTTAACCAGAATAGGGTCATTTGCATATTTTTAAAAATTGTTTATATTTTGATCACTGTGATCAAATAATAAAATGATAATTTTAAATAGCAAAACTAAAGCACGAGAAAAAACATGCATTTGCTTATCGTTATCCTAATTATGACCTAGAGTGCCATCTTCCACATTCTGCCCTTGCATATAACCTTGACGTCTAACGAATAATACTTATCAGGCCATCTACGTGATAGTGAGAAATACCTATGGCAAGAAAATACATGGAGTTTTAAAATTATGTTTGTTCTCTCTGAATTTCAGGTCCTTAGGGCTTTGGGGCTTCAGGGATTCTTGGAAGATTAAATGCAGAAGCAACCAGAAGTCAATGTTCTTCAGTTCTTTTGTAAGAGCCTAGAGGAGCAATAGAGCCAGGGGTTCAGGAGGGTGGGAGCGCCCAGAGGCACGGCTCCCTGGGGTCCCTCGGGCTGGCAAGGACCCTTTTGGAGGAGATGGCTCAGTGCTTTGCTGAGAGCCTGAGCAGACCCACTGCCAGTGACCCTGAGGGAATCAGTGGGGTTGTGATGGGCTGAAAGTGAGACCCATTTCCAGTTCCATAGACGCTTCTCAGGAGCTGCATCCTTCAGGAAGGGGACAGACCCCAAGGTGACCAAGATGGCATCTCCCTCCATCGCAGTACTGCTGATGGTCTGAATGAAGCTGACAGAAAATGAAATAAGCCAGGGTTTGTGACTTGAATCTCTTTGAATTGAGATCCAAACTGCAGAGCAGATACTTTGGCAGGGAACTAGGAGAGGGAGTCCGAGAGTCTGTGTCCAGTGGGTGTGAGCTGAAAGCAGATGCTTGAAATGTTGGATCATCGATTATACCCAGAGGTCACTGGGTAGAGCTGTGGTTCTCTAACTTGCGGGTGTTCTGGAATCATCTGGAGGGCTCCTTAAAGCATAGAGTGCTGGGCTCCACTCCCAGAGCTTCTGCTTGGGAGAGGTCTGGGTTGGGCCTGAGAATTTGCGTTTTTAACAAAATCCCAAGTCTGGCTGATGGTGCAGGCCCCAGGGAAATACTCTGGTAACTGGCGAGTATAACGTGTTGTTCAGATACTTTGATATAAAACATCTTGACGCTGCCACTGTCTAATGCGACGTGAAAGTAGTTTTACCGGACATTACCGTCTCCTAGACTTGGCTTATTTTCAGATCTCAGAATGGAACTTTTGGAGCTCCTTAGATTCATTTCAAAGGCCCATTTTGGAGGAAGTGGTTGCAGGGCTTTCACTGCCTTTATAAAGGACCACAGTGTTAGGAGACTTCGATGATATAATGAAAAGGGTCATTTGTGGGATCTCTATCGGTGTGTGAAGCTCTCACACATGCTACGTGGTCAGGGTATTTCTCTTAATGTAAACTTTCAAAAATATGTCTTTGGGTCTTTTAGCAGCAGTCCTGTGAGCTAAACCCAGGAGTATTTTTTCCGTTTTATGGTCATAGTCACAGAGCTGGGATTAACTCCATGCTGTATGGGTAGATGTGACATCAGTGATGCTACAAAGGGGGCGTGACCAGGGAATAATGAGGGGGGACCCCACACACAGCAAAGGCACCTGAATCACCTACCTCTGTAAAGAGGCCTCATAGACCCTGGCTTCTCCGGCCTGTCTCCTCCCAACCGCCTTCCTGATAAACCTTCAACTGGAAAAAGGAGGAGGCCTCAGCCACAGAGGAAACACTCTCCTAGATCAATTCCGACACCTCAGGAACCATATTCCAAAACTGAGTGGGGCCCACCACTGTTTCCATAACTCAGCCCATTCCCTGGAAGCTCCGTGTGCCCTGTTTGTCACCTCAGGGCCTCTCTGATACCTCGGCGCCTGCCTCCTGGCCAGCTTGGGAATCAGAACCCCACGCGTGCTCTAGTCTTGAACTGAACAAACACATACAGGGTTGGCCTTTTCTGCAGGTGGAGGGAAAGAGCAAACATAGGGGAACAGGGGCCCAGCCAGCAGCAAAGAAGTCGGTTCGGATTGAGGGGAAATGGAATGGCTTGGCCTAGCGGAAGGCAATTCCAAAATTTCATTCACTACCTGAGCTCTGAAATGTGAAGAGAAAGGACTGGAAGGGAATGGGCCGTTCCTAACATTTCATATAAACGACATCACACAGCCTGCGGCCCTTTCCTTCACTCAGCATGTTTTCAAGGTTCATCCGTGGTGTAGCAGATAGACCAATACTTCATTTCTTTTTATTGCCAAAAAAAATATTCCATTGTTTGATACACCACACTCTACTTTTCCATCCATCAGTTGACTTCCATCTCTTGGCCACTATGAATAATGCTGCTATGAACATTTGTGTAGAAGTATCTGTATGGACAGTGAACATACATTTTTATTTTTCTTGGGTATATTCCTAGGGGTGGAATTGCTGGATCATAGGATAATCCCATGTTTAACTGTTTGAAGAATTGCTGAACTGTTTTTCCGAAGCAGCCACAGCATCTTACGTTCCCACCAGCAGTGTGTGAGGGCTCTTGTTTCTCAGCGTCTTCACCAACCCTTGTTATTATTTGTCTTTTGGATTTTAGGCATCCTAGTGGGTATGAAATAGTATCTCATTCTGGTTTTTTTTTTTTTTTTTCCATTCTGGTTTTAACTGACGTTTCCCTGATGTCTAAGAATGTTGAGCAACCTTTCAGGTGCGGGTTAGTCATTTCTGTATCTTCCCTTGGGGAAATGTCTATTCAGATCCTTTGCCTATTTAAAAAAAAATTAGTTGTTTGCCTTTTTATCACAGAGTTGTAGTAGTTTCTTGTACATGCTACGCAGAAGTCACAGAAGTCTCTTATCACATATAGGATTTGCCAAAGTTTCGTCCCACTCTGTGGATTTTCTTTTCACTTTCTTGATAATGTCCTTTGAAGCACAAAAGTTTTTCATTTTAATGGTGTCCACCTCATTTATTTTGCCCTTTGCTACTTAGCTTTTGGTGTCATGTCTAAGAAACAAGCCAGAAAGTCTTATGTCTCTGAATCATTTTAAGAGTTTTACAGTTTCAGCTCTTACATTTAGGTGTTTGATACAATTTTTAGTTAACTTTTGTTGATGTTGTGAGGTGGAGGGGGAGACGCTCTTGTATGTGGATATCAACATGTCCTGGCATCATTTACTGAAGACTATTCTTTTCCTATTTAGTCTTTTTGGGACTCTTGTTAAAAACCAATAGACTGTAATCTTGAGGGTTTATTTCTGGGACTCTCACTGATTTCACTTCACTGATTTAGCATGTCTACTCTACGCCAGTACCACACTGTCTTGATTATTGTAGCTTTGTTGTAAGTTTTGAAATCTAGAAGTTTGAGTTGTCCAACTTTGTTTTTTTAAAGATTGTTTTGGGGCAGCCTGGGTGGCTCAGCGGTTTAGCGTTGCCTTCAGCCCAGGGCGTGATCCTGGAGACCCAGGATGGAACCCCATGTTGGGCTCCCTGCGTGGAGCCTGCTTCTCCCTCTACCTGTGTCTCTGCCTCTCTCTCTCTCTCTCTCTTTCTCTCATGAATACATAAATAAAATCTTTTTAAAAAATAAGGATTGTTTTCGCTATTGTTGGTCCCTTGCAATTCCATATGAATTTTTAAATTTTTGCAAAGAAGCCACTTACTACTTTGAATTTTTTTGCCTTGAATCGGTAGATCAGGGTGGAGAATGCTGCCATTTTAACCATATTAAGTCTTCCGACCCATGAAAACATGATGTCTTTACATAGGTTTAATTAGGTTTTCTTTCATTTCTTTTCTATAGTGTTTTGTAGTTGTCAGCGTCTAAGTCTTACATTTTTTTAATTTAATTTAATTTTTATTTATTTATGATAGTCACACAGGGGGAGAGAGAGAGGCAGAGACACAGGCAGAGGGAGAAGCAGGCTCCATGCACCGGGAGCCCGACGTGGGATTCGATCCCGGGTCTCCAGGATCACGCCCTGGGCCAAAGGCAGGCGCCAAACTGCTGCGCCACCCAGGGATCCCCTAAGTCTTACATTTTTGTTACATTTATTTGTAACCATTTTTTCCTTTTTGATGCTATTATAATAGAATTGTTCATTTCATTTTATGTTGGCTCATTGCAGATGTATAGAAATATAATTAATTTTTATATATTGATTTTTGTATCCTGTACCTTTTTGAACTCATTTATTAATTCTCATGGTTAGGATTTTCCACATATAAGATCATGCCGTCTGCAAATAGAGATAACTGTACTTCCTTCTAATCTGTATGTCTTTTATTTCATTTTCTGGCTTAACTGCTCTGGCTAGAACAGTCCAATCAATAAAATGTTGGATGGAAGTGTTGAGACTGGACATCTTTGTTCTCTTCTTGGTCTTAGGAAAAAAGCACTCAGTTTTTCACCATTAAGAATAAGCTGTGAATTTTTTGTAGATGTCTTTAATCAGGTTGAGGAAGTTCCCTTCTATTCCTAGTGTGTTAAATGTTTCTATCACAAAGGGCTGTTGAAATTATGAACATTCTTGTACATTACTTGGGCTGAACCTGGGTACGCATTAAGGACTCACTTCTGTTGGGTACATACCAAGAAGTGGAAACGCTGAGTCATAGGGTATGCGTAAATTTAGCTTTCATAGACACTGTCAAACAGTTTTTGTAAGTGCTTCTATTAATAAACACGCCCATCAACATTATATGAAGATTCCAGTTGCTCTATGGGATGGTGCTTCATTAAACCACTGGCTGAGATCTACTTCCTCACCTTTGCCATCAAAACTCCCTACTTCCTAGTCTCCCTGTGTGGGCAATGGTGATGGGAAATGGTAACCAGACTTTGACAAATGTAGGAGTTGCCCTCATTCACCACTCCCATGGCAGCTTTGGTGGGAATTCAATCAATAGGATGGAAGAAAAGGGTTTATAATATCTGCCAACACAAGATGTGAAAAAGAAGTCTTTTAATTTTCTATTTTTATTAGTACTAATGTTAAGACAAATTTTCATAGTTTTGTCATTTGTATTGTGTGATTTTTCTGTTCAGATCTTTCACTTTTTAATTTTTTTAAACAAAAAATGTGATTTTTGAAATAGCTTTAAGCCCTCTTTATTTATAAAGCCATTATCTATATTTTCATATTTTAAAATAATATTTTTCCAGAATCACTGTCTATCTTAGTGGCTTTTCATTTTTATGAGTGTAGATGTACCCGTTGTTTATTTATGATTTTTGGCATCAGTGCCATCTTAAAAAAGGCCTTTCTCATCCACAGTTATACAAAGATTATTTTTCTTAGTATTCTTTATGTGTGTTTTAAAACATTTATTCTATAATGTAACTGAATTTATTTTCATGCATGGTGCGAAGTAAAGATTCAGCTTTATGTTTCTTTAATATGGTGTTAAAATTTTGACAGTGCAAAGAATCCACAATGATCTGTGACTTCATCACTTGTGATGGGGGCCAGGGTAATCTCTGTGCACTTATTAATAAAAAGAGAGCATTGCAGCAGATTGAGAAGGGGGTCTTTTTTCCCCAAGCAAAGTGGTAATACGTGTTCATTGTAGGAAATTTGAAACCATGGACGTAGCTAAAATCTAAGTCAAAAAGGGGAAATTACACTCACCTTTATTGCAGCCTCGTCTCAGGCCTGGCTCCACTCCTGTGTGTTGCTCACATACACACTATAGTTGTGTTCCATGACACCAATTTTAACTTTTCTTCCCTGTTCTCAGGTGGATGGGTAACTGCAGTGGCTCCTGCTGACCTCAGCATAAGTCCCTGAGGATATGAATCACCTTAGTTAACAAAAGAATTATGGAGTTAAAAGGGACTTGATGAGGGGCACTTGGGTGGCTCAGTGGTGGAGCGTCTGCCTTTGGCTCAGGTCATGATCCTGGGGTCCTAGACCGAGTCCCCCATCAGGCTCCCTGCATGGAGCCTGCTTCTCCCTCTGCCTATGTCTGTGTCTCTCATGAATAAATAAATAAAATCTTAAAAAATGAAAATAAAAAGAGACTTGAGTGCTTTTTCCCTTTTGACCTTGCACAGGATTACGCTTCAGAAAAACTTTGTTCCAGAGACTTCCAGCACCTCCCTCCAAAACTCTTCCCTGGCTAATTCTGGAGACAGCAGTTTCTTGCAAACATTCACCCCAAAGCTCTCCATGAAATTCAAGCTCACCTCTTCTGGTTCCTTCCTTAGATCAAATAGGCAGCAGCTGCTGACCATCCCTCATAGGATATTCATGCACACACATCCAGATGGTAGCTGTACTCAGGGTCAGAGGCACAGTCGTCCCCTCTCTGCAGGGCAGTAGTGGGGGCCCTGGATTGACTAGTTTTTTTTCTTTTTAAACTTGTCTCTTTTTTTTCATAGCAAGAGCATTGTTTAGCTCAACATTTACTAAAGCAGATGCTGAGGAAGACTGCCCAGGTTATATTTTGAGGGCACTTCAGTCAGGCTAACCGTTTTTCCTCAGCTTCTGTTTCTTCTCATTCTTCCATTAAAAGCCACTGTCTAATAGGACTTTTTTGGAATCCAGGTATAAAGAAGAAGTACAGGGTTTTTATGTGGTACTTTGGCCTTTAGATCATTTCTATTTTTTTTGCCTTTTATTTTTATTTTTAATTGTGGTAAAATATGTATAATTTACCATTTTAGCCATTTTTTCAAGGGATGCCTAATTTTTTTTATTAAAGGTATATATTTTTCTTCATTAGAGATTGAAAAAGAGAGTGTGCACAAGTGGAGGGAGGGGCAGGGGAAGAAGGAGAGGCAGGCTCCCAGCTGAGCAGTGTGAGCCTGATGTGGGGCTTGATCTCAGGACAGGATCATGACCTGAGCCAAAGGCAGACACTTAACCAACTAACTGAGCCACCCAAGCACCCTGAATTTTCTTTTTATTGTAGTAAATAACACATGGCATAAATCCACCATCTGATTTTTAAGTGTACATTTTAGTAGTGTTGAGGACATTTGCAATGCTGTGAAATAGACCGCCAGAATTTTTTCATCTTGCAAAACTTGAACTCTATATTTATTAAGCAATAACTCCTCATCTTCCCCTCCTCTCAGACCTTGGCAACCACCATTCTACTTTGTTTCCATTAAGTTGACAACTTTAGATTCCTCATATAAATGGATCATATTATAGTATTTGTCTTGTGGTGGCTGGCTTATTTTAACATACGTTCTCAAGGTTCACCCATGCCATAGCATGTGCCAGGATCTCCTTCCTTTTTTTTTTTTTTTAAGATTTTATTTGTTTATTCATGAGAGACACACACAGAGAGACATAGGTAGAGGGAGAAGCAGGCTCCATGCAGGGAGCCTGATGTGGGACTCGATCCTGGGACCCCAGGAGCTCACCCTGAGCCGAAGGCAGATGCTCAACCACTGAGCCACTCAGGCCTCCTATCTCCTTCCTTTTTAAGGCTGAATAATATTCCACCATATGTGTATACCACACTTTGTTGAACCATTTATCCACTGATTGGCACTTGATTTGCTTCCACCTTTTGACTTTTGGGATTTGTTTTTGCTAGAAGGAGTATTTTTGTGTTTGGGGATAAGATAGATTTGAAGGAAAAGTAAACAGAAAAGGGAGTCTAGGCCACAGAGGTTATCAGTGTGTTTATTCTAAGCAGCTATAGAGCCTTAGAAACTCTTTCCATACCAGTACATTGGGTTAGACTTTGTGGGCCTCTGATCATTTGTGTTACCAACCTGGTATAGTCTCCAGTTATTCTGTGCTTAATGTCTAACTAAACATGACTCATTTGGCTAAGTTGGGACAATGCAGCCGAGAACAAAATGAACAGTTAACACAGCAGCATCAGATATGGACACTTAAGGGAAATATCAGAAAGGGACACAGAACATAAAGACTCCTCTGAGAAACGAACTAGGGGTGGTGGAAGGGGAGGAGGGCGGGGGGTGGGGGTGAATGGGTGACGGGCACTGAGGGGGACACTTGACGGGATGAGCACTGGGTGTTATTCTGTATGTTGGTAAATTGAACACCAATAAAAAATTAATTTATTAAAAAAAAAGATATGGACACTTAATTAGAGGTACTATTTCTTTCTAATTGAAATTTTATGCAATACCGCATGTTTGAAAAGTACTGTGTGATCAGTTTGGCCAGGCAAGCATCTTAAAAATCTTCTGAGGATTTACATTTTAATCAGTTCAATGCCCTACCTAGGACAGTGAAATTTCTAGATCTAACAGGAGATGAAAAGATAGGGTTACTCCTGGCTTGGCAGCGTTGGGGTGTGTGGGAGGGGAGAGAGAGGTGGGATGGAGATACTTCTTGATACTCTTTTGTGAAATTTAGATGCTACAAAGCCAAATTTCCTCCAAGGCCACAAAAAATGAAAAAGCAGCATTTGGACACATGACTTTGAGTCTCTAATCAACTCCTCAGCTCTGTCTAGAGTTCAGTAAACTCTACTCTAAATCATTTCCAGTGGCCATTCATCATCATCGCCAAGGGAAGCAAATATAAGTCAAGCGCATCAAAAGAATGACAGCCAATGCCCAACCAACCCAGGTCAAATAACCAAGGAAACTAATTACACATTTCCAGGAAGGAATTCATCCCCAGACCCTAGAAGGTAGCAAATGCAGCAGCCTTAGTAGTTAGCCAGAGACCTTGTCAATATGTTGATCACCAGTGACCTCGATTTTAAAGGCACCTGTCCCCAAAGAATAACTAAACAAAATTCACGGTAGAGCTCAGGGTCCCACTGTGAGCTAGGGAAGTGTTAATACAACACAATTTAGCTGCTTTGACATCTCTGGCCATTTCATCTTTTCTCTGGCTCATTTTGCCTTCTTACCTGCTTATTCACTGCAGTAGCTGTAATCACGTGTTATTATTACACTCTTGCCATCGGATTTTCTAGCTGTGCTTTAAGTACTTTGGGGACTTTGGCTTCCTGTGGACTTGGCTTCTCTTCTTCATGCAGCGTGATCTTTACTACACTCTGCTTTTCAATCCCTTGCTCCTTCTAACTTAAGTGCAGTGTTATCAAGCTTTCAGAGTAGGCCTGCACAAGACTGTAAATTGACTTGCTGTCTCCACTGGCTCTTTCCATCATGCTAAAAAGCTAAAGAGCAGGAAGCTGAAGAGTTAGGAATCTAAACTTCAGATCACCACAACTAAAGGGCTAGTCCCCTATGTCAGCTACTCTCAAATTTTAGTCTGCATCAAACCACCTGAAGGGCAGGTTGAAGCAAAGGGTGGAGGCCCCACTCCCAGAATTTCTGATTGAGTAGGTCTGGGTTGAGCTCAGAGAATTTGCATTTCTGACAAATTCCCAGGTGATGCTAATGCTGCTATTCTAGGGACCATACACTAAGAATTAATGCTCGAGGCTAAGAATATTAATGTCAGAAAGAACCACATCTCACAGTTATTGGCCACTCATTATATGCAAGACACTATTCTAAGTGCTTTGCACATTTGTCTTTAAAACAATTTTGATTTTTTTCTGTTTTCAAATGATAGCACTGAATCAGAGAGGTTAAGTAGCTTTCCCAAAGTCACACAATGAATAAGTGCTGGTGCTGGGCTATGAACCTTGGTAGTCAGTTTCAGAGCCCACAGGCTTTAAATTAAACTCCATAATATCAAGCAAAGCATCTGAGGGCTTCAAATGAATATATTTGCATACATTTTGTATTTACCTATGTATGAACCTGCAAAAACTCAGAAATGATTAAGAAAAACAATCACTGTTAATAATAAGCCAGTTATTCCATTTCCCCCCAATTCTGTTCATTTTACTTACTATTCCCCCCCCCTCATTGTGGGCCAGAATGAATAAAAGAGGAACATCATAAAATTTTCTAATTGAAACATTTAAAAAAATTCACCTGTCAAGGTAAAGAGCATCTGTACATATTTCTTCTCTCTTTCTTTCAAATCTCCCATCAATCTTTAGTCATAGAAGCATTTCTTGCATGGACTTCGATCACTTGTGAAGATGTGGCTTATTATTTTGCTTCTTCCCAGAGAAGGGCCCTTTGTCTCTCTCTCTGCTCCACTGATGCTTTAATCTGAGCTTTTCCAGGAGCTGAAACTGAAAAACATTATTGATTTGAGAGTTTGCTGCTTGAGTGACTGTAAATTGTGATAAATTAGCTCCACTTGGGTCTCCCCACCTGTGACCATGATAATTTAGAGCAAAACTAAGGTCTTGAACCAATACTAGCCGTATTCCCTCAAATCTAAGATGCCACTGTTTGTAGGAAGGACCATTATTTTATGAATCACTAAGAATGAGAAAGAACGCTGCCAATTAGGCTGTGGCAAAGCTGAAGTCCTTATGCAATAATTGAGCACACAAACCTCTCGTTACTTTGACAATTCTTTCATCACTTGGCAAGATCTCCAAATTCATTCAGGTGTGTATCTTGGTGTGCGAAATGCCAGTGCTTCTCAGACTTGACTGGGCACACGAATCTCCTGAGAGTCTTGTTAAAATGCAGATTCTGATTCAGTAGGTCTGGGATGGAGCTGAAATTCTGCATTGCTAATAAGCTGCCAGATGCTGCTGCTGCTGCTGCTGCTGGTTGTACACCAATTTGGGGGTAGCAAGTTGACAAGCAATCTTTACACAGACCTCCTTAACAGAATGGAACTTCTCTTCATCTGTTCATGGATATCTTCCTTTCTTAGGTCTCCTAAAGCACTTGCTTGTTGTTTTGCAAGAAAATGTAGAGCTGCGGGGCGCCTCGGTGGCTCAGCCCGGTTGAACTCAGGTCCTGGGATCAAGCCCCTTGGTGGGGCTCTCTGCTCAGTGGGGAGTCTGCTTTTCCCTCTCCCTCCTCTTGTTCTCTCACTCCCAATCTCTCTCCCCCACATCAAATGAATAAATAAAATCTTTAAAACATATATTTTAAAAAAGGAAAGAAACTATAGAGCTGCAGTAACTCCTCCAACAACAAATATTTGCTCTACAAATATCAGACTTAAGTCCCACACCTATACCACGAGGCCTTCCTTTGTAGACAATGACTTTTTGTTTCAGTATTGAATCGTAGTGTAAAGATTTTGAAGACACTCTGAAAGGCAATAAAGCTTAACACATCTAGTAGGACAATGCACACAACTCAACAGAAGTGAAGGTAATATGGACAGCCATGACCAAGTTCATCAACGCACGGGCCGTGACAACTGTGTCACAGCTGCTGCCAGGAAGACAGTGAATACAGGATGCCATCATTTCATAAGACTCATTCTGATCTCTCTGCAATAATAAAATATGAAAAAAATAGAATATATGAAAACTATAATGATATTACATTAAAAGAACAAGAACAATGGGAGGGCAAGGAAAGACATTGGACATGAAACTGTATATCAAACCTTGCATTTATCCATTTGTTCACGATAGATTTATTATTTAGTATAGATAAGGCACTGTGCTTCGAGAAATTACAGTGAACAAGCAGAGCCACAGTTCCTGCCCTCATGTAGCCTACAATTCAGCAGGGAGGCTGATGTTAAAAAAAAATACAGTCGATCCTCCTCAGAAACACAGTCAGTCCTTGTGGATCCTGTATTTGCAAATTTGCCTGCTAGGGCCATTACAAAATACTACAGAGGGGACGTTTAAATAGAAATTTGTTTTCTCAGAGTCCTGGAGGCTACAAGTCCAAAATCAAAGTGCTGGAAAATTCCATTTTTGGTGAAGTCTCTCTTCCTTGCTTGCTGATGACCAATTTCTCATTATGCCCTCACACGACCTTTTCTCTAACCACCTGCAAAAACAGAGAGAGGGTGTCTCTTCCTCTTCTTATGAGAACACCGGTCCTATTGGGTTAAGGCCCCACCCTTTTTTTTTTAAAGATTTTATTTATTTATTCATGAGAGACACAGAAAGAGAGAGGCAGAGACATTTAGGCAGAGGGAGAAGCAGGCTCACTGTGGGGAGCCCGATGCGGGACTTGATCCCAGGACCTGGGGATCACAACCCGAGCCAAAGGCAGACACTCAACCACTGAGCCACCCAAGTGTCCCAAGGCCCCACCCTTATGATCTCATTTAATCTGAATTACCTCCTTAAAGGCCCTAGCCCTAAATATAGTCACATAAATATAGTTTGGGCTTCAACATATAAATTTTGGGAAGTCTCAATTTAGTCCATAACAGCCTATTTCCTCAAATCTATCTGTAACCCCCAAATCAATGCTTGCTATGCTTTCATGGTCATTAATAGACATGCCGGGCTTCAAAAAATTTGTGTGGTGAGGCACATGTTTCCAGTTGAAGTTGAACAAGGTGACTGCTGTCTTCTTGTTTCAGTACTCATACTCGGAACAATGTCTTTTTCATGGCCTCTTAGGGCCACTATTTTTGCATTTTTGTGCTTTTTGTGGGTGATTCTACTGTTTGAAGCGAACCTTAAGTGCAGCGTTGAGGTGCTGTCTGGTGCTCTGAGTGCAAGAAGGCCGTGATGTGCCCCATGGAGAAAATGCCTGCGTGTTAGATGAGCCTCATTCAGGCATGAGTTGTATGGGTCCAATCTTAACGAATCGACAAGATATATTAAATAAGGTGTCTTTATTTATTTTTTAAAGATTTTATTTATTTATTCATGAGAGACACACAGAGAGAGAGGCAGAGACACAGGCAGAGGGAGAAGCAGGCTCCATGCAGGGAGCCCAATGCGGGACTTGATTCCAGGACCCCGGGGTCACGCCCTGAGCCGAAGGCAGATGCTCAACCGCTGAGCCATCCAGGTGTCCCAAAAAGGCGTCTTTAAAGGAAATACATGGCACACAACATTATATATCCATCAGTTGATGAAAATGTGATCCGAGTCTGGCAGGAACCTAACTCTATACTTCTAGGAACAGCGGTTCGGTATTCACTAATTCAGAGTTTATGGCAACTTCATAGACCCTAACTAGAAGACTTATAAGAATCGAATGTAATTACACCATTAATTATTTAATTATGATTGTGATATGAAGAAGCATCATAAGGTTCTATGAGAAGGCTCCATAGGCCCTCATATAAGGGCCTGTATTTAACAGAGTGTTCATTCAACATATTTGTAGAATGAAAGAAAATACTGCATACCAGGAACACAGAATAAAGGGAGGAGAGAAAAATTAGCATTGGAGGCTCACTATGCAGTATACATGCTCCCTGCATTCCAAATGTGGTGGTCTTCCAAAGATATTTATTTGTTCATTTATTTGTTGGTGTTTTCAACAAGAATAAGACTTATACACCAGTAGGACTTTCAATGCTGTGTGTTTTGAGTTACAAATTTTGGATCTCCATTAAAAACTATAAACATATCCCGGGGCACTTTTAGATGAAGATTGGTGGTTTGGGAGACTATCAGACTCTGGTAGAAAGTAATCCAAGAAGTTGAAAAATTAAGATGTCTTCCCCATTCTTGGTTCCTATAAAGAAGCAATTAAAAAAGAAGAAGAAGAAGAAGAAGAAGAAGAAGAAGAAGAAGAAGAAGAAGAAGAAGAAGAAATTTAAAAAAAGAAAGGCATTGATCATTCTTTAAAAATTTTCATATTTAATTACTTTTTCTTTCCAGTTTGAAAACATTTTCTCATTAAAGAATTTGATCTCATATACCTGAAAGAGGAATTGAAACAATTGGTTTTTCCAGTTCCATTAATGGCTTGTGTTTTGATTTCCAACCACCAGGTGGAGACCAAACAAAAATAATTAAAGTATTTCCAGTGTCTTCCGCTTGATGGGGAATGCGAGCGATTCCGTAATCTAAATTGGGGGCACAGAGAATTTTTTTCCTCTTGTGAATGAGCCCGTGATATCTTAGGGAATAAAATCTCATAGATCAGAGACCACATGCAAACTCAAAGCAAACATAATTTTTTGAGGAGAACCATCAGGTGTTCAATCAATCACTTTTAAAATTAAAATCGGAAACATGTATATTTTAAATAAGTTTAACAAAAGTAAACATATTTACATTTCTTGCTACATTATGGCCAGCTGGAGGATGGGTGAGATGAAGTAGAAAAAAAAACAGAAAAAAAAAAAAGAGAAAGAGGAAGAAAGAGAGGCAGAGAGAGACAGCTACACAGAGTGAAACACAGAGTGGATGAAGGCTGAGCTGAAACACGGAATGGGAGCCCGGTCGGGCTGTGGGTCCAGGGGCCAGCCCCTTGTTGTTCCTTCTTGTCCCTATGCACGGAGGGTATCCAGGTCAGCAATCCCATAGAGCTCTTTCAGAGGCTGATTAACCTTCAAGCATCCCCTTTCGGAACTGAAATTTGCGTTTTATTGGCAAACCTCAGAGTTCAATTTTCAAGTGAAGATTTTTTTTCCCCATCAAACTTGTAAGATCTTCCCAGCTCATATAAAGAAATCCTTTGAGTTTTGTTTTGTTTTTTTTTTTTTAACTTCCCTCTGTAACTTTACAAGTGTCTTTTGGGGTAAGATATTTACTATTCACAAGCAGTCAGATAGCTTTCTGTTTTTTTTTTTTTTTTTTTTTTTAAGTTAGGGGTTTCTCATCCCATCGTGTTTGAAAGTTATAATCAATTCTAGTGGCCACATAATTATTTTGAGTCTAATTGCCAGTCAAATGTATTGTCTGCGCATGTGTGAAAGCCATAGTGGGTCACATGCATGCTGCCTAATTAGAGCCTTATGAAGATGTTCTATGACAGGAACAAAGATAAAATTTCTCTTCTCGGAACATAGAGTAACAGCAGATCCTGCTTCCTGCCTCTTGGGGGATCCAAAAGTTTCAGTCACTACAGCTTACCACAAAGAGGGGGAAATGGCCCAATGTCTGTAGCGTACTTCTCCTTATTTACCAGGAACTGGACACAAGAAAATTAGGAGCCAGATCCCAGCTATGGGCAGAACTTCTCCATGAGGGTCTCATTGTTCAGATGAAATGGAGCCAACTCTCTGGCACAGTTGTCATTGTAACTAGAAAGTAGTGGGGACACTGGAACCAGTCTCATCATTTTAGAAAAGCCCATCTCATAGGTACTGTGAGTCACCACCATGTATCACATTTAATGCTTCTGTGAAATTACATCATATGAAAGTTGGTAGCCTTTTAAAAAAAAGTGGTGTGGTATGGTATTCACATATCTTCCTATACCTTTTGGAGATTTTTTAAAAAGGAGCAAAAAAAAAAAAAAGCCACTCATTATTTAACCAGCATCTACTTACTTTTTAAGTCCTTTAAACAAAACAAAATTGCCTTATCAGAAGCCAGTTGTGTGGCCTTGGAAGTTTCTGGGCATCTGAGTCTCCAAGGTGGAGTAGTTTGGGAAGATGATATACTCAGAAGCTGGAAGAAGTGTCAGAACCTTTATTTGCATTTTTCCCCCATCTGAAATGTAAAGGAAAATATGAAGCTCTATTAATATCTTATATGTGGATCATGAGAGTACAAGTATATTATTTACAAACGTACAAATTTGGTGACAAATACAAATGCTCAAAAATGTTTTGCTTTTAATGCATGTGATCAAAAAAGTGTGTCACTGATCTAAACCTTTCAAAGATCAGGTTAGCTTTAGTTTTTTTTTTTTTTCTTTCTTTCTTTCTTTTTTTTTTTTTCAAATTGCTGACTGCAGCCTATTGCTGGGACATGCAATTCATTTAGTGGAGTTTTAAAGAGTGAAGTAAAATATAAAATACCCGAGTGTACTGCTCATAGCAAGAATAGCAAGAATGAGTATTTTTCTATGAAACTTTTCGGGTCAACACGTGTGAGCACGGGGTCCAATGTGAAATGTTTCTCCCGTTGTGGCTTGTGGTTAAAAGAGGGGGAAAGCAACTGGACCTGAGTTGGTTCTCAAAGAGTCATCCCTGGGGCCGGCAGCACCATCATATGGGAACTTATAGGCAAATCCTTCAATCCCACAATTGCAGATTGACTGTATCAGAAAGTGGGAATGGAACCTCACCATTGTGGTTTAACGAATGCTCCGATAATTCTGAGGTTCTAAGTTTAGAGCCACTGCCCTAGAGCATCTCTAGGACACATCTGGTCATAAAAATTTAAGACCCAGCTAGATATTTATTAAACGGAGGCAACATTTTTCACATTCACCTGATCCTAAGAGTCACCTGGGTGACCTAGAATGACTTCAGGGGTCCTAACCAAACAGGTCGGTGATGGGGCCTTGGGATCTTATTTTTAACAAATGTGTCTGGTGATGCGTGTGACCAGATGAGTTTGGGAGACACTTTACCAAGAAACGTGGAGAACAGAGTCTGCAGAACCTATTCTACAGAGCAGAAACAGTGTTGGTAGAGAAATCAAGGCTAAAGCAGGGAAATAAAGCAATTCAAACTGGAACCCTATAAACTAAGAATTATCTAAACATTTCTAAACTGAACGAAATGACTTTTCTTTCATTCTGAGTGAGCGGAAATGGAGATTCTCTTCTGAAAAGCTTGCCCTGGAGTTCTGTGCAGCACTTTGGCTCCTGAACACAGAGGATGCTAACAAAGTGCTAATGCATCGAGCCTTGCATTCCTACGACATGTGGTCCCTGGGGAGGCAGGCAGCTCCTGGACTCAAAGAGTTTGGAGTAGATGTTGGAGGAGATGGTCTCAAATTCCTCCACGGCTAAAGCAGGCAACATTTCAAATATATTGGTGGGATAGAGACTCCCTTTTATTTTTTGTATTATTATTTTTTAATCCTTTTATTTTTTCTTAAAGATTTTATTTATTTATTCATGAGAGACACACACAGGGGCGGGGGTGCAGAGACACAGGCAGAAGGAGAAGCAGGCTCCATGCAGGGAGCCTCATGTGGGACTCGATCCAGGGACTCCAGGATCATGCCTTGAGCCAAAGGCAGATGCTTTACCACTGAGCCACCAAGGTGTCCTGAGATTCCCTTTTAAAAGTAACTCTCATAATCGACTTAGTTTTGCTACTGCTAAAACTACATTCACTGTTGATTGTAATTAGAAATAAAGTATAAGTCAGAAAAATAATGCCTGCACATTGAATATATTCAATAAAAATGTGTATAAAGATCTGAAAATTCTCTGACATCCTCTCTCATTTTCAGCCCCCCGGCCCCCAAGTAGCTATTGCTAACAATTTGGAGGGGATTTTCTGGCTTTTTAGTATACAAACATATAGTCTTTAAAAAACAAAATTACCATTGATGTTATTCTCTAGTTTTTCAGGAGACAGTTGATCGTGAATATTTTCTCGTGTTCTTTTCATATCTAGCCAAATCTGAACACCAGCGGATTTTAAATGTCGAATTTCACATACCAAACTTACTTTACCTCAGAACACTTTTAAAATTAGACTATATTTTGACTGAATATCCACAAGAACTCAAGGCAGCCAACATGTGCTTGGATTAAAGGAAGCAGCTAAACAATGTCTCCTGAACACATTAATACTGCAAGAAATGATATAAATTTAATTTATTGCATTAAACAAGTTTATAACAGGAAGAATAATAAGAGTGGAAAAAATTAAATCATTGCATTTTACAAAGAACAAAGCATACTAAGATTAAGCAAAATGTTTTCATTTTTTATGTTGTTATAAAATGTGACATAAAAAATCTTAAAAATACCATTTTGGGGTTATTTTATGACATAGCTTAATAGCCTCAGTACTGTTTGGGGGTAAAAAATCTTACATGTGGTAAAAGATCTGTTGCTAATATGCTGTCTCAGCACAGTATTTTAGAAAATCCCATTTTAATTTTTTAAATTAATTTTTAAAGATTTTATTTATTTGAGGGAGAGAGAGAGTGTGCACACAGGAGAAACCGAGGGGGGTGGGAGGGAGAGGAAGAGGGAATAGCAGACTCCCCTCCTGAGCAGGGAGCCTGATGCAAGGCTCCAGGGCACTGAGATCATGACCTGAGCAGAAGGCAGATGCTTAATGACTCAACACCCAGGCGAACCTAAAAAATTCCATTTTTAAATATAGGAACATTGTAACCAAGGAAAGAAGTGCATAAACAGTACCAACATTTTACAGTCTCTGTATTTTTTATTTAGATGCTCTGAAAATCTTTCATTATCTCCTGTTTGATAGCTCTCTGATGATTTTTCTAGAAACTGACTGTACAAGCATTCATTTTTATGTTGACCTATTCAAGCACTTTGCTCTTTTAATTTGCACAAAGCCTTTGAATCACAAGACTGGTTTTCATTGGAAACTTTCTTTTTCAGCCTTCAGCCCATAAGGAACAATTCCGTATATTGTAAGTGCTTAATAATACCATAAACAGCAAATAAAAACCTCAAATGTGCATGGCAACTGTGAGATAAGGCACTGGGAATGGAGCGGAGCACTTGTCATCCAGGAGAGAATGTGCAAAGAGATGGTCGGATGTACGAACTTCCCAGGCACGTACTTACACAGGAAATCTATTTCTCCTGCAATTTCTTTGCATTCTAAGGTAGGAAGCAACCTTAGTATTCGCTGAAGTCTTATGGTTTAAGGACACAATTGTTATATTTAGCAAGGGAATAAAAAAATGCTAATAAGAAGCTGTGGATTTAACTTCTGGGTCGTCTTTTTCTGATATTAGAATCCAACTTTTGAATCTGGATAATCAGCTCAGAACTCAGGCCCAAGGGGGAGATACTCCTCTACTCAGATGTTTGTTATTAATTCAATTAATATTGAGGGTGGGGAGGAGAAGAAACACTCTAACATCACTTTGTTTTTTTTTTAAGATTTTATTTATTTTTTTGAGAGAGGGAGAGGGAGAGAATTAGCAGGGGGACTGGCAGAGGGAGAGGGAGAAGCAGGCTCCCCTAGGAGCCCAAAGTGGGCTTGATCCCAGACCCCAGATCATGACCTGAGCAGAAGGCAGCCACGCAGGCACCCCTCCAACATCACTTTAAACAAGGCCTTATAACTTTCTTTTATAGTTTACAGAGCATTTTTCTATATAATATTTTATTCAGCCCTTAGAAACAACCTATAAAACAGGTTTCATTGCCTTTTTACAGATGAGGAAACTGAGGCTTAGAGTGGTAAAGTGATTTGTGCAAAGTCCCTAAAATTCAAATTTGTATTTGTGTGATGTCAAAGCCTATACTTTATCCATCGTGGCAGGATTTCCTATGCTTCAGTCATTTGCCCACCATTAAAGTTTCCATTGCATGTATTACTTTATTACTGAAATACTTTATTTCATTGCATGTAATAGCTTTATTTCTTGGTTAAGAACTTTAAATATTTAAATATTAAATATTTTTATTTATTTATTTATTATTTTTTAAAAAATATTAAATATTTTTAAATTGATTCACTTTTTTGGTGTGTTTTACATAAGTATATATATAAAGATTTTATTTATTTATTTATTTATTTATTTATTTATTTATTTACGTGAGAGAGAGAGCACAAGCAGGGAAAAAAGCAGAGGGAGAAGGAAGCTCCCTGTTGAGCAGGGAGCCTGATGCAGGGCTCGATCCCAGGACCCTGGGATCATGACCCGAGCCAAAGCCAGATGCTTAACCAACTGAGCCACCCAGGCGCCCATGTAAGTGTATTTTAAAAGGATATTTTATATTAGTGATCTTCAAAGACTTTATACAGGAAACTAAGCAAAAATACTGGTAAGGCAATTAATTTCCAGATACTCAACTTCCATAGTATTCTTTTTTTTTTTTTTTTAAAGATCTATTTATTTACTTGTGGGACAGAGAGAAAGAGAGAGGGGTGAGGGGAAGAGGGACAAAGTCTTCAAGCAAACTCCCCTCTCAGTGCGGAGCCAGATGTCGGCTTGATCTCACGACCCTGAGATCATGACCTGAACAGAAACCAAGAGTCAATCTTAACAACTGACTGAGCCACCAGGCGCCCCTTCCGTAGGTATTCTTTACTAATACGAGCCTACCTGGGGACAGACACGCTCTCCCCTTCTCTTCTCTCCCTGTCCTACTCTTACTGCGAGGCCTTACTCTGGAGGATAAAAATCTCTGGAGTCTAAACAATTTGAAATATCAGCTTTTGTATTGTTTGGGTAACAATTCCCTTTGCAAAGCAGGAATTTCTCAATTTTTATTTCAGCAAAATTGAAGAGAGACCTAATGGAATTTTCAACGTTGATCACCAAAAATAATAACCAAGGAGAAATCACTACGTGGATTTTGAGGTAGAGCTCAAATGAATTCAAGGATTGATGATCGATGTCGCCATAACAAAACTCTCATTCCCATCTACTTATGTCAACACGGTTTTTCAGAGCTGGCATCTACAAAAATGAAAAATAAAAATGGAACTAATACTAAATCTGCCTCATGCAACAAGTAAATAATATTCATCCATGGATACACTAATTAACTTAAAAATGATCAGCAATAGTGCTCTTATTAAGATATTCCAGTAGAGCTTTTTAAGTTTAAAATTTATCATGATTTTTAATAGTTTTTGTTTTTTTTTGATTAATTGTATACTGATACAATGATATACTAATAATTGAAAAAAATCTTAACAGCCAGAACTTTACAGTCATGGGTAATAAAAATTGTTTCAGTCTGTTCAGGCTGCTATAAGAAAAATACCTTAGACTAGATGGCTTGCAAACAACAGAGATTTATTTCTCACAGTTGTAGAGGCAAGGCAGTCCAAGATCAAGATGCAGGCCCATTGAGAGCCTGGTGAAGACCCACGCCTGGTTCATAGACAGCCATCTTCTTACTGTGTCCTTACATGGTGGAAGGGATGAGCGATCTCTCTGAAATCTTTTTTATAAGAATATGAATCCACTCTTATGACCTAATCACTTCCCAAATGATGCCATCACACTGTAGTTAGGACTAGAACCTATGAATCTGTGGGGGGACACAAACATGTAGTCTATAGCAAAAATGTATTTTGATTCTTATAAGCATATTTTTATTGCAGTGAGTAGGGTTATAAAGACTTTCAGGCGTAAGAATGTATTAGATGGAGTCAGGTCTCTTACCACAATACATTATGGGGCAGTTAATTCTCTGTTGTTGCTTTCCTGTGTTCTTAAGAATAATTAGCATTCCTGGTCTCTACCAACTAGACATCAGTAGCATACCCCCCAACTCCCCAAGTTATGACAACAAAAAATGTCTAGCTATTGCCAAAAGTTCCTTGCGGCACAAAATCACCAGTGGTTAAAAACCACTGCATTACGATATAATTTTGTGGGGGGAGCGAAATGGAAAATGGAAATTCAAGAGAAATCATGTGCAGTCTCTGCCTCTTAAAGGAGAGCTTGTTCATCTTTATTTAATAATGAATATCTACTCACTATGAGATTTAGATTCTACAGCTCTATATCACCATGTAAATGGAAAACCAATTTTCTTTGCTATTATGGGTTAGATTGTGTCTCCCACCCCCTGCACAAAAGATATATTGATGTTCTAACCCCTGTTCCCTCAGAATATGACATTATTTAGAAATTAAGAGATCACAGAGATAATCAAGTTAAAATGAAATTATTAGGATGGGTCCTAATCTAGTCTGATGGTTTCCTTCTAGAAAGGGGAAATTTGGACACAGACACAGACATACACAAAAGGAAGACAATGTGAAGATGGCCATGTGCGATGGGAAGCAGAGATGGGGCTGATGGTAAACCAGGGAACATCAGGGATTACTAGTCACCACAGGAAGCTATCAGAGGCGAGGAAGAAGTCTACCCAGAGTCCCAGATGAAGCAAGGCCCTGCCAACACCATGATTTTGGATTTCTAGCCTCCTAAACTACATGGCAGTAAATTATTATTATTTTTTTTGATCACCCAGTTTGTGGTTCCTTGTTATGGCAGCCCTTATAGACGAATGTACTTGCCATAAAAATAAAACCATAAAAACAAATACAATAAAAACAAGACAAGGCTCTTAAATGTTATTAAATTCCAGCTAGATGCTTAGGAGTCTACTAAAGACAGGCCTGGGCCTTACTACCTCTTTATTAAGAGGGAAGCATGGCCAATGTTATAACCATGTTAACAGCAGCATTATTTGCAATAGAAAAAAGATGGAAGTAACCAGAGTATCTGGATGATAGATGTATCCATTGTATCCACTGGTGGATGCCTGGACAAACAAACAGTGGTATATACACATACAATGGGATTTTATTCATGCTTAAGAAGAAATTCTGACACGAGCTACCACATGAATGAACTTTGAGGGCCTTCTGCTAAGTGAAATAAGCCAGTCGCAAAAGGACAAATACTGTATGATCCCACTTATATGAGGTTCTTAGGGTAGTTCAGTTCATGGGACAGAAAGGAGAGTGGTGATTGCCAGGGGTAGGAGGAGTGAAGAATGGGAACAGAGTTTCAGTTTTTCTTCTTCTTCCTTTTTTAAAAAATATTTATTTATTTATTTATTTATTTATTTATTTATTTATTTATTTATTTTAGTACTTTATTTAAAAAAATATTTATTTATTCATGAGAGACACAGAGAGAGAGGCAGAGGGAGAAGCAGACTCCATGAGGGGAGCCTGATGTGGGATTTGATCCCAGGTCCCCAGGATCGTGACCTGAGCCTAAGGCAGATGCTCAACCACTGAGCCACCCACGTGCTCCAGAGTTTGTTTTTTAAGATGAAAGGAGTTCTGTAGATAGATGGTGGTAATGGTAGCAAGCAATGTGAATGCAGTTTATGCCAAAGAACTGCACTCTTAAAAATGGTTAACACGAGGGGGCACCTGGATGACTCAGCTGATTAAGTATCAGACTCTTGATCTCAGTTCAGTTCTTGATCTCAGGGTCATGAGTTCAAGCCCTGTGTTGGGTTCCACATTGGGTGTGGAGTCTACTTTACAAAAAAAAAAAAAAAAGATTAACATGGTAAATGTTATATTGTGTATTTTGGCACAATTAAAAAGAAAAAAAAGAATAGCCAATGTTAAAAGAGATGTTAAAGGCTGAGTAACAGGGAGGCCTGGGTGGCTCAGTAGCCTGAGCGCCTGCCTTTGGCTCAGGTCCTGATCCCGGGGTCCTGGGATCAAGCCCTTTGTCGGGCTCCCTGCTCAGTGAGGAGTCTCCCTCTCCGTCTGCTTGCCCCTCCCCCTGCTTATGCACACTCTCCCTCTCTTTCTCTGTCAAATGAATAAATAAATAAATCTTAAAAGAAAAAAGACCTGGTAACACAAACTTGAGGTGACCTCATCATGCAAATTAGAAGTTAATTGAAATTCGAATAACTCTTGATGTGGGTCAGTATTATCTTTTTGCTGGATGAATGTCTACACAGTACCTAAATTCATCCCACAGGGTGGAAACGCTACCCTACATCACGTGGTAACTTCCTCTGACAAGGGTTTTAAGCCATACAGAGCCAGGACCAGGCCTTGGACCTAGGCCCTTTGACTCTTTTAGTTCAGTACACTTCCTTCCCTTTCTTTCTTTTTAAAATTTGAATATAGTTGAGACGCATGTTACATTAGTTTCAAGTGTACAACATAGTGATTCAGCAAGTCTGTGCTTAGGAGTGTGTAGCTCCCGTTTGTGCCCATACAACACTATCACAACACCATGGACTACATTCCCTATGCTGTATTTTTTATTTGCATGATTTGTTATTTAGTGTGCTTTCCCTGTAACACAAAAGAACTTCTATTTTGGAATAATCACACCTGGACCTCAGATATTGGACCAGAGAACAAACTGTGAGCCCAGTAGCCCTCTGTTAGGTTGGTGGTTGGCAATGAAGCATGACATAGGGAAGGTTAGACAAAGGAACTTCTGAATATTCAGTTTCTAGGGAGAAGTCAGGGGGCTTTGAGGCAAAACTAAAGTGCCAAGGAGAGAGACAGTGACCAGAAAAAATAAACATGGTTTCTCTTGTTTCATTGTGATGTAACTGAGGTGGAAAAGTAAAGGTCCATATGTGAAGATTACCACAGGCCTCTTGGAAAAATGAAGTTATTTGGTAGTTATCTGTATCACTCCTGTTTTGTTTGATCATTCTGAGGTGCCTTGCAGCTTGGGTAGTTATTAAATGATAGCTGGAGACAGATGCTTAAAGATATTTAATCTAGAATTAGGAACAAGAAAGATTGGGGATGAATTTGTTAAGTGTGAACAGGAGTAGAATGCTCAGACCAAATATTATTTGAAACACTAATTGTATGCCTGGATTTAGAAGACACATTTTAAATGTGGGTTTGACATTAGTTTGGGAATTGTCTTTAAGCAGGGATTGTATAAATTATTTGAAAGCTGGGCCTCATTAAAAATGCATTAAGTAACAATCAGATACTGTGGGTCTGCTAATGTGATACAGTATGAAGCACAGAACATCATATAGGAAGCTGCTCGCCAATAATGTGGAACTTGAACCTGAGCAGGACTCTGGAGATGACTCCTATTTACAGGAGACAGGGGAGGAAGGAGGGAAGAAAGATTCAATAATAACATTTGAGCTAAGATCTGTGTTAAAATACTTTAGCAAGGAAAAAAGTAAAAGGAATGTGCATTCGTTTCCTGGGTTTGCCATAACAAATCACCACCAACTGGGTGGCTTCAAACAACAAATTTCTTCTCTTTCAGTTTTGGAGGCTACAAGTCCAAGGTATGGGTCGGACAGGATTTCCTCTAAAGGCTCTAGAGGAAAGTTCATTCGTTGTCTCTTCCAGCTTCCACTGGCTTCCGGTCATCCTTGGCTCGTGGCTTTATCACTCTGAGCTCTGCCTCCATGGTTCCATTGCCTCCTCCTCTTCTATGGTAAAATTTCCTCTTTCTTGCAAGGATACATATGATTGCATTTAGAGTCCACCTGGGTAATTCAGGACATACACCTCCTCTCAATACCCTTAACTTAATCACACCTTTGCTGTATAATACACTTTTTCATATAAGACAGTATTAGCCACAGGTTGAGGATTAGGATGTGGACATGTTGTTGGAGGGCCACCATTCAGCTCACTGTGGAATGGAAGGCGAAATCTTGATCATTGATAAATTTCATTATTTATTATTAATTTGTTCTGCTTCATTGAGGAATGATGACAAATATATATATTTAAATTCTATAACATGATGATTTGATATACCTATACATTATGGAATGGTTACCAAGATCAAGATAATTAACGTATCCATTGCCAACTTACATAGTTAATATTTCTTTCTTCGTTTGTTTTTTGTTTCTTTCTTTCTTTCCTCCCTCCCTCCCCTCCTCCTTTTTGTACTGAGAACCTATAATATCTGCTTTCAATGACTTTCAAGTATACGACACTGTATTATTGACCATAGTCAACATGTTGTATATCAGGTTCTCAGAACTTATTCATCTTGATAGTTAATAAATTTGAGTCACAGACATAGAAGAGGTTTCAGTTTGGGACAAGGTTGTACATTTTCAATATGTAAAAAAAATGGATTTCCACCTCTGGTAATGACAAAGTAATTGAGATCAGATTTAGCCTTTTGTTAGAAACAAGTAGAACACTAGACGTAATAGGTGGTTAAACAATTGTTCCCAAATGCTGGACAAAGGACATTGCAGAACTCCCTGACAGAAGGAAAATAAATGAGATGAGCCCTGTGGTCACCCTAATTTTCTACATAGAGGTAATTTTCAGACCATTGCACAGGAAAAGAAAACTCAAATAGGGCACAGCAGTCTCAGTGAGAAGACTGAGACTGGAGTTTGGAGAAGCTGAGGTGGTTACAATTTGTAGAGCAGAGTGCTGATGAGAAAGGAGCTAAATGGAGACATAGCTCAGAAAATTGCATAGAGGTCCTACTAATACATTGCTCAATACCAAATTGTACACCTGCAGAGCAAATTCTGTAAGAGAGGCAAGGAATCACCAAGAAGCTGAGAAATAAACGCCTCAGAACTCATTCTGAATTCCAGTCAACCAGGGTATTAAACTGTCATTGAACATCCAGGTCTTCTCATACTTTAGAAGTGGGGCTAAACTAGCTCAGAGTGAAGGCTTCTCTAGGCCTTCCCTTTAAAAAGCTTAAAAATCAGGGGCACCTGGGAGACTCAGTGGTTGAGCATCTCCCTTTGGCTCAGGTAGTGATCCCAGGGTCCTGGGGTCAAAGCCCACATCAAGCTCTCTGCAGGGAGCCTGCTTCTCCCTCTGCCTGTGTCTCTGCTCTCTCTTTCTCTCTCTGTGTGTCTCTCATGAATAAATAAATAAAATCTTAAAAAAAAAAAGCTTAAGAATCAGCCTAAAAAATATCAAGCTTTTCCTCAATCTGCTTAACTGTCAGAACAAGTCTGATTTTTTTTAAGTCACCAAAATCTAGAAGTCAAGAATGCAAAATTTACAATGCCTAGTATCCAGTCAAATATTACTAGACATGTGAAAAAGCAGGACAATGTGACCCTTAATGAAGAGAAAAGTAAGTAAATAGAAACAGACCTGGAAAAAAAAAAAAGAAAAAAAGAAACAGACCTGGAAATGACAATGTAAGTAGCAAGCAAGGATTTAAAATATTTATTATAAATATGGGCAAGAAAATAATTACATAACTCTGTATGGTGATAGATGTTAGACTTATTGTGGTGATTGTTTTTCAGGATACATGATATTGAATCATTATATCATAAACCTGAAACTAATATAATGTTATATATCACATCTTAATTTAGAAAAATAAAAAAATAAAATTTTCTGAAGTTTGACTTTTACCACAAATAAATGAAAGTGATGATTTAGCATATCTATGCTACATTTGAAGATAATTACTTGTAAAATTCTTTGCTTTTTGCAAGATAAAATTTATCCTATTGTTTTAATTCTGCATGATTTTGCATAGCATGCATATGTACAGACCAAACAAGAAGAGCTTAGATCAAATGGCAAATATTTTCCCATTATCAGCCTGTAATAAGTCCCAGGAAAGTATTTTGAAAGACTTTTTAGAAGGTGACATAGTATCAATAGGGAAGAATTCCTCAGAAGCCAAGAAACAGAATAGCACAAGTGCATAATTACACAGTTTGTAAAACAAAACCAAAAAAATCCCTAAAGATAAAACTCTGGTTTTACCTTTTGTGAGTCTCAGTTCTCCACTTTTTTTTACAGTGAGATGAGTTCATGGCCACAACTCAGCAATCCTCTTGTCCTGATCACCTGGTGTGAAGGCAAAGGACTCAAGAAATGTTGGCTAATGACATTCTGAAGAAATTCTCATGCGATTGGACAAAGATATACAGATAAACAATTTTGGTTATAGGAAAAAATCAAGTGCCAATTGTCCACTAATAGGGAAATGTTATGGCGTAAACTATGCAACCATTTCAATGGTAAAGATAATCTCTGTGGTGATAGGTCCATTGATTACTATAGATTTGTGGAAAGCAGGTTGAAGAAGAATATGTTTGGTATGATCCCATTTATGTGAAAAAACTACACACACGCGTCTTGTGTGATGCACGTATATTTGAATTATATGCAGATTAACTGCAGAGTTAGCAGAGATTAACTGCAGAGTAGGGTTGAGAGTGCGTAGGTAGGGGAGGTTTGGGCTCTTTAAAAAAATAAGCTTTTTTGGGGGAATTTTTCAATGATCATGTAGTACTTAAGGAAATACACATTTAAACAAGTTTTAAATTATTATTTTTATTACAGATTATTGTTGTTGTTTTTAAAGTAGGCTCCATGTCAACAATGGAGCCCAATGCAGGGCTTGAACTCACAACCCTGAGATCAAGACCTGAGGTGAAATCAAGAGTCAGTTGCTTCACCAACTGAGCCACCCACAGGCCCCAGGAATACACATTTTTTCTTTTCTTTTTTTTTTTTAAGATTTTATTTATTTATTTGACACACAGAGAGAGAGAGAGAGAATACAAGCAGGAGGAGTGGCAGGCAAAGGCAGAGGAAGAAGCAGGCTCCCCGCTGAGTCAGGAGGCTGATGCAAGGCTCCATCCCAGGACCCTGGGGTCCTGACCTAAGGTGACGGCAGGCATTTAACGGACTGAGCCACCGGGTGCCCTCGGAATGCACATTTCTTTTTCTTTTCTTTTTTTTTTTTTTTTTTTTTAAGATTTTATTTATTTATTCATGAGAGACAGAGAGAGAGAGGCAGAGACCCAGGCAGAGGGAGAAGTAGGCTCCCTGCGGGGACCTGATGTGGGACTCGATCCCAGGACTCCAGGATCAGGCCCTGGGCTGAAGGCAGGCGCCAAACGCTGAGCCTCCCAGGGATCCCCTGGAATACACATGTCTAACAAATGAACAAATAGCACCTCTCCCCTGCACCGAGGCTGCAGAAGTCGGAGGTGTCAGTGAGCTGACTGCAGTGTGGTTGGTATTGCAGGGTTGGCGACTTACCTTTCTTCATTCCGAGGAGGATATATTGTCACGTATTATTCTCACTTTATGTATCCCATGTGGCCATCTTTTGAATCACAGAGCTGCCTCAATGAAATAAAATAGATGAATCAATGAGTAGGAATGATTTGTATGCAGCTTCAACATTATTTGTTCCACAAAAGGAATGCTCTTTTTCTGGTGACTTCCAACCCATTTGAGTCCAACAGGGAGAAAAGCACGGGATACGGCAACCACAGCCTGCAATCTAGTTCTACCACCAACCTGATCTGACATCTTTGGCGGGTTACAAGCTCTCAGGATTCCCTGAACCTGTTTCCCCATCTGAACTGAGCAAAATACCTGCGTTTCCAAACCTTACAATAGGATAGTTAGGAGGAGGAGATAAAAGGTGAAAAAAAAGGTTTTGGAGGTGACCTGAATTATCACAGGTGCTATTTCTAGGGCTTCAAAATCACTCAGCCTTTTCCCTAGACCTTTTGGTCAAAAAGTGATGAGGAAACAGAGCCTGGCCTCTGTCGGATGGCCAACCGGGGGTAGAAAGGAAAGCAAGACAAACATTTATTGCACGTATCCAGCAGGCCAGGCCCAGGTGAGTGTGTACATATTTCATACTGTTTAATCCTCACAACAAACCTATGATCTGGTTATCTCAGGCTGCATTTACAGACCAGAAAACTCAAGAATAAAGAATATTTAACATAAATGTGAATCCTCATTCATTCGTCCACGTAGCTCTCCATCCATTTAATGAAAGCACTAAGTACTGCAACTGTAAATAAAAAAGGAGTCTCTGCTCTCACTCAGCTACCTTTGAGGGAGGCCTGGTTTGAAGTTGCCCGGCTATCAACGGGCAAAGGTAGATTCTCATTTAGTTCTATACCTCTCAGCTCCCAGCTCTAGGCGTTGGCAGCCTTCTGTGCCATGTTTCTTAGTTAGATTTTAAGTCCCACATATTGGCCCCAGGACCCTGATGCCTTTTCTTCTCCTCTGACACTCTCTACATTGTGCCAACATTTTTTCATCTTCATTTTTTCATCTTTCATCTCTAACATTAGATCACTTTTTTCCACACCATACACAAAAACAAACTCCAAATGGATTAAAGAATTAAATGTGAGACCTGAAAAAAAAAAAAAAGATCTTGTATTAACCAGTGTTTTTCACCCCCCACCCCCCAAGGTGTGATTATCTAAGCAGAGGAAACTTCCAGGAAAGCTGCATTCCCGGATGAGTCAGCTGTCATCACAGGCATTGCCTAATGCCGAAAGGGGATGGGTTCGGGGAAGCTGAAGTCAGTGAAAAAGCCAAGACTCACAGGTTTGGAACTCGAGGTCCTGGAAGCAAGAAGGCGGATGTGTCTCTGCAACCGGGGCCAAGTCTTCACTTGTTCATTTTTTTTTTTTTTTTCTGGAGCACAGGACAGAGTAGTCTTCAGGAGTCCCATGTATTTTTATTTTCTTTTTAAAGATGTATTTATTTGAGAGAGAGTGTGTGTGTGAGACAGAGAGTAGGAATGGGGGAAGGGGCAGATGGAGAGAGTGTCCAAGCAGACTCTGAGCGGGGAGCCAGACCTCGGCTGATCTCCAGAGCCATGAGAGCAGGACCTGAGCTGAATCCAAGAGGAGGATGCTTAATGGACTGAGCCACCCCGGGTGTCCCCAGAGTCACATTGAAAAAGAGGCTGATATTTCAAGGCAGGAGGTTCTTTTTGATCTTAGTGAGTGCTTCAGGAGGACGGTCAAAGGGGGGGGGCAGGATAGGATGGAGGAGGAAAGGGGAGAAGCAAGGGAGAGAAGTAGGACCTAAGAAGGGTGGATGAGAGGAGTGGTTGCTAGGAGGGCTGTACAGACCTAGGTTCTTGTGTCCACCACCTAGGTTCTTAAGCTGATGTCCCAACACTGAAACCTCTTCTTGTGTCCGGGGCAGTATCATGAAAATGATAAAACTGAGTCGCAGGGAGAGTCAAGACAAGGTTAATAAAGATGATAGGACACATGGGCACCAGTGTTGCTGCTCTTCACTGCATTGCTTAGAGGACATGCTGCATAAGCTAAATATCCCTCATCCCATGCTGTGTCTCTTAGGAAACCTCCCGACTTGGAAGGGTAAGCATCTCCGGGATCCATGTGGTCGAAAGCAAACACACAAAAGTCCGCTGCTCATTTGTGTAACTCTTCATTCTCTGCAGGCTCAGGGCACCCTGCCCTGATTTTCCTGTCTGCCAACAGTGCCTCCGAGCCAGCCCCCACCCTGCCCAGAGGTGGACTTCCTACCTGTGTTCTCTCAAGGTACTCCTGCTCGGAAGTTACACCCAGACTCAGCTGAAAACAGGCAAGTCTTTAGGTTGCCATTTCCCGTCTCCCAGCTTTTTGGGAGTTTCCTGGCTCCTCCCTACCAACACCTGAAATAGAAGTCCTAAATCAACTCACTTAATTCTCTCTTCTCAGAATAAAGATCAGAGTAAGTCTTCCTTAATCACTCCTTATTTATTTTTATTCCTTTGTAGGTGTGCAACTCATTGTTTTGAAAACTGAGAAATAAAAGGAAAGACATAAGTCTCTGCCTTCCTTAAGGAACCATACCTCTGTGTAACTGAATAGCTGAGTTTCTCCTTCGAGAAGTGACTTCACTTATGAGTAAGAAGGAATGATAGAATTAAAAGGTTACTGGTCTGGACAGTGATTATTAATTGATGCCCAAATCACAAAATAGGGACAAGCAGACATTATATGATGGAAGTGTACACCACCACTTATGAATTAATCTGGGCAAAATTTGAACCTGAATCTCATTAGGCTTCTAGATCTAACTAATCTAACTCCAGGGGACAGATGATTGTACCAGAAGGTAATCAGGAAAAAATGGAATTTGGAAAAGCTACAGGACAAATGACACTGATTTTTAAAGAACTTCCAGGGAAAAAAGAAGGGAGTAGGGAATCTCTAGATTAAAAGAGACTTCAGAGGCATGCCAACCAGTTGCCCTGTATGGACCTTACTTTGATCCAAATTCTGATAAATGCACTATAAAAAAATTTAAACAAGGAAATGTAGACATAAACTAGATTTTTAATGATATTAAGGAATCGTTAATTTTGAAGTGGGATAATAGCATTATGGTTATGTTTGTTTAAAGAATTCTTATCTTGTAGCAGTATGTGCTGAAATATAATAGGAATGGAGGAAGTGTCATGATGTCTTGAATTTCTTTCAAAATAATCCAGAGGATAGTGGGCAAAATTGGTGCAAGTGTAAATAATACGAGATTGGTCATGAGTGGATAATCGTTTAAACTGGGTGATAGGTATATAGGAGTTCATTATATTGTTTACTTTGTACACAAAATGTTTGACTCAACATTTTCACAGCAAAATGATAAAAAAAATCTAGAACATAAACCACTGGAAGAATGGATATGGAATGTATAACTTACCAATGATCAGAGAGGGAAAAATGAATGAGAAAACAATTAGTTGAATAAAAGCCCAAAAAACGGAGAAGGGGGGGGGGCTAGAAAGCATTTTAAGGAGAAAACACAAAATAAGATGGCAAAAATATAGCCAAATATGCCTGTAATGATAATATATGGAAATGGATGAATCTATTAAAAGACAAATTGCAAATTCAGCTCTCTCATATATATATATAGATATGTACATATATGTATAATTTTTTTTACAAGAGGAACCCCTAAAAAGATGAAAAGAAGGGACATAAAGGAGTCGACAACCATCTTGAAGACTAAACAGATGATAATAAACCAAAATTAGGTAAAACCGTTCAATAAGCCAAGGGCTGAAACTCACTGGATGGAGTTAGCAACACAGGGATCATTGGGGACTGTGTGAAAAGGGCTTTGGGGGCACGGGGGGGGGGGGGGGCTCCTACCAGGTCAGGCTGTGTGCGGCCAGCAGTCAGTGGAAGTGGAAGAGCAGAAACGGAGAATTGGTAGAAAAAGCAAGTGGGGAGGGTTACTTATTTATCATGTATTTACGTATTAGGCCTGTATAAACACGGACTCTGGTGAAGTCCCAGGAGAGGGGCAAGGAGAAGAAATGAGAGAGAGAGGGGAGGGCAGGAGGCTGAAAACAGCGAGACCCAGAGCACCGGGGCGGGTGGGGGGGGGAAGCATTAGCAGAAGACAAGAAGAAAACACTTTCTATTTTATTTTATTTCTAATTTATTAATTTGTCATTACACAAACAATACATGAATGCATACTCAAAAACATCGAATATTACAGTTAAAGCTAATGCACTCCACCAAACTACTGTTAACAGTTTGGTTAGTATCCTTCCAGACCTTCTCTGTACATTTTTATAATATACAAATAGGTACTTAAGAAGTACACTATACAGTATTTGTGTGTGTGTGTTTTAAAATCAATGGTATCATATGTATTGCATGTATTAGCCTTCATTTTCCCCCAAACTCAAAAAAAAATTATTGTATCTTAGAGACCTTTCCATGTCAGTATGCGTATGAATCTTACTCTTTTTCATTGATGCCCAGTATTGTATATTGTTCCATCCTCTTGATTTTTTTTTTTTTACCAATTTTATTCTATTACAAAGGTACACTTGACACCATTGTACACGCCACCCTGTGAAAACAGGTATGAAAAGTGTTTCATTTAAAAACGGAAATGTTGGGTGAGAGGGCATTTGAATTTTAAATTTTAGTGGGGACCATTTGATTGCCTTTAAAGGTAGCTGTGCCAATTTACACATTCCCTAACAATGTAGGATTCCTGTTTTTCCGCACCCTTGCAAGACTTGTGACTTACATATATTTTAAATATTTGCCAATTGGATTTGAGATAGTTTCTTATTTTTTAAGTAAGTGCATTTCCCTTATTCTGCTGAGGTTGGGCCTCTCTTCCTAATTTTGTAAAACTTTTTGCTTATCCGCCATTTCACAGGGAGATTTCTATAAGGGATATGTGACCAAAACGCGTAAGACCTCCTGCTTGTCTAGCTGGAATTACTTTTTGTGAGCTAGAGATCTAAATTTTTTTTCCCTCCAAATAGTTATGTCATCCCAATACTATTTGCTGAATAATCCATTCTCCCCCTACTGATTTGAAATGTTACTTTTATCCTTTACTCAGTACAAAGTTGTTTCTGGATTCTCAGCTCTATCAGATTTATTTTTGGCATCAGGCACCTGAGTTATTCTTAACTTGGTTCGTTGAATGGTAGCTGATTTTGTCAGCCAAGATAATGAGTGTGTTCCTTATGAGACAATAGATAATATAACTCATGACACACAAACTCTATTCTAGTTAAGTTTGATTTAAATCAGTTCCATTATCTACAAACTTAGAATATCAAAAAATGTGTAAACTTCTCTCTTTTAGGGGACACCTCACAGGCTCACTGTAGAGATAGGAAGCTTTTCACCAAGTCCCCTCTTTTTAAAAGTATTGTTTGATGTTAAAGCTTTTTGGTGATTTAAAGTTGTTTCCTGGCAATGTCAAAGGGTTTCATGTGGCATGGCAATATCACTGTTGATTTACATGAACCTTTCATTCAACAGATCATACGAGGTCCACAAACCATGACACATACTTTGAATAAGCAATGGCACTTTAGTTTTTGCTTTTACATTGGACGATAGCTCCTGGAGTGCACAAATCATGTTCCATTTATCTTCCTATCCCCCAATATCTAGTCCAGGGTGCAGCACCTGAATTGAAATAGGATTGAAGTGCATTTCGACAATGTTTCTATAAAATAAAAAAATAAAACCCAAACTTCTCAAAAAGCAAAAACCTAGAGGGGATTTACAAAGTTACACGCACTTATTTTTCTGTCCATCAGACACCCGATTAAATTACATATTGTTATGTATTTTAGTAGAAACACTAGAATAAGACACTGACCTGATATTATTTCATGCCAAGTGTGAGAAAAATATTCCTTTGCTGTCCATGGACGTCCTCAGGTGTGATCTATCTATAGATGAGATGCTCGTCTGTGAAATGATAAGAAGTGTGATCTGGAAAACAGTTGGATCGCACTGGGCAAGAATACTGTACAGTTGTTATATAGAAAAATGAAAAGGTAACAACTTTTTTTTTCTGGGGGGGGGGGAGCAGAAGTGCGGCATTTGCCCTATTTTAAAATTCAGTTACTTTTATGATCTCAGTTGGCACACCTTTTCCTTCCCTCTATCAAGGAGGTAACTGGCTTCTGTGGGCAATGTCTTAGTCCGTAAATTTAGATGCTCTGTTTTATAGCTCAAACCATGGCATCAGATCATGGGAAAATGCTCAAAACTGCCCAATCTATCAGTTTCTCTGGTGAGAAGAAGAAGAAGAAAAAAAATAAAGCTAACTCGCTCTGTGGAACAAATTTTATGACCAAGTAGACTGTGTCAGTGCAAAATACCAACTTCATACTTTACTCTTACCAATCCTGTCTTACTTTTATTTATGATGAGTCTTGGAAAAAAAAAAAGTCTATGACCTTTAACTTGCTTTGTATAGTACCTCACTTAGCATCTTTCATCTGCGAACAAAGCAGGTTAGACCAATTATATCCCACCAAGGAGATCATTAAATAGCACTTGTGCAGTAATATGCTCCGCTGACAAAGGAATACATACATTCAAAGAACACATTTTGCTATAGAAATTCTGTGACTTCAGCATAGAAATACATGTAACAGGGAAGCAACCTAGACGGTTGAAAAGGAGAAAATAGGGCGCAAATATACGTCACCAAACAAGAAGTCCTTAGTATTGCTAGAAAATAGAAACAGGAGTTCCGAGGTTTGAGGCGGCCGGAGGTGGGGAGAGGTGGTTTTGCTAGGCAGCAGACTCCCAGGAAAGAGAAGCCCTCCTGGGTCGAACCGTGTCGAAGAATGAATTAAAGTCGAAGCCAGCAAAACCTCTTTTGACTTGGGTTTCGGTATCTGCAGCGGGGCCAGAACCCGCGTTCTCCTTTTTGGGGAGGGATAGCCCTGAACGGCAGGCTTGGGACTCCTGCTTCTGGGCCGCTCTAATCCTAGTCCCCATAAAAGGACTAAATGTGGTTTACCTGCAGGGATGAACTGACTGAGGCATAAATGTGATAGCCAGGGTTCCTCCATTCTCCTTACCCTTTTGCCAAATTTGTGAAATTCCCCTAAACAAAGACTTTCAGTTCCTAGAGGTATATGGTTGTTGGAAGGAAAAGTCTTGACTAGAACATTGTAAGACTCGGGGTTCTCAGATCTTTCTTTGGAAGCAGAAAGAATAGGCACCTGACATTAGGAATGGTATAGAAAGATCCAGGACAAACTTCCTCATGAGTATCACAAACCTATTTATCATTTTGCAATTTTGCCTATTCATTTCTGGATTAGTGTCTCTCCAACCACAAGTGGAAAAATAAATTTTCCACTTGTGGTTTCAGCTCCCCTATCTACCTCCCATCATTGATAACTACAAGGATTTTTTTTTCCCGATGCTTATCTGATCACAATCCCACTGCCTAAAATCATTCAATAAATTATCTTTACTCTAGATGCCAACCTGCTGGGGCGGATGAGTCGGCCTTTGCCTGTCTCCTGGGAAACAATCCTGTGGCTATCCAACCGTTTGGGTCTCCTTTAAGCTTTTGAGCACTTTTCGTTATCAGGGCACTTATCGTTATCACTCAAAGAGGTGACCTTCCTTCACAAAACCATCCTTCCCTGTGTTTATTGCATTGTACATGTTGGTTCATCTATGCCCTCCAACTGTTGGTAGTCTTTAGAGCTGGGCTTTGTCCTTTTAACAAAATTACTGAAGAAAATTGAGTCATGTTACAAAGTGCCCACCACTGAGCCTCCTTAAAAAAAAAAAAAACAAAAAACAAAACCTCATGACTTCAGATCATCTTAAACATCTGTTCCCCTAAAATCAACTGGTATTTTATTTCTGGTTCTACGGAGATACATTTCCATGATGAACAGGTATTTTTGTTACTCTAATTTTAAGGGCTTTCCCTTGCTCTTTTTAAATAGCTCTAGGAATGACTAGAGTCTGGAGCTCGGAGGAACATCACAATCTCTCATCTGTGACAATTCTTTGTGAATAAAAGCAGTTATGAGTACTCATCTCTAGGGACTTGATGGTAAAGCATTGTCTTAATACTTCTTAGCTCAGAACGTCTGTAACAGAATTGGAAACATCCAGTTATTCTGAACATACAGCTATGAGTTAAAGTAACTGCATACTTAATACTTCGTTAACACTTTTCGGGGGTGGGTGGGTGGGGTGTAGCAGGCTGTAAAATCACATCATCAACTACCTAAAATAAATTTCTGGGGAAAATTAGATTTGTACTGCAGACACGTTGCCATTATCAGAAAAATTTTCGCCTAGCATTTTCTGGTTGGCCAAAGTAACCAACAGAAAACTTATGCGGCACCTTGGTCTATGGGCATTGCATTGAGAAAATTATAGATGGCATTCCTAGAAGACTGTGGCCCAAAATTAGCATCTTAATAAATATTTGAATTATGGAGAGCAAGAGACCTTAAATCTCCTGACGTCTAACAAAGTAATCACTTGGGGAAATAATCTGATGCGGTTTCCAAATACAATGTATCTGATTCTGAAAAGAAGCTTCCTTTCACAGCTGTTTTCAGGGGTAGATACTGAGGAGGGAGATCCAAAGGGAAAGGGCCGGGGAATGGGAGAGCAAAGGACGAGCACTACTGTCATTTTTGAACACTGCACCATGAGTTATCTTCTTATACTATTAAACTGAAAAGTTTATTAATATTTAAGGCTCTTGATACATATTGTCAAGTTAACTTTCTAGAATTACAGAGGAGTTTGCCTTTCTCCATTAGGTCCTGCTATTTAAAAGACAAATGACAATTTGTTAAATGTTAATTTGCATTTTTTTCCGTTACTAGGGGCTGAAACTTTATAAACTGTCATTTATTTCTTCTGTGAATTACCCATATTTTCTATCGTGGTGGTTTTTAAAAAATGTAGTAATAATTGCTTTTAATTACCATTTAAAATTAACCTATCATTTCCTTTGTAATTACTTCTGTATTTATAAAGTGTTTTTTTTTTATCCCAAGAACCAAACTTTATTTTTTCACAAAAATCCCAATACTAGTTTTTCTTTGCCTGTATTAAATATCACACTCTGCACTTTGAGGGGCACATTCGGTGAGCCTTCTGGTTAACATTCCAACACAGAAATTTCATTTTCTAACTCATCTGTGGGTGATTACTTAAAATCTTACTCCACATCTACAGGATAGCTTCTTTCTTCAAGCACACGACATTAGTTCCTTGGTTATTTCTAATGTTATCATTAAGATTAAAATTTTGTTTATATTCAACAATATATCTTCTAGCACAACTGGAATAGAAGATATCTGGGTGATCCCACATATACCCCAACTTTATGCATTTAGTTTGTGGCTAAATCTGATGGAGTTTTAATTTTAAATAAAGAACACTTATTTATCCTCTTTTAACAATACGGAGAGCTAACTATTGGTTCTCATTAACTCCTGATTAGCTAGCTGGCTATAGACACAAAGCATGTTAATTTTCTACAGGCACCTTTCTGAATTCAAGTAAAAGTTTTGGTAGACAAGGATTTACTTAAATGTCACTGACATAATATGAGTCTTGAGTACAAATATTGCTCACCATTCTTGCATTCTTTAAATTATTTTACTTTGAAAATGTAAGAACTATTATTAACTCATTAATAACACAGGTTTTCATTTAACGAATATCTTGAACTGTGAAAATACAAATCTAATCAAATTAAATTTTGAACACATATAGAGCCAAATATTTCAACAAAACTGCAGTTTAATTTCAGAAAATGTGTTAAAATATATATTTATACATCAATTTCTGACATACACTTAATGTGTTAGTATACACAAAATGATGCTTTCTCTTGAAACTGTATTTATGAAATGTACATTTTAATTTAAATACTCAGTATACACTGCACTTAATCTGCATGTTGCATTTATTAAATACATTAAAATCTGCAATGTAACAAAACGTTTTCTGCATACGAAATTCAAAACACCATTTTAAATGAACAAAAGATGGCTCACTTCATTTTTTTTTTTTAACAACTAGTGTAGAGTACACTAGCTCAGCTCCAACATACTACCTGTTCGTTCTTTTTTATTTGACATTGTTCACAGACTAGTACATATTACAATAAGAGTGCTGGATAAAAACATGAGGTACGAAAGTGGTTCAAAGATTATAGATCATGCAGATCATGCTAGACAGCAAAGAAAATTGTGACCGAGAAAACACTAAATAAAAATACATAAAGAATGTGCATTATAAAAAAAACTCCATTACACAGCTTTGCTTCTTTGGTTACAAAGTAGGTTGAACAATTTCACAGCTTTTTATTCCCACCCGAAAAAAGAAAGTCATACGAAATGTCAAAAAGCAGAGGAATCGTGGCAATTTCTCTATTAGAAAGTAGAAACAAATGAACAGTTTTCTTCATCAAAATAGCCCAATTATTTATTATATCACAATAACTGGTGACTACCTGTACAGTTGCACTATGTTCTTCATACTTACACTATACAAAATTTACATTCAAGCTGGGTCTTTACTACTGAAAATAAATACCGAAGGTAAATTGCCATTAGTGTTAGAAATATGCCAGGATTCTTTTGTTCAATTATTGCCTAAACGTTTTATCTATTAAATGCAATCCTGTCTTTCAAATCCTTTACTGATACTTATAATTATTCAAAAAAAAATTAAAAAAGTTCTGTGACATTGTTCATGTACATTATGAAAATAGCAGCCCTGTAATAAATAAAACACAAATAAATGAAAACTTACATAGGCAAATGTTACTGATATTGAAAGAAAAGTGGCTCTTTAGATGAACTGTTATTTATGTGATAGGAAGGCTCAGGGTAAATCCATGGGTAATAGGAAAAACGGGAGAGCCACCAAAGCTCTTAAAAGACCCCACTCATGCGCACCAGGTAAAATGCAGACTTTGCTTGCTTTAATAAACCCCATCTATTATTCTCCTTGTGTACTGATGACATAAAACTGGACATCAACAGCGCTGCATGACATCTCAAAGGGAGGAAAAGCTCCTGTAGAATGATTGTCTAATACTGAAAAGGCCAAACACACAACCGAAGCATGGCTACTTGCTTTCGTATAAAGTGGAAAGAATACCAGTGGCACACAAGGATAGATTGCTTTCAGTTTTTTTTTTTCTTAATGAGGCAAGAAAGCTTTATGCTGAGGAGACATTCGGCTGCTGTGGAGGTTGCGTTGGCTGCGGAGGCTGTGCTATCACTGCTTGCTGTTGAGAAGTGCTACCAGTATTGGCCTGTTGGGCTGGGAGTTGGGATAATTGATCATTGTTTGAAAGAGATTTTAACAGTGCATTTTCTCGTTCAAGTAAAGAGTTTCTTTCAACTAATTCTTTTATTTGTTCCTTTAGAACTTCCACTTCTTCTCTTACTGCATACATCAAATGGCTTTTCACCAGATCCTGTGAAAAACAAAATTAGCAATGTCAAAAACGGTGAAAGGGAAAGGTGTTGCTATTTGGTTCTGGCCTACTTGGTGCCTTATAAACATGAGGCATTTTTATATTAAGTTTTTGTGCTCTTGCTTTTAATGTTTCTACTGTATCTTGACTGGCCTTAAAGGAGATAAGGGTGGAAAAAAAATCCAGTTTCCAACTAGGCAGCAAGCCCAGGATTTCTTTTCAAAGTTTGGAGTGATTTCCAAAAATACTAGGCTCCTTAAATTGTCAATTACAAGCTTAGAATTAAAAAAAAAAGTTTAAAATCACATGCTTAGAGGCTAGACCAAGAGAACAAAGGATATTAAACTAGTTATAGCACTTCTTTAAGAGATAAAGTGACCTACTATTTCCAACTCTAAAACCTTTATAGAAAAATAGTTTGAGACTAATGGTCCTTATTTATAGTCTATAGTTTTAATAAGCTTCAATCAAAATATTTTATACAATATGAACAAAGTATCTTTAAGGGAACAAAAAAATTGATAGTAATAGAAATCAGAAACAGATTCCACAAGGTCTATTTATTAGAACTGACTAAAAACAGCATTTATAAATGCATGACAAAGGTTTCCAGCTGAAGTTTTCATTTTAATGCTGTTTTGTCTATCAACTATTTTTGATGCTGAAATATCTGAAGGCACATAATGCATTCTGATTATGTATGCCCCTCAAAATGGCCCTGACATCAATGGTAATGCATGAAATGTGAGATGTTCAAATGGGGGGAAATATTAACTCCACTGGTATTTCTAGATTAAAAGTCCTCAGTGTTCTAGCATGTTCAACTAAATGTGATTATCAAAAAATATACTTTGGTTACCTTGGTTTAAAGAAATTTGGTGTTTTCTTAGAATTGATAAAAACCAACTGCTTCTTACAACCAACAACCTATGAAAGAGAGAACTATAAACTTTTACTTACCATTGCTTGTTCTATTTTGTTGTCAATGGCTACAACACCACCTCCCCCAGATGCACTGGAAAAAATTAGAATATTTCATTAAATTATTCTAAAAAATGTAACCTGCTTTCCAACTCTTAAAATAATTAAAAACATGTTTTACATAAAGCCAAAAATAGTAACTTAAAATAGCTTATTAAGTCTGTTCTCATAATCTCAGTACCCAAAGCTCTCATTTTGAAAGTGAGAGATCTCAGTAAATAGAGGACTTTTAAAAATGCTTCATAGTTCCAACATTTCTAAATTCCCATGACATATATATGCTACTTTAAAAGCCAACTCCCAGTTCTATTCAGGAGTTCTTAACTCCATGAACTTTTAAAAAGATACATTTTGAATGTATCTCTCCACACTCTCCACATCTCTTAAACTTCATTTACAAATTATATATTCTAATTGACTTTCATGTGGAAATTCTAGTGGTCACTTATTGCATTAAAATTCAGATGAAGGCTTTCCTTCTATAGATATCACTTCTCGTTTAAAAATTTCTAGAACCAGCTTATAAAGAGCCTTTGGGCAAATGATATTTGCAGGTGGGTTAATAGGATCCCAACATTCTGGCAAATCTACATACTTTAATTGTAGCTTACTAGCCGGCAAAAATCACCTACAATGAATGGTATGTGGTTTAGCCCAGTTTTTCCTGGAAATATTTGGAAGTAGTCTAGCAGTAAGTATATCCCAAGTTCAACTATCACCCTAGCAGTTGTATGAGAACACGGAAGGTTCAATAATTGTCCTCTTAAACAGTAAGAATAGTACATATTTATATCCTTTTCTTGGTATTTTTGTAAATTTTGAAGAACAGTTACTAAATTTTCTTGTAAAGACAAAAAATACTTTATCAATACAAAAAAGGTCTTTAAACAATTTTGATACAAAATTTTGCAAAATACTCTTCATAAAGTATATTCTATCTAAGAAAATTTAGATGCTAATGTATTTGAAGACTATTCTATTTTAGATGATATGGGCTCTCAGACTGATATCAGATTGAGGCACAGGAATATTTCGTCTTATGTAGTGGTGCCTTTGATATTGTAATCCAAGTAGATTTAGTTATAATCCTGGTTCTGCTACTCACTCCCTGTGTGACCATCAGCAAATCAAGTATTTAACTTCCCTGGACATATTTTTTCATGTGTAAAATGAAGAGTTCTTTGTCAGTACCTCAGTGGACTTCCTATTTCTAGATCCTTGAATCAATACACGGAAGACACTAAGCTTGTTTATCTGAGCATTAATCATATTAATTACAGCATACGCCTTCATTTCTTGCTTCTATTTCTAAGATGAAAACGGGTTTTGCATACCTAATAACTAGAAAGGATATATAGATTGTTAACAAATACTTATATACATTAGGCTTTAAATGCTTGTAGAAAGCAGTGCAAAACAAAGTATGGCTACATGTAACTATAATATAGAACAATCATATAAACCATAAGGTTTTGGTATAAAGTTCAGTTCAGACACCACGTGGATATGTTCACCAAATATTGGCTACAATTTGCAGAAAAGACAGTACTAGGCATTTAGATCAGAGTTTGTCTGACCATCCTAGATTATACTCTACATTTTTTATTTCTATGTCAAGGAAAAGGTAAATTCGTTTTAGTTGTTTCTTGATGTAAATACATTCTTTTAACACATCTGTTTTAAACAGAACACCTTAAATACTAACAAGCGACCAAAATGAAACGAAAAATTAAGTCCCTAACCCTTAAAAAGGATTTATTGCTTTTTTTTTTTTTTGATGATTAGAGTAATATTAGTAAGTTTCCAAACCATTCCCTTAGGCTAAGGAACAATAATTAGCATCTTATTCTTGCTGATATATTAAACTCTAATTCTACTAACTAAGACCTCCTTCACAGCAATGAAGGGCTATGTTTGCAAAGTATAAATGGATCATACTGAAGATGTGCCCCTTACAAAGTAGTAACAACTCAATTTTGTTAGGCACTGCACTTAATTAAATCAGTCAGATACAATTACTATTACTACAGTGATATCTGGCTATTTGAAGGCTATTTTTTAAAGAATTCTATATAACCTATGGCAGTGGTTCTCAAATTTTAGCATGCACCAGTCATCTAGAGGTAATTCTAAAACAGATTGCTGGATTTCACCTCGTTTCTGATTTAGAAGGTCTGGGGTGGGGCCCAGGAATTTGCATTTCTACACCTTTCCAGGTGATGCTGATTGTGCTACCTGATAGACCATACTTTGAGAACCAATGGCTTACAAAGATGAAAGTTAGAAGAATAAAAACAAAACAAAACCTAATTCTATTTTAAAACCTTAACCTGGAATATAAAACTTCTTACCCTTCATGACTTTGACCCCTGTCTTCTAGGGTCTCCTTTCTTCTCACACTTCATCTGGCCTATTGTGTTATGTCTTGTGTAACTCTTTATAATCTGTGAAACATAGGTTCTCTTAAGTTTCCATGGCTTTGCAGAACTGCTCCCTCTGCTGCAAATGCTCATGGTTTCCAATTCATCATCTGGCTGTCTTGTACTTGTTCCTTAAGATGCTTCAGTGCCAGGTGTTCTGTAATGCCTTATGGCTTCCTAAGGTAGAACCAGTTAGTCCATCTTTTCTGTGGTTCCCTAATCTTCACAAACTTTTTATACTGCATAACCAGGAAAGCAGAATAACAAATTCCAGCTCCTTTATACAGTCACTGTGTGAATTCTGGAAAAAAATTATTTGACGTTTCTAGATCCCAGGTTTTTAATCTAAAATGAGGATTATATACTTCAATACATAAAACTCCTGTAAGGATAAAGGAGCTTAAATAATACTACCACTGTTAACTCTATCAGACTGAGTTCCTTGAGAGAGGTTCCTTATCTTCACCTCTGTGAAGAAGTGAACACAGTGCTTGGCACTGGAAAAGTTCAAATGCATACTGAAAGAGTCTGAAAGAGTCAAAGAGTCAATATGACAGCAATTAGATTTGAAACAATTACTGGTTTATATTAGAAAGCCATTAGAATATATTTTTTTATTTTTTAATTTATTTATTCATGAGAGAGAGAGAGAGAGGCAGAGACACAGGCATACGGAGAAGCAGACTCCATGCAGGGAGTCTGATGTGGGACTCGATCCTGGGTCTCCAGGATCGGGCCCTGGGCTGAAGGCAGGCGCTAAATCGCTGAGCCACCCAGGGTGCCCACCATTAAAATATTTTGAGTTTGAATAAGTTCATAGTTCTTAAAGTATGGTCACTGGACCAACAGTTATCAGTTATCACCTGGGAACTTAGGAATGTAAACATTTGGGTCCACCCCAGACCTACTGCATTACATACTCTTGAGGTAGGACCCAGGAAATGTAGCTTAATAACTTCCAGGTAACTGATAGAAACTAAAGGTTGAGAAGCCAATTTATAATAAAGATATCAATATGGTTGTCTTAAATAAGCAAATAAGAGTATTATATTTCAAGAACATACCTGAACATAGTTTAAGAATATTATTTCAATGAGGGTAGTAACAAGTTGGTTTCTGTTGTGTTCAAAGCCAACATAGTGGTTTGGGCTTCACTCACTCTTAAAAATGAGATCAACTGAAGTGGAATAAAAAATTTTCCTTTATTTGCTTTCTTGATCTAATGTTTAAGTAATATGCCTTGTTTTCTCTTTTACTATTGCATTCATCACACTATAACTTGATGGTTAACTAGTTTCTGAACTTAAGTTCCTAAGACTTTGAACTATTCTGGTAAGCTGTAAGTGCTATACAAAGACAAAGGATAATTTTTAAAAGGAAATATTGGTTTGATATGGGTCACTCTTTTAGAATAAAAACATACAATGATTATTATTTACTAGATGAATTAAAAATTGTGGGTATGGAGGAAATTGACAGATATATACAACTGTGGGGAGAAAAGACACTAAGCATGGCTATATTACCTTTTATATGATGAATTTTTTTTAAAGATTTTATTTTTTTAAAGTAATCTCTATACCCAACGTAGTAGGGCTTAAAAACTCACAACCCTGAGTTCAAGAGTCACACACACCATTGACTGAGCCAGCCAGGTGTCCCTGAATTTAGTGTTTAAATAAATTAAAATCACATTCACAGGAAAAATAAAACCCAATGAATCAAAGGTACAGCATGATAGCTTGGCTTTCAATGTTATTCATTTTAAAATTCATCTCAACTGGCTCTCCACACCTAGCTTTTCTTCCCAGATCTCCTTCCTCTTACCACAATAGATCACTCGCAACCTCACTGAGGCTGGATATGAACTTCTGGCTTCAAAAATTCCCTACATTTTCATCTTTCTTAAAGGGTTAACCATTTCATTCATGCTCTCACTCAGGAAGATGATTGTACAAATCATCTCCAGTCTCTATTCAAAAATTAAAATCCATGAAGGTGAAGGGTTAGGTTAACCTGATCTCTCTATTAAAAAAAAACTCTTTTTATGAGAAATCAACTTTTTTATCTTCATTAATGTGGGCAGAGACATCAATGGCTACTTGTTTAAAATAAAAATAGAGCAAATTTCTTCTCTTACATTTTGATTACTTTTTCTTTCTGTTCTCCCCTCAACACAAATGCTAATTAACAAAGCAACAAGGTAGAGGAAAACACTTGAATGACTGACCACTTTTGCAGGCACATATTACTTTAGTGAGTCCTTACTACAGGGTTGAGAAACAATCTCATCTTACAGTTGAGGAAACTGAGGCCAAGTAACTTACTCAAAAACATAATGCTACAGAAAGAACTGAAACCTAGACTTAATGTTAAAACACATGCTTTTTCTACCTCAACAGTAACACTGTGTGAGGGGAATAAGCAACTGTCTATAACAACCTAAGAGAAATGCAGACTTATGCGTATCATGGAGAGTGCTTTACTATGTACCAAATGTCATTTGTGAAACTATAGCATGGATTCAAAGATTAAATTATGTGCATAATATGCCATTTATCTTAGCTAGCACATTCCTAGAAGAGGCTGAACTCTGAGAACAAGGGAGGTAACTTCTTAGAAAAGGCGCTGTCATCTTCAGACAGCTAGCATAGTTTACCTATTTGCTAAGAACTAAACTGTTCTTTTGGTTTGTTAGAAAGCTGAAGATATCTTAAAATTATATGTATCTATATGCAGAGTATCATTTAAAAAATTACCCTCTTCTGCTTAAAGACCCTTCTAACTTTGTGTTTGAATCACAATCACAATTAAAACTCCACTACAGGAATTCCCCAAATTATAAAATCAAATCTTTTATAACAAGAACTTCTTTGCTTGAGCTGGCAAGTCTGATATGTTTATGTTCAAGACCCCTTATCCAAACAAGGTAAAAATGATTCTTCATAAACTCACAAGTAGAAGCTACAATCTTTCCACAAAAAAAAAAAAAAAGTGATCATCGTTCTTTAAGGCCAGTCTTCAGGAATCATGTATTGTTTCTAGTAAATAATCTAGAATCTTCATCCTCCTACCCCTTTCCAAAAAACTGTAAAATAATATAACTACTACTATACTGGATTAATTCTAACCTGGTAACATTTGGCCAAAATCTTTCCTTTTCTTTCTTTCTTTTTAAAAGATTTACTTACTCATTTTTTTTTGGGGGGGGGGCGGTTGGAGATGATGACGACAAGGGCAGGGAAAGAGGGAGAGACAGACTCTCAAATAGACTCTGTGCTCAGCACACAGCCTGACACTGGTCTTGATCCCACAACCCTCAGATCATGACCTGAGCCAAAATCAAAAGTTGGACACTCAATGGACTGAACGATCCCAGGTGCCCAACTGGCCTTTTTTCTAAGAAATATATATTTTTGTTTTTTAGAAATAAACATATTAAGTCACTGATGCAAAAAAATAAACCTAATGAATGCACAGTTCAGCAAGCCTATGAAAGATAAACAGAAAAAAATACATCACTCTTCTCTAAGAAGAATTTTAAAATATTTACAGTTTAACACTTAAGAGCAAATAACAGTCCTTCTAAAAAAAAAAAAAGCCAAAATAGATATAATTCAGGCAAACTTATTCTATGGCCAAATGCAAACTTCTATGCTTAGCAATAAAACTATCAAAGTTAAGAGTAACTTAACCTAAAAACTAAAAACTTTATGTATTCTAATTACTGATCATAAGATCTCTATGTAAAAACAAACTCTGTTTAATTTCATGATTAAATTTACAAAAAGCCCCATGAAGATTTTTTATTAACACAAAATAAGTGATTTTTGTGAATGATAAAAACTATTATTCATGCTAATAAGCAAGTAGGTAAAATGGCGACTCACAAAACTGAGTATTATTATTTTCTCAAGTAACCAGTGTTCCAGTGGTGCAAAAAAAAAAAAAAAAAAAGCTTTTAACCAAGGAACAATGAAAAAGTTAAAAATATACATAAAGATTGAGATTTGTTTTTAGCATCTACAGAAACCAATTATGTCCTTAGCATCGTTTACATTCAGGTAATTAGTTTAAGGTCAAAATCCTGGCCAGAAATGAGTATTTAAAAAGTGAAAAAGCATACATACTGCGGATTACACCAATGTCAATTTCCTGGCTTTGGACCTTATGATATAAGCATGTAAGATGTTACCATTGCAGGAGGGGGGCAGGAGACAGGACACACAGGACTGTATGAAGGAGTACGTGAGACCTCACTATACTTTTTTCTTTTTTTTGCAACTTCTTATGAATCAATAATTATTTCAAAATAAAAGCTAAAAAAGATACATACACATGGTAAAAAGTACATCCAAAGAGTATACATAAAAGTACAGGTGTACAAGGAGAGTCCCTCTCCTACCTCAGACCCCTTTTGTCCAGAGTCAACCATATCATCTGTACCAATGGCCTTTTGAAAAGTCCTTTTAAGAAGAATTTCTGTAAAATACTTCGAAGAAGCCTAACTAGATGCCTCAAAATATAGAAAAATAAAAAACTCCTTTAATAATTTCACTAAAATATAAAGTACTTCTAGAAATCTATTAAATCTATTAAGACTAGACTCCCAATTTGAAAAATGGGTAGATTTCACATAGAATATTCACAAGACATGAAAAAAAACTCAAGATCTCATTCATAATAAAAATACAGATTATAATGTAATACCATTTCCCTAAACAGACTGGCAAGCGTATTAAAATTTAATACACTGTTAGTGAGGCTGTGGGAAATGGGCCTTCTTATAGAATGGTTATTTAAATTGTATACTGGTATAATCCTTATACAAAGCAATTTGGTTATATCAGTTTTTTTTTAAAGATTTTATTTATTTATTTATCAATAAGAGACACACAGAGACAGGCAGAGACACAGGCAGAGGGAGAAGCAGGCTCTATGCAGGGAGCCTGACACGGGACTTGATCCCGGGTTTCCAGGATCACGCCCGGGACTGAAGGCGGCGCTAAACCGCTGAGCCACCTGGGCTGCCCGGTTATATCACAGTTTTACATGCGTGCGCGCACACACACACATACATGCTCACTCACTCTTATTTATACTCTGAGTCAGCAATCCTACATGTGGGAATTTATCCTATATTTTTACATACAAGGGAAATAATATATTTATACAAGGCTACTCATTATAGCACTGTTTAAAACAAAGTTGAATAATCAACAGGGAACTGATCAACTAAATCATGGTATAGCCATCTATGCAATTGAATACTACCTATTTATAAAAAAAGACCCCACACAAAGATGTTTTTCTGTGTATTGAGATCAGAACAATGTATCTTAGAGACCTTTAAAAGTAAAAGGTGCAGATGTATGTATATTATCACTAGTGTGAGGGGGACACAGATATAATAAATACAGCATTTGCTTGCATATGGATAAAGAAACCGGAAGAATACACACATACAAACTAAGAAAGTGGTTATCTGTCTGGGAAGGCAGGCAGATGGGGGACAGAGATAGAAGAATACTTTCATTGCACTTTGGAGAATACTGAAGTTAAAAAACAAAAGAACTACCACATTCCAAAAAAGAAAATGACTCACGAAAGTTATTAAGTTATTTCCTGTACAGTGTGAACTCAGGGGATGAACAAATGAAAGACAGGAGACAGAAAAGAGAGAGAGGAGCGAAGAGGAGGCAACAACTCCATGTTCCTTAGGAACTACTTCATTCTAGAAGATAGGTACTTTAACATTCAAAATAACAATATAAAGGATACTTGTGATTTGTAAAATTTATTTCTTTGGCTTAGGGTGAATTATAATCACTTAAAAATATGATAGAAAACAATTTTTATAACTTCTATTATAGTTACTTCTGTTCAAAATGATTCTGGAAAGAAAAAAACAAAAGTGTGATTAACATTTGATATATAACAGGCTATATAACTTTATACAATAAAAATGTTACATTAAAAATGTTTTCCAGAGAAGGTATAGATAAGATTAATATTAGCTTTACCTTCTTTTTCTAGATCTCTTTACATTTCCAAGTGAGGATATCTTGGGGGAGGTATCTCTATCTAGTATTAGGCAAGTAAAATTCTGATAGTTTTTTTCCTATAGAGTCACTGAGGAAACAATTTAAAAAACCAGCCAAACTAAAATTCTATTAAAACACTCAAGATGGCAGATGTAAAAATTTAGTCTTGAAAAGCTAGAGAATAATACAAAAGTGAAATATGTACAACAATTTTACCATTACAATCCAATATTCCACATAAACTAAGAAAGTTTAATATTCTATTATTTGAAGTTAAATACTTGTATGTAAAAAATGATATCCACTTAAAGCAGAAGAGCTTATGCACTAGTTATTTTTTATTAGACTAACATTAGGTAAGGTTTGACAGGATGAAAAAGTTATTTTTTTCCTTTGAGTCAGGACTGAAATAAAAAAGGGTGTGAGAAAGGGGTAGGAGGAGAGTGGCATTTTCCCTAAAGTTGGTGTACTTAACATTTAGAGCAGGCTCTCCTAAAAGAAACTGCATTGTACTATTTACACAGCAGCTAGGTAATTTGATGATAGCATAACTGATTACTGAGAAGTGAAGAATATGTATCAAGGAGCTTTGGCCCAAATTAAAAAGTTGACACTATGGTCCTGGTTACTTTACTCCCTGGGGATTGGGAAAAGAGTATATGATTGACAATTATCTAGACTGAGATGTATACTAGCACCTAAGACTAAAAAAGCGGAGAGAGATTAGAAAGGATTTCAAATGTTGCCAACTGATGTCTAGCTCAGAGTACCTTACGAAAATAATGTGATTTTACTGAAAGGGAATAAAGTGGATATAATTCCATATATTCATTCTAGATATTCTAGAACCATTCTTTTAGTCTGCTAGAAACTAATGGTTAACCAACTTCTAAAAACATCAGAATTAACAATTAAAATACACCTTAACCTAGCAAAAGATCTATACTTTTCAGTACTGACTTGATGGACCATCTTTCATAGAAAGATGGAAAATTGAAATAGAAAAGAGAAAAACTCAATAAAAATTCTTAATATGAAATGAGGACATTAAAAACACAGAAGAGTTCAAGTTACTTCAGCTGTGTTAAGAAAAAGTCTTCCAAGGAAGGGGCTATGTTTAACAGTCATTTTGTAGAAAAGATCAATTCTCTTTTAAAAGGTTAACAATAGCATTCCTTCCTTTTGACTATGAAGAAATAACAGCACTTTCATCACTAAGGAAATTTTCATGGTGTTAAGTGTATGAAAATGAACCAAACTGGAGAAAGAACAAGATAGAAAAGAGTGTCAAGGGAAATGAAACACAAACAAGCAGCCTTGAATTAACTTCACCCAGAAGTGGGCCTATTATAAAAACAACCTTTTTATATAGATAAATCCACCTAACATTTCTAAAAGTAATTCAGGATTCTTTAGCAATGACATAAAAATGGGTCAAAGGAAAAAAAATTAGAACTAGCTTACTAAGTTATTTCTAAGGGCAGCATTTATATTACTTCCTCCCATTCCAAATGCTTGCTCAACTTTTAAACCGAATATCCTACACTCCTTGAGACTGTGTAGTTTATTCTCACTCTTTGCTCATACGGTTTCTTATTCTCTAAATACTTCTGTGGATATTCTACCTTTCTTTCATAGCTTTCAGCTCAAATATTTTCTTTTCAGTAAAGGTTAGTTTTCCTATCCTTCCAGAAGCACTAGAGGAAGTCATGGCCCACACTACCCTTACAGCTCTAACCACTTATCTATCATAGGTTGTGTTGTAATAGCTACATCTATCTCCTAGATAATTGTATAGTTGGACTTTTGAGTCATATATATATCATTTACTACGTTGCCTCTAGGACCTCAATTCTCCAGTTACATTAGGTAGCTGTACTAGATCACCTCCAAAGCCATTTCCCATACCTAATGGCAAAAGTGACTTTTCCCGAAGCAGTCCTCAGTATCTAAATGGATATGGATAATGCCATCATTTCAACTAAACTCAAAACAAGTAATTAGGGAAATTGTTCTTAATTTCATTAATTTTCAGTCTGAAACTAAACTTGCCATATCTTCTTGCTGCCTAGTATCTAATTCATACATCTAGGTAATCCAAATTCCTTTAGAGGCAATAGGGCATACATGCTAAACAAATTTTGCCTCTAATTTCCTATGTAGCCAAATCTCAGTAACATTTATCTTTCAGACTTTTTTCTTTCTGACGTTTTTATAAAAAATGAGAAATTCTCATCTGTCTCCTCTGCACAATGTCCAATGCTCAATGAACACTGGTTGGAAGAAGAGAAGTCAGACAATGTCCATCAGTGAAAAGATCACTAGATATGGAATTAGCACATATATGTTGCAGCTTGGCCTCACCTTAGATTTGCTGTGTCCTGAAGCAAGCTACTCTCACTGGGCTTTTTTCTTTCATCATTTAGTTTCAAAGGCTTTTATGGAACTTAATATAACCCTCAAATGTGGGCTTCTCTTGGGCATGCCTGTGTGGTGTGAATGGAGGTTGATGAGAAGGAAAGAAAACTCTTTAAAAAAAATATTACCTAAGCAAGCAAGGGGGGAGGACACTGCAAAATGCTCGGTCACAGGCATTAAGCAAGGAAAAATGAAATAGTTTTTATAGTCAAAGCACAGAGAATCTATGAGAAATCAGAGGGATGGTAAAGGAAAAGGGACTCACCTATAACAAAGAAAATACCAAGGATGGCTGGAATTTTTTTTTAGCTTGGAGCAATTAGGTGTGGGCAGACAGTTTTTGTGTCATAGGAAGGTGGCTAGATTTTAGGGGATAAGGAGTGGAAGAGGAACCACGAATAAAGATGAGAAAATGAGAAATTTAAGTTTCGCTTGGGACTCTTGAATTTTAAGACATCTAGGATATAGATTCTAGCAGAGAAATATATAGAAAGAAGACTGCTGAAAATAGGTATCTAGAACTCTAGAGTAATCTCTGGCCTAGAAGTCTAGATTTGAGAGCCGTAGAAATGTGGTAGGTAGAGCCAAACTGTGAGAGATGAGCTTGCTTAAATAGAGAGAAAAGAAGTAGGGCCAAAACAATGGAAAACTCTAATACGTGAAGAGTTAATGAAAAGATGGGCTCAGGACAAAGTGCCCTTCTTGAGAAAGCTAAGTATTTCATTGAATGGCCTCACATTTATCTCTTCTACCTTCAGCACTCTGTATACCAATTTTTTTCAACTCAACAGTTCTTGAAAAAACCCTTTCAACTCCATTTCCACAATGAGCCTAACCAAATGAGCGATGAGATGATCCCCTTGAATACCACATGCCAAATACTAGCGAAGAGCACAGAGATAATTTTGTTCATCTAAAACTTATCTTTTCACTTATACCCAATTCTTAAAGGTACAGAAATGTTATTCATAATAGCTCCATAGAAAAAGCAAATGTAATTGTATGGACAACCTATCTGACAAAGTAAAATTATATCAGGCTAGTCCTTAGGATTATCTGACCAAACCCTAGCTTTTGTTTTTAGGTGATTAACCAGTCTTTGTTAACCTTATGTCTCTTCCCAATCTGTCCCCAAAGTCCAGGGATAGTAATAAATAAAAAAGGTTATCAAGGAACTGTTTCAAAGCAGGGATAAACCCAGAAAAATAAAAGTATCATAAGGTTTTTAGAGAGACAGTTGCTTCATTCTGGTTTAGCCTAAAGGAACAGTCACCATCCTATCATCAGGGAAAACTCTGATTTATTTTACTTTTAATTAATCAATACATGTTTTGCAATTGAGGTATTTTAAAAATTTGGATTGGCTTGGTTTTGAGCAAAAATTTAAACTGCTTGTCTAAAACAAATATAAAGTATTGTGAATATATACCTAGAAAAGTTAAAATTGTCTAGGTTATCAGCTTACTACCAATTGGTTTAATTCCCTTTTTCTCTCTACTTCATTCTGGGGCAAGACATCTTACCTTTTAGCAGTTACTTAAGTAAAAGACTAAATTCCCAAAGAATAATAAAGTGGTTTTAAGAGCACAAGCTTTAGGGGTGCCTGTGTGGCTCAGTCGGATAAGTGTCCGACAGTTTATTTCAGCTCAGGTCATGATCTCAGGGTCGTGAGATTGAGCCTGGAGCCCACACTGGGCATGGAATGTGCTTAAGATTCTCTCTCCCCTTGTTCCTGCCACACTGTCACTCACACACTCTTAAAATAAAGGGGTGAGCTACAGGCTTCAGAATTAGACAAGCTATCTATCTATCCATTTGTCTATCAATGAGCTTGTTTTAAATCCCAACTCCACTACTTACTAGTGGGATGATCACAGCAAGCTAAATACTAAAACCAGTTTCCTCATTTATAAAGTGGGATCATAGTTGTACCTACCCTAAAGGATTGCTGTGACAATTATGAGATTTTTTTTTATAATAGTAAACACTAAAAAAGTTAGTTTCTTCTATTGTTTGGATCAATTTTGGCCGACACTGTATAAGGTTTACTATCCCAGTGTATCTTAGATTGCAAATGAAGCAGTGAGGTACAAATAAAAATCAATTTTGAAAAGAAACAATCTTTATATTTATACCTCACCCAAAAAATGAAATAATTCTAGTTATGCCTTAAATTTATTCCTTTGTACTCAACTAGTCAAATGTTAAAGATTTAAGGCAGTCATAAAATATATGCAAATAAAAATTATTTGACTTGAGATTTAAATTTACATCAATATTTATTAAGGACAGAATTCCTGTGGATTGAACATTAATGACTGTTTAGAATAAAAAGTCTTAATTTACTGTGGGAAATTTTTTCCAAAGGCCAATGATATATAACTGGACTTATTTCAAAACATGTTTAACTAAACATGTCCCATGCCTTCCTTTTTCAACAGTATTACTAAAAACAGATCAAGTGTGAGTCAAGTACTGCTTTGCTTCTATACTACATACTATACATACATACTAGTTGAAAATCACTGCTTTAGAATTAATTCAAGAAGACATTCTGGTATAAGACAATGAAGAAAAATATAAGTAGCACTACTATAAAATCTAAAGGTTTATAAGGTTTTTTCACTCAAGCAAAACTATACTCAAATAGGTACATTTTCAGCTATAAAGTTTCTGACAGCTAACAACTTTTCCTCATCTCATTGTGCATCAATGTCCTTGAATTCTTCTAGGTGATAACAATACTATAACATAGCTATGATAAATGACAAAGTTATAATCACTTTTATACCTCAATTTGTATAAAATCATTTATGATAAATTCTAGACTTACATTATGATCTAAAATTTGTTAAATCACCTTAGATTCTGGAGTTTAGACTATCATCTGAAATGGAATGCTTCACCTACATTCTCTTTGCTTTCTCCCTTTCTTGAGTCCTCCATAAAGAGTTGTTTTTGCTGTCTCTACTTAATATTGTTCACCCTTGAATTAAAACACAAAGGGAGGAACTGTGTCTATGCAGGGGGTTTACTAATTATAACACTGTCCATAAAATTGATATTAAACATTTAATTGAAGAAAAAGATAGAATATAATAGTATTTAATATGTTATCTAATTATATTTTTTAAGTTACCACAAACTTATGTTATTTGGGGTTAATCATGACAGGAAAAAGAACTAAGAAATTAGCTAGCTATTTAAATATTAGAAATTATGAAAAAAGCATCCTTGGAACATAGTAAAAATGGGCAGGCCCCCTGAGATAGTTTTTCTCCTTGACAAAGATAGCTTAAATAAAAAGCCAATAAACCTTTTGTCATGTTCCTCTCATCTGGTTGTTATTGAGGAGGAAGAAAGTGCAGTAGTTTCTATGTAACTGGCAACTGAAGTAAGCAGAAAAACAGTTTAAGTTTGAGGAATAGAATATACAGAGTTCCACTGACTTTCAGGTTACTTCTGACAAAATTATGCCAGTGAAACTTAGCAGTTTCAGATACAGATCATGGTAATGACAAAACTCATAAAAGACTTTGTGGAAAATAAAAGTGGACTCTAAAGACTCTTATCTTTTGGATAAAAACCTAGACAAAGATCTTTTTACATTAGAATCACAGATTTAGGGAAAATAATTTTGTGAACCTATGAAAGGCTTAACTGTATAACCATACATCATAAATATCTATCTGTGGGTTCTCTCAACATCATTTGCTATAGACAATCAGAATCAAATCTAAGGAGAAGAAGTGAAAAAAACCCAAAAGCTATGCTGAAGGTGGAAAGAGGAAGCCAAAGGCTTGGTAGTTAAAAAACAAAAACAAACAAACAAACAAAAAAAAACCAATAACAAAGGCTGGTAGTTTAGTCAGCTCAGAGAAAGAAGACAATTCATATCACCATGTCATTAAGCATGTCTCATAGACAAGTGGAAGTTCTAAGTGGACTAGATCCAGGAGTCTGAAGAAATTCAGATGTATTAATACTTTGTTTTTACGCATTGTTGGATTAAAGCAGTCCACATAGGAGTCCTGTGAAATCCTTACATCCATCACGAGAATCATTAATTATCAAGTGGGAAAATATCCTTGTGGTCTCTTTAGATATTAAGCAATGTTTCCGTATCCATTTTTGAAAAAGAACTTTAGAACTATATTAACACCAATGACTTTTGGCCACAAACTGGAACCCATGTTCTTGACTATGATAGCTATACTATGATAGCTATGAAGACACTGAAATAGAGAATGTTCTCAGTTCAATGTTTTGACAGAATGCATAATTCAGCTTATATTTTTACATGAACGTAATCTCTATTAAATGTTTTCAGTGATGGCAATCATCAGATTTTTCTGCTCCACATTTTAGACGCTGTTGTACAGGACAAATTTCTAAAAGGTTTAAACATGAAATGTAAAAATAAAGAAGACCAGGATGCCATGATAAACATCACTGGAGGTGTTCGAAGGCTAAACAACAACCGAGAAGGTGTATTATAGACATGAGACAAATATGAGACAAATGGTTGGAATAAATGACCACTAAATTCCCTTCCAACCCAAATTTATAATTCTGGACACAGAAGATAAACTCAGAGGAGATATCGGATAAAAAAAAAAAGGCTTTGCTTCTGGAGTCATACCCAGGTTTGAATCCCACCCTATCACTTTTATAGTTTCATACAAGTTATTTATCCTCTCCAAAGAATAACAGGACCAGACAAGAGTATTCAGTGAGGATAATGCATTAGAGTCTGGCACATATTAAACACTGAATTTATTAACTATATAAATCTGTATTAGTAAGGTATAGTGATCAAAATCTAAATATCAGGAAATACACAGTGAGGTGATGTGGTTTTTACATCTGATTTTTGCCTCTACTAATGATAATTTCTAACATTCTTTCCAGTTACTAAATTTATATGATGTCACATTCTAGGGGGATTTTAATGTATCTAAACATCAGACACTGATTTTGTAGACACATTATCAAATAAACCATACACTAGAACTTACGAGTATACAGTTGAATGTAGGAGATAGACAAGTTAGAGGTGTGATAAATGCTAAGAAAGGGAAGATTTTAGAGGGTGTTTTGGGGAAACATAATCAACATCAAGGGTCAGGAAAGAACGTTTAGTAAAAGAAGTGCCAAAGTTGGGTGGAGAAGATGAAAGGACACACACACATAGATGTTCCAAGTAAAAAGAACAGCAGGTACAGTTAGCCATGTTAGAAAACTCAAATAAGGAAAACCAGTTAGAAGATTGTTGCATTTCCACATAAGGATTGGGCCCTGAATGGGGAGGAAAGAGATGGAGAGGCTGAAGAAATACTCACAAGGGATACGTGGCAGTACTTTCCAATTATGGGAGATCACAGACGATTGAGGGTTAAGGAGAGATGCCTAGGTAAAAAGTCTGAGCGACTACAGCACATAGGCTTCCTACCGTATACAGATGACACTTAGAACCATCTACATGTTCTTAGCATGAAGAAGAATGTGAAAAGAGGGTCTCAACAGCATGCTGAGGACACCAATAATACTTAAAAGAACAAACAGAAAGGAAAAGCTTGACAAGGAGACTAAGAAGAAATGAGAAGTAGAATGAAAAACTGGAAGGGATGGTATCGTAGATATCAAAATTATCAGTCCAAAATTTAAAACCTATGACATGTCAATATCAGCTTTGCACACATTAGATAAGTATTTGGAATGCTAAAAACTATTTAAAAGCTACTCAACTGTGAGTGCAATTGTTAACATCCATGCGTATGTACTCAAAGTCTGGAAGGGAATATGTGAATACTGAGACAGTCACTATGTTAAAAACTTGAATTAGGTGTGATTGTTTATTCTATTTCCCAAAATTCCAAAGTTTTAATTTTGAAAAGGCAAATATATCACTATTAAAGAAGCTGGGATACAAATGTATCATCTGGAAAAAGACTTCTCATGTTCTGACCTATCAAATTGCTATATACTTTAAACCATGGTCTTAATTTTATGCTTAATAGGCTATTTCAACTAAACTGAAAAGTAAATGAATTCTTACAGTTTTACTTATCTTTGTTTTAAGCAGTACTATTATTGTGGATTTAACTGTAAGTCCTATGTAGACAGGAATTTTTGTATAAACACTTTAAAAATAAAGTTTAATATAAAGTATTCAATAAAAAAATCCATGTATCTAATATATAGATTTTGTTATATACATGTTTAAAAAGTAAACATAGAAAAGGTATCTTAATAGAATTATTCACAACTAAGGGCAAATGGGAAAGTGATATAGCACTTAGTAGGAGGTTTTACATGTGATTCATTTCCCTACCTCAAGAAACACTTGCAGCTCAAAGCAGATTTTTAAACTGCTTCCCAATGTTTGCTATTTATAAATCCTAAATATTAAAAGGTGAGTTCTTTTTTCTTCTAAAGATTTTATTTTGACAGAGAGAGCGAGCGAGCTGAGTGAGAGAGAGCACGTGCCCAAGCAGGGGGAGCAGCAAGCAGAGGAACAGGGAGAAGGAGACTCCCCGGTGAGCAGGGAGCCCCATGTGGGGCTCTATCTCAGGATCCTGGGATCGCGACCTGAGCCCAAGGCAGACGCTTAACTGACTGAGCCAACCAAGTACCCCTAAAGGGTGAGTTTCTTAATGGTTACAGTTGATACAAAATCTGTTTAATAAGTACTAAAACTTTTCTAACACATGTATATTTGCTTACAGTCATAAGCATTAAATTTGAATAGAAGTTATTTTCTAATGCAATAAGTATTTAAAATCATAAGCAACTTACCAAATTTATTTTTTTGACAGGTGCCTTAAAAGATGGTTTTATAATAAAGGATCACCCAATGGTACTTAAGTTCAAAGGAAATCAAATTTATGTATTCACATCTTCACTCAATATAAAATTCTTCTTTATCAAGTTCCCCAGGGTTACTCTCTGCATACCAGCATACAATTGAGAACCATGATTCCAGTGAGAAAGCTAGATTTGAATCCTAGCTCCACCACTAAATGGCTGTGTGACCTGATCAAGTTATATAATCTTTAAGCTTTCAATTTCCTTCTATACTATAAACTGAGGATACTGATAATATCTATATAATACAGCTGTTGTAAAAATTAAACATGACAAAAATACTTAGGAGAGTGCCTGACACATAGTAAGCACTAAGTAGTAGCAAGAACAAACAAACAAAAAACTACTACGTGGAGCAATCAACATTTGAGCCCAGGGACTGACAGTATGAAATTCTTAAGCTAAAAGTGGGTAGGGTCTGATCTGTTCCATCAGTCTAATGATCACTTAAACTAGCCTTGGATTAAATTCAGTTAAGAGTTATAGAATCAGCATACTCATTAAAAATCTTTCCTACATCATGTACTTGGGTACATAACAAAGCTTGTCTCTTAGATGTATTCACTAGCAATGTTATTTAACTGCTTGTGAAAATCTGGCAAATGCTCTGAACTTTTCATCAAAAACTGAACATACATTAAGTTCTATCCAATATTTCACAGGGTTCATGATCCTTTGAGACGTACCCCATCCACTGACTACTAAAGACGGATATCCTACAATAAAGAAATTAGAAGTTATTTTCCTAATTACCTAAGTTGGGTGGGTAACGTTATTGTACTAAGTGAAAAATAAAAATTTAAGTTTATAGAATACAGGACAATTGTTATTAGTTTGCTGCATTTCCTTCCAGACTACTGACTGGAATACCGTATCAGAAACAATTTAGAATATTATTCAAAAGACAAGATGCATGTATGCAAGGGAGAGACTAACATATTTCTGGTTAAGGATAAAGTTTAAACCAGATATGGTAGCCTATTCAATAATTTCAAATAATTTTTGATACACTTATAGGATATGTATGCCATACTTTAATGAAAATATTAATTCTACAATTTTGGACATATAACTTAATCCAAGCTCTTTTTCTACACTTGCAAGATATGGATCTTCAGGTTGAAGATTAAGATCTCATCCTAGTCTAAACTGTATTATTCTAAGAGTCCTCTGCAAAATACAGCTGTGTAAAAACAAAGCAGTAAGACACTATATAAAACAAGTATCAAAATTTGTTTTCCAAGCAGAATACAATGCTGAAAGGAAGTATTTTATTTTCAGGGAAAATAAAAAAAGTATACTGACTTCTACTGTATCATTTTCATTTGATATTGATTCTCAAGATAAGAATTGAGATAATTTTCCTGGCTTTAGTTTTAGAGACATCGAGAAGAAAAATAAAATCCCAAAAGCAATAGGAGTAATTTAAACTATATTTTATGAAGAAAATGGATATAAGGTGTTTTTTTTTAAATAAAAGATTAATATATTATTTCTCAAATACCTCCTGTGATAATAACTAGAAAGTATTTGGGGCTCTTAACTGCACTGTAAGCACCTATAGCAGATGCCAGAGCAATATTTAAATAATGTTACTATAATACAGGATGTCACTTTATTTTTTAAACTGATTATTTATTAAACACCACTGCAAAGATACGGCCTTCAGCCTCACGAAATTTTGAAAGGATGACATATTCCCAAGTATTTAAAATTCCAAGTTTGAACTTATATTTAATACTATACTTAGTTATACAATGTGCTCATTTTGTTCATAAATATTCATCTCAATACAATAACATCAGGTATAATACATAAAATCTAATCCATTAAGTCTTACCAATTTATGACCTGATGAGACACTCTTGTGGACAACATTCAGTCCTTAGAAGCTAGAATAACCCTCCAACCATGTGAGGGCATCACAACTTTTAAACTTTCGGCTTTCGATCATTATTATGTCACATTCCTCCTCCGATGCTGAATTCTAAAAAAAATTCTAGCAAAGAGTTTAAGTAAATAAGTGTTTTAATCAAATAGCCTTTAAAAATCTTTTATAGCAAAGTTTTATGTTTTACCATGATTACACAACTGATATTTTGTACTTAAGTATTTTTTTTAAAATGTAAAATAATTTCATATTTAATCTGGATACTTCAAACTGTAAATTTCAACATGGACTTTCAGGCCATCAGGAATACTTGTTAGTAAAGAGTCAAGGAGAAATGGAACCAATTAAAGGTTTAAGATCATGATCCAGAAATTATGATTTAACACCATAACTTACTACAGACATTTTTGAAGTCCTACAGAATGGCACTTGAGTCTATCATCTGACTCACATCCATATGAATTTCTAAACTTCTAACACAGGTGGATGGATCAATAATAATCCATACCAATCATTTAAATGCTCAAGACAGCATTCAATTTTTATACCTAAATCCTAGTCTGTCTCTACCACCCCAAATTTTAAAATTAGACAACATGATGGAAAGAATAAAATTTTATTATGCATTTTCTGTAACAGACATAACAATGTATCCTGTTCAGAAGTGGTCCTATAGCTCATCTATGTTATGAGCAAAGAACAAAATTAGGGATAGGAATATTTAATAATGGCAAAAACTACTTCATTAAGAATGATCTTATATTCATTAAATTTTTACAAGAAAACTTTCAATTGGGCATCTATTTTAATTGTTGAAGGGTAGTATTAGTAACATTTGTGTAGTGTGAATACTCATTTCTACTTTTAGTTGTCAGTAATCCACAGAAAAAGGCAACCCACATATTTATGGGCATAGTTTTGCCTAAATTAACCCCCTAAATAAAATGGCACAGTGGGTCAAAAGAAAGGGGGGAAAGGAAGCCATTATTGAGGAAGATCAATAATATATGCAAAGCTATAGAAAACTCAAAGATAGCACTGTAAGGAAACTCTGCGGCCATCTCCAGAAATATTTGACCCAAATATAGGGGGTTGGAATTATGCTGTTACAGATGTTAACTTTTAATGGAATTTTTCTATTATGCATGGTCTTTAAAAGTCTCCCACACAATCTGAAGATTAGGATTTTTCCAATTTACAAATATAACCTTTCCAAATGTAATCTCACAACACATTTGACTTAAATAAAATCATAAAACTTTACTATCTTTTGTCAAAGCACAGCCTTATTATGTAATCACCTGGTGAAGGCAAAAACCCATACTGATGAGGATAAGCAACAGTTTAAAGTTGTGGTCATTTCATCAACATATTACCAAAACATTTGTTAGCAAGTTTTTATGCAACTTTTGTCTCCTATCAACCAAAATACTACCATAATTTTAAAAAATCCTTTTGATTATTTACTCTTATGGGGCAAGTCCCAAGAGAAGATATAATACCAGCCACATGCAGCAAAGTAAATGCTTCCTGAAATATATCTATCTGTAATGCTGTTAATTTGGCTTGTCTGTAAAGGCTCTGATAGACTGGCCATTTTAAGGGCAGACTACAAACCCTCTGTTAAAGGGCCTGCCAACAATAAACATTTTTTATGATAAATGCCCGGAAAGCCTCTGGAATATAGAATTAAAACCAGTCATATAAAGTAAATGTAGTTATTTTCCTATGAAGCTTATAGAAAACAATTTATAAAGGGTGTGTACATTATACAAATACATGGTAAGTTTAGGACTTAAGAACTGTATTACATTTAAAAATACAAAGCTTCCATTATCAGATTTTTCCCCATCATGCACTTTCAAAGTTAGTTGCTACCAACTACAGGGGTTAACTTTGAAGGGTTTCAATGACTTAATTCCAATGTGTAGGAAATCCTTATTAAAAATTTGAAAACTGGGTAACTGAGGTGTCTGTAGAGGAACATAGTTAAGATTAATTTGATACTCCTTAAAATTTAATTTAAAATTATAATTCTCCCCCAAATGAGTATTTAGAAGCTTGTTCTAATATATCAATCATATTGAATCTCTGACAAGACTGCTATCAAAAACAAATCCTCAATATTTGCAGTTTATCATTTCTTTCTTTTTTAATTTGTGAGGAGGAAAAATTCCATTTACCTAAGAGTGAGCTACTAAGTTGTATGGTATAGTTCGGCAAGAACTAGGCTTAAATTTACTATTATTTAGCTACTTTTATGGCAAATTTATACTGATAGAGAACAAAGTAGAGAAAACAGGGGTAAGAAGGTGGGATGATCTGCAATTTCCAAGTCATCTGAAAACTTATATGTGAAATTAAGTAAAACCTACAAAGTTCCTAAAGGAACTTGCTATTTGAATAAATATACTTTGCTTTGTTTGGTACAAAATTTCACTTTCAAGTATAAACCACCTTCTTCAAAAAGTTCACTACACTGTTTTGAGAAACCCTAGACATGATAAATCAATGCTTGCTTCCCTAAACATCAGAAATGCTTATTTTTAAGAAGAATTTTAAAGGGGGAAATGGGCCAATCCTGTATGACTCCCAATAAAGTATGTATAGTCTTTCCATAGATTACTTATTGGGAAAATGAGGCTAGGAATATCAAAAATAAGCTTATGAAAAAAAATTAGTCCAAACGTATCTAACAGAATACGAACACTGTGAGTTCTAAGAAGCTCACATATAAAAAGACATACACAATTATAGGAAACTTCATGTATCTGTGGGTGAGCCAAGATATAACTTAAGATGATTAGCTATGTTAAAAACTAAGTATGAGAAATATATGAAAAGGTGTTTAGCATGTTATACATATCAAATGTACCTGTTAGTGGAAGAAATGCAAAATACATGGCTTAGAAAATTTCATTCATACAGCTTTAGAAAATACACCTAACAAGATAGGTTATTGGTATTTTTAATAGATCATGTTCATTCACAAATGATTTAAAATCCTCATTTTCTCAAAAGGAGTAGAAATAGCATACAGAGGATTAAAATAAATAGAAATGGGGGTTGGGACAGAAGATAAAAAAGGTAAAACAGTAGATGGAAGCCGGTTATACATTATTCAAATACATAGGTGATAAGGAATGGCAGGCTTTGTTAACAGAAAGCTGTATATTTGACTCTGAGCTTTCATAACAGCTAACATTAGAAAATACAACTACTCTTCAACTAAGTTAGCAATATCTAAAATAGAAAAGTGCTGCAAAGTAATTTTCTGAAGATCAATTGTCAATAATCACCGTGAACAGAAGGAGTGGGATTAGCCAGACAATACAACTCTTCTCCCTCCTTACCCTTCAAATAGTCTGTAGACCTAGGGAAAGAATACCTTCTTCATCTGGACATATCACCAGGTAGATATGTCATATAAGATACAATTTTTGGCTTCCAAGACACAAGTTACATATACCACTCTTTCTGGGCCAAAAATAATTAAAAACAGAAAAAAAAAATATGACGAGCACCCTCCAAACCTTTTAGTATTTATAACTAAGGATCTTTAAACTTTGAAAATAACCCAGAAACAAAATGGCATAAGAATGCTATTTCTTTTTTTTTTTAAGAATGCTATTTCTTAAAGATATATATAAATGAATATATATTCTAAATTAGCACGTTTAAATTTGTTTCTGTAAAATATGAAAAAAGTTTTAGAAATAGTTAACAGAAACCTAAACACAGGAGCTAATTTTGGGTAAGCTAATACATTTAAATGCTTTATATCAATCACAAACATCATATATATATACATATATATATATATCTTGATCTGAGTGATTTAGAATATTGGTACAAGTGGGCACATTTGCACACAAAGAGAATGCCAACTAGAATATAGTCAGCCATTTCTCTCATCTATACCAACCCAAATGAATGAAACAAAAATATAAAATAATTCCACTTCATATTTCTTTCTTCCCAAAAGGTTGCCAAACTATCTGCAGATAAAATACACTGTATTTTGTATTTTTAAATACACTGAAAGAAGTGTGAGTTTGAATTTTTAAATTGTCGAAAGTCTGGGAGGAAAACAAACCAGATGTTACATATGTTTGTTCTGGTTCAACAACTTCAGGCTGTATTTAAATATCCTTCTCATCTGAACAAGTTCAGTAAGAGATTTTTCTTAAAAAGCTTTGCTACAGAGTTCTAGATTCTGCAGAAAAAAATAAATTGGGTTTAGCAAATTAGTTTACACGTTAATTCACACAAGTTTCTGTTCTAGTCAAAGGTTTGGTTTACTTAAACTATTCTGGTGAAAAGTAAAAATAAATTAACAAGACCTTACCAACTATTTTCACCTATTTCAACTGCTTCTCAAATTCCACCCTGAAAACAATAACCATGACCTTATAGGGTAGGCTGTGATCACTTATGTTAAGAAAATTTACTAACTAAAGAAGGTGGTAAACACATGAGCAGAAGCATATAATGGATGAGCTGTCAGTTTTTCATCATCAATTCTGAAGTCTGGTTATGTGATGAAAATAATGTCAGTATATCAGGTATCCCATTTTAGCCAACCACAGCAAAGCTAAGAGAGGAGAAGAAATGCTTAGGATCCACTAAATAGCATATCAAACAATGAGATGCAGACCTAATGGTTAAAAATCTGGCAGCAGACAATCAACCCTAGGCAACTGTCAGAATGAACCTACGAGGATACAACAGAACAGATAGTAATTACATAATTTGTAAAGCCCAAGAGGTAACTAAAAATGTCTTCAAATGAACTACTTTTTCCAATTCCAGATAATTAGAATCCCAACTTAATACATACATATATATATATATATATATATATACACACACACACACACACATATATATGTATATAAAACGATACAGGAAAAAAATGGTGCATGAATACACTTCAATTTCTGTTCCAAGGGACACATCCACATTAATATGTTCTCCTTGCCATTACCTCTCTCCTTGCCATCACCCCCCTCCAAACTGTGAGAAATAAGACATCTTCTTTTTTTTTTTTTTTTATAAATAAAGTCTTTTTTTTTTAATTTTTATTTATTTATGATAGTCACAGAGAGATAGAGAGAGGCAGAGACAGAGGCAGAGGGAGAAGCAGGCTCCATGCACCGGGAGCCCGACGTGGGATTCGATCCCGGGTCTCCAGGATCGCGCCCTGGGCCAAAGGCAAGCGCCAAACCGCTGCGCCACCCAGGGATCCCAAGACATCTTCTTATAACATTTTTCCAGTCCCAATAATTGTTTCAGCTGGATTTTAGGCATCTTGCCTATCTCTGCTCCACACCCCTTATAATACAGACTTTAAGTCTACTCAAACTTTAGATAGTTCTACTGAAGACTAATAAGAAAAATATTTATCTATATAAGACAGAAGGAAAAAAGACAAGTGTTTGATAATTAAATGCATTCTGTGGTCTTGGCTTTTGGATGAAGTAAAAAATGTCATGAAAGACACTGGGACAACCGTAAAATCTGAATATAAACCGTATATTACATATTAGATAACAATATATCAAACCTGAGTTTGCTAATTAAACTGTTGTCATATAACATAATCTTCTTAGGCAACATATGCTGAAAGTATTCTTTGATCAAATGGACAGGGTATCTACAACTTACTCTTAAAGGATTCCTAAATAATGTTAGGATAATAAAGCAAGTATGACAAAATGTTAATGAATGTTCAATCTCAGTAAGATTACTGGAGAGTTTTTAATTATTCTTATAATTCTTCTGTAAATTTGAAATTTTTAAAAAATAGATTCAAATATTCTCTTTCTTTTTGGTTAGTAAATAATATCCCCAGAATCTTCTAGTCTCTAAGATCACGTGTCTTCTTCAGAGCTTCTCCTGTTCTCTAAAAGTAGGTAGTGGTTCCCAAGGTCCTGGCTTGATCCTCTTACCCTACTCTGCTACTTCTTGGCAATCTCAGCCTTTTCTAAAGCTCGAACTCTAAAAAAATAATAGCAATAGTAATAACAATAATGAAACAAATAAATAAATGGTCTTCAATCTCTTCTAGCCTTAGCTTCTCTAACAGGTCTGCAGGTCTGCAGCTCTAGTTATACCTTGAGTATTTCCACCTTGATTTTCCACCAGCTCAACTCATCCAAAAGTAACTAAAACTAAGAAGCTCATTATTATTTTCTCCTTCCCACACCAATTCTTTCACTAATATTTCCTAACAGTACCACCATTCCCTCAGTCAATTAGGTTTTAGACTCTGGAATCAAATTTGACTGCTTTTCCCTGGCATATCCCTTGAGTTGTAACATCACATAATTCCTATCTTCTGACAACTGATCTTTCCTCATCTTGATTGCCTCATTCAGGTCTTCATTACATTTCTATGATCTTTGATCTCTGTCCAATCAAATATCTCTTCTCTGTTGTCTTCAAATGATTTGTGCACCAAATTTAACCATCCTTATCACATATGACCTGTACTTTCACAGTGGCTGAATTCCTCTAACTGGAATTTTCGCTTTCCCTCAGGTCTTTAACTCTTGATGACCAAATTCTAAGCACCTTTCAGGTTCCAACTCAAAAAGCCACTTCCTAAAGAAGCTTTGACCAATACTTCCAGGCTATACTTGAGAGACATAAAATGTCTGAATTTTAAATGACAACACTTTCAATCATGTGATGTCGTTCTTACATATCTTTTCCCTATTAAGATCCAGCTCATTGTTTTCCCTATTGTGACCGCCCCGCCCCCCCTTAATTACCTCTGATATGGGATTCTTTCCTAAGAGTTTGCCAGTCTTTCATTCATTAAGCAAATACACAGCTCTTTGAGGTTTTAATTAGCCTACTACATGCCCAACATGGAGCTCAACAAAGGGCTTAAACTGAGATGAAGACCTGAGGGAGACTGAGTCAAGTACTTAACCAAATGAGCCGCCCAGGTACCCTATTTCAGGTTTTCTGATAATCGTGGCCAACAATGACAAAACAAGGAGCTCAATTCCAATGTTTTTCTTATCTCTTCTTTCCCATTTAGAACTAAGTGTGTGTGTGTGGGGGGGGAGGGGGAATAATTCTACAGAATAAGGATTTTAAAAATAATTGGCTTTAAGCCTCATTCAAGGTCATCATTCCTGACATAGCCAGGAAGAAAATTATTAATTGTATTAATATTAATTTGTAGTGATGGCAAGACTATTTTGTAGGAATGCATCTACTTGTAGAAAGTAAGCTCAAAGCCTCTGTTGAAATACCCCCTGGCTGCCCAGGTAGAGTTTCTAGTTACCTTTGTATTTAGAGTAACTAACCTATACAAATACAGTACATCTGTCACTACTTTTCCTCTTTTTTCTAATTATTAAAAGATTGCCTAAAATTACATTAGCTTTTTTGACAGGCCTGTCACTTGCTAATCAATATCACTTGCTGATCAATACTGTAAAACACAGGCAACTAATACATTTTAGGTATTTTTTCATTCTAACCTAAATTTCAACTTTCCTGAATTTACATACAAGTTCTGCCAATTTCTCAATCTCTTCACATGCTTCAGATTGTTAAATTTATAAATGCTATCATCCAAGAATAGCTGTAACTTCCTACTTTAATGTCTGGATATTCTATAAGCATGTCCTTAGATTTTTATATAAATCTGAGATCCAGTCCTACAAGGTGACAGGTCACTAAAACTTTGTCCTCTAACATCATCATGTCTTTAATTATCTTCTACTGGGTGTCTGTAACTGGAATAGGTCAAAATGTAATCACATAATAAATTATGTAAGTACTAAAGGACGAATTATTAGAGAATATGTTTGGGGTGCTTACAAAAATAGTTCAGGTTCATATCATCCTCAAGGTACTTATAATAAAACGTCTCCTAAATAAGGAGAGAATATTTAACTAGTAAAGTCTCCAAAAAAGCAATTCACTATGGTGATTCTTCAAAATTATGTACTGTTGACCTTATAACAACATAGGTTTGGACTGGTTGGGTCCAGATAAATACAGACACAAAATACGGAGCTTACAATATTGTGTCTGAGCTGGGTCTTGGTTACACAGGTGTATTCAGCTTGAGGTATACATTTATAAATTGTGTACCTTTCTGATACAAATTATACTTCAATAAAAATATTTTTAAAAAGTCTTATCACTGAGCTTTCAAAAACTAGATTAACCCAATCTTCTAGGCAGATGAATAAAACAAATTATCTCATACAAGCAGCTTATTTCTGATTTACTAACTTCAAAAATGAAATTTCATAGGATCAATGATAGAAAATACTGAATACTTGTTTTCTAACACAAAATAGCTTGATTTAAACAAGAACTTTAAAAAATCCAGTAATTCTTAAACTACATATAGATTAAGTGAATAATCACTATAAAAAACATCTTCACTGAAATCAGGTATCTAGTAAAAAGACCATAAACTTAGACATTCATTTTAAGTTAATAATAACCATGTGCACTACTTTCCTTATTCGTATCTCTTTAAAGAGTGGTGCTATCATAAAGAAGGACAAGCCAACTCACAGGGATAGCACACCTAGCAACTGTTACTCATTTGTTAACTACACTTATGCATTTTCTTCATTAAGGCAGAAATACTGCAAGCGTTTATTAACGAAGTTTAAATCCTGACAGATTACCTGGTTTCTTCCTTTAGTCTACCTGAGCAAAAGTTTCTTCCTCCCTAATATTCTTTTACCTTACTGACCTGCTATATACAAGAGGGTAAATTTGTTTGCTATAAATTCTTACCCTCAGCTTTTTTTTTTTTTTTTTTTTTTTTTTTTTGCAGACAAAGGACTCCCAACAAGAGCCTGTTCCCCAGTAAAGTAAGTTTCTAAACTAATTTTGTCGCTGTTAACAAAGCAATGCCAATAATTAAGTTTGGGACTGTTCTTTAAAGAAGTAGAAAGTCAAAATTTAAAGTTGTTACTCTGAAATGCCAATAGGCTAGACTATCACTAGGTATCACTATAGTAAGATAATCTCCAGAAAGCTAATTATGACAGCTACATTATTCAGTTTAATAAACCATCAATGCAAACATTCTGCACTTCCTAAGAAAGGGTTGTATTATTTTTGAGCTATCAGTATCATTTGTCCTTTTATTTGGAATAAGAGGTGTCCTTTTATTTGGAGTAAGATGGTTTCAGCTTGACTGATTCCCTGAATACTCTGCAAATGACAAACTGGGAAGACCGAGAACAATGATGGCACCTACAGGAAAAGGGAAAGGAAGGCTTGACAGTAGCTTCAATTTTAGTACAGTAACTGAATAAAGCATTGGCTATCAATGGAAAGAGAATTTCTAAATACAGGCAGAAGCAAATGGGTGGAAAACTTGTCAACTTACTAATTCTAATTTAAATAGGGAAGGAAACAAAGGAGCCATTAGGGACCTCTGAGTCAATGTGAGGAAAGGTATATTAATTACTTATATTTTGATTAAAAGATACTCTGCTAAAAGAATTCTGAAAAAAAAAAAAAAGATTCCAGTCTTTCAAGTAAAGCAAAGCCAAGGATCTTCAGCTATTTAGGGCAGGTTTAATGAAAACTGGCACAGGGCTTAAAAGCTGTCTACTGAAAATGAGTTCCATGATTTCATAAATAAGAGCCTGAAATATGGTATATGTCAACACTGATAAGCAATTTTTATACCTCAAACTAAGTAGATAATGTAAAGGATTTACAGTCCCTTAAGCTCTTGAATGGTTCTGTTTAATAGAATCATTCCTGCAAAATACATTCTTCCCAAATTAGTAAAAATGGTTTAAAAACCCTTAATTTATAACAGTAAAAAAATGAACAAGGCAATTTGGTGAAATCTAACACAAACATAGTCAGGAGAAGTTATATTTAATATTTTTAAAAGCTTAACACAAATCTTCAACCCTGTCTGCAATGAAAAAGAATGTATAGTCGATAATACTTTATTTGCTAATTACTAAAAAGTCTGTAGTAGATATTGGCCAACTGAAGTCATACAGTTAGAACTATTAAAGCTAACCTACTGCTCGTATCAATTGAAACAATTTTAAGTTTTATCTTATTTAAGTAATCTCTATACCCAGCCTGGGGCTTGACTCATGACCCCGAGATCAACAGTCACACACTCTACCAATTGAGCTAGCTAGGTATCCCTCTAATGAAAATTTAATAAGCTAGGTGCCAAGTTAAAAGGAAACCACTAGTATTGGGTTGGACCTGTCACTTTAGTACCAAAGGGCCAACTTATAGTGCAGAATGGCTGATCTAGAATAGAAGTTCTGATTATAGTTTGGCATTAACGTACTATTAACACACTATTAACTGTTTTGGCTCTGGATAACAGGCTTCAAGAAGAGAAAATACATTCAACCAATGAGAAACTACAGATACAGCAACTTGCCTCATTTCTGATACCTTAAATACTTCTGTATCTAGAAAAGAAAACAGATAAGGAGTATTTGGCTGTAACAACAAATGATGAGTAGGCAACTTCTATGGTTGTTTTATTATGAAACAAAAACCTTTAATATTAGGTCAAAATTAGAAAAAAATAAAACATTGTTTTATTGTTCTGATGAAAATAATAGCTCTTACTAATAATGGTATCATGGTAGCTTACAAAATTTAGCTATTTGAAATAAATTACCATACAACCAATACTATTTCTTATTACATTTCTAAACAGAATATTATTTTTCCTTTTTCTAATGGGAAAGTAAAGTACAACCCAAAGTACTCACCCTGGCTACACTGGATAAGCCTTTTGAATGACTGAACTTTCATGCTTGTTTCATGCCACAATTTACATTTATGTCTTAATTTACATTGATACAGCTATATAATTTCAAAATTGAAATTATAAACATTGTACTATAAATTTCAGAAGTTCTTGCTCTGTAGTAACTGTTTTAAAACATTTTTGGTTAAGGAACATTCACTGAAAAGATGTTTTGTTAGAAAATCTCTTTAGAGTAACACACAAACAAATCAAGCCTAAGAATTAAAAGACTGTTACCATTTGTAGGCAATATAAACCATGTCTGAACATGACATGTACATGCACTTAGCAATACTCTTTTCTAATGAAAGAGATGGAGTTAAGTCCATGAGTAGTATCCAAACTATGCCAGAGGACACAAATGCGTTGCCAGGCAGAGTTAAAAGAATCTAACGAAGCTTTGTGTGAATTTTTAAAATAGCATTTGTGCTTGTTCTATTAATTAAAGACAGAATGATGGAGCACTGATAATATTCAGCAAAATAACTGAACAGAGCATATACTACTTAAAATGTGTGTTAAGCAGAAAGATAAACCAAATTATCTTTTGCTATAAATGAACTCTTAAGACTTTATATTTTAAAAAGTTAAAAACAAAATGTATATAGCATTTCTAAGAGAAAAACTGTTTTAGGGGTTTACAAAACAGTAAAGTAGGCACGTCTAGGATATCTAACAAACAAGCTTGATGTTAGTTTCTCAACAGGATTCAACAATGACTATTTTTGATACCTTGGTCTTGTAATTTCTCCAATTTCTTAATATGAAATAACATTTTGCTTTGAGTCACTAAGGCATTTACAGGGAAAGCATATAAAATAGGACAAAAGTAAATTAACTGTAGTTTATTTTACAGAATATATTTTTACATTAAAATATACAAGGAAAAGTGGTATTTCATATAATAAAATTCAATAGAATCTGTAAATCCTTCAAAAAAGTAAATATAGTTAAAAGTGAAGTAAAAAGAAAAGTATGTTTATATTCTATTTAAAATATAGATTGTTCTTTTGGTTTATTTTGCTGCTTTGTCCCATGCTAGATATCGCATGATTTCCCCCCCTAAAATGACATATAAAGTTTAGGTTTAATGATGAGAAACCAGTACAGTGCAAAGCAATTCATGCATACACTTTTGTATGTATGCATTCCATATATAAGTATTCATACCTATCCCAGAGGTTCTTTGATTCCTGAAACGTGTTCAAATGGAACGCTTGGTAGAAAGCAGTTGAAGGATTCCTGTGAGATCCAAGAATCAAATGGAAATGAGGTTGAGAAAGTACAGTAAAATCACTACTTTTCAAAAAAAGATGGAAGATTTTAGATTTCTAACATTGTGTAACAGCTTTAATAAAAAAAAAACACTTTTGCTTAAAAACATTTTGAAAGAAATTAAAAAACCGAATGAAATCTAGCTGACCCTCACAATAATTCAGGATTATGGTTCTAGAAGAAAGGGTTTAATACAGATAAAATAACATCCAATTATGTGTGTGCGCCTATGTTTGTATCCATGTGAATGGGACCAGTGCATAGCCTAATCGCTACTACTCTGTATCAGATGCCTTTATAAGTCTCTAAACATTTAGCAGTTTAGCAAAGCTGTTCCCAGGTATGATATTCATGTAAAATAAATTAAGCTACTACATCTTCATAGTATAAAAATTCAGATCTATTTGATAGGGTTTGATGATGAACAATTGAGTCCTTTTCTGGGATGAACTTGATATGATTTCTACCTTCATAATCCATTTATTTACATGTGGTTTCTCTGGATTAGGGCAAAACATGGCACAGCAATTATATGACAGCTTTCTAATTTCTTGCATTAGTAATGCCCCTTTAAGAGGTAAAAGCTCCCACATCTTAATCACCATCTATTTCTACCATTCCCTAGAGACACACTCCCTAGGGCTATAACCATAGAATCTTAACTGATGGGCTCATCCTGGCAAGCTCCCAGCCTTCATGATTCACCTCACAGCTCTGGAGTAGTTTCTTAGGGACTACTAACTAACCTTTTGACAAACCTGCTTTCTAATAGCTCCCCGTCTACCTCAGCATATTGCCGTAGTTCCCCAACTCCAATCTATACAACACTAGGGAGCTAACAAAAACTTGTCACATTACCTCTAAAATCCTTGACCCATGCTATCGCAAACTAACAGCAAGTTAAGAACATAAGTGCTTATTACATACCAGACATTATTCTGAGTGTTTTACATTTATTAATGCAATTCTACAACAACCCTAAGTGGTAGGTGTTATTGTTCCCATCTCATCAATAAGGAAACAGATCAGATAGAAGTTACTTGACTGATGACACAGAGCTAGTAGGTAACAATCTGGTCCTAGAGTTTATGCTCTTAAACCACTATGCTAAACATACAGTAGAGTTCAATATTAACCCCTCCAGGATTGTCTCTTTATCAGTTAAATGGTGATATTATGATCTAAGCCTTGCAGGGTGGTTAAGGAACTGAGACTATATATAAAGCTCCCTGTATATATAATCAATGGCCAACAAATAATGGCTATTATTTTATCACCAAAATGAAGTTCAAATACAACATGGCAATTCTGAGACCCTCACAAGCACCTTAAGACAGTCTCTACATTACTAGTACAATAAGAAAACGATTTCCAAATTCTACTGGAATACCAATCAAGTATCAATGATCAACAAGCAGAACAAATGCTCAATAAATTCCATGATTTCAAAATTCAGATTAGCCTTACTGTGTAATCTACTGAGTTTTTTAAAAATACATTTTTTAAAAGGCGTTTATTTTAACACTAGGGTACCTCTTAGATGATCCAAAATTAGGAATGGCAGACAAGACACTAGAAGCCAGAGTATCACCAAAGCAACTGCTTTAATTGGCATCTTCAGTGTATGTATTTCTCTTTGCCTGCTCTATCTACTTTAAACTCCTTTCTATTCTTTTAACTCTTTCTCTATTTTTCTCTAGACTAGGTCCAAGACCTACTAATACCAAGGATTAAGAGGCTGCTAACTACTGTTTAACAGCTTGGATCCTCTCAAGATAGATTTGTCAGGCCCTTTTCTCCCCACTGTGCTTACCTGGAAATCAGTCTAACAAATTAAATCAAAGACAAGTGAACCAACTGAAAACTCAATTGGCTTTTCTTTTTTTTTTCTTTTCTTCTTCTTTTTTTAATACCAGGCTTACCCGGGACCATCTGAGGACAAGTTTGCTACTCACAAAGGTCTATTTGGAGACCTTGGATTTAAAACAGAGTGACTCAAAGAGGAAAGTAGTAAATATGAGAAAATAATAAAGAGGAAACCTAGAGGTTATTCTGCAGGTCTGGAATTTAAAATTCATTAAAGAGTATTTACAATATATTTATGAGGATGACATTCTTTAAAAAAAAACCTTCAGATCCCCTGACTTTAGAATACATACATATATATTTAATTTGAATCAAATTCATGCCAGATAAATTGGTTTTAAATGAAATCATGTAACTTAAGTTATGAGACTCCAGCATTTTTACAGCACAGACTCTAAAAATGAAATGTTTCTTATAAGTCAAATGTAGAAGTGAAAAAAGAACATATCTGCAGTTAGTTGTGTATCTTGAGGCAAAAAAGGAACCTATGAAATAAAATACTACCAATGAACCTAAAGTCTTCAGAACATGTCAGGACGAATAGATTTAGGTTCCAAAAGCTGGCAGTGAATCACTTTCTACATACATTCAAAATGAAGAAGCCATATGGAGTAATTCAATCTATGTACTCTAGAAAAATTTAAATAGTCTAGATTCCAAAGATAAACATTTAGACAAGTCTTTATAAAACATGGCATTTTTGGTTTCTGGAATACTTCAGCAGGGATGTTTTCCATAAACTTGAGGGATTTCTAGCAAATAGCAACAATTACTCTCAAAATATTGATTAATAGGCATAGGTTAAACAAGTCTGTAAAACCTAGCTGATCAAGAACTTCAAAAGAGCCATTTGTAAATACTGAAGGGCTTGATCATCAAAGACTTCTGTTTTGGAATGACATAAAATTGAGGAAATTAAAAGCCCAAGGAAAACACTGTTAATGGGGATCATTTCAAGGTTACAATCTATGTAATCTAAAGGCACCAAGTGGCAACCGACATTAATAAAAATTTATTAGAAAGATATAATGAATTTTATTCAACTGTGGTCACAAATTCTCTTTTGCCCAAGAAATAAAATTTGAAACCAGTTTTCTAATAACATATTTGATGTCAATGTTAACTACTGATCTAAATATAAAGCCAAGAAAGCACTTCTTAGGAAGACTGAGGTGTGGTTTATTCCGAATTTATTTCAGCCACATAAATGAAAAATGAAAATGTTCTCTCATTTGTAGACATTTTTCAAAATCAATGAACAAAACATATCCTTTCCCCCTTGACTTTATATACTAAATAACCTGTCCTGTTAATTTCTGAGTACATGAAAGTAGTACATCACAGAGTGACTAGAATGTGACACATATCTACCTGCTTTGCTAAGATACTATCTTTGTAGAGTAACTGTAACAGAGGAAAAACATAGACATATACTATACCTAAAAACTAAACTACAAACATTGTGGGAGCTTAAAGGATGAGGTACATGAGCCCTGAACTCAGCAAATATTTTCTTCCCTTATGTCAAAACTCAACTTTAAAGATCTCTAAATAGAAGCCAGGGAAACACAGTAAGCAGAGGAACAAGGGCCATCTCCAACATTATTATCTAAAGGATTTAAAATGATTAAAAATATCCTTTAGGTAAAGGGTTACAACACAAAATATCAGTAGCTAGAGAAGCTTTTCCTTCCTCCGTCTCATAATCAGCAAATTAATAAAACAAAACTAACTCTGGAAATATCCAAAAGCACTGGCTTTGGACTCAGAAGGCCTCACTCTGAATCTATGCAATGATACTCAATAACTATGTAATTCAAATCCTCAAAGTGTCAGTTTCCTTAGTCCATAAAAATGGGAGGAACACTTCCTTACAGTTGCTGAAATGAGATTATGCATCCATAAGGCCTAACAAAATTTAAGCTTGGTTTGTATTTAATATAGGATTAGTTTCCACGTCATGCTATATAAAAATCTACTTTTGGTAGAGTATCTTAACGGATACCAAATATTCCAACATTATTAAGATAAGTACAACAATCACTGAAAAGGGTAATGAAATGGTTCCAAGATACATACTACTTTAACAATAAAAGCTTCAAGAAACACCTTTAATGGCAACCATAAACTTCTGATAAAAAAATAAAAAACAACAACAAAACACCTCAATTTCTCACCATGACATTTAAGCCCTTCACTCTGGTTCCTGTCAAATTAATCACATCATTTCCCAAATCTGACATCTCATTCTTCCACACTGTTACACAAACTGTCATCTTCCTCTACTCAGAAAATCATCCCTTTTTCTTATCAGTGACCTAACCTAAGTCACCCATTTAAAAATTCAGTCTTAAGAGTTGTCTTTAAAAGAATGCACAATAATGGAATGATGCTGAGGATAGAAACTGGGTGGCTGGAGGACGGAGGTGCAGAGGCTTTCAGTTTATATTCTTGTATATTTAGAGCTCTGTGAACGTATTACCTACACAGATAATAATTTTAAGCAGGAGTCAGTCTATTTCCTCCCCATACTAAATCTGGCTTTGTGTCCTAAACTGTTCTGATTAGCACCTTATATTTACTCTACCACTGCCTATAATGTATATCAAAGTACACATTTGATAATTATTTTCATATAATCTGAGATCTTGGCAGGGCAGGATAGTCCTCATTTCTGTATCCAAGTACTTACTATTTAGAGAACACAAAGTTGAATGGCATACTGTCACTTTAAGTGTTTTCTTGGGCATTCAACCTACTTGATTAGTATCTGCAAGCTTTGTTTTTTTGGTCACATGATAGTCTGGTGGCAGGAAGGTTTAAGTTGGCAAGCTCTCTTATGAAACGCATCTAAATGTATCGAGTCACACACAGGGAACCTTAAAAATCTGCCCAAGTCTCAAATTCTAACTTTACCAATGAGGAAAACGGAGATAAAAGACTTAACCAAAGAAACGGACTAAGTGGTAGAAAAGCCAGGATTAGAACACAACTGCTATAAATCTGACATCATCATGACTTTTCTGGCCTAGAACAATGTCTCCCTTTCTCTGATTACATCTATACCATGCAATTATACTTTCAGATCAAAACTGAAGACTCTTGCTATGATTTATAGCATGTTAGGATGTGATCTGGGAGAGCAGTTTGTGGACTATGCAATTGCTAGTATTTCGGTGATGTGTATGCTTGCCATACATACATTATATACGAATTGTTGACAAATTATTTGTATACCTCATTTAATCCTCTCAACCTCACCAACACAAGTATTATCCTCATTTTTCATATGGGGGTAAACATGGGGTCTATAAGGCTAAATAATGAAAGCTGAAGGCCAAAAAATGCTTCAGGTATATAGCGTAGTTGGGATTTCAGCCCAGGCATGTCCAACTCCACTGTCTGTAACAGTCATTCACATTACACGCTAAAACATAATTAAACACTCTACTGATTCTATTTGACCAAGAGCCTCCCTCTCCTTTTTTGTTTTTCAAAAGCTAGGTAGCTCAAATACAAAGATGGGTTTTGGTTTAACTTACAAAACTATTTAGTAAAACTTAATTCTAATTCTCCCCTAGAAACTAGTTAGTTTTAAACTTTGCTTTGGGCATCTTTCATTCACAGATTAAACAATTTACTTGTTTAATAATGAAGTATTGCCTAAAACGTTAAAAATTGCATTTAAAACACACCAGCGTTATTTACAAATAATCGACATATTGATTTCAGTTTCTCTTCTATCTATACATTAATATTATTTTATCAAATTTTAGTGAAAGCTCAAGGGGAAAGGAGGCTTTAAGTAACTTAACATTCGGACTTCACTTATTTGTCTTGCTTACTCCAACTAACATGGGACTTAGTGTATGTCCTACTCAATGATCTGCAGAATTTTAATGTAACCATCACATATAAACATACAACTTAATAAGAGTTCATTCTTTTTAACAAATGTTAGTAGGGTACAGAGAAATAAAACTAAGTCTAATATTGGGCTTTAAATTTGAGATGTAAGCAACCCAGAGAAGCATGAATGAAATTTAATTCAGCTGTTTAAAAGCAGAAATTATGAACATACTTTTTAGAGATATAAGCAAATAACATATCCTTAATATTATCAGCCAAATTTGAAATGTATACATTAAAATATATTATGAGAGTCATAGAACAATGTATAGGAATGATATGAATTGGTTACTATGCCTAAATCTTTATGGAGGGGTTTTTGCCCTGAGCTATGTCAG